>NC_054836.1:58215733-59424707 GCF_018345385.1 Vulpes lagopus
ATAACCTATCAAATAAAATAAATTAGAAACAGCAAGGAAGAACAGTTAATGTTGAAATCTCTGTTGTCACTTTAAACGCTAAGGAAAAGGACAAAATGGTTAGTGATAAGAATGAGATAATAGGTACAAAGAGGCTGATGACCTAACAGAAGTTTCCTAAAATGGAAAATGCATCAATTGAAACCTGAAAAAAATGTATTCGGAGAAATGACACAGCAAAATTTCCCTGAAATGAAATATTGCGTAAGTAGATTAAAATATGCCAATTATACCAAAGTGAATTAAAAGATAAAAATCAACATTGAGTTATACACTGGATGTTATAAAGGTCAACGCTTTTTAAAGTATCCTTAGTTCATCTAGGTAGAGTATGAGAGTCACCTGCAGAGGGAAAATCAGGCTGGCCTCAGACCTAGTCACAAAACCAGAAACCGTTTTGAAACAGTTTCTGAAAACGCTGAGGAAATATTTTTATCAAGAAAATTACATTTAGCCTAATTTTCATCCAAGTATAAAAACAAAAGGAAGGATATGCCCAAATACGAGGAAACTCAAAGAAGACAGTATTCACAGGCACTTTTGGGAAAAACCACTTACTGAAACCTCACTCACCAAAAATACACCATTTGGAAATGAAGATGCCATTTAGAAGTACTGCTGGTGTATATTGAAACCCCATAAATATGGAACCAAGATTTTGAAACAAGGAGAATTGTGGATACAGACTAGAAAATGTAAGTGTTGTGAAGTCTGACTAAATGTATTCTAAAAAATGCAAAAGTTGTAGTAAGGGAGAAATTGAAGTGAAAGTTCTAGTGCTAATCATTTCATCTTTCAGAGCAGGGAGTTAGTAATCACAATAAATTATAGGAATATGAGCTAGAACTATAATCAAATACAAACAATGCGTTAACTATTATAAAACAGAAATCGCATGTTAAAAAGAAAAAAGGAATGACTTCAACGTCTCTGATACCCATTAAAGCAAAGCCCTGTAGAGGTGAGTGCTCACTGTCTGTGTTTCCCTCTTAAACCTGATGCAATCAGTCCTTCATTCTATTATCCATGGAAACTGCTTTTGTGAACTCCATGTTGCTGTACCCAGTGGTCATTTCTCAGCCTGCATCTTATCTTTCTTTATCTTCAGCATTCGACACGCGGATGACCCTTCTCTGGGCAAGACTTACTTGCGTCTTGGAGCACTTCAATGTCTTCCCATTTTCCTTTGGCTTTATGGCCTGCAACCTGTTAACATTTCAGTTAATCTTTCTCATACTAGCAGCTAGAAAGGTGGTAGCGCTCCTAGATTTTGTACTTTGATTCCTTGTCGACATGACTTCTTAGGGGATCCCATATGACTTCGTCAATACCCGAAACGAATAGACAGCCTCCATATACTGTCAGTGGTTAAAGGTACATCCAGCCTAAACCTCATCCTGAATCCTAGACTCAAATATTCACCCACTTCCTTGACATCTAAATTTGAGTATCTGATAGGTATCTCAAACTTAACGTGTCAGAAGTGAAACTTCCCACCCCTCCCTCATTTCTCATCCTGCTGCTCATCCAGTCTTCTCCATATTAACAAGTGGCAACAATATCCTTCCCATTGACTTTCCTCTTTCACATCCTATCCACAATTACTCATCAAGCGCTGTTCACTCTACCTTCAATATATACCCACCTCCACCATAGCTTGTACAATTCACTATTAACCGTCATTGTATCATTCCAATAGATACCTTGCAGGCTTCCCTGCTTTTATCTTTATTCCTGCAATCTACTCTTAGCAGAATGTCCGGACTGAGCATGCTAAAAATTAAATCAGATCATGTACTTTTGTACTCAAAATCTAATGTACTCCTGCCTCATACACATAGTAAAATAATAATAATAATAATAAGAAGAATAATAATAATAATTGGTATTTATTGTTTTTTACCAATGAGAGTGTGGCCTCCATTACATCTCTGAATTGTAAAAAATAACCTTTGGTCATCTATAATGAAGAGATAGATTATTGAAGGCAAGTCTTTGAGGGACCAATAATATATCAAAATAATCAAAATATATATCAAAATAATATATATGGTATCAAAATAATATATATTGTAGTGGGCAATTCAAGAAAGAGTTGGTGGGCTGATTGTCTCTAACCACACAGAAATTTTTTAAAGAAAGTGAATTGTAAACTTAAAATCCAAAATTCTCAAAAAAAAAAATCCAAAATTCTCATCTACCAAGAGATGAGGAATTTCTCCAATTTTATAAAAGAATTGCTCATAGCCATAACATTTAATTTGCAGTTTACCAAACTACAACATGAGCTGAATTCAGAGTCATGACCAGAACCATCTGTGAAAGGACCTATGAACTGAAGGGGAGGAATAGCAGAGAAATGGAGGTCTCCTGTGGAAATAAGAAAAGCTTTTCTTCTATTTTATGAGGGTCTGGATAGCTTCCTGGAGGATGTTGTATGATGTCTCTAAGGCGCTTTATTGGCAAAGGGAAACACAGATTTTTTTCATCACTTACTGGCAAACATCCTCTAGGCTTCTAGAGTCAGAGTCCAGTATTCCCCACAGGAATAATATACGTTTAAGCACAAAAAAGCATGAACTCAAATCTCGAGATATACTAATTTATATTGAGAAAAACCTGGGAATGTGTGGGAATGGATTCTACGATGATAGACCAGAGAGCTAAATTTATCAATAAGGAGAGGGACATAACTTCTGGCTTTGTTAGTTGGTTGATATACAGGCTCAATGTTGGCACGAACTAAAAGTGAATTCCCAGGGTTTCGTGGAGTGTCACATATACCTTCTAAGTATACCCAGATCCATACATTCCGTCTGACGTGCTTTATTTATAACATGGTTTGGACACTCCTCCATCAAAAGGTGCAAGTATGTAATCTCTCTCTTTGAAATCTAGGCAGGCCTGTGACTGCATCAGAAGCAATAGCTTAGGGCAACTGGGTCGATCAGTTGATTAAGTGTCTACCTTCAGCTTAGATCATGATCCTGGGGTCCTGAGACCGAATCTCACATTGGGCTCCCTGCTCAGTGGGAAGTCAGCTTCTCCTTCTGCCCTCCCGCCACCCCCCACCCCCACAGGTGATCTCCCTCCCTCTCTCTCTCACTCTCAGATAAAGAAAATCTTTAAAAAGGAGAAGGAGAAGGAGAAGAAGGAGGAGAGGAAGGAGAGGAAGGAGAAGGAGAAGATGATGAAGAAGAAGAAATAGAAATAATAATAGTTTACATCTAATCAGTATGGGATCCTCACCCTGGAACCCAAGCCACTCTACTGTGAGTACGCCAAGCCGTCACATAGAAAGGCCAGATATAGTTTCCCCAGCTCAGCTGAGGTCCTCATTGATAACAATCATCAGCACCCAGCAAGTGAGAAGGTGTGATGTCAGATTCCAAGTTACCCCAGCTGACACTGAATATGGTAGAACCCTACACAAATTCCCATTCATGAGCAAAATACATATTTTTGCTGTGGTAAGCTACTAAGTTTCGGGCTGGTTTAATACTCACCAGTCAATAACCAGAACACTTGGTGTAACATCATTTTTTGGCCTATTGGTGCCCCCATCTCTTCTTCATCTTTCCCCTGCTCTGCTCTGTAACGCAGCAAGTATGAGATGGACAAGTTGCTTTTCCAAACTCTTGTAAGTTGGCTCATTGCTTGCTCAGTTCAGTAAGCAAGACGAACTGGGAGCACTTTAAAAGTGGGAGGAAGGGAAAAGCCAGGATATTTAGCTCGCACATTCTGAGTCACATGAAATACCTTTCAGTGACTGTTATCTTGCCCACGGCTCCAGCTTTCACCTGCTGTGATTTGAACTCCTGGTTGGCTTTATGCTTCTTGGAATATAGTAAGGCGACCTCCTTCCTTTGTCAATCCAAGCTGGCAGATGATAGCAATTGTAAGAAGCTGGTACTTCTTTGTCATTTATTATGTGGCTTCTCAGATATTCCATCACCCATTTAACAAATTCTCTATATTAAATTCCTGCTATTTTAAGCACTGTATGTAGTCCATTTGGACCCTACCTGATACAAATATAGAGAATATAAATAAATAGAGAATCCAGAAAATAATACAGTAGAGAATTCAGAGGAATCCAAATAAATAGAGACCTAGGACATTTGGAGTGGATCCATCATGCATGAACTTTTTTTTTTAAGATTTTTCAAATTTATTTATTCATGAGAGACACAGAGAAAGAGGCAGAGACACAGGCAGAGGGAGAAGCAGGCTCCCTACGGTAGCCTGACGTGGGACTCAATCCCAGGACCCCAGGATCACAACCTGAGTCAAAGGCAGATGCTCAACCACTGAGCACCCAAGTGCCCCCATGCATGTACTTTTTATCCATTGTCTAACCATGGTAAAAATGGGGGTAGTCATTAATAAACAGAATTTATATTGATGTTCATACTTGGCTCAGTTAACACTTAGTTTTATGATTATTCGTCCAGTTTTTGAGTATGTGTTTGGAACAGATTTATTCACCCACTCCCAAGTATCTAGAACTGGGTTTTGTTTTGTTTTTTTTTTAAGATTTTATTTATTTATTCATGAGAGACACCGAGAGAGAGAGACAGAGACAGAGACAGAGAGAGAGAGAGAGACAGAGACCCAGGCAGAGGGAGAAGCAGGATCCATGCCAGGAGCCTGATGTAGGACTTGATCCCGGGTCTCCAAGATCATGCCCTGGGCCAAAGGCAGTGCTAAACCACTGAGCCACCCAGGGATCCCCCTAGAACTGGGTTTGTATGAGGAAGCAAGTGGAAGTCTTGGCTCTCCCACTACTGCAAAAAAAAAAGTAAAAGTAAAGGAACACTTAATCTCAGTGGGAAACACTATCATTTTCCCCTTCAAGTCCCTGTTGACCATACTGAAGAGAGCTATTGGTACAAATGGGATCTTTTAACTTGAGAAAATTGCATAATCTGTGGATCATGGAATGTATCCACTGATCTGGCAACTTCATTTCTGTCCCTTCATTTCTGTCCTTATAAGGAGAGAAGAACACTAGAAACGGTTGACTTTTACCAAGCAGGGGAAACACAGTCCTCACAATCGTGTCTCAGATTTGCATAAACTTCCCTATTTATCATATAGCAATCCAAGGAGATCTTAGTCATATATATAATATATATGTATCAGTGTGCAATGTGCGTGTGTATCACAGCCATTGAACATCAAAGTATACACTCTGTTGGTGGCATACAATGATATATTCTTGTGAACAAGACACGGCAGGTACCCTAAGTGTCTTGGAAATGGACGCTAGTTGCAGGAAATAAATCTCAAGAAATTCTAGGTTTCTACCATCTCAGTGGGTTTTCTGGGAGATCCGGTGTTGTGGGATATGTCATCACAACCATTGTAAATAAAAAGACATATTTAAACTCATGGACTCCCTCCTGCTAAAAGGGGACACAGTGCTTAGTGGGTCTCTTTAGCTATTGGATAAATACATATCATATCTGTGTGCTTTTTTCAAACCCTTTTAGTGAAATCATTTTTTTAAAAGAAAAAAGGAAGTGTCTCGAGCTGGTCTATGCTGCAGTTCAACCCATGCTACCTTTTGGACCTTATTTCCCAAGATATCATGTTGCTTAATACTTCTGAAGTAGATCAGAGTAATGTATGGAGTCGAATGTAAGCTACACGATGTAACACTGAAAAGGTCTTTAAAATTCGGGAAAAAACTCTTGGCCTCCTCAGACAAATGACTGTTCTTCATCTGATAACTACTAACTTGCCACTAACGGATCACCTGACCAGAAGGTATGAGAAGTCTCATAACTCGGCTGTGCTGCCTGTCATGAACCGAGTACCCAACAACTTTCCTTTTTCAAGTAGAAGAAGTATTTATAGGACTGGACTTTGACAAATCCTGACATTTGGCCCCCTGCCAACAAAAAACATTTGTCTTTTATGGTTCCACTTCCTTATACCTCTTCATGCTGTGTTGCTAACTGTCTTCAAATCACATGTTTAGCCTCATGGAGGTTGCCTATTACAATACCCAGTGACCAAGGAGGGAAGAAAAAGGGGGTGTTGCTTGGCAAATGGTTCCTGGCAACATGCTTAGATAACTAGTTATGCTGCCTTATTCAAGAGTGGGGCAGAATGAAAATCCTACCCATGGTTATCAATTCAACGTGTTTATCTCATGATCTACTTAAGTCTAGAAGCAGGAATTCATGGGCAATAGCTAAGAGGTTGGCCAGATGTTCAGAGGTTGAAGAGAATATAACTAAAAGCTTAGAGGAAAGGATATTATTTACCTGTGAATGTACCCTCGTTGCCTTGCAAACAGGCCCAGGCTAACCTGTTGGAGATTGAGATACTGCATGGAGAAAAGTGATTTTTTCCTAGATGACCCCATCCTCGACCAGCCCAACCAGCTGCTAACTGCAAGTACATGTGAGAGGTCAGCCAAGGCCAAAACAAAACAAAACAAAGAAAAAAACTACCCATCAGAACCCAGCACAGTTTACTCAGAATTGTAAGTGAAATAAAGTATTGTTTTAAACCATCTGTTTTCTATAAAATGATCTCTCTACTTGTCTACCTTTGTCTTTTTATATTTTCTGTATTTTTTTTTGTCTTGAAATATTTGGTAAAATTCACCAGCGAAGCCATCTGGGCCTGGGCTTTTCTTTGAGGGAGAAGTTATTATGTGTATGTGTGCATGCACCACCTCCCACCCTCCACTATATTTCCAGCAGTTAAAGCAGACTTTTGTAATTAAAATGTTCTTGGATCAGTTAGAGTCCCAGCATGAAAAGAATGGCACGCTCTATTTAGGATAATAGAATTCAAGGAATGTTTAATGAAGGGCACATAGGTGTGATCAGATAGAGGGGGATCATAAAGGATAGCTTAGTTTCTAGGTCCAGCAGTGCTAAGGCTCTTATCATACTGATACCCAAAGAATCAAACAGAATAGGGGGATTCCTAGAACCTAGCAGAAGTGAGGAGCTGTGTCTTCCTTACAAGAGTCATATTCATCCCAAGGAAGCTGAACAAAAAGGGAGCTTCAGCTCTACTCTCCTTCCTTCTTCTGCCTTTTTTTGTCACATCACTGAGTCTAAACCCAACCCGAGGCCAGAGAATAAGGAAGCCAATTTGTATGATCCTATAGATGATCCTCTTGGCGCAGAGAACAAGACACAAAATGCTATGCAATGTATCTGGGAGAGCAAGAAATATGTTAACCTACAGCGCTGAGGAATTCTATATATATTCAGTGAATGCACAGATGCTGTTGTATAGATTGTATAGATTGTTGCAGTTACTCTGAAGGCAATTTGGAAGCATTCATTGGCATTTAAAATATTTGGGCCCATATCTCAGAATCTAAATGGAAGAAATACTAGTACAAATGAAACAGGAGGTAAGTTCAAGAAAGGTAACTTAAAGATAGAACTTTGGTCACCATTTGAGATTAGCGTAATCTTTGTGGATAATCTTTCATCGATAATTTTTTTTAATTAAAAGGATATTTTGTACATGTACCATGTAGATAATTAAACGATAATTTAACTTTTAGAGAAACAAATATAATAATTGTACTAGAGCCAAAACAAAATAGTTCCTCTTAGGTTCCTGACAACTAAGGCAAAATGAACAAAATGTTATATTAATTGTCAAAAGCAAACAGACCAGTTGAGATAAATGTTTTACTTCTACTGAGCTCCTTCCAATATTAAACATGAAATTTCTGTATTTTTTAATATGAACTATCGTGTAAATGGCAGAAATAACGCTCAAGGTATCGTCTTATTGAGAGTTTAAAACAAATTGCAAAATCATTCTTTTTCATGAACATTTTCTTACAGGAAGTAGTTAAAAATGATAGACATTGCTATTTGAAGGTTCAGTGAAGCAATTAATGTAATCTTAAGTACATTATGTTTAAGCAGTATAATGTGAGCAAAAAATAAAGATGCCATATTTTAATTTTATATGGTATGATATACTATTTGCATGAAGGTGGTTTTATAATGATGATTACATAAACTTCGCCTTTTTTTTAATTAAATATTCTCACCAAAAACAATGATAGTCCAACAATAAACTGATACCAAATTATAGTAGATGATCTACTGCTATTTTTCAATTATTTATCTTTCATGTATGAGTAGAAAAAGCAATTAATAAAATAACATATGGGCCATAAAACCAAAAATGAGATTGTATGATTTTTCTATGAATACAACTCTCCTCATCTTGATCACTTCACATTTAAGTGCTCCTTGCTAGAATGAATTTCTAATATTTCAAGAAGACATAATATTTTATACTCATTATACATGTATTGGGACCTCAGCATGGCCAAACTAGTTTGGCATAATATACAAAGGCAGTTATATTTTTATGGCTTTCAAGAGTTTTATTACTGAAAGAGTTGTAGCTATAGCATTACTGAGGCATGAATTTTTGTAAAGGCTTCTATTTCACCTGCTTGCAGAAACCAAAATCATCAATTAAGTCCGAAAAACACAGTTAGAAATATGTAAAAATGAGGATCTCCTTTTCAAATAAAAAATATTGCTTATGAATATTTAAGCTATAACTCTGGAATTTCCTACCAAAATGCACTTTCTTAGTATTAAAGTTGTTTAATTATATATTTTGGTAAATAGAACATCCTAGTGATAGTTTACTTCCCGTGTATATAAATATTTGCAAAAAAGACCAGAGTCTTTATAAAGAGCATTAAATATTATAAAAATTGTCATGTATTATGGCCCATCCTCACCCCAGGAAAGGATTTTAGGAATTAGAAAAGTTAGAAAGTTAGATTCATGCTCTTGCCTCTCTACCCTCCTTTATGTTGTCCCAGATGACAATGAATATGTCTATCTTACCGGACTTTTGAAAAGCAGAACTTAGGGAATAAAGTCAAGTTTACAGGAATTTTTAAAAAGTAAGGATGATATTGAAAGGTTTTCTACTAAGTTAAACAAAATGTTATTTTAAAAGTTGCACAGAGAAATAAAAGTATAAATCGATTAGATAACTCAGCTATTATTAATGGTTAAACTGATGAGGGGCACTGCGTAAAGAATCCTCATCAATTTGGTATGATGGGCCTGACTCCATTGGCAGGGGAATTTGGGGTAAGATGTGCTCATAAAAAAATCAAAGAAAGAAAGTGGATGGGGTAATAACTGGCCCAGTTAGAGCAATGTAAGGTTTAGTCCAGTAAGATATTACTGCAAGGAGACGTACAAGCAATGGTGAGTCGTCCTTCAGCAAATTACTTGAAGTTTCTCTAAAAATCCCTTTCTATATTACATCATATCTTCATTCCAGACAAATAAAAAATGAATATTAACTGCATTATTGATGCTTGATTCATCTTGGGAGGATGAGGTCAAAGTCTCAGCAATGGGGATTTTTAGCGGAGTCCTGACAACTTCAAGTCTTAGACCAGGGCTTAGAACAAGCCTTTTTCTGCATAGCAATCATTCTCCTAAATGCAAGGGATTTCCTTAAATATGATTTCCCCCCATAAAAAATTTACATTTTCTCAATACATAGACACACTCCAATTACCTTTTGCTTTAGCTTCCCCAACTTGACACTAGAATCACTTTTTTTATCTCTGGATAGATTTGTTATAGTCTCTCTTCCTTTGGAAATACAGATATGAGGGAGGAGATGACATCTACCTGACATTGCCTGGCTTTAAATAAATCAGTTTATCTGAAATCACTTGAGACATCTATTACTCAGATTTTACAAAGAACAGTGGATCACTGACTGGCCCAAGGTCAAATAGGAAGGAAGGAATTTGAACGCAGGTCTTTGATTTCAAAGCTCGCTCTTTCTTTCTTTATTTCTTTCTTTTTTTTTTTTCCTAATAAATGAGCATTTCTACCAACATAAAGTGTCTGTTTGGTATTCTGAGCTATAAACAATGTACTGGATTGAATAGTGTCCCACAAAAATCCATGTCCACCCAGAACTTCACAAAGTGACACTGTTTGGAAATAGGCTTATTGCAGATATAATTAATTACAATAAGTTCACACTGGATTAGAGTTGGCCCTAAATATAATGACAGATGCCCTCGTAAGAAGGTCATATGAAGACACTGAGACATAGAAACACACCGAAGGAAGAAGCCACATGGAAACAGAGGCAGAGACTGAAGTGATACAGCTTTAAGGCAAGGCGTGCCAGGGTTGCCAGCAACCACTAGAAGCCAGGGGAGGCAAGGAAACTATTTTTCCCTCCAACTCTCAGAGGAAACACGGCCCTGCTGACCCTTCGATTTCAGACTTCTAGCCTCCAGTACTTAAAAGAACAAATTCTTGTTATTCTAAGCCACCAAGTTTGGGGTATTCTGTAGGCAGTCCTAGGAAACTAACACAAAGTAGTTATAATCTGCTTGTCACCGTGCTACTAGAATCAATATCCTTCAGTAATTTAGAGGATACTTTAGAATCTTGTATTTCCTCAGAATCACAATTAAAATAATTACCAATCACAACATCTTAATGATTTTATCTATTGGCTCATTTGACTACTTTTTTTGCCGCCTGTATAGACACCTGAGTGTCCAGTGCAGCATATTCTCAGAGCTCATATATTTGGTGGAGAAATGATTTAACAAAGGCTTTGCAGAATTGATCACTGAAACTCAGAGTAGATGTATAGAAAAGCTGACTAGTAGAAAGTCTTAATACAATTTTGGCAAAACATTCGAAGCAAACACGGGACCTATGTCATTGACTTTTTCTCTTACGTAAACAAAAAACATATAAATCTGATGGAATGGCTAAGGAACTAAACTCCATCATTTTTACTCACAGCTACTGCCTCTTGAAAGAATACTTGCCAAAAGTGGCAAAGTAAGGATGGGATCTATGATTCAAGAAAATAACTCTGAGATTGTCCCCATCTCAGCAAAAGAGAAACAATTACCAGAAGTATCTGCACATAGATTAGGAGTCATGCCTCCAATACCTCCAAAATCTCAATAACAAGAAGTGAAAAACTAAAGTTCTTGCAATACAAGTTGATAAAATTTCTGCATATGACTACCTGAGGTTTAAACAATTACCAAAAAAAAAAAAAAAAAAAAAAAAACCAGAATTCTTTGCAATCACGATATTACTGTTACTCAGGTATCTACCTGGAAAAAAGTGAACCAATTTGGAACTGGCTTATTAAAGAAAAAAGAAGAAGAGGGACACCCTCTTCTTCTTCTTTTTTTCATATTTTTATTTATTTATTCATGAGAGACACACAGAGAGAGACATATAGGCAGAGGCAGGGAGCCCGATACGGGACTCGCTCCCAGGACTCCAGGATCATGACCTGAGCCAAAGGCAGACGCTCAACCACTGGCCACCCAGGGGCCCCGAGGGATGCCCTCTTCTTACGTGTCTTGATTTTGGCTCAAGTCATGATCTCAGGGTTTGGGGATTAGGCCCCATGTTGGGCTCCATGCTCAGGGCAATCTGCTGGAGACCCTCCCTCCCTCTCTTTCTCTCTCTCTCTCTCTAAAATCAATCAATCTTTTAAACAAAAAAAAGAAGAAAGAAAGAAGAAAGCAAGAAAGCAAGAAAGAAAGAGAAAATAAATAGAGTTCAAAAGACCAAGATGGGGATCCCTGGGTGGCGCAGTGGTTTGGCGCCTGCCTTTGGCCCAGGGCGCGATCCTGGAGACCCGGGATCGAATCCCACATCAGGCTCCCGGTGCATGGAGCCTGCTTCTCCCTCTGCCTGTGTCTCTGCCTCTCTCTCTTTCTCTCTGTATGACTATCATAAATAAATAAAAAAAAAAAATTCAAAAGACCAAGATGGACAAGATCACTAATGCCCTTAGCTTGGTAGTTAATAACAACTCCTCCTTTAGATATATCTATATGCTATATATTTTTTGTCTTTGATAATTATACTTAAGTCATCTGTTTAAATACTGTGTCTTTCATAACACATCTTTTCTGTAGTTGGCAAAACTGTTTTCTCACCAGGCAAGAGGAAATAAAACTCACAACCTCAAAAACAGGGAGAAGAGATCAGCTAAATCTACTCCTTATGTTTTTTATTTCCTTGGTTCTGCTCTTCTGTAAAAAAGAAAAATCCTCCCATCCATTCATATATTTAACATATTCCCTAGCTGTCAGCTCTGCATCCCACAATTTATCACTTTTAATCAAGCTCGAACAAAAAGACTGTGACATAATTGGATATATGATCCAAGAACCTAAATTATCTTTTGTTAAGCCCACTCGTTTCCATAGCTTCACTGAATCCTAAAAAACTGGATTCTAGGAGTTGCCGAGCATGGTTGATAACACATCTAGTAGGTGTCTGGAGCATCCTTGATGTTAACACCGCAGGACAAGAGAGATCTATCCTTGTACACAGTACAGATCTCCACAGGGACAGCTCATTTTCTTTTGTTTTCTAACTTGCCATAGAACACATTTTTCCTACAACTCAATGTTAAAAAAAAAATACAAGATTAAGTTCTCTCCTGCCGAAAATTGATATAAACTACTTATAAATTTATTAAACTTGATTAGATCCACTCAAGAGTCCCTGTGTTTTTGACAATTTAAATAAGAATTACTAAGTGGGTAAATTTTTTCATCTGTTTTGACATATCGTATCATACGAGTACTTTCACAGTGGAGATAAAACATTGTATAGAGACATTTCCAGTAAAATATATCCCTTGTGTATAAAGCATATTAAACTCGCAACCAACATCTTAGCAGCAGCGTGTATAAATAGAGCACTAACCCAGAAGACGACCCAGGTTGTGCTCTCAGCACCACTTATGGAAATGTAACCCTAGGCAAATTATTTATTTGAGCTTCTTTGAGGCTCAAACTCCTGTGTGAAAACTGAATAAGAAGAAACACCCCACCAAACTTTATGGACTAATAACTGAGCTATTAAAATTGAATAGGATGGATAAGAAAGCAATGTGAAATAAATGTATTCTTAAAATATATAGATGATTTATGTTTTACTTTTAAAAATTATTTTAGCCTTTTTTAAAATAAGGTAAGCACAGACTTTCAAAAATTGACTCTTAAAAGGCATTTCAAAAATAGTAATCTTCTGCACACTGCTGTGCCCTTTAATCTCACCTCCCATAGTCAACAGCCTTCAAAACTCTTATTTCTTCAGGCATCAATGTCCGTGTTTCTAAATAATATGCTAATGTAGTTATTTCTATATTTACAAATGTTTATAAAATATTTATTGATATCCTGTTAATGAGTCATTTAGCTCTTTTGAATCTTCTGTTCCACCTTGAATCCCAAACCCCCTACCTTATCTATTCTATCGATATTAAAATTGTTGGGTGGTTGCATTATTATTGACCATGAAATGTACTGGGATGAAGTTTCCATTCTTGTAAAACTTTTCTCTCTGGATTTATTAACTACTTATTTTGGTTTTCTGTGGCTAGTTTTTAATATGCTCTAACAGATCTATCAAAGCACATCAGGTTCCTTTTATCCCTTTGGACACCACCCTTCCAGAGCATCTTCCTACCCTAATTTTGACTATGCAGCCTTTGATATGGGGAATGCCTTCCAGGATTCACTTTTGGGAATCTCTTGTTTCATGAATGTCACCTCTTTTTGTTTATGATTGTCCTTAGTATATTCTCCAGTCTTTCTAAAAACAGAGATTACAAAAGAATCAACCGTTTTCTGACTCCTTGCATGAAAAGTGTTGTATTGCATCATCTCATTTGAAGGATTTTTGGCCAACTCTAGGTATCTGTCTCCCCACACTCACTGGATAGTCTCCCTTCTGAGAGGTCATAGGGAACAGTGGACTTTTGAGATCTATGGTCTTGGTTCAACTGACAAGTACACCCAAAGGCAAAAAACCCAACGCCTTCAGATAGGTAGCAAAGCAATGTAGAAAAGCTCATCAGCTTCAATGCCACTGAGAGAGGCAAGAGGTTTACAGTACCTGGAAGTTCCCAGATGTACAGGCTGGGATTTACCTATACAAAGAATTATTTTCGATCCAGCTTTTGACCTTATCTAACTTCCCATCCAATATCTGACTCAGGGTAGGGCCACAGATCTGCTGACTTTTCCTCCAAATCAGCTTGCTTATGTATAATGTCATTATAATATGCTGAGTGGATTGAGGTTTAGGCTATATTTTTCATGCCTCTAGAGTCACTTTTTTTCACTATGTATCTCTTTAAAATCTTTGTGGAGAAACAGAACATTCTTTTTCTTAATACCTTATAGACAACAGTTGGTATTAAACAGAATCCATCTGTTTTTTGTTTCTTGTTTTTTTTTTTCTTCTTTTCTACTCTCTGTACTTTGGGTTCCATTTTTAAATTCAAGCCATTTTTTTCTTCATTTTGTTAGCATACTTCTAAAATGCTGTTAAGTTTAAACTTTTTTAGTATATTTTATTGTCAATTCTGTTCCTCTTCAATTTATTCTCCAATGTTGAAAATTAAATACCATCAGAAATTTGAAGTCATGACTCTACTGTCTTCTAGGACCCACTATTACTCTTCCATTTTGATTCCCAGTTTGGATGTTTACTTGTTGGATCAGGGTGGACTTCACCAAAGAGTAGGCAATTTTGTAAGCTGATCTTGTATTGTGAGAGTGTCCAGGAACTTTAAGGTAAAAGGATAAAAATAAACCATTAAAGTATAAATCTTTGCAAAAAGACCTGGGATTTCAATTACTTCCTCTGATTTAAACTAAAAAAAGTTTAACTTTTTATAACTGTACAGGAAATAAAATTTATAAACCAAACACAAATATGGAGATGCATATACAAATGCAATGAATATGTCTATACACATACACACACGCACACACAAAGATAGATAGATAAATAGATCTAACTTTGGTAGATAAAGATTCTATGTTATACTCTAAGTTAAATAGAGATGTGTGATTACTTAGCATAAAACAGTTTATTGTTGATCTTTAAAACATAAAATGTCAAAAATTCCAACTAATCGCAACAAATACGGTACTGAGTTCTGCTTGTTGGCCTGTTTTCCTGCTTCATGATAATTGCCTCTGCCTATTGTTTGTTTCTGTTTTTTATAAGTCCAACTCAAAGAAATCTATGAGCTAAGGCTATTTTAAACAATTGAAGAAAGTGGAAAATTGTCAAATAAAAACCAAACACAAATATATAATCAAGAGAAACTGCCAAATTAAAAAAAAATGGAAGAAGTACATATCCAAAATTTTATATATTGACCATCTGGACAATCTTAACTCATCAAACAACTGCCAGCTTTTAACCTCATTTTTCAACATGTTTTCATTGAGTAATAGTGAGAGTAAGAGAAATTACCAGGTTCTTGTCCTTTCTGATCCATTGATTTGTTCTATGACCTTCTGTCTTGACACTGTTGGACCTCAATTTCACAATCTATAAAACCATTCCTGTTAGATTTACTATTGGACCAATTACTTTAGTCTTGGGATACTTTAGAAAACAAACAAAATGGAAGAGATGACATATCTATCTCACCTCTTTATAGCATGCAGTTCAAAATAATGCATTTCTGTGTTACCTAAATTATTCTCTAATCTGAATTTTTCATAGATTATATTCTTAATTATTTTTATGTATTTATATAAGCTTAAGATATTGTATTAGTGGTGGTTGAAAAAAGAACCATCTTCAATCTAAATTTAAATAATTTAAAGTATAATTAAATTACAGAAGGTGTCATAGAATATATAATGGCAAGAATTATTTTGCAGAATATATTTTTAATTTTTTTTCTTCTTGGAAAAAATGAAAGTTCTCTTCTAATGGTACTGAAGAAACAGATGATATCTAGAATTCTCACTACAAAATACAACCTCCATGGATTCCTTATATAGATTTGATGTGCTGTTCTCTTTGCAGATAAGAGCATTTTCAGTTCTCTAATATATGTATTATAAAGTAAAGAAATCCCTCCAAGATACATAAAGAAAACAGTTTGCATAAATTCGGTGCAAAATATTTTTTAAAATTATACTCACTTGCTATCTTTTCAACTTCTTTAATCTTTATGCATTTAGATGGTCTTTGCAAATACTGTATTGAAGATCCCTAGCATCTTCTCCAAACCTTTGTCCTTCTTAAATGTTAAATATTGCTGCATTATTAGAGCAATATCATGAAAGGATGTGAAAAATTATTTCATTACTAGTTCAGGATTATTACTCAGAAAGTTAGTGCAGTTGACTATTCAAATATTAGTTATTTTATATCTTCAAAATGAAAATGTTGCTTTTATTTCATTAAAGGTGAAAACTTCATTTCAATATTTATTTTAATTATCAGTATTGTTTTTCTCCTTTAGTTAAGTTTATATAACTTAGTAGATAGGATCATTAAGAAGGCAAAAAAGGAAGCATGTGGTGCCCAGTATCAACAGCCACTCTACTTTAAGGATACCTTTAAGAAAAGCCTCATTAACCACACAAATAGAATTAAGACAGGCTGAATTTGGCTTTCCGTACCTCATGGGTAAGCATCCAGAATTCTTGCCCCTTTCTCTCTTAAGGTTACTAATAATGCTGCATATTTCTTCTTAAAATATTTATAGGCCATGTATTAAAAATCAACAAATGCCAGCAAGTAGACTCAAAGTAAAAAGATAGCTTATTAATGTTAAATATCTTATATGTAACTTTGTAAGAATAAGCTGGATTTCATAAAAGATATTGGCTGTAATATTGTGTATTAATTTTACAGTTAGTATCAGTGTATAATAGAATGTATTTGTAGCTGAATGTGCCAATACAAATATAATTAGTACAGCTGAAACCATTGAAAGGCAATTGAATCAACTGATATACAAGTAATACAATAATATATAATTAAAGAAAAGAATTTATGTAGCAAAATTTTCCATTAGCAGAGATATCTCTGAGTTTAAAGACCCAAGATTATTTTCCTAAAGTGTTCCTTTTGAAGCATCTAATCGTAATTTTGTAACCCTAAACAATAAAATACATGTATAAAATCAGGTTTTATTTAAACATGATCCAAAAAAAATATATGATCCAAATTTGTTTGAATCTTAAACGTTCAGTTACAGTAACTCCAGAATCTATATAAAGGAGTTGTTTGAAGGGTTATTATTTCTCTAAAATGTAGATACAGGGGCAGCACCTGTGGCTCAGTGGTTTAGCGCCACCTTTGGCCCAGGGCGTGATCCTGGAGACCCAGGACTGAGTCCGGCGTCAGGCTCCCTGCATGGAGCCTGCTTCTCCCTCTACCTGTGTCTCTGCCTCTGTCTCTCTCTCTGTGTCTCTCATGAATAAATAAATAAAATGTTTAAAAAAATAAATAAAAATAAAATATAGATACATATAGCATCATGTCATCTGCATATAGTGAGAGTTTTACTTCCTTTTTTTAAGATTTTTTTCTTAAATAATCTCTGCACCTAACATGGAGCTTGAACCTACAGCTCTGAGATCAAGAGTCACATACTCTATTGACTGAGCCAGCCAAGTGCCTCAGAATTTTACTTCTTCCTTACCAATTTGGATGACTTTTATTTCTTTATATGTCTAATTGCTGTAGCTAGGACTTCCAGTACTATATTGAGTAAAAGTAGTGAGAGTGGACATTCTTGTCTTGTCCCTGACCTTAGGGAAAAAGTTTTCAATTTTTCGCCATTGAGTATGATGTCGACTGTGGGTTTTTCATATAAGGCCTTTATTATGTTGAGATGTATTCCCTCTATATCTACTTTGTGGAGAGTTTTATACAACTCAGTTCCCCCGCAAAAACAAATAATCCAATAAAAAATGGGCAGAAGATATGAACAGACATGTCTCCAAAGAAGATATCCAGATGGCCAACAGACATATGAAAAGATACTCACCATCACTCATCATCAGGAAAATGCAAATCAAAAATACAATGAGATATCAGAATGGCTAAAGTTAAAAAAAAATACAATGAGATTTCAGAATGGCTAAAGTTAAAAAAAAAAAAACAGGTGTTGGCAAACATGAGGAGCAAAAGGAATCCTCTTGCACTGTTGGTGGGAATGCAAATTGGAGCAACCACTGAGGAGAAAACAATATGGAGTTTCCTGAAAGAGTTAAAAACAGTTAGTTAAAAACCCTATGATCCAGGAGTCACTCTACTTGATATTTACCAAAATAAAAATAGAAAAACCCCAACTAATTAAAAGGGATATATTCACCCCTCTGTTTATTGTTGCATTATTTACAATAGCAAGGCCATGGAAGCAGGCGGATTGTCCATTAATTGGTGAGTGGATAAAGATTTGGGATATGTATAAGTTACACACACACACACACACACACACACAAGAATATCATTCAGCTATAAAAAGAATGAAATTTTGCCATTTGCAACAACACAGATAGAGCTAGACATATAATGCTGAGCAAAATAAGTCAGTCAGAAAAAGACAAATATCATATGATCTTACTTATATGTGAAATTTAAAAAACAAACGAAAATATGAGCAAAGGGGAAAAAAAGGCAAACCAAGAAACAGACTCCTAATTATAAAAGAACTGATGGTTACCAGAGGGGAGCTGGGTGGGGCAAGGGGGGAAATAAGGGATGGGGATTAAAGAGTACATTTATCATGACAAAAATAAATAAAATTAATCAAAATAAAATATAAAACATAAAATGTAGACACTTTAGATTGTTTCATATTTGTTCAACATACTGGGCTTTATTTTCTCCTCAAGGGGATCCTGCAAAGCTCATTTCTTAGATTGACTGAGGTTTCAAAAATTTTATGTACAATTATTACCCTACTATATGTATATATAGTTATATATCTGTTATATATGTATATAATCACAATTTATTGATCCAAGACTCATAGCATCTGGTTACATGGTCAAGAACATCTATCAGCTAAACAAGATGACTCATACTTCAAGTTATTGATTTACCTTTATATACCGTTTTTGATATTGCTTCATACATAAGTATAAAGGGAAAATAGTTCCTGGTAAACAAAATTCCAGTTTCAAATTGTGTAATTTAGGGCTGAATTATTACTTTGCCTTTTTTTACCAAGCAATTAATTTAAGATACATATTTTAAATGTGCTGGATGCTTGCCCTCCTGCTATAATATAAAATAACATCTTCAATGCTGCTTACATGGTTTTATGATCTTAATTGTTCATATCCTCAGGAAAGAGCCTAACCATCTATCACCTCTATGTTGTACTTTCATCCCGTCCCTTTGTGTAGCCCCACCACATTTTGGACACTTCTGATGAAGGAGACAGCACAGTGACTTTCTTTCCTAGGGACCTTTTTGTAAGCAATTTGGTTTGCTATTTAGACCCTGGTCTCCTTGCATGGTGTATCTTAATGAATACAAGAGAGAAGAAATTGTCCAGGATATGTATATACTACTATTGTATAACATTAGGGCAACAGAAGGCTGAGCAGATTCCTGTTTTATATGATGTCTGGCTAGCAATCAGTATTTTTGGAGTTAACATGAGTCTACATTAGCTCCAGATTGCAATTCTCATGTCAATTGCATGAGATGGCAATTTTGTTGAAAAATTGGCAGTAGTTTGGAATTTAATCTTTAATTCTGAGTGCTTTGACTTTTTGCTAAATCTTCATAGATAATTTAGAGATAATATTTTAGTGACTGCTGCTAAAACCAAGATTCAAATTTTATAACAACATAAAACTGGGTGATGATCTTTAGTGTGGATTAATATTAGACTAGAGTGCTCCATGTTGGCCTGAGTAAAAGAGCCATCCCTTTGAAGCATACACACACAAACACACTCATTCATACATGTCTACACACAATGTGCTATTTTCTATGCACTGTATCTGAAATCTGCATTATAAGTAAATGGTATTGATGGTAAATAACAAAATTTTACTTGATGCTTTAATCAATATTATGGAGAACAAATTTGCAGATTTCTCCAGCATGAAGAGGAAAATGAAAAAGAAGGTAAAATAAAATGCAACGATGTGAGAGGATAGATATGACAAACAAACAAACAAACAAAAACGTCTAAGTAAAACATGATGGGTGCTTCTCAGGTAGAATCATAATAAATCCCTCGAACTATGCAACCTACCAAGACTGCATCATAAAGAAATATAAAAATATGAAAAGATAAATTATAACTAACGAAATTGAATCAGAAATCAAACAACGTCCAACAAAGAAAAATTCAGGACCAGATGGTTCCATTAGTGAATTCTATCCAATATTTAAAGAAAAATCAATGTCATTCTTTCTCAAATTCTTCCAAAAATTTTTACAAATGAGGAACATATCCAAACCCATTTCACTAGGCCAGCATTATCTTTATACCAATACCAGACAAAGACACTACAAGAAAAGAAAATTATAGGTAATATCCCTGATGAACTTAGATGTTAAAATCCTGAACAAAATATTAGCAAGCTGAATTTAATAGCACATTGAAAGAATTGTACACCAGGATTAAGATTTATTCCTGGAATGCAAAGATGGTTCAATATTCATAAATGAATAAATGTTACACACCACATTAACAAAATGAAGGATAAAAAGTATGTGTTCATCTCAATAAATGCCAAAATAGCATTTGACAAATCCAACATCATTTTTATGATAAAGCTCTCAACAAATTAGATATGGGGTGTATCTCAATATAATAAAGGCTATATATGATAAGATCAGAGCTCTCATCATTTTCAGTGCTGAAATGCTAAAAGCTTTTTCTCTAAGATTAGGAGCAAGAGAAGGATGCCACTTTCACAATTTCTATTCAACATAGTACTACAAATCCTAGCCAGGGCAACGAGGAAGAAAAAGAAAGAAAAGATAATCCAAACTGGGAAGGAAGAAGTAACATAGTCTCTCTGCAGATGATATTATATATATATTATATATATATATATATATATAGAGAGAGAGAGAGAGACAAAGAAAGAAAGCTGTAAAGACTCCACAAAACAAACAAAAAACTGTTAGAATAAATGAATTCAGTAAAGATGCAGAGTAAAAAAAAATAAAGACACAAAAATGAGTTGTGTTTCTATACCATGAGGGGAAATATAAAATATCAATCAATTCATGATAGTAAATGAAGAGAAGAGGGGTAAAGGCATCCTATAGGATTTACAAGAACATGGCTGAATTCAAATTTCTAGTCCAACTTCTCCTTTTTATCTTTTCTTTCATATATATGTGCATGACTCTAAGATGTTAGCTAAGGAGGATAACTAATGCTTTTTGTCTTTCCAAACTTAGAGGGGCTCCCTTCAAGGAAAATAGAGGGAATGCAGGAGAACCACTCATAGAGATTGATGGACAAAGGGTTGGGCATATGCAAAACGAAAGAGAGAGTGGCATTTTAGTTGACAGCTGGACTTTTTTTTTTTTTTTAATTAGTAATATCTCAGGTGGGCAGGGGCAGAGGGAGAGGGAGAGAGAGAATCTTAACCAGACTCCACACTCAACATGGAGCCTGGCGTGGATCTTGATCTCACAACCCTGAGTTCATGACCTGAGCCAAAATCAAGAGTCAGTGGCTTAACTGACCCAGCCACCCAAGCGCCTCTGGACATCTTTTTATATAGTAAATTGTGCTTTGCCTCCTGTGCTCATTTGAGAAAATGCTGGAAAGACTTGGAGAAAAACAGCAGGTCAGTGAGGTCTCCACAGAGCAGGCTGCAGTCCCCCCATGGTTACGTCACGTGTAGACTACTGCAGTAGTTGGAGGTGGGTGTGGAGTACAAGGTAAAGAAGTCTGATCGCGGACATTGTTCAAGGACAGTGAACTGTGCAATTGGAGGTTTCTTGGGGTCCTCCCATAACAATCATACTACAGCTCAGTATTTGGAAACCTGCCCCACAGAGCGCACTGTCGGCCAGCATCACTAAAGAGCCCTCTGCTGTTCCCCTTCTTCACCCCAGTCTGCTAGAGCAGTAGACTAAGAGAAGAGGAAAGAAGAGAAGGCATTTAACTATTTCAGGAGGAAGACTGCTTTGCATTCCAGGTCATGTGAGCACAAGTCTAAACTAGTCTGGATTTAAAAGGAGGAGGTCACAAAGCTTTAAACTGGGTATGGGATTGGAATTTCCGAATAGTCTCAACTAGACTGATGCTTATGCAAAAGAGATTAAAATCTATAGATTTTCTAAAGGTATCATTTAGGAATGACAGGAGGAAAAAAAAAGGGGGGGTGTGGGAATTCACCAGCACAATAAAAGGCAGTGACTGGAGAAACGAAAGTCATTTCTGTTCTGTAATCCACTGATTACAGATAGTTTAATAATTGGTTAAAGTAATTGGTTGACAAGAAAATTAATAATGGAAAAATAGCCTCACATTATCACTTGTACTAAAACTCCACAGAATAATTTTGACTGCAGTCTTGAAAAAGACTGTATGCTAAATAATTTCATTCAGATAGGTCAATTATTTAATGACCTAGGAATGGGGGTGGAACTCTTTATAGCTAACATTTCATGACAGGCCCTAAGTTGGTAGGCTTAATAATTTCTATTTCATTGAAAGTGCCTAATGTCTAATACCTAACTTTCAAATTTTAAATACTAAATTATCTCTTCAATCTATGACATGGAAATTGAGGGTTTCAGGCAGTTATTCGAATAAATATAAAGATAATTTTTAGGACATCTTTGGCCTCGTCTGCAGCCCCCTTGAAACACTGCTCCGGGTGGAGAGATGATGATAATTCTCAGAAGCAGATGCAAGCTCACTATTTTATGACTTCATTTACTGTGCTTCTGTGAAGGCAGAGGGATCACCTATCAATCAGTAACGAGAACACGCACCTACGCAGATCCTAATGATTCATGATAGCACAGTGATGTGAGGCAAAAGTGCTAGAGCCAGGTGACCTGAGCCCGCATCTCAGCTGTGCCCCTTCATGTTTATATTACTTTGTTCAAATTACATAACTCTGTGCCTTGATATCCTCATTTTTTACAAAAGGGGCAGAGAAGCTGTTTTATTTCATGGGGTTATTGTAAAACAGAAAATCAAAGTAATGCACAAAGGTATTCAGAATATTAGTATTAACCAAGACACCACTTTTGAGTTAGCTATAAGCAGCTTTTGCCAAAAACTGACTAAAATAATCGTTATTTGAGAAAGATAAGAAAAAAAGGGTAAGTACATAATATCCTGTCTTCCCTAAGTTTTATTCCTGTTTCTATCTTCATACCTGAACCATATTATTTTAACACTCTGACATTTTTTTCTAGATTATAATTCAATACTCATACAGCTTAGTATAAGAAATGGGTAATAAAGAAGATTGCATAAGCACACCCTTATATAATAATATGCATGATACTTCCATAGTTGAGTAGTGGCAAATTTTTTTTTCTCTCCTAACAAAAGGGCATATCCTTCCTTTAACATGCATTAGGATGATATCCTTTTTTTCACTGATATATGGAAAACAAGATATATTATTCAATTGAAGCCATATTAGATGAGAATTTTTATATGATTGTTCCCCTTCAAATATTTTGCATTTTGTTGTTGCAATTATACAAGTTCAAATTAACTCAAAGCCCACTTTTGAGGCAGAAAGAATTTAAATTATAAAATTTAAATTTTGGGGATCCCTGGGTGGCTCAGAGGTTTAACGCCAGGGCACGGTCCTGGAGTCCCGGGATCGAGTCCCACGTCGGGCTCCCTGCATGGAGCCTGCTTCTCCCTCCTCCTGTGTCTCTGCCTCTCTCTCTCTCTCTCTCTCTCTCTCTCTCTCATGTCTATCATAAATAAGTAAATAAATCTTTAAAAAAACAAAATAAAATAAAATTTAAGTTTTATGTGCCAACTCCTGCTGAGTAGACTTTCCAGTCCCATAGAACTAGCATTTCTCTGTCGAGTAAAATGCGGTCAGTTAGCATCTTACCAGGGGTCTATATAAAGAGTAGGGATTCATGTCTAATTCAGTTTGCCTGTGATAAAAGAGTCCAGCTGAATCCTCTATTTCCGGTGGCCTGGATAGAGACAGAAAAGAAGAACAAAAGAGAGACAGATTGGGGAGATAGGAGAGAGGGTGAAGGGAAGGAGAGAGGAGGAGGAAGGGGAGGGAGAGGGAGGGGGAGACTAATGTTAGGGGCACACATCTTGGAGCACAGCCTCCACAGTCAGTGGTGGGCTGGAGGTTAGTAGGAGTAAGTTGTCCTTGTGTCTCCTTGCTAACCTCAAGAATAGCAGAACCCGTAGGATTATTTTTAATTAAAATAACATACATTTATACATGAGTTTGTTTATGAACAACGATTGTTTCCCACAGGAAATACATATATTATTTTTACTCTGTTAAATACATAAAATGCAAAACCCAGTGTGCTATACAGGCGCGGACTCCGTTTGGATTTCCCCTGCATTAGGAATGAGAAGGAAGATTCACAGGGCACGAAATATGCCCAGTTTCCTTAACTTCAAAGTCCACAAGCAAGGGGGAATAGCATTCGGCCAAACACCAATTGCATCAGGACTTCTTGCAACATCTCAGGTGCAGATTACAGGCTCTCTGCCTCGGAAGGAACATTCCATTGCAAGACGTGAATCTGAAGCACGTATAGACCACTTCAGCCGGGGAAATGGAGCCCCTCTCGTCCCTCGAATAACTTTTATATTATTGCAAATAACCCTTCTTGGGGAATATGCCAGCTGACTACAGCTGGAACCCACACAGCAGAGGTTTAGTGGTGAGCACTTCTGATACCTGAGTCAAAGCTGCTTGAGGGAGCATCAGCCAACCAATCTTCCACATTTACCTTAACTCAGGACTCTTCAGAGACAGAGCTGCCAGAAGGCAAATCTGGAATCACACTACCAGATCTCCCTGGAGTTTGGACCAGATGAATCCAACACTAAAAACCAAATTTCCTGAAGTCTTTAAGCGTTACCTACAGATTATCCCATTGATTGTATTCATTAAATTTACAGTGATTGTATTCAATTAAATTTACAGTGAATATGTTTTAAGATTTATCTATTTTACTTTTTTTTAGAGAGAGAGAGTAAGCGGGGTGGGGTAAGGGGTGTCAGAGGGCAGGCTGAAAGAAAGTCTCCAGCAGACTCCCAGCCAAGGCAGAGCCCAACACAGGGCTCGATCTCATGACCCTGAGGTCATGACCTGAGCCGAAACCAAGAGTCAGATGCTTAACTGACTGAGCCACCCAGGGGGTCCTGATATATTTTTTTATTATAGGTATCTTTGAACTTCCTAAAGAGCAGGAAAAAAAAACAAATTGTTAAAAATGATGAATACTAAAAACTTAAAATATTAACTCACTTAACATATAACCATCATGGGAAGTATATGTCTTCACTATATCTAATATTTTGCTTCTATCTTTGTTTATAGCTTTAATTGTTCTAACAATATAAATTTGATTCTTGATAAGAGGTTTGCACTATTTTTACTAGAAGTGAAGTTAAAAGAACACCTAATCAAGCTAGCCAAGGATCTGAGTTATCCACCTACTAATTCTTGTCAAAATACAGGATTAAGATTATTTCCCTTTGGAGATTCAAACTTGAAATACTCACCACCATCAGGCTGAGATTCCTTTTGACAGTTAAACTTATTAAAATGTAGGCTGTGGGTACCCATATCTCAAACATGGAGAGCAAAGTCTGGAAACTAAGTGCTCAATAAATAAACACGTATTTGTTAAATGTGTGAATTTGTTAATTAACCATTGTTTATTTAATCATTTATATCAGTTTTACTTTTCAAAGCCTAGTTTGAGTTTCAAAATATATACCACCCATTTGAAATTTTGTTTTAGCAGCATTATAGAGTCAATTGCCTTAATATCATGATATCTTGACGTAGCACTATTAAACGTGTATGTACGCCAGGACGCCTGGGTGGCTCCATTGGGTGAGCCCCCAACTCATAGTTTCCACTGGGGTGTGGTCACAGGGTGGTGGGAGATTTCTTCTCCCTCTGCCCTTCCCCACTCTCTAAAATCAATCAATCAATTAAACTTTTAAAAATACATATGCCTGCCTCATTAGTATTTCATAATCATAGCCTCATCATTAGAAAATTCATCTCCTAGGAGGCGAGGACTTGTGTCTTCCCTAGCGGTTCTCCTTTTGAGACACATGTGGCCCAGAAAACACATCAGTCACAATATTTAAACTTTCTTTTCTCTTTGCAACAAGCGATTCTGATTAACCGTTGGACCCCTCTTTTATTCTAGGCAAGGAAAAGATAAAGAAGATCCCTCTTCATCTTTTTCCTTGCTCAAGAGAGCGATTCAGCTATGTTCCCAATTCCTTTTAAATGGAGAATAGTAGTAAAATCCAGCATAAAGGCACAAGGTATAGACACGGGCCAAGATTGCAACCACTGCTGAGTCAGTTTTAGCAGGGACATATGGAAGACGTATATATTTAAGGTTCTGAAGTGACATTTATTTTTTAATTCAATGTATTATGTTGCAGTACTTTTTTTTTTTAATAGTAATGGGGCTTCATTGACAACTAAGATTTTCTACAACTTTGACAACAGTTATTTTGAACTTCAGTTAAAGCCTTTCCAGACTCAGTTGGGAGCCTCATCAAGATATTTCCAGGTGAACGATGCTTGAGTCCAGTCATTTTTGAAATGTACCTTTTGCACTTGTGACTATAATCAGAAAGCTGTCTGACCTCTGTAGCTAATCACCAGTTGTCTCAACATTTTCCTTATAAGATAAATGGTAAATTGCACTAAAGATATACTCATTCTATTATCTTATAGGGAGAATTGAGCTCACCATGCTATCACAAGTTGGTATAAAATTCTAAAACTTACGTAACTTTCAGGTTTCCTTTTTCCCTTCATACTCTGAACAGAGAAGCATCATCACTTATTTTTATTACTGAAGCTTGAAATTCTAAAAGTTATTTCGCGTGTATTTCATTTGCTGGGCCTTTTCTAGTCCCAAATTCATTCATATGCAGAATTGCCATGATATTCTGAAGAAAACAGGATGTCATTCTCTAAATGAAACACTTGGAAGGAGGATTATTTCTATTTCAAGCCTCCAGTTTATTTTAATTTATTTGCTGATGGAGCCAAGATCTGCAAGAACAGTCCCACTTTCTCCTGCTGATGCTAAGTGCAAAAATCTACATCATGACCTTTGTATTAACAGACACAATATATCTTTAAAAATAGAGTATGCTTGCCATATGTGCCAGGGCCCTGGTGACTTCAAATCTAAACAGACAACATTACTACAGAAAAGCTTCAGTCTTGAGAAGAATGGCTTTCACGCAGCTGAATGAGAAGTAAAAAAAACAAAATGCTGAGCTCAAAATACATTGTCAGAGTACCAGAATCCAAAATAGAGTGAAAATGTACGCCTCAACTCAAGCAGTTTTTAGCTGTCACTCATCTCCTGGTTTATAATCATTCTCAAGTGGATATTATCACGAAGGCCCTTTTGTCTCCTCCGTCTCCATCTCCCCCAGCTACTCTTCTGTATCCCCATGAACAAGGGATCTGCCCCAGCTACTCTTCTGTATCTTCCCCAGAGGAGCCTTGGAGGGAGACGGAGTCTGCTATTCACATTTGGATTGCATGAGCTCCGGGGATGGGGTCAAATCGGTGACTCAGCAGCCTTCTCTGGGTTCATGCTTGTTCATCCCACTGTTCCAGGACCACAGAAGATAAATAACCACTAGCACGTTTGGAGAGAGCCATGTGATATCAGAATAATTAAATAATTGAGCTTTTGTTAGGATATGGATGCTACTGAGTAATATATCCTTGGAAGCCAAGATAACTATTTAAAAGGAGAAGAATGGCTGGTCAGTGGAACTGGGGAAACCCTGAAAGGAACTAGCCATCTGGAAACTCCTGTTTCCCTCAGAAGATGGGGAAGTCGATGTCCATCACAGCATCAATTAACAGTGGAGAGCACTGCACAGTTTCCTGCGGGGCACGTCTCATTCAGGGGTGAGTTTGATGGCATAGATATCGTCTACGGTCACCAGACGAACAAATGAAGATTTGCAGAACTTAAGTGATCTAGTCTGTCTTCAAGTTAATATGCGCCAGAATCAGCATTTTATAAGACTCTGATCCTTTGATTCAAAACCTTCTATCTTCATCTCCTTTCCTTCTGCTTTTTAATCTACTCGAGTGGATTTTCAGATTGTATTTTGCAGCAATATGTGTCTCTGGAAATGAACTTCGGGGTTACTGTAAGGGGAAGAGAATCAAAGCCAGTAGGAATGTCAATCTCTTCTCCCGCTGCTTCAGTCAAAGCAACCCCATTTTGATTGATGTTGAAGTTGGGGTTTGATGTTAGGATCGCATTTGAAAATTTTAAAATATAGTTCCAATAACTAAACAGCGCAAACAAGAGATTTTCAGCAGAAAACATTGTACTATATTTTAGTTATTTTAGTGTTTTTTTTTTCCCAAATAGAGACTGCTAATAGTGATTCCTAGGTAGAAAGTCCATTCATCGACCATCCTAAAAATCAAGACCTTTGGAATATACGATTGATGCACAGCTGGCTGCACCAAGGGGCAGCTCCAAATTTGTCTAGAAAAACACAAGAATTATAAGGTTAGGATATTTTTAAGCTAACACATTTGTGTATATCTTTCCTCTGCTAACCCTGTTTAAAGATCAAGTTGTAAATCCATCGATTAGAGTTAGCAAATGTCCTGCTCACCTACTGGGATTCTGCACAGGAGACCAGCTGCATTAGCTCTTCTTTGAGGACAGACGGACCCCTTGGTGACAGAGCCCAGACTCTTGGTCACAGCCAATTGATTTAAGGTTGATTCCTAACCCAAGCTGGGCCAATTTTATTGCTTTGCACATGGAAAAACCAAGTATAGGAAGTTAAAGCTGGAAGCTGAGTCACAGTAATAGTGTGGCCTCAACATACTACAAAACTGTCCTCTCTCTGCCCATTCTGAAACCTTTATTTTTTTATGTTTCTTTTGATTCGTTGACATTCTCTTTTATTGCTTAAGTTAGCTCAAGCTTTTGTTTTTCCTCTTTTGCAACCAACAATAGCTTACCTAAGAAAGCAGTGACTTAAAAATCTATTTGAAGAAGCAGCTGTGTTCTGTAATTCGGAGGGTATTTTTGGTTTTGTTTATTATTATTCTTTGTTAATGAGCTTGAGATAAATGCTTAATTACTACCATATTTTACAATAAGTCGTAAATTTATCAATAAGGACAATAATTTTCTTGTTTTACTTCTAATGTATTTTTTAAACAAATAGAAATGATCCAAATATAGGTAAAGTTATATTTCTATAAAGCCTATGAAATAAATCAGTGACAGTGTTTTTCACTTCAATTGTTTTCTTTTCTTAATTTCTACTGCTAATCTGAGAAATGCATTTCTATATTTGAGGAAACTTGAGTTTTTGTATGGTTATTACTCGCTAAAATATTTGAAAATCGGCTACTTAACTTTACAGTATTATCTCAAATATCATTACTGCATATGGCATTTTATCTAAGTACATACTCTAAAATAGGACTTTTCTTAAATGATCACCATATGAAGTAAAATCCCCATTTTATATCTTACTCTATTAGCAGAAATGTGGACTATGCAAAATGAATGATTGTATATAAAGGAAGATTTTACTGATGATGATTAAACTTCTGAAATTTTATCGTGTTTCACAGTGTATCATTTTATTAACCTGAGGAGAAGAGGACACCTTGCACATCTTTTAGCACCCATCATTATTCAATTAAATAGACTATTTGAAAAATAAAATTTTCACGGTAAACTGCTGAATTGGGTCATTCTGAAAGTCTTCTAATCATTTTTATGGTTTGTTCTTAATAGTTGTACAGTATTGCCTGATGTTCCCTTGGTTCAGGTACCCATCAATTCAGAATTTATTACAATAACCTCTCAACTGTCCTCCATTTCTCTGGCTCCTTTCCTTCTTGTCACCCCAAATCCAATCCACCTTAAACCCAATCCATAAATCAATCCTCATAAACACCATCTTCACTGGTCAGCAGCTTTTGAAAAACAAAAGCAAAAAGTAACTTAACTTCATTTTAAGAAAACAATTTAATACTTTTGAGAGTCATTCAAAAGTCTCTAACTACTTGGTCTAACTACTTGATACTAGTTGGTCCAATACAGACCACTTTTATGAAACCAAGCTTTGTAGTGCATTTTCCCTGATGCTCATCATAAACTTCTTTTTTAAAAGAAAGATTTTATTTATTTATTTTAGAAAGAGAGAGAGCACAAGCGGGGGGAGGGGTAGAGGGAGAGAGAGAAGCCGACCCCCCACTGAGCAGGAAGCCTGATGCGTGACTTGATCCCAGGATCTTGGGATCATGACCTCAGCTGAAGGCAGATGCTTGACCAACTGTGTCACGCAGGTGCCTCTCATAATAAACTTTGTATGTGTAGTTAGCTATCCCAGTTTTACAGCTGAAAAAACTAAGGCCCAGAGAATTTAACTCATTTTCAAAGTTATATAGCTAATAGAGGTTATAGAGCTAATAGAGAGTTTTATAGCTAATATAGCTAATCTGTTTTTGAACCCAAGTCTGTCTGGATTCCATAAAATACATCATGAAAAATAGATCCCAAGATCAAATAAGTTTATGAAAATAATGTAGAAATATATATCCATCGTAGAAATACAAAGCTCCTAGTAGCATTTTGAGGAACTGAATAGTCATATGTTAACAAATGAATTCCAATTTGATTAATCCAACATTTTCCAAACCTATTGGACCTCGTGTTCCACTAACATACTATCACTAGCAGACTATTGTAACATTATTTTTTGTCTGCTTAATATGCATTCGCTTCCCCCTGTTCATGGCTTCACTGGGAAACTCCCTGATGTGTATGGCCACAGTCCTATATCTGCTCTTCCCATTGCAGTGGTAGATGTACTACCCTGGTTGTTCCATGTGAGTACCACATACTTTAGGACACAGTAATTATTTCAAAATTATCATATGTCCTAGGCAGGGCCCATTAGAATCTTTCCTGTGCATTAGGAAAGAAAAGTTACCTTTACAGAAGCATCTTTATATATATAGAAAATAAAATCAAGTAAACTTGAAGGATGGTGAGACACCTGGGTGGCTCAGGGGTTTAGCACCGCCTTCAGTCCAGGGCCTGATCCAGGAGACCTGGGATCGAGTCCCACGTCGGGCTCCCTGCATGGAGCCTGCTTCTCCCTCTGCCTGTGTCTCTGCCTCTCTCTCTCTCTCTCTCTCTCTCTCTCTCTCTCTCATGAATAAATAAATAAAATCTTTACATAAGTAAATAAATAAAAATTTGAAGGGTGGAGAGTGTAACTGAAACCCCTAGGTCCAACTATAAAGTAAACTTACCCTTGAGTTCCACAGACAAAGGACAATGAATTTTCTTTTGGACTAAGCTAATTTGAATTGAAATTCTATCACTTGCTGTCAAAAATAGTCCTGACACATATAAACCTGTGATATTTATGTACCATGCAATGTACTGTAGCAAAAACTGCACAGGGCTAGGCTTAAAAAAATAATGCTTTTAATTTCTTCATAATATTGTGGATCTCAATAAGCAATTTTTCCAGGTAATGTCTTTCCATTTATCATTTTGTTGTGATGTGACCCATACTTAAATGTCAAAAACTCCTAGGATTTGTTTGTTTGTTTATTTATTTATTATTTATTTATATTTACCTGTAACGAGCTTGAATCCTATTGCTATGTAGCTAGTCACTACAACTTTGTCTTAGATTCTCTAGGAGCTTAGTTCCTGGATGAAGATTCTTAAGCCAGTGGGTTATTAAGATGCTGCTCTCAGATGAAACATATAAGGGAGTGAGAAAAATAGGGGAGGGGAAGAGGCCGACGTATCTGTGCCTACGGATGAAATCCAGCCTCTGTGTGATTCCACGGGGAGTTCTAGCACAGGAACGTCCACAGGGCCATCCTACCCTGAAGCAAAGTGTCTCCCACGCCCTGACAGTAATTCTAAGGAAGGGATAGAACTCAACTCTTAGCAGCTACCACTCACAGAAACTGGAAGATGGGTGACCTCAGCCCAGCAGTGGGATCTTGGTAAGGCGACGACAGCCTACCATGACCAGCAACGGCTTCAAGAACATACTTGGAAGAGTTTGGAGAAACCGTGCAGTATAATCTAGAAAGACTTTGGTTATTAGGATCAGATTTATCTAGGTTAAATTCCAGCTCTCGAATGTAATTTCTGGGTTAACTTGGACAAATTGTTTCACCTCAGTTGGCCTAGGAACATTTTTTTTGTGTGTGATGATTAGAGGTAGTAATATATTTAAAGCTTTGCTGCAGAGTAGGGGCTCCATAGCTAATTAGAGTTAATAATACGTACAGAATCAAGCACTTGGTGGTTTTTTAAAGCTCTGCCAATTCAAAGAACATTTATTCAATATAGAAAAACAAAATAATTTAAAAGTATGTTTTTGCCATACCTTCTCTAAAAAAAAAGAAAGAAGAAAGAAAGAAAGAAAGAAAGAAAGAAAGAAAGAAAGAAAGAAAGAAAGAAAGAAAGAAAGAAAGAAAGAAAGAAAGAGAAAGAAAGAAAGAAAGATCTTTCCAGTGGAGATGACGTCACTAATACAGTCAAACTGTTTTACAGTCTTCATTCGTAAACTCTGTCCCAAAATCTAAACCACAGGGCAGCTGTTTCTATGTTGCAGTTCTTCCTCCATCCAGACTGCTCCACGCTACCCCCTCAGAGCTCAGCCGTTATTAGGCCAACTTGAATTTTTGTCTTTTGTGTTCTAGTTTGCTAGGGCTACCGTAACAAAGTACCACAAACTAGGTGACTTAACCAGTGAAAATGTATCCTCCCCCAAGTCTGGAGGCTGGAGGTCGGCTGTCAGTCAAGGTGTGGCAGGGTTGGTTTCCTCTGAGGCCTCTTTTCCCTGTAGGCCTTGTAGTTGCCGGTCTACTACCTTTCTTTACCTGGTCTTCCTTCTGTATGTGGCTGTATCCTAATCTCCACTTTCTAGCCAGTCATATGGGATTAGGAGCCACCCAAATTATCTCCTTTTAACTTAATCACCTCCTTAAAGGCCAATTACAGTCACATTCTGAGATACTAGGGGTTAGGAATTCAACATCTGAATTGTAGGGGGGGGTAGGGAGGATCCAAGTCAGCCCTTAACACCTTCACTTGTCCTGTAGCTCCCATTTATTAGATATTCTTTGTTCTTTTCAGGGGCTCTCTGTTCTTTCCAGGGTAAATTCTATTGGCCCTTCTGGCTTCACAACTTTCGCTCATTACTCTTTATTGTGATTCGTATAAACATGGCCCAGGAATCACTCCGGCAAAGGAAAACTCTAATGGGCACTTGGGCAGGTGAGAGTGAGTAAATATGGTCATGAATTAAATTTGTCCCTACCATATTTTATCATAAAAAATAGATTAAAAATAATCTAAAAATAAATTTTACAGTAAAATATCTCATTGAGGTTTGATATTGGTAGCAATAACATAGAGTTAAAGCAGGCAGTGGTCATCTGACCTGGGATATATGAAAGAGAGCTGAAAGCACTTCTTTGCGAACCTGGGAATATTGGTTGAGGATAGTATGACCATTTCACCTTTTTCTCAGGCAAGGTTTTGTTTTACTTTAATTTCAAATCCAGAGTAGGAAATAGACTGAACTCTTACAGAGATGGTATTTACTTTATAAAATGTAGAGCTCTTGCAAACAGATAAGATCACCAGAAAGAAAATTACCAGATCAAGATTATTTTGTTTACATATACATCATGTCATAGTTCTTGAGGGCATAGTGTTATATTTGCCAGCAGCTGCTGCCTGAAGGCTGTGCCAGGGCTGGACAAACACAGGCCCCTGGAGAGAGAGAGAGGATCTCTGACATTTTTGTAATGGACGAGCCGGCTGCTCTGTTGCCTACCACAGGAAAAAAGTCACTTGTCTGGGGAGAAGGGTGTCCTCCAGTTCAGAGGAGTGGAAATCACTGTTGAAAAGAAACAGCCTAAGGATCAAAATCAAGAGCCAACGAATGAGGAAATGAGAAGTAGAGCCTATCAATTTATAAATTATTTAAGCTAAGAGAAAGTGAGAAACCTAAGACCAGTTATTAATATTTTTATTTAAGTTAACACTAATTTCTTATGTAAACCATATTTTCTTTTCATTCCATAATTCTCCAAGATATGTCTGATTATTGCTAGATAATCCAAAGCTTTCCGTTCTTTTATTTCTTTCCAGTATGAATTTTTAAAAATGAGCTCAATAGCTCAGACCCTTCAGAACCATCATTAACTTACCAGTCTTTATTTATTAATGCCCCTTCCTCACATCTTGTGTTCCCTTTTCTCCAAAGTATTTGTAAAATTCTATTCTCTTCAAACCCTTTGGCTACCATGAATTATTTCTGTCTTTTTTTTTTCTTGTACGGAATGCTACAAATAATGCAGCATATCTTTGTTGCTTCTACTTTCTTTTTTTTTTTCATTTTCAGTATCAGATTTTATTATAATAAAAAATAGAACCATACTCAGATTTTTATAAGGTAATACTAATAACTTGATATTCCAGTTGGTTATAATTATCTATATATTTCCAGGCTATTTGAAACATATAAATAAACATATAAAACTCATCCAATTTGTGAGACAGGTCTCTATACACATAAATCCATATATAATGGTACATTCATGTATTGTTGCTGACACTTTATGCTAATACCAGCAATATTTGCTATAAGTATTTGACAAAGTATGTAAAACAGACCTACTAATGTTAATCTGGCTTAAAATAACTATATATTTACTGGAGTGGTGTCACGTGCCACCTAGATTCCCTCCTAGACGGAAGCACACCTTTCTGCAGCTGCTGGGAATGTTGGCTACTGATGGCTCTTTGCTGATTCCCTCTCAGGAAATTGTCTTCAGCTGAAAAGAATACCCTGTCTGAGGTCACATCTTCATGGAGGCAAGCATGTGTTCAACGAGTGGTTGTTGCTGGAATATAAACGTCTGGTGCTCTTGCCTCAGATTGGAGCAATTCTGAAGCATTATCCCATCTCTAGAGTCTCCATGACTGAGACCACTGGTGCAACTGCATTATAGCTCAGTTCTTCCCTCTGGCCAATCTTCCTTCCTTTACTCTTCCACAGATGTTGACCCTGAGGACAGTCCCTTACAAATTTTCTGCATAAAAGTCTCTGCCTCATAATCTCTTTCCCAGGCAAACCACCACAAAACTGTTGTTACCAGGAATGGCCCAAGGAAGCAGACTCTAAAACAGGATTTTGGAGGCAGACCACATACCACCCAGGTGCAATATAAGACCCCATTGGTTGCCGGCTGTTGCAATACATCTGAGAAATTTTTCCAATGGTTAATATCTTTGAGATAAAATAAATATGCGCTGACAGGTATAAGATTTTTTTTTTGAAGTTCCTTGGAAGTGCAAATTTTAAGAACAATTGTATTGTGCTAACTCTTGCTAGGTGCCTTTTATGTACTGGAGAAAGACATTGAGGAGTAGAAGGTAATTAATCACTGAATGAAAGTAAGTGTGCAAGGAAGACGTCTTCGTTGGCAGCATAAAAAGAGACTCATCTCTTACAGCCAGAGGGCAGAAAAACTTCAGGAAGGAGTCTGCGACTTAATTAGACAGAGTAGTGGATTTCCAGGGGAGAGAGGAAAGAGAAATCTAATGAATTGGACCAGGATCTAATTATATGGGTAGCAAAGTTGACAGAAGGTTAACAACTGTTAGCTCCCTCTTCATGTTCCACATGTGCTGTGCCAAGCATAGCTGGGAAAGAGTGGGGTACGGAGGCCCGGCTCGAGGAGATCTACTGCACCAGACCCGAAAGCCCTGAGACTCCAGGCTCCGCTGAACTCTGAGGACCTGCGCAAGTGGCCCAGTCCTTACTATTAGAGAGTAGAGGCCTTCGTTCTTAAAGGCATGGTAGAAACTTCTGCCTTTCAAGACAACACGTATATCCTTTAGGATCACCCCGTACCTTCCCTCACTGCCACCTGGCAGTACTAAAGCCAAGTCACAACAGGCTCAGGAAGTTCTGGGCATTCTCTTATGATATAGAATGTAACACTCTGGGAAGGATCTCAGGAAACAATACTAAGAAGCTGCTCTTGGAAGTGCGGAGAAAGTAAGGCCCATACTATGTTAAATCAAAATGGCATGGGCATGACAGATGCTGAGAGAAAAGATCAAGAGGCTCGGAGAAGTAAGTTAGAGTAGATATACTCTGCGAGGCTGAGAAATCGGCTGCCTATGTTCTGCAGAAGGACCCGAATGGAGAACACCCCAAAATGGTACATAATGCACTGATGAGAGGAACACTAATAATACTGTCAACCTTGATGGTCCCTGTGCTCTTTAACAGGTTGGTGATAATAGATACTGTTGTAGAATTAAGCTCCCTGATAGCATTGGAGATTGCACCTTCCCTCCACCCCCGTAAGAGAGGCCAAGTGCAAGTATTTCATTGTCAGAAGCAAGTAGAATTACAATAATCCTACTGAGAGACAAGGTTGGCATGAAAGCCAAGAAAGCCTGATTGCAAAGAGATATGGATATGGATACGTTTACTAGAACACAGCATCTCTAGGGTCAAGAAAGTTGGTCATCAACAGATGAATGGATAACGATGTGTTACACACACACACACACACACTCACACACACACTGGAATATTCCTCAGCCATCACAAAGGATGAATATTTACCATTTACATCTACATGCATGGCACTGGAGGATATTATGCGGAGTGAAATAAGTCAGTCAGAGAAAGACAATTATCATATGGTTTCACTCTTATGTGGAATATAAGAAACAGCTCGGAGGAAAGGAGGAAAACTGAATGGGAGTCCTCAGAGGGAGACAAACCACGACACGAGAGGCTCTTAACTAGAGGAAACAAACCGAGGGTTGCGGAGGGGAGGTGGGGGGATGGGTAATTGAGTGATGGGCAGAAGGAGGGCACGTGATGCAGTGAGCACTGGGTGTTATAGGCGACTGATAAATTCTTGAACGCTACATCTGGAACTAATGATGTATTATATGTTGGCTCATTGAATTTAAATTAAAAAAAGAAAGAAAGTTGGATAGCCAATGAGCACATTGTTCAATTTGCACAATCGACCAAAGAATGAGGAGGAGTGAACAGAGAGAGTGAGAGAGTGAGTGGAAGAGGAGGAGAGGAAGAGGAAGGGACAAAGAGGGAGAAAGGAAGAGAATTATCAGAAAATGGAGGCCCACTGTGTCACAGTCGTGATCTTTCACCAAGTTTGTGGAACTGAGCCTGGATTCCAGACCCTGATCCTGTTGACATAAGGAGATGCCAGGTACTTAGAAGGAGTAAACCTGCAATAGCACATCCAAAGCACATGGCCCAGATCTCCACCGCTTTTACCAATTTCTCTAATGCCCTTCTCCACCTTTCACCTATGGCCACACGGGGTGGAATACAGTCTTACATCATTAGATAATAGAGGAGGGCAAAGAGCAAGCTTTGTTCCGAGACAGGTGTCTCTGTGCATGCAGGTAAAATGATCTGCTGTGTTTCTGTCCCACTGAAGACGGCAATGAGGAGAATCCTCTCAGTGAGCAAAGCTTCAGGTCGTATGCTCAGTCATTGCTTTGTAAAGAAAGAGGGGTGCACAGGTAAGACTATTGAAGGACACAGCTGGGGATACGTGGCTTGGCTGATTGGCCGTGGCCTGGAAAGAGAAATACCTGAAGATCAGGGGTAAGAAAGTACCGGGGAAAGGCATGCTGACAGCATTATTGAAATGGACACTACAGGTGAGGGTCTCTACACCTCTTATTAACCCTCACTGACAAGCATTCACTACGGAAGACGTGCTGAACCACAAACAAGACCGAATTACTTGCCTGGTGGTTCTGAGCTGGATCAGCTGGATTTTGTCCTTGTCTGCCTCATGGCAGGGGTAACAGATTTGCAAAAGACTTGGTGGTAGGAAGGATGGAAGATATGCATGGGACTAACTACGTCATTTCCAAGTCAACAAAGCTGATTTATCTACCGCCGTTGCTAAACATCCAGCCTTCCAGCCACAAAGACCAACATCTACATCCTGAAATGGCATATTCTACTGAAAGGGAACAGATCAGCCACTTGGTGCCACGTTGATTACATTTGACTCCCTCCTCCCTGAAAAAGCCGATAGTTCATTTTGAGCAAGAAGAACACATACTCAAGGTATATGTTTGCCTTTTCGGCACCACTAATTAAAAACTTAAGCATTCAGTCCTCTGACAGGCCCAGCATGACAAACCACTTTATAGCAAAGAGGTGCAGAAGGAGGCACATGACCATTGACTGTGGTGGTCTTACCAGATCCCACACCCCCCCAGCAGCTCTTAACACGTTGTGTCCTCAAGGGGTCGAGTATACATGTCCTGGAACCACACATGGGAGGAGGAGTGAAAAACCTGTATGTAGTCTCATCGAATGCTTGCATCATTATTTTAAGAAAAATTAAATAAATTCCTGATGTTGAAATACCTAGAAAGAAGACCAAGGATTTCAACCTTGATCTCATTGCCTTGCCATTTTTCTTTCCACCAAGAATCCCTACCGTTCCATATTTGCACTTAGATCAAAGGGCTGAACAAACAGGAAGAACAGCAGAAATTAATGGTCTCTCAGGAATAGGTGGTCAGGAATGCACTTTGGGGCCTCATTTATATACAACAATGTTCACATTTTTTTAAATGTTACAAACTGAAATCAACTGACATACCCATTATTAGGGAATTAATCATTCAAAATCTGATATAGATGCATGATGCATGAGCATGCAACTATTTACATTTTTGTTGTTGATTGATTGATTCATCCAATTTGTAGTTAGTAATTGGTAGCATCTGGTCTGTAACGCACAATGTTTGATGTTTAATCCAATGAGCCATCCACGCCTAACTGGACTGGTCTTGACCTCCTTAGGCATCACCTGCCAGCACTGCCACCCTTCCACTTCAACCCATTATCCTCCCTTCCAAATTATCTACTGAGGTTGAAAAAAGTAATCAAGGTTTGATCAATAATCACAATATGTGCATATAATTCATGAATAAGTTTTATCCCTGCCATTATTAAAAATGAATACATTTTTCACCTTGTTTTTTTAAAGTACATAATGGCATCAGTCTCACTATATAACATTATGTAAGAAGTCAAATATAAATTAAATATATATAGCGTGGCCTCATTTATAAATACATCATCACTGGACGTTAACTACAATATTATAAGATTTGGTGTGCATTTTATTTCCTTTTTATTCTTTTCCAAATTTTTCAGACAATTTTATAATTTTGCAGTCTGAAAACAAGAGTTATAGTAAGACAAAAATAAGGAAAAGTAAGCAAGAATGAGTGCAAAAAACAAAGAAAGAAAGGAAAGAGAAAGAAAAAGAAAGAAAGAAAGAAGAAAGAAAGAAAGAAAGAAAGAAAGAAAGAAAGAAAGAAAGAACGAACCCTAAGTTCAATGATGTAAAACCCTACCAAGATCTCCTGTGTACTGATTTGAAACATTTTAAAGGCACTTTTGGAAGTGGTGTTTCTTTGTTCAGCATTATTTCTATAATCTCTAAGTGAATTGAAGTACATAACATTTCTCCTAAATGAATGCTGGCAACGTTGTTCTCCAGGGCATAAAATTTGCTTGAAATAAAAAGGGTCCTTTAGGATTTACAAGGTACACACAAGCTAGTACACCGGGTCAAATGTAGGCAGAAATTGCTGATAAGGCTTGATGTCACTTCTTCAGTCTCCTCCCAATCGTCCTACGTTAGTTCACCAGTGAAGTGGAAATGAATATTTGTCACACTTTTTCTCAATCAGCAAGAAGTTAAAAGCAACCCCATGGTCTATAATAAGAAATAAGGACTTAAGTCAGGCGATGTAGTACTTAGCCACTCTAGTTTATAGCTTTCTTTTGTGTTCTACTCAAGTGATATAGCTACTTGAAAGACAAAGCTATTCCCTTCGATTTTAGAACAATTGGGATGGATGGATGGATGGATAGATAGATGGATAGATGATAGATAGATAATGTATTGGACATGATGCATGATAATTATATGCATCCTCTTGTAGCAGCTGCATCAAAGTGCCCAGTCATTTCCTGCTTCACGTCCTGCTTACACGAAGTTGATTATTACAGTTTCTTTGCGTATCATATAGTTGGAAATCTTGATATGTGATAATCACATTAAAGTTCAAAGTAGCTTTGAAAATCCTACCCATTTGAAAATAAGCCATAAAATCAGAAGGTTGTTTAATGTCTAATATATTTAACCACGTTTTACAATACCGGTCAGATTCCCAAGAGAGATCCATTAGCACGCTCGAAATAGGATATACCTCGAGGATTGAGTGTTCATCGAGGGGCCGCTTACAAGGACTGGGCTAGTGCAGTAACCTGGAGTCAGTGAGCTAGGGATCAGAGGGGGGAGCAGAAAGGCTACTTGCTGGAATCTGGGAGGAAAGAGCCCTGGAGAATCAAGAGCCTTGGAGGAGGAATCGTCATCTTTAATTGAGAGGCGCAGCCAACCCGGGGCATCCCAGCAGGAGCAAAACCAGATCAAATACACTGATCTCACTCACTTCTTTCCCTCTGACGTGGAGTGCTTTCCCATTTTCAAGATCCAATCTGATCTAGAAGGCGTGATTGTTCATAGATATATTCTGCAAGCTCAGTTCGGCAGGGCAGAGGGCCAGAGAAAGGCGCAATGTGTATCTGGAGGGACAAAAGGAAAACATTCCACACACTGACCCTATAATTCTCCCAACTTGAGCCTAAAAAATATAATGATAATAACAACAATAGTAACAGTTTACATTTTGGAAGATCTTTGGTCAATTTATATGTTGTTTTTTTTTTTTTTTTTTTGAGAGTTCAGACTAGCTTGTTTTTAAGCATTTTATTTATTTATTTGAGAGCAAGTGAGAGAGAGAGAGAGAGAGCATGAGGAGGGGAGCCGCAGAGAGAGGGAGAAAGACTCCCCACTGAGCAGGGAGGCCCACTGAGAGCTGGACCACAGGATCCACTTGGGGCTCCCTCCCCGCACTCCTGGATCATGACCCAAGTTGATGCTACACGCTTAACCCACTGAGCCACCCAGGTGGCCCTCAGACTGGCTTTTTATGATGTGTTCACCTACTACAATGTGATATGATGTCTAGAGTGGAATTTAGTTTCCTGGGGGCTCATCAATTCAAAGCCTCCTAGAGTTCCAAAAATAAAGTCAGGATAAAAAAAAAAAAAAAAGTTTGCTTTGCATGTTATATTTATTTAACCAGTGAAGAAAAGTTCATATTTTTTTAAGGTTTAGTTTTAATCACTGTCAAAACTATTCATGTTTCTGTTCTCAGAAGCCGGTTACCTAAAGTTTGTTGCGGAAAATAACAGTTCCCTCCTGCCCTCTCCTTGGTTTCCCTCTCTTGTAGCACTAATTCACCTTCTTTGCTCTATGCAACATTTTTGTATTGTGGCTCCTCGACTGTCCAATCCCAGGGATCCGGTAGTTTTTTTGGGCTGCCAGAATGAAGTGTCACAGACCGGTAGCTTCCACAACAGAACTTCATGGTCCCATAGAGTCTCCCGAAGGCGACTGGTCTAAGATCAGGGTGGTGGGTGGAAGGCTTGGTTTCCTGTGGGGATTCTCTCGTGGCCTGTGCTGCCCACCTTCTTGCCACGTCATCCCGTGGTCGGGTCTCAGTCTAACAGGTGTCTGTGTCCTGATCCTCTCTTAACCTATGGTCTGCTCATGTGGGATTTGGGTCCACCCACATTACCAAATTGCCTCTTTAAAAGCCCTACCTCAATGAGGACCACATTCTAAGGCCCCGGGGATTAAGACTTCGACGTGGGAATTTTGAGGGGACACCACTCAGTACCTAGGTGGGTAATACGTATGACATCTTACTAGGCAGGGTCCTAGCAAGGCCAATTTGTGATCTTCCAGGCAGTACCACCCCACCACACTCTTTCCATCTCCTCCTGTATCCAAGGTGGTCACGTTGTCATGGTGCTTAAATCAATATTCAGTGTCCACATTACTAATATTATGTAAGCCCACTCGTAGTAAGCTCTAAAATCATTTTTTTTACTTTATCCTGAAAAAGTCTTCATTTTCCCTGGAGTTCAAGACTATCCTTTTGGACTAGTTTTCTATGCAATTATATTATTGTAACCCCGAAGTGTTTGCTATTTTTTAAAGCACCTATCAAGACATCCAGAATTTCATACATTCTGTCTTCCTGGGGTAGCCTTCATCGAGCTCTCTGACCTGCTCCAGGCCCAGGCCCAGGCCCGCATGTCATCTGCTACACATGCTTGGTGACGTCCTGGAGCCTGCGTTCACCAACACTGCAAGTATTTTTCTTGCCCGCCTTCACTGAGAGTCTTTTAGATCCTGCCTTCCCATATCCTAACCTCACACATGGCTGAAATAGAATTCTAGTTGGGAAGAATTATTCTTCTGAATTCTAAGGACATCTTTTATTGCCTTCTAAATTCTGGTGTTGTTGAGAAGTCGGAAACCAGGCTTCACTGAGAATCTGCGTCTGTGCTGTGTGTTTTCCTCATTCTCTCTGGGAACTTGTGTCATTTTCCCTTGATTTCCTGTTTTCTTAAATATATTTTTACCCAAAGATTCCATCTATCCATTCATGAGAGACCCAGAGACAGAGGCAGAGACACAGGCAGAGGGAGAAGCGGGCTCTCCTGTGGGGAGCCCGATGCAGGACTTGATCTCAGGACCCCGGGGTTATGGCCTGAGCTGAAGGCAGATGCTCAACCACTGAGCCACCCAGGGGCCCATGTTTTCTTAAATTTTGTAATGATGTGTCTTTGTCAGTTTGCTTCATCTGTTTTGTTAGGCACCAGCAACCTTTCTGTCTGGCAAATTTCCTTTAGTTTTAGTACTTAAAAATATAGATAGATGATAGATAGATGATAGATAGATAGATAGATAGCTCATTGACCATTTTTTGTTCCTTTCTTTTCAAAATAAGCGTGTCCATAAATAGAATCTCCTTTCCTCCTCAGGATATATATGTATTTCTCCCCTATTCTTCAATTTTGCTTTAAGAAACCAGCGATCTTCTGATTGTTGAGGTTAGATGCTGGTCTTTTTCCTGTCTCCTTCCTCTTTTGGCTTCATGTAATATGCTGATTGATCTTACTCTTTCTTCCTTTAAATTATCTCAGGATTTTCACTTTCTCTGCTCTCTTAGTAACTGTGCTGTGGGTCATCTGCTTGTCACTGAAATCCCAGCTCCGTAAATATGAAGCCTTTTCGATACATTTGTGTTGTGCCATCCGAATGAGAGACCTTGCACACCTAATGATCCATTCAGACGTGAATGCTGGGAATGTTTCAAACTCAAATTAAGGTAAAACCAGTTTCTATTAATTAAATCTATGTAAATATCACGATTTATTGATATCTGAAAGTGGAAGGAGATACAAGAACCAAGTGAATAAAGAGTCAGTGCTTTATTATTATTACGTCATTGATTTAATTCACGTGGACTCTGGGAAACACTCTTCCCAAGTTGATTATTAAGCCCGTTCTATCCTTAAGCTGAAAGCATATTACTATTTATTCCACACTCACTGGTTTATTGAGTTCCTACTGTGTGTCAATAACTGTGTTGGAACTGGGTTGGATTTTGTTTCGATGAGGATACAAATCTGAATATGGAAATGAAAATGTGACCTCCCAGTCTTCCACGTCTCATAGGAGTGACAAGCTGCCGTACACCACATTGTGGTGCGGCATGCTAAGTGGGGTAACAGAGGTAGGGGCAAAGTGAATAGAGGATAGAAGCGGTAGAGTTAAGGAAGGCTTCTCAGAGGAGGAAGCATTTGAAATGGGTGTGGATATCATGGGGGAGGACATTTCAAGCAAACTCATCAAATAATGAGGGAGGATGAGAAGTGTAATCAATTGTGTATTTAATCATCTTTTCACAGTTCTTCATCTTTGTATCTCCATCACCTGAGATAGATAGCAGCACTTACCATATACTTATTAAAATACTATTAAAAATTCATTACATTTCATTAATTTAAATGCATGTACCATAGATGTTTTTCTTTAAAAAAAAATACACTATGAGGTAATATCCTTTTTTTTTTTTTTGAAAGGTATCATTTATCTTTGTTCTTGGAACTAGGCTCTATATGCTGTAGCCCCTGCCCTCAGAATGATGAATAGCCCTGTTGAAAAAGAAAGCCTTGTGCAAATAGCACATAATAGAACAATCTGTTCAATATGTATGCAAAGTAGGAGGTTTTGTAGAAAGAGCTCTGAACCAGAAGTCAGGAAACCAAGGTCCTATTCCCAGACTTCTCTCTAATTAGCTGTATGACCTTTTTAGAATCAATTATCATTCCTATGTCCCATGTTCTTAATTTAAAAGAGTGTCTTGCACTAGATAACGACGAAGTTTCTTTTCACTTTCTAAGTTATATGTCAGCAAAATGACAAATGGACAATTCCCCCTGCCTCTATTCTTTCATAATTGTCTCTGGCAAGGCTTGACCTTTGCTTCTAAGGTCAGCGCAGAAGCCGACTTGTCTCTTCCGAACTCACATGGAATTGTATTTCTAGCTCTCTTAAGGTTTAGAGTAGAATACGATTTAGAGCATAGGTTCTGGAGTCAGACTGCCGGGTATTACAAACCAGCTTTGCCTCTTACTTACCAGTTGTATAATCTTGGAAGAGTTATCCTCATCTCTCTGTTTATTTGTTTCCTCATCTATTTACCCAACTCTTATAGAAAACAAACGAAGGGGATCCCTGGGTGGCGCAGCGGTTTGGCGCCTGCCTTTGGCCCAGGGCGCGATCCTGGAGACCCGGGATCAAATCCCACGTCAGGCTCCCGGTGCATGGAGCCTGCTTCTCCCTCTGCCTGTGTCTCTGCCTTTCTCTCTCTCTCTCTCTGACTATCATGAATAAATAAATAAAATCTTTAAAAAAAAAAAAAAAAGAAAACAAACGAAGAGGGGCCTCATGTTTTGAGGCCAGCATTACCCTGAGAACAAAACCAGAGAGGTATAAGAAAAGAAAAATAAAGACCAATATCTTGTATGGTCACGATGCACAAATATTTATTAAAATATTAGCAAATCTAATCCAGCATTATGTAAAGAGGAAACCCACGACCAAGTTTATTTTGGTAGGGCATGTTGGTTTCATATGAAAAAATCAGAGTATATTTTGTCATATTATCAGAATAAGGAAGAAAATAGATCTTATTTTGAAAGTTGCAGAAAATAATTTCACAAATTGAATATCCATTCATGATAAAAATACTCAGCATATTAATAATAAAGGGGAATTTCCTCAACCTGGTAATGGTAATCTAGAAAAAATAAACCACTAACGTCATACGTAAGGGTAAAAGACTAAATGCTTTCTCTCTAAAAGCAGCAACATGACGAGAATGCCTGTTTTCACCACTTCAATTAAACATTGTGTTTGAGACCAGACCACTGAAAAACAAGTAAAAGTCTTACAAATTGGGAGAAATAAAAGTTATATTTATATGTAGACTGTGGCACATGTGCACTAAAAAAAAGAAGCAAACAAGCTACAAAAAAGCCACTAGGTTAGTCAATAAGTTCACATGATACAAGGTTAATACCCATTTGACTGCATTTCTATACCCTATCCAGGAACATTTGGAAATGGAAAAGTCTAAAAAATGCTTTACAATAGCATTAAAAAAATATAAAGTAATTAAGTATGAATTCACAAAATGCTCTGCAAATTACAAAACACTGCTGAGCGAAATTAAAGAACTAAATAAATGGAGAGCTATACTATCTTCACTCATCATAAATTGACAATTATCACCAACTGATCTATAAATTTATTGCAGTGCCAATAAAACTTCCACAGGCTTTTTATGTAGAAATTAGGAAGATGATTCTGCAACTTATATGGCTTTGCAACAGGGCTGGCATAGGCAAAACAATTTTGAAAATATGAACACAGTAGGAGGACTTAGACTACCTGCTTTTAAAACTTGTAAAGTCATCTATTATAAAGCTACTACTATAGTCCAAAAAAGTATTGATGTTAGATAAAGCTATGGATGAGTGGAGCAGAATCCAGAATCCAGAGATACACCTGCAAATGTATGGTCAATTAATTTTCAAAAGCTACCAAGGTGCTTCAGTGAGAGAAACAAGAATCTTTTCAGTAAAATAGTCCTAGGAGAAAACTACATATTCAAATAGGAGAAAAAAACAAAAAAAAAAAAAACAAACACAAGAACTTTGACCCTTAGCTCGGGTCATACATACATATTGACCCAAAATGAGTCACCTAAATTTAAAAGGTAAAAAATGAACTAAAATAAAACTTCAGAACAAAATATAGGAGAAAAACTACAAAGCTTTTGGATAGGCAAAATTTCTTAGGACATAAAAGCATGAACATGAGAAATAATTGATAGATCGAATTTCATCAAAATGACAAGCTTACACTCTTCAAAAGAATCTATAAGGAGGATGCAAAAGCAAGCCAGAGACCAGGAGAAGATATCACAATACATGTATCACAGTTTGAATTTGTATGATGAATATTTTTTTAAAACGTTATGACTCAAAAATAAGTAAATAACACAAAATAGCCAAGGGATTTAAACAGATGGCTCACAAGAAAGTTACATAAGTGAGCAAAATGTACATGGAAATATTCAACATTGTATGTTATCAGCGAAATGCAAATTAAATCCACAATTAGATATTGTTACATATGTGCTCTTTAAAATAGCTGAATTTGCAAAGATCGACTATACCAACCATTGGTGAGATTGTGATTCCTTGCTAAAGATAATACAAATTCTATAACCGCTTTCTAAAACGTTGTTAGCAGTTTGTTAAATAAAAATATATTATATATATATATATATATATATATATATATATATATATATATAAAACCTAATAATTTCAATCCTAGATATTTACCCAAGGGAATAAAAGTATGTCTCAAAAAGACTTGTAAACAAATCCTTCTAGGCCCTTAATTCAGGCATAAAGGATGTATCCTTTGCTTGCACACAAACAGATAGTGATTGTCTGGAGTTGATTTCATGGATTTTTAAAAAGATTTTATGTATTTATTTGAGAGAGAGAGAGAGGAAGAGAGAAGAAGAGAGAGAGAGAGCACACGCAGGGAGGGACAGAGGGAGAGGTTGAGAGAGAGAGAGAGAGAATCACAAACAGACTCTGTGCTGAGAGCATAGCCTGATGCAGGGCTCAATCCCACAACCCTGAGACCATGACCTGAGCCTAAAAACCAAAATTCTTGGGTACCTGGGTGGCTCAGTGGTTGAGCGTCTGCCTTGGGCCCAGGGCGTGATCCTGGGGTCCTGGAATCAATTCCCACATCGGGCTCCCCGCATGGAGCCTGCTTCTCCCTCTGCCTGTGTCTCTGCCTCTCTCTCTGGGTCTCTGGTGATAAATAAAATCTTAAAAAAAAAAAAGACCGAAAGTCTCGCACTCAACCTACGGAGCCACCAGGTGCCCCTAATAGAAGTGTAGTTGACCCTCAGTACTATATTGGTTTCAGGTTACATTGGTTTTTTGAATATGATCTTAAATGAGGTCAACCGATCATCTCCAGATCACCACGTCTTTTTAATATTCTGTGGTGTGGCTTCTCCTAGGCAAACTCACCTAGCCCAAACTCTTGGGCTGATCTGAGCCATATTCATAAGCAGTCTTTCTCTCTACCAAGATTCCAAAATGCCTCATGATGAACACCTCAGAAGTAGCGGAGGGAAAGATCTGTGTACATATATCCATATCCCTGCTGTCATATTTCCTCTGGAAAATCAATTTGATGATACTAAAGTTTCTACTTAGAAGATGGACTTTGAGCTATTCATGCACTTATACTGTATTTCAAATGAAAACTGCTTGAGTATTTAAGAAAATAGAAATGCTTAGAACTCCATAAATGACCTGTGATTACATTCCAGGCAACTTGAAATATATTTTCAAGGGCATTTATAGAGATTTATAAAGGAATCCTATGAGAAATATAAGTTTAAATTTGAATTCCTTCCAAATGTGTGCCCTTCCTTTCTGTTCCCAGAAATTACCCCTTTTGCTGGGTCCATAAGTGTGGAATTAATCATGAGGCAGTAACTATGGCAATGGAGTCTAGACTAGACAAGTCATACAATTATTATTCAATTTCCAATAGGAAACATGAACTTTTGCCTTATTTCCATCAATTTAAAGGCACCATAGTATTTATTAATGCTCATGTGTGCTCTTATTAAGCATATTTGCACATTATTGTAAACGTCAGAACTCAGCCAAGTTTTACTGATTGTCCATTAGAAAATGATTCAGGGATGTAAGCAGACTATATCCAGATTTTCATCCCATAAAAATGAGAACTACATGGTGTGTGGTAGGGGCTCCCTTCACTCTTTCCTATGTGTCCAGACAATGTATCTGAGATGCCGAGCTTACTGATACACACATTAAAGTGACCTTGTTCGACCGGGTGGCTTACGATCTGCTGTATCTTTAGATATCCAATTCTAAAACCTTTGATAAATTGAGCATTAGTCGTGATTTTTGTGTCACATATTTTTTTTTCAAATCTACATTTATGGCTCATATATAATACCCATTTGTTCAATTATTCAGACTCTAACATTGCTGTTTCAGGTGTTGTAAATTATCTACGGGTTTGTTGTTGTTGTTGTTGTTCAAATCAGTATAAACTCGCATGTAGATGGAGATATCCCTATTGACTATACATATAAATAGGCTCAGCAGCTCAATGTAATCCTTCTAAAGATTATAAAAGTTTGCCTACACATAAAAATTCAATGGTGAGGGATCCCTGGGTGGCGCAGCGGTTTGGCGCCTGCCTTTGGCCCAGGGCGTGATCCTGGAGACTCGGGATCAAATCCCACGTCAGGCTCCCGGTGCATGGAGCCTGCTTCTCCCTCTGCCTATGTCTCTGCCTCTCTCTCTCTCTCACTGTGTGCCTATCATAAATAAATAAAATAAAATAAAAATTCAATGGTGAGCATGTTTTGTAAACTGCAATTGATGAGAGGAACAGATCTGTGTAGAGTCTAGACACTTTGCAACTTGTGACTTGAAGTCAAATTATATTTTCCTTTCATAAAACATATTTTTTGACTACAAGTGGCGGTCTACTAACACTATTCTATTCATTGATAAGAATAATGTCCCTGAAGTATTGAGGAAAGAGAGGTGCATACAGTCTAATGAATTTGGAAAAGCATATCCTCACCATTTGCCATCCTATATACCAATTTCAAGTATTATGGCTAATTATTTAGCAGAAATCTATACACAAGCAATGTTAGCTTTAAATCTATACTGGTAAATATTTTTATAGTGCTATTTAGTTCCTTCAATCGATTCTGCAATCTCCCAATAATACCTGTGCCTATAAACATGCCTCTAAAATGATGGATAGAGTCAAAGGTCTTTTAAGATGGTGTTTTATTACCTTTCATAAGTTAGCTTGTTTTAAATCATGTTTAGTCACTTGGTGGATGCCTCTCATGGTTTCCTTTTCTCAAGAAGTAATGTGGAATCGGGCAGTAAAGAGAACTGTATTTAGGGTCAGAAGATAGCACCTACTTTGGGCTTAGTAAGTGAGATATGAAGATAGTTGAATACCACCTCATCCTTGCAGAATTTAAAACATGGTAGCTGTTATTATGGAGATATAAGTTCTACAGGAATAAAGAGGAAGAAGGGTGCAACTTATAGGTTTGAAGACACATTTTAAAGAATAGGATATATCTGAGCAAGAAGTTGCCAGATAGAGAGGGGGAGAAATAGCATTGATATCAGAGGTCATGGACACAACGGGTGCAAAGACATAAAAAGGAAAGCTGGAAATTTGCAGGTATTTTGACGTGGCTATGTTACCATGCGCGTGTGTTTGTAATCGTTTTGGAGTTATGGGGAGGGATGGGGGATGTGCGGACTGAAGGAAATAAAATGGAACCGTTGCAGAGAGCGTTGTAACTTTGTGCTCCAGGTAATTATGAGCCCCTCAAGCATTCAGCAGAGGAGTGAAGTAAGTGCATTTCTCCTTTTTTGTAATTTTTAATCTCCAACATATCTCTGTAGATCTTGCCTGGGTGGAAAGAGAAACTTGTAGGAGGCTGGTTAGGAGATTTTGGCCATAAACCGCCTGGAAAAGAGTCTATGGAAGGAACAGGAGTGAAAAGGAATGGACAGACTTGAGAGTGACTTTATATCTTTTTAAAAGCACTTTTTACTTACAAAAATAGCTGGTAAACTTTTCATTGACTCAACCCAGAAAATGTTACAAGTATTTCCATCCAAATGCTTATTTTACCCTATTGAATCAAACTTTCTCACATAGCCAATGGTCACACTGCTACTTTGGGAAGAAGTCCCATTTTGCCCCCTCATCCAAGCTTTCTACCTCATTATCCAAAAATGAGTCCTCTTGTTAGGACCCCTCATGCATCTAATACGTCACTATGATTCTCATCATCATTTCACGGAGGTCAGAATGGATTTATCCTCCTTCTTTGCTCCCATGTTACATGTTGTGCTCCTTCTGTTCTAGCTTTTATTTTCCTTGGTACATTTACTATCTTCAAGGATCCTTGAGGGTAGGGACCCTACCTCAATCTATGTTTGACAATCTGTGACAGATCTTTTATCATAAATGCTTGATAAATATTATGTTGAAAATTTTTTCATACTCAACCCTAATTTCATGATGTTTCCAAGTGATAAGAAGCTGCCAAGTCGTATCTATGATTTTTAAGTGTATATTCATCTTCACTCAAGTCTATATACAAAAAAATAAACATAGCTTTAAGTCCCTCCATAAATCTGAGAATTCACTCTTGAATTCTCTTCATGATAAATCTTCTTCAGATTTATCTTCATGTATGTAATCTTCCATATTTATTTTATTGTAATTTTGATTATGAAGAGTTTTATCATAATATCTAACTTTCAAGTTGACTTATTCAAGGTGTCATTACTACTAATAACAAACTATTGGTTATAGAGTGTTGCCACATTTAAATAACATCATTTAAAAAAAATTATTTATTTATTCATGAGAGACATAGAAAGAGGCAAAGACATAGGTAGAGGGAGAAGCAGGCTCCCCACGGGGAGCCCGATGTGGGCCTGAATCACAGGACCTCAGGATCACGCTCTGAGCCAAAGGCGGACACTCAACCACTGAGCCACCAAGATACCCCTAAATAACATCATTTCAATGACTAAAATAGGACACTAGAATGGAAGTATATACCTAACTGTAGTTTATTAATAAGGCTTTGAGTATGGAGTCTGACAAGTTATTGTAACTACACCTTGATTATAAAAGCTATCTTGATATGAGACCTTTATTTAAAAAAAAAAATCAAGTCCCACATGATCTTCTAGAATCTTGTCTTTCCTCCATCAAAGGGTGCAGTATCTATGTCCACTCCTCTTGACCTTGGGTGGCCCCTTGAGGCAATAATACAGTGGAAGTGGCACTGTGTGATGATTGTGGTCATCATATAAGTGGTCGAGCTGCCTTGCTCTCGGGATGGATGCCTGGAACCCAGCTATTATGCTGTGAGGAAGACCACATGGAGCAGTCTACGTAGAAAGGAACTAAGGCCGCAGGCCCTCAGTTTTGTCTTGAGCCTCCATCTAACAACTAGCACCAACTGTCAGCCATGTGGGTTTATGTCACATGGTTTAGAGATGGCCTTCCTTGCCAAGTCTGAAGCACATTACAGATTCTGAGAAAAATGAAATGATTATTGTCAGAGGCCTTGCAGTATTGACATGCTTTGTTAAAAGGCAATAGTGACCTGAACAAAAGTAAATAAAGCAATAAGAGCTACCTCTTGCATTATAGAGTATGGCCTTATAATCCAAATGTGACCTCCAGAACAATGGCGCTTCCTGTGTTTGGTTGGATTCTGTGTTTTTGGTGTTTAGTACAGGGTTTGGCCCATAGTATTCAACACATAAAATAATAATGAGTTCATTTTTTTATTATTATTACTATTTTTTAAAAGATTTTATTATTTATTTATTTATCCATGAGAGACACAGAGAGAGGCAGAGACATAGGCAGAGGGAGAAGCAGACTCCATGCAGGGAACCTGATGTGGGATTTGATCCCAGGACCCCAGGATCACGCCCTGAGCTGAAGGCAGGTGTTCAACCGCTAAGCCACCCAGGCATCCCAATAATGAGTTTATAATGAGACATGTAAAAATAAAAAATCATAAGGATAATAAAAGTTTTTGTAAAACATACGCAATAAAAAACACTTTCAAATTGAGGAGCGCTAGGTAGCTTGGTTGGTTAAGCCTCCAACTCTTGGTTTCCGCTTAGGTCCTGATCTTAGTGCTGCGTCAGTGTGGTCTCTGCTTGAAATTCTCTCTCCCTCTCCTCTCCCACCCACATGTGCACTCTTTCTCTCTCTCTCTCAAATAAATACATCTTTTTAAAAAAATGTTTGCAAATTGAAATTTGTCAAAATGTTACTCAAATTTATGAAAATGTTAGCATACATAAGAATTAGCAAAAAATACTTTTGTACATTTAAAGCTATGAGAATCTCAGAATATAACAGGTACCTTTTTGTCACGTTCAATTCACATTTCATTTCAAGTACACGTTACTTATCTTGACCCTCAACAGTATTGCTAAGTTTCATACACCAGGTTCATTTATTTTTTTACTGGTACCTGAGATACAGGAATTGATTTAAGTATCTCCAAACGTATTTTTCAAGGGTTCTTTCAAATATCGTGTAATTTTGTTTCAAAATGTGCTGTCATCTTCTGATTTCTTCATTTAGAACACAGGCTGCAAAATAGGTGTGTCTTTCTTAATGTTTTCTCCTACATGAGAAGATTCCTGCAGATAATATCAATCCAGAGATTCAGACGCAGCCATGTGTTTTCCATCTTATTGACTTGAAGCAAAGCATAGCCTCTCTAAGCAATACATAAGGCTTTGGGGAAAAATTCCATAACTACCAAACACGTTTTATTATTTACTCTGCATTGTGATGCAGAGCTCATTCCATGTGTGATTGACAAGGAGGAACATTAAATAGGCAGAGACACATAAAAATCAGTGTAAGAAAAATTATTGAGTAAAAAGTCACTGAGTATGGTATTATTAGGTATATTTCTGCAATATAAAATTATCTATGATGAATCTTAGAAACCTCCCACAAAGATATCCAAATATGTTCTAAAAAACAGCAAAACTATTCATTGACTATTGTCATAATAATCACTGGCTTAGGAAATTCAAGGAAATTCTGCAATCTTGAGTATTTTTAAAATGAAGTTTATTAGACTATCAGAATATTGCCCTATTTGTGGGAATAAAATTTTATTAAGATAGCATTTTTGTATTCTATTTTATTCAAGTAATCATCTAGGTATAGCAAATAACTTAAAATTTGTTAAAAGACAGATTTGTGTTTTAAAAACTAGAAACACTCTATGGCTAATGTGAAATTGCAGAGTTAGTAACGTTTTACTTTGAAATGATCTCCAATGAGAAGTTCTGGAAATTAAAAAATAATAGTAATAAGATAAAATAACAGCACCAAAGTGTATTTAGGTTTAACCTACTGGTCTCGGTATTTTTTCCCAAGGTGGTCTAGCAAGGAATGAAGATGAACAGCCTTGTTTTTTCAAAGGCAAACATGTAACAGCCTCATCCATACAGACACTATATTTTACAGACACTGTATTTTAAGTTGTTGACAGAGTATTTCACATTGCATACAATACATAAGTGATAAATTTCATTTTGTAGATGTATTATATTTTGAAACTTATAAGGTGGTTCTAAAGCTGACAAACACCCCAAAACATATAAAACAAAATGCTAATATCACTGAGTAAGGAATGCCAAATTTATTGCCTCTTCTGATGTTTTTCAGAATTTATGAGTAGAATAAAAATGTATGATAGTCTATTGCAAGAAATAGTTATTAAGTTGAGGAGAACTCCTATATGATTCTATTTTTGAAAATGTAAAATACCAAATGGCTAATTGGTTAATAATTTTCCAGAGTGTCAATAGTGTACTGATAGGAGCACAAATAATTTTACTCAAAAGCATGAATGAGGGAGAGAAACCTGTCATCCTTTCTCCAAGATAGCCATCGAATCGCTCAATTTTACTCCCTCTCCATCCTGAATACTTTCTAAAGCATTAAGAAGTAATACTATTTTAATAGAAGAACTTCTGAGATCCGCCTTCTGCTTTTATTTTTGGACCTGGCTTTCTTTGAACTCACGGCTGAGGAAACAATGGATCAGTTATGGCTCCTCCTCTGCCCAGTGTCGTCTTGATTCCCATTTCCATGTCTTGTTTTTCCCATTTCTTCTGCCCAGAAATGCCCTGAATGCCATTTTCACTTGACAAAATGTGGCCTAAATCTCCTTCCAGGAGTGTGTTTGGTGTCCCCAGGACCACCCCCACCTTCAGAGGTTGGCTGCAAAGACTCTCGGGAGTCCACAGAGGTGTACTTACCAGGAAGAGGTAGGCGGACAGTGATGTCGTGAAGAAACGGGGCTGGATCATAGGCAAAGGAGGCACAGTGTCTGGAGGAGCATGTGGTGGTTTTCTCCTGCTCCCTCCATCCCGTGCAGTGTCCCGTGGGGTGTCCTCTTTGTCCAGGAAGGAGGCGCCACAGCATGTGTGCAATGATTCCTGCCCAGGGAGGCAGACTGGAGAGCCGGCTGCGGCCTGGTCACGCGGGCACCCTCTGCCCAGCAGGTAGGAGCTCCAGACTTCCAGAAGGAAGGAAGGTGTGTAGCATAAGGCGTATTGGCCACACGGTGGATCTGTCAGTTGACTGCTGACTGGGGCCAGGTTTCCAGACGCCAGCCACGGGCCAAGAGCTCAAGCAGGTCCTTCCAAAGATAGCAGGCTCAGGCCTGCTATGGTAACCTTTTATTTTTCTTCCTGCACAAGAAGTAGCCCCCTAAGGAATCTGTCTCTGATTCCTGGAGAGGTGGCTGCCGATCTTCAGTGATACGTAAGTACACATCTACCTAGTGTTTCCTACTTTACCAATATATTTAGCTTCTCTCCCATATTATCAGGGACGAAACATGAAACTCCCTACATGAAACTTAGGAAATAGTAGGCACTTAGAAAAAGCTTGTTGAGAATTAAATAATGAATCACCAAGTCCCTTTTCTTTAAGGTTTAAAGTCGATGTGGCTCTCCCTCTTTCCCATCTTTTTTTTCTCTTTCTTTCCTGAACAATTTATTCCTACTTTAAGTAAGGCTGAGCTAAGCATGTGTCCCCATGGGAGGTGGAAAGGAGGCGGGCTGAGCTGTGGTGGACCAAGCAGGGTGTCAGAGCTGTGAGGAGGGAGGAGGGATTCCACAGGGCAGGAATAGGACAGCCCTATTGTTGGGGTGTTGGAGACCAAGTGGCGAGGCGACCCAGTACGTGTCAGAACCTGGAGGGGGTGACGGAGGCGGCCACACAGATGGGGAGGCCCAAGGCGGGATTTTGGTTCCTTGGTGGGAGGGGGTGGTGGCCACTGGGGGTGGCCATGGCAGCGGTGTCCCCCAGAAAGTATTGGAGGCAGAGTATAGGTAAGAGTGGCAGCCATAGGTGATGAGCTGCATAAAAGAGCATCAATAAAATAAGTGAACATATGTAGGATAATGAGAAATAGGGCTCTCATTGTCAGAAAGGCACTACAGGGCGCCTGGGGGACTCAGCGGTGTCTGCCTTCAGCTCAGGGCATGACCCCAGGGTCCTGGGATCGAGTCCCGCGTCGGGCTCCCTGCATGGAGCCTGCTTCTCCCTCTGTCCCTCTGCCTGGGTCTCTCATGAATAAATAAATAAAATCTTTTTTTTTTTTTTTTTTTAAAGGAAAGGTACTACAACTATGGGGTAGGAATATCAGGGTCAACTCATGGTTCTTAAGATGGAGATGAGAGAGAGAGAGAGGAAGACAGGGACAGAGATAGAAAGATAGATATTTAAGTCAGATTTTTAGAATTTAATAGGCTACATGTATGTTGCTACTCTCTGGGGTCCTAATATATGAGCACAAGAGAATTTTAAATATTTCAAAATATTTTAACCAGCTAGTCCACTGGTTGTTTTGATGAAAACATATTCCTTTATTAGGCGGGAAGAAGCTCTGGAGTAGAGAGTGTGAGAGCCCGTGAAGTGCATCATCGCGCCCCCTCTAACAGGCCCTCGGACATCATCATTTCCCCCTTTTCGAGATTCTTTGACGGCATCTAAGAGAAGAAGGAGACGTGAAGAAGTGAATTGCAGGTCGAGAACAGGACACAAATGTCCAAATGTTTAATATCAAAAAAGTAGACTTCCAGGAGGAGTGGAGCTGTAGCCTCGGGAGTCCTGCGGGCATAGCGGCCCGCCACCTCTGTCCCCACCGGCCCGCGCGGTGGGGGGTAGCAGCCGCTTGGATTCTCCTGCGTCTTACCCTCACTCTCTCCATCACTGGGCTCAAAATTGGTGTTCCCCCCCTTTTGTCCCCCTTACATTCCCATGTCAAGTAATCACACATACTACATTCTTTTTTTTTTCCCCCTCACAAACTGTCTTATGTCCATCCTACATTTACTCTTGAAAACTAGACCCTTTATTTGGAGTAGACATTTTTTTTTTCATCCTCCCAGTTTCTTCTCCTCGGCCTCCTCCCACATGCGACTATCATGAAACAAAGCAGATCTGTTTCCTCCTCTTGAAACCAGTTATAGAAATAGGGCCCAATCTGAGGGAGGAGGAGCCGTGTCAGAACTTCCTTCTCCTCAAACGTCCCGATTTATTTTTCCATCACAAGCAACCCCTGCTTCCCACGCGGTAGCCTCCCCTCCCATCGTGTGTTGTCCCCGACTTGGCTTTTCACGTTACAAATGCTTTAAAAAGCTTATGCATCATAAAATATTTCAAATACTCTTCACATGTTTATGCAATTCTTTATAACCCCTTCCTCCGGCGATTCTCTTTGCGAGGGTGGGAACCAAATTTCCAGATAATTTCTTTATGCAGAGTACAATTCGTGTCTCCCAGACAGAAGCGCTGTAGGAAAGTCCGACACATCTAGACTGAGACATCAAACGCGATTGCTTGGTGAGCATCCCAAGCCCCAAGCGCGTTGCTCTTCCCAAACCTATAAACCCAGGCTCCGCTGGCACGTCAGTGGGAGTTCTGGGCCACGCAGGTTTCACACGAGAGGAGGAGGAGGAAAAGGACTGCGACAGAAAGAAGTCGAACAAACTTTAACGAGCTCCCTCAATGAGTATCCACCTGGGGGACTGGAACAGCTGCAACGTGAAACCTGTTTAATAACCCTCCATTAAATAATTTTATTGAAATTAAAATCCAGCACAGGTTAAATTGTAAACAAGCAAGATTTACATAATATCAACGCCTAAAAAAGTGGGGGAGCGCAGGGATCCTCTATTAGCCAAACATCTTAAAGTATTACATTGTTCTGCTTTGCCTTGCACGCCACTATTTTGAGTGATTTATTAAAGCCAACTACATGATCGTGCGTAGAACTAATGAAGCAAATATACTGGTGTATCAAAGTGGCTTTGCTAGAGCATATCAAACAGTTTTAAAGAGAGTAAACAAGCAAATTAATTGCCAATTTTCTCACAGAACGTGGCTTCTTAATCGGTGAGAACTTTATAGACTTCCTCAAGATTTTCAATGACCGTAAACTATCGGGAGTAATTTATCTTCTTTGCCCACGTTAGGAACATCTGCAAAAATTTACTTTTCCGCAGTTTTAGAGAAAGAACGCTTCTATTTCTTGGGAACACTCGCTGCTTCTTCCAGGTTGTAGTCACAATTCTCCTGTTTTTACGGCGCTGGAATTATTCCGTAGCAATTAATCCCAAAGTCCTAAGTATGAAAATGAGACCCAGAAGCAAATGTGTATGTACCCTCTTACCTTCCCTCTTTTCCCGTCCCTAACACACAAACGGTTTCTCAGGGTAAAGCATTTGGGGAAAATAGTCTGAAATGAAACTCACAAGTAGGGTTACTTTTGGGTTAAGAGAGGTTTCCGTGCTCCCCTTTGCACCCCAGGGTCAAGCCCCCCGAGGGCAGGTCATGCTGGGCCACGCGCACCTGCAATGCGGTGCTTTGCACCTGGTAAGTGATTAACATCGGGGTTTTCCCTCTAATCCGTCCCCTGCCTTTTTAGATCATGGGAACGCCATGTGCACCACCGTCTGTCATTTCATGAATATTTTAACAACAAAAATATGTTCTTTATATTAAAAACAACCCCTACGCTTCTTCATAACAATCGCCATCCCATGAGGCGGAACGGAAGCTGTAACCTGATGGTTAGATTTTTGTATCTCTGTGTGGGAACTTGGAAAGTCAAGTCCATTTCATATAAAATATAAAATATGTTTAAGATGTTCTGTGTATGAGGAATAAAGTTCCTGAAAATGGGTTATTTTTAATAGGAGATGTTCAAGGTCCAAAACTTAAAAAGAGGAAGATCCTTTGAAGAGGACTTTGAAGAGCACTTTGCGGTATTAATAAAGGGGAAAAGGAAGTTAAAAAAGAAGTTAAGCGTAGGTTGCCAACCTATCTTTTTAATAGTGGTCCAAAAAAAGACACAGGGTCACCGCCCTTCCCCTGATGACCATATTCCAGGGATACTGTGAGGTATTTGAAATCTCAAGTATGTTTTAAGCATTTAACTAGCCCTTACCCATTCTGTGACTTTCTCATGTCCCCCCTACCTTACTGGTATGTCAGATTTTATTTTTTTTTTTCCTAGGGAACAAAATGAATTTAAAAGAAGACAGCTTTTTTTGTGTACTTTTTTTGTGTACTTCTGATGACCAAAGGATTCAAACCAAACCAAAATTACCTTTGGATAAAGTACATTTACTGGCCTAACTCGGAATAATATGGTATCTAGAATGTGAATAAAATTTATATTTATTTCTATTTCTCTATGTTTCTCTGTTTACGATTTGTGATCAGATATTTTAGGGTAAAGATGTTGATTTTCTTTCCTGATATTTAACAAAACAAATTTCTTTTTAATTGCTAGAACTTAATCAAGATTTAATGCATAAGATTTTAGTTTCTGGCCAAAAATTTTGTTCATTTTACAAGTCGATTGAATTCTTTCTTAATGTAGGATTTTGTTTCTTTAATAAAGATGATACTGTATTTTAAGAAACCTCATACAGGGTTATTAGGAAATAGATGAAAATGTTCAAAGGATATAAACTACCAGTTATGAGGTATACAAATTATGGGGATGGAATACAAAGTATGCTGTGTACAGTCAGCAACTTTCAAATATATAATACAGTGCTATTAAGAAAGTAGATCTCAAAATTCTCATCACAAGAAAAAATGTGTAATTATGTGTGGGGATGGGTTTTAACTAAATTTATTCCTTTAGCAATATATACATACGTCAAATCATTATTCTGTACACCTAAACGAATACAGTGTCATGTGTCAATTATACCTAAGTAAAAAATAGGTAAAAATAAAATAAAATAAGCTAATACAGACTCTTAGAAAGGGTTGTCTTGGAAGAGGTTCTAAGAACGTAGTCAGAAATACTAAAACTGTCTTATGTGAAATATGCCATTGAGTGAGACGTTAAAATGTGTTTATCACTCTGGGCAGTTAGCGTAATTGGTTAAAATATGGAATGAGCAGATGCAGTACTCCCGTTTTCCATGACCACAGACGGATTTTCCTGCCCTGGCCAAAGACCTCTCAGAGATGTGCCACGGAGGCTGAATAACATAGTATGCACCTGTCTGCATCACCAGCATGAAAACAGCAAACTGACAAAGACTCTGCTATTCAGATACTGGAGTGTTTACAGACTTAAAAGGATATGCGATTTAGGGTTAGAAGGCCTGGAAATGAGTCAGCTTTTGCCACTCAGGTATACGAAGTAATCTTGGAACATCATTTCACCTTCTTGAGCTTTGTTTCCTGTGGATAAAATAAACGTAAGATTAACACCCCCCATCACAAGGCCTTTCTGATAACCGACTGTAGTGAGTATATCGAGAAAGCCCTTTTTATACAGCTATACAAATCTGGGTCATTTGTCTCATTGTTAAGGTGATTTGTTTTCCTTTGTACATCGTGGTAGAAAAAAAATCAGCTCGATACTCTACGAGTCTTTTGGAGAGTTACAGAAATAATCTACAATGGGGAAAACGTGCCTACTAGCTATCTAATAAGAGCATCCAGTCCTTTAAGAAATATTCACTTTATTTCTACTACATGCCAAGTACCATGGCAGATCCTGAGGATACAGAGATGAAAGACCACTGCCTTCTCTCAAAGAGGTTACAGTCTACAGGTGAAGACAAAGAAGGAAACAAACAACATCTCTTCTAACCTATTACAGTCTCTGATAGAGCACGTGAGAAGGACATAATTTAGAAGAGATCAGGCAGCGGTTCCTAGAGATTGTGACAAGCTGAGTACTTGAGAGTTATGAGAAAGAGATGTGTGAACCAAGACCCCGGAATCAAGATAAAACGCACCGAATTCTGAAAGCTAAAAATAGTTGAAGGAGATGGTGAAGTGTGCTAATATTATGACAGCATGAGATGAGGCTTAAAGGGTGGAGGAAATTGAGATCCTGAAGGGTTCAATATTCACTGCTGTGGACTAGTTTCTAAAAAAGATGCAACACTACTGAAAGGGGTAGTGATGTGATTGTAAGTGCATTTAAAAAAAAATGCTCTAAATAAAAGGCATACAGATTGCAAAGGGAGAAACAAAACTGACATGATTCCCTACATAGAAAGCTCAAGAACTAATCCGTTCAACAGAATTGCAGGTACGTGATCAACTGAACCTCTCTATACTAACAACGGACATATGGAAACTGAGATTTTTAAAAAACACGCAATACCAGATATTTATAATTGCCCCAACGAAAATGAAATACTTAGCATATATCTAATAAAATATATATGGGATCTGTATCTTGAAAATTGCAAAATGCTGATGGAAGAAAAAGAAGAGCTAAATAAATGGAGAGACCTATGGCGATCGTGGATTGAAAGACTCCACAGAGTAAACATGTCTCTTCCCCCAAATTAATTTATAGGTGGTCATGCAATGTGTATTTAAATCCCAGTGAGATGTTTTATAGACATGGAGAAGTTCATTCTAAAATGTAGAGAGAGGGGAGCCGGATCAGTCGGTTGAATGTTGACTCTTGATCTCAGCTCCACTCTTGATCTCGGGGTCCTGAGTTCAAGCTCCCCACCACTTAAACAAAATAAATAAAACAAAATGTCCATAGACAGACAAGGACCTAGGAAAACTTCATCAGTTTTGGAAAAGAGTAATAAAGCGGAAGGAATCACTGTAGTTGATGTTAAGTGTTACTGTGCTTTAGTGAGGAGATAAGACAATATCCCTGGAACAATAAAAAAAGGACCTAAGAATAAACTACCAAAATACACCCAACTGATTTTTGACAAGGGTGCAAAAGCAATTCAACACCCGAGAGAGAGGATTGTCAACAGATGGTGCTGAAGCAACTGGATATCCATAGGCCAAAAAAATAAAAAGGACCTTGTCTAAACCTCAGACCTTATGCAAAAATTAGCTCAAAATAGATCCTAGACATATATATAAAATGTAAAACCATAAAATTTTTAGGGGGGAAAAAGGCAAAATCTTTGCCGCAAAGGGTGAGGCAGAGTCATTAGATTTGACACCAACACCATGATCCATAAAAAAGATCCATAATCTTTTTATGGAAGAATGGACAATCTGGACTTCAATTTTTTTTTTTTTTTTTGCTTTGCAAAGACTCCTGTGAGGAGGATGAAAAGACAAGCTACAGATTTGTAAAAAATATTTGCAAGGGGCATATCTAACAAAGGACCATTATTTAGAATACATAAAGAGCTCTCCAAAGTCAGCAGTGAAAAAGCAAACAATTCAATTAAAAATGAGCAGACACAGATCATGCATTTGGTGAAGAATATACAGATGGTAAATATGTGCATAAAGATAAGTTCAACAAAATTAGCCATTAGGGAAATGCAAATGAAAACCACAATGAGATGTCACAACACGCCATCAGAAAGGCTAAAACAAAAAATAGTGAGAATGCCAAATGTTGGCAAGTATGCTGCGAAACCAGCTCGTTTAGAGTTTACCGGTGGGATTTACGGCCGCTCTGGAAAAGACTAGGGCAGCTCCTCACAAAACTAAACATCCACTTGTCATACGACCCAGCGGTTGTGCTCTTGGGCATTTATCCCAAAGAAGCAAAAATTCATGTTCACCCACTAACCTGTAACGAGAATGTTCACAGCAGCTTTATTCATAAAAGGCCCAAACTGGAATCTCTCCAGATGTCCTTCAGCAGGTGACTGCTTCATCAAAGTGCGGTATTAAGTCAGCAATAAAAAGCAATGGACTCTCGATAATGTGGATAGACCTCACCTAATCCTACTGAGTAAAATAAGACAGTCTCAAAGTTTACATTGCACGATTCCTTCTATGTAAATATTTTTGAATTGATAGACTATAAAGGAGAACAGATGAGTGGTTGACAAGGGATAGGGAAGGGAGGAGGGAGGGCGGCAGTTATGACTTTAAAAGGGGGTCTTCGTGGTGAGAATCCATCTATGTTTACGGGGATGGTGGTCACACAAACCTACGTGTGTGAGAAAATCAGAACGAAAGAGAAACATGCAAAAATCAGTGTATGTAACACTGGTGAAATCTGAATAAGGTCAGTGGGTTGCATCGGTGTCACTTTCCTGGTGGTGATACTGTACTGCAACACGCAAAATGTCACCTTCGGGGGGAAACTAGGTGATGGGTCTCTTATTTCTCACGATTGCATTGACTCTATCATTATTTCAAAATAGTTTTTAAGACATCACCGTGGATGCAGCCTAAGGATAGATGGTAGCGAGCTTCTTGGATCATTGGATGAGCGTGTGGGTGTTTGGGGAGAGGAGGACGCGGTGGGCCTGGTCTGTGAACGACCACCGGGTTTCCTACCTTGGGCTTTATCTATCAGGAGTGACACCTGAGTAGGTGAAGAAGCGAGGTGATGAATTCAGTTTGCTCTTGCTGAGGTTATTTTCCATCAACCAAGCAGAGTTTGTTAAATGAGAACATAAGAAGGAAGAACGGAAACCCCTGGGCAAGAGAAGCATTGGGAGTGAGACCGCTCGGCCGGATTTCGTGTCCATACACTTGCTGTGGCATTTCCACAAACGAGCGGATAGTTGAAATCTGAGTCCCCGGAGTATCGCAACAAGGGGACGCAGCAACACCTGGGGGAAGTTCATATACAGGGTGGAGAAAACCGTTTGCATTTCCATTTGGCCATGAAGTCAAAAGGAACTGAAACCGAGTCCCATTTGCGTGTACCAAGTTCTCCGTTGGTGTTAGACGTACTATCCTGTTTAGGCCTCACGATAGGCCTGAAAAGTTTTAGTGTCTGCAACTTCGAAACAAAAGTTAGTTTGCCAAATGAAGTAAAAATCCTATGAGCAATTTCTTGGAGTAGAATTTGAATCTAAAGGGGGTTATTATCTTCTAAGCCCACAGTCTTTCTATCTGAGCGGGGAGCTTGTGGAGAGTGGGGAAGAACAGATCCCAAAGTCTTCTTAAAAACTGCAGATTTCCTATTCTTGCTTATTTAAGGGTTTTTGTGGACTCAAACATCTATGTTTATGTTTCTAAGTGTTCAGTTTCCTGCTCCATTTAAAGGCTCCGTTTCGGTCGCCGGCCGGTCTTGAGGGGGGGTCATGCGGGTTTGGCCTCCACTGAAGGTTCATGGCTCTCCATTCTCTGGAGACACCTGTCACGCTGGCACCTTACTGTCTGCATTAGGAAGGGGTTAATTTTCTTAAAATATCTGTTAAATAGCCCCCTCTCTATTTTCCAGTTAACGTTTTCCCCGTGTTCGCAGGCCATATAGATCCGTTCACAAGCATCTTTCCCCGCAGCTCATCCAAACGGATAAACAGCAGGTGTTTTCAGTTCTGCGTTTTCCAAACTTTCATGCTGCATTAGCTCTGACTTCATTAACTACTAACATGGGATTCCCTAAACCTCCACACTGGTAAACAAGTAAACAAAGAAATACCTTTCCCTTTCTACAAAAAAAAAAAATCCTATCCCCTACTCCTCCCACCAAAAAAAAAAAAAAAAAAATCCTGCCCCTTGGAAGGTTTTTCTCCTTCTCTGGTGGGTTTCTGTGTACTCCTTTGTTACTCTCCTTCTTGTTGAGGTGTTCCCTTTCAGGTCTCTAAGGTTAACACATCCTGCCTAGGATCTCTAGGACCTTAAAGTCAATTCAAAACCATAAACTAGGGCAGCCCCGGGTGGCTCAGCAGTTTAGCGCTGCCTTCAGCCCAGGGCCTGATCCCGGAGACCCGCGTCGGGCTCCCTGCATGGAGCCTGCTTCTCCCTCTGCCCCTCTCTCTCCCTGTGTCTCTCATGAATAAATAAATAAAATCTTCAAAAAAAAAAAAAAAAAACAACCCCTATAAACTATACATCACAGTCTACTTACTTTTCAAACTTCGAACACAGTAAGCTTTGGAAAGGTAACTTTTTGGTAAAAATGAGGCCTCTCCCTTTAGTCGATATAGATGAAGACTTAACTATCTCTGAAGACCTTTGTTATTCCTATTGTGCATAAGCGAAATTCAATTTTCAAGCGCGTTTCCACAGGCAACTCTGCGCATCCCTGCCCTGGCCATGGGAATGCGGACTCCAGGCTGAGCTGCGTGTCCAGAGAACTACTGAAAAGATGTTTGGAAAGTGGGGGGCGGGGGGATCCGGGGTGTTTCTGCGGTCCGCGCCTCTGCTGGGTGGCCTCACCGGGACCCCCCACCTTCCCAAAGCGTCCAGACCTTCGGTGTGAATTCAACTTCTCTCCATTCCCGCCATCTAGTGGTTCTACGGGGTATGGGTTCGGCTTTAGGGAAGATGCTTAAAGACGGGGCGGGGGAGGGGCGGGGTGCTCGGAAAACCCAGCGGAGGGCCGCCGCCGGTCCCCAGTCGCTCGCCCCCCGCCCCCCTCGAGGGCTTTACCCGAGGCGGGGATGTGCGGGGATGCGCGGGCATGTGCGGGGGATGTGCGCGATGCGCGGGGATGCGCGCGGGATGCGCAGGATGCGCGGGGATGCAGGGGGATGCGCAGGATGCGCGGGCATGTGCGGGGGATGTGCGCGATGCGCGGAGATGCGCGCGGGATGCGCGGGGATGCGCAGGATGCGCGGGGATGCAGGGGGATGCGCGGGGGATGCGCGGGGATGCGCGGGGATGTGCAGGATGTGCGGGGATGCGCGGGATGCTCGGGGATGCGCGGGGATGCGCAGGATGCGCGGGGATGCGCGGGGATGCGCGGGGATGCGCGGGATGCTCGGGGATGCGCAGGATGCTCAGGGATGCGCGGGGATGCGCGGGGATGCGCGGAGGGAGGGGGGCGCGCGCTCGCGGAGCCTCACGCCCCTTGACGTTGACATTTAGGAGCGGGTTCTAAATCCTTCCTGTCGCCCCGAAGGGCGAGGAGAGGAGTCCTGGCGAGCCCCAGCCTCGGGGGCCCGGGGGCGCGGGGGCGGGGGGCGCGGCTGCCTGACTTTTCCGCAAGTTGGACCGATGACCTCTTAGCTCCCGCAACGTTCACATCTGGTTTGAACAAATAAAAAGCGAAGGAGAAAGACGGGGGCGGGGGGGGGGGGGGAAGCCCTTAAGAATTCGGGCGCGGGGCCCCGCGGGGCTCGCGGCCAGGAGCGCCCCGAGGAGCAGCGGCCCCTGCGCGCCCCGCTCCGGCCTCCCCCGCGGCCGCCCCCTCTCCCCCTCGCTCGCCTCCCCCGGGTCCCGGGAGGCGGCGGCGAGGCGCGGGGCCCCTTCCTGCGCTCCGGGCGCGGAGCCTCCCTTTGTTCCTCGCGGGCTGCCGAGCTCCCCGGCGGGTCCGCCTGCGCCCACGGCGCGGGGGCGCGGGGGCGCGGGGCGCGGGGCGCGGGGGCGCGGCCGGGCCGGCGGGGGGCGCCTTCCCGGACCTGCGCGGGGGCCGCGCGCGCCGCCCCTGGTTTATCGCGTCCCCATCTGCGGCTCGGCCGGCGGCGCGGCGCGGGGAGCGGGGGGAGATGCGGGACCACCCACCCGCGGGGGAGCAGCCGGCCGCCCTCCCGCGCCCCCGCGCCGCCCGGCGCCTCCTGCCTCTGCGCTCCCGCGGCTGCCCGCGCCCGCCCCGGCCCCGGCCCCGGCCCCGCCGCGCCTCCGCCGCCTCCGCCGCCGCCGCCGCCGCCTCCTCCGCCGCCGCCGCCCTCCCGGCCGCGCTCCCGGCCGCCCCGCAGCCCCGCAGCCCCGCGCGGGCCCCGGCCCCGGCCCCGGCGGCGGCGCAGTAAGTTGGCAGGCGCCGGGCCCCCCCGCGGCCGCCTCCCCCGCACCTTTTGAACTTGTTGCTGCCGCTCGGCTCGGCTCGGCTCGCCTGCGCCCGGCTCGGGGAAGGTGAAGAGGAGGAGGGCGGCGCGGAGGGCGGGGTGGGGGCAGGGGCAGCGGCGCTCGGCGGAGCCTGCTCTCCGCGCCCGGGCGCCGCGCACTCGGCGGCTCCGCGGCTGCCGGCCCCGCTCCTCGCGTTCCGGGTGCGCGGCGGCCGCAAAGTCTCCGCAACTCAGCCCCGCCGCGCGCTCGGCCAGGGGGAGCCGCGAGCGGGGCGCCCTCGGCGCGGAGGCAGATGCTGCCGCGGCGGCGGCGGCGGCGGCGGCTCCCGGGCTCTGTCCCCGCCTCGCCGCACCCGAGCGCAACTTGAAGCGCGAGTGAAGGGGCGACCGGGCGGACGCCGTGGGCCGCGCGACGGGCGCCCGTGGACGTGGCGGCGGGGGAAGCCGGCTCGGCGCGCCCCGCGCGGCGCCTCCATCTCCGCGGACGCGGCCCCGGGAGGGAGCCGAGGCGGCGAGCGGACTCCCGGGCGCGCGGCGGTGGGGGGGCGGGGACCGCACCGCGGAGGCGGCGACAACAGGTCGCCCGTCTGGGGCTCCTTTGGCGGGAAGGGCCCCTCGGCGGGGGAGGCGTGCGGGAGCCGCGGGGCCGGGGGCGGGGGGGCCGCTCTAGAGCCCCCGGAGCTGTGCGCCCCGCGCCGGCCCTGCGTCCCCGCTGAGGCGCGCGGCGCCTGCCCCTGCGCCTGCCCCTGCAGCTGCACCTGCGCCTGCACCGGGACCTGTACTTGCAGCTGCACCTGCTCCTGCACCTGTACTTGCAGCTGCACCTGCACGGGGACCTGCAGCTGCACCTGCACCGGGACCTGTACTTGCAGCTGCACCTGCTCCTGCACCTGTACTTGCAGCTGCACCTGCACGGGGACCTGCAGCTGCACCTGCACCGGGACCTGTACTTGCAGCTGCACCTGCACCTGCACGAGGACCTGCAGCTGCACCCGCTCCCGCACCTGTACTTGCACCTGCACCTGCACGGGGACCCGCAGCTGCACCCGCTCCCGCACCTGTACTTGCAGCTGCACCTGCACGGGGACCCGCAGCTGCTCCCGCTCCCGCTCCCGCACCCGCCAGGCGTGTCGGCGCGCACGTGGGACGCCCGTCTGAAGCCATCGCCGCGGGTCCAGCGAGCGGCGCGCGCGCGCGCACGTGCGTCGCTGCCTCGGCCCCGGGACCGCGGCCCGGGCCCTGCCCCTGCCCCTGCCCCGCGTGACCCTCGCGCTCGCCCCCGCCGGGGCCGCCTCCGTCGGGGCCATGGCGGCGGGCGTGGCGGCCTGGCTGCCCTTCGCGCGCGCCGCGGCCATCGGCTGGATGCCCGTGGCCTCGGGGCCCATGCCCGCGCCGCCGCGGCAGGAGCGCAAGCGGACTCAGGACGCCCTGATCGTGCTCAACGTGAGCGGCACCCGCTTCCAGACGTGGCAGGACACCCTGGAGCGCTACCCGGACACGCTGCTGGGCAGCTCGGAGCGGGACTTCTTCTACCACCCCGAGAGCCAGCAGTACTTCTTCGACCGCGACCCCGACATCTTCCGGCACATCCTCAACTTCTACCGCACCGGGAAGCTGCACTACCCGCGCCACGAGTGCATCTCGGCCTACGACGAGGAGCTCGCCTTCTTCGGCCTCATCCCCGAGATCATCGGCGACTGCTGCTACGAGGAGTACAAGGACCGGCGGCGCGAGAACGCCGAGCGGCTGCAGGACGACGCGGACACGGACACGGGCGGGGAGAGCGCGCTGCCCAGCATGACCGCGCGCCAGAGGGTGTGGCGCGCCTTCGAGAACCCGCACACCAGCACCATGGCGCTCGTCTTCTACTACGTGACCGGCTTCTTCATCGCCGTGTCGGTCATCGCCAACGTGGTGGAGACCGTGCCGTGCGGCGCCAGCCCGGGCCACGCCAAGGAGCTGCCGTGCGGGGAGCGCTACGCCGTGGCCTTCCTCTGCCTGGACACCGCGTGCGTCATGATCTTCACCGTGGAGTACCTGCTGCGCCTGGCCGCCGCCCCCAGCCGCTACCGCTTCGTGCGCAGCGTCATGAGCATCATCGACGTGGTGGCCATCCTGCCCTACTACATCGGGCTGGTGATGACGGACAACGAGGACGTCAGCGGGGCCTTCGTCACGCTGCGGGTCTTCCGCGTCTTCCGCATCTTCAAGTTCTCCCGCCACTCGCAGGGCCTGCGCATCCTGGGGTACACGCTCAAGAGCTGCGCCTCGGAACTGGGCTTCCTGCTCTTCTCGCTCACCATGGCCATCATCATCTTTGCCACCGTCATGTTCTACGCCGAGAAGGGGTCTTCGGCCAGCAAGTTCACCAGCATCCCCGCGGCCTTCTGGTATACCATCGTCACCATGACGACGCTAGGGTAGGTGCCCTGCGAGGTGGGAAGGGGGGGACGTGATGGGACGCGATGGGACGCGCGATGGGACGTGATGGGATGCGATGGGACGGATGGGACGCATGATAGGACGCGATGGGACGCAGTGGGATGCGATGGGACGCTTGATAGGACGTGATGGGACGTGATGGGATGCGATGGGACGCGATGGGACGCGATGGGATGCGATGGGACGCGATGGGATGCGATGGGACGCATGATAGGACGTGATGGGATGCGATGGGACGCAATGGGACGCGATGGGATGCGATGGGACGCGATAGGATGCAATGGGACGCGATGGGACGCGATGGGACGCGATGGGACGCGATGGGACGCGATGGGACGCGATGGGACGCGATGGGACACGTGATAGGACGTGATGGGATGTGATGGGACGCGATGGGACGCGTGATAGGACGCAATGGGGTGCGATGGGACATGATAGGATGCAATGGGACGCGATGGGATGTGATGGGACGCGGGTGCAGGATGCTGCACGCATAGCTGCCCTGCCGGGACGCTTGGTCCAGGTGATGCAAGGCGGGCGGCAGCTCTTTTCCTCTTTTCTAATCGGTTCGGGAAACCAACATCGAAATGCACGTGAAGGACTCTTCCCGGGTACTCCTCCCCCGCCCCCTGTGATGCACGGGGACGCTACAGCGGTGGAAGTCTGTAGTCTGAACCCGCCGGTACACGTTGCCCATTCATGCCCCAAAGTGATGACTATGCAGAGAAAGTGTGCAATTCCTGACTGTGGGGAAAGATGATATGATTCGTGTCAATACAGAGAGAGATGATAAGGAAATATAAAAGAAAAAAAAGAAACACAAAATTGGCGTCCAAAGAAAGGTATGCGTGTGCGAGAGGTCTGTTGCGATGCCCAGAAAGTGTCCCGGGATGTCCAAATGACAGGTTCTCGGGTATATTGGAAGGATTATTTTCCTAAAAGTAGACACTTTGGGCATTCATTTCTCCTCTGAGAACTGTGATTCTTATTTTACCACATTAGAATTCCTGACTGTGGGGAAAGATGATATGATTCGTGTCAATACAGAGAGATACGATAAGGAAAAACACACACACACACACACACACACACACACAAAATTGGCATCCAAAGAAAGGTATGCATGTGCTTGAGGTCTGTTGCGATGCCCAGAAGGTGTCCCAAGGTGTCCAAATGACAGGTTCTCGGGTATATTTGAAGTATTATTTTCCTAAAAGTAGACACTTTGGGCATTCACTTTTCCTCTAAGAACCATGATTCTTATTTTACCACATTATAGAACACAGATAACAGATATCGTGATCCAAGGATCTCGTAATGTGTATGCACCTGTTCATACCCTTTGCCTTTTCAGTGTGGTTGAGAGGTTGCACAGTCTTAGAATAGGAGGGCTGGAACTGATCAACTCTAGAAAAATGCAGTAGAATGAGATTTGCAACCTATTTGAGGCTGTAGGTCCGTAGCTTCAAAACAAGAAGTCAGTGACTCTCACACATTTTTTATTTTAGAAACTACGGATCCCATCAGGCAATGGGCCCGTGACCGTTAAATACACGTAGAAAGTAGAGCAGTATCTGGTGACATTGATGGTCCCCAGGGGCTGATTGTATTACAGAATTTTGAGCCTTCTAATTTCCTCGTAGAATTCTTCTGTGTATGATTTTATTTGGGAGTAATGGTGTTTTGCAACCAAGGGGGCATGTCCCAGATCATGTTTTTAAAAAATAAATATGAAGCTAGAATTAAAGTGTTTTTTTTTAGACGGTAGGAAAAAGGAAAAGTATGAAATGATGAAATGATTAGTGTTAATCAAACTACAGAAAAGTGGCAGAATTTTTATATTATAGGATCTAATAAAATAAAATGGTTAGAGCCCTTTACTTTTATGAGTTCTTAGGTAAGCCAGGTAGTGATGTTGGTGCCCTTTCTTCAGCCTAAGCTGCTTTTCTTGCAAAGTTAATCAGTTCAATAAGGGTTTGGTAATGGCTGTAGGAAAAAGTTCTTCCCAAGGCTGTTTTTTAAAGTTTTGTTTCTGGCTAATTTGTCTTTTTTAAATGACAGTGTGGTTAAAGCCAACTTAATTTTATTAGCCATGCGGCGTGGAACAGAAATTCTCGTATTGTCATATGGCCAACTAATGAGATATTTTATGTGTGAAGAATTTTTGGCTAATTTAATTACTAAACGATGCTAAACTAAAATACGACACTCATGAGTTTGATTCAGCTTCACGAATTTTTTTTAAGACCTGCTGGTGCTTTAAAAAAAAAATGAAGTAGTGACAATTTGAATCCTACTGTTTATATGTCCTTTTTATCCTATTGGTAGTTCTGTGACTGATTTTGAGGGCGTAGTGTAGGTGCTCATTTCTTATCAAAGAGAATTTTATATACATATGTGGTTTTGCCTCTTGTTGTCTTTGTGTCATTTGAAATCTTTGGTAGAACAATTGGAGAGTGCAAATCACTTTCAGGACTTCAAATCAGAAATACATATGAATAAAAAGAGAACTCTGTTTTAAGAGGAAATAAAGAAATATTAAAAGGAAATATATTTTTCAAAAATGTGGTGTCTATGGTAGTGTTTTTCAGGAAGTGTCAGTGAATCATTTTAATGCCTTATACTGTGTATGTGATTGAGTATCGGTATTATTATAATGAAGGTTGATGGGATGCTAACTGCATCTGGCTAGAAGTTCTATTCTAAACATGAGAAGTTATTCTTATTTTAACATTTGTTTCCTGAAATGAAATGACTTTAATTTTTTGAGTTTTATTTTGAAATTGATTTTTGTTTTTGGGAAGAAAAAGAGGAAGTGTTAGCCATTAATTTTTTTTTTTAAATATAAATGAGACACTTATCAGCATCTGCTTTTGGGGAGCGTGGGTAGCTCAGTCAGTCAAGCGGCTGCCCTCAGCTCAGGTCATGATCTCGGGATCCCGGGATCCAGGCCTGCATAGGTCTCCCTGTTCAGCCAGGGGCGGGGGTGGGGGGGTGGGGGGTCTGCTTCTCCCTCTCCCTCTGCCCTTCGCCCCCTGCTCCTGCTCCCTCTCTCACTCTTATCTCTTGCAAATGGATGAATACAATCTTAAAACAACAGAAAAAAAAATCATCTACTTTTTCAAATGATTTAAGAAACTGAATCATAAGACCCAAGTCAAATCTATGAAATGAATTTAGTTCACACGTTATGTACGTAAGTAGATTAGAAGAATTAAGTACATACACTTGCTCAAAACTTGGAAGCAAAATGGAGTTACTTTTAAGACTCAAGTTTCACTGAAGTAGAAAATTTTAATTTTCTGGAAATTAAGCTAATTAATGATCCTGATGGAATATAGCAGTCGTACTTATAAGACATAGAAATGTTGATGCAATCGGAATGCATTTATTGAAAAACATATCTGAACATTTAAGAAAGTATATGCTTTGTAATCTAAAAAAAAAGTTTCTTAGATGTCTTCAGTTCCTCATCAAAATATATTTATAATGTATTTTGTTTTCCTAGAGAAATAGATTTTTTTTAGAGATCCTGCTTTTTGGGTGTCTTTGGTTGCATTGTGTCTCAACTACTTTCTTTAAGAACAGAAAATACTCAACAAAAGCCATTGCCTGAATTTATCTTTTCACTGTAGTTTTTTTTTTTTTTTTTTTTTTACTTATAAGCCCAGGTGTCAGGCATAAACCATCTGGAAAATATGCAGTAATGTGAGTTAGTATCAAGCTGTGCCTGATAGATGACCGAGAATTTCCCAATATACTTTCTGAGCCCTTTTTGTAGTTGGCTGATATTTTTAATAGAGCTAATATTCATCAATGAATGATAATAGAAGCGAAAATGGAACCCTAAACAGTGGCTATCAAAAATCTGGCTCGTATGAACATTTTCTACATGAGCAGGAAAGAAAAGAGCTTTGGAATTCAGGACTGGCAGATCTTATCTACCTCCCAGGTCCTTTGAAACAATGTTCTGTTGGGTTTGGGTCTGAAGAAATGGGTGGGTCTATCTTAGAACTCGCATGTATTCATCTAATAATCATTTTTGTGCCCCAAATCTCAAATATATCACTATACTATAGCTTAACCATGCTTGTTATATAACTAATTATTTAATTTGCCAGTAAAACTGTTGCTTTGAAGAATCATTTTAAGCCTACCCCACCCCTGTTAAAGTCAGAAACAGTAAGAGCACAGTTTTTAAAAAATCAGGAAAGAAGAATATCAGCAAGATTTTTTGGAACCGTGTTTAGATAGAGTAGCCGTATACATCTGTTCTTCGGTTTCATCTTTTCTTTCTCTGCATATTTATTGACCTTCACTCCCCCACTTCCCTCCTTTCCATAATATAAGCTCTGACTGCTGCCTTATTAAACAGCCTTGGGAGGAAAAGAAAATGGAATTCCTCTTTTGTCCTAACGAACGACCTTTGGCAGATAGCAGCATCCAGTTATTTGTCACTCAGGGGGTGGTACTCAAACGGTGCCAAATTTAGGAAATTTCCAAATGTTTATCAATAATCAAAAATGATTTGGCAAAAAATATTTAATAGGGCCCAGCTTCAGTTGACATTGTACCTTGGGTCCGTGACTTGTGAGTTAGAAACGGTCCCAGGGGGCGCATTGAAGAATTTGAGGAGCTTGTATACTTAACATCTGCCTTTTGGGTCACGATTACTAACCATTTAAACCTTTGTTTTTTAAAACAGGGATTGTCACATTCCTCATAACGTAAAACTTAAAAACTTGAGAAACATAAGTTCTGTCTTCCACCACTTTAATTTTAAAAGAGTTGCTTTCGTCAAAGTTTTCCCTATGAGAAAGAAAGCTACTATGTGGCAGTTCCATAGAGTTTATGTTTAAAATGCAATTTTATGATTTTTAACTCAAAAATTATATTCTGATTCCTGAACAAATCTGGGAAAAAAGAAGTTCATTTATAGTGTGCTGTCGTCAGAAACAAATACGGCCGAATTACATCAATGCTCTCAGAAAACTTAGTGTGGTCATATAAGACTCTAAAAAAATAAATATTTTCCTGCTAACCATCACTATTCTGACTCCATAGCTTTGGGGAACATTGGGAGTATATCTTGTGGAATCGTTTACATAGAAACTTCTGGTTTACCCAGTTATTACTCAAAATGAGAAGAATTACTTTCCCCTGCATCAGCATCTGCACATAAATATTGCTAGACCCGTTCATCAAAAACATCTTTACAAGTTGGGAAGTACCAACTGTATCTTTCCGATGCGGAGCCGTGCTATGGGTCACATCCATTTTTATTTTTGCATATTGTGACATATGTGTGTGTGAGTGTGTGTGTATATATATATGTTGTTGTTGTTGTTGTTGTTGTTGTTGTTGTTGTTAAGGGAGTGCACGATGGGGTGGGGAGGAGCAGAGGGGAGGGAAAGGAAAATCTCAAGCAGACTCCGGACTAGGAGCTGGGCCTCACAATCCTGAGATCATGACCTGAGTGGAAATCAAGAGTCAGGTGCTTCACCCATTGAGCCACCCAGGCTCGCTCTCAGAGTCTCTCTCTCTCTCTCTCTCTCTAAGCCATATATTTATATATGGTTTTATTTCTTTATTCATGAGAGACCCAGAGAGAGGCAGAGACACAGGAGGAGGGAGAAGCAGGCTCCCTGCGGGGACCCTGATGTGGGACTCCATCCCAGGACCCAGGGTCACGCCCTGAGCCAAAGGCAGACGCTCAACCACTGAGCTACCCAGGGGCCCCTTATGACATATATTTTTATAAAAATCTTTATAGAGCATGTTAATTGTTGGGAGTTGAAAATGAACTTTTTTTTTTAAAGATTTATTTATTTATTTATGATAGACAGAGAGAGAGAGTGAGAGAGAGAGAGAGAGTGGCAGAGACACAGGAGGAGGGAGAAGCAGGCTCCCTGCGGGGACCCCGATGCGGGACTCGATCCCGGGACTCCAGGATCACGCCCTGGGCCAAAGACAGGCGCCAAACCGCTGAGCCACCCAGGGATCCCTGAAAATGAACTTTTTAAGGAAACATAGAGAAATGTGACAAGTGTTACAGGCAACCAAATTTTAGCTGTCTTTATTTTGTTTTAGTCATCATTTGACTGGAGGTAGTATTTGACACGACATACATATGTATTTTTTGAATGTGTGTATTTACCTAGCATTTTCCTTTTTTTTACAAATATTTACTTGGCTGCCAAGAAGCAGTATGTCAGGAAGAGATCATATGTTTTCTGTCAGTACAGCACACTAGGGTAGGGCTATTTTCTAATTTTCACTGGGTCTTGTTAAGATATATATATATATTTTTTTTCTTTTCAGGATTTCCCTTTAGACTACAGGTTAACTTAGTCTTATTTGTATAGTTACTTCATTTAATTCTGATGTCATGTATGTCGTATTTGTGTAAACCTTCATCCCAATTATACTTCTCTTTGGCAATGACTTAATGAACCTCAAATTTTGTACTACCTACTTTCTGAATTCCTGGTGGACAGAAACCTAGTTGTTATTTATTTTAAATCCATCGTTTTATAGATGCGACACCTTTGGGGGCTTACTGATAGTCACACACTTAAACAGCGGCAGCATTTTTGTTTGTTTCATTTTTTACTCATTTTCCCCCCTAAAGACCTTAAGACATTATCTAGGAATATGTAATAATAACTCACTGGGGATTACTGTTGATACTACAGGGATAAGGAAAGGAATACATCTTGTCTTTATTTCATTAACATAATGCATTTTCTCCTGGTTCTGCTCTCTGTGACTCACACCCCATTTCTCAGCATCACTGCTACCTCTGCGTGTACTTGCCCGGTGCTGGGGTTTAGCCTGGCGGTGCCCAGCTGACATAATAAAAGCATGTGTTCTTGTTCAGTGAGCTGTTAGACCACTGGGAAGCAGACCATAAGGCGGTAAGTATTTTGCCTGGCCTGATGAAGGAGAAGATAAATCAATTATTTTGCTTGAATTTTTGAAAAAAGAAAAAAAAAGAGCTGGCCTCTGAGTTGTAAAAACCATGCAGTTTACCTTTTATTTCATGGAAGGAACAGGAATGGTGAAAAGCATATTCACTGAAAAGGAAATATTATTTATCTTTCAGAGCTATAATAATGATTTTACTCTTTTTTTTCCCCTAACTCTTCATATGTCCTATACCGTTTTCTGAGCACAATGATATATGTACTATATGTGCTATATAGTATATAGATTTGTATATAATATATATGTTTATATATAGTCCAATTTATATATATAGCTTATATATAGTATATATTTGTTCATATATAGTACATATGTTTATATATGCAGTATTTATATATTTATATATACTATATACTTCTATATATTTAAATATATATTATTTATGTATTTATATGTTATTTATAGATTTAAGCATCAATAAATATATATATTTATCTATGTAAATATGCACACATATATATATACATGCATGTGCCTGTGTGTGTGTGTGTGTGTGTGTGTGGCCATTTCTCTCCTTCTGGCTACAACAGCTGGATTTGACTGTGGGATATGGTCTGGTGTTGAGAAGAAACCCAGGGGTGCGACACCGTCTCTACGTTTCTGTGCGCCTCGACACCACCGCTCCTCGCTTTAGTAGATCCCGGGGGAGTTTAGCCTTTAGTGTCCTCCTCCGAGAACCAGACTTTGCAGCGGCCTCGTCCATGAGCCTTCTCAGCCTCCCGTACCTACATCATCTGTAGTTGGGATTTTACTTGCCGGTAGTAAGTGCTATTTTATATATGTACGTTGTGGTTTTCTTTGTTGCCTTCCTAACCAGACAGAAAGGCTTTTGAGGTTTGGGTCTATACCTTTGGAGGCCTTAGTACCTGCTAGTTCAGTGCCTAAATGCGGAGAAATCTGTGTTAAAGTTTTGCAATCACGTGTGAGGCGAGGACCTGCACACCGTGGCGAGCTCCTTAGGGCAGGGCCACCCAGTGTCACCGCAACTCCTCTTTCCCTGTGTTCGGTGTCAAGGAAAATTGGAGTTTTATTGTTCGCCTGTTTGGTCTTTGCACTACAGTCTGCCCTTTGCATTTTTCTCTTTGGACACGGGGCGGCCTGAGGCTCCTCCACTCTTTGCTCTGTGGCTAATTTGCTTCAAAAGTCCGAACTCCCGCTGCCAGGGGCGTTGCTGTGACCCGGCTGCTTTCTGGCGAAGGCTGGTCGCTGCACACGTGGCAGAGCCTCCGGGGAGCATGTGGAGGTGCCCCCCGGTGTAGGGGACCCGCACGGAGATGCACTGTCCTGTCCTTCAGCCTCCACTGCCCAGGACGCGCGAGCCGGCGCTTTCTTCCCCCTCCCAGGCCCACTCATTGCTGCGTCCCGTGGAACTGCTTAAAAACAGTGAAAGTCTATAGGTGACACGCAAAACCCGTGTCGTCTGTCGGAAGAGACGTTCCTCTCTGAAAGGATTAGCAGGCGGGTGCGCACCGTGTAAGCGGGCGTGTGGGTGCCCGCGGGGCCTGGCGCAGGGCGCGTGGCCTTGGCATTTCCACGTGTCTGTGATGTGAGGAAGGTCTGAGTTATCGAGCGGCGTGGGGAGGATGGGGGTGAGGTACAGAAGTTAGTGAGGGCAAAGATGCCGTCGAAGAGTAGGACGACAGTTGAAAGAACGTCAAGGAGAATGAGAAGGTTTTGTTCTGAAAGTGAAAGGTCTTGTCCTTCTTGCTTCTTCCCCTGTCCTCGTTCTCTTCAGTTTTAAGAATAACAGTAACCGTGCGTGGGGGAAACCCAGAGTTTGACCAGCAGCACGTGCCTCAGCCGCTGGGCAAACTGTGACCCGTCGAGTTCATGTCAGTTTACCAGACTCCGTGGATCACTTCCCACCCGACTCCTGTGGATCACTTCCCACCAGTCTCCTGTGGATCACTTCCCACCCGACTCCTGTGGATCACTTCCCACCCGACTCCTGTGGATCACTTCCCACCAGACTCCGTGGATCACTTCCCACCGGACTCCGTGGATCACTTCCCACCGGACTCCGTGGATCACTTCCCACCCGACTCCTGTGGATCACTTCCCACCAGACTCCGTGGATCACTTCCCACCAGACTCCGTGGATCACTTCCCACCGGACTCCGTGGATCACTTCCCACCCGACTCCTGTGGATCACTTCCCACCCGACTCCTGTGGATCACTTCCCACCGGACTCCGTGGATCACTTCCCACCAGACTCCTGTGGATCACTTCCCACCGGACTCCGTGGATCACTTCCCACCAGACTCCATGGATCACTTCTCACCAGACTCTGTGGATCACTTCCCACCAGCCACTGGAGCCGCAGTGACCGTTGTGACCGGCCCCCCCGAGCTTGCGAGCCATGTGCCCTGGCGGTGCAGGCAGAGAGCAGGCCGCGGCCACCTGTCACTCCGACTGGCGGTGGGTGCTGCAGACAGATCGGGGAGGACACTGGCAGGACCTTGCCAATGGAAACACTTAAGCTGTTGGCCAACCGAGGGGATAAAGCGAGTTCTCTCAGTATCCGGATTAAAGCCTTTGATGAAGAGAGAAGAAAAGTGCAAAGACCTAAGGATGAAGGGAGGCTTGGCGACTTCCAGCCGAGGCCACTGTGATTACAGCAAAGACAGGGAAGGGCTCAGTAGCTGACGCTGTCAGAAAGGTAGTGGGGACACTGTAGACCACAGGAATGACTCTGGTTTTATTCGAGACATAATGGGGACACGTTAGAAAATTATGAGCATGCTAAGGATATAGGATATGATTTTTGTATTGAAATGAGCACAAGCTCTGGAACATTTCACTTTTTTTTTTTAAATGGTCATTTTAACATTAATTTATTCACCATGTATAAATCCTCATCCTGTGTTAGATTCACTATACTTACCTTAACTTAAAATTCATATCTAATTATTCATGAGATTTTCCAGAAAAAATGGAGTATTTTATAAGAATGCGCAATTCAAGTATTCCCGACTGACAAAAATAAGACTAGTTCAAATGAGAAAATGATTTCCACATTTTAGCTGAAAAGACAGAAGTGTTTCGCAATAGATATGGAGCTATCTGGGAAATAAGTGGGGATTATTATTTTTTTTTAATATAGATTTACAGACCTTACAGTTGTCAATTCTACTGTGTGTGCTCAGGAGTATCATATATGCTTTGGATTCTCCTTAAAGAATTTGCATTCTTTTTTTTTTCTTCTTCTTCTTCTTTTTCACTTTGCAGTAGGTACATGTATCCCTGTTCAGGTGTTTGGTTGTTTCTGTGAGTTTGAAAGTAAAAAGGGTTAACGTGTTCTGAAGAACGCCAGAGGATATGTATCTTTAAACCCAAATTAAATTGGAGCCATGCATGTAGCAGATGTGTCTATGCTGTGAAAACTTAGAGAGGCCTTGCCTTGGTAAGAATCTCCCTGCTGGAGAGTAAAACAAACGTGAACAGATAATTGGGGAGAAGTTGGGTTTCAAAGAAGAGGAATTGGATTAACAGCATAAAAAAAAAATTTAAAAACAAGTTTGTGTGTGTCTCCCAGGCTTGTGCAAATAGTTCCTGGCTCTAGGGGAAGTCCACATGGCGCCTCGCTTTGGCATTCTGTTTCCGTTAGAACACCTGTCCCAGGTAATTCTGCGTCCTACCCAGTACTTCTCTGGGGAGCTGTGATTTCCGATGGCATAAATTGGGGTTCTTGAGGATCATCACGAAGGAAAAAGTATTCCCTGGAATTCCCTGCCTTTTGGAAGTGAGGTTGACCGTGGCAATTACATTCTAATAATTACCAGCCTTTCTTTATTTCGAATGGGGATCTGGTTTCTTTTCATCTTGATGCAGAAATTGAAACTACGTAACCCTCTGCCACGTTAATACATTTTAACTTTGGGGGAATAAAGCCAAATTTTTCCAAATTTGCTGCATCAACTGACAGACACTTCCAGTAGCCACAAATTAGTAAGTGAAAATTCAGGAAAGATGATTTCTATGAGGCAGCTGGATGCAATGGGAAGAGGAAGTGCGGATGGTTAGATGTAAGTTACTATGAAGAAATTAAGTTTTTTTTTTTATTGGCATGATTTTTACCTGATCTTTTTGAAATGAGCAGGTAATCTAATGGCAGCAATCCTAACTTACATTGTATTAACTCCATGACTTGTTTTTTTTTTTAAATTTTTTTTTATTATATATTTATGATAGTCATACAGAGAGAGAGTGGCAGAGACAAGGCAGAGACATAGGCAGAGGGAGAAGCAGGCTCCAGGCACCGGGAGCCTGACGTGGGATTCGATCCCGGGTCTCCAGGATCGTGCCCTGGGCCAAAGGCAGGCGCCAAACCGCTCCGCCACCCAGGGATCCCAACTCCATGACTTGTAATTGGATTTTTCTTTTTTTTTTTTCAGCCTGAAAAGATTTACTCTGGTACACCTTGCATTTATATTTTCATAATGTGACACATTTTGTTCGACTTTATGTTGGAACTCAAGGCCAATAATATGAAGACGTCAAACCTGGAAATATTTTGCAAGGCTTTGGTTCACTCATTCATGTGAAATTAAGAATGAGCATTGAAAATGATGTTCAGTTGCTTTTCTGACACTCTGTAGTATTTTATCAAATGTTACATATAACTTTATACAAACAAACATGTACAACCAACAAACTGTTCACATCTCCTCCATTCGTATTATCTAATTTATCACAATATTACTGCAGTTAGAAAAAATCAAGCACCTCAGACATTTAGAAGGAGATACATTAGTGTGAAACAGGATGTACGAATAAATGTCAAGAGGAAATTACCTCCATTTCAGGAAATTCTTAATTATGGAAATTAAATGAATATTATTTCCAGTTCTTCATGGATGACCTTGCCTTTTTTTTTAATGTTTGCAATAAAAGGCAAGTGTTTTGAAAAGCGTAATTAACTTACAGTGTAGATACGTTGATCCGTTGTCTTTTTTTTAATACAGCATTTGTGCTTTTGGCCTTCAAAATCACATGAATTTGATACAAAATGTCAGAAGATAACATATTCCTGTAAAATAAATAAATATTCCTATAAAAAAGAAAAGAATGTAATTTGCAAAATGGCTATAAACTTTTCTCTATGAAAATAAGGCACTTTTTATTCATGATTGACATAGTTTTAGAGTAGTAAAAAGTAAAGTGCCTATTGATTTCACAGAGAACTTTATTATTTTCATAGGCAGAGTCCAAATACCTTCATAATCACCTAAACGAAAGGTAAGATTATTTTATTTCAGAATTAAAGGGTGTCGATTTTTCAGTTAAGTAGCATATTTTAGGAACGTGTTCTGAAATATACTATTTGAAGGCAAATTTTGAATAAATGTCACTTTAGACTATTCACATTACTTTTACTTCCATCTTATTATTCTCCACATCACACAGTGTCCACTTTCTGGATCTGTTATTTTAACTTGTACACTCAGATATACTTAAAAAAAAAACCACAAACACATATACATCAATACAAAATGTATAAATCTGAAAATAAATATTACAGATATTTATTACAGATAAATTACAGATATATTGTAATATATCTGTATGCCTAAGTTGATACACACATACTGTCTCCTATTACTTTTCTGGAAGGACACAAAATGAACTATTGATGATAATTCTTTAAAGAAGCCAGAGAAGAACAATTTTATATTTCATTTTGTACCTTTTTGAATTATTATTATTTGTTCCATTAGCTTACAGAACTTGTGTTAAAAAAGGACTCTCTGGCGATATTTGAAGCCTCTCTCTTCATATTTTTCCTATATAAAAAAATCTTGCCAGATGTTATTTAAAATTAAGTCTCTCTTCTACAATAACCCTTTTGATGACTTACTCAGAAAGGTCTTAAATATAGAGGGTAATATATTAGAAATGGCCTGGATTTAAATACCAGCTCAATGATGTTGGTCACGTTAACTTAAATTCTTTTTACGTAAGACCCCCCATTTGCAGAAATGGGTTAGTGATACCAACCTCATAGGACTTGCATGGAAATTAAATGCAGGTATGTGAAGTTCTGACCTCCTACCGAGGTGCTATATGAGGGATTATTATTACATTATGATATAATAATATTAAATATAGTACTTTTTCACATAAAAATGTAGTAAGGGAGCAGGGAGGAGGTTTGGGAGGTGATGAATATGTCTGTGGCCTTGATGGTAGTGATGATTTCATGGGTGTATATTTATCCCCAAACCCATCAAATTGTAGACATAAGTATGTACAGCTTGGAAAGAAGAACGGAAGGAAGAGAGAGGGAAAGAAGGGAAAGAAGGGGAAAAGGTCTCTCTGGGTCACCCAATAGACAATGAGGCAGGAAATGATTTTTGAAAATGAAGAGATACTGATTGAAGACACACCTTAAGTCAAGAGGTATTTCCTATTTAGAAACTGGAATTTTGAGTCATCCTATAAATCTTTTTATTGTTACTGAAAATTCAACACTTCATGAACTTGGGTTACCAAATTATAAAAATTTTATGTCTCTGGCAAACTTGTTTTGGAATTACATGCTTAATCATTCCTTTATTATAATTTTTTTAACTCCACCAATTTTGAGAGAGGATTTGAAACAATTTACTATCAAATAAACCAAAAGATTAAATAAGCAAGTGCCAAGTATTAAAGATGAAGGGAGAAAAGACAATGATGTTAAATAAAGGCATAGTGAACGTAAGATCAGCTCTGAATTTCCTGGCAGCCAAAGAAAAGAAGGAAAGTGTAGCATATTTCACAGCTCTGTTTATCCTCTGTCTTAATTCCTGAGGAGTTTCTTTTTAGAAGATGTAGAGTCTAAAATAATCTGGTCAGGTTGATCTCATAAGCTGGTTATTTACCCACATAATAAACAGCATCTGCACCAAAGAGCTTCACAAAATATTTAGAACTATTTTTGATTTGGGCTTTTTATGCAAAGTACATAATATTGCAGGAACATGAAGGCATTTTCATAGGGAATACAAATGATGTGATCAAAATATATAACTTCCAGATAATGAGATGCATGTGTAGAGTTTAGCAAATTCCAAGTGACATTTCTCTCCGTGTGGACTGAAGGCCACCAGAATTAGGACAACCTGGGGCACTCATTAAAAATGCATATTCTTGGCTTTCACCTAAAACCATTTAAATAATCTCTGGAGGTGGGAGCCATGACAACTGCATTTTTACTTTTTACATCAAATTTTAAGACCATTGATCTGTAAGAATGTGTCTTGAGCCTATCTCTATTGTTATCATCCTGGAATATTACTGACCTTGGGCTGGAATTTTGAAATGAGGTAAAAAGAAACCATGTTAAATTATGATCCAGACAAAGTTGTGGAAGTGATAGTTTTCAATATACATGAATGAATGTGTACAGAGAGAAACATGGATAGAAATTCAGTAATCTTGAATATAGGTGATAACCTGATTCTTTATTGCAAAAGCCCTATGCTATCTTGTGCTACGAAATGGGTTTTCATGGATAGTAACCATTAGTACTCGTATTTGGGAGAAAACTGGAATAAAGAAGATGCAGCTGATTCCTTCGGAGGAATTGAGTGTTGTAAGTTTTTAAGGGCATTGATTTCTTAACTGTCAGGGATGGGTGGGTTGAGCTGTCCTTAGTGGAAGCCTAGGTTAATTGACCAGTTGGTCATAATGAAAGTTAAAGAACATGGAATCTTGGATCAGAGCCTCAGAAGGAGGGAAAAGCTCATGAGGAGCAAAACAAAACAGCACCATGCATGAAGGTTGTCTAAATCTCGTGAGATTGAAATTTTCTTTGGGTAAATATATTTTCTCTCCTCTTCCCCTCTTTTTTTTCCTACTATGTAAACGGAAAGTTGATTTGAAAGGATTTACTTTCCAAAGAGGATAATTCTTAATCACATGTTAGAGATTTGAACTGTAGAAGATCTAAAGATAGAAAACAAATTACTGGTGGGTTCTTAGATCCTAATGGAGCATAAAAGGAGGTTTTATGTTAAAAATCTACGGAATGGCTGATTTGATGTTGAGCTATTTAGTTGGCTTTTCATGATGTTAGCCTGTCCAAAATGACTTCGTGTTCTTTCCTGGTAGACAGAGGGAAGTAGGCAGTACGCGGTCAGGGTGCAGAGAGAGCCACCTCGTGGAAGGACTATTGAAGATTAACGTGGCCGGGGATTGACATTCGCTTCCTGCCTTGGAGGAGGAGCTACTCCCGATTAGCTGTGGCTACAGGATTTCTGGTTATCAACTCTCACAAAAAGAGGAAACCAATACTGCAAAGTTGTGATTCAATTATAAAGGTTCTGATACACATGATCTTCTGCAAACTCAAATGTTAACTTAATGTTAAGATCAGGAGGTTTGACATGACACTCTGAAATCTTGGTTTGAACTGGGGTCATTTAGATGATGCAGGTTTATCCCACATCAGGTAGAAGGAAGGAGAGTCTTGACGATCCCTCTGCAAAGCCTTTCTTCCTGAACAGAATATATATGGAGAGGGAGGGGGAACCGGAGAGAGATATGTAAGGAGATAATCTCTTACGGCGGGGCAAGGGAGAGCCTACCCTGATGGGTCCCCTCATCACCACCTGAGCCATCTAGGCGCTCCTCACCTTTATTTTAGTTGATTTAAGAGGAATTGGTTTTCCTGAAGAGCTAGGCATACATTTAAAAAAAATTGTTTCTATACTTTCATTATATTTGTTTATTTTTGGTACCTCTAGAAACCAAATAAGGAAAACAAAATCCATAGATCTATAATGCCCGACCTGTAGACTTGTGTTGTAGGGTGCCTCAACATGCCTGCTGACAAAAGTTCTCTCTTCTAAGAACCTCCTACTTGAGTTGAAATCTCCCCCACAGGTTTTATAGAATGTTGCTTTGTGGATCACAGATACTGAGTAAAGATTTTAGATTTTTTTTTTTAAAAATCTTTTTACTTTAGAGTTAAAGGTCCAATCTATTTTGGGAACTTACATCACTCATAAACACAGTTGACCCTTATACCATCTGGGGTTTGGGGTGCCAGTGCCCCCCCATGCATTGTCGAAAATCTGTGGATGACTTTTGACTCCCCAAAACCTTAACTCCCCACAGCCTCTTGTTGAAAGCCTCTACTTATTATATATACTGTAGTCTTACAATAAAGTAAGCTAGAGGAAAAAATGTTTTTAAGAAAATCATTAAAAAATCATAAGAAGGAGGAAATACATGTCAGGTCCTGTAGTGTATTTAACAAAGAAAATCCATGAAACAGTGGGCCTGGGTAGTTCTAACCCATGTTGTTCAAGAGTCACCTGTAAAAAAAAAAAAAAAAAAAAAGAGTCACCTGTATTTTCCAGCTGCTTCTCTCTCAACTACACGTCCTTGGATGCCCACATATCTATATACAGAGATACAATTTCCACAGGTGCCATCTTCAGCTCAACATACATTAAAAACATTGTACATGAAATAAATTTCTAGAGTTTTGACACTTTTTTAGTACGCTGATTGATTCCTCTATAAAACTGTTTTCCAAATCCTTATCCATTTCCCTTAACCTTTGAAAGAATTCCCTTACATTCTGTACTGTTCTCGCATCTCCATGCTGTTGGCTCATAGCTATACGTATCTACCCCGGGCCATTCTTCTGAGCTTCAGATGATAATTTCCAGATTTATGCCATCAGGAAATATTATGCCCTTAGCTTTTATAGACAATCAGCATAAGTAATGGCCATATAGAGAATATTTCTAAATCTAATGCAAAACCATTAGACATAGAGTATTGTCTAGCGGGCACATTACTCACCATCCCATATTACTAAGAGCTATGAGATTATAAATATATATATTTTTTCTTGCATGCTAACTCTGTTAGAATTCGGATGTTTCCTGTGTGACTGATGAGAAAATTCTCAGGCTTGTCCGGGGTCACCAGTAATGGGTCCCATGACCCATTAGTGGTGACAGCCATAGTGGGGGATAGAGGGGAGTTTCCTTACCTGGCACAAGCAAAGTCTCAGTGGCAGAAAAAATGCAGAGCGTTTTCTGGGCACAGTGTGTAGGTTCCTTTGGCACTAAAATGTCTGTTGAATGTTGACTGAACAAAAATCTGGGATCGCCTGTCACTTTTTGGATCTTAATAAATTCCGCCATGAATGGATTTGAACGTGATCATTACAGCGTAAATCATCATCCCTTCACTTCTCAGTTATACTGGTTCTTGTATGTGCTTTTACCTTTCTTGCGTGTTCGACGCTCCTAAGTGATCAGTCAGTGTCTATGGAATGCATGGAATAGTAAATTACAAATGTCCTTCTGAGCACATAAAAATTTGAGTTATATTTATGAAACGAGAGACACAATTTTAGCAGGAGGATAGAGCAGAGATTGAATTAGGTGAGTCTTGAATCTCCTTTTATGGTCTTAACCCTTGAGACTCCCACATAATCTGCGACGTGACACATTAGCTCGCTATAACGCAGCTCTCTGTGACGCTCTGGCTCTCACCACCACGTGAAGTTGGGTATTTATCGATGATCCGTGAAACTGATGTGCATTAGGTGTTGCCCACGGTCTGACACAGCAGAACACCGTTGTTTAGCAGAAACAAATACGATACCCAGAAACACAGGAAAACAGATGCACAGGAGTACACAAAACTTAGCAAGTCAACCCAGAATCCTGATTGGATTTAACTCAATTTATTGACTCTTCCTACGTGCCAGAAAATGCGCTTGGCACTGCGAAGAAGAGACACAAGTATGAGAGAATAAGTTCTGCACGAAGCTGGGATTTTAAATCCTGGCTCTCCGCACTGTGACTGACTCCGCAGAGCCTGCACGCGGTGTAAAAATATGTTGGTGTTTGTGTGATAGAAAATGTGTGAGGAACTTTCTAATGCTTTGGAGTGAGCGATCGCTTGCCTGCGTGGGAAAGAGCAAAAGTCCACCCTCAACCCTTGTGGCCAGGTTAGAGAGTCTGGAGGATATGGAATTGCCAGAGTATTTGAACGTGGGTTTTGTCCGGGCGGTACCTCTCTTCCTCTTTTTAGGCCTGTCCTAGTTAATAGGAAACAATGGCTGGGATGCATGGAAGCTCGCTTTTTGTTTTTATTTTACCCTTTAAGCATTAATTTTTATTTATTTTTGTCTTTAAGCTTTTATTTAAATTCAGGCATGTAAGCTCACTTCTGAACGGATCTCTAAACGTGTTGTTTTTCCTCTTAATTTTTTTGTTGGCAAACGTAATTGGTATTTGCTTTTTTACGAATAGTTTAAGATCGCCCATACCCATTATGGTTTTAACCGGTGAGCAACATAAGTGGATAGATAATGCAGTATTACGATCTAGAATATTATATTTGCTCTCTAATGTAAATATATGTTGTTTCAGAGATAATTATATTGCAACAGATTAAGTGGGTCTTTATTGTAAATGTTCCAGATATATTTTGGGGTTTTTTTGTTTGTTTAAGATTTTATTTTTAAGCAATCTCTATACCAGACATTGGGGCTCAAACTTGCAACCCTGAGATAAGGAATTGCGGCTCTACCGACTGAGCCAGGCAGGTGCCGCTGTGGCAGTCAGTCATAGTTTGAAAGATGCATTTCTATGACAAGAAAGCAATTAATTTAAATATTACTTCTCAATTTTCTTCGTGGCTCTCCTCCCTTTGTCCTAATTAATTTCCACTTGTTTGCAGTGGTACCCAAATCCCTCGATTTCCTCTTCGTTGCTTAAGCCATCCTAATTCATGATCCTTACATGAATTCAGTGGCATGTTCAGAGGTACAGACATTTACCAGGCATTTTTCGAACAGTAGATCTTTCTAAGAACCGTAGAATCTTGAAACTAGCAGTTTTCCTCTAGGTCACCTAGTTCAAACTTCCTCCAGTTGAAAGATTCTGGTATGGTCTCTCTATTTATATGGCCTTCTATGAACTTTTTGAATATTCTGTATATTTGGAAGTTTAGGGCAGCCCGTTTCTTTGCAGCAGGACTCAATTTATTTTTTTTATCAAGTTTTTAAAAAATTGTGCTGACCAGGACACCTTCATCTATCACCCACTTATCCAAATTAGGTTTTTGAGATTGAACAGAATGAGTTCTCTTTTTCCACATCCTTTTGTAGGGCTGTACTTGAAGAGAGCTATCATGTCCCTCCTTAGGTTTTTCTCTGTTGGGGTGAACTTCCCTAAGTCGTTTAAACTTTGCTATGTAATGTGTTTTCTGGACCCTCTTCATTGCCTTGATCACAAACCCTCTGAAGTTGATCTGACTGGAAGAAAGTACATTGAGATCATGACCTGCCATGACACTAACACTGTGTATCTCTGAATGGGACCTAAAGGCAATGACTTGTATCGATCTTGTGGTGAGATAACAGGCCTTTTATTTTTTTATTGGAAATGCTATAAAACCATTTCTTCCTTCTCTGTACTTACAGTATCTACTACTCAAGGATAATTCTACTAGATTTAAAAAAAAATCTTTGTTAAATTCCATTCCAGGAGCTAATAAAAATGCATTGTTTGAGTGTTACCTAGCTACGTGGCTCAAGCTTCTCCATGAGTCTGTTTAATTGTGTTATAAAAATGAAACAGAACACAGAATAGATGATGCTCTTCTGGGAAAGCTATAAAGGAGCCCTTTCATCAATGGAAGTGTTCATCTAGATCATTGTACCCAGAAGCATCTATCTGGACATTGGAAGTCCAGTAGACGAGGGAGACGAGAAAGAAAGAGTGTATTAAAAATCCTAATCGAGTTGTTCTCACACCCATGGGGTATTCTGGTTCTGTCTGACCAGAGGCTGAGCTTCATTCAGGTTTCTGATAATTTTTCCACTCCGTCCCTAGGAGGATCATCAATAATGAGCCTATTAAGACAGCTGGGATGGATGCAGGAAAAGGCTCAGACACATGCAGCTTTCCTGTTCCCTCTTACTTGATCTAATTCATTCCGAGGGATGAAATGGCAATCATCATCATCATCATCATCATCATCATCATCATCAACAGAAGCTCTCATTTCATGAGTGCTTACCCGGGTCCTGCACTGTGCTCCCCTCTGCTTCATTCACATGCATTATTTCTTGTCACGTGTGATTCTCCATCGTAAGGCATTGCTTTTATTTCCTAGGTGAGCAAAATATGACATAGAAAGAATTGATGTCACTTCTGTTTGTCTGTAAAACATGAGCATTGTCCACAGAGAATATGCAGACTTTGAAATTATACTGTCACATGACTAGTGGGAGGACTGTAACTGTTTTTCTGGAGGTAGAAGTGCCACAGAAAAGGCTTAGTTCAGACTGCGTCAGGACCAGCAATGACCAAACTAAATTTTTGATTCTCGAAGTAGATTTACCAAGACTCTTATCACAGGGTATTCTAGGCACGTGTTGGGTTGTGATTTGCAAGTTTCGTGACTGAAGTCACTTAAGATGAAACACAGCCCTTAACGCAGCCGTTCTCTAAAATCCTTTAGTGAGAAGATGGGTAGGTGATGGAGCCCTGTTTATTTTACCTTATTGCAGGAGGAAAAAGTTCTCTAACATCTTCTATCTAAAGTTCTCGCCTAAGCGTATTTGGATAAAATATACATTGATTATAGCAGAGAGGATCGATTGTGTCACGACTTTAGAAATAGAGTCTATGGAGTACGAAGGGCAGTTAGTTGTAGACTCTTATCTGACTTGCTTATTGGTAACTCATGTCAGCAATGATGGACATACATTAAGTCAGAAAATGATGCCAGCTTACCCTTGATACACAGATGAACAGTATTTTTAACAATCTTAATCTTTTTTTTTCTCCCTGGAAGTAATTTTTTTTTATTGTATTATGTCTCATCAAATCGCTAGATCTTATCATAATTAGTAATAAAATAAAAGTAATATTTTATTTTATATAAAATAAAAAGGCATGATTACAAAATACGTATGTATCTAGACATTTTCATCTAACTTAAAATGCAGGAAGAATATACATATAGGTCATAACAAGTATCTTAGAACAGGGCCTGACTTTGGGGCACCTAGGTGGCACGTCAATTAAGTGTCTGTCTGACTCTTAGTTTCGTGATCTCAGGGTCATGAGTTCGAGCCCTGCCTTGGGCCCTGTACTCAGTGCAGAGTCTGCTTGGTTTCTCTCTCCCTCTCCATCTCCCTCTGCCTGTATCTCTGCTCTCTCTGTCTGTCTCCAAAAAATCTTAAGAAAAAAATATGGTCTCTGAGTTTACTAAAAATCCATTAGGACTTGACTAAAAGTCATTCCTATAATGGAATAATATTTTATTTCTATTTTACTTTTTAGGAAATAATATCTTAATCATTAACATGGCAAAGATGTGCAAGAAAAATATGCTTGTTCAGTAAGGACTCGGACCTATTGTACATTTAATTTTTCCAAGTTTCTATTATATACATATCATAGATACACACATGGGTACATATACACACAAATACATACAAAATATATTTGAAAAATATCTATGTTAAAAAAAGAAAAATATCTATGTTTATTCATTTTGTACTCTCTGTCCCCTATATTATAAAGTTTCGGAGGTTAAGACCTGTTTCTAACTTAATTTGATCTAATACTCTTGGCATTGAATACATTATTTTGCTGACGTTTATATTGGTTTTGATAAAAATATGCAGCATTCTATTTATAAAGGGAAATTGTCTTGGCTTGGAGATAATGATTTTCAATATATAGCACTAAGGATTCATATTGATGGCAAAGAAGCAAACTCAATAAAACATCAGTTTAGTTCAGCTTTGGCTGCAAGGATATTATAATCTTCTGTTTCAGTAGCTGTTAGAAAATATCAAGATTCTTTTCTTTCATTTATTCAGCAAATATTTGAGTACCCACCATAGGCATGCTCCTGCTAAGTGTTAAGGATACAAATTAATGAGGCATAGCTTCTGCCTTGAAGGCTTACGCCGTAGTGGAGTCTCACACACACCCGTGCACATACGCATGCACACGCGCACACAGAGAAAGTTCTACCTTCAGGTGCAGAGTGCAGTCATAGAGTTATACCAGGGAATTCTAGAAGCCCTGCAGAGGGACACCTAATCTAGCAGGGAATCTCATAGCAAGAGTGCTGGTAGTGAGTCTTGATTGAAATATTTAAGGATGCATATGGGCTATCAAAAACCATAGAGATGGAGAGTGGGAAGGTCATTAGGGGGGTAAGGAGAGCATGAAAGCAACAATGCAAATACTAGGTATCGTGTATTTAATATTTGCTATGGACCAGCAGAGATGCTGATGGTTTGACATGGATTCTCTAGTTTTTGCCTTACAACAACTTTATAGATTAATGCAACTTTTATCACTATTTTGCTGATGGGGTGTGCAAACTCAGAGTCCAAACGTAGGGAAGCTGGGATTCAAGTGCAAGCCTTCTGACTCTAGGATCCCTGCGATTAAGCTCCCCTGTATGACATTGAATTTGAGCTTCTGATACACCCAATAATTTAGAGCAGCTATTAACTGTTCCCCCAAGGAAGGATGCACAACAGCTGAGCTGGAACCCCACAGCAGGGGTTCGCGGATATTTTTGAGGTAAACACTGAATACTCAAGTATAACCTCAGGCAATTTGACTTTTTTCTAATGTATAGTACTAAAGAGTTAATTCTGTTTTTTTTCACACATTGAAAAGGTTGGCATATATCTTGCCGGATCTGGGGTATTTATATAGAGTCATTCAGCCTCGTTTTGGTAGGGTCAGGATTTGCATTCATGTACAGCACATAAAAAGTGTAAGTGTTGTGTCTTGAGGTTGACATTTTTCCCAGTTCTGGGAAGCTGTGTTTTATGCACCATTTCTTCCAAGTGAAGTGTTTGAGGTCATACTTCTAATTGTGACTTTTGTCCCACAAATTTTCAGAAGGATTCCAAGTACTGGATCTCATTAAGTTTAATTCCTAGGACCATGGAGAGAGGAAATCTCCATTTCAATTTAATCTCTAAAAGTGAATTTCCTATTTCAAATAATTCTCCTGAGAAAGACTTAGTGCTAATAATTAGTTTCATATTATCCTTCACTTTTTCAAAACCAAAACTCAAAATGTGCCTGTAGTGTGATCTTACGGGAATACTAATTGTTTGTTCGAAAAAGCCTCTTTTAGCCCATAGTAAAATAGTCTATAAGTGAATTCTTTATAGCTATTGTAATTATCTGGGTGGTGCTCATTACCTAAATTCGGAAAAACACTTTAAATGCAGTACTATACTATACATACCTACTGAGAGAAGCAGTTTTCCAATACTTGGAGAAATAAAGAATCAAACATTTGAATAGTCTTTGGATCTGTTGGCTAGGGTGAAAGAAATCAGAGCCAGACTTGGAAATGAGACATCAATAAAAGGAGCCAAGAAAGAACAATTATAATACCCAAACACTAAACCTTTCATCCAGTTTAGCAATTATTTTCTAAGAATTTTTTAAGCTTCTGGTTTTGAAGAATTGCAATTTCCATGTGATAAGGAGACGTGATTCCACTGCTGTTTCTATTAGGTGAAAACTCTCACTTGGCATTTATATGTTCGTGATGCCTCTTTTAAATCGGATTATCTTTGAATAGCTTCTCTTTGTCATTGTTATTTTTCAGAAACTCTTTTTTTTAAAAAAATTATTTATTTGAGAGACAGAGGGCATGAGTAGGGGGAGTGGCAGAGGGAGAGAGAGAGACAGAGGAGACAGAGACAGAGACAGAGAGAGAATCTTCAAGCAGACTCCCTGCAGAGCACGGAGCCTGATGCAGGGCTTGATCCCAAGGCCTCGAGATCATGACCTGAGCTGAAATCGAGTCAGCCACTTAACCAGCTGAGCCAGCCACTCACCCCAGAAGCTCTGTCTTTTAAACATTTCTACTCTTGGCTGTTTTATGAATAGCTATCACTTCTCATGGAGTTTCAAGCCTCCTGGCCTCTAACTGAAATCCTTTGGGCACCTTTTGGGCATTTTAGAAGTTCTGTTGAGTAAAAGTCACTGTGAACACGTCAACTTTTCAGTTTTAAATTAAATTCATTTAATTAGATTAATAATACTCTTTCAAAGTGTGTTGGTACATGAAAGTCTAGTTCAGCATTGTCCCATTGAGCTTCCATGATGATAGAATTGTTCTGTATCCGATCTGTTCAAGACAGTAACCACTAGCTACTTGTGGCTGTTGAGCACTTGTAGTGTGGCCAGGGTGACCAAGAAATCTAATTTCTATTATTTAATATTAATTATCTAGAATTTAAGTAGTCACATGCGGCTAGTAGCTGCCTTGTTGGATGAAGCGTTGGTAGTCAATGCATTTTAACTGTGTGGCTAGTAAAGCCTGTATTTCTTTTTTTTTTTAATTTTTTATTTATTTATGATAGTCACACAGAGAGAGAGAGAGAGAGGCAGAGACACAGGCAGAGGGAGAAGCAGGCTCCATGCACCGGGAGCCCGACGTGGGATTCAATCCCGGGTCTCCAGGATCGCGCCCTGGGCCAAAGGCAGGCGCCAAACCGCTGCGCCACCCAGGGATCCCCTAAAGCCTGTATTTCTAAAGATGCATAATTGAAGTAGTAATTTGGACATGCACGCACGTCCTAAGAAAGGTCTCTATATGTAGGTATCGCAGGTTTCTACGCGGACTATCCTCTCCGCAAGTTAACTTCATTGCACAATTGGAACAATCGCCTAAAAGAGAACTCATTTAACTAGAACACACCCACCATGTCATTGTGCTGTGGTGGCACTGAAAATAAAAATAATGTTTTTACCTACAGAACAACCAGAAATATGGAATGTACCAACCCACTGACTAAAATTTCCTGGCCCTTTAATCCCTTTTCAGTTTGACTGTTTCGTGATTGATGAGTTCCTGATTTTAAATTGAATATTCAGTATGATCTGGACGATGGATGATTGAGAGCACTTCCTATCCAGCCATACGTTTCTGGTGCTTCTGCTAATAAACTCTAAAAATAAACGTTGAGAACTGATCACAAAAAAAAAAAAAGTTTTCTGAGACGAGGATGTTGATGTAAGCATCAGTTTTAGTTTCTGCTTTAATGAATTCAAAATAACGTATGTTATAGCGAAATAGGAAACGTGTCTCTCAAAGCCTAATCTTGGAAAAATCACGCAGAGAATTAAGATCCATTTCTATTCTGCTCGTGCAGGTTGATGATGACTGAGAGGCCTGTTAGAGAGTGTAGCTCTTCAGCTACCTGTGAGATGACCCTTGGCTCTTGACGAATCACCGATGCAAGGGAAAGAGCTGGGGAGAGATTCCCTGGTCAGTGCAAGATGCACCATTTAGCCTCACTTATTGCTGACAGTTCTGTTTTGTCTTATTTTCTTAGTGATGCTTTGTACTGTAGGTAAAAGAAAAAAACAGACAAATGCCATTAAATAAATGAGTCATAGGGAGGTTGATAAGGGGTGAGCTAGTCCTAGCTATCATACTGTCAACGTGCAGTGTGTGTGTGTGTGTGTGTGAGAGAGAGAAACTTTTGCATGTGAAAATCTCTTTGATATCTGAATTTGTCACTATTTTGCTATTTAGTTAATAGTCACTCATTTTTATTTTTTTTATCAATGACTTATTTATTTATTCATGAGAGACACAGAGAGAGAGGCAGAGACACAGGCAGAGGGAGAAGCAGGCTCCCTGTGGGGAGCCCGATGTGGGACTCGATCCCGGGATCCCAGGATCATGACCTGAGCCCAAGACAGACACTCAACCACTTGAGCCACCCAGATGCCCCTATTGACTCATTTTTATTTTTTTTTTGTTTTTATTTTTTTAAAGATCTATTTATTAATTCATGAGAGACACAGAGAGAGAGGCAGAGACACAGGCAGAGGGAGAAGCAGGCTCATTGCAGGGAGCCCGATGTGGGACTCGATCCTGGACCCTGGGGTCACGACCTGAGCCGAAGGCAGGCCCCCAACCACCGAGCCACCCAGGCGTCCCTGTTCACTCATTTTTAAGCACCACATACGTGTGGTTTAGATTTAGATTGAGCTGTAAATAAGAGAAAAGCTGAAATTGAAATCCCTAAACAAGAGAAAAATGTCTTTATTTCTTAAATAAATGAGATCAGGATTCCAGAGGTGCTTTGGGGATTTCTTCATCAGAGACACAGGCTTCTTTTATCAACTTCCCGACCAAATCCAACACATGGCTTCTACCTTCTGATCCAGACCGCTAATTGAGCTCTAGATACAACATCTGCATTCCGGAGAGTGAGAAGAAAAAGAAAGAAAAGGACAATATCCTTATGCTCCGTGTCTCTGAAGAAGTTTCTTGGTAGTTTCTCCATGAAAATCTTTCTTGACAAGCCTGAATATGGCCACGCCTCCCCATAAGGCAGCCCTTCCAGGGGTTTCTGATGGAAGAGATGAAATATTTAGGTCCCAGTAGTATTTCCTTTTGAAGATTAATGTTGAACCAGAATGGCCTTCCCGCCTTATTGTAGAAATAGACCCTTATTTGGCACGTAGCAGAACTAGCTTTGATATATACGAAGCTCTGCAAATAAAAATACAGAACTGGCCAAGAATATCTGTGCTGGGTCATAGCAAGGTTAGCATTAAGAAAGAGCCATGGTTTCTAATGGTTGGTCCTGTTGATGGGAACAACGAGGCTGGGCCCCAGTAAAAAAAAAATCCCTGATAAAGGACAGACTCTTCTTGTAGAACATTTTTGGGAAAGACTCACTTCACTACATTGGCTTAACCTAGAATGAAGTAATTCGTGTTAGTAGGATATTTATTTATGCGTTAATAAATCCATCGTGCCACGTCCAGAAAAGAGGCGAGTGATAAAACTTAAAACTCACAGTGAACTCCTTGCAACAAACAGATAAAGAACTAAGTGGCATTTCCACAAGAGTAAATCATAAATTCATATGATGCCCTTGAGTAGTGGATTTGCATTCTGATCGCTGAGTCTGCAGAAAGACTTAGAAACCCAACTAAGAGCGTTTAGATTGCTACTTAAGGGTGCTGGTATGTGTTGTTTTCATTTCATTATCATCCGAAGCATATTGTTTAGCCTTAAAATACGTAGCAAATGCGGATATTACTCAGGAAACCAAAAACACCCGTGAACATAGGCCAGGATTGCGTTACCTTTTTTGATTAGGTCATTTTTATAGTTGCTGATGAATTATAAAATATTCTCATACATTTAACAGAGAAACTAATTGTGGTCGAGTGAAGGCCTTCGATAGCATCTGGAAGCTGGACTAAGAGCCGTTGTCCCCCCAACAGACTCCCACGTTCACTAAGATTCTGACGTCCCCGGGCTCCCTCTGCAGGGAGCACAGTAGACGTAGTCCCTATAACCCACATTACGTGAAAATGGTTTACTTACTTTTAAACTAAGGACACGTGAATGTGTAGGCCACGTTTGTATGAATATTTAACATTCATATATTTATATTCGGACCAACATAGCTGTGAAATATAATTTAATTTTTTTTTTTAGGAAGGTACTTCCATTAACTACCGGTGGAAGTGATAACGTGCCCCTGGAGAGCCCAGTAAGCGTCTGCACAGATGCCTCCGTCTGGCATGTTGAATTGCACATGGCAATCGAACAGTAGCCTGCAGCCAACAGTAACTAGAACTTCAGTAATACTAACCGGGGAGCCAGTGCTGTTCAAAGGTTTTATATAAATTCATTTAATCCTCGCAACAAGCTTATGATTATTATTGCAACCCTTCCCCTCTGCTGTCGTCTCTGCCATCTTTCACTTCTAGGTGAGATCATAGAAATCCCTGCTTCCGAGCAGTAAACATAAAAACGCTGCCACGGAGGCATGATCGTCCCCTCAGTAAAGCAATGGAGCAGAACTAGAATCAGGTGGATATTGAATGTTTCCTGCCACATTTGCCAAAGATCTTATTTTTTGCGGGGGGTGGCGGGAGAACTGGCTGAGGGGGGAGCATTGTCATCCAAAGGCTTTAACAGGCTTCAGGGGATTTTATTATTATTTTTTGTCATTGTTATTTCTAAGCTAAATGAAACATTAGGATCATTTCCGTCAATGTGTTAAATCCTGGAATCGCCAACTTTCTTCACAACGAGTACCATGAAAATCGCTACCACGTTGGGTCCCATTCCATGGCAGCGCAGTTTCTTCCAAGGAACAAAAGTGTGGCCACTTGTGAAATTTTAGTATTCTAGTGTTATCTTTGCTGGATGTAGTATTTGAGTTTTTTCGACTTAAAAATTTTAGACTTACTTACGTTACGCACTTAGAGATAGGTGCTTAAAGTTGCCGTTTGTGTAAGTCCAGATTCAGATAGAGACTATAAATGGGCTTTATCTCTAATCGACTTATTAATTATCAAAAATGGCAGGAACATGTGCTGCCATCCTGTCTGCACAACCACAGTGCTGAAGTAGGCGACCGGGGGACAAGTCTTTACCAAAACGCATGTTTGCTAGGATCATACGTGTGATTTCTGTGTCCCTGCATTGTGTATTTCGTCCTTTTTTTTTTTTTTTTTAATTTCGTCCTTAAATAGAGCTTTAGTTTACTTGCTAGAGGTTAGAGCAACGAGCTACACAGGTGTCAGTATTTTGGTTTGTTGCTGTAAGACTCCACCTCTGGACCTTAAATATTTAAATATGTGCTACGGAGGGGATCCCTGGGTGGCGCAGCGGTTTGGCGCTTGCCTTTGGCCCAGGGCGCGATCCTGGAGACCCGGGATCGAATCCCACATCAGGCTCCCGGTGCATGGAGCCTGCTTCTCCCTCCGCCTGTGTCTCTGCCTCTCTCAATCTCTCTCTCTGTGACTATCATAAATAAATAAAAAATTAAAAAAAAAAATAAATAAATAAATATGTGCTACGGAGAACGATTTATCCAGCTAATTCGTCCGCAGTAACCAACATCGCTAGTGAAGACTTCCTAAAAATTCAAACCAGTTCTCCCAACAACTCACCTCGTTACTTTATGGCCGGAATAGAATGGGTGACTTATGGCCTATACGATGCACTTTAAGCAATATTAATCAATACACTGAGATACTATTTAAAAGGAGTCCTAAAAATGTTTTATGTGTGGCTGAAATGTCTGAATCTAGAAGGCTTTTTTTTTATAAATTTATTTTTTATTGGTGTTCAATTTGCCAACATACAGAGTAACACCCAGTGCTCATCCCGTCAAGTGCCCCCCTCAGTGCCCGTCACCCAGTCACCCCCACCCCCCGCCCTGAATCTAGAAGACTCTTATAAAAATGGCTTGTAAAAAAAATTTTTTTAAAAAATGGCTTAATTTCAGTTCTATCAGAGAATGCAATGCCTTCTTGTTAGGACTCAAGCACAATACTACTTAAAAGCATATTTCTGAGCCGAGGGCTTTATCTGCGGTCTTGTCCGCAGCGCCTTTTAACCTGTAACCCGTCTCAGGACTACAGACAGGCTATCAGAATAAATTCTGCATTTGGAGAGCTCGAGTTGATCTTAGGAGTTACCTAGTCTAATGCTCTCATTTTATAGAATATGAGAGAATCGAGACGCATAAAGGTGAAGTGATCTTCGCAAGGTCATGCAGCTGCGTAGAGGCAGAGACCGTAGAAATACGAACAAGATGTCAGACCCTCAGTCACCCCGTCACCCCGTTCCCATCCTTCGCAGCACACCTTGCTCCCCGTGCTGCATGGCACACGATTCAAAGTGCCGTAGCTAATAAGTTTTACTTTTTTTGGCAGATACTCGTTACAAAGAAAAGACGGGAGATGGATATTACAAGTCAAAATGACTTGAAAACTGTCAAGTCAATAAAATTGGCAATAAAATTTTCATAGATTACAGAAGGGAGAGATGAGACAATTACTTGATGAAGAGAGATACCGCGGTTTTCAAGAAAGAGTAGATAATGAGGTTTATTCCCAGAGATGTACGACGACCAGAGTCACCTATAATCGTGAAAAACACAGTCTTACCTCTACAGATGATGAAGCAACAAAATTGGTGATCTTTTCCCGCAGAAGTAGGGAAGTGCACCCGTAAACAGAGCCATTCTTTCCTTTCCCGGAATAAGAGGTTTAAGAGGTCCACGATAAGATCCTTAAAGACTTGTCCTTGCAAACCCAGAGAAGGCCTTGCGTCGCGTACGTGCTTTTTTCTTAAATGTGTGTCGCCCAAAGTCATCTTAGCATCCCAAGTAAAGTTCTAAAAGAAGAGTTTTCTCGTGTTTCTTCTCACTGTTCTGCCAAGGGCAGAGTTTTGATTTGGGCCGAATTAGCGGCATCCCTCTTGTGACCCACCCCCCCCAACATCTCTTTGGACAATTCCAAGGTCTAGAACGACTTTCGGGGATATTCACCCACAGTCGGAGAAAACAAGATTCATCTCCACCCACCCAAGCATCCTGAGCTGGGAGAAATCGAGAATGCACCTTTCTACCCTCATCCCGAGCAGGGATCCACCCCCACCTTTTTCTGTGTGCTCAGTGTCGCTTTCGAAATCATACCTGCGCAGATTGAGGAACTGTAAAGGATCGATGGGACCAGGAAGGGTGCAGTGGGATCCTCTTGTTCCCTTAGGGTCGTGGGGGAGGATTCAGTATCACTAATGCCCGTAAAGCACTGACCAAGAGCCCAGCTCCGAGTAAGCGCTCAATTACTGCTGCCCCTGATCGTGGTTGCAGCCGTACCTGTCCCTGTTGAGTTAATGAGGCTTCTTCCACGCGGCACCAAAAGGCGTCCTGGAACAGGGAGGCCAAGGATACCAGCAACCGCAGTGAATCAGAGCGCCCGTTTTCTCTCCTACTACCCCGTTGGCGTAACTGTGTACTGCTCCTTGGGGCTCTTTCTTTCCTTCCCACCTCTGATGGGTAGTAAGATACAGGGGAAACCCATTTAATCAGAGCACACAGAAGTGATAGTGATCCTACCCGGTGCACCGGGAGGAGACGTTCAGTGCTTTGAAACAAAAAATACAGCACATGCAGATGGTAATGACTTTGAGAAAGATGGAAAGATGGCAGGTGGAAGGGTTTTCTTAATGTAAAGAACAAACCGGATTGCACACCTGTTGTTTTATCTTGGCGGGACTCCATATAGATGGGGAGCTGTCCCGGTGTTTGAGAACACGGGCAGCCCTGGTCGCCCCTGAGAACTTAGAGATGTTAATTCACATGCCCTCGTCCCCTCACCCCACAGTCTGCCTCAGAAATCTAGAAGTAGGCCCCATTACGTGGTGTTAAAAGCCCTCCAGCGCATTCTGATGTCAAAGTTAAGAACCCTAACATACAACCCATGACCCCTGTGGCCTCCTCCTCCTCCAGCGCCTGTCTTTCGGTCTCCCTTCTGTTGCACCATCTCTTCCTCCTCCCACGCCCTCTTGCTCTCTCTCTCTCTCTCTCTCTCCCTCTCTGTTCCCCGTCTTCTCCCTCCACGGTGACTTGGTGGCTGAAACTAGTTATTGCCCTTCTTGTTGAACTACAGACGTTGACTGATTTGACCGAAATAGTCCCCGATGATGAAGCGAGCCCGGACAGGAGCACACGTCTCTCTTGGCCTTCTCCCAGCCTCCGTTCCGCGGCCCCGCCGGTGCTAACAGGCTGGAATGCTCTTGAAGAAACCTCCTTCTATTGTCAATATTATTGTCCTCGGAGACATTGCCTCTTTGAATATAATGGAATTTCAAAGCTTACTGATTTAATCTTTCATGCTTCAAATCCAGACACTGTGTTACATTCTAGGTGAAAGATTGCTGTTTCTTTATTATTAAAGGAGGAATTGTGTCTTCCCAGCTATAATTAGTTACATCAGCCTTCACATCAAAAGGGTAGTAATTTTCTGAACCAGAGCTTTGAAAAGTAGCAAGAAAATAATTTTACAAGTGTCTTTTTCAAGAGCATGAAAATTATGAGGCTGTAGGTTCAAACTATTCAGTTGAAAATGTGTCCAAGTTAAGCCAGACATAAATTCATATTCTTTCTTTCTTTCTTTTTTTTTTTTTTTTTTACCCCCCTGTGGCCCTTCCTATGTCGCTATGACATTTTATCTCACTCTGGAGCCTTCATGAGGAGAGGGCTAGAGATAAGGTAAAGTCAAAAAAAAAGTAGACAACCTGCAATAAAGGAAATTAAATAGGTGACATACCTTCAATCCAGAGACAATAAGGGATTTTTTTTTCTTAGATCTTAATAAAGCTGTGATAAAGCCGTTCCTGGTTGCTTTCCACTTGAGTTTCCTTTATACTTAGCCATGAGCTGATTTTTCTCAAAACGTAGCTTCACTTGTATTTTCCGACTCAAAATCCTCAGTGACTTTGCAGGTCTTTGCATTCACCCCTCTGAAATATTTCCTCCCTGGATTTTTGTGTTTAAACTCCACTACCCTCTTGATGGAGCCTAACGTGTCTGCCCCAGGGATAGCCCAGGTTTCCCTGACGGCACCCTGTAGAATGAAAGGGATTGTAGGTTCTTAGTAATAAACTTTTTTACGGCTGGCTGACTTTTGATTTTGTGAGCAGTGTTTTAAATTCCGATTTTTTTTTTTTTTTAATGGATCCAACCACTGCTAGCAGTTCAGTTTGTGAGACTCTTCAAACTCACCTGGCTTTCACCTTTGGCAAGGTTCTTAACCTCCGTGAGGATAGTACTGATCTTACTATGTGGACGACGGGCGCCTTGAGGGTGGAGGTGTTTGCGGATTTGTTGCAATGACGTGGGCAAAGTGGCTGGCGTAGTGGGGGCCCAGACTCATTCCTCCACCAAGAATTTTACGTCCCTTCCCTTAGCGTTGGCAATCCCGTGTTGCTTTATGGTCTGTCTTCGATGCTTCCTCCTCCATAAAACACCACTTAGACACCGCCTCACAAAATTTACGGGTCTTTTATGACCATACCTCACTCTACTCATCCACCATTTTCTTTTCTCAAACCTATCTATGATTTTTTTGTTGTTGCTAAAAAAAAAAATCACTGTTTTGACAGCCATTTATTTAGCTATTATTTTGAACTCTTTATGATGCCCTGCCTATAGAAATATATTCAATAACCTTTGTTGAATTTAGTCTTAAATTTTAAAAATTAAATAACAAAGTTCAGAAGACTGTACAACAAATTGAAATATTACAGAAAATTTGTCATTCTGTTATATAAACAATATTGGACATAAGTCCATTAGTGATGTTTCTTCCTACCATTGTAAAAAAAAAATTTGATGTGTTTGCAAAAAGTATCCCTAATTTTATGAGGTGTATTCTTCATAAACTAATAATTGCCAGATTCCTTAAAAACCTTCTCTGTAAAATTCCATGTTTGTGTGTATAAGTGTGAGTATGGGGTGGGGCCATGGGGTTTTGTGCATAGAACTTTTTCAGATGTGGACTCCTACACCTTCTGCATATTTCCTCTCTCCTTCAACCCAAATATGTTTTATTTCGAGCAACTTAAAAATATGGCAAGGCATGAAAAATCTTCAGGTACAGCTAGAGACAGGGCAAAGAAAAGAGGAGATAAATCTAGGAATAGGATAAAGCAGAGAAATAGAGAATATTTACACCACTTTTTAGATTGATGACTTAATGCTTTACCTTCCGGGACACTGTGATCATAGAGCGTTCCACAAAATTAATAAAAGGAACTAGAAAGTGAAAATTGCACAAAGATTGATAAAGATATTAAACTACAAGTCATATATGAGTAGCCACTATTAAGACCGGGAAAATAGACATATGTGTGCTTATGTATGTTGGTGTATTTTTTAAAATGATCATATTTTAACATCTTAGTCCTTCCTGACAAATTGGTAATCACTCCAGTAAATAGGGAAGACCAAACTCTCACAATAAAAAGCATAAACATTCCTCCCAGGTAAGTGCACTCTGGAGAAGTTCCAGGTGATTCTCAGGCCTGGATGCTGCTCAGATATTTCTACCTCAAACTAAGATCTTATGGCTCCTAATATCTTTAGCTATCTGAAATAGGGTACACGGAAGAGAATTCTGTAAAACAAAAGTTTCAAAAATGCATTTTTAAATGAATTGAGTTAGATTTGATCATGTTTATTTTATTTTTAAAAAAGATTTATTTATTTACTTATTTATGATAGAGAGAGAGAGAGAGAGAGGCAGAGACACAGGCAGAGGGAGAAGCAGGCTCCATGCCAGGAGCCCGACGCGGGACTCGATCCCGGGACTCCAGGATCGCGCCCTGGGCCAAAGGCAGGCGCTAAACCGCTGAGCCATGCAGGGATCCCCTGATCATGTTTAACTGTTAGCTATTTAAATATGAATTGAGGACCCTCTAAAGAACATAAAAAAATATGTTGTAATATATAAACCATTCTATAGAACATCATTAGGTATATCACTAGCTGAATTTCAAAATAAGTTACATGAAACAGCACTGTTTCTAAGATAGAAACTCTACAAAAATATTAATTGCCACTCTTACTGAAAGTCTCAGTCAAAGCAATCTTTATATTAATAGCTATTATTATAACCACTGGTAAGAAATACATTTTTTTCACAATTGCTTTATTGTATGTTTACTGCTATTAAAATAAAGTATGCATTTCTAATATATTTGACTAAAAATTATTGTAGGGGTTTGAACATTACCTAAAGATGTGTTAATACAATTATTTGTTTTAAATCCAAGGGAATATTACTAGTTCACAAATAATATTCGGCATCAAAGTTAGTGACACGTGTTTGCATCGACCGTCCCCGGCGTTAAGCACTGTAGTGTGTCATACAAATTGTGAGCAATACCCGACCCCAACCCTAGTGAAAGATACATATTCTTAGGCCAAATTCAACTGTACTTTAGTAAGAAAGGAAGACTATCAGAGCTCAGCATCAGTCGGTCGCTCTCATGTTTTGATTAAGATCAAAGTCCATCAGGAATCCCTGGGTGGCTCAGTGGTTGGGCCTCTGCCTTCAGCTCAGAGCATGACCCCGGGGTCCTGGGATCGAGTCCCGTGTCGGGCTCCCTGCATGGAGCCTGCTTCTCCCTCTGCCTGTGTCTCTGCCTCTCTCTCTCTCTATGTCTATCATGAATAAATAAATAAAATCTTATAAAATAAAGATCAAAGTCCATCATTCATAGGTTTACACCTAAAATCCTTGCTGTGTTTAAGATGAGAAGTTTTCATGTCTTGGGGCTCCTGGGTAGCTCAGTCGATTAAGGGCCGCACTCTTGATTTTGGCCCCGGTCATGATCTCAGGGGCGTGACATGGAGCCCGGTGTCGGGCTTTGCACTCAGCAAGGAGTCTGCTTGAGAATCCCTCTCTCCATCTTCCTTTGCTCCCATTCCCCCCTCCCTCGCTGGTGTGCACATGCACTCTCTCTCTCGCTCTCAAAATCACATAAATAAGTCTTTTTTTAAAAAGGGGTTTTCATATCTTATATAATATGTTTCCTTTCTAGTATTTTTTTTTTCTTTTCCTAGGGGGATTATCACCAAACATTGAATGTTTTTAGAAGATGGCATTTGGGAGTTTTTGTTGTTGTTTTGTAAGGCGGTGAAAGCACACTACTGAGGGAGTAGTGATGTACCTGGGAATCCGTGCCTACCTCGTGGGCTCCCTGTAACTGGTACTAAAATAGCGTGATCTCCTGAACACAGTGCGTTCACTGTGCCATATTTGGACGTGAACCACAACCCGCAAGACTTCTGTCTCCTGAAAATGGTTCCAAGAACTGGAAATTCTGCATCTATCTTGTTTCTGAAATGAGGCAGTCTTCCCAGTAATAGAAAAAGGTCGGGCAAGTAGAGAGAAGTGTTGAAACATGCCTGTGTGGTCAGATATATGTGGTATCACAGCACGCATTACTCATGTTGCGTAATCTACCGAGGAAGCGTGCCTCGGCCATCTGAGTGGAACATATCAATGTGTAAAAATTGCAGTTACTCTTTAAAACCGAAGCAAGCTTTAATAGATGCTGCGCAAGCTTCCAAGACCAGACACCGTGAAGATTCTCTGGGCTATTTCATTAACAAATTGTATCTCTGCAGCCAGCATTTCTCTACTTATTTATTGAACAGATAATAGGAAATAACTACTTTCTTTGTGAAGTCGTAAATAATGCGGCAGAAGGATATTAAATGCACTGAGATGTGACAGGAGAGCTGAAACTTGTGAGTTTTAGAATTTTATGATGCAAGCCTTCCCCCCCCCCCGCCACTTTCCATGAGTACATGTAAAGTAAACATATATTTGAGTTGTTTATGTGGACAGGTACCACCTTAACATTGCAGCTGCTGAAAAGCAACTATCTTAAACCTAGAACTTCTTCTTGTACCTTTTCCCCTGGAATATCACTCGCTGGAGGGCTTTACTAAAGAGAGGGAGGAAAAAAGATCCTTTAGCCTTATCCATAGTCCAGCCTAAATATGATGTAAAACCTTTTATGATTATAAAGGTGGTTTTCTGTCCATGTTTCTCATAATCACGGTATGGCGCCTATGAAGGTGATAGGAGGGCACCAGCTTTTCTAGTCCAACATAGCTTTATCCTGTTTACTGAAATAGTTCCAAGCGGTACCACGCCGAGATGATACATTACCATTCTTACTGCTATCAGCACGAGAGCTCTTTCTGTTTGTCTTTTCAGGGCTTAGCAAGATTTACAATTATTTTCTAACAGTAAGTGGACAAAAACTCAAGTAAAGATAAAATAATAGAATCAAGGTTTCAAGGGGGCATAGGCATTGTGTTGTTGTTGTTTTTTTTTTGTTGTTATCACAATTATCTCAAATTATATCAATGGATAGGACTTGTTCTTTGAAGCACTGTTTTCGGTTGTTACAGGTTACTAAACATGTCTTAGATCTGATCATTCCGGTGTCCTTATCAAGAGGTCATATTTGTTTTGTTCAAAGAAGCAAGCAGTAGGAGAAAACGGCCTCGGAGGCAGGTACATCCAGAAATAATTTTGTCCTTGGCCGATTATCAGCTGCGTGAATGGCAGGTTATGTGACTGCGAGACTCAGTTTCCTTAACTGAATAAAACAACTAAGGGTTTCTAGTTTGCAAATAAGCTTGCACACATTTGTCTCTACTCCTTTCTGAGACCTCATTAAACTGAAAGCAAACTACCAGGCGAGGAAGTGACAACAAATGAATGTTTATCGTAAGTTTTTAAGTGATAGGAAATAGGTAGATGGGGGTAAGTGACTCAATCGATTAACGAAGAACAAAGTGTTTTCTATAGGTAACACCGACAGAAAGCAAGCCAGTGGGTGCTGCAGGAAACCATAAAGGCTCCACCAGTGGAAGCTACTTGATGTTTTGGAAGACACGGGTGGAGAATGAGTTAAACATCTTCACAGGGAATGATGAGACCTCAATCCCAGTGTTGCACTCTGTGCATCCAAGCAACCACTCTTCCCTGAGCCTGGTACAAAGCAAGGTGTTTATTCCCCATGAAATTCAACCAGAAAGCCTTTGTAGAAGCAGAGGCTTTGTACAACAGAGAATAGAGGGGAAGCATTATATTATATACGAGTGTTTCTAGAAGGTTGACACACTATTTTATATGTAACTGGATACATCCCTAGAGGAGGAAGAGGGTAATGTGCATAAAAATAAGAGAGTTTCTATAGTGAATAGTTAAAATCTGTAGTATTTGTTTTTTCTTTTTAAATCTTTATTTATTTATGATAGTCACAGAGAAAGAGAGAGAGAGAGAGAGAGAGAGAGAGGCAGAGACAGAAGCAGGCTCCATGCACCGGGAGCCCGATGTGGGATTCGATCCTGGGTCTCCAGGATCGCGCCCTGGGCCAAAGGCAGGCGCCAAACCGCTGCGCCACCCAGGGATCCCTAGTATTTGTTTGTTTAGCTCTTACGGGGCTCTCTGTGTGCAAGGCTCTGTTGTAAGCACATCACAAATCCTCGCTCATGGATATTCCCGGTACAGCCATGGGAGGTGGTGTTACTGATTGGTCTCCTACCTTCAGACCACCCCCACCTCCCCTTGCCCCTTTAATCCAATCTCTGGTCGCTCGGTTCAATGACAACTCTCTATATACAAAAATCCATACTTTCCTATTTTGGCCTGTAAGAAAGACTCTTCTTTTGTCTACATACCAGGCATGGGAAATTCTTTGCCACCAGCCGAATCCTCTCATGCATATTTGCCTTCACACATGCTATCCTTTCTGTTTTTCTCCTTAAACTCCTGAGGATTTGAAGGATTTCTATTGTTTCTTCAAATCTTATTTCAATTGTCACTTTTCCCGTTAGTCCTTTCTTGGCTTTCCCAAGAGGAACCATTGGGTACTTTTTCCCCCCATGTTTGCGGAACACATAGCAGGTTCTTCTATTATAGCACAGGGAGACGAAGAGGGAGGGAGAAAAAGAAAGGGAGTCTCATTAACAACACACAACGTTAATTTTAGGATTAAGAAGGGCTTTAAAATGTGTAAATAAAGAATAAATGACTTATCAGAAACTAAGTCACCCTGTGTTAAGCTAAAATTTTAAAAATTACATATCTTTTATAATATCAACAAATAAATTTATAGAACTTGTAATTTTCAGTTAGTGGCATGGCACATATTATTTACAGTTTTTAAGGACAATGAAGAACAATTTAACTTGATTTATCCTCCATTATGTTTTTCTTTAAAAGAAACATTTTTCTTCTCCATAGATAATTAACACCTGTCAACTATTATTTGCAGAAAGCTCACATCAATTTCTGGCTTAAAACATGCAGAATGATGCAATCAGAGGATTGAGTCTGTTTCTGTGCCTTTATTTTCCACTGTCGAATTACTAGTAAATAAAATTTCATTTAATAATGTGATTAAAGAAATGCTAATGTATATCATAAAAAGTTAAAATACATGTTGTAGCTTATATTTTGTTGGGTTGATAAGTATCTTAGGCTCATTGTGTTCCTTCATAGCATGTACAGGTTTTGTGGGGCTTTTTTCCCCTCTTTTTTATTTAGGTTTCTGGTAAATAGAGCATAGACTCATGGCATGTCCTCTTGTTAGCAAAACCGTGCACTTTGATAATTGTTGCTGACATGTCCATACTTCTTGATGGAAGTCTCAAAAAACTGAGTGGTATCTTTATAAGAATGCATATTTTAAAGATCTTTTGAAGGGTTTTATAGACAATCATTCAAATACCCCTTGTTACATAACGAAAAAAATCAGAGAAAACAATATAGATATTTTAAATACTTGCCAGATTTTTCCATTACAGTGATACTAGAGATTTTAATTATAGAGGCAATTGGGATAGAATGTGACATCTTAATTTGAGGAAGACTTGGGAATGAGCCCAAAGTTTCTAAACTGTCTCCTTTTGGTAATGGCAATGACTAATATTAATTGGGCACCTACTGTATTACAGTAACAATCCTACATGGCCCATCTCCTAGTATTCTTAGAACACTAAGTTATAGGTAATGCTTTTACACACGATTTTTAGATGAGTAAACTGGATGCAAAATTGTCAAACACTTGCCAAGTTCATGCAGCTAAAAAGTAATTGTATAAAAGATACTCAAAAAATTGCTTAAATTCTTGACCAATTTCCCTGGGTGTTGTTCCCTGCCTGAATTGAACGAGTCAGTTCAATGATCGTTCTAGTGTAGTTTTTAATGGATGAGCATGAAGAAACATTATCATTGTTGGAATCATAGAAAATAAAATGGATACTGATAATGGTAAGAATAATCATCACAGAATAAAGTTGAGGAAATGGATGTATGAATGGATAGATGGACAGATGGACGAGTCTCCACAAATTATCTTAAGAGTATCAGAAAAGAGATCTTTTGTTATTATCATCATTTTTTAAGCCTGATTAGATCCTTTCCAATATTTTTCACAAATCTTAGGCCTCCGGCTCTGACAGCATATCTGGTAGAGAAGCACCTTGTGTGACACGGGGCGTTAACGACATTGTGACGGCTTTTCCATTGACAACATTTGAAAAAGGACATTCACTTACAGTAGTTTGTTGATCCATTTGGCGCTTTATTAACCAATTCTGCACCCCTATGGCCAAAAACTGTCTACTCCTGCACTTCCACTTTTCTTGGTGAGCTCATGAAAATTTCGCTAGGGACACTCTGCAGCTGGTCCAGTAGAAAGTTGGACTGAAGGATACATAGACAGCTTATGGAATAGAAATCTAGTTTCTATTACTGCTAACCAGGAACATCATCTTAAGCAAATGAATGGAAAAAGACAGTGGTTCATGCTACTGTCCTAACATGTAGTATATATGTATATACATGTTAGGATATTATGTGTATCATATTAATATATAATATATATTTCATGTATATACGAATTTATACATGAAAATTAAATAGATAAGGGGCAGCTTGTTTCATTATGAAGGCAAAGACTTTGAGGGATGAAAGTCTTGTTGTTATATGTTTTCTTGTGAAAAGAAATGCTATTACTAAAAGTTTAAAAGTATATTGTAATAATATTAAATATAGAGAGCATAGCTATAGTTGTTTTACCTAGAACCACATTTTCTATCCCTTCTGTTTTTCCTTTCAGTAGTAATTACGAGATGTGGATGGCAAAGATAGGAAGACTTCGTGAAGTGGTAGCAGCTGGATCTTTGTGGAATGCTCTAGCGTGCCTGTTGGCGGCTCCTAGAATCGCTTCTAGATCTGCCCTTGCTGGTGGAGGGAGTGCTTAAGCTTTGTTTTTGTTGTTGTTGTTGTTGTTGTTGTTGTTGTTGTTGTTTTTAGAAACTCAGCTCAAGGGGTCTACAGGGAATTTTTTGTAAATTTAAAGAGCAGTGTCCTTCTTTGGACACATGCAATATTTTTAGAATCCTGTGATATTATACTGTAAGACGTAAGCCAACAGTTTACACATCCCTGTCCAGGAAGCTGAATAATAAGTAATCCTGGGAATTTAAACCTCTATTTTAAGCCTCCATTAGGACGCTTTCTTTTCTTCTATATAAATACAAAAAACACAGTCTGATCTTCTGTTCACTTCAAAAAGACCCCAATACTAGGGTTAAAAAAAATACAAGCGGAAAGAGAACTATTCAGATTGAGTGAATTTATCATTTTTTAATATTACTTTTGTGAAGGCAGATTATGAATAATGTGAGACATATATGTATTTATTTTCCAAATGCATTGTTTTGTTATTTGATTGTTTAAGGACAAACAAATAAGAGACAGACCATATAGACTTCGTTTTTTCTGACTCTTGGTTTAGGAGGCTAATTAGTAAAATGGGTAATTTATAGGCAATATGGAGGAATAAATGCATAATCAAATTACTACTTAGTAATCCTTCAGCATTTCATATATTTTATTCTGGTTATCCCTCAGTACCATAAAGAAGAAATTATAAATCCCATTTTATGCATAGGGAAACAGACTTTAGAGGCTTGACTGGTCATTCATCCAACTAATATGTGTCAGGGCTGGCATAAGCAGTGGATCTATAAATAACATAAAGAATGCATGAATAATTACAAATTTGTTGCCTGTATATATTACAAAGCAAACCAGTACATAATTATAGCCAATCACCAAGATATATGTTACATGACTTGAAATTCGTAAGACTCTTTACATAGAATACAAGCAGGGAAATCTACATTAGGTATAAAAAAATAATGAAATATTATAGAATGTTGACTGTGTTAAAATCACATCTGCCCATTAGCTGCATTGGAAGATTAAGTCACAGAGCTTTTTCTTTGCTGAAGAAAACGATCGCCGCTGAGAACTTTCAATAGGACACGCATACACGTATGTACACACACGCACGGGCACGAATACACATAATCTGTGGAGAATCTGAAAAGCACAATTATTGAAAGATATATTGAAGTAAATCGTCAATTGACCAATTGATTAAAGCTTAGTCTCATGTAAATTGCTTTGTGAAGGGGGAGAAAAATCCATTAATATGGTTTATTTCATATCCATGCAAGCTTGAAGGAATTGAACCTTGCCCAGCATTTCATTAGGCCTTGCTGCTTCCTGCCACCCCCGCCACCACCACACATAAAAGCTTGACTCCCACTCACAAAAGAAGAGTTTGAGCAGACCCAGAATTTTCTGTAGAAATTGGTGCGTTCACAGGAAACTGTGTTTGCGTTAAGAGCGATCATACTTTCATCTGAAAAGTCCTGTTGGCAACATAGCATCAGACGCTTCTTAGAGTCCGTAGGCATTTCAGCCTTTCCAGGTTACTTGAGGGCGACACCGCAAAACCAGAAACACTGGAAACCGGTGGTCCTTGAGTTTTCTGCAATGACGTGGGAGATTCAGAAGCAGAATGAGACTTGAAATTGTCCAGGCCCGCAGTGAATCTCAGCATCAATTCCTTTGCTAGACCTAGAAAGTCACGTATTTCATGTTGATGAAATATCTGACTCTCTGGTGCCGCTCTTCGGGAATAGTCCCCGAAGGCCTCCCAACGTGAGGGTCCCTCTGGTTCTGTAATGTTCCCTAGATCACCAGGTTGTAAATTCCACGGTCGTAAAGCGCTGCTGCAAGTGTAAGGAAAGTCACACGGTACCATCGAGTGCCTGGTGGCTTCTCCAATGAGCACTGGGTTTTGTTTTTCTTTTCTTAATACCTAATAATTTCAAATATTAGTGACTTAGTGACTAGCTTCAACTTGGGAGTAAGCAGATAACTCAAATCCATGGATGCTATATATTTTAGAGTGCACAGATCTTTAAATTAAAGGAAAATGGATGCAATAAACCATGGGCCTTTGACATCTCGTAGATAGACATCTATTTTATATTGAAACAATGGTTTTTGTATGTGTGTTATGTATTTTTTACAGATATTGTACTTAATTCTAGAAGTGTTTCTACCTGAAGATTTGATAATAAGATATAATTTTAATATTTTAAGTGGCAGTGACTATGTTTAGTGTAATATTTATAATTCTCTTTTCCCCTTACATGTTCATATAAGTGACCTTGTTAGGTATATTATTAGGTAAAATTTAAAATTACACCTCAATGCACCTTAAAAAATTAGATAATTGGTACCTTATTAGGTATTTTAGGTAAAAAACAAAATTTAAACTAAAATATTCCGAGTGAATTTACAAGTTAAATGATCTTATCAGTAAATGCCTAAAAATTATGCTTCAGTAGTCATTCAAAGAATGCATGAATAGAACCTCTGCTTTCTTCCAAGATAATAATTCTTAGGTTTTTATTACCCTAAGTAACACATAGACTACATATACCCCACGATTTGGAAGGTAGAGCAATAGGTATATAATTCTTATCTGTTTGATGTAGTATGCAACTGGAAAACAAATGTATTTATTAATCAAAACTAATTTTTTATTCTCCAGACTCTAAGAATTATTACATCTTAAGTTTTTCACTGCTATCAAGTGGCATTTATAACCACCAATAGCCTATCCTAATTTGTAGCTGACTGAGAAAGAGCAAAATATCGGTGAAAGGTTACCTCATTTAAAAAAATAAAATAAGGGATCCCTGGGTGGCGCAGCGGTTTGGCGCCTGCCTTTGGCCCAGGGCGTGATCCTGGAGATCCGGGATCGAATCCCACATCAGGCTCCCGGCGCATGGAGCCTGCTTCTCCCTCTGCCTGTGTCTCTGCCTCTCTCTCTTTCTCTCTGTATGACTATCATAAATAAAAAAAAATAAAATAACCTCATTTTATATTGGGGTCCCTGTGACCAATGAATTTCATGATACTCTCTCCCTAATTAATGGGGAGAAAAGGATTTTCAGAACTGTAACTTAGGGCTTTCCTATCTAAGAAAGCTTTCTTTGACATTTCAGGAAATTAGGATGGGTTCAACAAACCTGGAAAATTAAAAACAAAACAAACAAAACAAAATAAACATAGGACTGCCAAATCAATACTAATGGGCTGAAGAAAGTCAACTGGAGAAGTCATCAGACTCCTTGATAAAGAGTCAAGAAAGTGCATTAGGATGTGACCAGACCTCAGCAGCAGGAAGACTTCCTGAGAAAGTACTCGTGGGGAGACCATGTGGCACTCACCCAGGCTGCGCAGGCTCATCGTAGGAAGCAGGCAGACCAAGTTCCTACCACAGAATCTGCTAGTACCCTCTCCTTGACCAGTTTGGGGAAAATGGTAGCAACACAGTGTTTTTCTAGAACTGTCCAGAATTCTGGCCCCTACTCGAACCCTGTAAGACTAGCAGCCTTTTACTTCTTCAGGCATGACACATGTGTGCTTGATGACATGAACTCTATCCAATTGTTTCTAGTCAACTACTCTCTGCAAAAGTGCTCATTTCTCTTAAGCACTTTCACTGGGCTTCTGTGAACGATACTTAACGCTTCTATCAGCTTTCTTAAATGCACAGCAACCCAGCAGATGCCACACAGCCTTACTGAGATTTTTTTTGTGTGTCACTTCTTCTATTCCCACCATGGTTATAGTTGGTGAACCAGGATGTCCGGTCAGTTAGCATCAACCCTAAGAGATTCACCCATTGCCACCTGATGGAAATTGATTACAATTAAACAATTAGGTAATATTGCCAACGTGGAGTTTTTGTAGGTGCATCAAAGTTGCACATGTTGAAACAAAAAGAAGGAAAGAATTCTAAAAATGTCTAAATACATCAACAATCAGTTTATGTAGTTCCAAGGGGGAAAGGTCGGAAATGGTATTTGTTTATTCCAAAAATTTAAATACGTCCTTGGCTGTAAAGTCCTAATACACTATTAAGGAAAACTAAAAGTACCTCCAGCTTTAGAAGTTTAAAAGATAAAACCATGTTTTCTTTTCATGTGCCTTAATGTGTCTCACAAGAGATGGAAATCCAGGTGCTTCTGGTTTCCATACCACTTTTCTTTGCACCTATTAAAATTCCAATTTTGCTTTGAGAGAAAGAAAAATGATTCCACTTCTAGGATTATTTAGCTAGCTATGTGATGCAGAGGCAATTTTCAGATTTGCATTCTTATCACTGCTTCTGTAAGCTCAATTATTTTAACAAGGTCTTTCCAATTTCCCCTAATGTTTTTCATAACTACCTCGAGCTTACGTTTAAATCAAAACTCATTTTTGAAATAACGTATTTCTCCCAGACTTTTGAAGCTTTCAACATCGTACTTGTGTGGAGTTCCTGTTTCTACATATTGAAGTTTGGTACAAAGATTTTCTTTTTCCTCCGGTGGGTTTATTAAGCTACGGCCAAGTCATTAATGTTAGTTTTATATTTACATTTAACAGGATATTTTGACGTCATGTTGACATATTGGCTCCTTATTCCGGTTAAAACCTTAAAACGGTAAAGTTTCAGCAGTTATGCAAGATAAGTGATTTCTAGAGATCTGCTTTACAACACAGCGCCTAAAGTTAACAATATCGTCATGTATACTACAAGTTTCGTTAAGATGGTAGTTCTCATGTTGTGTTCCTAACAACAACAACAAAAAAGCCGAGGGGTAAAGCTTTTCATTTGACAAAGAAATAGTACAGTTTTTTTTTTAATTTATTGTACTGAATTACTATACTTGATGTTCAGTATTTTTAAAAAGCAGATTATGAGATATTAATTGCAGGTCATTTTTAAGTCATTTATATATTCAGTACTTTATTGAAAAGAAATATATCTCAAACTTCTTTAAGAATCTGTTGGGAGGGATCCCTGGGTGGCGCAGCGGTTTGGCGCCTGCCTTTGGCCCAGGGCGCGATCCTGGAGACCCGGGATCGAATCCCACATCGGGCTCCTGGTGCATGGAGCCTGCTTCTCCCTCCTCCCGTCTCTGCCTTTCTCTCTCTCTCTCTCTCTCTATGTCCATCATGAATAAATAAATAAAAATCTTTAAAAAAAAATAAAGAATCTGTTGGGAATACTTTATATCAATCTGTTTTATGCTGAATGGCAAATGTCCTTGGAAAAGTTAAACCATCCAAACATGGCACCAAACCCTCACGGATGCATTAATCTGAAATTAGATAATTTTATGTTAGTATCTCATTGACTTTTAAGATATTTCAACTACAATGTATATGCGTCATACCTATCTAACAGTTAGCAAGTTTGTGTCCTTTCTTGTAATTACTTGCTTCTCCCAAAAATCTGTTGTGCTCTCTGAATTCAACTGGGCATAGTATGAGTTATTTATCTTTTACTGAGAACATCTCACTCTAATTAAAAATACCCATGTTGGTCCTAATAGGAGTTACAAGTTACAAGTTACAAGTTACCAAAGATTCAGAGAAAGGTTTAGTGAGACAGATTGGCTTTCATTCTTAAACTTCAGCCCAGTTTGATTTGTGTGAATCTGTGATTTGGCTGAGATTACAGTACACAGCTTCAGAAATTAAATTGTCTTTGGAGATTATTGCTACTGTGCATATGTAATTAAGTGTACTCATTATTGTCTATAAAGCTGTAAAAAACCTGCAGTTTTATGGGAAGAATATAAACCCAATGATTTCCAATCAATCAGTTGCAGAGTTCTGAGATGTTCCAACCATTAGTTTTGTGAAAAACTTTAAGAAACACAATATTCCTGCAGTCAGCCTAGATGTATAAAGTAGTAAAAGCTACGCCATATTAATTAAAGAAGCATTCATTAAGCACCTGCTGTGTATTTGCCACCATGTACTCTAAGGTGTAAGAGAGTTATGGGATGTTAGATTTGGAGAGAACTTCAGAGAAAGTCTTGGTTCAATTTTCCTACTTTATTTTCAAGACCTAGAATATACGAATGATTTAAGTTCTCACATCTAAAATTAGCATCAGCACTCAAATTAGAACATACAAGAAAAAACACAATTAAAGCGAGTGAACCTAAGAGCTCAGAGTACGTGTTGAGTTGCCTAAAGATAGGAAAGTGTAACCGTACAAATTATACAGTTATGCCATAGGAAGGAAAGTCAAGGAATGATTAAACGTAAAATCCAATCCTACTGTTATATCTAGATCACAGTCCTCATCTTTTTCAGAAATAAGATCAGTCACTTTTACTGATTCCATGTGAAAGATAATTCTCCGTTGATTAAGGTCATTCATAATGACAGAAACATATGCTGAATTAATACTTTTATAATACTTTACATTTAATCATAACATGAGCACAGCTCCTACATGCGTATGCAACCTACCTGTTTGCGCTAATGGTAATGCTTACTAAGCTCTTATGGCTTTGAAAATCCCTTCGAAATAACTCCCTGGTGATCTAAATCCATAGGTTGGGAACCAAACCAAAACCCATGCGATAGTTCTTCCTTCGGTGGCATATGCACAATGTTTAGCACTTGAAGACTCTCGTAGGCCTCGTGTCACAAAGAATAAGGCAACACATTTTGTCAATTTGAACAAATAAAATTTATAGATAATGTAGCGTACCAGATTCAAAAGATGGCTTTCAACCAATTGTATTGCTCTTGGAGACAAGGCCATGACATTTATAAATAAACGGAGCATCATTAATACATCTCATAGCGGTCTAGAAATTAAACAGACTGACCCTATGTCAGCGTACGGTTGACTTCAAATTTTGTAAATGCTATTTCCATTTTAATTATTTACGTGTAATTGAAGACAATTTTATGCTACCGTTATCATCAGTGTTCAATAGATTAGCATAGTTTACCTTTCGCCTCCTATTTTTCACCCTCTCCTTCCTTATAGCATTGCTGCATGGAGGCATTAGATCATTTAGTTTTACATTTTCTGAGTTCTGGTTCCCTTCCATTAGCCTCGTTATTAGAGATGATTCTAATACCTTTCTTCCTGAATGAACTCTAAGTTTGCTATTCGTTGTTTCTTTTTCTTGTTTCTTACAGGACTCTAAATATAATCTCAGGCATTCCTCCAAAATTGCCATGAAGTAACAAGGGAGTAGCTGTAGAGCTATTTTTATGTTTAAAGGATAAATTGTAGAATAGTAATACACTGTACCAAATTACACTTTCCTTAAACAAAAATTTAAACCAAAAATAGGACACAGACCTTACATTTGCTTTTCTATTCCATATATCTCATATATTGCAGTAGACTTTCTTATTAACATCAGGCATAGGTTCTGAGCTTTTAAACTTCTTCATAAGGTAGATAAGCTTATCAAAATACTAGCTCTGAAACAGAAGGAAAATGGAATATAGAAGCAATTCTTTCTCACTTCTAAAGGTAGGCCACAATAAATAATACTATAGTTAATTTGCCCAAAATGTGCCATGTTTTTATATCTCCTTCCTACATTAAGATATTGAGAAAGAAAAATCATGTCCAAATCATTTTAGAAACATTTAAAAATATCCTTTAGATAACTGTATTTTATATATTTCATGAAACTAGAGATAAGATTTAATGTAATTATATCTCTATAATGTGAAGCTTTACTAGAGAAATATTTTTGTTCTCCATTTGATGCAGTAGAAGCCACATAATCAATAATCAATACCACACTTCATATTTCTATCTAAATATGCTAAATAGGGATCCCTGGGGGGCGCAGCAGTTTGGCACCTGCCTTTGGCCCAGGGTGTGATCCTGGAGACCCGGGATCGAATCCCATGTCGGGCTCCCTGCATGGAGCCTGCTTCTCCCTCTGCCTGTGTCTCTGCCTCTCTCTCTCTCTCTCTGTGACTATCATGAATAAATAAATAAAATCTTTAAATAAATAAATAAATGAATATGCTAAATAGTATCTTACTATGTTTTAAGCCATGAAAAATTTTTTTGGCATACAGATATTAGTTGGTTAGCATTCAAAAGGTCTTGACACCCACCAATGCCAATATATGGAGAAGGGGGGATTTCACCACACATACAACAAGATATGCCCCAGATACCAACTGGATGTTCAGCTCGATTTTGACACTGTCCACAGGTTAAGGGTTCAGTCCTGCAAGTACTCCCCTCCCCAACTCTACCCTCCACCACAACCCCCCTCACCTTTCCCACTTTAGATTCCAGTTGCAAGTTTAGGTTGTCACCTGTAATTCTGACTGACTGGAAATCAGAAGCTTCCATGATCCCCTCCTTAGTTTTGATTAACTTACTAGAGAGGTTCACAGAACTTGGAGAAATATTTACCTACTAGATCATTGTTATAAAAGTACATAACTCATGAACAGAGAAGTAGAAGAAATGCATAGGGCAGGGTCTGTGGAAAGGGCGCAGAGCATCCATCCCCTCTCCAGGCATGCCATTCCCCCCATATCTCCATGTCTTCAGCAACCTGGAAGCTCTCTGAGATCCTTCCTTTGGTTTTGTTTTGTCTCTTTTTGTTTTATGGAGGCTTCATTACAAAAAAAAAAAATGATTGATTAAATCATTGACCGTTGATGATTGAATTCAATCCTCAGCCCCTCCCTTCTTCTTCAAGGAGGTCAGGGACAGGGAGTGGGATGATCTGAATGTTTTAATCCTCTAATCTCATGGTCAATTCTCTTGGCATCCAGCCTCAATCCCTGGGTGCTTTCCAAAAATCTCTTCATTAACATAGCAAAAAATAGCTTTATTATTCTCCACACTTAGGAAATTCCTAGAGTTTTGGAAGTAGTGAGCCACGAACCATGGACGAAGACCAAATATATACGAGAAATATATTTGGGTCATCTAAGTGCCCAAATATGCATTTTCTTATAAATCACAATATCACAGCATTGAATATTAAAATACATTGAATATTAAAATATTAAAATATCACAGCATTGAATATTAAAATACTTTCAATTAAAATTGAATCGTGTTTTATATTAACAAAAAATATACTGAAATTAAAAATCCTTGAATCAGTCACTCTGAGTGGTTCTGTCAGTTTGAGCTCTTTTGTCAGTTGGTACCACTGAAATGATAATAAACATTGAGTAATTTTAGAACTGAATATGTTCCGGGCACTAGAGACACGCACAGCTTGAGTAGGTGACTGACATGTAACAGTAAGAAGTGTAATCTTGAATTATATAGGGGTACGGGGATGCCACAGAGGAAAGAGCGGTCACATCTGCAAGAGGGGAATTAAGGAAACCTTCACGAAGGAAGGGTCACTTAAGTAGGGTCTGGTAGAAAGAATATGCCTGGTGTTCAAGATCAGAAAGGGTCCGAGGACTAACAGATGCAAAGCCTTTAAGTGTGAGAATTTGGTATGTCTTTGTGTTTCAGCGTGTGTGAGAAGCTTATCTTGCAGCCAGTGCAAAGCCACGTGGGCAGCAAATTAGGGAAATACCTCTGGCTCTACAAAAGGATTTTTACTTGATCCTGTCAAAGACGGGGACTGGCTAAAGAATTTCAAGTCAAGAAGTGACAATGTGGCTGTACTTTGGAAAATTGATTGAAGTGGTTTGGCATTGAAGGCAGAAAAGCCAATTAAGAGTGTATTGTAATGGCTTAAAAGGAAGAAAATGAGAATGAAGACGTAGTCAAGTAGAAAGACAGCACCTTTAGAGAGTAGAAGCAAAGGGTAGAGTGACTGAGGGAAAATGGGAGTTGGTGGGAGGAAGGTGATCACTCTCTCTAACCTGGCTGACAGATTCAGAGTAGAACAAGACAAAGAATCCAAGGACAGCAGTTCTGTTGATGAAGAAGGGTCCATTTTTGAGTATGTTTGGAACCTACAAGGAAATGCTTCATGAATGAGTGAAGGATTATCCAGTGTGCTTGTGTTGCTGTGGTTGGAATCCATGTCCAAAGGGCAATTTTCGAGAGTATCCAATCCAGGGCACCTGGGCGGCTCAGTCGGCTAAGTGTCTGCCTTCGGATGGAGTCATAATCCCAAGGTCCTTCCTGCGATCTGGTCCCACATTGGGCTCCCTGCTCAGTGGGGAGCCTGCTTCTCCCTCTCCCTCTGCTCCTTCTCTCTCTCTCTCTCTCTCTCTCTCTCTCTCTCTCTCAAATAAATAAAATCTTAAAAGAAGGGATCCCTGGGTGGCGCAGCGGTTTGGCGCCTGCCTTTGGCCCAGGGCGCGATCCTGGAGACCCGGGATTGAATCCCACATCAGGCTCCTGGTGCATGGAGCCTGCTTCTCCCTCCGCCTGTGTCTCTGCCTCTCTCTCTCTCTCTCTCTGTGACTATCATAAAAAAAAAAAAAAAAAATTAAAAAAATTAAAAAAAAATCTTAAAAGAAAAGAAAAACACGACAAAGAGAGTACTCAATCCATGGTACCTTTCTAGCTTTGCATGCTATCATTTCCATTCACGTATTCATGCATTCATTGGTAAATTTATTCAAGAGATTTCAATAGATGTTTGTAGATTTTGCTAGGTTGGCACATGATGCATCATTAAAGACCACAGTCCAGACTTCCACTATTTTAATTTAGCAGGGAATACTAAGAAGTAGGCTAACAATCAGAGTATTGTGTGGGAAGCACAAATTGCATCCAAAAACCATAGCTTATTGTTTAATTTGCATTTATGTGATTATTAGGACAAACATTCAGATAATTATTACATAGTTGTACTTCTATCTTTGGCTTTCCTGTGTACATCATTAGAATATTTATTTGTTAGAAAAATTCATGATTTTGAACACCATTTGTCTAAGGTCTTTATTTTTGTGATATTAGTAAGCTTTGTTTATTGAACATTTTATTGTCCTTCATAGTTGATATTTAAATATTGCTCATTGTTTGTATTCTGTTATTAAAACTATAATAATGTGTTTATACTTTAAATCAAAAAATACTTCAGAAATGGAGATTATATATGGGAAAGCGCATCGCTTGTGCCTAGCAGAGAAGGCACATCCGTGCTTTCATTTCCGTGTTTTTTGCCTTTCCTTTCTAGTCCCCTCCACATATGCTGTCTAACGTTCTGTTATGTCCAACACACTTGCTCTTCCATATTTCACTGTTAAGTCTTTGAAAGAAGAAACCAGATTTGGGATGTCTTTCTGTTCTCATCGATCCTATCATTATTAATCATTTACACAATAAGCATTTATTGAGTACCCAAAACATGACATTCAGGAGATGCTGAGATACATGAAAGTATGCCTTAAGCTCATTACAGAAACTCAGAGGAGGTGACATTTATAGTAATCAGAAAATATGAGGAGGAAATTGCTCAAAAATGCCCATAAAAAGTGGGTAATGATATTACAGGTAGAGAGAATAGCTTTAAAGATCCATAAGCATTAAATGGTAAGTATGTGGGAGGCAATAGCTCCGTGTGGCCCGAGAACTGCACGTGTAGAAGAAAGTCCTGTAGGCTGAGAAGACGGACTATGTCAGATGACAAAAAGTTTGTTGTGTCTTAGCAATTTAAGGTTTTCTGGGGGATTCTGTTTATTTGTTAGGTATTGAGAGATGCCAGTTATTTTAATCAGGAGAATGATACGAGCACACAGTTTTAAAGGGTGTGCTCTTTCCACATAAGACAGAATGGACAGGGCACCTGGCTGGCTCCGTTGGTGAAGCGTCTCCCTTCAGCTCAGGTCGTGATCCCGAGGTCCTGGTATCGAGTCCCGCATAGGGTTTGCTGTTCAGCGGGGAGTCTGCTTCTCCCTCTGTCCTTGCCCCTCTCCCTCCCCCTGCTCGTGCTCTCTCTCTCTCTCACATGCGCTCTCTCAAATAAATAAATAGAATCTTAAAAGGATGGATTGAAGAGAAGAAATGCTGATCACGTTAGCACGTAGTTATTTTCATGCTAAATGGAGTTATTAAACTCTATTCATGTGTGTGCTTGTGTTTTTTGTGTGGTTTCCAAAAAAAAAAAAAAATGCATGTTGAATATGCATGTTTTACAGGGAGGCCTGCAGGGTGTTTGATAAGGATACGGAACTTTTATAGAAAGTGTACTGAATTGGGACGGGTTAGTACCTACCTGTGTTGGTGGAAGATGGTTATTGAGCATTGAGACCAGGATGTTAGCTGAAGAGGAATGGGGAGAGGAGAGTAATTTATATTTCCAGAAGTCAGTACTTCCATTTTAACAACCGACCTTTGTTTGTCTTCCATTATTTTTGGTGTTATTGAATGGTAATTACTAGTAGCGTGTTAAATGATGTGTAAGATGAGGTAAAGTAGATGGGGTCACTGAAATGGGTGTTTTAAACGTGGAAAACTATACTAGGATTAGGGATCTAAAAATTAATGACTAAAATTAAAATGAAACAAAGCAAAAACCGAATATTTGTCAAGCAGCACAGTTGTGGAGTTTTATGTTTTCAATCTGGGCATGCCAAGTATGCTTTTTGTGAGAACTGTTTCTTCAGAACTACAAATGACAAGTTGATTTTGAACAAATGAGTACAAGAAACATTTTAAGAATATCTGTTGAGTTGATGGAAGCTACAAGGAGAGGGTAAGTGATTTAGAAGTGGAAAATAGGCAATTTGGAGAATAACACAGAAAAAAAAAATAAGACTGATGGAATGATCTAACCCACACTCTAAAGGTTTTGGAACCTAATCCATCATATGAAGTTTCTATAAGGTCCTAAGGTGAAGCTATCATAAAACATATGGAATAATTGGGAAGTAATAATTTACTGGAAAGGGAACTAGAAGTGGGAGGAGGACGTTTCATGACCATGATTGAGAGCTCAGATTAATTGCCCGTATACTATTTATTTGGTCATTGTTACATTTTTCAACATCATAACTTGACAAAGAATCTTTACTTCTCTGAAAACCAACTTCAGATTTTACTGTAAACCTGTGTGAGACGCAGTCTGAAACATCCATTTTGCCTTTATTCAATTTCTGTTACTAAGTCAAGAAAACATAATTTCCAGTGAAATAAGTCAGCATTGCAGCGAAAAAAGTATTTTATGGAAACAAAATTGATACGGAGCACCTGGCTGGCTAGCAACCCTTAATCTTGGGGTCTTGAGTTCAAGGCCCACACTGAGGTTGATGTTTACGAAAATTAAATAAATAAATAAATAAATAAATAAATAAATAAATAAATAAATAAAATTTTAAAGACTGATATCAACACAGTACATAAAATGATCTAGCTCATAGCATGTTTTACGTCAAATATAAGCTACCTTTATTTAATAGGCTTTAGAAATGTAAAGAAATTCAACACTCAGTTGTTCTCAATTCCTTATTTCACAGATGAGGAAACTGAGACCCAGGGAAATTAAGTGCCTCCCATGAGGTAGGGACAAAAATCCAACTCCTTTCCCTTGTCTATGCTTCTTTCTGCCACACAGCATTGATGTGTATGTCATATGTTAAAGATTATTTTTCAATGAAATAGTTCGTAAAGCAAATAAAATGATTTCTAGTTCCGGTTTGTCTCGAGATTGTTATTCTAGTCCTGCAAAGTTTAAACAAGATGTTATGTGTATGTAACAGGCAATTTATCCACTTAAGGAGAGAAATAAACATTTTGCTTTTGCCACTGATGTGATCTAACATCTAGAAAATGTTCATATCCTGTTACCTGGGTGTTAGGTCACGGTGAGAATAGAAGATGCCATCCTCTCTTTGTTCACTGGTGAGTTAGCAATATCTTCTGTGACTTGAGTAAAAGTCACATTATTGGCAGGTATACAATAACTTTGTGGTAACCAATCATTTGCTCTCATAAATGGCTTTTAGGTGTTAGATCAACGAGTACATGGCTTTTTTTTAATGCCATTAAACTGAAACTTTTAGACCAAATTCTAGATGTTACCAAAAATAATCCTTTACTATAAATTATAGGTAATTTCCTGACTTGTAATAAAAAATAAAACAGTTCAGAAGCAAGGTCATTTATCAGCATTTTGGCTTTAATTAATGGGTTAAAATAATGACCCGGAGGAAAACTTAGTATTTCAAAGTAGAGGTGGCCGTTTGAAAATGACACTGTCGGCTTGGTGTGAGACCGTCGGAGATGAACACAGATGCAGTAGCGTTGACGTGTGCTTCCATGTGTGGTCGACCTTTGGACGTGAAGGATCCCAGTACTCAGAGTAGGAAAAGAAAGCTAGCATCAAAAAGAAGGCAAGAGAATAATAGCTCAATTACCAGTGAAATTAGGAACCCTGATTTGCAAAGTTTCTCTTAATTGTACAAACTGACTTCTTGAGAAAACACAAGTTTGATAAATGACGTGTGGTTGGGCTCACGTGCAAACTGACAAATGAAAGCATCTCTGGGCACCTTCTACTTTCTCAAGTTAATATATTATTAAACTATCATTTATATATAAACTTAAATATATTGAGTAAATAGATGACTGGCAATTAATACTTGAACGTTTCCTTGATTGGGAAAGAGGACTCAGAACACCTGTGCGCTGGTGTTGCCGCTCTTCTCTTGAGCTGCCTGAGAAGGACACTCTGATAAATTGAATGTAACCTTTTTAGCATCGCTCAGTGATAAATGTTTCATTACTTTATGACACAGTGGAATAGAAAAAGTGGTATTTGTTTTATACTTTGATCACGGACATTGGGCCAAAACAAAACAAAACAATAAAGAAAGAAAAAGTGGAAATTTCTGACTTCACTCCAAAAAATTCAAAAGGAAAGTTGATTACGTGTAATATTTACATTAATCTACTTCTTTAAGTGACTTGTTCAGCTACAACAATATGCATAAATGTGCATGATCATCCATGTCTATTTATAGATGTGCAAGTAAAAATCAAGAATAATTGGCAGTCTGCTATTTTGGGGAAATATATTTTATTTGGTCTCCCAACTGGAGAATCAGAAGACAACTCTTTGAGGAAGTTGCATGGATAATTATAATCATCTCCTACCAGAATAGAGATTCAATATTTAATTTTTTGTTCAATATTTATTCAATTTGTTCTCTCACATGTTTTGCAAATATGTATGGAGAGTCTATTTGTTCATCTTCTCTCTTACCCACAAGAGTGTAAACTGCAAGAAAACAGTGACGTGGCCTGCCTTGATTACTGCATTGTACCCTCCACTACTAACTACGCCGACACAGTAACAGGCCTTCAATACACATTGATGAATGAATGAGCGCCAGTCTCTGGACCGTGTTTGAAGTATGGCCTGTTGTATTAATGTCCAGCTGAGAGGGTGGAGCTAGGATAAAAAAAAAATCAAATACTTCATCAATAAATATTTAAAGATAATTGTGTGAAAATGTTACTCTTGGTTGATAATGACTCTCCCACATTGCCATGAAGTACGCAGGCCACAGGCTCACCAAATTGCTTTGAGTTTAGGGCTCAAAAAGAGAAAGGTAAAGAAAATGTAGTCTAAGAAATCCTGGAAGTTTATATTCTAGAATTAAGGTTGTGAATTTGCATATAGTTACTTAACGGTGACCTATTAGCATAAAAAGCCTTTAGAGATTGCAGGTAGTTATTACACAAGAGCTACATTAAACCTTTAAGATGCAGATGTCCCAGCATATGAGTTTTCGGACTCAGCTCCAGGAGGACAGGTTAGTGATCACTAAATTCAGAATGTGTTTGTAAATGTTTTCATCTCCACGTTTGTCTAAAATGTTTCTTATTACACACTAGTTAAGGTTTACAATTCTGTCTCCTCCTCCTGCTCCTGCATCGGAGAGTTAGTTACTCGCCAAACACTGTCAATAGGAAGATTCACTGTTTCGAGATTATCGGCGAAATTTCGGTTGCTAGAATCAGCCCCAATTGCAGCAACTAAAGACATTGGTAAATTAATAGAATCACAGGAAATAATAAATTCTAAGGTGAGGGACATGACATATTCTTTGACACCTTTGTAGCCTTGGTTGTATTGACTCACCCGTGTTCCATTATGAAGGAATGGGGAAATATCCAAACTCAGATTTTTGGAAGTAGTTTGGAGATAATTCCTGTTGCTGGAGAAGGTGACTTCTTTGAGAGGGTTATAAACATAACTATCTCTTCTAAAAAAACTAAACTGTCCCAGGTCATTTAAAAGTTTTTGGAATTTATTTTTTAATTGAATTTATCTATAAAACTTTGAGAAAATAATTTATTGCATAATATGATTAGCTTCCCACCGAGGCGTTTCCTTTTTGGGTGCGTTTGAGAGCATACATGCCACAGCAACTGTGTCTCTAAGTATACAGATGCAGTGTTGTCCCAGATCTCGCCGAGCACCTACCAAGACGCGTATTTTAATTTCACTCAGTTACTCCCTGCAATTTTTCCACCTGCTACAGCCCTTGTATTTGTTTGTATTTTATGATGTAATATCAGGGCGTTCCCAACAGGTCTTGGTGGTGGCGTCCTTCAACAGCTCACTCTCTGTCACTAGAATTTCCTTTGCTTAGTTACAACAGAATATAACACAAGCTCTTTGAGGTGTTAGAAGAAGACTTCCTAAGTGCCTAGACACTCAAATTCATCATTAACTTTTCTACTCAATATTTGATAATATTTATAGATAATATTTATAGAATACGTATTTTGTGTTAGGCTCTCGGCCTCGTCTCATTTAATTTTTAGAACCACCCTATTGGGTAGATACCATTGTTATTCTCACGTGATAAGTGAGGAACTTGGTGGTTATGAAGTAATCTGGCAACAGCTGGTATATAGTAGAGCTGGGAATCTAACCAGGGTTGTCTGTTTCCAGTGTAAGCATGCGTAAGGTCTGCGCTCTGAATACGTGGGTATGTTGAATTACAGCCTCACGAGGAGACATTTTATCTTACATAACAAGTGAATGAACGACTGAGTGAATTACCACATAAAATGTATCTCAACACTAAAGAAAGGCAAGAAAATATTGTCAGGATAGGGAAAATTTCTTATCTGTAGGTTGCTTATCTTTGATTTTCACATTTTGATTCTTAGCTTCAGGATAGGAAAATAATTTTTAAGCTTATGTATAAGAAGCATAGGCATATTACAGCCTTTATTTTCCCTCGAGTATTAGGAGTCTAAATATACATTTGAGGGGCACCTGGGTGGCCAGGTCAGTTAAGCCTCCAAGTCTTGATTTTAGCTCAGGTCTGATGTCAAGAGTCTTGAGGACAAGTCCCACATTGAGCCTGCTTAAGATTCTCCCCCCTCCGCCCGCCCAGTCACTCTCCTGATCTCTCTCCAAAATAAATAAATAAATAAATTAATTAATTAATTCAGATTTGTTTTAGTGATAAGTTCTTTACCATATAAATTATGTGAGTTCATAGATGATATATCAGTAAGTATGTATTTAATATTTGTGAAACTCGGCTTTCAGTACTTTTCAATATATCATGTTTTTATGTCACTAACGTCATCTGGGAAATGCCATAAAAATATCTCACTATAAATTGTTCAATTGGTTACTTATTTGTCCTGTCATAATTCAGTTATGAATCCCCTTAACCTAGCTAATGGGCAGCTACTGTAATCTACTGTCATGGAAATAAAATAACATCATGTGGTAATATGAAACTAGAAGATAATGAAAATATAACTAACTTACTATGTATTTAAACCCATGCATACTTTCCGATTCAGAGCCTTAATATGAATTTTCCTTGCCATTTGAAAATGAAGTTACGTCTCCCAAGAGTTTATGCTGATGCTGTTTTTGTGAAAATACAAAATTTAATGAATTCTAAAAGGAGATCATTTTTGCTTTTCCCTATAGAAAAATGGAGGATTTCTGGCAAATAAAATAAGACATATATCTTTTTCTGGTCATTTTATCTTTTCTGAACTAGCGCTCCTCTGTTTCTCAAGTCCTTTTTGACAATGAATGAACTATATTCTGAGCTCTGGTATTTGCAGTGATTTGAGAAAAAAATCTAAACTTTCCTCAAACTGGCCACTCTCGATGTCAAATAATTGATTCTGTGTAGGCAGTGGAGGAAGTTCTTTCTGCTATTATCCACACAATTAGGAGTTTTAAAGAGTATAATGAAAAAATTTCTGATTTTAGGGATGCCTGGGTGGCTCAGCGTCTGCCTTTGGCTCAGGGCGTGACCCTGGGGTCCCGGGATCGAGTCCCGCATTGGGTTCCCCTGGAGGAGTCTGCTTCTCCCTTTCCCTATGTCTCTGTCTCTCTGCATCTCATGAGTAAATAACATCTTTAAAAAAAAATTCTGATTTTAGAAAAATGTGGAAAACACTTGCTGATTATGCTGCAAATTTGTCCAGACCTCACATTGTTTATTCATGACTTTACAAGCAGCATACTACAATTTATTTTACATCTGTAGATTATTAGGTAGAATGCTCCATTAAAATTCACCATTCAGAAGTATTTTTCATTTGTTACTCCCTTTTGTTTTGCAATACATAAAACAAGATCTCTGGAGGGGTTGTATTGATCTGTCTAGAACTACACCAGCTGGTGTGGAACCCAGCTCCCTATTCACTAGGTATTGGAGACTTGGCCATGTTGCTTAAACTTGTTAATGTGTCAGTTTCTTCCCCTGTAAAATTAGTATCATAAAATACCTACTCTAGATGGGCGTTTTAAGGAAAAAATGAATCTTTATTTCAAGTATTTAGGAAAGTGCCTGGCACATTTAAAAAAAAAATCAGTAAGCATTAGCTAACATTACTATTTTCAGTATAGACTTTTTTTCCCCCTTTTTATCAAGCTCAAGCACAAAGCTGATGAAATAAGCAAAAGGCACAAGAAATTGTGCTCATGTGCTCATATCAAAGTGATGGATGAGTTCCATTTTAAATTGTGAAAAATGATAGAACAATCATGCAGGTGCAGAGGAATTAATATATGGAGATATTTGGATATTTCTTTTTTTTTTTTTGGATATTTCATTATTTTTATGCTACTGTTTCCAAATAAAGCATGATGCTTTCAACACTTCAGAAAGGATCTTAAAACTAGATTATAAAGTATCAGTGTTGTGAACTATATAAAATCCACATACAAATGTAATGAAATTGAATTGAGGAATGAAACAGATTTTCAATCTATCTGAAGATAAAAATAACAAAATTAAATTGAAAATAACCTTTTATAAAAGAAAAATTACATTGAGTGACTTTTGTTCTTTAACATTTTTAAAGTTTTCCAACAATTGAGTGACTTTTGTTCTTTAACATTTTTAAAGATTTCCAACAATGCCATTTTCTTGCATTTTTTTAGCTTTTTACACTATTAGACTTTAACAGCCAGAATAGCATGAAACATTTAAGAAGATAACGTTTCTCCAGATTTAAATTTTAATCATGTCTTATTGAACTTCCTCACTTTTATTAGTAGAAATAAACAGTAACATTCAAGTAAATTAATATTATTTTAATTATAATTTAGTCTTTTTATGATTGTAACTTATAATGAAGGATCAAGGTGTAAAGGCCCTTTTATTTTTTATTCTTTAAAAAAATATTCTGCTTTAAATGGTTCTAAACTTTTAGTATTTTTCAAAATTATTTTTTCCTTGGCCTGGGTTCCTGGGTGTGTTTTTCATAAGAAAGAAAGAGAAGCAGACAGAGAAGTCCAGAGAGGAAGGAAAGCGAGGGAAAGGAAGAAAGGAAGAAGAGGGAGAGGGGGAAAAAGTGTGTAGTTAAGGAAAGTATTTTGCTGGCATTTATCATATTAACAGAAATAATCAGATAAGTGTTTTTGCTTTGTTTTAGCTTTCATAACACCACAAGTCACTGAAGAAATTAACAATGAGTGTAGCAGAGTAACTAGACTTACAATTTATCTTCTGAAAACATATAAGTATTTGTCATGTTAAAAGAAAAATAGCACCATAATAAATTATCTTGTAGCTCCTCTGAAGTAAGTGAAAAAGTCCAAAGAACTCTGAAAAGTCACCCTGAGGCTTTGGCTGCACATTTAAGTGCAATATTCTAAGTTCCAAGAATCAGATGTTTGACCGACTCTACCACCCAGGTGTTCTGTTTGTTTTTAAGTAAACCGTATGCCCAGCGTAGTGGGACTTGAACTCACAACCCAAGATCAAGAGTCATGTGCTCTACTGACTGGGTCAGCCAGGCGCCCCAATTCTAAGATTGCAAAAATACCTTAAGTTTACCCCTTTCTAGCCATGGCCTCTCTTTCGTTTCTCCTTTTAAATTTCTTGTGTCCCATCCCTCTGCTCTGCTTTCATTTTATCTTATTTTTTAACCCCATTAATCACCTCCTCTCTGGAAACAAGGATGGGGTGAAGGCCGCCTTCTGTAGGCTCATCTTACCTGACCTATCTGCTGTTGCTTTTAACATTTTAAATACCAGCCCCCACCTCCCCCCACCCCCGCCACCTGCAGCCTCATTGAATTTAAGCTGATATCACTGATTATCTCCAGTGTCTACAGCAGTGGTTATCAGTAGAATGTAAAGTAAGCAACTGAATGGCGAAGCAGCTCTTTATCTTCCATCAAACAGTAATAAAATAGTTACTCCTTAAAATACCAGAGAAATGCAGATATTTACGTGTGGAATCATCTTTTAGATGCTCCTAACTTGAAGCCAATTATCAGCTCTTTTGGTGGCATATTAATGCATATTTTCAACATTGTCAAACGTAAGACGTAAAGCAGCAAGCCATATATATTTTGTGTTTATAAATCAATAAGATTTATGAAACAGGATTGAGGGTACTAATTATGTCAAGTAAGGAAAAGTAGGTAGGTCTGGCTGACATTTCTTGGAAGGTTCTTTATTAAATGTAAGAAACCCAAATACAGTTAGCTTTTCATTTAATCAAGTCGTGTTTCCAGTATAAATGAATGGCTATTGAAGTCTTTATATCCCGTACTTTTCTTAAATGCTTCGCTGAATGTTTAATACTCTGGACTCCCAGTTTGGAGCTGCTTTTAAAGGAGCCTTTCATAAAACTTGGGACAGAAACCTGCTCCAGACGACCACATGGAGGGTTGTACAAAAGAGAAACAAATTATAAAAGCTCAGTGTTTCTTGGTTGCTTAAAATTTCTCTCTTCCTCTTTCTTTTTACAAAAAAAAAAAAAAAAAAAAGATTAATCAGTGACCTATTTTAGTTTCTAGAGCCTAAATAGTTGAAAATTCTAATGTAAAGGTTCATATGAAACCATTTAAGTGATTAATAAATAATAAATATTAAGAGAATTAGAAAATATTTTAAAATCAAGCAAACAAAAATTTAGCCAAAATAATAAAGACAATGTATACATGATCAAAATTAGTTTCCTTCACATGCTATTTTAAATTATTATATAAATCAGTACACTCATCCAGAGTTGCTGTGTAGTCTTCGGTGTTTTTGGTGTTTTCTAGAATTAATCTTTATGACAAGCATTCCCTGCAGTGTCTCTGTCCATTGGAAGGGCATGGGGGCTGGAAGAATGGAGACCTGGGTCCAATTATGTTTGAACCATTTAACGTATGTTAATTCTGATGTATTAAGACCCTTGAAGCTCCACAGGATTAAGTTATCTAGAAAAGAGATTAATAATTTGTTCCTTGTCTTTTTCATAGGTTTATATTACAAGAAATACATGAAATAGTATTGGTTTCCGGTTTCAAAACAAGAGATTGTAACTACAAATTAATTGATGTGATTGTATTCAAATTCGACTTTACTACTTGGCTGGGTCCCATGAAGGGTTAGTTTCTTTCTACACTTGCAGATGGTTGCTGTCAATCACCAGAAGAAATGGATGATAAAACAGACAGATTCTTAGAAACTCTACCCCATTTGTTGAAAAGCAGCAACCCAGATCTTAATGAAACCAACAGACGGTTTCCAAGAAAGCATTTTAGGACCTTTGCCATATGGCACAGTTTGAAGGGTAAGAAAAATACAAGAAAAAAATTTGTAAGGAAAATCTAAATATTATTTTTTCCCCAAAAAATACAGTCCACCGATTAAATTTTGGCTCTCAGAAATGTAACTGATTATATTACAATTATTCATTTTTTTTTTATCCACACAGATATTTCAACTAACCAATTCCGTCCATAGTAACGATGATACTAGATTCAGTAGAATTAGCTATTCACATTAATAAAAATAAGTTACCGTTGCCAAACTGCTACTTCATTTCATGCATTTCTAGACAATCTCTGAGGGCCATTTTCCAAAATACTTTCCAAAACATCTTTTGGCACTTCAGATCTTAACAACTTGTGAGTAAGTTTAAAAATTTTTATTTTAAAATGCCATGTAAATATAATCATTTTTAGTTTATGGAAATGAGTTATAATCAGAATTTTGTCTGCTGCAGTATAGCGGCGAGAAAAACTAGGTTCTTGAGATAATATATATATATATATATATATATATAATATTTTAAGCCATTTTATTTTGTTTTCTCCTACAATGGACAGCTCCTTAAAAGGAACATACCTAAGTTTAGAAGAAGAAACGGGGTTTCATATCACGTGAGCATCAAAAGAGGTAAAAAATAGCATGGCAGTTTAGCCCAAAGAATAATATATTCAAGCATCAAAATAGAGATTTTGAAGTATTTGACTCAATGCCATTTCAAAGAAACATAGGTCTACTATGTTTCTGTAGTAACTGATGTGTCCTTATAGGGAGATGGTAACTGTTCCTGACTTGGAGGATGTGCTTCCAGTAGTAAAAGTTACCTTCTGAGAAGACACAAACGAGCCATTCAGCCACACTCGACTAAACCATATTTTCCCTATTCTAGCGTTTGCCCTGAGGGTCTAGGCACCATAACTAGTGTGTGAAGGGATGTAAAGAGCCCACTGTGATCACTTGCCCTTCAACAGGGACATAAGAGTATGTATTGTACTTCATCTTAAAAAATTCTCACAGGTACTTGGGTCCCCAGTAGAAATGACTTATTGACATCACCCCCAGGACTCAATGGGGTAAAATATCATGAGTCTTCCTAGTGTGTAAGTTCTTTAGGCATAAGGTTTTAATCCATGCCACAATAAATAAAGAAAAAAATAGCTTCTCCCTTTATCTTGACTCTTTCCCCCAGAGTAGAATAATGTCTTGGGTTAGGAATCTATGTTCTAAGGTGGCTGTGACGAGAATCAGAGGTGGACTGTGCCAAGACCCTGACAGGTCACACTCCTCCTCCACAGAAGAGATCAAGGCGGGGGGAGTAGAATGGAGTTTCAAGAAGTAATCCACGAGGTTGTATAGTGTTGCTGTTGCTCTGAGAATAGTCAGTAGAGGGGTGCAAAAATGAAACCTGGAGAAGCAAAACCATACTTCAAAGAAGCATCGTCAGCATCACCACGAGCAGCAGCAGCAGCCACCACCACCATCACCATAACTGCAAACAGGCAAGAAGCCCACGGCCAAAATGAAGACTTGTATTGACCTGAAGGATTTTAGGAAACCAAGAAAGAAGACCTTTATCCAACATAACTGGCTTTTTTTTTTTTTTTGAGGGCACTCTTTTTCCTGACATCAATGAGGAGGAGATGAGGAAACAACTTGGGTAATAGGGGATGACAGGTGAAGTCTTCATGCATTAGGATGAGGGCTTTGGCTTTATCCACTTGGAAACACCAACCCCAGCAGAAGTTGCCAAAGTAGAGCTGGAGACATGCTGCTCCATGGAAAGCAGCCGCGTGTGTGCTTTGCCTGCTAGAGCACATCCCTTACGATCCCAAGCCTCCCAAGTATGTTTCCAACAAACTGCTAGAAGAAGTCATTTCTGTGTTTGGCCAGGGAGAAAGGGCAGTGGTCATCGTGGAGGGTCAAGGAAGGCCCTCCAGAAAAGGCCTTGTTGACTTCTCCAGGAAGCCAGATGCTTGGAAAGCTCTGGACAGGTACCATGAAGGCTCCTTCCTGCTAACCACAGTTCCTCGGCCTGTGCCTGAGGAGCCCACGGACCAGTTGGCTGATGAAGAGGGACTTCTAGGGAAGCTGCTTGTGGAGAACCAGCAACTTCACAGGGAGCGAGAGCAGCCATCCAGATTGGCACAGCCTGGCTCCTCTGAGCCTGCGTATGCTGAGTGCTGGAAGGCTACCCAGGGTGAGAGGCAGCATCTGGGCCAAGTGGGCCGCTATGTCAAGGAAGCTCACGAGGAGCTGGAGCTGGAGCTGGGGATGGAGATGGAGCTGGAGCTGGAGCTGGACCTGGACCTGGAGCTGGACCTGGAAATGGAGATGGAGTTGGAGAGGGAGCTGGAGCTAGAGATGGAGATGGAGATGGAGATGGAGATGGAGATGGAGATGGAGATGGAGCTAGAGATGGACCTGAAGCTGGAGGTGGAGATGGAGATGGATCTGGAGCTGGAGATGGAGCTGGAGATGGAGCTGGAGTTGGAGCTGGAGCTGGAGATAGAGATGGAGATGGACCTGGAGATGGCGTTGGAGATGGAGATGGAAATGGAGTTAGAGATGGAGATGGAGGTGGAGATGGAGATGGAGCTGAAGCTGGAGATGGAGCTGAAGCTGGAGATGGAGCTGGAGCTGGAGATGGAGCTGGAGCTGGAGCTGGAGATAGAGCTGGAGTTGGAGCTGGAGCTGGAGATAGAGGTGGAGATGGACCTGGAGATGGAGTTGGAGATGGAGATGAAAATGGAGTTAGAGATGGAGATGGAGATGGAGCTGAAGATGTAGATGGAGCTGGAGATAGAGCTGGAGGTGACTCACCATGAGCCCAGGTCATGCTGATGACACAGGATTTGGTGAGGCTCAAGAGGAACTTCGGAGGATGGAAGAAGTAGAAAAAAAAAAAAACAACTGAAGCTCGAGCAGGAGGAGGAGCACAGGCGTTGTGAGGAGATTTTGCAGGAGGAAAGGATGCAGCGACAGCAGGAAGGATTCAAGGGAACGTTCCCTGATGTGACAGAACGGAGATGCGGATGGGCCAGACGGCGGTAGGAGGTGCTCTGGGCATCTCCAGAGCCAGCTGGTACCCTGGCTCCTCCTGGATCTGCCGCCATGATGCCCGATGGCACCTTGGAGTTGACTCTCCCAACAACTGCATACCTTGTCCAGTCTGCGACAAGGGAAGGAATTGGGGCAACTGGTGGAACCCCTCCTGCGTTCAGTGTTGCCATTCTGAGGTTGAATTTGCTCCAAACAAACGTCGCGAATACTAATAAAAATGTCAGTGTCTAGTTTCCCAAAATCCCATAAAAGACCCTTTTTTGGACTACCTGAATTCTTCTCTGGAAAAATGTCAGGGATTCCTCCCAATAGTTAGGTCTCCGTTGCCTGTACTGCTCTGGGGGAGTTTGCTGGAGGCCGAGGGCAAGGGAGGGGAGATATTTAACAAATCAGTTCTGTGCAATATGTCATTTAATTAATTTATTCTGGTGGTGCATTCCTGAAGTCTCATGTGATTGGTGAGTGCCTGGGGTGCGGGGTGGGGAGGAACTATGGCAAAATGGATCCAGTTAGAGCCCCCATTAACCTTGATCATTCCATTCTTTGTGCATCCTGTTGTATTTGCCTTCTCATTCTTACAGCCTCCAACCCCAAAGACACTGCCATGTACACCATAAAAATAGACATTCCCCAATGACCTTAGCCCCATTGGTCTGTTCACCCACAGGTGGGCATTCAGCCAGATGTTCACAGGGTCACAGACAGCGCACATGCAGTTCTGTTATATCCCAGATAGTATCCCTTCATTTCCTAAGGAACACATTTTCTCTTAGGGGTTTTCATTTTGGTGTTTTTTTTTTTTTAAATCTTGTCTTAAGGTGCCTCTATCTTTTTTCCTGGGTAAGGACAACCCAGGAAAGGCCCTTTTGTGTCTATGATGTTGCTATTCACAGATTTTTTTGATAGGCATCGTACAGATAATTTTGGGACCAGAGTGACCGTGGGCTGAAGGGTCAGACAGTAGCTCTTAGCCTTGCCTATCCCGGGTAGTTATGCTGTACAGTTTTTTACTGGTGCACCATGTTTGGTTTGTCCCTGATATCTTTAGGGTTTTTCTGAGAAATGGAGCAGTAATGCAGCATCAACTTCTTAAGCTACATTTTAAGCCTTAAAAAAAAAAAAATAAAAAAGAAGTAATCCAGTTATGAGTCATAGAAATGACCCTGATAGCAAAACATAGTTTTTCTGTGACTTTTTTTTTTTAATTCTTTCTTCCCTTCACTGGCAGTGATAGGATGGGGACTGTCATCTCATAGTAAAACATCCCTCAAGTTACTGCGTTAGAAGCACAATTTAATTACTACATTCATTTTAATCATGAATTTTGGTTTGTTTTGTTTGGCTCAAATACTTAATCAAATTTAGGGAAGCACGAAGAAACAATTTCACAACTACTATTGCTCAGAAGTAAACATATCTTGAGGTAAAAACTCAAAACTATACATCTTAGTTATTTTTTTTTACATCCTAGTTTTTGGGGTTTTTTTGTTTTTGGTTTTTTTTTTTTTTTTTTGGTTTTTCTTTGTTTGTTTGTTTGTTTTGCTGAACTCTGTTGTTTAAGGTGGGATATATAGAGTTGACAGTTTGTCTTGTTTTGTTTAATTCCTCTTCTCATTGATTTATCGTAAGTAGTATTCAATCAGAAGCCATCAAACCCCTTGTTAAGAATATTATATAGTTTATGTAAGGAGAGGATGGGAAACTATATTGGATAATGGCTGTAAATATTTCCAAGTCTGAGAGTCTATGATAATCACCCTGCTTTCCCACTGTCATCTCCTAGACTTGAGATTCCCCTAAATCGTCCATATTGTCTTCCGTGATTAAGTGTCACCTCCTTTTGTTTTTTTATTCCTTGTAGTTATATATGGCTTAAATTGAGCTCTTTCCAGGTCCCTGGACACATTCTCTCTTGCACTTGTATATGTAACTTCTTCCCTAGGAAAAAGGCATTGTTCTTGGAAGGCCAGTTCCATGTATCATAGAAATTTATTTTTCTTATAGTTGATTAACCTACAGATATACTTAATGGTAATAATGTAAATGCTAGAAATGGATAATGACCCCAGCCATTTGGATTTTAAGTTTTGATCAAGCCAATAAAATCCTTCTTCATGTTGAGATAGTTATTCAAGTTCCCCTTGGATTTAGCACTTTTCTGAAATAATAAGTTGTTTTAGTGGTAGATGGCAGACGAGATGAGGGGGAAAGTGCAGAGATACACCCAGTGCATAAGTATTAGCTGGGATACTTGTTAAAATCCAAATGGAGGCAGGGGTATGATTGACAAGGGTCTATAGATCTGTGTGTATGTATGTATGTATGATTAACATGCAGTGTTATCTTAGTTTCAGGTGTCCAGTATAATGATTCAACAATTCTATATATTACTCACTGTTCAATCAACATAAGTATACCCTTCAGCCTCTTTATCTATTTCACAAATCCCCCCTACCTGCTTTTCTTCTGGCAACTACCAATTTGTTCTCCATATTTAAGAGTCTGGTTTTTTGTTTGTCCCTTTCTTTTTGTTTATTTTTGTTTCTTAAATTCCACGTATGAGTGAAATCATATGGTATTTGTTGTTCTCTGACTGACTTATTTCACTTAGCATTATACATCCTAGGTCCATCCATGTTGTTGCAAATGGAAAGATTTCTTCCTTTTTATGGCCAAGTAATATTCCATTGTATCTATATATCTCTCTTTATCTCTCGTCACCTATGGATGGACACTGGGTTGATTCCGTGGCTTGCCTATTGTTAATAATGCTGCAATAAACATAAGGATGCGCATATCTTTTCAAATTAGTGTTTTCACTTTCTTTGGGTAAACACCCAGTAATGAGATTATTGGATCATATGGGATTTCTAGTTTTTAATTTTTTGAGGCATCTCCATACTGTTTTCCACAGTGGCTTATCCAAACTTGCATTCCTACCAGTAGTGCAGAAGGGTTCCTTTTTCTCCACATCCTCACCAACACTTGGTATTTCTTGGTTGTTGTTGTTGTTGTTGTTTTAATTTAACCATTCTGACAAGTATGAGGTGACATTGTGGTTTTGATTTGCATTTTCCTGATGATGAGTGATGTTGTGCATCTTTCATGTGCCCTTTAGCCATTTGTATGCCCTCTTTGGAAAAATGTCTATTTAAGTCCTCTGCCCATGTTAAAAATCAGATTATTTATTACATTTTTTTCATGTTGAGTTGTATAAGTTCTTTATATATTTTGGATATTAACCCCTAATTGGATATATCAGGTGCAAATATCTTCTCCATTCAGTAGATTACCTTTTTGTTTTGTTGATAGTTCCTTTTGTGTATAAGCTTTTTGTTTTGGTGTAGTCCCAATAGTTTAATCTTGCTTTTGTTTCTTTTGCCTGAGGAGACATTTCTAGGAAAATGTTTCTATGGCTAGTGTCAAAGAAATTGCCACCTAAATTTTCTTCTAGTAGTTTTATGGTTTTAGCTCTCACATTTTGGTCCTTAATCCATTTTGGGTTTATTTTGTGTATGGTGTAAGAAAGAGGTCCAGTTTCATTCTTCTGCATGTAGCTGTCCAAATTTCCCAGGGCCATCTATTGAAGAGACCGTCTTTTCCCCATTATATATTCATGCCTCCTTTGTCAAAGCTTAACTGACCATATAATTATGGATTTATTTCTGGGCTCTCAAATCTGTTCTGTTGATTTTTGTGCCTTTACTAGACTGTTTTGATTACTATACCTTTGTAGTATATCTTGAAATCTGGGATTGTGACACCTTCAGCTTTACAAAGATTACTTTGTGTATTCAGTGTATGTTGTATTTCCATACAAATTTTACTTTCTGTGAAAAATTCTATTGGTGCTTTGGTAGGAATTGCATTTAAAAAATATTTATTTATTTATTCATGAGAGACACAGAGAGAGAGAGAGAGAAGCAGAGACACAAGCAGAGGGAGAAGCAGGCTCCATGAAGGGAGCCCGACGTGGGACTCAATCCTGGGTCTCCAGGATCACACTCTGGGCTGAAGGTGGCACTGAACCCCCCGGGCTAACCAGGAATTGCATTTAATCAGTAGATTGCTTTGAGTAGTGTGGACATTTTTGACAATATTGGTTCTTCCAGGAGATGAGCATGGAGTTTCTTCCCATTTATTTGTGTCCTCTTCAATTTCTTTCATCAACATTTCATAGTTTTTGGAGTACAAGTCTTTCATTTCCTTGGTTGAATTTATTTCTAGGTATTTTGTTATTTTTAGTGCAATTATAGTGGGATTGTTTTCTTAATTTCTCTACTTCATTATTAGTATAAAGAAATACAGCAGATTCTGCGTATTAGTTTTGTAACCTGTGACTTTACTGAATTCATTTATCAGTTCTTGTAGTTTTTGGTGGAAACTTTAGGGTTTTCTGTGTATAGTATTATGCCATCTGCAAATAGTGAAAGTTTTACTTCTTACTTTCCTTATCTTCCTTCCTTGCCTTTTATTCCTTTTTCTTGCCTGAATGCTGTGGCTAGACTTCCACTATGATGTTGAATAAAAGTGGTGAGATGGAAATCTTGTCTTATTCCTGATTCTAAAGGAAGAGTTTTTCATTACTGAGTATGATGTTAGCTGTGAGTTTTTCATATATGGCCTTTATTATGTTGATGTATTTTTTCAAAGGGTCACTAGACAATTTTAATGAATACTAAAATTAAAATAAACACTGGCTCAAGAAATTATTTTCTCTCCAGTAATGATGTTTAAAGCCCTAATGTTAAAAACCCTAAATGCTGTATCGCCACTCAAAATGATAAGATTGACTATACATTGCAAGTACTTAGCATTTGGTTTGACCTATTTTTTTTCTTTGTACTTATCTGTGGAAAACAGAAAAAAAAATAGGTGTTTCTTATACTTTACACATATTTATACTCATCACACTGCAGAATCGGACCCATATCTTTAAAATATTATATTTCAATTTTAAAACAAGAATAGTCATATAATATTATTTTCCTTCATCTAGAAAACCAACCGCAGTTCTTTCATTTAACTTTTGCATACAGGTGATTTAAAACATGAAGGATATTGTGAATGAATTTCCATGCAGGTGGCAATTTTTGCAGTTGAAGTTGATGTCATTTTTAAATCTATTCAAGCAGAGGTTATCAAACCTGTTGTGTATATGACAGAAAATATCAGAGTCTAGCAAAGACTTTATTTGTGAGGCTTTATCAGATTAATGTATACAAGGGAAGCAGTAGTATGGAGTACTAAAAAGAACACTGCAATAAGAGTCAGTAGACCTGAGTTGTGTTGCAAAGTTGTTTTTTAAATGTATTTCATTTTTGTTCCTCTATCAGTAAACATTATCAGGTTGGAATAGATTACTGGTAAATTCCCTTCTCATTCTAAAGTTACATTTCCTTAACTTCTATTTTCTAAGAAACTAATGCGCACATATGTATAAAAATACATTTAAGCAAACTTATGTATATAAGATACATATATAATGGCAAAACAACACAAGTATAGGAAGTCTTTGAAGGAAAAGATAGTCGATGAGAATTAGTTTACAGAGATTTTAATGAGGTGTGTTTGTTGAGTTGAAAACAAAATTTTTCTATTTTCTGACATAGTATCAAGAACTTGCTCCTTCTGAGAAATTATTCTAAGACACTCTGTTCTTTTGAAGTTTTAAAAAGTTTTTATTAAGCTGCACAGAATAAAGTCTATTTGAACATGATAAACTGACATGGTGAATCAAAAATGTCAAGCTGTTTTACATTTCAGAGTCTCACAGTAATAAAAATTGTCCTTTAATCCATTAAATATAACATCTTTACACAAGAGAATTCTGATATGAAGATCTTTAGAAATTCAAAGAGTTTAATGGTATTACTGAATACTTAGAGTTGTTATTCATGATTGCTGTGTTGTATTTAGGCATCCTAATTACGAATATTTCATTGTCTCTTACAATTTTAAAACTTAAAAAAAATTTATTTGTATCACGGTGTGCTACACTGAGCAGAAATTCAAAACCTAATTAAAATATGAAACACTTCACAATTCAGACATAATATTTAGGTTTTCTTTCTTTTCAGTACCTCTTTTAGCTCATCTAGTAATAGAAAGTAAGTGATTTTTCTAAGTGATATAGGCAGTCTTTGCCTGAATTATTTTGAGAGGGGAACTTTCCAAAGGCTTTGTTTAATCTAAATTATGTGCATTCTTTTATTCTTGTTTTGATCTTTCTAATGTGAGGTAGATTTAATAGAGCATAATATAATGGAGTTTTGAAGTTACCTATGGAATTCTCTATGTCAGATTTTTCATAAATTATCTTTCTGTAGGCCAAGTGTTTCTTGCTGGTACTATTTAATCAACCTCATTGTTTTATCGTGAGAAAACTTACAAAAGAATTTCAATTTCAAAATGAGTGTTTTTCATGATCTTGAGGCTTGTCTGTATATACAGACTCTTAATAAAGTTTTAAATCTGACTTTAGTTGAATAAATATTGTATAAATTGTCATTTATTATGGTAGTCATTTGGTTTATTCAGTAAACATATGTTTAAATGCACTAAAGGTTTCTATACAGAATAGAATATGGTGAAGGTCATTAGTCTAGTAGGCAAGAGAACTGGTTTCTGATTCTAACATTGTTATTTTCTTTAATTGCCATGTAATCTTAGGCAACATTAAATAACCTTGACTTTCAATTTTCTCACTGCAAACCATGTAAAAGGTCCCCTGTTACCACAGTATTCGAGAATAGACCAGAAAATTAATATGGGAAAACATGTAGAAGAAATATAAACATTGCATGCATGACTGGATTATATAACCTTAAAGGTTCTTTACGATTTTGAGAGTCTGTTGTTTCATATATAGAATTATAAATTATCCTTTAGATGTGGATCATTGTATTTCAATTACCAAGGACAAATTTCCAGCTCTCTCTAGAGCTTGTGTGTGTGTGCACATGCATGCTTGTGTGGGTTTGACCAAACTTACACTATGTTATTTTAAACATTTATTATTTTATATGTTTATTGAGTATCTATAATGTGTCTAGGACTGTTGTGGACACTGGGGTTACATTAGGGGAACACACACATAAACTATTTAGAAAACAGGAAGTGGTAAGTGTTAATGAAAACACAGAACAGGGGAAAAGGGAAGGGAATCAGTTTGCATTTTTACTTAGCTGGTCAGAGTTGACCTCATTGAGAATGTGGCCATCTGGCATCTGAGCAAAGACTTGAAATACTTCAAGAGAATAAGCAAGCAGTTATCTAGACATTTCAAGACAACATTTCAAGAAGGAGCTATGCTAGCACAAGCCTATAAATCGTAAATATGCCTAGTAAATTCACTGGATATTACTGTCCAGTCAGGTGGTTGGAGTTGAATGAGTGAGAAAATGGTTAGATCAGAAAAGAAGGGGAGCCTGATCTTGTCATCACTGTAGTGTATTGTTGTGACTTCAGTTTTACTTTGAAAAGAAGAACTGGTAGACAGTTTGGAGCAGAGGAAAGATGTGATCTGATTTGGATCTATTTTGACTGTTGAGTTGAGCGAGTTTGCAGGTAGATGGAAACAGGAACCGGTTAATGAATGATTATAGTAATCATTGGAGTAATCAAGCCAATAATGGCTTGGTATCAAGGTAGTAGCAATGGGAATTTTGCAGATTGCATCCTGGCTATATTTTAAGATATTACAACAAGAGTTCTAACAAACTGGGTATGAATGTGAGAATGGAAAAATCTGGAACGAAGCCAAGAATTTTGTTTCAGCAACTGAAAGGATGTGCCATCCATTTAAGTGAGAAATGGAGGGACACCTGGGTGGCTTAGTGGTTGAGCATCTGCCTTCGGCTCAGGGCGTGTCCCGGGGTCCCAGGATCTAGTCCCACATCAGGCTCCCTGCATGGAGCCTGCTTCTCCTTCTGCCTATGTCTCTGCCTCTCTCTGTGTCTCTCATGAATAAATAAATAAAATCTTTAAAAAAAAATAAGTGAGAAATGGAAAAGACTCAGTAAAATAGGTTTGCAAGGACAAGGGGGATGAGAAGTTCAGTTTCGCACCTGTTGATTTGGAGATATCTATTTGACCACGTAGTAGATCTGTCAAGTAGGCAGTCACATATATGAGTTTGAAGTTCAGAAGACACATCTGGGCAAGACATATAAATTTGGATGATATGGGCATATTGCTGTTATTAAAGGTTATGTGCTGATTGAAGTAACAGTGTAGTGAATGTAGACAGAGAAGAGGAAAGGATAAAGAACTAAGATCAGGGAACTCCAGCAGTAAGAGATCTGAAAGAGGAAGAGAAACCAACAAAGGAGATTGAGGTGGAACAATAATGTTAGAAGAGAAGCACAAGTGTGCTATAATGGAAGCTAAGTGAAGAAAACATATCAAGGGCAATACCCTTGACAAGTTTCAAGAACTGAAAAGTGACCATTGGGCATAGCAATTTGGATGTAATTGGTGATCTTGACAAGAATAGTTTTGGTGTAATAATCAGGAAAAATCTGATTGGCAAGGATTAAGGAAGAAGAGGAGAAATGGAATTCAGTGTTACTGAGTATAGTCAAATATCTCAAGATAGTTTGCTGCAAAAGGGAAAAGATAATCAGAGTTACAGTTGTTGCGTGAAATGGGACTTAACGGAGGAATTTTTTAAGATGGGAAAAGAAGAACATTTTTTACTTGTGTTCATCCTTATGACGTAAGAAAGAACAATAATCCAGATGAAGGGGAATAAATTCCATTATGTGATTCTTGGGTAAGTGATAGGCAATTGTATTTAGTGCACAAGGGAAGGTTTTAGAAAGGAGTAAATATCATTTATTTCCAGAAACCTGAGAGAAAGCAAAATATATAGTTCAGTTGTGAGTTGATATATGTATGTAACTATAAGATTTCCCGGAGATTCTTTCTAGTTGCTTTAATTTTCTCAGTGAAAAAAAGAAACAAAATCATCAAATTGGAGTGATAGAGGTATTAGGATGGAGGTATGGGAAATTTAAGAAAAGAGAAAAGGGGCACTTGGGTGGCCTCAGTCAGTTAAACATTTGCCTTCAGCTCGAGTCATTGTCCTGGGGCCCTTGGGTTAATGGGATCAAGCTCCATGTTGGGCTCCCCACTCAGCTCAGTGAGGAGTCTGTTTGTCTTTTCCCTCTCTTGTGCTCTTTCTCTCACACTCTCTTTCTGAAAAGAAAAAAAAAAAAGGTCTTTAAAGAAGAAAGGAATAGGTATGGAATAGTCCTCTGGGATAGTAGTAGAAAGTACATGAACTAGTGAAGTACAGTGGATTGTGGGCAGCCGTAGGGGATCTCCAACAGTTTCTCAAATTGAGTTTAAGGTGAGATCATTCAGAGCTATCGTGTATTTCTGCATCAGTATTTAGCTGCCTATGTGTAGGTGCTGAAGAGGCCAAGAGTTAGATTTCAGCAGGATTGTAGCTTCGCCTAGTAAAGGTTATTGAGGGGCATTGAGATGTTTATAGTCCAATTGATTGATGGTCCCCATGGGATCAAATGATCGTTAGAGTTGAGATACTAGAGCAAATGAGCTGAAAAGATAGGAGTTGATGATCAAAGAACTAGATGCATGAAACAGGTTATGGAAGTATGGACATTCCCTGTAATGAATAGCCCTAGAAATGACCAGGACATTGATTGATTAAAATAACACAGAAGACAAGATTTTTAGAGGAAAGAAGAGCAAGCAACCAAAGGCCAAATTTCAGGAAGGATTGTATATGTATATATGGAAATCATCTATAATTAAATCAAGAGTTATGTTGGAAGAGAGGCAGGAGCTAAAGTCCTTGAGAAACATGCAGGAATTAATTGCAAGATCATCTAGTGACTGCAACAATGAAGGTAATGAGTGATAAAATCTAATGACAATAGAGTAAAAGCTAGAATTTATAGGGACCAGGGAAGAAAAATGATATAGAAACAGTCATAAGAATGGAAGTGGCCACATTGATGAAAGGCAATCTCTTATGTGATTTTTAAAACTTGATTATGGCATTATGGCTAGTGTAATGTAGAAACTCATTAAATAATAACAACTAATTGACTTAAATGTTGATAGGGTAGAGAAAAAATGCTTCAAATTAAAGCATCATAAAAAAAAATATGTAGATGAGCAGTGCTAGAGAGAGTTCTGTGTTAGAAAGAAAAAGTATGAAAGAATAAGGCAGTTGTGGGTTCCAGTCACAGCGCTGCCATCTATGAGCCGAGTTCTTTATTGAAGTGTTTCATCTCTACAACGGGGAGAAAAATGACTACCTCACAGAGTTATCGTGAGGGGTAAGAACAATGGTTTATGTAAAGCACCGGGCACAGAATAAGCATCTAATTAACATTAGTTCTCTCCCCTGAAAGTAGAGATTCAAATACTGAACATCTTTACAAGGTACCACAACAAAGCTAGACTTCTGAGGTAAATAATGTCTATTTCTATCACCACTGATAAATGATTCATGAACCCATTCATACACCAACTGTGTGTTATTTCAGTGACTCAAAAATGTGCTTGTGGACTCTTAGAGAGTTTCCTTTTTTTCAATTTCTAGCTCTATATCACTTATTATAACACTTACTCGGAACAACAGTCAAAAGAGGAAAATCTGAACATTATCATTTTCTTTTTAGTGAGTACTAAAGTGAGCGTTAATTTTTTTGGTTTTTTTTTCCTTAAATTATGTGGATATATAACTAGCCTGATCATTGGATAGCATATAAACATATTAATTATTGAGAATATTTAATGAATAGTGAAATGCATGTAATTGAATGACGGTATGACAAGTTGGAAGATGATACGTATTTTCTACTAAAATATAGTGATGTTGGATGAATGTTACTAAATAATTGTTGTTGGTTGTATAGAGAATTTTTAAGATTTATTTATTATTTGAGGGAAAGAGAGTACGAGTGGAAGAGGAGCAGAGGGAGAGAATATGTCCTGTTGAGCACAGAGCCTGATGCCAGGCAGGCTGTATCCCACCATCCATGAGATCATGACCCGAGCGGAAAGCATGAGTTGGGGGCTGAACTGCCTTAGCCACCCAGCTGTTCTAGTCATATAGAGGATTGAGATATATTTATGGTCTTTTATGATCAATGAGAGAAGTAAAAAATGACCCTAGGAAAAGAAGGGATGGAGGGAAGAGCTTCATCTATACAGTCACTGAGGCACCCATTAGGACTCTGCAGTTCCCTAGAATCTTATAGTTGTTGTTGGGTCCTGTTCATATGGCCAGTAGAAGAGTACAAAGAGGGAGAGTGCACAAAGCATTTAAAAAGTTGTATAGGGAAGCCTGGGTGGCTTGGTCAGTTGAACCTCTGCCTTCAGCTCAGGTCATGATTCCAGGGTCCTGGGATCGAGCCCCACATTGGGCTCCCTGCTCAGTGGGGAGTCTGCTTCTCCCTCTCCCTCTGCTTGTGCTCTCCCTCTCTTTCTCTGTTGCAATAAATAAAATCTTTTTTTTTTAATTTAAAAAAAGGTGTACAGGTCAGCATCAAAGTGGTGAACATTATGTTTGCCTACTTGCCACTGGCCAGAACGAGTCAGACGATCCACTCAGATGCAGAGAGGCTGGGAAATGCAGTCCAAATGTGTGCCAAGGAGAATATGTGCTTATAAATGTACTAGTTGGTCCATCCCAAAGTTGATGTGTTACTAGATGTTAAATTAGAAGCAGGAACTCTGTGGTATTATGAAAATGTGGAAAATGGATGGATCAGTGTAAGCTCTCCAGGCACTGGATGGGCAGATAATGTTTCACAGGAGGGACGGACTACTGAGGTACCGTATGCCTTGCAAGACACAGAAGATTTAGTCAAGTGCGTATTTTTCAGGGAGTGAATAGCAACGAGAGTAGGAATGAGCTTGAAATACATTTCAACACTGGAATTCATCTAAGTATTCAAATGACTTGCTCAAAGAGTCACAGTTATCCTGAATCTACATCTAGATATAGCTCTAATAAATTCTACGGTTTAAGATTGTTACGAGGGAAATCGTATTTCCCGTTATCTTCATTATACCAACTAACGTGCACATATCTTACATGGAAAGGGTCTCGACTAGATTGTCTTATTCCTTTGAAAAGTAGCTTAATTTAGCCACAGTTTAAGGAAAAATAGAACTAATATGACACACAAGTGGATATACATTAGAAAACAAATTATGGAGAACAGACTATACCGCCCACTCGGAACTGAACCAGACAACATCAAGTGTATAGGAACAGATATTGCAGTAATGAGAGCACAGCTGTTTAGGATTATGCTGAAATGTAGGAAACATTATTCATGGAACAAAGAAAGGAAACTAAAGAGAACAGCTTTAAAACAGCACCTTCATATTTAGCCTCATATTGCATATTTTACATATTTTAATCATATCTCACTTCCTTCCAAAATAGACTTGAGGCAGTTTATAACAAGATAATGTTACGATAGCACAGACGCAGGGACAAGCCGAGGTGGGGTAGTGGTGGAATAATACCAGATTACTCATACTAGATTACTAATGCTGGGGGTAAGCTTTAATTTAGGACAAACGTTTGGCATTTAGCTTCCTGGCACTCGAGGCAAAAGAGAAAAATGGAATTCTATCATATTATTCAGTAAAATAATATGTTATTTAGTGAAAAGGAGGAGGTGAGCTTTTACTCTCCCATAGTCCTGATCCCTAAGAGGAGCTTATTTCACAATTATTTAATAAGGCAGTTTTACAAGAGATGGCTTCAGCAACATCCTATAAATAAATCCTGAACTTCTATTTCTTGCTTGGCTCTCCGCTGAGTTCTTGGGACACACAGAGGAATATGAAGCATCCTTCCCCTTAAGCTGCTCACAGCTAGTATAAATCTAATTGGGCAGTAAATGCAATAAATGAGTTACTTGCAAGACATAATGGTAGCCCAGAGGAAACAGTGTCAGCACAGTCAAAGAGAGAAGACCTCACTGGGGGGCGGGGGGGGGGGAGAAGTGTTGAATTGATCTTAAAGTATGAATAGGTCAAGGATTATAAGAAAAATGAGCAGACCTCTCTCTTACCTCAGAAAACAAAAACTGCAAGGCACAGTCTTAGGCAGGTACTTGGGACATAATTTCTTTGAAGAACCAAAGTAATAGCATTGAGATGCCTGAAATTCAGAACAGTTTGAGTAAAAAGTTCTAAAATTTGAGGGATGAGTTGTTGACTGATCCAGCGCAAGCAGTAGCGGGGAGATACCGCCTTTCTTTTTAACCGAGTCTGGATTATTTTTAATTGTGGCAAAATGCACGTAACAAAATCTACTCTCTTCACCATTTTAAGTATATAGGTCAGTGTTGTTAAATATATTTACCTTATCGCTCAACCAATCTCCAGAAATACCTCCTCTTCCCACACTGCAACCCTGTACCCGCTGAGCGACCCTGCACTCCTGCAGCCACCACCGAACTTCTGTGATCTCCAGGTCTCTCCTGTACGCGCCGTCATACACAGGGAGTCTCTTTTAGTGCTCGGCCCATTTCACTTGGCATGATGTTCTCGAGGTCTGTCCTACGTTGTACCATGTGTCAGAGTGTCCTTCCTCTTTAAGGCCCAATAATATTCTATTGAGTGAAATACCACATTTTATTTACCCATTCATCCATCGATGGACATTTCCACCTTTTCATGATTGTGAATCACGCTCCCAGGAATCCGAGTGTACAGATATCTCCTAGAGACGCCACTTTTAGTACTTTTGCATGTAGATAGACACCCAGGTGTGGAATTGCTGGATCATATGTTAATTCTATTTTTAAATTTTTTTGAGGGGGGGAGGGGAATGACTGTAAAGTCTTCTAGAGAAGCTGCATCATTTTATATTTCCATCAACAGGGCACAAGATTAGTGACCTTGTGGAAGGAGAGCCTGGAGAGAGAGCTAGCTTACTTCTGCCCTGTGAGGTTACAGCCGGAAGGTCCTGAGGACGGGAGGCAGGCTCACACCAGACCCCGAATGTGCTGTGCCCCGATCCCCGACGTCCCGGCCTCCAGTGCTGTGAGAGGGAGGTTTTGAGGTTGTAAGCCGCCCACCCAGGCTGTGGTATTGTGTGACAGCAGCCTACACAGACTAAGACGCCTCCCTAGGAAGATGAGTAGGGGCATGGCTTTGGAGGGCTTTCTCTAATCACGTCGTGATTACGTTATTGTTCAGATGATATTTAAGGACTGGACAGGTTATCCACTTAGAACCAAACGAAGGCGGTGCATGCATGTGCCTTGTCCAAGACAATAAGAACCTTGATAAAAATGCAGACCTAATCTAAGGAGGCATTTAGCACTAGGTACCTTGGTGCCTACGAGGTCGCTAAGAAGCAGTTCCCCTGGTACGAGGAGATCAGAGCAGCCAGGTGGCTCTGCCCTGGGTGGGACAGACCTCACAACCTCGGTGGGAATGAATGCATTTTCTCAGATCCAACGTGTTCTCTACCAAGTGACCTGAAAGACCAAAAAGAAAGGGTCTTACCCCAGTGCGTCTTAGGATATGCTGCTTTTGCTGTTATCAGACATATGTTTAGGGATTATTCATAAACTCTGCTTTTTAGAAACAGAAGACGCGTATCTCTAAATTTATACGTCTTTGTTTTACTGTTGCTAACTTAGTTCTCGTAGTTTATTATAATGTGCTTGGAAGAAAGGTCATGCCTGCCTCCTCAGCATACCCCTGGCCGTAGAGCAGGATTTGAACCCAAGTAGCCTGCCTAGATAGTCCATAATCATATACCAAATCCTCTAATAAATATTTATTAAATACAAGTTTTGAGGAATAATTTTAATTGGCCCTTCCACTCCTTAAATATCTCATCATCTCTCCCATTTATGTCACAGCCTGTCTCTCAGTCCTCTGGAGAAATTTACTTTTGTTCTTCTTGTACATCCATATCAGGAAGATCTCCCATGGTTTCCTGATGCCCCCTCCCCCATGGGATAATTAGATGGACACCTGAGTTTGTGTGAGAAGCATAAGGGCCTCACTACCACCATTACCATGTCTAAGCTACCCAGCCTCCCCTCCTCCTCACCCCCCACCAAGCACACACACGGTGCATTCCCAGGAAACGTGGACCTTTTAATACTGTCTTTCTGGAATTGATGCATCTGTCTTTTTTTTTTTTTTAAGATGATATTTATTCACAAGAGACACACAGAGAGGCAGAGACACAGGCAGAGGGAGAAGCAGGCTCCCCACAAGGATCCCAGGATCCTGGGATCGCCCCGTGAGCCAAAGGCAGACGCTCAACGGCTGAGCTGCCCAGGTGCCCCAATGCATCTGCTTGTTGTTTAACCTAGTGAGATGAATACTAGTACAATGGCCTGGTGTGCAGTCTCAAATAATATCCTTAGACAGATCGCTGCGGACACACCTTGATTTTGATTTTCTTCCCCGCTCCCCACCGCCGGAGTGTGTAGCTACTATGCTGGTTACTCAGATATGCTCTGCTGCTACATCTTTCATAGGGAACCTGACCATCCATTAAAGGGGAAGCTTTTCAGGTTCTATATTATTGAAGATACTATGCGAGTTTATTTACCCAACAAATGTTCTTTGTTTTTAAGCTTTTACTTCTTTATTTTTAGACGGAGAGAGAGAGCAGGAGGAGGGGTAGAGTGAGAGGGAGAGAGAGAGGATCTGAAGCAGACTCCGCCTTCAGGGTGGAGCCTGACACGCAGGGCTCAGTCCCACAGCCCTGAGATCATGATCGGATACGAAAGGGAGATCCCGACGCTCAACCCCATGAGTCACACAGGCACCCCAACCCAACAAACGCTTTTAAGCAGCTATTGTAACCCAGATACTGTTCTAGATACTTTTATCACCAAGCATTTACATACAAAGAGTGGCCCCCTCAGAGCTTTAATTTCACTATTATTTATTATTTATGATAGTTGTTGGGCTACCCTTTATTCCTTTTAATCTGGGGCCCATTACAGATATCTACATAACCACGAAATCTTCATCTTACCTATTATTCCTTCCATATAGTACTTTTTTGGTACCTTTACAAATGTAACGAACAGTAACTGCATTAATTATATATTTTATATGTATGGATGCTATATGAATTTGCCCACATTATTTAATGGTTAGGAATTTTGATAATTTTATATAACATTACATACATAAAGTTTTATAGATTTTGCAGGCGTATATAATACTATCACTTTATGAGGTAACATTTATGAGTGTTTAGAAAAACTACTAAATTATTAAAGTTTTCATCTGTTACGTTTAAAGGCAGGTGCTAGAAGTGTTCCATGCAAGAAAACAGACATCATTTTTACTGAGTGAGCATAGTTCATTTTCTCAGCCAGTTTGTTTAATTAGATTTAGAATCCCATGTTAATACCACGTTAGGATTGCAAATTTCAACCTTCATGACTCAAGAAAGTAAAAAGTTAGGGTTTTCATAACAACATCAATTTCCTTACATTTCTTGTGCCTTATAATAAAGTGTACATTTAGAACACTAACCAGCAATTCAGGAATTATATATAATCAGTGTCGGACAAGTTAATGTTACTAAGAGGATCTTAACTTTCATATTCTCTGATTTGTTTTTAAATTTACAGCTTTAACAGTGCACTAATGGAAAGATCTTGCATTTAATTTTCTAATTTTTATGAAGCAGACAAGAACAGATAATAAAGGTGGAAAAGTTGATAATGATTACTTCAGTATGATGACTTTTTCATTAGTGAATTTAGAGGCAATCCTGTGAATTTTTAATCAGTGTGTTTGATTTCAGAGTGTTTATGCTTATAATATCCATGTTACTTCTACCTCAGCTCCTTAGAAAATTTGAACTTAGGGACAGATTTCTATTCACTTGGTAGCCTGTAACTGAACACTTTTTAACATATGCTGCAAGTAACATTAATTGCCAAGTCCTAAATTGTGGTTCCAGTCATACTTCTATTCTGCTAAATTCTGATTTAAGTAATATACCCCCAGGTCCACTTTGTGTAGTTAAACATTAAAAATTACATATAAACTGCACCAACACAAAAAAGAGTCCAAAGAAAAATCGATCTTAAACTGGTATATGCCTATTAAATGTTGTAAAAATATTTAAGTGTAGTCACTGAAATATAAATGGACTTTAATTATTGATAGAGTAATAACTTTAACCCAATTATACTTATTAAACTCTGATAGAATTATCTGTATCACATATGCAAATTATTTTGTGACTGTAGAAAATCCATAAATATTTAGAAAGCATCGTTGTATATTATGCATGATGTATTGCATAAACTTTATATTGCATATTATGATTGACATATTATATTACATGTGTTTTAGAAGGTATAGTCATAGTACATATTATATGCTATGCATTATGTATCCTGCATATGCTTTTAAAAATTGACTTGTTTAAATAAATCCACACACAGATGAAATTCAAGGTTATAATCAGCACAGACTCTCTCTGAGCCCCCAGCAGTGTTGGCAACAAATAAAAAATTCGCTGCAAAGAAGCGTGCAGTAAAACTGGCACTGTGATTTAACAGTTTTATTTATTGGCTCTTGTTCAGAGATCAGGTACTTGGGTTCAGGGTTGTGGACTTCATATGATTTATTTTCAAAGTTCAGATAAATGTAGGCCTGGTAGGCGGTTGTCTTCGCTGTGTGATTTGACACGTTCCAAAATGTTTGCACGCTAAGAGACAGCTCTCTCTGTTGGTCATGGACTGCGCCAACTCCGGGTGTTACATGCCCTGCCATCTTCTACAGCGGAGGCTGTTCACCTTGTCTGGGTCACAGACCCCTCTTGAGACTATGAAGGAAGCCGTAGACATTCTTCCCCCTAAAACGCATACATGATAATCATGAATCTTCAAGCCGACCCAACAAGGACAGGTTAAAACCTTTGCTTTTATGAGTCTTTGGGAAGAAACAGCTTTTGAAAATGTCTAAAATGGCTTGGGATTTTTCCCAACCTGGGATAATAAGTCAGCAGATTAATCCTAGTATGTAATTTAGTTTATGTGTGTTTACATATTCTATTTTCTTCTAGTAATTAGGTAGACTCTTAAAGAATTGACACATATGACTTAAAAACTTCAAATAGTACTAAACTAAGTCTACATTTGTAGGTAATTCAGGGGAAACTCTGCATTCATTAACTGATCATTACTAAGCATCAACCATGGTTCAAATGATTACTATGCCCTGGGCACAAAGTGAAGATACATTAGAGCTTCTAACCTCAAGGAGAACATCATCTAGGAGTGAGAAAAACATATCAGATAATATTTACAACAAAATGAGAAGAATTTTAAGGAGAGGACTGACAATTCTTAACATTTATCATCAACCTGCTAGATATCAGGCTATGGGATAATACTTTCTATGAATCTAGATAGTGCTTTATATGAATTATCTCTGTCTTTGCAACCTTATGTGATAAATACCTTCACTTTTTTTTTTTCCCCATTACAAAGGCAAGCAGTGTAACACACAGAGCCTGAATAATTTGCCAAGGTCACTCAGCTGGGAGTTGAGGCCAGTTCTATGTGACAAGAGCCTCATCTCTCAATATTGCATTATTTAAATTTGCTTTTTCAAAAGCTAACGTTAGTAGAGGGAGTATCAGTAGGAGGAGAAGGGGACTGGGGGAAGAAAACTAGTTACGTGTCAATTTTTTGAGATGCTGAAGGCTTGAACTAATTCAATCTTAATAGTGTTGGACAGAAATGAATATATGGGATAGATTGGGCCTACTGACTAATTAGATATAAGGCTTTAAGGAGAAAGAAAAATCAAGAGTGACTCCTAGATTTCTGACTTTAATGACTTGAATAAGGATGCTACCTAAGATAGGAAATGACAGAGAAACAGCTTGGGGAAAAAGGAATAACCAATGATCATATGATCATTAATCAATTAAGATTCTTGAAATAATGGTGCCTGTAGGACATCTGGTAGACCATTGAACATGATGGGTCTAAGAGCTCAGGGTTTTGAGCTAGTACAGGGGTGCTCAAATTGTGCTCCACAAACCTCTGGGGGTTTCTGAAATACTTTTAGGGAATTCACACAAACTATTTAAATAATATTCTAGGGCATTACTTGCCTTTTTCACTGTATTGATAGTTGCACAGATGCTGCAAAAATAATGAGTAAAGGTACCTTAGCACAAATGAAGGAAGTGGCACCAGACAGTTATATTTAAATTAAAATTTAAAGCCAGTTTCACTTAACAATATGGAAGCAGTGAAAAGCTATTCATTTCATTAAGTCTCAACTTTCGAGGTTTTTAATGTTTAAATATGCCCTGCGATGAAATGCTAAATATGCATAAAGCATCTCTTTAAACAAAATACCCTGATTGTCTCAAGAAGAAACAGTTTGTTCAAGTGGCGAACTAAATTAGCCACTTTTTTTATATAATGCCTTTATTTTTATTTTTTTTTTTGGAAGAACAACTGACATGCCAACTATGGTTATTCAGATGCGGGTATTTGGCAGACATTTTCTCAAAAATTAATGAAGTGAGCCTCGTATAACCATTCCTATGAGGTTTACAATCTCCTAATACCTAAAGACTTTTCTGGTATGATTGGTGGTGATGTTGAAAAAAATTTTTAATATATATTATATATATATATATGTTTGCATATATAATATGATCTTGAAATGTGTCAACATTTGAAAAATGAATATAACTCAGGGAACTAATATTTAATAGTTGTCCAGTGCAGGATGTAGCAAAATCATGCATGGGCAAAAAGCCCATTCAACATGTAAGCTAGAGGAATAGATTTTAATGTAAGAGAAAATGAAAAATTCATTGAGGTGGTTTCAGATCCCACCTTGTAACTAATCTTTTATAAACTGCCACTTGTCAAGATTTGGTATAGTATCAAAAAGGAATATCCGCAGTTATCTGAAAATGTTATTAAAATATACCATTCCTTCCTTCCTTCCCAAATATTTATCTGTGTGAGGCAGGATTGTCTTCATATATTTCAACCAAAAGAGCATATCTCAACAGATTGAATACAGCAACAGATAAGCAAAGCCTGCTCTCCTCTGTCAAGTCAATCATTAAAGAGATTTGCAAAAATGAAAAAAAAAGGCCACTTTTCTAGAAAATTATTTTTTCATGATAAAGGTGTTATTTACATGAACAAGTAGTGAGTTAATTATTATTCTTTTTAAAGAAATTGATAAAAAGTATTACAAAAAATCAGACAGTTTATTTGGAAGTGGCTTCAGCCTCAGTTCTAAGGGAAAAATAAATCTCAGCCATTTGCTATTCATGGAGGTTTCTTTTAGATAATCTTGTCTTTTGCATAAGGCATCTATTGCATAAATGGGTGCACACACGTAAAAAACCCTGTGACTAAGGAGACCCTTACTTGGTAAAGGCAAATATGCTTTGAGAGATTTTTTTATTTTGCTTTAGCAACTTCAATTAGAAATTCTTTAAGAAAAAAATTATTTAAAAAGAGGTTTTATTTATTTATTAGAGAGAGAAAGAGAAAGAGAGAGAGAGAGGCAGGCAGAGACACAGGAGGAGGGAGAAGCAGATGCTGGACTTGAAATCCCAGGTCTCCAGGATCACACCCTGGGCTGAAGGTGGCGATAAACTGCTGAGCCACCCAAGAGACCCCCCCCCCCAAAAAAGAAATTCTTTAAGGAACATTTATCACAAACATTTTATATATGAGATACACATTATGTAAGCTATAATATTCATTAGTTTTGATAAATATCCAAAAATGTGTCCAAGTGAATAATATTAAGACACATGTTTTTGGAAGGAATGAAGGAGTCATCAAGTCAATATTCTGGCAAACTTTCTTTTTCTTTTTTTTTTTTTTCAAACTTTATTTTTCTTAAGCTAAATCAGTCTAAAGAAGCAAGAAGTGACCTTCACTCCCTTGCTTGCTTTTTTACTGAAGCTCACTAGCATACAAGACTCTTCTAGTAGAAAATTCATGCGGTAAAAATCACATCTGCATCATCTTTTATCACCGTTTATCATTTCTGAGGTACTTGTACTTAGTATTACCAACTCCTCCATGAAAATTCCTTACAAGTCAAAATGTCTCTAATCCCTCGAGCAAATGTACATAATCAACCTACACCTGGATACGTAGAGAACATTGATTATGTTTCTGTTTTTTTCTAAATTCTTATAGTCAGGAACATTTTAAGTGTCATATTTTAGAGGTAAGAGCTCCTAGGATATCAAATAACTCATTTAGGTGAGGAAAAGTCATGAGAAAGGACAAACCAGTCTCAATGGGAGTATGAATTCTGTGATTCCTGTGTGCTAACCTTGAACCAAGGGAGGGCACCTAATCCTTTATGCCAACCCCATATCAGTAATGCTGTACTGGAAAACTACTGGGATGTTACATGCTCCCTGAGGAGACACAGTGTCATCCCTGGTGATGACCTAATTATAACATTTTTCACAATGTCATGAAATAAGGACATGCATTCGTCCGTAGGCCTTCAACATCATATAAACGTAATGACACTGCTGAGAACATTGCTACTTTAAGGATAACAGCGAGTATCAGGGTTTTTCTTAATAAACATAAAATCTAAAGATATTTTCATGGGAGTTTTAAATCGTACATGAATATTTTGAAGGATCCCAGGTCCCGCAGTAGCGTATGACGATGCTAGGTGAGAAATGAGATGATCATCAAAGTGAAATCCTGTTGCCATAATTGAAATAGTCCATCAGAGTAGAGAACCCCAGTCTGGCTCACCGTTTGGGTGTATCCAAGTGTGGAGTTTTGAAAAGCCATCGTATTGGTCAAGTCAAGAAAACGCTGAAACTGGAACAGGAAAAACCACGATTCCCATATCCGCGCCCTCCCTTGCTATCAGCTGCTTCTTGTCTTGCCGTGATTCTTATCCTGCATGGACTAAGCATCTCCTATTTCGCAGCACTCTCGGCCTCTCTCTCTGTTCTTTTAGTTTGGTGTCCTCCCCCCCAGACTCATCTCAAGCTCTGTGTAAATCCGATCATTCTTTTCTCTTGTTATCTCCAGGCTCCTTAGCATTGCTGGATAAAAGTGCATGACCCTGTGGACAGATACCTTTAAAAAGTCAGGGTTCCGGGCCAAGCCGCACTCTCAGCGCTGCTCTGCCCTTAGGACGCTTTTTCTTTTTCTGTCCTCAGTACTTCACCACCGCCTTTCGTATCTCTCACAAGACATTCACTTCTTCTTGCAGGTTTATTCTTTCCCTGACTTATACCTGTTCTAGTGGTACTACGTAAAATTGTCCAAATAGCCGATCCTGATTAAGCAGGTGTCACCAGAAATTAGAGTCGGGGCTTAGCAGTTTCTTTAAGTTGTAATAATCCTGGAAATTAGGTGTTATTATTATCCGATTTGTAAAATGATGAAACTGAAGACCAAAAAAAAAAAAAAAAAAAAAAAAAGAAAAGAAAAGAAAAGAAAAGAAAAGAAAAGAAACTGAAGACCAACCTACACAGTTATTCATGGAGGAGCCAGGATTCAAAGTGGGGGCTTTCTGATGGACTCCCGAATCAATATCATTTCCACTCCAGGGCTCTATTCCTGTTTTATCCTGGGATTCTTTTTTTTTTTTTTTAAGATTTTATTTATTATTCATGAAAGACACAGAGAGAGAGAGAGAGAGAGAGAGAGGCAGATAGAGAAGCAGGCTCCATGCCGGGAGCCTGATGTGGGACTTGATCCCGGGACTCCAGGATCACGCCCTGGGCCAAAGGCAGGCACCAAACCACTGAGCCACCCAGGGATCCCCTATCCTGGGATTCTTAAGTGATTTTCAGTTTTCTCTCTTTGGAGTATTTTAATTCTTCCTAAAAAGTACTTTCCTCTGTGAAAATCTGAAGTTCACTCCCTTATGTATGCAAGTGTATAACCTTCTAATACTATTGCAACGAATAAACTATCTCAAGCATTGTAAGAGATTTTTAAAAATTAGATAATTTTATTTCCTGCGCCCCGCCCCCCAGAGGATTGGCGTCAAATAAGGGAGATAAGTGTTCAGTAAATACAGGCAGTATGTTAGTTGTTTGTGGATCCCACAACAAAATACCACGAACTGGGTGCCTTAAATAACAGAAATTGGTTTCTCATGGTCCTGGAGACTGAAGTCCAAGATCGAGGTATGTGCAGGTAGGTTTCTCCTAAGTCTTCTCTGCTTGTAGGTAGTTGCCTTCTTGCTGTGTCCTCACTTGGGCTTTTCTCTGTGCCTGTGTACCCCTGGTGGCTCTCTGTCTTCTTATAAGGACACCAGTCCTATGGATTAGACCCCACCCTTTTCACCTCATTCAACTTCAGTTTCCTTTTTAAAGGACTTCTTTTTAAATATAAGCACATAATGTAGAGGGTGGGGGAACCACGTGAATTTTGGGAGGACATAATTCAGCATAGACGAAGCAGCAAATATGACAATCATTTTCAGTGAGTTAAAAAAAATTACTATATTTAGAAATTTGAGAGTTAAGAATAGTATAGATGGATGTGATTTTGACACATATGCTGGAGAGAGAGAGATGTAGACTAGACCTTCATGGATGACTATAATCTGGGGGGGAAAAGTGACACAAGAGAAAGAATGTTTCTTATTATAGACACTGACTGTAAGAGCAAAGGTACTTCTTATACAGGAATTAGCAAGGTGCGTGTCACTGGTGGAGAGAACAGGCTGGCAAGTTGTGTTAGTACAGGTGGCGAGGCTCTGAAAAAATCCAAAGTTGGCATTAGGATAGTCCTTGAAGTTAGGAATGTTTGTCTCCATCCTTCCTTATCCACAGCAAAATCTAGCAGAAACTCAAAGTGTTGTGTTGGCTTAACTATCAATACATACATCTTAATCAGATCGATTCAGAACTAAAACGATCTCGGTGGTACGTGCAGTGAGACAGTTGCCACCATCTGTTGCACGGAGTTCACACTTTCCATTTTAGTGATTTAATGCCTTCGGTTTGTTTCTTTTTGCCTCTCTAACCTTACCTCACCCTGTCTCCTGGCTTGAACCCTGTTTCTAGTAGCTCAGTATCAGCTGCATCCCTAACATATAGACCCTGTAGGTGAGTCTACCCTAATGCGTTAGCTCATGAGTTGATCTTGTCAGAAGTGCTCTAACTCAATTCTTCTTCATTAATATGCTTTATAAAGGCTACTTTTAAGTTCAGTTTCTGTAGGGGCCAGTCTTCCTTGGGATTTGTTACCCGTGGATTACTAACCTACGTTATAGACTACTCTTCAGTGAAGTGTTTGATCATATGCTTTCGTTTTATACAGATAAATTTTATCTTCATGATTGGAGGTGAGAATTTTATTTTTTACCTCCTACATTACATTGTGCGTAAGATAGATTGATTGTAAGCTTTTGTTGACTACAACTGCAGGAGTTATTCTGTAGCATATAGGTCAGATATTTCAAAAGAGAGAGAAAGAAAGACCCTCACCAGCCACAGGAGGTATTCGCTGATCCTTAGTGTGTGACCCTTCCCATTGTCCTTCATGAGGGATTAGGAATAGTGATTTTTTTTAAATGGTAATTTTTCTCTATTCCCAAGGAGGAATTGCTATTTAAGATTTTATTTATTTATTTATTCACAAAAGACACAGAAAGAGAGAGGCAGAGACACAGGCAGAGGGAGAAGCAGGCTCCATACAGGGAGCCCGATGTGGGACTTGATCCAGGGACTCCAGGATCATGCCCTGGAGCTGAAGGCAGACGCTCCACCGCTGAGCCACCCAGGGGTCCCAGGAGTAGTGATATTTTACAAATTTCAATAAGCACATGTTATTCAGTGCTTCCTATAATGGCAACAGATTGAGCACTCCCTGAAACCTAATTTTATTAATTAATTAATTAATTAATTTATTTATTTATTTATAAACCTAATTTTAAATGGCAACTTTTGGAAAGATTTTAATATGTGCTTAAACATGTAAATAAAAACGTAGAAAAACATAAAAACACATTTTCTTGAATTTTCCGCCTGTAGAGGTCTTCCTCCTCTCTCTGTAACGACACACATTCTGTATAACTTACTAAGATAATACGTGGGGAGAAGGGTAATTGTTTTATATTTGCCTCCCTGGTGACCTTTTGAACATAGCATGTCTTGTACCACCGCTTTTATAGGCCACAAAATGCTTGACATCTCCAAGCATTTCGGACTGATACCATGAGACCTCATGATATTTTAAGGTCTTCCGTGTCTTTACAATGTTTAGTGTACCTGCAAGGAAAATCAAACAACGAACTGAAAGTTACATCTATTTTGTATAAATGATAAGCTCAATTTTATTCCTTCAGTAATTCCCTTCTCTTTTGCACAAAAGGAATGGTCAACTGTAAATAAGGCAGGTGGACTTTAGAAACTTCTCTTCTGATAATGAAAAGAGCTTTAATATGGGAACAAGTTTATGAATCTTCTTAACCAGAGAATTAACAAGTGTGGAAATTATGTAAATATGGTCTTTTCCTTTGGGGGCAGGATAACTCTTCATGCAGAATTCTGGGTAGGCTTCGGAGAAGGATGCTGGTGACTTTTTTTTTAAGAAGTTTTTTTTTTAATTTTTTTTAATTTTTATTTATTATTTAAGATAGTCACACACACACAGAGAGAGGCAGAGACACAGGCAGAGGGAGAAGCAGGCTCCATGCACCGGGAGCCTGACGTGGGATTCGATCCCCGGTCTCCGGGATCACGCCCTGGGCCAAAGGCAGGCGCCAAACCGCTGTGCCACCCAGGGATCCCGATGCTGGTGACTATTACTACAACCAGTTCATTTTCCCTGTAATTCAGTTCATTGTCATGTATTTTTACTGACCTATACCGTGTACCAAGACTGGTAGATTTTGCAGGGAGATGACAAGGAGGTGCATGTCTTGGTCTCAAGTAGTTATTATTAAGTTATCTTTTGGTTTAGTAACTTTTCTGACCAGAGAATTCCAAGACTCTTCTGTTATTGACCATGTTTATCAAAGCTCTCTCTGCCTACCCTTCGTCTTACTGCTTGTGCCATACTCTTAACACATCATATCATACTTCAGTCTCTGATCTGTAAGCTTTGGAAAACTTTCAATTTTTAAAGCTGCAGAAACTTAACAAAACATATGGAAACTCTGTACAAAGATAATGCCTTTGTACCAATATGACTCTATAACATTCACTTTGGAAGTGGACAGAGTGGCTCCAACTAAATGTTTAATTAAGCCTTTTATTTAGATGATTTGGGACACGATGACATTCGAGTTTATTCTTTCCTGTCATTGACCCCCCCCCCTTTTTTTTTGTAGCCTGACTCTATAACATTCACTTTGGAAGTGGACAGAGTGGCTCCAACTAAATGTTTAATTAAGCCTTTTATTTAGATGATTTGGGACACGATGACATTCGAGTTTATTCTTTCCTGTCGTTGACCCCCCCCCTTTGTTTGTAGCCTCTCTTCATTAAAATAAATGTAATTTGGTCCTTACCTCCAAACCTTGATTCCATTTTTACATACATTTCAGGTTAAATGAAAATGAAATTTCAGAGACAAGAAAATAGTGGAATGCTTAAAGAAATTCACAGAGTTCAAAAAATAGAAATGGTGACTTACCCATTTTACTTCATCAAAGACTTAAAACAATGTGATTATTTTGGGTTTTGTTTTTCTCTTTCTACTTGGTGTTATTTATGAGCCTCTTATCTGTAAGCAACAGGTAAGAGGCTTTTAAAACATTTGTGCAGGCACTAACGTGTATTTTTGTTTAAATCAAATTAAGTTTAGCTGCAACATTCCAGAGACACACACATGGTAGGGCTTTCCGAATCGGTCATTCGTTGTAGCAAGAGAACCCGTGCTTGTCTGACTATTCCCAACTTTGATGGTTATTACACAGTCTCAGAAATGGTCCATTTGTTTTGAATGTCAAAGCCTTTATTTCTGCAGGATGCAAGTCACTGTATAATCCAAGTACATAGTGACCTAAACCTTGAAACTAAGGGCTGCTTAATGAATTGCTTTTAGCTCATTCCAGCTAAAAAGTCTCCTTTCTAATTCTGAAAGACACACACCTGTTTCCCTGGGTGCCTGGTGGCTCAGTCAGTTGATTCTCTCTTGATTTTGACTCAGGTTATGATCTCAGTGTCATGAGATTGAACCTGGGCATCAGGCTCCGCGCTGAGCAAGGAGTCTGCTCGAGATTCTCTCTCTACTCCTACCTCTATCCTTCCTCCCCCACTTCAGAAAAATAAATAAATAAAGTCTGTTTCCCACTTCTGCATGTAAGCAGAGCCCAGTCTTTCAGAATAATTTCTTTTTGCATTCTTAGAGATGAAACAATTTACCCTCTTGGGTTTTTTTTTTTTTCTTAATGACTGCAGCTTTGAAATAAAACAGAAATTAATTTCTCAGTAGATTATCTGCCAACATTAAATTTTTAATAAATCAGCTTCCTGTGCTTAAAAGGATAATTTGTAAAAGTCATTGATTTGAGGATGGAGAATTGTGATTTGAGGCATTCAGGGCTGGCAAGAAGAATGAGCAACAACACCGCATGGTAAGCGAGTTGCATGTTGAGTGTGTTTCATGAAAAGGAGCGATCCATGATTGAAGATTGAAAAGCAGAAAGGCAAAAGCAGAAGTGCTTCAAAACACAGCTTCAACAATTTCACATACTGATTTGCTATAATCGCCATTAATCCCTATTTGGCTCATTAATGTAATGAGAGAACCTGGTTGAAAGGAAGTTCCAAAGTAAGTTCTAATTCTATTTAAAGATTATTGTGCAGCTGACTAATCACCGTAAAGAAGTCGAGGCTATTTCTATACTGTCAGAACTAAATGGAAGGATTTGCGGTCCTCGATAAATCTAATGCTCTCTTTGCGAATCCAATAAACATGATGGCCTTGTGAGGATTTTCCGAAGAAGATACAGAAAGTAGAGCTTAAAAATGATAACCAAACCAATAATCTGCTGTTTCATGTAACTATGGACGGTTACAATGAAAGCTATTCAGTATTACCTAACTGGGTGGGATTTAATCCCTTATTTGTTCTCATTTGATCCCAAACTTTTCAGTATGCAATTTACAATCAAACCCATAGTAGAAGAAATAAATGCTGCTGTAAATTATTTTTCAAAATTGTGATAGTCCGGCACTCACTCCATAAATGATTTCTCGGAACTATTGTAATGTCATGGTTTTTATGCGGCCCAACTCTACTCACTTAAATGTCTTTAAAAGTTAAAAGTTACATTTTCTCTGGTTTAAATCCCACAGCATCTTATTGGGGCAGAGCATTTATCTGCTTGACGTTTTACAGTCCATAGTTCTATTCATCTTGAGATTAACTAAAGGTCTCAAAAGGCATTTGGTAAGAAAAGGAAGGAAAAGAAAGAACTTTTCAAGGCCAGGAAAGTGGTGACTCTGTGCTAACAGTCTGGTATTTAATTATATTTCCAAACAAAAATATGTAAATAGAATGTGAATGCTGCAGCATATGAATAATAGCAAAAGCAGGAAATCAGCCGAGAGGCCGCACGCTCAAATAGATTGCAAGATTCCTGGATTCTAGCTCTAGCTCTGTAATAACTAGATGAGTGACCCTTTAAAGTCATTTATCCTCCTTGGGCTTCAACCTCCCTCCAGTACAGAAAGAGCTTCCTGAAGATTCCTCCTGAGGTTCCTAAAAGCCTGTAATCCTATGACATGGCTTTGTATTATGGCTAACACAATCCCTTCCACAGTGAAACATGGTTTATCTTTGGGGATCATACTACATCTTCTGCCTTTGTATTGAACACTGCAGTAGGTTGGACCCGGGGTGGACAGAACCAGGACTTTCCAAGCTGAGTATCTTCTGCACAAAATACAGAATAATTGGGACCAAATAATTGGGAGCTAAAGGGGGGGAGGGCAGGGAGTGGGAAAAGGAAGACTACAGAGGGCAAAGACGGGGACTTGCCTCTTGGGTGACTCTCATCTAACTTGGATGCCTAATTTCTCAAATTCCATATGCCCCAAATTCAACCTTTCCTCTGCCCCCAAAACAATCCTCCAAGGCCTCTCAGCTATCTTAGCGTGCTCAGGGGATGGACAGCACAGCCTTCCACTTTCCAGATGAAACGTCATGGAATCATCCTTGACTTCAGTCTCTTTCTTCCCCCACACATATGGAAACTCTGATTTTTCTTGTTCAAAATACAGCCAGAGAGCGACCGCTTCTCATTGCTGCCACACGGGTCGAAGCCATCGTCATCGCTCACCTGCATCATCGTAGCAGCCCTCACCCAGAATCCCTGCTCCATGCCTACCCCCATCTCAGTGGCTACAGTTATCCTGCCAAAACTTGAGTTTGATTGTGTTACTTCTCTGCTCAGAATTGTGCAGTAGCTTCCCATGTGAGGCAGAATGAAATCCAGAGCTTTTAGAACAGTCGACATGTCGAGCCCTACATGACCTTCTGCCGTCCGGACACTTCTCTGCCATCTCCTTCCCTTTCTGCCCCTCTGGTAGGTCTCCTCAGCCGTATGTATTGCTCAATCCGCCCCAGCCGCACCTGCCTTCATATTGCATTTTTTTTCTTTGCCTGGAACACTTTTTTCCAGATATGTAGTTGGCTAACTGCAGCAGCTTTTTCAAGTGTCTGCATGATCATGTTACTGAGTCCGGCACTTTAGTCTGTTTTGTCTACTGATGCATCCCAAACATCTAGAACAATGCCTAGCAAATGGTAAATAGTCGTTAAATGTGTAGGTGACTCTTGAATGATAAGGATTTGGACTGTACAGGTTCACTTATATGCAGAATTGCATAAATACAGCAGAGAATCGCAAATATATTTCTCTTCCTTATGATTTTCTTAACATTTATTTTCTCTAGCTTACATTATTGTGAGAAAACAGTATATAGGGCAGCCCGGGTGGCTCGGCGGTTGAGCGTCTGCCTTCGGCTCAGGGCGTGACCCTGGGGTCCTGGGATCTAGCCCCACATTGGGCTCCCTGCAGGGAGCCTGCTTCTCTCACTGCCTGGGTCTCTGCCTCTCTCTCTGTGTCTCTCATGAATAAATAAATAAAATATTTTTTAAAATACGGTATATAGTGCATATAACATACAAAATATGTGGTCAATGACCTATTTATATGATTGGCGAGGCTTCTGGTCAACAGTAGGCTACGAGTAACATTTTGGGGGAGTCAAATGTTATATGTGCATTTTTGGCTGTATGGGGGTTTGTGCCCCTAACCCCATGATGTTCAAGGGTCAAATGCATCAATCTTCAATGTTATATTTCTACCGCTGGGATTTGCCTTCTTTTCTCAGTTGCTAATATCATCCACTGCGTGCCTAGTTTATGAGATCAACCCTGACATCAGCTGTGTAATTCATTTTGCCAAGTTCTCTTAGGAGGGCCTTAGCTTGCTCTGTGGGCTATCAACAGCTCTGTACTAAGCGTTCTCCAGAAGGAAGCCTGGTGTAGTCAATGGAGGCATTTTTGACACACAGATTTCCTTAGAGAAAAGCAGTGGAGAAGGAGAGTAAGTCATCATCTTTCAAAGCAAAACCATCCACACACACACACACACACACACCTGAAGGGTGGGATCAGCTAAGATGATGACAGCAGGAGAACAAAGATTGTTAAGAAGCCAAACAAAAAGTTAGAAACTGCACAGAGACTATATGGGAATATAAAATTGGTGTTGTAGGAAAAGGTCTAGAAAGAAGCATTCGAAGATACAACCCGATGGCGATGTAATGTCAGAGCCAGGCAAAGGTCACAGTTGTTACTTATCTCTTACTATTTTGCTTTGAGATAGGATGGCAGGAAAGGAAGGAAGGGGCTAATTCAAGAGTACTAATTGAAAAAAACCTGCTTTTTGAAATGTGTTTTGAGCCAAGTGGTCACTCATAGGTGCAGGCAGCAGAAGGTCAAGGCTGGGTAGAGGAGGCCAGACTGGGCATTGTTCGGACAGTCACCACCCAGCAGGCTGCATATGGGGTGAGGACCTGCAGGCCTAGGAAGGGTGACAGGCCTGGCCCAAGTTTGGCGAAAGGTCAGTGTCTCTGCTATAGCTCTGGTTCCCTCTTCCAGTCTTTTTTTTTTTTTTCCTCTTCCAGTCTTTACGCAGAGAAGACAGAGACGCAGATGTGTGTTTGCCCTTATTGCAGCCAAGGATTTAGCCAGTTCCCCAAACAATCCTGCCTTCTCCTGATGAAGGTAAGGGCAGAGGCGCTGAGCCTACGAGCAGCGAATGCAGGGATGAGAAAAACACCAGCGTGTCAAGTGTGCAATCGCTTAATACTTTTCGACACACCTGGTTAGGGCTACAGAAAAGAAAGAAATGGGAAATGTCTCTACAAGAAAAGAGAAATGAGATTTTTCAAACAGGACACACGTGTTCTAAACAGAAGCCGTATGTATAGTATCAACGTAAGTAACGGTAAATATGAAACGTGGATGTTTAGGTAAAGAAGCACATATCGTGTTCAAAATAATCTGTAAATATGACTAAAAATAGAAGAGGTAGGGCTCTGTACTAATTTAAATAAGAATAAAATGAGGATGCTGCATAGATGTTTAAAATCATTATTCCAAAAATTTTAAATGTTCAGTTGGAGAAAGAAGGTGATCCCCAAGAAGGCTTGTAGGAGGCCGACGGCTACACCCTTACTTGTGATTACAGACAATTGTGAATTCAAGTAGAGATGATTGCAGCTAGCCAAGAGCATCACAGTGAGTCACGGAGTCCAGTGGAAAAGTGCGCTTCATCTTGATAGTTGAGAAATCCATGAGTTTGATGCCCAGACTCAAGGAGGGTAACGTGTATAAGGATCATTAAGCTGGGAGTCAAGGACGTTTTTATTTGGATTCCACTGCAACTTTTGAGGGATGGAAGCAAAGGGATGATGACCTATTAAATGTATCTCCACCTAACTGACTTTTATATTCCTTTCTCGTGTAATTTTTCTGCCCTGAATCCAAACTTCCAAAACTAAGAGACCGCTTGCTCTCTTGAAACTAAATTTTGTGTCTGAGAGGATTTTATGGCGTAATATTGACAACCAGATACAGTATTTCGGCACATAGATGACTTTATACCACCGAGATATTATCATTTAAAATCCTCTTTCAGTGACGCAGCAAGTTCATCCGTCTGGATTTGGTCCTGGGACTGGAAAGGTGGGGAGCCCTTATCTCTATGGAATCAGAGGCCAAAAGTGTGCATGGGGCAAATAGTAGGACTGAGAGGGAGAAGAAGGATTCGTGAAGGGACTCAGTCCTCGTCAGGGTGTTCAGGAGCTCGAAGACAAGTGTGTGGACAGTGCTGGGTCATTCAGCCGGCCAACTGGGTGCCAGCGATGACGGCACCAGTAAAGTAGAGAGTATTAATCAATATATATTAAAAATAATTTTGCGGGATGCCTGGGTGACTCAGTGGTTGAGCATCTGCCTTTGGCCCAGGGCGTGATCCTGGATCCCGGGATCGAGTCCCACATTGGGCTCCTTGCATGGAGCCTGCTTCTCCTCCTTCTGCCTGTGTCTCTGCCTCAATCTCTGTGTCTCTCATGAATAAATAAATAAAATCTTTAAAAAAATAATAATAATAATAATAATTTTGCATTTTAAGGTTCCAAATGTTAAAGGAATCACCATGGGGAAAGTTCTAACACTGTTGGTCTTCTTAGCCTTATTTTAAGATTTTTACTGTTTTGCCATATAGAATTGACACGGGAGAGCACGATTCTTGCCTCACGGAGTCAAAGAATGAATCTTGTGGACACAGGAGAGTGAGTAAAGCGATAGAAGTTTATTAAGCAAAGATACAGAGAAAGCTCTCGGGAGTGAGAGGGGTCCTGATGGGGTTGCCACTGAGGGCTTTTTTGACTGGCCTTTTCTTGGGAACCTAACCAGGGAACCCAAGGCCTTGAGATGTCTTTGTGCTGTCTCACGTGATTGACATATGGCTGTTCGGGGGTCTGGTGAATCTCACCTTGAGATTGTCTGGTAACCATCAAGGGGAGAGACTCCCTAATACCTCGGAGTCAGGGAGCCTAATTGACTTTCTTTTCTGTTTTTATTGTCTTATCTCTGTCCTTGGGATGGGTAGGACCGGTTGGTGTCCTTGGGATTTATGGACGCCCACAGATTTATGAGAGCCTGAATCTGGGCCTTTCCCTTATCTTTCCCTGCCTAGCTCCATCTATCCCTAACTCATTCCTGCATCAGAATTACACAATTACATGTGTGGGGTTACTCGTATAATCACATTTTGGATTTTCTGAGCTGGTAATACCGTGCTGGATGGATATAGATGTAGAAAGTAAGCAAGGCTCGAGGTTTCGGGAGAATTCCTGACCACCCTAGATTAATGTAAATGCTTTTGTCCTCCCAAGCCCTGGGTGGGACAGCGCCACTCTGTGCTCCCACAGCCCTTGCTCTCTGGCAGGAACCCGACATGTGAGGAAACAGTGGGCATAGTTGGAAGACCACTGGCCTAGCAGACAGAACAGTTTGGTTCTAATCTTCTCCCTCGAAGTCCTCTGAACTTTTATCTATTCGTTTGTCAAAAGAACAAAATGGGCCAAATTATTACCAGAATCTGAATCTTTGGCATCACCGAGCAGCCTTGGATACTTGATCAGCTTTTCGGGGCCTGTTTCCTTATCTGTTCATGGAAGTGGGATAACAGTGGTTAATCTCACTCATCTCTCTCCCTCCTTCGTTTCCTTCTTCCTTCTAAGAAGTGAATGAAACAGCACGTGTGAAAACACTTGAAGGACTCAACACGTGATCTGTAACGGCAAGACATTATTACAATCTCTGGGGGGGAGTATAGGTCAACAAGTTGGTTTTCTTGTTTGGTTTTTATTTGTTTTGTGTTTAGGTTAGCTGATAATGCACGTTCAGCACTGTGTGTTCTTTTGTTGTTTTTTTTTAAAGATTTTATTGAACACCAATAAAAAATAAATAAATAGTTTTCAATATTTTGATATATTTTTATTGTAGGAAGTTTGGATTTTCTCAATAATATTTATCATTAAAATAGGTGAAAATACCAAATACATAATAGTTATGCAAATAAATAAATGTGTAATCTAAATGGAGTTATGGGATCCCTGGGTGGCGCAGCGGTTTGGCGCCTGCCTTTGGCCCAGGGCGCGATCCTGGAGACCCGGGATCGAATCCCACATCAGGCTCCCGGCGCATGGAGCCTGCTTCTCCCTCCGCCTGTGTCTCTGCCTCTCTCTTTCTCTCTGTATGACTATCATAAATAAATAAAGATTAAAAAAAAATTTTTTTTAAAAAAATAAATAAAAAAAATAAAAAATAAATGGAGTTATTCTCCTTTTCAAAAAAAAAAAAGATTTTATTTATTTATTCATGAGAGATACAGAGAGAGAGGCAGAAAGAGAAGCAGGCTCCATGCAGGGAGCCTGACGCAGAACTCGATCCCGGGTCCCCAGGATCACGCCCTGGGCCGAAGGCAGGTGCCAAACCGCTGAGCCACCCAGGCATCCCCTGTGTGTTCTTAATACACCATCTCACACGTACTTAGTCAACTGACCAGGTGGTTATCCTACGTTTGCTGCAGATGAGGAACCTGGGATTCGTGGAAGTGAAGGGATGTGTTAAAGGTCAAAACATAAATAGCAGAATTTAGGATGCAAACCTAGGCCTGCCTGATGCCACTCTGTCAAGCTTGTTTCCTGTGGCTTCAAGGGAAGCAGTTCCCCGTGGTGAACCCAAAGGGTAAGGCCAAGGCCGCTGGAGTGGCCAGTTCTGTTCTGAGTGAATATAATGGCTACTCTTCTGCTTCCTTTGGAGAAAGGGCCTGGGTAGCTACTTCCAGAGCGTAGAGCTGGGGGATAATTTTAAGAATGGTGTATCTTGTCTGTTAGAATACCTGCCTCACTGTCATATCTCATGACTAGAATCCTGAAGTTCTAATAATTGTTAAAAAAAAAAAAAATAGGTGTTGAGAAGAAGGGCCTATATGGGGAATTTGGGGACACACATACTTTTTTCAAAGCCCCACAGGTTATTTTAAAAGGGCTTCCTCCTAATGAGCACTATTCGGTGGCTGGCTTAATGCACTTATAAAGGCTCAAGGTTGTGGGGGGGGGTGCAATGGGTAGAGGGGTGGGTGGTGGTGGTAGAGGGATTTTCTTGCAAAATTTCAGAAGCGCCATTCTAATTACTGAATAGCTATGGGTTTGCTTCTCAGAAGACCGGGAGACATCATTGGTAGCGTCAGTTAGTTTCAGAAAATAGTGACCAATTAAGCTCATAATCATTTCAAAAGGAAACAGTAGCAATGGGGACACCCACCGCTGTTAATAGCTAAATTTTTCCCTTTCATTGTCCTGGCAAGGTGACTAGGGAAGGGCTGCATCAACCCTGACAAATATCTGCTTTAAAGGTTTAAGTTCCTTTGGGATCTTTGTTGCCAGAGTGTAAAAAGGCCTGGGATAGTTGTTTTATTTGACACTAATTCAGCCGGGCAAGCCATAACCAGGAGTGTCACATCTAAATGTCTGAACACACTGCTCATCTTCCACCGTGATTGGTCTCAGATTACAGTACTATGTCAAGGTTCATTTGATCCAAAGCATTTCAGCTTTAGATTTTACCTCTCACTGGCTCCAATGAAAGACATTTCCCGAATGTAAAGGCTGATAATTCCTTAACCTTTAATAATTTTATTATATTACTCTTCGACGATATCGCAGATCCAGAGACAGCTTTTCTCATTAATGGTAAAACTGCTAATTGCAAGTTGTGAGTAGGGTAGAGAATTTTTATTTTTAGTGTAAGTTTCTTGAGTTTCAAGGTTTTCGGATTTTTTTTTTTTTTTTGGCCACTTTAAGTGTGTGTGTGTGTGTGTGTGTGTGTGTGTGTAAGTCAAACTACTACACTGAAAGGAAACAATCATTTATCCTTAATATAAAGTTCTAAAATTCGGGATCCCTGGGTGGCGCAGCGGTTTGGCGCCTGCCTTTGGCCCAGGGCGCGATCCTGGAGACCCAGGATCGAATCCCACATCAGGCTCCCGGTGCATGGAGCCTGCTTCTCCCTCTGCCTGTGTCTCTGCCTCTCTCTCTCTCTGTGACTATCATAAATAAATAAAAAATTAAAAAAAAAAAAAAGTTCTAAAATTCCATCTAAAGTACTTCTTTTTAAGCATGAAAAACACCAATTATCTTTTTTTATTCTAAAAGTTAATTTTGTCTGCCTGTGGAAATCTGATAGTAAGCTTAAGAATATTTGACAGCATTTCTACTTGTAATAAAACGTACAACTGTAGCCTAGCTCAAAGTGCATAAGCCCTTTATACATTCCATTTAACTTTTCAGAAGCATTCATTTCTACTAATTCTCTTTTATCATGTGCAGTTTGATTAATAATATGAAGGTGTTTATAGGAAATTTGACTATAAGCCAAATCTCTTGGAAGTAATTATTGGTTTCCATTAAGAATTTAAAAATTGAAAAGGGAAGAAGACTATAATGAAGACATAGAAGGCTTTCACGGAAGATGAAGGACAAGATTAAATTAAAGAAGGCATTGAGGAGAAATTGAACCAGTGTGTTGCTCCTCAAACAATTTACTTCATCAGATTGCAGTTATTCGTTATCCTTAAAAGATCATACTTTCTGTGGATAGCCTGCAGCTGTTCATTTCCCAAACTGAACTGGAGCTACTGGTTGGACACATATATGAGGATGTTGATGGGCTGGTGGGCAGTAGATTGTATTTGGTTTTGGATTTATTATCCTCAATCCTTCTTTGATCAATGTACAGGAGCTAGAGTTTAAGAGTTTCATTGTTTTCGGGACTGACGCACATTGGTTAAAACAGGAATTTTGGAGAGCATAATAATTTCAAATTAATATTTATAAGGATCAACTTCAAGCTTCCAAACATGCACCAATCCACTTTGTTGTCTCAAAATAAAAATAAAAACAAAAAACCCTGCAAAGCATGTGGTTAATTAGTTATCTTTCATATTTTGCCTTAGTTTATTTTCAGCTCTGTGAAGTTAGAAAGATGTCACACCAGTGACTTGTTTTATAAGAAAAAAGGCACTATTTTAATCTTCAAAAAACAACAGCTTGCGGGGGTCAGTCTTTTAAACTGTATGCTTCACTGGCTGCAATTATTAATCAGTTTCCTTCAGGAAATATATGAAATTAAATATTAAAGTACAGATCTAAACAGTCCTACAGTCTCAGGGCTTCTGAGAGCCTGATTTCCTTATTAGCCTGAAATAACTGACCTTCTTCAATCCAAATGTAGAATCTGCATGAATACAAAATCCCTCATTCTGTCTCGGCACCTCATCATTTGGACTTATTTATCTGTTAGCACTTTCCCTCTCTAAATAGGAACAGTTTCTTAGAAGTTAACTTTCCATGATGGCATAGTTAACTGCTAAATAAAGGTTTTGTTTGTAAAAAAAAAAAAAAGAAAAGAAATTTACACATTTTGCTCAATCTCTTGTGGGTTCACTGGGCTAACAATATTTATTTACCATCGATCATGTGCCAGGCACTACCCACTCTAATTACTTGGAAGCAGAGAATAAAACAAAGGGCCTGTTGGGGAGGAGAATTTTTCATTCACTCTTTAAGATTCTTTTGGATGGTCTAAGAATTAAATTGACATGAGAGAGATGAACAGGAGAAAATCAAATTTAATCATATACATACAGGGGCTCCATAAGAATGTGAGGCCTACAGGTGGTCAGGCAGCTAAAGCTTATAGGCCATCCAGAGCCAAGGAGAAGAGGATAGTGATCTGGGGAGGAAGATGTTTATTTTATAGGGAGATGAAGAGACCAAATGTTTGGTAAACAACAGAAACAATGGGACACAGAGAGGAATTTTAACAAACAGACTTTGCTCAGTTTCTCCCCTTCTACCACAAAGAGTTCATATTATATTGTAGTTAACTATGATGATAGTTCCTGTCCTGGAACGGGTCCTCTGTCTAAAATTCTTTTAGGCAGTTAGTGGGGAAGCAGAAAGAAAATCTTTGCAAGTTTTCTGTTTCTTAAAAATAATTGGTCTACAATAATCCATATGCCAGAGAGACATATTTTGGGGTGGCAAATTTTGCTTCCCTACAGACTCTGTCTAATGAAAGTTACATTTTTATGGAAATAAAGGATACTAATAATAAACGTGTGTCATAAGCAAATCACGCGGTTCAACAGAAGGTGATAAGTGCCATAGCAAAAATACAAAAAAGGAAATGTAGACAAGGTTACGGGGGAATCATGGGTGCCAAGAGTGGGTGGGTGTAGGGAGGAGAGTTGCAGTTTCAAAAGGATGACCTGTTTGCTTTATTAAGAAGGTGACATTTGGACAAAAGCATGGAGAAGGTAAGGAACTTAGTAGTGCAGATACCTTGAGAAGAACATCCCAGGCAGAGGAGGAACTAAAGCAAATATTGAAAGGCAAAAGCAGTTCCTGGATTATTAAAGGAGAAGGACAGTTGTCTGGAGTAGAGGGAGTGAAGAGGTGGTAGCAGGAGAAGAGGTTAGAGAGGAGTCAGAGGCTTTTGGTCCTGTGGAGATCTTGGAGAGCGTAATTGGCTATTGTGAGGAGAAAAATGGGAAGCTGCTGCAAAGTTTTGAGCACAGAAGTGATATCCTTTGGTTGATTTGGACTCTGGATGCATTTTGAAAGTGAAGTCAACAGGATTTTTAAATAGATGGGAATTGAGTTCAGAAAGATGTAAAACTGTGCATGTATTACCAATGGAAACCAAAATATCTTGTATTTATAGCAAATAACATTAACATTCATAGTAGATATTAATTTCCACAAGATTGCCATGTGCCAGATACTTTTCTGTTTTTCCTGTGCTGACTCAGTTGATCCTTATAACGTCCTCTCAGTGGTAAACTATTACCAGTCCCATTTTATAGAAGAGGAATGTGAGGCACAGAAAATGGAAATCTTTAAGGTGCCTGGGTAGCTCAGTTGATTAAGCATTTGCCTTCAGCTCCAGTCATGATAGAGATCCTGGGGTCCTGGGATCTAGTGGGCTCAGGCTCCCTGCTCAGTGGGGAGTCCGCTTCTCTGTTTCCCTCTGCTCCTTCTTCCCACTCATTCTCTCTTGCTCTCTCTCTCTCCAAAATAAAATAAAGTAAAATAAAATAAAGAAAAAGAAAATGAAATTCTTTGCCCAGTATCACACAGCTGAAAGAGACAGAGTTGGATTTAATTTGAGGCATTACAGAGTGTGTGCTCATAACCTGAAAAGCCCATATATTGAAGCAAAAATTATTTACAGGAAAAGCCCAAAACAAGAAAGGATAACAGGTACCTCTTTATTTTATAATAAATCTTCTTTTGCTTCTTTACAAGGAACAGATAACAAAACCGGACAGTGTTGACAGTGCTGAAGAGGAGTGATTATGTTACTTCAGATAGTAGTATGTTAGGTTTATCCTGGGGGAGCAGCCAGCCTTTTGACAAAGATTATTTCTCCCTGGTGTTCCACGTCTCTCAAGAGCCAACTGCACCTCACTTCTTACTGTCTTTGCTCTAGGACTCAGGCTCTGGAGCAGCATCTGGAACATGTCTATATCATAAATGAGGGAGAGAATGTGCCAAACTGTAGGCTGCTGCTTAAATCTTCCGTTGGGTAGAGATGTTTGTCACCTCTGCCCAACTTCCATTGGCTAACGCAAGTCATGAGACCACTCAGCCATTGCTATACAAGCATAGAGAAGAACATGAAATTGTGAATAGATTTTAATCCACCACAATGACACCACCATGCTAATCTGTTGGCATTTTCCAGGGTTGGACCCGCCCATAAACACACAACATACCTACTGCATCCCTGGTGTTGGGAGATCTCTTAGATTTTCTCTCCCAGGACTAAGGCAGAGAACCCTTGTGAAAAACTTTGATAGGCTTTCTGACTGGGGCTTCGTGTGGGAGAGAAAGGGAGGGATGTTCCTCTGGATTTTTCTTAGGAAATGAATTATAACACTCCATGAAACTCATCTCCTCTCAAGGAAGATAATGTGCCGTACTCTAAAATGTTGGTGGGTAATCTGAACTCCAGCTAGCTATGTGTATCTCATGAAGGGAGGAATTAGTAGGACCTAAATAAACTATTATTTCACTATCCTACCTTTCTGCTTTTATTAGAGGACATAGGTTATTTCATAAGCTAGTGGTTTGCACATTTCTCCCGCAAAATTGGAAACAAGGGCTGTGTATTATAAGCTCTCTCTTTACTACTTGGCATAGTGCTTGCAAAGAAAAAACTATCAAGAAGAGCCCGGCTGGCTAAGTCAGTAGAGTGTGTGACTATTGCTCTTGGAGTCGTGCGTTCGAGCCCTAGGTTGGATATAGAGATGATTAAAAAAAAAAAAAAAAATCAGTCAAAATTCACAGAATGAATAAGTGAGTGAATGAATGAATGACTAGGTAACTCAAAGCCAGGGAACTTCATTTAATCAACAGTATCCTGAAAGCAAGTGATAGATGATGTGTAGGAAAGAATGTTAGGATTCGAAGCTGATGACCAAGAAAGAATTCTTGAGATGTCTTTGGTGCCAAAAGGTGGTTTTTATTAAAGCACGGGGACAGGACCCGTGGGCAGAAGGAGCTGCACTGGGGTCACGAGGAGTGGCCCCCATTATAATATTTTGAAGTTGAGAAGGAGTTAGGATAGGATAAGTCTCCGAGGAATTTTGGAAACGAGATTTCCAGGACCTTGGGTCCAGCTATTGTTGGCAAAAGGCCATTTATTACCATCTAATAGAGGCTGAGTCCTGAGACCCTTCAGGTGTCTATGGGTGGGCCATGTGCTGGGGGAGGATCGCCAATGTGTGTCTTGGGGGTTTAGAGATACGAGTCACAAGCTGCATGGTAGAAATTCTCTTGAGATTTAGGATAATTTTGTGATACTTATGAGAGTAATTTACCCTGTTTATTTCTTGAAGTACTTGTTTTTCTAAAGATTCTCCAGCGTCCAAAGTATTCGATCTACTTTATCCTTAAATTACGTGTTCCCTCAGCAACTTCTCATGTAAACTTCTCATGCACATCTTAAATCGCTATAGATCATTTGATCTGAAAATTCTCTCATGAGCAGCGGCTTTCAAAATTTAACCTTACTGTTGCTATTCCACTATATGATAAGGTCAGTTTTGAAAATCTAGGTTGATTTTATTTTTGCAAAAGAACTGACTTCAATATGTACGTGAACGATTTTTGGGGTTTCATTTTGTTTTGTTTAAGATGAAAACTATGCCTCGTTTGTAGATCACACACACAAAAAAAATCACAAAACTTTGAAAGGATTTTGAATGTTTCACAAAGGGAAAACCGTCTTACTGAATTGTAGGCTTATTTTATAACAAGTCTCATTGCTTTTCCTCTTTTGAAATTAAAATTCCAGAACTTCTGCCCAAATAGTGAGAACTATGAATAGAAATTTGTCTTTTTGTTTTACTAATAAACTTCTTTCCTGATAGGTGTCTTTTTCCATTGGGGAACAGAACTAAGTTTAGCACTGTCAAATACTCCAGGATCAAAGCTCTCTGCTCAGTCTCCAAAATGGAATAGCTGCCACCAGCCTTTCAACTACAAGTCTTTATGAACCTGGACTTTTTGGACCTGAGTTAGAAGTCTGTCAATTGAATTCCCTTTATAAAGTTTTACTTCAGATAGGTGCCCTTAGCTTCATTTCCCCTCAGGGTTCCTGTAACTTCACTAGAATATTCTCTGGAAAATGATACCTTTCAGTGACTTGTGCCTGAGTCCTATCAGAATTTTTATATTACTTGCCAACGCTCGAGTACTTTCTTCCTTCCCTATGTAACTAATTATAAAATTCTGGGTGTGATTAACTTCATTTTTATAGAGACTACTTCTATCCTGGCATTTTTTTCTTTCCTTTTAAAAAAGATTTTATTTATTTATTCATAAGAGACAGAGGAAGAGAAGCAGAGACACAGGCAGAGGGAGAAGCAAGCTCCTGTGGGGAGCTCGATGGGGGACATGGAACTCGATCCCAGGACCCCGGGATCACGCCCTGAGCCCAAGGCAGATGCTCAACCACTGAGCCACCCAGGCGTCCCTACCCTCTTTTCATCTTATTTTTGCTTTCCTCTGATCTGGTACTAGAGTTCTTAAATATAACATTGACTTACTTCCTTTTTTGCCCATAAATAGAGTAGAAAAATACAATAATAACCTGATCTTTTTTTGTTAAAGACTAGAACCTGCACCTAGGCCCTGCCTTTATCTCTAACCTACATTAACTGGCACATTTCAGTCTAGAATAACTGGTGTCATTTATCATCTCACCTTAGAAAGCTGGAAACTCTTTTATAAGGAGTGATTCATATGCAAATCTGAAAAGCTCTTTACCTCCTCCTTAGAATTGACTTTAGTTTTGAGTTGCTTCTTCATTTTTGAAAGTAATGATGAACTTAATTGTTCGTGTGGCATATCTGTGCTACTGTAAGGAGGGACCTTCTGTATTTTTAGGATTTTTGTCAAAAGCTATCTCCACACAGGGAATAAAGTGGTCATGAATATAAACACCTCATATTTTAAATACCTGATACTTTCAGGATCTGAACATTTAGATCTATGGATAGGTCAGGTAGGAGACACAAGGAAAGTCTATTTGTTAATAAATCTTGTTTGGCTAGCTTTTTCCTTAAGCATTTATTTGTGTAAGTATTGTAGGGGAGAAAAAAACCAAACATTATTTTCTCCTTCTACCCTTCTAGGTTTTTGGCTGAGCCACCCGGCTGATGTAAGGCAGATTAACTGGAGAAAAACAAAAATTTAGTGACGTAGGTAGCTCCTCTGTACCTGAGACATATCCAGGAAAAATGAGGTCCTCTGAAGTGGCTCCAGCCCTCACCCTGAATACCTTGTCCAGCTAAAGACAACAGGTGTATGGAGGTGGGGCAGTTAGGGAAGGTTCACTACAGTGAGCAGACTTGTAGATTCAAGTATGGACCCTCTTCATTGGTGAGAGGGTCTAGGGGTTTAGTCATCTTACTCTTCAGAGACCCTTACAAATGGAAATTTTCTTTATAAATGTAAATGTCCCTTATACGAGGGTAATTTCTGCTGGGGTTTTAGAACTTCTCCTGTATATGCTTTTTAAACAATAACCAACTCACAATAATCCTGACAAAGAGATGTATTTTGGGGTGGCAACTTCTGCCCACCTTGGGCACCTGGGTGGCTCAGTGGTTGAGCATCTGCCTTTGGCTCAGGTCGTGATCCCGGGGTCCTGTGATTCTCTCTCTGTGTCTCTCATGAATAAATAAAATCATCAAAAAAAATTTCTGCTCTCCTTTAATATCATGTTTGAGCCCATAAAATACCACAGAAAATTTACCATCAAGTTTTCCTATCCACTGTTGGAGAACTAAGGCAGTGGTCATTCAAAGGAAACAACTCTGAAGTTTTTCCTTTTTTTTTTTTTTTTTTTAAGATTTATTTATTCATGAGAGAGAGAGAGAGAGAGAGCGGCAGAGACAGGCAGAAGGAGAAGCAGGCTCCTCACACAGAGCCCGACGTGGGACTTGATCCCCAGACCCGGGATCACACCCTGAGCCCAAGGCAGATGCTCAACCACTGAGCCACCCAGATGCCCCAAAACTCAATTTTTTTCTGTCTCCATTTTGATTTTTTCAGTTAAATTCAATGTAGATGGTAATTTCATGTTCTATATATAATTCCATGTTTCCTGGTTATTTAATAAACCCAGAAACACAAACAATTGAAATAATTGATCCTACTACTAGCTTATTTCTGTTTTAAAAAGTTGGTTTCATAGTTAGCATAGTTCTTTTAAAGCGAATTGAAAGCATTTAAAAATATTGCCCAAAATTTCCTTTTTTCCATTAAGTGTTGTCTTATTTCATCTGTCTTAAGGAGGAGCTTATTTAACATGGAATTACATTACTTATATTTTGATTAACTATATTTTTGGCTCTTATCCACATGATTATTGTGACACTGTTTAGCCTTTATATATGTTCATCCTTACTACAATGCTGTTAAAAAACAAAAATTCAAAGGACTAAATTTGAAGATTTGATTGGCTTTATGAAGTGAGTCATGAGTCTGGCATTGTCTCACCTAGTAAGCAGAGGGCAGCCCCAAGGTGTTGTACCAAATGGAAGGTTCTTTGAGAAAGAAAGGAAGGGCAAGAAATTATCAGCCAAAGAAAAGAAAGAATTGCTCCAGGCAAGGTCAACTTTCCTTTCAGGGATGCCCAGGGGATCTTATGCAGATGACCTCTTCTTCCTTTAGGAGAGGGCCCCCACTGGTGACACTTTACCTCCTAGATGCTGCTTGGAGAACTCCTGAATGACCAATTATGACTACATTTCTGGGAGAGGTGAAACTCCAAGTAAGTTAGGTATTGGGTACAGTTTTGATGAATTGGCCTAAATGAGGCCATGTTGGGCCCATGGATTTCTTTTTAGCAAGGGTTACCCTTTAGTGGATATTCAAATTAAAAAAAAAAAAATGTTTACAATTTTGAAGAGAACTCAGAGGTCTGTATTGGTAACTGCTCAAAGATGAGGATTTTGAATGAACATTTTACAATTCTGAATTGGCTTGCTCCCTTCTATAATTTAGTTTATTACAGGATGAAAAAAGGCAGGTAGATGGGAGCTGAAGGTTAGTTTAATTAATGATATTTGCTACGACTATTTTAAGATAAGTCTTGGTTGCATTGCTATAAATTCCTCCATATAGGTCTCTCTCTGCCTTGGCCTCTGTCACTTTCATCTCCCAAACTGCCCACAAGTTAAGCTTCTTAATACATACTTTGATCTTAATTAAGAGACTTTAAATATTACACGTTGCTTTCCCAGATAAAATTTAGAATCTTTAATGAACAGCCCTTTCTCATAGGGCCCCACCTTGTCTTCCATCCCCAAAGCCTATTGAGTTTGTTCTAAATTACGATAGCACTTCCCCCTCACCCCCCCCCCCACCCCCCAACACTCTGCCCTTTGGCATTTCTGTGGCTTCACAGATTGTCAGTCCTTTTGCCTGTGTGAGCATCTCACCTTCCACCCACCCTATTATATTAGTAGTCCTGTAAGACATAGTGTGATAATATTTATTCTGATAAAGCCTCACCAAACTTCATCTACTCAGGCCAAAATACTTCTCTTTTCAGTGTTTACGGAGTCCTTGGCCCTTCCTGGAAGACAAACTCACCATATCCCTGCCTTATAATCATCTCTCACTTTGGAATCTGAGCTTATTTAGAGAGAAGTCACTTGCCTCCTGCCCAACTGTTGTCATAGTGCCAGGAACCTATTAGACACAAAATGCGTGCTTTCGTTTCTCTCTCTCTCTCTCTTTTTTATTTATTTATTTTTCTGTTGTAGTTGTTTAATGAGTATTCCACAACAGCTAATTTTAAATCGCTGAAGTCTCTTAGGCTGTGGTATTTGTGATTTGTGTAGGTATTTTTTGTTTCCAGAGAAACACTTTTATTTTTTTTTTAGGAATAAGTAAAATAGCTACCCTTTTCTTCATGAAACACTATTAAAGATAACAGCTTATTAAAAAGTTACTAACCGAGAACTTACGTCCATGTCACTTCTCATCAGAATATACTTGGAAATTTAGATTCCTTTCAATCCCCTATATGTAAATGCTGCATGGCCTAATGCTTATTATATACCATAGAAAGTCTTTTAGATCAAAGAATCATTGTTCAGTTCTGTTCCTTGTCAGTTTAAATGTACCATAACAATGGAAATATGCCTTTTCAATATGCTACATGAATGTATATCAAGACTTGATAGCCGAACTGTCAGAAATCCTAAATTCATCAGAGACTACATTATTTTTATGTAGATAAAAAGATGTGGTTCTCCGTTATATTACATGAATTGTCATCATAATATTACAGTTAAAGCTAATGAACCATTCTCTGGCATTTGAAAAGCCAGTTAATGTAGTGTTTTCCTGATGAAGCTCAAGTTTATAAATGAATTAAGTCTGTTTGTGTGGGTGTTGTAATGATCATGAAATGATTTCTCAACATTTTAAAATAACCCCATTCCACCCCCAGTTAAGGCTAGCATGACCTACGAAAAAACACAAGTCGTATTCATTTAATCAAAATATATACGTAGGGCTTTCAGGGGAGAAGTTTTTCTATAAGGAAAATTAGTTATAGCAAACATTTCTTATTGAAATCCAAGTTGTACATTTGGCTTAAAGTTGTAGTTATTTATTTGTTTTTAAATTGTCAAATACCCACACCCTTGGTGTGTTTCTACTATACATAGAAGTACATTAATATTTGATAGGCCTTCCTTGTCCCTCAAATAACAAACTGAGAAACAAACAACAACAACAACAAAAAAGTCAAACACAAATTCCCAGTGACTTTTTATCTGCACCCTCCTCCTTTTCCTGAAATTGTATTGAATTGTAGATGAATTCTAGTTATCATAAAAAGGGTGACATTGAGTGAGAGGAGACCATATATATATTGTGAGCCAACAACCCAGCTACAAAATAGTCCTTGCAAAAATCTTTCAGCAACTTTTGAAGAACAAATTTCAGATTTTCTTTGCCTTGTTAAGAGAGTAATTATTGGTAATCTTCATATATGTTCACTTAATGGTAACTGGTATCCCCCTACTGTTATTTTTAAAGACTTTCTCTTATTTTTATTTTATATAAAAAGAAAATGTAAATATATTTAAATATAAAATAATTTATAACATAAATAGAAATGTAAGATATTATATGTGTGTGTATATATATATATTTGTATTTTATTAGAATTCCTAGAAGTATTGAACTTACCCTCTTTGAAGTATTGAACTGAATTATGACGATATTGAGTTGGCCATTGCATATTAACTCGTTTTATTTCATTGCACTAGCTAATTCTACCTTTCAAGAGTCGTAAAAAACTTAGGCTCAACTAGATGCTAAAGTGGCAGCATTAAAAATTCATCCATATTAAGGTGTTTTCTTTTTCTTTTTTTTTTCAAATTTCTACATGTTTATCATCTCTTCTAAAGCATATATATGGCTCCCTAATTTTTTTGTTTGTTTTTTGTTCAGTTGTCCTGGCCCTGTATTGATCTATGGAATCTATGGCTCAGGCTTTTCCTCTCACATAGGAGATGGGCCTTTTGTGTACGTCTTTTATCCACACAATGTCTCCTAATGTTTTGACTCAAATTGAAGTTAGGACGTTTTCAAATTAGAATTAGGTTTTTGATTTAACTTTAGATATGGTCTTGAAGAAAGTGCTGACATTGAAATCTGAAAAATTGGGTTCAAATTCTGGCTGAGCCATACATCAGCTGTGTGGTTTTAGACAGGTCGCTTAACTTTTATAAAAGTTAACTTTGTCCTCCTGAAGCTGAAAGTAATACTATTGATTCTTAACTCCTTCTGAGAATTTTTAGAAGGATCAGAGAATGATAGGATATAGATTCAATTTCAAAAGCAAATTATGATATGTAGGTGAACCATTTGTCTCAGGGTATTGTAGCTTATTTCTTAATTTAATGCATGAAAAATAAATTCAGAGAAGACAAACAACTAGAAGTATGGTGGGCTCAAGCTTTCAAAGTCAGAAAGAGTTTAGGATTATTAAATTCTGATTCTCTCACCCCTAGACTAATTTTCTTAAGTACATTCTATTTAATTTTCTGTGAATAGTACAGTAGTAGTTTTCCTAAATATGACAGATTTTTTAAAGACACCAATTTTGTGTATGTGTCATTACCATCTCCTTACCCTAATAAAAAAAAGACTAGTGTCAAGGCATTTGTTTAAGGAGTCGGGTGGACATAAGTTTATATCCAGGCTTGCCATTTAGATTCCTAAACTCCGTCTTTTTTTTGTGAGAATGGGAGCCAGTGCATTTATTTTGTACTATTCTTTTAAATGGAAAATATTCTAGGAACTGATGATGTTCTATTGTATTTCCACGGCTTTGCACATGCTGTCTCTTCTGCTTGGAATGCTCTTACCCAATCTGTCCACCTAGAAAAGTTCTGTACATCCTTTCAATTTTATCATGGATATACATCTGTGACTAACATCTGTGATGTAGTCAGCCAGCTTAAGTGCCCCCCTTCATGTGCTCACACTGCATTGGTAATGTAACCCCCAATGAAACAATTAAATTCTTCACAATTTTTTGTTTGCTTATCCTTTCCCAACTAGACTGCATGCTTTTAGAGGGAAAGGAATGATATACAGGAAGTACTAGACAAATACTTAGTGAAAGAGTGAATTTAGGAAATACCTAAATCTAACATTTAAGGCAAAGTATTCATTTATCTTTTCTTCACCCCCTTTTTTTGGAAAAAGAAAAAACATGTATATGAACAGTGTATATATATATATATATATATATATATATATATATATATACATACACACATGCACACACACACACACACGCACATATATACCATGTGTCTGTGGTTAAAATTATATACAAGTAAAATTACATATGATATATAAATATATAATCTTCATTTTAAGATGGTTTTTAAGGTATTTACATAGGTAGTATTTAAAATTTCACCTTATGATTGCCACAATGAACATTTCCAGGGATAAAAAGATGACTCGTTAAAGATGTAGAAATACATCAAAATCCAGCTATTAAATTATTGCTTTTTTTCAACGGGTACAAATTTTGACAAAGACATTTAGAGTACAAACCTCAGAACAACAGTCACAAAATTTGCAGGTCTCCTCTGATTTAACTCACCCAAGTGAAGCAGAGTAGGTTTTTTTTTCATGGAATATTTTGTGGGAATTAAGAATAAGCTAAAGAATTCACTAACCCCATGTATTTCCTCGAGTGACACATAATACATAGAATTTTAAGTAAGTACAGTAATTTAACTGAATATAATATGATACAGCACAATAATTATATAAAGTCTTTTGTTAAGTCTGTAAGATATTTGGAATAATAGATATTATTATTAGAACAAAACTACATGCAAAGCAGGTTCACAAGAATACGTTTGGGGTGTTTTGTTTTGTTTTGTTAACTGGCTTACCTATCCCTATCAATCTTTAGGGATAATTTCTGCTTTCAACATAATTTTAAGAGGTCATTCATTGTTAAGTAAGAGCTCAGAAATGCCAACATCTCAAAAATGTAGCAAGAAATAGAAAGTTTCCGTGAATAATTTGCTTTTTTGTTTAAGACTCTTCCTTTTTAAAAATATAGAATCTCATATTCTGAAACTATTCTAGGGACTGAGAGGGTGATAAAAATCTTAGTTGTAATATTACTTTTCTCAGTAGCAAATGGCTCATGTCTTCTACTTTAATCTATGCTGGGAATTTATATGCATGTTTAAGAGGAGAACTCATTTGTAACTGAAAATACAATAAAACTGAAATAAGTGGCCAGAAAATTTTAATAGTTATTTAAAAGCAGATAGATCTCTACCCATGCAAGTTTTTTATATATAAAAAAAAGTTCAATGTGCTTTCTCTTCAAGGTTAACTCTTTCTTAAGAATAGAATAAAATGATTCTAACATATAGCATAACCCAGGAAACTAAGACAGTGTGTCTTCTACGGACCATGGAATTTCCAATCTTGATAATGTAGTTGAGTTTGAAATACCACTGATAATATTTTGGTTATTGGCATGCAGCCACAGAAGAAGTTCCTCATCCATATGTAATAACATATGTCAGGGAAATAGAAATGATTACTGAATTATTATTACTATTACTTGGTTGATGGAATGGTGGCACAAAAAAATTAGATAATGTGTCATGCTTTAAGGTCACAACTGATTACTTTCAGCTTAAATTTCATGACCTTAGCTTTCTTGTCCCTTGACTATGCTACTTTGAAAAATGATGTGCTAAATATTGTTTATTTCCATAAAATAAAATATACACAAATGTCTGTGGGTGACTGCCAGGGAAATTTCAAATTTGCCTTTCTTAAAGTCATTCTTAAAATCCCTGCACACCCTATTTCTGCCTGTGGCCTGGAAATCTTCCTAAAAGAAAATTTTCTAAGAGACCAGTACTCTTTGTTGAGTACACATGAGTGTAGACTTTCCAGATGTCTTGAGTTACCCAGACTGTATAATGTTGAAATGTGATTTCAACATTGAAATGTGATTGGGAGAAGTACATGTGACGTGTGGGCAGGGGCAAGGAAATATGGTTAAGCTTGTTGTTATTCGGTTTCTCTGCCTTGCTGCTGTGAACTGAGACTCATGTGCAGATGGTAAAGACAGACACAAAGTCACATTGGCTTAAATCGCTGCATGTATCACGTGTACGGTATCTGCCCGGGAGTGGTACAGACACTAATATACTTTATGTCAATGAAATTTAAATTTCTCATTGGTACTAATTATGATGTTATGATATACTGAGCTTTGGGTTTGTCACCACAATACAACCTCTTCTGTCCTGACATATATCTTTTTTTTTTTTTGAAGGAAATAGGACTTACATAATAATTGCAATAAATAAATATACCTAATATGCAAAAATATGCATTTATAAGAAAGTTGAAGTATCATAGTGCCAGTTTACATTGTAGAAAACTTTCAGATGTACCTATGCACAAAGAAAAGGACAGTGATGGTCATGAATATTTTTTATAGGAGTAATATAAAACCTTGCCAGAATTGTTTTACCAACATCATCATCATTAATAGTCCTAGAAAAAGAACCAATCAGGACTGCATTTGTGTGTTGTAGGATGGCAATGTCTGTCCATTCATCTAAGTCGTTCCTCTTCCATTTATAAAGCACTGCATTTCTTCTGAAATAAGTAGGATCTCTAGGTCAGAGAGTGTATGGATGATGAATTGGAGCCTGACAACTCAAGACCTACCGTGACTTCTGATACAGCACAAATTCCTAAGTAGTATGACTTTGGGAAATAACAAAAATAAAAGCTAAAGACAGGAGATAGGAATTCAAATAGTCAATAGATTTTTAAGCCTAAGTCCTTAGATGGATAGCATTGAATAAATCGTACTTTTTTTGTGATTTTGCTATGAGCAAATTTTAGATCTACCAATTTACTAATAATAACACATTCAATATTTTTTGTAAGAAAAATATCCAGTCATCATATAAGCATTGACTACTCCAGGGACAAATCATGGCCATAATATATAGAAAACTATGACAAAGAAAGATTGATACAAGTCCTTTCCCCAAACCCAAGTTGAGGTAGCATCCTGCCCTATGATATATTACCAGTTTTACAAAGTTTAAGTATACATATTTATATGTTCTTAAAAATTGTATTGGATGCATTTATCTCAAGTGCAATGACAACCTACCAATAATTGTGAGTTAAATAAATTATTTTAAATTCACAAAATACTTTCTTAAGGAGTTCTCAAACACATAAAAAAAATTCCAAGGTATTACTTACACAAAACTTAAAGACAGGAAACATCTTCAGAGTATATTGTTAAAGAACTCATGAAACAAAATATTACACATAATAAAAATCCTGTTTTGTGAAAGGTGATTATGTATTATAATTGTTTTTTGCTTAAGGGAAGTTATTTCAAATTTTTTTGATAATTATATAATACACAATGAAAGTAAAACATGACAGATTTATTTGTGGCTACATTCTGCCAAATTCTTCATTATCTTTTTAATTTGATGTAGTAAGAAAGAAGAAAGAAAGCCTTTTTAGTACTACATGGAAAAATAAGTCATAAATTAATGGGATAGAATAATACATAGAAATGTTAATCATTTCAGATATAACTAAGGAAGATTCAGTCATCCTCAGAGATTAGGATACTCCCAAATATTAGTAAAAAATATAAGTAAAAATTGTAAAGAAACAAAATATGCCAAAACTATGAGAGAATAGTTTCTCCGATGTATTATAAAGGTTTGATGAGATTGAAATTTTATTTCTGGTAAAATAAAAAAAAAGCATTTTTAGGTATATAAAAACAATTTATATGCCATTTAATTTTCAGAAAGAGAAAAGAGTGGGGGGCTTTCCAGGGTGGCTCAGTCTGTTGAGAGGATGACTTTTGATTTTGGCTCAGGTCATGATCCCAGAGTTTGGGATCAAGCCCCACATTGGGCTCTGCACTGGGTCTGGAGCCTATTTGTCCCTCCTCCCTGGTCCTGTCCCCACTCACGCTCACTGTTTCTAAGATAGATAGATAGATAGATAGATAGATAGATAGATAGATAGATAGGAGGAAACTAGTAAGTACTTTCTCATTAGTTAAAGAGAAAACTGTCCAAGAAAATGATAAAACTTAAAAGTGAAATGCACAATGTTTGTGTTTATAGATTTATGAATTAGGATAGTTAGTAGTTTCATATGATTTATTTACTTGATTTTATACTTAATCTAGTTGAGTCTGCCTTGTCATGCTGAACACATTTTTATTTTTCCTTGAGTTTGGAGAATATGTGGCTGATAATGAAACATATTCCAATTAGAAGAAAATGTATTTTTCCTTTCTTTTTCTTTTTAATTCAGGAAAGCAGAGAAATGTTCAGAATCTAAAAACATACAATTTTGTTTTCTATACCCATATAATCTTCTCATGGTTTAAAGACTGAAGATGAAACTGAGATCCTAATTAGCCAAATATTGATTAGGGCATTTAAAAGCACAAATGAAAAATTTATATAGCACAGATTTCCATGCTGGCAACATGAATGTGGTAAATTTTGTTCAGCTACTGGACGTGTGCAGGCACAGGAAAGCATTCTATTCAACTTAGAATAATTAATAAGGCACTTTTTTTTGGGATCCCAAATGAACTAATAATGTTTACCCTTAGTACAATTCAAATGCAAACGTAATGACTTGCTGATTGTTTTTTAAGTCCCACTGCAACATGTTGCTAAAATTTCACTTTGGAATAGAAACATCTATTTCGTTATTCCTGTTAACTTCTTACCTTTTGCTATTCTGAGTCAATGATCAGCATTAACCTGCAAAGATTAATTGAAGTATTTTCCAGGAGTATATTTTTCTCATTCTATTAACTCTCTCATATAACTAAACAGTAGCTTCAGCAAATAATAGTCAAATTGAATTATATTGCAAAATTATGAAGACTTTGGAGGTACTTAGCCAAAAGAAATCCTATGGAGAAATTCCAAGGGTCACTCTTTAATACGTTTTAGATCATCTTTCTGTGTCCTTAAAGAATATATTTAATGCATGTTACCCACGATCTTTCTTCTTAATTCCTGTTCAGAGTTTGGAAATTAGCGGTCAGTGTCAATTCAGTGGATGTGTTTGCTGGTCACACCATTCCCGTCATCTTAAATGACAATCACCCTTTGAACCACCAGTCACATCTGATTTTGCAGTTTTGACCTAGGACACACATGATTCTGAGACCCATCTGTGATTTTATCTTTTCTCCTGAAGACAGTATTTAAGTGAGTTTAAAGGTTTAGATATTGCGGAATTATTCTGAAATTAGTTTTGAGTGATATCTAACCACTCTTTGAATAAAATCACTTTCACTTGGATTCTCAAAGCGTTAAGCTACTTCTGTATCTTTTCATCTCTCTCTTTTTTTCCTCTGCCCATTCTGTCTTGTCCACTTCTGTATCAGCAAACAGAATCCAGGCTACAAAGACTGCTCTTGTACTTGCATGTATTTACTGTCTTACTGTCTTTGCAGCATTTTATGGTCACTAATTTGCCTTGAACAGTTTACTTAATTGAGAAAAATAAACACTATCTGTGAATAATATTAGAGTTAAATTTTTCTTTTTGGTTAGCATATAGTAATTCTTTTAAACTATTGGGGACCTTTAAAAGTACAAGAAAACATGTTGTACATTCATCAGGTTTATCACTGATATACTCTAAAGTTTCGTCAAAATTCACTTCTCTCTCTCTCTCTCAAAAAAAAAAAAAAAACAACAACAACAACAACAACTCCAAAACCAAAAAATAGTTCACTTACCTGTTGACACATGACAAAATAAGTGACAGGACTTGACACGAGTAAAACATTTTTTAATATATAAAAATAGGGGCACCTGGATGGCTCAGTCACGTAAGCATCTGCCTTCAGCTCAGGTTATGACATCGGGTTTCTGGGGTCGAGCCCCACATCAGGCTCCCTGCTCAGTGGGGAGTCTGCTTCTCCTTCTCTCCCTCTACCTCTTGCTTGTGTGCTCTTTCTATCTTGCTCTCTCTCAAGTAAATAAAATCTTAAAAAAATATAACTAGAAAATCAACATTTGACTCCACATTTAATGGGCATGTGTGTGTGTATAAAATACATACTTGTAAATATGTGTGTATATATACACATGCACCTGCACACATTGCTGAGTGTGCCATATTTCCCCTGTATATCTCAACTCATAAGAAAAAAAATTATAATGCAAAGCTTAATTAAAAAGTCATTCTCTGGCAGTATCAAATATTATTCAATTATTAAGAAGATGAAGTGCAACTCGCCTTCATTTTATCCTCCAACCTGTCTTAATCATGTGCTTGCTTACGTGCAACTAATGTTAGTGAGACAAGATTTGTCTACCTTACCCTTTCCATTAAATTATAGGTGGCAAAATGTAACAAAGTTGTATATGTTGCATCCTGTCTTCTCAGTTATATATCCGTTGACAACTTTTCTGAATAAAGAAAAATAGAAAGCAAAAGGCTGTTAGCAAAGTTAATATTTAAATGATATTATGGTAGACCCATCAGCATGAAGTCCTTCTCTTCCCTTTGATTGGTGGCACATAAGTTCAGCGTACACCTGAAACTCTTGAATATGCCTGAATAATACTTATGAAAGTTTTAAAATTAGTTTTATGGAACTATTTTTGTATGGAACTATTTTTGTGGGGCTTTTTTTTTTTTTTTTGGTGAGTTTGTGTGTGTGTGTGTGTGTGTGTGTGTTTGAAGGTAGGCTCGACACCCAGCATGGAGCCCATTGTGGGGCTTGAACTCATGAAGCTGAGATGAAGACCTGAGCTGAGATCAAGAGTTGGATGCTTAACTGACTGAGCCCCCCAGGCACCCCAGGACCGTTGTTCTGTAAACTAGGCATGTGTATCAGTTGTCTATTGCTCCATAACAGATTATCCCTAGAACTTTGTAGCTCAAAACAACAATCATTCCTTTTGTTCATTTGTTTGCTCTTTGGGGAGACTTCAGCAAGTGTGGCTGGTCTGCTCCATGCTGCCCCAGCTGGGGCATCTCCCCTGGGTGCTGAGGAAGCACCCCCACATGGTGCACTCATGTGGCTGGCAGGCTAGCTCGGGTATGCCGAGTAGCACACCCCTTGAAACTATCATCTAGGTGTGCTTAATCTCAATCTCTTTTACACAGATACACAAAATCTTTGGTTTTTCTGCCTGGAAGACATTAGGGAAGACATAGCTAACAGGCTCAGTGAATCTTTGCTTGAACCTATACTCCCAGCCGTTCTGAGAGCGAATTCAGAACTGGTTCAAATCACTGCCACTCACATTCATGTATCAGAACCCAATCACACGGCCATAGTGGCCAAGGCCAGCTGCATAGAAGGCTGGTGAGGTAGTTTCAAGCAGGGGTTGCTTGTGTCTAGCCCGAACTCCATTTTTATAGAAGAAAGATGATTATTGCGGAAAAAGTAGCAGCCTCTCATACCTTCCCAGGCTATTTCATTACTGAGTCCTTTGTGTGAACAAAACCATCGGTACCACAACTTGACCTAAAGTATGAATCTTACCATTTTGTTAATAATGAGTTTCTTGAATATGGGAGCCCCTAACGTGTCACTGAGAATCCCATGCCTGGATCAGGGCCTGGCAAAAAAAAAAAAAAAAAAAAGCAAGTGCTTCATAAGTGTTTGAAGGGACACATTTTTCCAACTTTTGAAACATCCAAGTCGTCACCAATCGTATTTACCCCGAGTGTAGGGAGACTTAGCAAACGGATGAATGCTAAAAAGGGGCAAATTTAACTTCTAAATTGGCACAGGAAAAAGATTACTCAATTCTTCCAAATTCTTAGTAAGAAACAGCCATCAAAGCCAATAATTTATGCAGCAAAAAAAAAAAAAAAACCCACGGTTCCAAAGGATATGATGTTTTCATTTGTAGACTCATTAATGTTCTAGAAATAGCTGAACTGTGAGCTGTGCCTAGCCAAAGACAACATTAAAGGTTTTGAGGAAAGAAAGATGTTCTCGATACACACAGTCTTACCAGTCATATTCCAGTATTTTCACATGTTTCTCCTCCTCTTCACGATCACAGCTGGGTTGGCGCGCGCCCTGGCTTCCAGCCGCCGGGCCTGGTCTACGGGCGCTGCAGCACAGCCATCCCCGGCTCGCTCGGGCCTGCCACAGCCGCCCAGGCCTCCCTGTGCCCGCCAGTGACCACGCAGCACCTCCCTGGGGCTCCTGCGGCCCGGGCCGGACAGTCCGGGAGGGTGTCAGGACGACAGGGCCCGTGATGGGGGCCGCGGGTGGACAGGCCCCGGCGCAGTGGCCACCTCCCTCCTCAGCCTGGAAGGGGCCGCGCCAGGCCCAGAGCGCCTCTGCCCCCCCATCCTTTCCACGTCCAGCGGTGAGGTCGTGGACGCATGGCCAGTTGTCACCCCTGCCACGCTTGTCCCCTGCTGCCTCAGCGGCTCCTCAGGATGCAGGTGGTCTCGGGAGCCGGCGAGTCCCTCAGGGCTGAGGGGGCCGTGCAGAGGCCCACATAGGGCGTCGGCGGCTCCAGACAAGCCTTAGTAACCCGTGAGCAATTCCGAAAAGGCCCCAGAGTCACAGTTGGTTCCCTTTCTTCTCTCTAGAAATTCAGAAATCTTCATGGCGTCCCGCCGTCCTTCCTTGTTTCTCTTTTTAAGCTACAACGTAGAAACCACTTGTATGTCTATTCTGCGGGCAACGTGGACACCCCCGGACTTCACTGTTGTATGAAACACTCGGTTATTCCTTGCCCTCATCAAGAGCCACGTCTTAATATTGTATTTATTGGACTTCGATTTGCCAACACACAGCACAACACCCGGTGCTCGTCCCACCAAGTGCCCCCTCAGTGCCCGCCACCCAGTCACCCCCACCCCCCGCCCTCCTCCCCTTCCACCCCCCTAGTTCGCTTCCCAGAGTTAGGAGTCTCTCCTGTTCTGTCTCCCTCTCTGATATTTCCCACTCATTTTCCCTCCTTTCCCCTTTATTCCCTTTCACTATTTTTTATATTCCCCTAATGAACGAGACCATATAATGATTGTCCTTCTCCGATTGACTTACTTCACTCAGCATCATACCCTCCAGGTCCATCCACGTCGAAGCACATGGTGAGTGTTTGTCGTTTCTAATGGCTGAGGAATATCCCACTGTATACAGAGGCCACAGCTTCTCCATCCATCATCTGTCGATGGACACCGAGGCTCCTTCCACAGTTTGGCTGTTGTGGACATTGCTGCTGTGAACACTGGGGTGCAGGTGTCCCGGCGTTTCCCTGCATCTGTATCTTTGGGGTAAATCCCCAGCAGGGCAACTGCTGGGTCGTAGGGCAGGTCTATTTTTCACTCTTTGAGGAACCTCCACATGTCTTAATATTATTAATGTTGTCTTCACATTTTTTATATTAGAGCAACTTTCCAGAATATTTTTTTAAGGAAATGGAGGGGAAAATATTGAGGAATTACATTCTCCTTATATTCTTTTAATAAGCATCTACAATGAAACTATGCCAATAATTCAAGGATATTTCTGTCCTCACCAACTCCCATTTCTTTATTCAGTGTCATGTTACGAAACGAACTAAAGCACCATGTCCCTCACCACTTGCTTTATTTTTCCTCGGGGTACTTACACTGTCCAACATGCTGCATACTTTTTGTTGTTGTTGTTGTTGTCTTGTTTATCATCTCCCTTTCCGCATAAGAATGTAAGCTCCTTGAAGATAGGGACTCTTTGTTTTGGTTTCTGCTGAATTCCCCAGCAGGTGGTAAAATAATGTCTGCCACACAGCAGACTCTTCATACATTTTTGTGGAATAAATAGTTGAATGACACACTGAATGCATATACATGTGATGTTTATTTAAGATGTCATGGTACTTAGGGACGCGTGGGGGGCTCAGCGGTGGAGCATCTGCCTTGAGCTCAGGGTGTGACCCCGGGGTCCTGGGATCGAGTTCCGCATTGGGCTCCCTGTGGGGAGCCTGCTTCTCCCTCTGCCTGGGTCTCTGCCTCTCCCTGTCTTTCATGAATGAATAAGTAAAATCCCTCCCCCCCCCCTTAAAAAAGATGTCATGTTAATTAGAGATTTTTTAAAATTATGGTCAAAATATTTTGGTGTAAATCGAAGTTTATGTAACTTCATTTTGTCTATTCAAGGAAGTAAAGAGGATGACTTGGAAAAATTGCCCCAAATAGCAAAAGTTATCATTGTTTTCTATTCTAATAGATAATTTTATGAAGAATATTTGTAAATCCTTTTTACATTTGAGTGGCTGTATTGATGCCTATACGTCATTGCATAAACCAAATAGAGACTTTTGCACTAAATTTCTAAGCACATGGTACTCCTTATAGCTATACCCCTGGGTCTTCTCATTATGGAAGCTATTAAGAAAGCAGCATGAAATCCAAATTGTATTTTATAAATTGATTAGGAATATAATTCTTTAAATGTCCTTTTATGAATGACAGAGATAGGAAAACCTTGATCATCAGATGGTTGGAGTAAATGGATATTCTCTATTAACTATTTTTCTTTAACAGTTAAGGATTTACTTTTTTAGTGGTAGTGAAACTTCTATTTGTTTTAATATTATTATGGTGCAAGAATGAACCTCTTCTGAATTAGTACTCTATCCTTTCTTAATAATATGCTGGTCATAAAAGGTCATTTTTTTAAATATTATTATTGCTAACACTCCTATGAATTTTACAGGGTCTCTTGATCATCATCACACATGAATATCAGTCACCAACACATATTTATATAATCAAAGAAAGTATACGAGAGTCTCAGGCTGGAATTCTGATGTATACATATTAGCTGTTGCCCGTTTTCCATAGAAGTAGATGATTGGAAATGTGTTTTTATTTTTATTTAATTATTTTTAAATTTTTATTTATTTATGATAGTCACACAGATTGAGAGAGAGAGAGAGGCAGGGACATAGGCAGAGGGAGAAGCAGGCCCCATGCACCGGGAGCCTGACGTGGGATTCGATCCCAGGTCTCCAGGATCGCGCCCTGGGCTAAAGGCAGGCGCTAAACCGCTGCGCCACCCAGGGGTCCCTGTTTTTATTTTTAAAGTTTGATATGTTAAATTTTTTTTAATGAATGGGTTACAATGTGAGTGTTTACTAATTATGTATGGGGAAAATGGAAGTTTAGAGTGTCTGGTATTGATTTTAAATTATTGACGATCTAGAAAATTTTACGGTAGAAAAAGAGAAAAAATTTTATGATGATTTAGAAATTAACCTCTGCCCTCAGGGAAGTATTTTTCTATCACTGGATAAAAGCCAACTTTTAAATTCAGCTGTGGAGGGTTCTCTGTAATTGGTGAACTATACCTGCTGATGCAAATGATTGCTTAGTAGGAGGCCTTTTGGCCCAATGTTATCCGCATAATCCATTCCCCAACCCCCAGTACCCACCTGTGGTATTGTTCGAAGTGGACGCCCAACGAGAATGAGAATATGCTGAATGAGTAAATGTGTGCATCAGTCTCCCCTGCCCAGCAAGTTAGAGGCCAGGATCTCTGACTCAGACGGAGGGAAAAGAGGATGTAACTGGGGATGGGAAGATACTGGTTTGTAGTTTTAGGAAGGAGACAAGAGAGAAGGAAGATACTGGTTTGTAGTTTTAGGAAGGAGACAAGAGAGAACCGAACTAGAGTCCTGGGCCGGGAAGTTTGGAAATAAAAGGACAGATGGAAAGCTTTAAATCCATGGGAGCCAACTTTAAAATCAATGGGAGCCAACTTTAAATCAATGGGAGCCAACATGATCTAGCTTCATGCTCACAGAATCATACCCCAGTGAAGGTTCTTCCATGGAAACTGGTCCTGATGAACCAGAACAAAGCAACATATATGTGGGTTTTCCATGAGTGTATTTTCCAAGATGTATGTATTCGCTACAATAATTTTGTTTTGGAATGAGTGAGATCTTTTTGGTGAAAATCAAAAATAAATAGAAACCTCTTGTTTAATATATATATTTATATACATTTATATATTTATATATATTTATATATATTTATATATTCTACTGCTAGATTTTACTTCTCACTTTGTAATTTGTATGTATAGACATTTGGTGCCATGTCGTTGTATTTAATTGTCTAAGGCTACTGAGAAAAGAAGTACATGATACATAAATAATGCATTTCACTAAAGAGGTGCCAAATTACTTTAACCCACACCACTGAAAGATTTGACATCGTCCAGTAGGAAAAGTGATGGGAGAGTGATCTTCACATAGCATATTTGTTAGGACGGACTTGCTGAATTCAAAAGGTTCATTGTTTAGGAATTACTTACATTTCAAATTGCTAAAGATGATTTCATTTAGAAATCATTCTTTATATTAATTTGTTAATTTAATTCAGCATGTTAATCAGATTTTTATTGGTTTTATAGTTTTGTTGTATTTAAGTTGTAGCATTATAGTTATTTTGGGTTCACAATTTTAAGCATGGGGAGTGTTTAACGTAAGTTTATGTTTAAATATAGTCATACAATATAGATAGATACAATTCAAGCCTATTCTGAGTTGTCAAAACCTTTACATAGAGCCTTTTTCAAACCTTTATTGAGAGCTTGGGCATTTCTCAAGGTCAAGAAGTGGAATCATGAGAAATTTCTTTGGTTAACTGTTAAGGAAAGAGAGCAAGTTGGGACTTACTGTCTCACCGTAAATTCATGTTCATGGTCCTTACTGGATAATTGATGGAAGTGATTATTTTTGACTAGAATCACATTAACTAATGAAGAAAAAAGGTACAAAAATGGTTTAAGTAATTTCTAAATTTTTGATTTTAATAAATTAAAAAATGTTTTTAGCGATTTCTCAAACCAAATACTTTCTGCATTGCTCTTCTTTTCTTGGTTTCCTAAAGAGAAGATGTTACGTTAACTACTAATGGAAATGTAAAAATGAATAAGACAGTATCAGTTTAGAAATGACATACTCCCTGTTGATGGCGATAAATTTTAGGATGATGATAATGATTTTTGTCACTTACAGAGCTTAACCCATGCCAGTGGTATGGCGTGTGGTGTATGGTTGGCATGCACACGTATTATCTAGCTTCATGCTCACAGTAACCCTATGAGAGAGGCACACTTAGTATTTCTGTTTCACAGATAAGTACGCTGAGTCTTCTAAGGCCACACAGTTCTGGCAGAGTGGAACTGGATAGAGATTCCATTTAATTCCTGTACTATACACCCCCTTCAAAAAATCAGATTAAAAAGTATTTTTAAGATAGAGCATTAAATAAGGTAACCCCACGAGATAATTATGATTAGTTTTTGTCATTTTGTTTGTCCATACATAAGTATACGTTTGTTTATTTCTTTCTTTCTTTTTTTTTTTTTTTTGCTATTCAGTAATAGACATATATTATTCATCACTCCTTGGATAATTCAAATTTAAAGTTTCCGTTGATTAGAAGTGAAAGAGGTTGTTTGCCTTTTCTTCCCTATTCACCACATGTGTCCAAATATCCAAAATATCAAATATCAAAAGCTGGGTTATAGCAAACAATGTTTTAAGAGAGGCAATCTCTTCAAAGTCAGACTGATGAGTAGTTTCCAGATTCATTATTTGGATGTTATGAGTAATTTTGCCCTTGTACGCGCTAACTTGTTCTTTAGGCTATTTTATGTAAGACGTTATTTATCACAACCAAACCCAGGTTAATGATTTACAAAACTGTTTCTTCACTGAGGTGATTCTTCTGCTATTCCAGAATGGCCCTGCCAGAACTGTCATGAGCATCATTCTGGCTCCTGCAGTGTTTGAGATAAAAGCCGTCAGTTCATAGGCACAGAGCTGATTGTTTTATCTAACATAGCTGCTGTATTGAGGACACTCGAATGGATAGCTATGGATACCATAGAGTTTAGGAATACTTTAGTAATCCTAAACTCTTTGCTGTACAGACGTTCCTATTCTATAGAAAGTCTGGGGGTAAAAATATATGTTTAAAGCAAACATTATTTGTCATATCAAGTTACGTATTTATTGCTATACTGTATTGCTTTCATTTTTTTTTCCTCCAAATAGTGTAAAGGGAATGTTTGAAACTCAACATGAAAAACAAAATTTTATGGAGTAGATTTGATAGCTTCATTTTCTCTTCTTTTGTTTTTGAACTATCCAAAAAATACCCACACCTTTTAAATTAATGAATTTGAGTTCACGCCCCATCTAATGGCATTTACTATGTGCCCTTGCACAATGTTTACTTTCTGTGAGCCTTAATCTACACATATTTAAAAAAAAATAGGAGTAACGGCATGTAACTGTCAGCCTTTTGGGGAGAAATAAAGTGGATCCCAATATGTTAGTTATTAAAACAGTTTTTATAAAGCTTTTGATTGCGTTGTTAACAGTGTCATATTTGTTTCAAGTGTATAATACAGCGTTTTAACAATTCCGTACATTACTCAGTGCTCATCATGATAAGTGTCCTGTTGATCTACGTCATCTATTTCACTCATCCCCCCACTTGCCTTCCCTTTGGTAACCACCAGTTTGTTCTCTATAGTTTAAGAGTCTGCTTTTTGGGGTTCTCTCTCTCTCTCTCTCTCTCTCTCTCTTTTTTCTTTATAGATTCCACATATGAGTGAAATCATATGGTCTTTTTCTGACTGACCTATTTGCCTTAGCATTATACTCCACCTCCATCCAAGTTGTTGCAAATGGCAAATTTTCATTCTTTTTTATGGCTGAATAATATTCCATTATATATTAATTTATATCATAGGTAATTAATATACCTATTCATATATATTGATATTCCATTAACAGTATGTATTAATAATATTCATATATGTATTCCACATCTTCTTTATCCATTCATCTATCAGTGGACACTTGGGCTGCTTCCATAATCTAGCTATTGTAGGTAATGCTGCAGTACACATAGGGGTGCATATATCCTTTTGAATTAATGTTTTTACTCTGGGTAAATAACTCAGTAGTATGATTCCTAAATGATAGAGTAGTTCTGTTCTTAATTTTTTGAGGAACTTCCATATTGTCTTCCCCAGTGCCTGCACAATATTTCATTCCCTCCAAAAGTACATGAGGATTCATTTTTCTCCACATCGTCCCCAGCATTTATCACTTCCTCTCTTTTTGATGCTAGCCATTGATAGGTGTGAGGTGATATCTCATTCTAGTTTTGATTTGCATTGCCTGTGATGATGAGTGAAGTTGAGTAGTTCTTCATTTATCTTTTGACCATCTGGATGTCTTCTTTGAAGAAATGTCTGTCATGTCTTCTGCCCATTTTTTATTGGATTATTTTTTTTCTTGGTGTTGAGTTCTGTAAGTTCTTTATATATTTTGGATACTAATTCTCTATCGGATATGTCATGTGCAAATATCTTCTCTCATTCAGTAGATTATCTTTTAGTTTTGTTGATTGTTTCCTTTGCTGTACAAAAGCTTTTTATTTTGTTGTAATCCCAATAGTTGATTTTTTGCTTTTATTTTCCCTCACCTCAAGAGAGATACCTAGAAAATGTTGCCATGGCCATGTCAGAGAAATGACTGCCTGTAGCTCTCTTCTAGGATTTTTTATGGTTTTAGGTCTCACATTTAGGTCCTTAATACATTTTTAGTTTATTTTTGTGTCTGGTGTCAGAACATGGTCCAGTTTCATTCTTTTGCATGTAGCTTTCCCAGCAGCATTTGTTGAAGAGACTCTTTTTCCCATTGCGTATTCTTGCCTCTTTTGTTGAAGATTAATTGACCATGTAATTAAGGTTTTCCATCCTGGGCTTTCTGTCCTGTTCTATTGATTGATGTGTCTATTTCTGTGCCAGTACCATGCTGTTTTGATGAGAACAGTTTGTGGTATAACCTGAAATGTGGAATTGTGATGCCAACCCCAGCTTTGTTTTTCTTTCTCAAGATTACTTTAGCTCTTTGGGTCTTTAGGGGTTCCATACAAATTTTAGAATTGATTGTTCTAGTTCTGTGAAGAATGCTGTCGGTATTTTGATAGAGATTGTGCTGAATCTGTAGATTGTTTTGGGTAGTACGGACATTTTAACAATATTTATTCTTCCAACCCATGAGCATGGAACATCTTTCCATTTATGTCATCTTAGATTTCTTTCACCAATGTTTTATAGTTTTCAGAGTAAATGTCTTTTGCCACCTTCATTAAGTTTATTCCTAGGTATTTTATTATTTTCAGTGCAATTGTAAATGAGATTGCTTTCTTAATTTCTTTTCCTCTCACTTCATCATTAGTGTATAGAAATGCAATGGATTCAGTACATTGATTTTGTATACTGGGACCGTATTAAATGTTTTTATCAGATATTAATTTATTAATTGTCTACCATACTGTCAGGCTCAGAGAAAGCACTCTTTTAGTTTCTTCTAATTGGCACCAAAAAGTCATTCTAAATTCTTTACCTTAGATACCTTCAGAAAGAGACCTTCTTAGTATCATCTAGAAATGCATTGACTTCTCTTTCTTTCTTTCTTTCTTTCTTTCTTTCTTTCTTTCTTTCTTTCTTTCTTTCTTCTTCTTTCTTTCTTTCTTTCTTTCTTTCTTTCTTTCTTCTTTCTTTCTTTCTTCTTTCTTTCTTTTCTTTCTTTCTTTCTTTCTTCTTTCTTTCTTTCTTTCTTTCTTTCTTTCTTTCTTTCTTTCTTTCTTTCTTTCTTCTTTCTTTCTTCTTTCTTTCTTTCTTCTTTCTTTCTCTTTCTTTCTTCTTTCTTTCTTTCTTTCTTTCTTTCTTTCTTTCTTTCTTTCTTTCTTTCTTTCTTCTTCTTTCTTTCTCTTTCTTTCTTTTTTGTGATTTTTAAGTTACGCATTTAAGAGAGACCAAGAGGCCAAGCAAGAGCATGACAGGGGGAGGGGCAGAGAGAGAGATTAAGAGAGAGGCAGACTTTCTGCTGAGCGAGATGCTGGACACAGAGCTCATCCCAGGACCCTGAGATCATGACCTGAGCCATAGGCAGATGCTTACCTGACTGAGACACCCAGAGACCCCATACTTCTCATTTTCTTTTAAGCAGGTAAAATGTACATATGTACTGTTAGAAAGTTTTACATATTGTTTGCCGTGTTTAATGTACTTTGTTCCCTCTTTATCATATATCAATATACCCTTCAAAAACTACAGCTTATTTAAACATCATACATCCTGTGATACTTGATTGTGGAAATGTATGAAGATTTAAGATTTAGAAATTTCAGGCCAGTTACTTTGTTTTGATGATTAGGTTACTTGCAGATTGTTTCATGTGATGATTTTCTCAGCACCTCATTAAAACATCTCCAGGAAAAGCCATTAAGTGGCATAGGTGAATAAGGGCCATTACTTTCTATTTTCAACTTTTTTTGAAATTTATTCTGAGAAATTTCTTGTAAGTCTGTTGTATGTAATAACCAATGATACAAAATTCTCTAATTGCTATAAACTTCAAAATGGTGACATTTTTGGAAGAGAAGTAACTTTTTACACTGCTTCAAAAAATATGACTTCGAAGGAGAGGATAATGTGATAAATTAACATAGGCAGATAATATATTGTATCTTTAGGGCATAAATAATTGTTCTAAGTTTATGCTATAATGAATTTATATTAAGGAAAATAATCGGAAATGGAAAGGACTTGTAGTGATTATCTGAGCTTCCTGCTGTCAAGTCACCACTTAAACTATCGAAATCAAATGAATGGTCATAGATGTTCTAAGATTAATGTTGCTTTTACCTGCCTTTGGCTAAGTGAGAAGAAAAGGAGTTTCTTTTAACTTTGCTAGAAGCAGATAGATTCTTCTTTGGCTACTTGGTTGTTAGAAACATGCTATTCTATGCCATTCACATAAATGATGCTAAGTTTAGATGCCATGTTACTGAAACTGTCTTATGGCAAGGCCTCAAACTTTTCTGTATACTGGATGTTTAGCTATACTGGAGCTCATTCCTGGAGATTTCTAGTTTCACATATCAATGAAGGAGACATTATTTTTGAAAGAATGTGGCTCTGTGTCTAGGTTTTAAAAAAATCTTCAATGTATGGTAAACTCCAAAAGATTATTCTGTGTTCTTTCATTACAGTTTTACATAGTAAACATGTTTGAAGCAGTTTTCAGTAACTATTCTAATATTTAATTTCAAACTCAATATAACTCAATGTAAGTAAATGTTAACTAGTAAAATGGTTCCAGTGCTTTGACTCCTTATTTCATTTTCAAGGTAGAGACGTTGACATTGGCTTGGAGTATTGAATAAGCAATTTTTCCAATGACATAGAAATTGTGTTTTTTTCCTTCCTCACCACAGTCACTCAAATTTGTACTCTCCATGTAAGTAAATTGCCTCTTTTATTTGGAGCTACTTTTTATGTTCACTTAGGACTTCCAACAGAGCAAATCCTAGAGGTTCAGCCATATATTGCAGGTAAATAGATTACACAGATTTAATAGCTGAACTTCCAAATAAAGTCAGATTAAAGATACAAGTTCACAGTCTAATATGTCCACATTACTTGTTTAATTTGATCCATGTAGATAGCTAAGTTGGTCAATGTCAAATCCGGAATTCACTCTTTGACCTAAATGTGCATTCTGTGTTGCTCAAATTAATCATTAGATAAATTGGTTTTTCTCCTAATTGTTGAGGACATTAAATGACTCTGTGTAGAGCTTCACAGAATCAACTGGTGTGCCTCAACTAATAGTTTACTGATTTTTATCCTTGGGGGCAAGAAGCATATGTTAGATTAAATGCCCATGACACTCTACTGACTAAGCCTGAAACAACTCCAAATGAGTTACACCTTTGGACTGGAAATAATAGTTATATTTTAACATTGATAATAAAACTTTATTCTGTGATTTCATTTTCAAAAAAAATGTTAATCAACTGACTTGAGTTTATATTTTTCACTGTATTCATAATTTTAACTAGTTAGGTTGATTATTATTTGTGAGTTCTTGTTAACATTAGGAAGCAGTGTGATTTATAGCAGTTAAATAGAAGATAAGTATGCAGTAGTATAAGTCTGTGTGTGTGTGCACGTGTGTCCTCTAATAGAACCCTCTAAGTGATTTCTGTGTGTTTAATAAATATGAGCCACTGGTCATAGGGAGACAGAATGGCAAAAACAAGAGCCCTCTAAGTTCATGTCTGACCTACCATATTATACAACAGGTCAGAAATGAGCAGATAGTGTTGTTGGTTATTTTACTGAATGACTCGTCCTGCTAAATGAGTGTACTGTATTATTTCATCAGTATTTTGCATGTCCCTCCAGGCTCTGGAAAATTGAGCTATCCACATTATATTATTTTCAATTTCCTTTAAGTTAATCTTCTGGAATTGTTCCTGTATATCTATGTATACATAGATACATATATCTATGTATACATATCATCCTCCATGGAATACATAAAGTATTACCTTAGCTCTGCACTACCATGAGAGAAAAGATGTCTCAGCCAATATAAGAGTGCCCATTTTAACAGCAATATTAGCAAATAATAATAACAAATTATTTTGCAAATAATATTAGCAAAATTCAAGTTGAATTTGAAGTCTTATTATTAAACTTATTCACTAAAGTAGAAAATGTCGTTTTAATTAGATGCAAAGCAGGGGCACCTGGGTGGCTCAGTGATTGAACATCTGCCTCTGGGTCAGGTCGTGATCCGGGGTCCTGGGATCACATCCACATCGGATTCCCCGCAGGGAGCCTGCTTCTCCCTCTGCCTGTGTCTCTGCCGCTCTCTCTGTGTCTCTCATGAATAAATAAATAAAATCTTTACCAAAAAATAATTAGATGCAAAACAGATCCAGGAATATTATTACAGTCCCTGGTTGATATGACTAAATATTTTGAACATACTCTCCACTTATCCAGTCAGTAGTTGGTAGTCCTTCCCTATTCTGCTGCTATATTTAGTTATTTGGACCACAACTACAAAGTATAGAATAAAAAGCTAGAAATCCTAAAGGGTGTGTTTCTCCCATATAAGGGTCCTGTTAAAGTGAAGGACTCTTAAAAATCTCAAGTAGTTTCTTAACATTTTTAACTTTTTAAACTTTTTTAACATTTTAAATTTATTTAAAATGTGCTGCTCAACAGCTAAGTCATAACTTTTGTTGTTTTATTTACTTGGTAAATGAAACCAAAGTCCAATGAAAAGCAACAGGATGCACATATTCAGGTTGTAGTTTAGAACTTCTGTTATGTGGAAAAATTTTAAATAATCATAATAACCTTATCCTGGTAATTTATATTTTTAAGAATTTAAAGTAAGTATTGCTTCTTTTTTTGGTTGTTGTTACTTGATTTGAGCAAACTTTGAATAAACCAGAATGGTTTATAGAAAGATTAAAAAACAAGGCATATAGAGTCAATCATTTGAAAGATGCTTTTAAAGTTGGAGAAACATCATTAGGAATAATGTAATAGCCAATTGTAATAATTTGAGGCAGCTGTATTATTACTAAACTGAGCTTGAAAACCTTTGTTTACAGGGCACCTGAGTGGCAAAATCGGTTAAGCATCTGACTCTTGGTTTCAGCTCAGATTATGATCTCAGGGTCGTGAGATTGAGCCTTGTGTCAGGTCCTGCACTCAGAGTGGAGTCTGCTTAAGGATTCTCTCTCTCCCTCTGCCCCTCCCACCCACACTCTCATTCTAAATAAGTAAATATCGTTCTAAAATAAGTAAATAAATCTTTTAAAAAAGAAAAAAGAAAGAAAATTTTGTATGCAAAAGAAAAATTTATTTTCAGAAAAAGAGATCATGCAGAGAATATCTTAATAGCCTTTTAAAATAATTGTAACTTTTGATTAAACTCCTGAGGTCCCCATTATATTCTCAACAGGCAAAGAAAAAAAGGTTCACTAAATATTTAATTGATGGCCATAATGATTATCATGGTAGTTTTGGTAAGTTCATCTATATTGCTCTTGGCTTTTCTCCCTAAATTTCTGATTGTTTGACTTCCCTGCTAAAATCAGCAGCTATCTGACCAACCAGCCAGTCACCTAGCCTACCTACTTACCTCTCTACCTCATAAGCAAACAAACAATAAAAACATTCCGTGGCAAACAAGTGAAAACATTCTCTGGCTCTTCATTTTAATAAAATGAAAATTCAGTAGTATGTGTTCTGTGCACTTTTGCCCATTTTTCCCCCAGCGATATTTCCTCTAGTCCTTAGGGTCAACTCAAGACCAGACACAAAGGACCCTTTACTCTTACCATTCAAAGTCACCTTTGCATCTACTGCCTCTGTTCTTCCTCTCTCTTTTGGGCTACTGGTTTTCTTCTCCATCAAGTTAGCCTAATTCAGAATTTATTTATTTTTTACCTTTTTTTTAAAAGATTTTATTTATTTATTCATAAGAGACACAAAGAGAGAGAGAGAGAGGCAGAGACATAGGTAGAGGGAGAAGCAGGCTCCTCACAGGGAGCCTGATGTGGAACTCGATACCTGAACTGGGATCAGGACCTGAGCCAAAGGCAGGTGCTCAACCGCTAAGCCACCCGGGCATTCCTAATTCAGAATTTAAAGTCCAATTCATTTCAATTCTCTGACCATTCCTCCCTACCTCCATAAATTTCCCTAATACCTTGTGAACATATATGGTATATTTTCTTAGGCACTGCTTGCCAGCTACAATTTGGGAATCCATGTGGGCAGTAAAAGTATCTTGGTCACTAGCAAGCTTAGCACATTATTGACATGTATTAGGCCCTTATCCATATGTTATTGAATGAATAAATTAAAGAATGGATGAATAAAATTATATAAGTATATTCTTATTAATAATTTAGAGTTATCTGGGGGTTCTCATAAAAATCAACAGTGTATCACACATCTATAATTTCATAGCACACGGAGCATATTTTCATTAAACTCTTACACACACACACACAATTTTATACCTAGTGCTTGGGGAAATAATAGCCAATTTTAAATCTCTAACATTAGAAAACATGATTTGCTTTGCAACATAGAAAGGAACATATTTTGGCAAGTATGGGGACCACTTTTACATCTTCCCAGTGCTTATTACACATTTTAATGATTCTTAAATGTTTACAGATAGTGCTTGCATTGTAAAGTGTTAGATATATTTCGACCTTAAAATATGATGCATGGGAAGGAATAAAATGATTCTTTTACCCTTCACTTTTTTTTCCCTTTTACTAAATTATTCATCTGAGATCAGGGAAAACATGAAGCATGACCTGATTTCTAAGAGCTTTTTATAGAGTAGAAATCTCATAGTAGTTCTTACACTTCTGTGTATCCTTACAACATAACATCTATTTTAAGTGATCTTAAATTGACTTTATTATCAAACGTATGAATGATATCTAACCATTTTTAATTATGTGATACATTTTAATTTCTTCTATTTTCTTCCATTTTTACTTTTGTAATTTGTTTTGCAGTGTTGTTTCCTTTTGAATGCTTTTCTAGCCTTCACAGTGTATCTATTAGTCAAGTGTCTGTCATCCCTAGTGTCCATATTGTTTTCTAATTCATTGTTTACTTAACAATATAAGATTAATATTTTCCCATATGATATGTTCTTCTGTATGATCATGCTGGTTAGAAATTACAGATATCTTAAGTCTTTACCTATTTAAAAAAATGCTGTACTAAACAATATTAGAGTTAAATAATTAAGTACAATTATTTATGGTGGACAAATTTCTAAAAACTGAATTGCTGCTTCCAAGAGTTTTAACAGTTTATATACATATATATATATATGCTCTTTTGCCTGCCAAATATGTTTTAAGTAATTATATCTCAACCAGCTGGTTGTAAAGTTGGCCATTTTCTGAATACAGTATTGGGATAAATGTTTGTGTGTGCGCATGTGCGTGTGTGTCTTCTTTTAACAGTAAAATAATGACTATGACATGATGGAAGTAATAACTGAAGGTGAACACTCGTAAATTTTATAAAGGCAAACTAGAAAAAATACACATACAAAAAATACAATACGAAATATTGAGAACAGTTCTAGAAGTAATATGCAACTTCTGTGATTATTCATCCAACATTCACTCACTTTTGTAATAAAGTTGTTCATTGAACACACGGTGTATTCTAGACACTGCGTTGAGCTGAATGACTGGGGTCCAGGGGTCAGTGAACTGTGACCTCAGCCTTGCACGTCTACAGAACATACTCACATAAAGCAGGTCCATTTCTGTAAAACATCGCTGCCAGCAGTGCCTGAACAAAGTGAGTGGGGAAGTTGGTGGAGGCTTCACAGAGAAGATAGTATTTGAGCTAGCTCTAGTAGTATAAGTAGGAGTTTATAGAAAAGTGAGGGAAGATATAAAAATAAACCAATGCACATGTATATAATGAAGATACTCAATAGGTATTTGCCTGTTTGTTTTTTAAGAAAGAAAAATGAGGGGCAGCCTGGGTGGCTCAGTGGTTTAGCACCTGCCTTCAGCCCAGGGCCTGATCCTGGAGACCTGGGATCGAGTCCCACGTCTGGCTCCCTGCATGGAGCCTGCCTCTCCCTCTGCCTGTGTCTCTGCCTCTCTCTCTCTCTGTGTCTCTCATGAATAAATAAAATCTTAAAAAAAAAAAAAAAAGGAAGAAATGAGGTTGGGGTCCACATTGTTGAATATGGAGTATTCCTTGCTAAGTGATCTTAAATTGCTAAGAAGTTTTTGTAATTAGTGTAAAAAGCTAGCAAAAGAGGTTTTTAAATTAGGAAGTAGCAACTGTTTATATAAGAAAAATACTCGTAAGGCAGTGTAGAGTATGTACCCGAGTGGAAGCAAAACTGGTGGTAAGAAACCAGTGGAATAGGCCACATGATGGAAGTCATGTCCCAGTGGTGGTGGCCTGGAGAGAAGCCAATGATGGTGCCCACAGAATGTAAAGAAACATTACAGAATAAGCTCCTTTCCCAATTGACTGTGTGTGTCTAGTGTACCATCCTCTACAGGGACCCCAGTCCCGAGATAAAAGGATTCCAGACCTGAGAGAACCAGTGAATCCCCTGATTTCATGAATAACCAACTCAGAGTAAGGATCCATAGTCTTCATCAGACTCTCATCTCAGATTCCTGAGTCTGAGATGAGAAACACGTTGGCTTATATATAATTTTAGGTACTTTTCTAGGGATAAAGGCTCCGTGCTCTCATTAGATCCATTTAGTAACACCAAGTGGCTGAAAACCAATATCCTATCTGATTACACTTATTTTCATAGATTTTGTTTTGTATTTAGATCCGGTCTTGATGGCAGGGCTATAGGGCAGTGCGGCGGAAAATGCATGGCAAAATCGGCAAAATTTCTTAAACTTGCTTAACTGCAATTTCTTCATTTAGAAAATGGGGAGAGTAACATCTAGTTCAAATAGGAGGATATTAAATAAGAACTTATTAACTTAGCAGTTAGTGGAGTGGCTGCTTAACAGAAGGCCCCCAGGGAATGACAGCAATAATGAGCACTGTTGTTATTGTCATTATACTATATGCTATATAATATATATGTGCTATGTCAGTAGCAATGACAAGCCCCATCTCAGTTCTCCTTCCTCCACGATGCCTTTGCTTATGATTCCATCCAAAGTCGGTCTCATCCTTTTTTGAGCTCTTTGCTTGAACTTCCTTTGACACCTACCCTACTTTAGCTGAAATTATAATGTATAAGGAACATGCATGAAATATAATATGAAATTATATGTATATGTCTTTGCCTCATCCCGCTTACTCAATATGAGGATTTTCATATTCCCCCTAGTGTTGGCTACGTAGCATAAGTACAATATTTTAAATATTTTATATACAACATGATATTTAACATTTTATTAGCACATTTGGTTCGGTGGTAACTCTCTAGCATTATCCACACTGTATTGTCTCCCTGCTAACACAGTGGACACTGGGCAGAGTCGATGGTTCAGCCATCATGCTTACATTATGTTAGAGAAAAAAAAAATGCATCGTTTGAACGATGACCATGGGGTTCTCACACTTAAACAAAAGTTGGATTTACTTCTACTTTTTAAAAAATGAGTATTAGATTCCCTGTCACTTATGTGATTTAACATAAAACCTAAATCTTTACGCAGTGTTGTATGTATTATATTAAAAGAGCCCACATTTGCTAAAACCTCATGTAACTCAACATCTGGACAAACTTAGCAACAAATAATGTGTGCACAGTTCAAAGATATGGTTTTTATAACTCCTCTTATTCTTCACATAATAATTTTGATGTAAATTTTGCCAATAGGGTAATTTATCCCTAGCTAATTACATGAATTAAAAATTTAATAAGGCCATGTTCATTGAAACATTATCAACTCAATTATATTATCTCAAAACATCATATAGCATCTCACTGAGCAGCAGCAAAAATAGAGGTCAAAGCATTTTGATTGTCTTAATACAATGTTTATGTTGGGTTTTTTTTTAGGCTACATGTGAACACGATAATTTTCAATATCAAAAATTATGCTATTTTAAAATATCTAAATGCAAAAGGCTTGTACAAGCAAAGAACACTCTGGGCTTATTGGAAAAGATGTAAAGAAACATTTTATAAAGCAAGCAACAAACAACTGGCAGTTCAATAAAGCAAACTTGCCTTGTACATGGGTATCAGACAACTTTCCAGAATCACCAGAACCCAGTGGGGCAGCCCTTCCAGGTGCTTAAAGGGCCCTGTGTTCACTCCTCCTTAACACTTATCAGGCTCCATTTCAATCATCTATTGGCTTGTCTGTCTTTCCCATCAGAATGAGGTACATTCTTTTCAAACCATCTTTATATTCCCAACGTCTATTTCATATCTGGCTTAGGTAAGGCACTAATTTGTTTATGGAATCAATTAATGAAGTAAATAATTATTTAATTAATTACGTGACCACTGTGTTTTCCAACGACTTTCAGACTTTAATGTGCACAATAATTACCTTCCAGAACTTAGTTTTAAAATGCATATTCCTCACTACTCTACACATAGATCCGAACTCAGTAGGTTATGCAGCCTGCGAATGTGCATCTTAACGAGGAGACCAGTGTTTGATTCAGCACAAAGATCATTCCTTAAAAACATGAATCATCAATGTGATGAAAAATTCTTCTCAACTGAAGTAGATAGACTTTGGCAAAATCACTAATTCACTGGTTCTAAATTGAAGGTCAGAATGAGTGAGGAAGTGTGCTCTGTGAGAGAAAGCCTGAGACACACAGGTGAAAACCTTTGTTGAGACTTTTCTTGGATTCTGTACCTGTTAGATTCGTGAGGTCAATATTAGTAGAAGGTAAAGCTAGGGATAAACTTGGTAACGAGAGCAGATTGTGGGACAGCCTAAGGATCCAGATAAATAAAGGATCCAGGATCCTAGCTGGGCTACACTGGGGTCACTATCCAAGAGTTCAATCCAAGAAAAAAAGCAGGGGGCAAAATCTGGGCCAGTAACACAGTAGCATCTCAAGCTACACACCATACAGCCATAGTGACAGCAGAAAACATTCTTGAGTATGACTTCGGATACCTGGACAGATCCCTTGCTTCCTCAGTTCCTATTTTAAGTTGACTTTCCCAGTATGTTATTCCCAGAGCTAGGTTTGCTTCTTAGGTATTGACCGTAGCGGAAGGTTAGATCTCCTAAAGCATTTATACTTTCAGATTCAGCACAGAATCTTTAAAAAATATTGTTTAGGTTCTTGAACTCTGAGCCAGATCTAATAAATCAGCATCTTCAGGAAGTACACAATGGGATTTGATTTATGAATGCTCTTTAGGTGATTCGGATGATGGACCTGGTTGTGGGAGCCGTGGCTTTGAAAAGCCTTCATAGATATTTCATTAATGAAAGATGTGTTACTGTACTTATAAGGAGTCCCATCCCGCAGTTCCCATCATTAACTATATGTTTCTGCCTCTTGCACACATTTCTTCCCCTCATCTGTCTCTTCGTAGCCCTCCTTCGAGAATTATTTTGCCATAGGCTTGCCTTTTTTTTTAAGATATTCTGACTCTCTAACCATAATAGTAATTTCCTCTATTCCCTTTGCCATCAATTTTCAGTCTAAAGATGTATTTTTCTCTTCTTTTTTCCCCCTTCTGTACAATTTATACCCTAAAGCACATTCAAAGTGCATGTCATAATGTCATGCACACCCCTCCCACCTCTTTATGTGCTACCCACATAGGTAGCACCTCAGCTGGGCTACATTTCTGAAATAATTAGGGTCCAGTGACTCGATGTCTGAACAAGGGGGTGAGGTCGTTATTCATCTAAGTTTGTAAGAGAAAAGTTAAAAAAAAATTTAAGAAAGTTGCTTTAAAAAATGGAAGAGGGGTTTAGAATAGAGCAGAATGCCTAAGACGATTTCCATTCTGACTTGTTTTAACAAGATCCTACTGCTTTGTAATTCATTTATAGAATGGTTATAGCCTCCCATTGGCTCAGTGCTCCCATTTATTCAGCAACTGTAAATAATAGCCATCAGCAAAGCTTTTGAAATCTTCAGATGAAAGGAACTAAATTAAGGAAGCTTCCCGTGTGCATCCCATCCCCACAAAACGGATGCAGACTAGAACACAGAAAGCAAGGAACAGCAAGTACAGTCTGGTGATCTTAGCAACCTAATGCAGTCCAGCTTTTGAGAACCATGAACATTTATTTTCTAGGTACTGAGAGTTGTTTTTTTTTTTTTAATAGTTTTTTTTTCCTCAATTGTAAGAGGGTATAGTGGATTTATCTTAAGATGTGAGAGATACTGAGAAGGCAATATCAGATCAGCTGCATTATGTGGATTAATGCTGCAGTAATTTCTTTCTTTGGTTATTGCAAAGCTGGTTGCTATTTTAAAGCTATTAGTCACATGCTGCCGTACCTGAAGTAAAATTGTTCATTTCCATCCAAAGACGCTTCATTTTGTTGCTTAACAGGAGAAACTTCAATAAATTCTAGCCTTTTTTTTTTTTTAATGCTCCTAGGGACTTAAAATGTACCTGCAACTTAAAAAATTGTGTGTAGATTATATTTTGTCGAAGAGTTTATTTATATAATGTACATATTTTAAATTATTAGATCAAAGAGCTTACAGTGGATAAGGTTATAATCTTAATGAAGCACTTTGTAAAAATCTTACGATGTGATTGCTGAGTTATGGAACCAGGGCTCACTCGTCTGGGCCCACAGTGTTTAATTAGACCAGTGTGATAAAGAAAGTTGGGAAGCGTCCCTTGAAATATAGAATCTGCCTAACTCAGATAACAGTGAATTTGTCGTCGAAAAAATTTGTGTTAGAGCTCTTTGTCATTGAATCACTTTGTTAAATCTGATAATGTCAATATTCAGTCCTGGGGAATGCAGTAAACAAAAAGCCCTGTAGCCCACTAAGATCAAGTAGCCTTTGGGGCATTGTGTGGATATAAGAAATGTAGACATACTCCTAGCCTTCCCGGACCTCCAAGTGCATTTGGTCAGACCAGGAATACACACACACACACGATACCTATACATAGAGATACGATAGCTAAGATATGTGGCGTTTATTTTCAATAACGCACATCTCACATTCCCTATTTTTATACAACTGAGTTTACAATTATTTATACCCTATAGCATCCCCTGTTCTATAGTTTAAATTATTATTTAACTTCAAGGACTTCCTGAACCTCAGAGAAGATTTGTTTGCATATATATATATATATATATATATATATATATATATATATATTTGTTTTCTAGAATACCTAGGTATTTTGGATAAAAGAAAATCCTTTTAAGTGCTAAAGTGTTCATTTTATTTCATTAAGTATGTTTTTAATCTATTCAGAGGCATCATTATGTGCATCAGTGTTTGTGATATTCTCAAACTGAAAATGTCAATATAGAGTGGATATGATGGAAATCCCCAGGTTTCCTGGGAAAAACATGCATTATTGATCTATTTTTATGTCATTTTTATTTTTTTCCCTAACTTTGTGTGAAGCAGTTAGGTGATTTTCTGTCCACTTTCTGCTAAATTACTACTAAATTAATAAATGGCTCAAAGGCTACTTCTTCTGAGGGGTAATTTTAATTTATAGAAAACTATCAACTTTATCATTGATATCAATGATCCTGAGCTTGTCCATATCTTTGAAATGTCATCTCAGAATTCTTCATGGCCGGTGTGAAGGATCACCTACAACACTGCAGTATTCACCGTCTCCTCTATAATACTTGCTTTGGTTGTGTTCCTGATGTAGGAAGGAGTATTTTTATCTTTAGCTTTTGATAGAGAATTGCATCTTTAGGGGTGACAAACTGGAGTGTAGGAAGCATTTTTGTGGCATATCAAATTTCTAATAAAATTAGAAATCCCATAATCTTATAGCAACAATAAAATTAATAGCTATTTGATAAAGGAATGTTATCTTGAAATTCCTTCATTCCTAAATTACAATTTCATTTGTTTTGTGACTATTCCAGGAGGTAGACTCTGTTAAGAAATGAATCTTCTACAGGATTCATGAAACTCTTCTAATGCCTCAAGGTTTTGCTTACTGTCTTTGTTTAAATGTCTAATGTAATTATTCCCTTTCAAATGCCAAAGCTCATTTCTGTGACTAATACAGCTTAATAAACTGTATCTACTTATTTGTAAAATGCTCCTTTAAAGAGTGTGGTAGAAAGAATAATGGTCCCTAAAGATGTCTATATCTTAATACCCAGAATCTAAGAGTATGTTATGGTGCATGGAGAAGAATTGACCTTAAGATAAGGAGATTGTATTATCCTGTTGGACTGAGAGTCCTTACAGAGGGAAAAGGAGGCCAAAGAGTCAGAATCAGAGAGACAGCATCCTGAGAAAGACTCAAGTCATTGTCTGGTTTCGTGGTAGAAGGGGAGTCATGGATTATGAGAAACCTCTAGAAGCTGGAAAGTGAAAGACAATGGGTTTTCTTCCCCTAGAAGCTGGAAAGGGAAAGACAAAGGGTTTTCTTCCCCTAGGGCCCAGGAAGGAATGCAGCCCACGTGAGACTCATTTCAGACTTCTGACCTCCAGAAGTGGGAGGTGATGTACTGGAGTTGTGTGAAGCCACTAAGTTGTGGTAATTTGTTACAGCAGCAACGGGAAACTAAAACAGTTAATACTAGAGCCAAAGACAGGGGCGTTCTTATACTGTTTCTTGGGGAATCAGTCAAACAATATTGCTGCATTCGCACGTGTGGGTGAATGTGTGGAGGGGCCTTTGTCTGTAACTCTGCGTCATTCTTAATCTTTGGGCAGTATCAGTAGCTACCCAGTCTGAGGCCTAATGCAGAGACAGGGTAGATGACATACTTCTGTACTGACGTAGCAACGTTTTCCTGTATTTACTTTTAAAAGTTGAAATTATACAGATCCATCTTCTTATTTCAGTTTATATTCACTCTTCCAGTGTTACTAGATAACAAATTAGAAGTTTTATACGTTTTGGCTCTTACTATAATATTCTTGCACATATATGGTTCTCCTGTCGTAGTATTTCTGCTACGGCGTACCATTAAACGGGCCATGGTGCCTATTCTGTATTTTGGCTTAGTGTATCATGATAAAATGGCTTTAAGTCTTCAGGAAGCACAGCACTGACAAGCTCTGAGGCTGCTGAGCTACAGTTAGGTTGGGTGCTACTACACAGGCCAGACATGCTAGGACTATATCATATAAAAATAACTACAGTGACTGACTGCTGGTTGGGAAGTTGACTTTGACTCCATCAAGGATCAGCTCCTCTTTCCACAACCTGCATTTATTATCTAAAACCAATCTGATTCCATAGATGAGAACCAGGGAGTTTGGAGATTCACTATGGAGTATCCGAAAACCACTTTGAGCTTATTTACTGGTTAAGCAAGGATTCTCAATCTTGGCAATATTGATATTTGGACCAAATTGTTCTCTATTGTGGGGGGCTATCCTGTGAAGTTCAGGGTGTTTAGAAGTATCCGTGGCCTCTGCCCACGGGATGTCAATAACAAACCAATGCTTCCAGACATTGCCAAGTGTTTCCAGTGGGGCAAAGTCACTTCTGGTTGGGAACCACTGGATACAGTACTTGAGACTTTTCTTTTCTTGCAACCAAGATTCCCATTTTATAACCCACTCTGAGTAGCTGGGTTCTGCTTTAACAGCCCCAGTAAAGTACCTGCAATTATAGCCAAAAATTACCTCCGGGGCAGTCTCAAATTTAAATACTATACTTTCCCTAAACCTTAGTCACCATAGTTGGGTCTCTGCTATGACAAATCCTCCCTCCTCTCTTTTCATGAACCAGCTGTGTGTGAAACCTCCCTGGATAAATATTCTACACTTTATGTGTGTTTGGGGGTGGTGGTGGTTGTTGTTGTTGTTTTACACTCTATAAGTTTATCCACCGACATCTGGAGCCATCTTCCCTGATAGGCCCAACTGGATGGATACCCATTGTTTTCTCATCCTGTTTTTCTGTAGTTTGTCCCATTCTAGTAGAGCCTCATTTCTGGCAGTCAGATTTGTTTAAAAACAACAATAACAACAAAAACTCAATTGGTACTCATTCTTATTTCACATATAGACACACACATCACCACCACCAGTTGAGACCTGAGTACCCAATAAGACTATGTATAAGTAACATAAATTAATTTGAGAAAGTTTAAGTAGAAAAGCTATGCAAAGCAAAGGCGGGGGGGGGGCGGTTGGAGGTAATTTTGATTAAAAATAAACTGTCTCAGAAAATCAAGGCATGCAGAATAGCATTGTGATTGCATGCAGGAATCAGGGAGTGGTCAGGACCTCAGGGCTCAAGGAAGGGTATGCATCCTTCTTTCATCTCTGTGTCTTCCACATTTCTATGACTCTTTCCATCTACAGATTGGCTTTGTCTCATGCATTGTCCACATGGCAGCATGGCTGAGCCAAATCTCCTAAGAGTTTACAAGCTCTCCCTTCCAGAGATTAACCCAAACTGAACTATAATATCTAAATCCCAACTTCTTTTTTTTTTTTTTTAAGTCCAAATTTCAAGTCCCTGGGAGAGAGATTTGTGGCCATGGTGTATAGAGGATACGTCCAGCTTCCATGTAAGAAGGTGCCTCAAGAGATTACAGCCACAGATCAGTTCAAAAATGTACCCAAATTATCTGGTCACTAACATGGAATGAATTCTCTCTCTCTCTCTCTTTTCTTTTTGTAAGATGTGTCATGGAAAACAATTGCATATGCAGGATTTTAATTTTGTGAAAGCGACATAAAATAAGACCACATCACCTTTTGGAAGAATACACACTTAAATAATTACATATCAACACTTGCATTGCAGATTTTATTTATCAAAAAGGGTATTTTAGAATCAGTTTTGTGCAGATAAGAACAATGACTTTTCTATGTAGAAAAAGAGAAATGTTTCTTCTGCAAGTAAACAAATAAATGAAAATATCAAGATCTTTTTAGAAGAGTCTATGATGTTTTTGCACATCATTGAAACTAAAGTTAAAAATATCTATTTCTATGATAAAAAGATAATGTAACCTTTGTGTGAAGCTACAAAGATGATTTTTTTTTTCTGTAAAGCATGTTTGTTCAGACCCTGATTATTACTTATTTCAGCAGAGCATACAGGAAATTTCAATATATTAAGACAAAAAGCTGGAAAATTGGGACTTTTATGTGTTCCTAATAAGAATGCTGTGCTTTATTTTCTGACAAGTTCTCTGACAGAGCTTCAGAGGTAGTATAACAGTATCTGCACCTTCTCTGTCAGCCGGGAATGAGTCATTCCTGAATTTACTAAAAATGACATGATCAACATGGCATAGTAATGAACCCTGGGGAGGATTTTAAGATACTAGATGGCACCAGACCCTCTCATTAGTGCCATGGGTCTTATTAGTACATGTCAGTTTTCTAACCTTTACAGCATTGCTGGTAGCATACAGAAAACTCTGAATATCTCTACATTTGTGACATCTCTTAATGTCACATCTCTTTATAAAAAAAAAAAAAAAAGACCAGTTTATAGCTTGTTGAATTTTCTAAACATGTTTTAAAGATGAGGGAATAGTGTAAAGCAAGGAAAATCAGAATTCATAGACTTTGTAGAAAAAACAAAGAAAAAGTATGCCAATTCATTGAATGGGAAGAAGTGCTGGTTTTCTATCAGTCCTTATAGGAAAGTCCTTTTCTTAGGAAAGCAACAGCCAATAAGAAGGAGAAAGAATCTGTGATTCAGGTGGAGGTTCTGGACTCAGCTCTTCCAGTAAGAACTTGTGTTACTCCTAACTTGCCTTAGTTTCATTTTTGACATGTATGATATAGGAAAAGAGTTCTAGGATTTTTTTTTTTTTTTTTTAGTATTGATTTTCTCAGGACTTTTTGTGAATGCCTCTCTTGTATCCCTCCTCTCTCCTCTTTCCTTCTTCCCTCCCTTCCTTCTTACTCAAAAACATTCAATGAGCAAGTAATAAATGCCAAGCATAGTGATAGGCACTGCAGATACACTCAGGGGCTTCATTGCATGTATGTAAAGATGAGATAATATTGTAACCATATGCAGGTGGACTCATTCAACCCCAATGCATATTCAACTGTAGAGAAAACCCCTTTGGGAATGGATTTAACAAAATTTGAATGTTGTTTATTTTGCAGTTAAAAGTTAAAAAGATGCAGCTAAAAAAGCTTTTGGAGAAAAGCTGCTGACTTTTTAATTTAAATACCTCCATCTAAATTTCATAAATTGTCTTGAGAAAGCAAAGGATTCACATTTCTTTCGAAAGGACCATAAATAAAAAATATCTAGTAAAGCTTTTGTATTTTAAAGGCCAAAGCAAGTAATGAATTCTGTGTTAAAGTAAGTCCAGTATATCATTTATTATTTTCAATTTTGAGGTTCACATTTAGCATGTGCTACTTCAAGCCAACTTTACAAAGCCTGTCACCACTGATAGCTGGTGTGGTGAATCCCAGGTGAGTCCCTACAACCTTCTCCTGACACTACCTCAAGAGTGAGTGATGGTTGGGCAGGTACAGATTCTCAGAGTGGTGTGGATTGATACAGATACGACTGAGGCCTAGGAATAAGAAAGAGTGATGGAAAGCACATCTTACTTAAAGATGGCATCTTATTCTGTTGACTTGCCAGAAATAAAGCATAATTTTTATGTGAGATTAAGAAAATAGCATATTTTCATAATATCCACATAAATATTTCAAGTAAAAATGAGTAAATAAGCACCAAAATATACCGTTCACACACACACCATTATAGGGTTATATCTGCCAAATTCCTAACAATAAATGTCACCTGAAAATCAAAATTAAGAGAACAGATTTTTTTTTTTAAAGCCATCTGATTTGTCAGGTAGTTAGTGAACCGCTTGTCATCATATGACTAATTTGTCTTTCTAAAGGCAGAATCATGACACATATTAAATGTAGAATAGAAGTAGGAGTATTCAATACTTTTCAAGGTAGTAGTTTAAGACATTAAAAAAGCTCCTGGGAAAATACCATATGCTAGTGAGATTATAAATTGCATCGAGTGTTTATTGGTTTCTGTCATGGCATGGTGGATATTGGTTAGTGCTAAAAATGAAGGAAAATTCATTTGTTTGTAACTTACATTTTTCAGTTATGCGCTTTCTGGTCGGTACATTTGTCTTGTGGAGAAAGTAGAAAGGAAGCTACTTTAAAATTCAGTTCTAATCACAGACAAAATATTTTAATGTAATTTGTTTTTTTCCCCAGTGGAACCAAAGAGGCTTAATATATCTGGTGAAGTAACTATTGCCTCCATACTTAATCGTAATGGATGAAATTTGCTTTTACTTCTTGAATATGGTTCTTTTTTTCCTTGCTAAAGGATAATCATTTAAAGTAAAATTCAAAGTGATATCTTTAAGATATACATTATTTCTTCTAGGAATCTCAAAATCAACCTAGTTTGTACAACTTAAAATATGTAAACTCCCATCATTTGAAATTCTCTTCCACTGCATTAATATAGGATAAAGCTTATGATTTCAGCAAATCCCTTCTGCTGATTTAGAAGCAGTAGCAAAAGATCAGCCATTTATGGTATGCCTGCTTATACACGCTGAGTGAACGGGGAGAGAATTCAGGGATAGGTTAAAGGGTTTATTGATTTTTTTTTTGAAACCAAAACATATGCATGCTAAAAATTTAGCCTTTCTAGTCAACAATAGAAATGAATGACAAAGTAGTACCTGATTAATAGCAAAAGTCATGGGTTAGGCAATAATTGCTAAAGGAGTACCTAGGAGAAGATTACTTCACTGCAGAGATGAGCTACATATTAATCCAAAGATAAGAATTGAGCCAAGTAATGAAGGCTGGAGTTAGGGCCAGAGAGTCATTCTAGGTTCAAGAAATGCCCAGAGCTAAGGCAGGCAGATAAGAAAGTAGAGTGATTTCTTAGATAAGAGTGAGTATGGATAAAGGAAGGCTATCTGTAGGGAGTAGAATGACTAGAAAATCAGCTTAGAGTCAGGGTATAATGGCTTTTGAATGTCTGGCTAAGTGATTTTGACTTTATTCTTTAAAGCAGTATTTCCCAGAACACAGTCTTCAAAACTTCAAAAAGTTCCAGGAGATGTGACAGCTACACCCAGAGATAGTTAAAGACAGGAGTGAAACTTGGAAATTCAATATATTTGAGAAATTCTCAATTTTAATAAAAGCAAACAAGTTTCCTTATACTAAGTTTTCATGGAACCCTTAATATATTAATAGGCGTTGTGAAACCCCAAGAGGAGGATATAGGCTAGATGAATCCTCGAGTTCATTTGATTGTGAAATCCTTGTTCTTTGGAGCATCATCGTGCAGCATAGGTGTATATGGAACAAAATTTAAGAAACACTAGTGTTAATCACTGTTGAATAGGAAGGAAATAATGTTTGATTAATTCAAAGTTTGCTCAACCCTACTATCTGTCAACACTAGATGAATGTGTGAGAATGTAGAGAGACACATTATCTTCAAGGAGTTCGGTGTATTCTTGGGACACCTGGGTGGCTCAGTCAGCTAAGCGACCAACTTATGATTTTGGCTCGGGTCATGCATGGTCTTAGGGTAGTGAGACTGAGCCCTCTATGGGACTCCATGCTCTGCAGGGAGTCAGCTTGAAATTCTTTCCCTCTCCCTCTCCCCATTCCCTGACTTATACATTCTCTCTCTAAAGTAAATAAATCTTAAAAAAAAAAAAAGAGCTCAGTGTATTCATAAACAAATCCACAAAATAGTGTAACATCCCTCAGTGAATGGACTAATAAGACCATGAAAATGTAGAGACTATAGTATTTATACACATGGATCAGAACTACTAGGCTTTGCATTCTGGTTTCCCTACTAACCAGTTACCTGTCTTTGGATAAAGTACTTGCCCATCCTGTGGCTCAATTTTGTCATATGTAAAATGGAGAAAATAATAGGAACTTCAGATAATTGCTATGAGGATTAAGTGCTGTTGCATATAAAGCACTTTGACAGTAATAATAAGTAATAGTAATAAGCCCTGTGTAAATATTCATAGTTGTCATATAATAGAAAAGCATAACAGAGTAATCATGTCCAAGCTATACCTTTGGGTGGCAGGGGAGGTGGGGGGAGGATAGAAGTTCATGAAGTGAAAGGTAAAAAAAGAAGAAGTATCAGCATTTAGGTATTCCAGGAGGAGAGACTGGAGCACAGGTTTGTGAAGCATCTTTGTTATTCTAGAAATTTTAATTAATTTAGTGTTATTGAGGGGCGCTATATGAATATGTAAGAGGTAAAAGCTGAAGCCAGAGAGTCATACTGAAGAGTTTTCAGGATGTGTAGGTTTTTGATTGTGTAGGTGATGGGAGGCCAAAGAAAGGTGATAGGAACAAGATTGTCATATCCAGATTTATAGCTTTAAAAGGTCATCTAGTGACAAAAATCAAAGAGGCTCCTGTAATCAGTTGTTTAAGAAATGGGAGCCTGAACCAAGGCAATGGCAGCAGAAATGGACAAAAAAGGTCTGGCTCAAAAATATTTAAGAAATGTAATCTTGAATTCCTGATGGTTAAGGGATATGAATGAAGGGTGGCGAGGAGTTGAGAACCAAGGCAATGGCAGCAGAAATGGACAAAAAAGGTCTGGCTCAAAAATATTTAAGAAATGTAATCTTGAATTACAATGGTTAAGGGATATGAATGAAGGGTGGCGAGGAGTTGAGAATGAAAGTTGAGTTTGTAGCTGGGAAGGCTTAGGTATGAGGTAAGGGAATGGGGTAAGGGTTAGGAACAGGGCAACAAGATAAGTAGTGAGATCGAGTTGTGGTGGTTTGGGGTTTGAGATCCCAAAGGTACATACAGAGGGATCCATCTAAAAGATACTCGAACTTACACATCTGGAACTCAGGAGAGAGATCTGATCTAGAAGTAGAGGTTTACAAGTCACTACTGTGTTACAACACAACATGTAAGGATGTGGGGGACGATAAGGACACTTACACAGGCCATATAACGAAGACAGAGGATCACCAAGGACATAATCTGGGGAAAATGATGAATATACACAAAAGATGTCAAGATTAGCATTATCCAAATGTGGTATTAGAAATGGTTGTACAAAAAAAAAAAGAAAGAAATGGTTGTACATACTCTATTGCTGTTCCACTCAAAATGAGACTTCCTTGTTTCTTCAGAGTTAGTTGTGACCATTATTCCCAGCCTACGTGCATGTTTGCAACACGTGCGTGCGCACACACACACACACCCACAGATTTTGGCGTCCTTGCTCACCGAGGGGAACAATCATGTATAGATTGCTCTCCTTTTTTCTCTTCTTGACATTATTCTATGGGTTTGTTTTCCCAAATAATTCCCAAATACGTATTTGAGGACCACTGTCCCCCAAATACATTGCCTTTAATATACAGGTGGATTCTTTAAAATCACATGACCTGAGCACAAAAACACAAGAGCAAAAAAAAAAAAAAAGTAGAAAAAAAAGAGAGAGAGAGAGAGACAATGATATGTTGATACACATTTCCTGACAGGGAGAAAGACTGGAAAGATATGCTAAGAGCAAGTGCATCTGCTCCTTTTTTACTTATGTCTGAGACTCATTGCTGCATATTTTAATCAAGACTAAGGCAATATACATGACTTGCTCCAAATTAAAAGACATAGAGCTGCTGGAAAGTGCTGTGACAGGGTAGAATGAAATGTTGGATTTAGACAGGTCTAAGCTGAATTTATGGTGTGGCCTCGTTCTTCAGTAGGAACTTGAGAGACAAGATAGTTAACCTCTCTGAGTCTTTTTTTCCTCTGAACTATCTTACAACATAATAGCTACCTCATGGGATAATATGGATGATTCAACAGCAGAGGTAAAGCACTTAACCCACGAACAAGTATTGTCCCAATGGTGTATAGATAGTCCCGGGGACAGGTGTCCTGAGGTAGGAACTCCTAAGCTTTTGGCCTAATCCGTGTGGGGACTGGGGTGTCTGTCTGCAGCCTGTAAGCCTGTGACCATCAGCTTGAGCAGCCTTACTCATTTACCCCACGGGAACATAAAAATATGATTATTTCCTATCAGTACCCTGACATAAAAAGGCTAAAAGCAAATGGATAAAAAGGTAAAAAAAATTAAAAGTTGTGATAACTTAAATAGTTAAACATGACTAGGTGTTCGATAAATGTAATTTCCAATTATGTTTAATTTTGCAGTTTTAGAGCAACTACTGACACAGAGTTCTTCTGGTGGCTAAGACTACAGAAATTATCACAATTAATAAGTTGCCCTGCCATGCTGATTTGAAAAAAAGACAAACAGCTTTACTGAGATGTAATTTGCAAACAGCAAAATTCATTCATTTTAAGGATAAACTTTGTTGAGATTTGACAATTGTATATGGTCCTTTAACCACCACCACAATCATGATAGAGAGCCTTTGTGTCAACTTCCAAAGTTCCTTTGTGTTCCTTCCACCAAACCCAAACCTAGGTGACCCCTGATTGGCTTCCCATTATTATAGAATTTTCTGGAATTTCATATAAATGGAATCGTATACAGCATGTATTCATCTATGTTTGGCTTCTTCAACTTAGAATAATGTTTTTAACATTTATTCATGCTGTGTCAATCGTTTGTTCCCATCGAAGGGATATGCCACAATTTGTTTATCCATGCACCAGCTAATAGTCGTTTGGCTATCATGGCTAACATGCTATATTGCTATGAACATGTGCAAACGCATTTCTTGTGGTTATATGTTTTTACTCCCATTCGCAAGATATCTAAGTTTAGGATCGCTGGATATGATAAATGTATGTTTAACTGTATAAGAAGCTCTCAAACTCTTTTCCCAAAGATTTTGCCATTTTGCCCATCCAACGGTGTATGAAAGTTCCCGTTGCTATTAACATCCTTACCGGTAACCAGACTTGGCATTACCAACCTTTATAATTTGATCCTTTCTAATTAGTGTGAAGTAGTGTTTCATTGTGGCCTTAATTTTCATCTCCTTAAAGGCTCACCATTTTAAGCATCTTTTCACACTATTTGATTTCAGGTTTTATTTGTTGGTTTTTTTTTTGTTTTTGTTTTTGTTTTTTTGCTATGTATAGTATTTTGTTGAAATGACATTCAGATCTTTGTTCATTAATTTGACTAGGATATTTATCTTCCAGTCATTTAGTTGTAAGAGTTTTTTATATAAATGAGATACATGTTATTTTTTTGGCTTTTTGTTTTTTATTTTTTTTATCTTGCCATATACATGCTGTGCAAATATTTTCTCCAAGTCTGTGCCTGCCTTTTCATCTTCTTAATACTCTTTCTAAGACCAAAACTCTAAAATTTTGACTACAGTTTATCATTTTTTTCTTTAAAAATTTTGCTTTTTGACTGCTGGGGATTTACCCCAAAGATACAGATGCAATGAAACGCCGGGACACCTGCACCCCAATGTTCACAGCAGCAATGTCCACAATAGCCAAACTGTGGAAGGAGCCCCGGTGTCCATCGACAGATGATGGATAGAGAAGCTGTAGTCTGTGGATACAATGGAATATTCCTCAGCCATTAGAAATGACAAATACCCACCATTTGCTTCAACGTGGATGGACCTGGAGGGTATGATGCTGAGTGAAGTAAGTCAATCGGAGAAGGACAAACATTATATGGTCTCATTCATTTGGGGAATATAAATAATAGTGAAAGGGAATAGAAGGGAAGGGAGAAGAAATGGGTAGGAAATATCAGAAAGGGAGACAGAACATGAAGACTCCTAACTCTGGGAAACGAACTAGGGGTGGTGGAAGGGGAGGAGGGCGGGGGGTGGGGGTGAATGGGTGATGGGCACTGAGGGGGGCACTTGATGGGATGAGCACTGGGTGTTATTCTGTATGTTGGCAAATTGAACACCAATAAAAAATAAATGTATTATTAAAAAAATCTATTAAAGAGAAGAAAAACTTGATGAAAATATCATCCATTGAAGAACTGAAAAAAAAAATTTTGCTCTTTGTCCTGTTTCAGAAATAGTTGCCTAACATGAAATTTCATACATGTTATATATTTTCTAGAAATTTCATACTCTGGCTCTTATGTTTAATATCCACTTCTAGTTATCTTTATTTTCTAGTTATTTTTAATTTATGGCATGAGGTAAACAGCCAAGGTTTATTTATTTATTTGAATATGGGTGTCTAGCTGTTATATTGCCAGTTATTGGAATTTTACCACCCTTTCTTGTTGAATTACCTTTTGCTCTTTGTTGAAAATTATTGGACCAAATGTGTATCACTCCATTATAGACTCCCTCTTCTGTTCCATTAATGGATATGCCTATCTTTATGCCCTCATTACACTATTTTTCATACTATAGCATTATATTAAGTCTTTAAATGAAATAATGTAATTCTTTCAAAATGTTCATTAAAACTATTTTGGCTATTATAGGCTCTTTGTAATTCTATGTAAATTTTAGATTAAGTTTATCACTTTCTACCAAAATTTCTTCTGAAATTTTGATACTGCATTAAATATGTAGATTAGTTTAGGGAATCTTGACATCTTTACAATATTATGTTTTCCAGTCCATGAACATGGCCTATCCCAACACTTTCTAATGTCATTTTTACTCTCTCTTGGCAATGTTCTGTATTTTTTGATGTTAATATCTTGAGCATGTTTTGATAAGAATACTCTTACGCATTTCATGTTTTTAGAGGTTACCAGATACGGCATTTTTAATTCAAATATTTACTTGCCCATCATCCTTGAAGATTGTTAAGACAGTATCCATAGGGAAAAGCACATATCTCTTAGCTTTACTTAACCTGATACCTGGTTATATGTTGACCAGCCTAACCTGTCTTTTTGCCATCACTGTTTTCAATAACTTTTCCAGACTTTTCCTCAGACGCAGATATTGGTGATCTTAACACATTCTTTCCAGTTCAAATTCAACAATGCTAAAAGAAGTCACAAATAAGAAAGGTTTCTGTTATCTATCAAGTGAGGAAAATAAATTGGAAAGTAGGCAATGAGACCTTGATCAGACCTACTCTTTGAGTGCAACTATGTATATGTGTGGGGAAAAAAAGGTGCAGGGAGTATATAGAAAGAAAAGACACTGTAGAAGAAGGAGGAAGAGTAGCAAGACATGTAGGAAGTATTTGTTGTTGTTTTTTTTAATTTTTATTTATTTATGATAGTCACAGGGAGAGAGAGAGAGAGAGAGAGAGAGAGAGAGAGGCAGAGACACAGACACAGGGAGAAGCAGGCTCCATGCACCGGGAGCCCAATGTGGGACTCGATCCCGGGTCTCCAGGACCACGCCCTGGGCCAAAGGCAGGCGCTAAACCGCTGCGCCACCCAGGGATCCCCGTAGGAAGTATTTGAATATATACTAGCAAGAAAGTAATATTTAATATTTTTTTACTTAAATATTTCACAACATATACTCAGGTATCATATATCGTTCAGGTAAGGTAATGTTAGTTATTTTTTTATGGGTGAAGAAATTGAGGATTAGAAATATAGTGTCTTTTCCAATGTTACGGAAATAGTAAGTAGCAAATGATATATCGGTAATTGGCCTTGTGACTCCTACCCCTTTTGGTTGTACTGGTTCCCCCCAAAGTTACCTAGATAGGGCTTCTGCAACCCATGTAGCTAATTGCATCTCTCAACACATCTACATAGACATAATTACCCCTGCCTGGTACTGTCTAGCAGCCAAACAGTTACTTGGTAAACCTGGGTTAATGTATTTTACTTCTAACAATACCATACTACATTTTATTTTTTATTTACGTTCACCTATTCCAAAAGGCTCTTAGAAAGAATGCTTCACTAAGATTGCTCAATCATGAGGCAAGTGGAAAAGGATTGAGTTATAATACTTTAATCCCATTATGGCTAAACTTTATTACTGAGTCACTGAAAAGTTACACATTTGAATCAAACAAATAAATAATTAAAGCCAGAATTATTGAACTAGCATGAGCTCACTTTTAATGCCAGATCTCTTTCTCTTGGAAATCAATAATGGTAGTCTTTTGACTTGGTTGATCTCAGCTTCGCACTTGTTATTTTTTTTAAGGTCTTAATGTACCATTTCCTTTTCATGTGTTACAGAAAGAGTTTTAAAAATCCCACTATAGGGGTCCTGGGTGGCTCAGTCGATTAAGCATCTGACTCTTAATTTCTGCTCAGGTCATAATCTTGGGGTCCTGGGTTAAGACCCCACATGGGACTCCCCACTCATCAGCTCACCAGGGAGTCTGCTTGGGGGTTCTCTCCCTCTCCCTCTCTCCCTGCTCATGCTCTCTCTCTCCCAAATAAATAAATATTAAGGGAAAAAGAGGATCCAACTATACTTTAACCTGTTACCAAGGCTTTATTTATTTATTCATTCATTTATTTCTTTATTAAATTTGGATTCACCTTGGTACTCTCCTCCTCCTTTAAAAAAATTTATAGGGCAGCCCAGGGAGCCCAGTGGATGCTTTGTACATACACCGAGTGTTCTCAGAAAACTCCATTGGTTTTGCTTTCTGGAAGAAAATAATATCCTGAAATATCAACCCAACTTCCTAATGTTTTTATTTTAAGATTCTTCAGGCCACACTAAAACAGCAGCACTTTGAAATCTACAGCTTCTTCAGAAGCTTTGCCAGTACTCCTTTACAACAGATCATGTGCTCTGCATTCACATGTTACGCATAAATTCCCTGATTTCTGTTAGTTCTGTGAAATCCTAACCGATGAAAATTGCCTGCAGAAGTCTGATGTGATATGGGTCGAGTAGGAATTGTGACTACTAGCACCAAGCTCCCTTTATTGTAATCATGAAGAGTGTTTATTTAAGAAGTAAGACATTTAAAGGAAGGTTCAACATTCACAACATTGATGTAATTGATAGTGGCTCATTAACAGGAATCTGCTCAACAAGCCAATGAAATGGTAAAGTACTGTTTGAGCATAATAAAATTTTCAAGAATTACTGAAGTGATATATATGGTTCACTCTGGGTAAGCTATCTACAGCATCCAACGTTAATATTTCATTTAGATAAATTATTTCTTCAGTTGGAAAATAGCCAACAGTAGAAGAGTTACCAGGTACTAAATAAACCGTCATTTCTTCTGGGTTTATTTGTTTGGACAAATATGTCTACATTTGCATATTATTTTAGAAAAAAACTGTGTAGTTACTTTTTGACATTTCTTTGATATATATGGTCAATAATTGTTCAATTTTCCAAATTATGTGTGCACACACCAATACATGCACACACACATATATCTAGAGAAAGAATGATTACAAACTGTTCCATACAGCATATAAAAATGATATTTATGAGCAACTGATCCCTTTTCATGTTAGTTATCCTTGGAATTCTGAAGCAGCATTATGCTATGGTTTATAATAAAACACCAAAAAATTTCTTCAGGTTGATAGGAAGAGAGAAATTCATGTTACTGCCTGTTAGTTGATACTTACTCTCTGGACATTTTTTTAAAGATTTTATTTATTTACTCATGAGAGACACAGAGAGAGAGAGGCAGAGACACAGGCAGAGGGAGAAGCAGGCTCCCTGCAGAGAGCCCAATGCAGGACTCGATCCCAGACCCCGGGATCACGCCCTGGGCCAAAGGCAGATGCTCAACCGCTGAGCCACCCAGGGGCCTCCCATCTGAATATTTTAAGTAAATGTTTGACGTTAGGTGATTAACATTGGCTAGCTAGGGTTTGGGTTTTTTTCCCCTATGGATGACTTAGACAAATCAATGTTTCCAGGATGTTTTTTTGGCATCACGATATATAGTACTGTTTTATTTCTCAAACTGATTTATTATGTTTCAGATATTTCCTAAGGCAATTTCCTTTTTTTTTTTTTTTTTAAGAACATGTACAGTAAGTTAATCTATTATACCGGAGTTCAATCTTTCCCTCTTGTGCTAAATCTGATGATGAGGTTATAATTCTCTCCTGGCAGAGAAGAAAGAGACAATACAGAATAAAGGCCTCTATTTGGAAAACGTCTTCATCCTTTAACATTACCGATATTTTTTATTTCCTGTTGAGAATTGTGCTATGCTTTAAAAATAATAATGGAAACTCACTTTAATAGTTAATTTATATAGATAATACGGTTCCTGAGACAGAAAATGTAGAATATTGTGTTTTTTAATAGTTTATTTTTTTTAATTTTTTTTTAAAGATTTTATTTATTTATTCATAGAGACACAGCTAGAGAGAGAGGCAGAGACACAGGCAGAGGAAGAAGCAGGATCCATGCAGGAAGCCCGATGTGGGACTCGATCCCAGGTCTCCAGGATCACGTCCCGGGCTGCAGGTGGCGCTAAACTGCTGCGCCACTGGGGCTGCCCGTGTTTTTTAATAGTTTAATCAGAGGATTCTATTTTCACCTAGAAGAAAAGCCATTTGGGATTATTCTAGAAAGTCTCCAGCAAACCTTCAAAAAATAATGACCAGTTTTCCAATTGCCCTTATCCCTATTTGTCTATTTTGCTACAGTGGATCATTTAATTAAGATTTGTTGAGTGTACGGATTTCAGTTTTCATCTGCAACCCAATTCCTACCATGATCATTGGTACATGTTATATCATACTCCAGTAACAAGAGCTTAATGTTTCATTTGGCCTCCTCATCTCCCATAAATTTCTGGGCTACACTGCAGGCAATCAGTTGCGTGCATCCCATGCTCTATAGTTATCCCCCAAAAATCTGCTCCAGAAATCACTAATTTAGGTGCTATACTTTGGGAGTGTAAGTTTTATTGTTTAAGTATTCCCTATATGATTATTTTTCTACTTCCTAGTGACCTGCGTTTCCTTCGTGCCCCTATAATTGGCCTCTCTTTATTCATCAGCTTGATTGTTGAAATTCCCCCATAAGATCATTCTTTTACGCTATCATGACATCAGGCGACTTCTTATCAACTGTCTTAGGCCACGTTATACCTTAGCTGCTCCTGCTCTTTCCTTCTGTTCTTACTTTTTTCTTAACCAGCTTAAATCACATGAATCATTATGTCAGTAAGTTCATATCAATATCCAAAATTCCCTTGCCCCACTGGCTTTGATGTTTTGATCATGAAAGTTACCAACCACTGATAAAACCAACTATTCACTTTTCTGGCCCATATGTGTGCAGCTGGGCTCAGCTAGAGACAATAACAATGCACATAAAATTACAATTATTGTATATTTATTAGCCATGCCATCCTACCACATTTTGTCTCTTCCACCCTCTGAGAAGATCATTGCAAGCTACCTCTGCTCGATTCTCTATAAAACTCCAACATCTCTCTTACTCCATTTATTCCCTGTAAGATAACCTACCCTAAACAAGAAAAAAAAAAAATCCTCTTACTTATAAAAGTTTTCAATTTGCTACGGGAGACAGAGAAGTGAGCAGTTTCAGGGAGCTGTTCAGTAGCAACTGTCTCAACTGCACCATCCACTCTATCCAGCATGTTAATAAATTTAGTCAAAGTTTTTGGGTCTTCCGCTTAGCTGACCACATCTTCCTTCTTGCAACACTCTTGTGTTTTGTTTTGTTTTGTTCTGTTTTTCCTATACTAACATATTTTTTGTTTTGTTTTCTTCTTACCTCTCTGCACCCACCTCCTCAATGTTGTTGGCTTGCCCATTTCTCTCTACCTTTCTGTTGTATGCTGGGATTGTGTAGGCTCAGAGAAAGGCCTTCCCTTTCCTTTCCCTCCTATACTTCATTCCAGACCACTTAGCCCAGTGTCGGCTTCAGCTCAAAACCATCCCTTCATGCCATTGACTGGTTATATTTCCAGCCCAGTGCTCAGCTCCTCTCTGGAGGAGGCTATCAGCTGTCTTCCGGATACCGCAATTCAGATATTCAGAAGCACATCAAAGTTGCTACATCCCAAGGTTCACAGTATCGCCCTCCTTCCTTCCTCCTGTGTTTCATTCCTGAATGGAAGATAGAACCATCCACCTGTTTACAACGCCAGGAACTTAGGAGTCATCCTATTCTGATCATCTTCTTCCTTTTCACTGTGTATTCAGCTCATTAGCAAGCCTGGTTGGTTTCATTTTCAAATATGTTTGAGTCACTGCGTTTCTCAGCATCACCACCATTATCACGCCAAGGCCACGCCACCATCTTCTGTTGCCTGGACTGCTTCAATAGTGTCCTATCTGGCCTGCCCACATCTTCTCTCAGGGCTCTCTCTTTTTTTACATAACAAAGAGTTTGAAAGACAGATATGATTATTAATCTTCTTTGCTTAAAACCATTCTTTCCTACTTTGTGTTCCAGCAATAGTTTTTTATCAGTTGCTTTACTGTGTCAACCACCTGTTTACCTGAGGGCCTTTGCACATACTCTTGCCCTTGTTTCAAATGTACCCCCTCACCCCCAACCCACATATGTCCTCCTCTACCACTCTTGCCTATTTGTGTGTGTGTGTGTGTGTGTGTGTTTTATCTTGGCTCAAATATCACTTCTTCAAAGAAACCTCCCTTGCCATTCTACACAAGATCAGTCTCCTGCTATTAACTCCAACAGTAGTCTGTAAGTTGACAATACCCTATAATTGTTTCCCAGAAAGGCTGGTGTTCAGCTCTAATATGTTCTAAAACAATGATACAGTTCCTTGAGAAACAACCATTTACTGAGTGCCTACTTCACTCTTGAAAATCTCAAAATCTACATTAAAAAAAATTAGCAAATTTATACTTTCAAAGATTAATGCAGCCCTTATTTCAATTGAATGAATCTTTTTTCAAGTACCTACCATATGCCAGGCATAAATGTAAGACATAAGCCCTGTAGTGGAGGGACTCAGACTAGCAGGGGAAATGTATTATAAAAAAAAACTATAAAATAATGAGCTATATATAATGCAGGTGTTTAGAAAGCTTGCAGATGAGGGAAAGATTGAGTGAGCCTGATAACTATTTTAAAATAAATACTCCCTAATAGATAAGACATCTAGTTCCTAAATCTCTATTATCACATAAAATGATTGTGCCCCTCAGGCAAGAAATAGTCTATCGAAATGAAATTTCAAAGGGACTTACACAAAATCATACATTTGTTTTTCTTGGTTGCTTGAATAAATCTGAGCTAATCGTGCCCCACCCCCCTCGTCCCTCCAAGCTTTTCATTTTTTTCAGATGACTGAAGAGATTTATTGAGACCTTAGGGCTGTTCACTCCCTAATAAAGTTCTCCCTCAGTCATCCTGCTAATTTGGTTGACTGGTCTATTTTTAAAAATTAGCAGTTTTCAGAAACAGCCTCCAGTATTGTGGCTGTGAAAAATCTGTTGAGAAGAAATAAAAGGCTAAAACAAAATCTAATACTGTAAGCAAGTATAAATTTTTTGGAATGATATACGATCCTATGTTGTGCCAGTTTGGTCCCTGAGGCAGGAAAGAAAGCAATCTGGTTTTCTGAAACATTCAAATTTCTCACCTAAGCTCAGCTAAGAATACATCATTATGGGAAGCAGAGTGGAAAGTCACCATTTTATCCTTTAATTTACAGTGTCAGTGGGAACAGCACAACACAGAATTCAAAGTTCAAAGAGAGAAAAAGATCTGGCTTACGGTGCATATAAACTTAATTTCTTTGAATCAGGTATCTAGGCCCTGCTGCGTAGATTTAACACTGGGCATTCTAGACTTCTTTTAATGGCCTCTTCTACATCTCAGAAATATGATAAAATATTCACTTAAAAGAAACCACTAAAAACCCATTTGGTAAAAGCTGATGGAAGAAATGATTTTGGTGGGATTATGAAGTATTTTACTTGTTTCAAGACAGAACAACTTTTTCAGATTGCCCTTCATTTACTACAAAAGGTCAATTCTACTTTCTACCTCAGTTGTGATATTAATCTCTCCATTTCTTTCTAAATCCTATTAAGAGAGAGTAGAAGCTTAACTTTATCATCTTAATGCCAAGATCTCAGCAAGCCTTTATCTAGATATAAACAAGCATGCCTTTCAGAAGGTTATATCCTCATTGTGATAATGAAGAAAGGGGCTCATACATTAATTGCCATGATTTCACAGAAACGGAGTGTTTGGCAAGATTGATAAGCACCTTTTATTGTTTTTGCAACCTGACAAATGAGAAAAGTTGAAGAGAAATTATCTTGTGATTAAAAAATGCAGTTTCAGGACAGACTACTTTGAGCAGCCAAGGTCTACCTCGACCGGACTTACTTCACATCCAGTTACACTGACAGATCACAACCCAGGCTGCTTATTAGCATCACCCCGGACAGAGTGGCTTCTAGAAATATCCACTCATCACATGCTCCCCACACAGAGAGTTTCTGCTGAATTTGGTCCCAGACTGGGCCCTGACATGGGTAATATTTTATTAGTTCCGCAGGCTATGCTTATATCCAGTGAGGCTTGAGAATCACTGGTAGATGCTTGACCCCAACTCACCACTCTATCAGTCAAGTGAGGAGTGTCGCTCGGGTAAAGGCAATGGCTTAGAGCATCCGAAACTCAAGTCTGAGAATGTTCTAGCCCCTCACCCACAAGTGGTTGTACTCTTTTTTTTTTTTTTAACTTAATTGTTCCCTTAAACAGATTCCATTGATTTAATATCCTAACCATTGCTAAAACAAGGCATTAATTTATTCCACCAGGCAGGAAATTCAGTGGGGGGGGGGAAAAAAAAAAACCCATGAGTTAAATCACTTGCTTGGCTAAATTGACACTTGTTCTTTCCTGAATATTCAGTCAGATAGCCCTTCCCCAAATCCTCCGTTGGTGAAATAATTCATCACTGTACCACTGAATCCCTTTGCCTTTTTAAAAATATATAATTGAATATGAGTGAATCCCTGCATTATATTTTCTTCCAAAAAAGTACTGTTCCTGTTGTCAAATTGGAACATATTGTACTTCCTATATATATCACCCACAAGTCATTTTTAAACCTGGATCACTGTCTATCCTGAAATAAAAGGTCTACTACTAGGGAGGGGCAACTTTATCCTCCTGCATCTATTAAAGCTTCCAATTCCCATCTGCTATGCATCGCGCAAGGGGCCGCTGTGAATTTCCCATGGTTTCTGCAATTTTTAGGAAATAAAATTTAAATGGCCAAAGAAAAGAAAACCCTTTATAAGTGATTTCTGTGAAATTGAAGTATATTTAGAACATAGACAAATACCATTTGTCTCAGCAACGTGTTGCAGGCATTGATATGTACAAAGGAATCTCTCTTGAATCCAGTTGACCAGCAGCAGGATCCAGTATGAACCCACCCTTAAAGCCAGTTCAAAATGGGCCCATAACTAATGGAGCACCTCCACTGACAACGTGAGGAATGGCCACAGTGGGAGATTTATAAATATATAAAATAGACACACGCACACATACACGTGCACGCGCACATGCATACAGTCATAGAATTCCATGTGCACATTAGTGACCAGGTGGCATTTTAATAATATCCAGGAATGGGACTTGGAAAACTGCACAGTGATGACGATGCTCTCTTGTGCCAATTCTGTGCGCCCATGTGCCTGGGGCACACACGTACACACATACAGGCTTATAATTGTGTGTGTTTTTCTATCTATCTACCTAACCCAATGTATCCCTTCTCCCATTAGAAGAAAGATTTAAAACCAAAAACACGCATCAAAAGCTGATAGTTACTATGGTCAGAGCCTAAGAATTAATTTCACTGATCATTAGACTTTTGAACCTGAATTTGGAAAAATAAACATGGCTGGCTTCAATAAATTTCACTCTTTTTGCCCCTCATTACTTAGGAGGGGGGAAGTGAAAAGATGAGTTTTGGGGGTTTTTTTGTTCTGTTTTGTTTTGTTTTTGGTGCTCCCTGAGCTCTACTAACTAAACCCTGGGCAGAGAATCAAGAACTAAAGAGCCATCAGTTTTGCATAACATAAAAGTTTTCTGCATTTGATTTCTGGCTTTTACCAGGTTCTTATAGTTTGACCTTAAGGAATTTACTAATCTCTCCAAATCTGTTTCTTTTCTAAAAATTATGACAAAAGATCTGCATTATGAGAACCATACACGATCAATCCATGCAGAAAGCCTTTAGTTAGTGCCTAGTATAGAATAATTACTCTGTAATTAGTAATGATTAATACTGCACTGCAAGAAAGATATTTTTATAAGTAGATATTATAGCTATTTTATTTTTACATCTATTCAGAGATTAAAATTTACAGAAAACAGAAAGAATTTTTAAAGAGGAAACTCTACCTCTTAGTGCGTAGATAGAAGAGATTCAGTATAACATGCTTGGTAGGTTGCAGGTGCTCAACAATTATTTGCAGAATTAATGAAAATAGGTCTTGATAGAGGGGAGGAAAGAGAAAGGAAGAGGTTGGGAGGGGTGCCTCTTGGAAGAGCAATTTCCAAGATACTCCCTGAGTTCAGCTCCAGATAACTAGGTGGGAGACCTCCTAGTCTCCCTCCTAATCATGCCTCAGCACAACAGGGACACACTGCGTGCTTGATAGTCAAGGACAGCGTAAGTAAAGGAGGTGCATATCTACAATCTAGGTAAAGGAGAGAAAGGGGCTCTCGGAGACAGGTATCTGACCAACCACAGTAGGCAGTGAAGCAGAATCCGTAATCTTGTCATCTTGTCCCTTGATGACTAAGGAGCCCTACCTAATACATTGTCATTGTATGAGTGTAAGTAAGAGGGGGGAAAAATAATTCAAATTAAGAAAAAAAAAAAAACCACAAAACCCTACAAAGATCCAAGGAGGAGAACAACATCTTCCAGATGATTGCTGCAAATATTTGCCTCTGAAAACTAACAACATAGGAATCAAGCACTTACTTCTATTGTTCAGGATACATAAAATCATGAGCTGTGTAAGACAACAACAGAGACTTATGAGAACAAATTGGAGTCCTGAGTGATCTTGCTGTAACGATAACACTATATTGTAATTGTCACAATAACAATTATAATTATGGTTATTAAGAATGTGACAGGTATTCAAACCTGTCAAAAAAAGGTATCAATAACAATAATGGATATGTCACTGAAATACGTTTTAAGTTATGAGATTATACTTGACATTGTTGGATTTCGAATTGTAGCTTCCGCAATTCAAGGACCTGCCATTTTCATTAAAGTCCAGTATGGCTGAGAGGGGATGCTCAGCCGTCAACAACAACAGTAATGTCAAGGTCCTTTGTATCTGAATTGAGCACTGTTATCACCATTGTCATGGTAATTCTCAATGTAGATAATTACCTCTATTCTAGAGATGATAAAATTGTGGCTCAGAAAGGTTAGACAATAAAAGTAGAAATAAAAGCACAGGACAAAGCCCTTGTCTGTGGCAAGGACACTTCAGCATTTCCAGTCAAGTGACCTGTACCCACAGCAACCTCATTGAAAGTCAGGTTTCTGTTTTGAATAATGGAGCCCTGGACATGTCCATCCAGTGCTATTTTGTAAGAAAGGCAACGTGGAAGTGTTTTTAAACGTTTTACTACATTATTGGATCGAACTCCCTCCAATGGCACTAGGACTGTTTTCCCAAAGATCCATGGGTGAGTGTTAATTTTCAGCCAAGTTTAAAGCTCATCATTTGGCAGCACTGTCTGATGTGAATTTGGCACGAACCACTCGATCTCACACACTCCTGCATCTCAATTTATACAGCATTCACATTTTTATTTTGATTGATTGATTGATTGATTGATTTGAGAGAGAGAGAGAGAGAGAGAGAGCCTCTGAACAGGGAGGGGAGAGGCAAAGGGAGAGGCAGAGAGTCTCAAGCAGACTCCCCACTGAGCATGGAGTCCAAGGACACTGGGATCAAGACCTGAGACGACATCAAGAGTTGGAGGCTCAATCCCACGGAGCCACCCAGGCACCCCAGAGCATTCCCATTTTTAGTTCCGGCCATATGAATACAAGTCAAGTCATCATCTCAGGCCTTTTATCAAGGTCCCAGGCTTTGAAATGCTAGGCTATTCTACTCACAGCCTAGACGGCAAGACAGAACCTCTCCACCCACAGTCTTGGTACCGGCCAGCCCAACAAAACTGCCCCCCACAGGAATGTTGGGAGCTGGTAGGGTGGTGGTCACTTCTTAGAAAGTCGTGCACGGTTGGGGGATCACGTGTCAGAGGCGTGGCTGCTGGGAGATTTACTGTAGAGCTCCAGCAGGATGGCAGGATGGCAGAAGGCTGGTTAGTACATCTTCCTTACAAAATCTTTAGGAAAATTACTAAGTTTATGAGATGCTAAATGTGGAAGAAGAGTGAAGGGGTGGATCCTCTCATCTGGGTCTGACATATGTAGCATGGTTGGGATTTTGCACACTCTAATGCAGATAAGCCAAAATCTGTACTCTCTTTATGTTCTATAAGTGATCTAAATATCCTCGTGAGCCTTGCCATTCTGGCTGGTAGAAAATGAATATAAGGTTCTCAAACTTTTCTTATTTAAAATATTTGCGGCTGTTCTTCAAAACATTTCGAAACAGTCTCAAGAAAATATACAATCATTTCAAATCCCAGATCCGCCTCAGAGCTGTTTCTCCATTTCTCTCTCCTTCATTAGTGCAGTTATCTGTAGGATTAGAGAAGGACCCATTGCCCTTGGGCTGTCTGCTGGGTTTATGCTGCTCCACTCTCAGGGGATATGGTGGGTCTCCTCCTTCCTGTAGGCATCTGCGAGGGGTGACTGCGAATGCATTTGGACCCTGCTTTGGTTCTTGTGTGCTTTGTCGGCAGCCCTTAATACTGAGTCTAAATGAGGGGAGGACCATGGTGTTCCCGTCCTTCCTCTGCAATTCTCTGGATTTTACCTCTTCTTTCACAGATGCTGCAAAATCTAAGGCTGAGCCCCTTCTTCCATTGGGCTCCTGCTTTGGGCTTCCTAGTCTTGGCTACTTGGTTATTCCATGTGCTGTGAAGGGAGCTCTGTGGCAGTGCTCTGGCCATCAGCAGGTCTTGTTCCCCCCATACCCATTGGGACCTGGCAAGATTTGGGGAATGTCTTCTACTTCAGGAGTCAAGATAGAATATCAGAGTACATTCAGCTAATTGCTATCTTCCATCTGTCCAGAACATTCCATGTCTGTCTAGGAGCACACGGCAAGGGAACCTGTGCCCCAGCTTACATTCTGCATCGATTCTTTCCGCACCCATTTCTAAACCACTGCCGTGCAGTGTCAGAGCCCTGCTGCATATGGGACTTCCCTCAGCAGCTTGCAATCAATATGGGTTATATCTGGAGGAGAAGAAAGAAGCCAGGCCCCTGAAATGGGATTTTTCCAAACTCATCTGGTCAGTTTTCACCACCTCATTGTTTTTGACTCTAAATGGAGAACTTGATGTCTGACTTCTGACTTGACTTCTCCTCTGCCCCCAACTACCTCCCCTACTACTACCGGAAGGATAGTCATATACTTACCTTCTTGTCTTACAAAATTCTCCCTATCACCCTCATTGTCCTCTCCAAATATAGCATGAACCCTTCTTTCTAACCTGGATGCCACAGGTGAGTATGATTTTTTCATCAGCTCAGTACTATCTAAAAGGTTTTCAGGCAAGGCCCTGGGGCAGGCGTTCTTTGGAGATGTCAGAAATAGATTGTCAGATGAAACCTTCAGCTCGTCCACAAAAGTCAGAGCATAGTGCCCTCCTGAAGATAGTCTCAAAGACCACAGTGAAACTGATGCCTGGGTTGGTTGGTTTGTATTTGTCTCATAACGCTGCTTGTAGAGTCTTTGTATGGCCTGAACACAAGAATCACTCTATTTAAGATGGGACACAGTTGAAACTGGGCTAACTTGTCTTCCTTTACCCTCCATGACAGCAGGGAGTATTTCTTTCTCTGGAAGAGCCCATTACACTCATGCTGTATCACTGGGTCTTATAACAAAATAGTGCATTTTATTGCCTTGTTTTACTAACCCTTCCTAGGTCCGGCTGGCATTTTAAAATTTGGCTTTCTATCAGAATCACACTGCTTCTTTTTAGTGGTTTTATTCTTTATTTTCTACTAGAGCTTTTCAACCCAACTTGAACAAAATAAGATATAATAATTTAGGGTATATAAATTCTCACAACCTTTTTAGTCCAATTTGCCTGTTTCCCATGATGTTTAAATGTAAGACATTTCCCTAATTCTTTTCACTTGATAAAAATATTGAAAAGGTGGGGTGTCTGGGTGGCTCAGGTGGGTAAGCATCTGACTCTTGGTTTTGACTCAGGGTAGGATCTCAGGGTCGTGAGATTGAGCCCCACGTCAGACTATGCACTTGGCATGGCTTGATAATCTCTCCCTCCCCCACTTCCCTCCCCAAATCTGCTGCTTCCTCTGCTCTCTCTTTTCTCTCTCTCAAATGAATGAATGAATGAATGAATGAATAAATAAATAAATAAAATCTTTTAAAAATGTATTGAAAAGGTAGATTATCTTCTAGGCTACTCAGCAAACGGTTAATTACTCTATTTCCTCTAAATCCTGGCTTTCCCTATCGTAGCTTGTGTGAATATGAATGACAAGTTGATATTATTTCAACAAACTTGACTATCAAGTCGGTATAGCTCAGTGCTAAGAAGAGGAGCTTCAGAAGGATCCTTGGGATTTAAGTCCCAACACTGCCATTGTTAGTCTTGTGATCCTGTGCATGTTAATAACGTCCCCAAGGTTATCATCCACAAATTGCAGATAATATCTACTACTTGGTAGAACTGAATGGAGACTACATGAGATAAAGTATGTAAAGAATCTGGTTCAACAAAGACTCTGGAAGGAACAAATATGTTGTCTAATGGTTTGTCAGACACAGTTTGCTGCAACTAATTATGACGGTGGTATCAGTACTACTATACAGATCAATCACAACAAATTAAAGTGGTGAGATATTCTGGTCACATTCATTTCTATTAATGGCCATCAGCCTAGTTCTGGAAGCCAAGAACAGAATCCATAGAAAGAAAGATATATTTGATCTGGAGCTATACAGCTCCTTGCACTGTCTCCTGAAATAGATCCCCTTTCTAATAAATAATGCCTTCCCACGGATGGATTTGACCTCATCTTCTGCTTCATGGGCAGAGTCCACAAATCAGCCCCATGTAAGAAATCCAGACCTAGCTACTTGGGAAAATAATAAAAGGCATAAAAATAAATGAAGTTACGAATAAATTGCCGGCCTACTTGACAATAGATGTGAAGTCAAGTTTAATCTACCCCTTAATCTGGAGAAAAATTAGTGAAGGGCATTTTTTTCTCCACGGCTTCGAGACAGAGCTAACTATTTTTGTCCTTCAGTGCAACATGCATTTTGCTAGTTTATTTCCACAGTTAATATCTGCTGCTATCATAGATTTGGCCTGAAAAAAAATAGTTCAAGACAGAGTTTACTAAAAGGGGGAACAAATTGATTCCATTTTTATAGTGAAACTTCAGAACCATTTCTCTCTCCCTGTTCTTTTTCAAAAGTATACATAATTAGTTTTCTTTGTATTGCATATTTGTATATGCTTTTTTCTCTTCCTTATGTTCTTCTCTGCTATGTTTATATTTATATAACAGGTGCAAACGGAGCATATAATGGAGTGAAAAACATAGTAATAAACAGTAATTTCTTGGCTCATCCCCTCTATCTGGGTTACTAGAAATGCATTTTGCCCTATGCGTTCCCATTATACAGAACATTTTGCCACCTAGCAAAGGCATATTGGAATGAATACACGGGCTCTAACACACACACACACACACACACGCTCACCATTGTCAAGGCCGCAGATAATGTGATGCTTAATTGAGACAGTGTTTCTCAACATGAGTCAATCAATAGCTATTTTTTGAGAAATTAATATGCTAAAGAATGTGACATTCAGAGACGAGGTAGCTGAAGTACACACAAGCGTGCTGTCTTCTCGGTGAGCCCAGTACCCACACCTGGTATTGAGTTTGCAGCTGCCCCCGCTGCCCCTGCTGCCCCTGCTGCCCCCGCTGCCCCCACTGCCTACCTCAATACTAGAGAAATGCTCCATTCTGCTGCTCTGCTGCGGGGTTTTCTCTCAGCTCCACTCAGCTTCTCCCATTGCTGTTGAGCATAGTAGTGCTGTGCTGTGAGGGTGCAGCAGAGTCCCACGGTGGGACTGGTCCTAGACTGCTTCCTCACCCAAGGCACGTTATTCTTTTCATAGACGTGCAGGAAGCACGTTAATCTTGGCCCTGTTGCCAGGCCAGCTTCGGTGTCCACCTGCTTTGTGGGGCATATGCAGATCCATCGTCTCAATGACTTCAACTGCTGTTTTTCCTTTTGTGTTTTTTAAAAATTCCCTCCTAAATAGCAGCAGCTTCTTCTACTTCCCGCTCTCCTCTACATTCCCCATTCTTGCCCTCTTGGATTATATTTTAAGGGACTGTCTCAAAAATTATGCTTGTTAACTTCTTTGTTTATATGTAAATAATCTTAGGTGCATCAGTAATTGACCATACTTTTTTAAGATGAATAAGAGAATGCCTCCTACATCTGAGATGAGAAGAAGCACATCATTAAGTTTGTGTGCAGTGATAATGCTTCACTAAATGAAAGGAAGAGATAAATAAAGAGTAAACTCTATTGCTTAGACATATCTTTCCTTAAACTTAATATATTTTGTTTTGAGTTTTAACTCTCGAAAATATTAAATACTCTCCACATTTAATTTTTCACAACATTCTCTTATGTTTCATAGACAGAGATGTTCACTTAACAAAGATCAGATGGAAGAAACGATTTAGGATTTCTCCATATTTTAACAGACTTATAAAGCATCAAAATGTGATTTAAGATTCTGATGATTAATTTTGGGTTTGACTCTTAAAAGTTAAATAACAAAGCTAAATTAGAATGCTTTCATCGTATTTCCTGCCACCTTAGAATATACTACTCCATTTGGAGAATATTATAAGGGGTAGTGTACTCTTTGTTGCAAGGTTCCCTTGCATTTTTAAATAATATTACTTCTGGTCAGTGGCAAAATCTTTAAGGGAATGTCTTCATTTTCAAGGGCACCTAATGGATACAGAAAAATCCCAGATTGACATGTTAAGCTTGTCATGTTTTTTTTTTTTTTTTCTCAAGTTTTCAGAGTTTCTTTGCTGTAGAGAATGGCCTCAGAGCAAATCCTTCAGTGTTTCCCAGTGTCTTTCTCACAGTTTGTTTCATGTTTCCTTCTCCTAAGTCACTGTCATTTTACCGTTTTGATCATAAACCATCTGTCAATATTTCATACATATTTAAACCACAGGTGGATCGAGAATTCGTAGGGCATGGGGCACGATTCATTTCTCTGCCCCTTTTCTCACAGCCCCTGCCATGTTCAGGAATGAACATGTTCTGTGAGCAGAAGAGCCTTGTCCATCTGCCTCCATGGACACTCAGCATAATTCAGCCAACCAGGACATCCTCATGATTTTAGCTTGAGCCTTGGACTAACCACTTTTGGTCTCCACAGGAGAAAGCTCTTCAAACCACTAACCTCAGGGCGCCTGGGTGGCTCAGTCTGTTAGGCGTCTGTTAGGCGTCTCTCCCTCTGTCTCTCCCCCTGCCTGTGCTCTCTCTTACTCTTCCCCTCAAATAAATGAAAAATAAAACCTTAAAGAAAAAACAGCACTCATTAACCTTAACACATGGGAGGGACTTAGCTGGACATACCAGCATTTCACCCGTTGCTATGGCAATGCCAAAGCTCTGCTATAAGGTACATTGAATTGTGAGTGGACTGTGGAAAGCTGAAAGCAAATGAATATTATTTAATATGTGAATCAAAAATTAAAACCTAAGGCTATAAAAAAGTGTGAAATGTTTATCCATATTTATAAGAAATGTTATGTCACGTAATTGCTCAAATCTAGTAAAAAGATAATATTGATGTATTTTAATTTTAAAAAATCCAATTCTTGTTTTGTTTGCTATGGAAATATTTTTTTTTTTTACTCCATTGCTGCTACTACTCTTTTCTCAAGAGAGATAACACAGTTATCTAATGATTGAGAAAGACCCCTGTATCTATCTCTCCTTTTGGTTTTTGACATGTCTGTAACTCTGTCAAGACTGTATATATTTCTGTAGCAAGAGTATCCGTTTGTCCTATCATAAAACTGTCCTTGTTTCTATTTTGTATAATAATAAGCTACATTTTAAGGTAAATTTGATAAGCTCTCAGTATTTTAATTGGTTTACATCTTCTTTGAAAGTTTTGGGGATGGAAACAGTGTGATTATAAAATAATTTCTATTAAACTCTCAGGGCTATATTTTCAACTTGAATATTTTTTTAAAGATTTTATTTATTTATTCATGAGAGACACAGAGAGAGAAAGAGACAAGAGAGAGAGAGGCAGAGACACAGGCAGAGGGAGAAGCAGGCTCCATGCAGGGAGCCCGATGTGGGACTCAATCCGGGGTCTCCAGGATCACGCCCTGATCAAAGCATATTTATCATACTTAACTTGATATTTTATATTATGTAGATCAACCCAGTTTTTACAAGTCTATTATACAGTTAAAATCCTATAAAACCAAGCCAACAGGTAGCTGCCTTAGGTGATTGTGTGAAACAGAACAGTACTTGCCTTCCTCGTGCTGAAGATCTAACAGGGGCTGCATACAATGGAACAGTCGATTCCAATACACTATAATAAGAGAGGCACAGATGCTGTGGAGGAAGAATTGGACCATGATAAAGTGTTACCTAAGGTGAAACCATAGCATGAAAAGAGCAGGAGTAGGAAATGAGTATCAGGAAGGAAGAATGTTCCACTCAGAGAGGATAACATAAGCATTGATTAGGAGTCTAGGGAGGAAAGAATATCATATTTAAGAAAGTGAAGATTTGTTTGGCTTTATCATAAAGTTTGATGCATATGTGAAAATGACAAAGCATGAACACTTAGTGGAGCCAAATTAGAAAGTTCTACGCTATAAGTCATTGTGGCATTTTATATTGACGGAGTGGAAAACTACTAAGGAATCCTAAGTGAGTCAATGAACTCTGACTTGGGGAGGAGGAATAAGTTGGAGGGAGGCAAGGTGGTGTAGAGCATAGCATTTAGACATGTATTAAGGAATCTGATTAAGAGATGTTTTCTGAACTAAGTAGGGGCAGTGGTGATGGATTTTCAACCAAAAGCAAAAATCAAAATGAACTTAAAACTTACTCCACTTATTTCCTCTAATTCTAGACTATGAAAAGATCAAAAACTTCTGTAGTATTTCTTAAAAGTTCTCAGAATTGCCTCTATAATTGTTACCCTCCATCTCTGCTGGCCGTTCACCACAAAACCTAAGAGCAGGGGATTGAGATGACGGCAGGTTGCAGTCTTAAGTAAAGAGGTACAGGATAGTACCTACCAATGAGTTGGGAAGAAGAGACGGGCCCAGTCCTAGTGGGAAGAACGTCAGCTGAGTGTTGGAGCTTTTGAATGTTAGGTTTCTGCGGAAGAACCAAACTCAAGGTGTAGTCCACAGACCTCTAGGGCTCCCCTGTTTCTGAGAATCCACATGATCAAATCTAATTTCATAACATTAGCAAGGTGTTATTTTATGTTTTCTGCTGTGTTGGCCTGCTTGCTAACAGTGCACGACAGGTCTAGGTTCAATTCTTGGTGGTTTAGCAGTAGTCACTTGTAGCCATTATATTCTTCACTTACAAAAAAAACAAAAAAACAAAAAAAAAACAAAAAAACAACTTTTAAAAGTCAATACTGGTTTTTTTTTAAGATTTTATTATTTATTTATTTATTTATTTATTTATTTATTTATTTATTTATTTGAAGGAGTCAGGGAGGAACAGAGGGGGAGGGACAAACAGATTCCACCCAATAAGGGGCTCAATCCCACGTGTCTGAAATCATGACATCAGCCAAAATCAAGAGTCAGGTCAGCCAAATGACTGAGCCACCTAGCACCCTAAAAGCCAATAAATTACTAATTTTATCTAATGTGGATCCTTGGGTACCTATCTTTTTAATAATCTTGTGAGCAAATGGGGAGTATACACACACACAAAAAAACTTGCCACACATACAGATTATCTTCAGGGAAAAAAAAGGGGGAGGGAAAAACCATTTATGTGATTATCTCCGTTGAAAGCTGCACTAGCCAATTTTTTTAAGGTGCGCCATTTCTATCTGAAAGAACAGCTGCTCGATACACTACGATTGTTCTGATTTGGCTACCTGGTTGACATGTTGAAATTGAATAAAATCAGTCCCTCACTTCAAGGAAAACCCCAGGCAGTATTTGTCAACAATAATAAAATTCAGGTTTTCAGGTAAATGTAAAAAAGTTGGAAAGCTGGTGTCTACTACTGTAAGCTTGACATCTACCAAAGAACGTCTTTAATAGATATTAGAGTGATACGTTTTAAAAAAATGTGACTTTTTGATTTAGTATGATGCAATGTGTCAACATTTGGAAAATATTTCAGTGAATCAGTATTTTCCAAATAACCCGTGGATGATTTTTCAAAATTATGCATGGATAGGAGATCCATTCAATGTGGAAGCTAGACCACTGGGTTTTAACATTACAGAGTCTAAGATTTCACTGATCCATGCAGTACTTCCAGAGGGCTGTCACCACAAAAACGCCACAGGCTGGGTGGGTTGAACAACAGAGATCAAGCTTCTCACAGTCTTGAAGGCTGGAAGTTCAAGATCAATGTGCTGGCAGGTATGATGTCTCCTGAGTCCTCTTGGCTTGGCTTCACCCAGCCTTTTGTCTGTGTGCATATGTGACCCTGGTGTCTTACCCTTCTTCGGAGACACCAGTCATATCAGATTAGGGGTGCATCCTTACCATTTAATCTTAATTGCCTCTTTATTTCATTTTTAATGATTTATTTATTTATTTTTTTGAGAGAGAGAAAAGAGAGAGAACAGGGGGAAGGGGCAGCAGACTCTACGCTGAGCACAGAGCCCAGCGTGGATCTTAATTGCTTAATTGCCCCTTAATTGCATCTTTAAAGCTGGATTTCCAAATGCAGTCACACTGGGGGTTAGAACTTTAACATATGGATTTTGCAGGACACAATTCAGTCTGTAACAATCTGTTTTCTGAATCTACAGGGAAATCAACTTTTAAGCTTTGACCACTTGCCAAATTTTAGTGTAATATCAAAGAAGAATAACCATAATTACCTAATAAGGTTATGGAAATATTAATCCCTTTCCTAGCTATTTCTTTAACATACTTCAACCAAAACTGTATGTCATAAGAAGTTGAATGCAAATATGAGCATCCAACTATCTTCTATTGAGCCACACATTTGCTAAAATATAAAATGATGTACAAAAATGAGCACTCTTCCACTAAACTTCTACTTCCAAAATATTCATCATAAAAATATGATTTTTAATAGGCAATAACATTTTTACTGTTTTTAATGAATTAAAAATTTCTGTCTTAAGAGTTAACACACTAAATATCGATAAATACAGAGCACAAAAATAAATGCTCTTTGTTCCTCATTAATTTCTAAGTATCTGAATGGTTATTAAGACCTAAAAACTTAACATCTAAAGCTTTAGGATATTAGCTTGGATACTGTGTATGTAGATTTAGAACTTGTGTTCATCCTGAAGATGATTCACCAAAGTCCAAGAACAAGTAAGAAGAACTCACTATCTGATTAAAAAAAAAATTTTTTTTTAAAGCAAGCTCAAGGAATACCTGTACTTAAAGATCAGATAGAGAAAGATGAGCTGGCAAAGAAGAATTACAAGGAAGGCCTACTTTTTGTTCCATACTATGCTGAAATCCAGTTACACAGAGATAAACAAACGTGACCCAGGCCTTCACTCAGCTTATAGTCCAGTGGGAAAGAGGAGAAAAACCACATTTTTTGAAAATCTAGGGAAACTAGTTTCACAGAGGGAGTGTAAGTGTCAGTGACTGCAGAGAATTCAATTAGGTGAGGAGAGAAAAGGACTCCCTGTAGCATCAAGGAGGTTGCTTATAGTGAGCTTGTTCAAAGTCGTCCGTGGACTACAGTGGGGGAGGAATGAGAGCAAGGCCATGAAGCCTCTGCCTTTTCAGAATTTGAAGAATGGATCATCTTCCAGTCCTTATCTCAGATGGGAAAGGAGAGTTGTTCAGTGACTTTGGGGGAAGGAAAGCTGCTAGGTTATTCAGCATCATCATTATTCATGTTGTCCATAATCCGAAAGTGTCATATTTACGATAAATAACTAGGACTTGTACTTTGACATTATCCAGAGCTGCATTTGAATTGTCTGTTGATGGACATCAAAGACTGCTCACTTTCACCATCTCTCCCTCCCTCCTCTCTCCCCCCCTCTTCCCCCCCCCACACTCACACACACACAGTCTTCTGTTCCCAACTGTTCCAAAGAGCTTAGATATATGCAGTGTTAGGAGAATTATTACTTCATACAACAGCATAAATTTCTGTTGCTCAGTTCTAATTCCTAAAATACATGGCCTCAGGATGAATCTACATTTAACTCCAATAAATGTGTGCTCATTCACTCTAGATCTGTCTTCTGAATCAACTGAAACATTAATATTTTGACTCTGACAGACTTCAAATATTTGAAGACAGTCAATAGTTGTTCCTTTAGTATTTTGTCCCCTATATATATATCAGCAGTTTTTTCCAACAGTTCTCAGATGAGAAGATTTTCAGTACTCTACCCATCCTGAAAGCTCCCCTCAAGACGTATCCTGGTATATTAATGCTTCTGTAAAGACTGTCCAGAATTACCTACTGTGTTTTCAGGTGTGTTTGCAATTATCTGTGTACACTGGAACTATTGACATAGACACGACTTTTTACTTGATAACTCAAGAAACATCCTATCAATGTATGTAACCATATCCGTGCATTTATTTGGCCAGCATGGCATGGGTAATGCTTGGTTTTGGAGAGGTGTGCCATAAAATGAAGGTCATACCTCTTATATGTGTGTGTGTCTGTGTGTGTTTGTGTGCACATATGTATGAAGTGCCGTCATTTTTAGAAAGTAACTTGAAAATATATATATATTTTTATTTTTTTTGAAAATATATTTAAGAGAAATAAAAATGGTTTTAACTTTTTACCAAGTAACATCATTCCTAATCATTAATTTTATAGAGATAATTTTTTGAAAGATTTTTAAAATTTATTAATGAGAGACACAGAGGCAGAGACAGAGGCAGAGGGAGAAGAAGCAGGCTTCCTGTGGGGAGCCCAATGCGGGACTCAATCCCAGGATCCCGGAGTCACCACCTGAGCCAAAGGCAGATGCTCAACTGCTGAGCCCCCAGGCGCCCCTATAGAGATAATTTTTAATAAAGGAAAACCCCTCTGCAATAGCTCCAAGATCATTGTCTTTCCATTGGCAAATTATTTGTCTCATCCACGGTCCCTCCCTTGTTAGTCTGCCCACTACACTATTCTCAGACCTTTTTTTAAGTCCAGATTTAATCATTTCACTGTGCTGCTTCGAACCCTTCATGGTTCCCCATCAGCTGCAAAGCCACACCCCTGAACGTGACTTCCAAGGCCTTTCCCAGTCTGGATCCTGCCTGTGTGTCCACCCCAGTCTTCCTCTCCGCAGTTGTTCCTTCAGGCTTCAGCCACACTGAATGGGTGGATCTCACACCTCTACCTGGGACTTTTCAGAGATGGCAGGAAGGAGATTTGGGGAGGGAGAGAAGGGGAGGATAATAGTATCATCTGGAAGCTTCTTCTAACCATTGTGTCCTTCTTCTCCTTCTCAGAAATGTTCACATCCCCTCCCCAAAGGTGGGGACCCCTTGTTGAGTGTGACTGCAGTGAGAAGTTGTTGGTAATGGCCAGAGGGTGTCATGACCCCTAGTTAAAGTAAAGCAGACAGAGATGGGCAGCCCTACTTTCCCTCCCTGTAGGCTGTATAAATCCAAAGCTTCCCTCAGAATTCTGCACAAATACTACCTCTTCTCTGAAGTCCTCCTGCCTGTCTCCTATCATCAGGGATCCCGATATACATTATATTGATTTAAACTGTATCAAATGGACAGAAACTATATCAATCTCAATCAAATAGGCTATTATTTGGTCTTCTTGGTACTAAGGGAACTCCATATGGTTGGTTGTACTCACATATCTATGAGCACACATGTCACTGGATTTAATCCGTGGTTTGTAAGTCCATCTCCTACTTAGACTGTTCCTCTGGAGTGTAGAAACTATGTTGTATCCCTGACAGCCAGCACTATTGCCTGACAGGTAGTAAGTGCTCAGTAAATGAGTAATGAATGGAATGATGTTTAGTAAAAAAACAATTAACCTAATTCTAAACAACAGAAGAATGATAGCCTTTTACAATCATCACAAATAAGTTCAGTATTAAGAACATGAGCAAATATGAAATCATGTGGCATAACAAGGTGAAAATATAAGAACATGGTTTATGCAAATAGACAAAATATGTAAAGAAACATGAATATGAGAAATGTTAGAATGAGTGGTGAGATTATGACTAATTTTAAAATCACGTTTTTCTAACCTAATATTTTAAGAGAAATACATTTTTAAGCTTTTGTTAAGTTTAGGTTGAAGAGAAATACATTTTTAAGCTTTTGTTAAGTTTAGGTTGAAGAGAAATACATTTTTAAGCTTTTGTTAAGTTTAGGTTGAGTGTGTGTCATACTATTCACTCACTGTGGGAGGCATAGAGTGTCTTAAATCTTTGCATCTCCTTACATTCTATGTAGCGCATGTGTGCCATAGATGATCAATCACCATCTGTTAAATGGATGGAAAATTTAAATGCCCAAATGATATGTAAGGGAAGTAATAACCAGAAAATATTTTGTTAAGGGAATAAGGTGTGGAATTCCCATCTCCTGGAGTGTTGTCAGTATAGTTTCCATAGATGTCTGGGGCAGCTGAAGAAATGAGCACCTGAGCTCTGGTTGTGAACACCATGTCTCCTAAGCAAGGCCTCTTGGTCCTTGGGTCTGAGCAGACAGTATGGTTCTAGAAAACACCATTGCTTCCGGTTCTCTTTTCTTTCTCACATCTTCTTTATCCCTCTATACCTGTTTTTCCCCTGTGAACAATGCATGAATTCAAAATGCAATGAAACGCAGTAGCAGCTACACTGAAAGGAGAGATGGGAGCTCTGTTCTGGCTAGGGTTTATTGCTTATTTGCCTTTGGACAGTGGCCTCTTGTAGGGATACAACCAAGAGAGACCGTCAGAGCTCATGGGTCCCAATGTGACGCTTTGACCTAATTAGTTTATTTTCACTGCTCTGTGAAAAGATCCTGGAGAAAAAAATAGACCTTTCCAGGTGTGAGCTATTACCCCGAAATAGCATTTCCCACCTGCGCTCCTCTGTGATCACCGTCCATTAGTAGATGTCAGAGGACACACTGTCTTCTATTCAAGACTCACAGGACTGGCAGACTTTTTTTTAAAGAAAAGGAATGTGATATATTTTCATGGTAGAAAACTATTCACATCTAATCTGTAGGGGGAAACATGAATAATTTATCTTGCAAATATTAAAATTTATATGTAGAATAGAAAAAATAAATTTTAGACTAGCTAACCCTCCCATTCCTTTTAGTTTGCAGTATGTTTTGGAAAGCCAATGTTTCTTAGATACAAAGTAAGGAAGTGATCTCATTTTTATAGAAAATCGTATAAAGCATAATATAGTGGTGATTACAATAAATGAAAAACCTTATTTAAAAATTAAGTGTATATTCGTACAACTTAGAACTAATCAAAACTCATTTGGAATATTAATAATAATACATAACAATAATAATTACTATTATATGATTTTTAAAGGGATCCAGACCACTAAGTTGAACTACATTTTCTTCTGGCATATATAGCCATTGTAGGAATGCGCAACCAGCCTCATTGCAGCCCATCTTCTCTGCTCTTTCCCCTTTTTTCCTCTCAAAATGCATATGTCTAGTTGAGTATTTGAGCAATAGATGTGTTTTCTCAACTCCCCGTGGAAAGTTGGCTGCACCATTAAGGTACCGTGCACTATATTAAGGAAAAGTAAGGTCCAGAATTTAGCATCTGCAGCCTTATGAGACCTGGTTGAATCAGATGAACATGTTAGGAAATTGGTCTAAGAGTAGAGTGGAAAGGGTGAAATGTTGACAAAATCAATTACAGTAGGACTACAGACTTGAGAATTAGAGTGCCTGAAACCAAAAGAGACACGCGAACAGTGAGAGAAGGGAAGGCCATAAAACTTAAATATACTTTAGAGATTGATAAACTACTGTTACTATATATATGTGTGTGTGTATATGTATATATATATATATGTGTGTGTGTGTATATAAAGAGAATACATTATTTCCAGTAAAAATTGGCCTTCATCGTTGTTGACAAGCTTAAGGGGAATATGAGGGAAAAGACAAAGTAGAAAGGAAACACAGGAGAGAGTAGACAAATACTGTTGTTGTAGATTTGAATATATACCATGATTATGGGTTGAAGCGTAATCTGTCAATAAAATAATTATGATATGCAGTTAAGAAACAGTAATAGGTAAATAAAATAATCAGGTGTGTTATATAAATATAATAGTTAAAATACAATATTTGATTAATTGGAGCTGGCCTGTATGTCATTTGTAGACTCGTAGCAAGAGAAATCTCAGTGTATGGGCTCAGGTGTTGAGCTATGCAAGGAAGAGTTTTCTGTATTTTTCTCTAGCAGCATCTAATTTGTATTCTGGGCCCCAGTTCCATCAAGTGGCAGAAACTCAATCTCAATCAGCCCAAACTGACTCTCCTCCAGGACTATGTCTACAAAATGCCAGGTGGGGGGCCATCTGGTCCTCGGTGTCATCAACTCTCCCTGCCGGCACCCATGGAGACTTCCTCCTGTCTGTCTGGTCTGTGGTCCCTGGTCCCTGCAGGTGGCCAACGCAGCCTCCTTGTCCTCATTGCAAGGACGCATGAGGCCTGCAGGCTCTCTGTGCTTTTCTCACTGGAGGAATCTTGCTTCTCCCGTACTGCTCTAGGCTACAGAAAACTCTGTGAGCTGCTCTCAGCCCACATGCCTGTCAGATCTTGTTTTTAGAGAGCCTCAATTCATCTGAAATTTTTGTTGTTTTCTCCCAACACTGGGGCTTGTTGTGGGCATCAGTAAAGCAGGCACTCTTTCCGAATGATATCACAAACATTGAGATCCTTCTTTTTTGCTTCTCATTTTCTTTCTCTTCCTAGCCTTGGAAATTTTGCTGAGGAGAAAGCTGAGATAGGAAGAACAACTTCTTTTACTCACTCTGCATTCTTCCAACTCTTTTGGACTTTGAAACTGAAAATCTAATACTAAATCTTATTTCTAATGTAGGTAACTACTTGATGCAATGAGCATGAGACATTCTAACCATCTGAGTCAGGGGAAGAGGCATAAGACTAAGAAAGAAAGGAGCCACAAACAGGAGTCACATTGCTAATGTAATAATGTACTCACCTCCTAGAGATGATTTTCAAGTAATCGGATAAAATTAATTAAACCTATATTATGGGGATCCCTGGGTGGCGCAGTGGTTTGGCGCCTGCCTTTGGCCCAGGGCACGATCCTGGAGACCCGGGATCGAATCCCACATCGGGCTCCCGGTGCATGGAGCCTGCTTCTCCCTCTGCCTCTCTCTCTCTTTCTCTCTCTCTCTCTCTCTCTGTGACTATCATAAATAAATAAATAAATAAATAAATAAATAAATAAATAAACCTATATTATGTATTTGCCTGTATGGTAATGGACAATATAGTGATGTATTATTATTTTACCTATTTCCATATCAGATACTGAATTATACAGCAAACGTATTTCTAGATTTGAAACTTGTTTTCTTGTAACAACCATTGGAAACCAACTGAAGCTATCACATTAGAATGCAGCTCTATGTAGTCAGATTCTGAATGGCTAAGCAAATGTGATCCAACTTTATCTCATAATAAATTTTTGAGTGCCTTTGGGAATGCGTGCCTCTTAGATGATGCTGCCTAAAAATCACTTCTCTGACTTGAAGAATTAGAAATTGAAGAGCAGAGATTCTGGATTGTGTGACATAATGAAAGTCTAGAAGGTTTGGCTTTCATTTTTCCCCTAGAAGGTAACGTACATGCTTTGGAAACCAGATGTGCGGCTGCCATGCTTGGCAAGTTATTAGGAAACTGAAGAGACTCTATAGAGGAGCAGCCCACCTCCAAACAAAGGTGTCTGTAGGAAACCTCATTTTCTCCAGGAAACCGTTTTGGATGTGTGGCTGCCTGTGATCAAGTGCTTAATTTAATATCCAGAGTCTCACCTCATAGATAAAAGGATCATTGAGAAAAATTCAATCTCCAGATGTTATCAGAAGTTGGTCACAGTGATTGAACAATTTTGTGATGCTTTCCTGGAACATCTTATACTCATTGGCAAGATTCTTGTAGTCATTTAATAATGATGTATCTACTTTATTCAGCCTCAAATTGAATCGTATTATATAGGTCAATTTAAATGATGTTTTCCAAACATTAAGGCAGTATTCAGTTAGATGGAGAAGGAAACGGAGAGATGGGTGGACATAGATATTTAGGTTATCTAGACCTTCAGGAAGGCATTTATAGGCGCGAAGGTCCGTTTGTTTTTATTGTTTCTATTGTGACTACCTCATGATCATAATAGTAGTAAAGTCATATAATGTGCATAACGAGAATTCCTGCAGCCCAGGTAAATCTAAAATGATTCAAAATCATAAGGTCGTGCATTAAAAAACATATCGTGAGAGTGGGAAGTGGTCTGCCAGGATATCTCTCTCTGCCTTAATTCTTGTGGCAGCAAATAAATCAGATTTTAGTGTATACATTCAACCTGACTCAAAGCTTGTTTCTATTCATTTGCAATTCATATGCATATATACATATATAGTTATTGAAATTATAAGCCATGTTATATTGTTTTAAACGGCTTTTTTCCACAACATTCATGCACTCCTCAATTCACAGTATTTATCAATCTTCTTATTTATTCCAGAATCTCTGTTCTAGAAACTTTAATCTTGTTCAGGGTGGCTGGATCTTCGTTCAAGAAGGGCAGTAGTGAATAGTCATGCCTGATGTTTCTTTGCTCCATAGATGAGCTATCAGACTGAGAGAATCAAACTCTGACTTTATGAAGAAAGGAGACATTATATTTTGAAAGAGATCGAACTTTGAATTGCATTTTAGGGGGAATTAGGGTACACTGTGCTGCAAAAATATAGGTTGCAGGCTCCATGTTTAAGGAAATAATTGAAATAGATTTTTTTCCCAGGATCTAGAGCCTACCAATTAGAATAGAGTTTAAATTGGTTTTGAGTCAAAGGATCCTCTCTTAACATTTTATTTGTCTTGAAATATTTAATCAAAATAGTAGTGTTAGAGAGAATAATTGAGTTCCAGCACAGAGGCTTCTTGTCTCTGTAAAAAGCATTAATCGAAAACTCTAAGAAGTACTTTGCTTCCCGTTCTCCAGAATCAGTTAAATCATTTATTCACCACCACTAAATACGCAGTATTAACTGAATCCTTATTCTGTGTCGTTCGGGGGTTAGGCCTGGGCAGAGAGTAGACTGAAATGACAGGGCCTCTTCTTCAGAGTTTATCATTTCAAAAATTACATGTGCACCTGTGTTTCACAAACAATCTCTCTCCTGAAATGATACCATAAAAATCTACCTGCATCGTTGGTTCGTGTGGCATTTTCTAGATCACAGACATTTAGGGGAATACAAAACTGGTAGTGAGATTTGAATGTACTTCGTGCCTAAGTAGCCTCTTTCACGCTCTCCTTACAGCTGCCTTACCAAGGAGTGCGTGTGTGCGAGTCCGTGTGCTTGTATTTACCTCTTAGAATCTCTGCTCAAACCAGAAGCTAGGAAGTCATAAGTAACATTCACAATTCAAACTATTTTAAATATAATCCAATCTTTGAAGATTCAGAAGGCACAGAGGGTTTTGTAGTGATGCCTTCATCATCATGAAACATTATTTTTCAATCTCCCGTAGATACGCTGATATTAGACAGCGATGAATCACATTCCATATATCATCAAATAAACCCTACCAGATTGCAGCGGAGTTCTAGGATTCCGTGAATTGTGTTTACTTTTAGTATAGAATTGTACTAATCAAGACCCAATAAAGAAAAAGACATTCTTGAGTTAGCTCTGTGATCTCAGCTCTCCTTAAAGAATTGTTGAAAACAAATATTGTATTTTAGATTCATGTTCTAGGAAAGGAAGAGTAACAGGAATAAAATATAATTTAATCTTTGACTTTTAGATGAGGTTGTTTACAAAATTAAAACAGATGGCTAATGTTTTCAGATGAAGGATGATGAACAGTTTTCAAGAATGCAAGAATTTATTTTATTCATATAGATAGAAAGCAAGGTTTTCTTCAGTTTTTTTTTTTTTTTTTAAGTTTTTGAATCCTCTTTGCTGTTCAGAAATTGTCTGAGGGAATGAAGGGAGGTAATGAGATACTAACAAATTGTTTTAAAAGGAGAGTAGTTGACCAAAAATGTGTGCTTAGAACGTCTATATCTCTTTTTTATTTATTTCCCTGAGAGAGGCGCTTGCAGAACTCTGGTGTATGACCAGCTCCCTCCTGAACCTCTGACACACTTAATTGTGCTTATATACGCCTCCTTCTGCAATGAGCCCATAGATAATTTCTGAATCCCAGGGTCTCTGATCTTGGTGAGCTTTTGTGTATTCTTGGTTTTATCTCTCCGGGACTGTTCCTCTTTGAAGATATCTTCCATTATTCTATCCGTTCAAAAAAAGAGAAAAAAAAAAAACTTTAATATCACGGGTTGTTTTTCAATAAGCAAGTAACCAAGAGGCCCAAATTTTGAGGTTACCCTTTTCTGGGTTTTTAACAATCCTTCAGTTGAATTGAGAAGCAGTAAGAACCCTTTTGCTGTTGATTCCATTTCCAGTTACCCGCACTGATGGCTACATGAAAATAAAATAATTCAGGAGCACCTTATATAACATGACAAACAGCAATTTCATGGAAGACAAAGTAGATCAAACCAATTGCCTGGCTTTGGAAAGACAAAACTAGTTAATACGGTAATGGATAATCTATGGATATTTTGAAATCGAACCATGTTCTGTAGAACCAGAGGGACCTGCGTTTTATTTCTGAGTCTTTTCTTGGCATTTTCGTGAAATTGTGGAAGTTATGTAACTTCTCTGTTACAGAATTTGTTTCACCAATATGAGGAAAATATGCTTAAAAGTTGTTAAGAGAATCAGTATGAAATTTGTGAGAGATGTAGGAGTACATCACACAGTAGGACAATTCTATTCATTCTATTCATTTTATTCTTCAGGAGATAGGCCTTTGGTTTGGGGCCTCATTTATCAAAGTCAGGGATGAATTTTACGACTGGGAATGAATGGCAGGGTGGGCTTCGTTTACTTTTTCTTTATGTGAAGAATGAGTATAAGATGTATAAAAGTCTATGAAATATTAAATGGCTTGCAAAATAAAGGAGTATCTAACGGGCAACCAGAGAAAATGGGACACAGAAACTTTTCTTTTTGTGCAACATATAATTAACCTGTAGGAGATTTTTTCTACACCTAGTCAGACAACAACTAATTGCAGAGTGAGTTTAACAAATAGCTAGATATGGAACTAAAATTAATTAAGGGAACTATCATCGTGCTTCGGGGAGTGAGCGTATCCGAAAATGATGTATGTGCTCGAGATTTATGGTCACCATACCCTGCCCATGGCTGTAAATTTCTTTCTGGCACGTTGGCTCTTGTTGTGTGACCTGCCGGCAAGTTGGCAGCCAGCTGGTATCCAAGAGAAGTTTCCTGAGGCTCCACCTCTTAGCCTGTCCTTCCCCCCCGGTTGCCTGACACACAAGGAAGCCCATTCAGAACAAGGCCCACTTGTTGGTTAAAAGCACCACAGACGCTAGCGTGTAGTTCCTTCCTCTTGTAACAAGAACTGCGTCACCACCACCGATCTACAGAAGACGTTCAGAGGTTCCAGCATCTGGGGGACCCTACGTGTAGCCCACAAAGAGAACCTTCTATGGACGGTGCTATGTGGGGCCCCCCTAAGAACTGGAAACCTGAAGGAAGCATTATGGTCTGGGATCTCAAGCTTGTAGGCTCGCAGTGTGCGGGCCGGAACAGCTGGCACATACGTCGTGTGTGTCCAGCATGGCAATCGCGAAGGTGGGCTGTGAAGGCCTCTAGGCAGGCTCCGGCTCGTGACTACAGGCCCCCTGTGCAACCTGCTGCTATCCTGCGTTTGCGGATTTGGGTTTGCAGCTCTTCATGTGGAACTGCCTTTCTTTAATTGAGAAGGAAAATAATAAGCAGAGACTTCAGAGAATTTCATAAAACACAACATGCCACGCGCAAGTAAGTGGGAACCTCAAAGTCAGCAGAGTGAAAAGAGAAAATAGCAAATCCTTTTTGAAGCAACATGTAATTAACCTATTGAACATCGTGATTTACATAGTTGGAGAGCAATTAATTGCTGGGTGTGTTTAACATAACACACACCAAGTGATTTTTATAGACACCCGTCTAGGAGGCTACAGACCGACACTTGCGAGGACACAAGTGTCTTTGTGGCTGGTTCCGGCACAGGCTCTCTGCACGGCCGGCAGGGCCCTCTCCGCACGGCTGGCGAGGGACGTTGGCCACGTGTGCCCAGCGTTTCCAGCTCTTGCTTCAGACCAAACTCAGGCAAAAAACAACCAAGCTATTCGAATTTTTACTTAGAAGAAGAAACGTAAGATCTAGGGATGTTCTCAGGATCATTAATTGGCCACCTCCCTTTATTTTGCGCTAGGGGAGAGCAGATGTGTAACGGTGGGCAGGGACGTGTGTGTGCATGTGTGTGCGCATGTGTGTGCGCATGTGTGTGTGCATGTGTGTGTGCATGTGTGTGCATGTTGCAGTGCCACGCCAGCACTTCCAGGTATTTGCGGGCCAGGCTCTTAGTCGTGGAGAACCGGGGTGCTGGCGGCTTGCTCCTTCTGGGTGCCCAGGGCCAGACCACGTCCCCCGCCGGGGCCTGCACCTGCCACCTCGCTGGAGCCCGGTGCTCCCTCTGGGCACCCAGGGGCCCGACCCTGTCCCCCGTTGGGGTCTGCACCTGCCACCTCGCTGGAGCCCGGTGCTCCCTCTGGGCACCCAGGGGCCCGACCCTGTCCCCCGTTGGGGTCTGCACCTGCCACCTCGCTGGAGCCCGGTGCTCCCTCTGGGCGCCCGGGGCCCGACCTCGTCCCCCGCCGGGGCCTGCACCTGCTGCCCGCGGAGCACTCACCCCAGCCTGCAGCGCCCTCCGGGTTCATGGGTCGCTGCTGCTTCCTTTTGTGCCCCGTATCCTCCGGTTTTCCGACCGGAGTGCTTTTGGCATCCTTGAGGGGGACAGTTGATCGTGCGACGACACACATTACTACAGAATCTCTAGCTTCCTGGCCCACAGCGTCCCCGACATGCCCCAGCCGTTCCCAGACCCCCGGTGGCAACGCTGTGTTCCTGTTCAAGGTCTGCTCCTGAGCTCCGCTTGCCCTCCTGCCTTCATTCCTTGTTCTTCTGCTTCCTGGGCTGGGGCGTCTTTCCTTCCTGTCTTCACAGCCCAACTTACGAGGCCTTCGGGAAATTATCTTCATCCCTAGTTCAAAGAGATGTCGCCTTCCTCCTGAATTCTCGAGGCAGTTGATAATCTGGAGCACCTGCCACCTGCCAGCAGCCCTGTCACTTGGCTTTATATGTATTTTTCTCCGGTTAACGTCGTGCTTCCCTGTTCATAGTGAGTAGTATTGAAACTTAGTTCACAGAGGTCCCCCCTACCCACTTTTTCCCCCTTCCTCCTACCAGAGAGCAAGTCAGAGGTGAAATCTAAATTCTCTAGTCTTAAAAAAAAACCAAATAAATAAATAAATAAATAAATTCTCTAGTCTTATTGGGCCTTGAGTATCACCTGTTTCTATCCTAAGTACAAAGCACCTTTTATTCATTTTCTTGAAGGCAGCATATGGACTTAGCTATTGCCTGGACTTGTCATTCATTCCTTACCTCGGGTACAAGACCGGGAGCTCCTTAAAGTCAAGGCATCCCTTTTATCCTCTTATTCACTGAGGACCCTGAGCAGAGTACACTGGGGTCTCAAATAGATCTCAAAAAAAAATTTGCCGTGAAAATTTGGATTCTGAAAAAAATGACTACTGTATTCCAATTTTAAGTGCTCATTTTAAAACCTAGAGCAGTTCAGAGAGTCAAAATCTAGAATATCAGCATATTGGTGGGGGATGGGGGTGATTGGGTGAGAATAGCTTAAAGATTAAAACCAAGGAAATTTAATGAGATTATCTTCAGATTTTCAAACAAATATATAACAATGTCATACTATAAAACCAACATAAAATGCCAGGAAATTTTTGATATTTTGAGGATGTTAAGGGGTAATGATTCAGAGCACATTAAGAAGGGCAATTGCACAATTCCCATTACCATCAATGAAACTCATATGGTAAAATTCACACATACTTCGGCAGAAGCATGACCTCAACTGTCATTGGACATGTTACTTTTCATGGTGTGTGATTTTCTTCTCTAATTTGAGGCAATTTAATTTTCTGCCCACTTCACAAAGAAATGTCAGGCTGAATGACTAGAGCATTGATGTTGAACAGCTCTCTTCACACATTGTATTTACAGTAAAATTGATTCTGTTATCCTTGATATCACCAAATAAAGGCCAAAGCTGCAATACACTTTATTATATACTCACTTTGAAAATTAAGAGTTTGGACACAAATTACAGACATACACTGTCTTGGTAAAAATGTGAAATTTTAAAAACAAATTTTAGTAAACAAATGAGAAAAGCCATTATTGGAAACCAATAATGTATTATTTGCACTCTCCAAAATTTCAGGATGAATTATAGATTGGAAAAGATTCAGTACTTGGATTATGTGCTCATTTTAAATTTTATAGATCAGGGGCTTTGGGTGGCTCGGTAGGAGAGCATGAGACACCTCATCTTGGGGTCGTGAGTTTCAGTCCCATGTTGGGGGAAGAGATTACTTACTTACTTAATTAATTAATTATAGATTGAAAACAGAATAATGGTTAAAAGGGAACAGTGTCTGGAACCAGACTGTTCGCACACTGCTTCTACCATTTACCAGCTCTGTCATTTTATGTGAATTACATAACATTGCTGGACCTCAGTTTCCTTATTGATTAATGGAGAGTACTAGAAATCCTACCTCAGAAGATTGTCATGAAGTTAAAATAATAAGTTTAAATCACTTTTAAGGGCAGCCCGGGTGGCCCTGCTGCCTTCAGCCCAGGGCATGATCCTGAAGACCCGGGATCGAGTCCCGCGACGGGCTCCCTAAGTAGAGCCTGCTTCTCCATCTATGTCTCTGCCTCTCTCTCTATGTCTCTCATGAATAAATAAATAAAATCTTAAAAATAAATAAATAAATAAATAAATAAATAAATAAATAAATCACTTTTAAGAGCGCTTAACAATGGTGATATACAATAAAGATTCATTATTGACATTAACATCTTATTATTAATATGATAGATACTCTTTTGGGAAAAAAACATGAAACAAGCCAGTTCTCACGCTGGTTTTATTATTAGGCTGTTTCAAAATATATTTGCTCTGATTAGTCTATCTTACTGTGTATTAAGGAAGAGGATTAATGTAACACCTGTGTTTTAATAATTGTTCTAGATGATTCTTAATTCATAAATATCAATAAATAACCAATAATAGGACTTACTAACTCACATGAAATTTTTTTTATCTACTTCCTCCTTTATTCCAACAGAGTGGTTCAATCTAACTGGTCAGGACAGGAGGGACCATTTCATGCCAGATTCTTCATCTTTATTACCTAACGCTGGCTTGGCACATAGTATGTACTCAATGAATATTAATTTAATCCAGTCTTTCTCAAAATAAGTATTCCACCTTATTTTTACATTTCTCCATCTAGCTAATGAATCCGACCATCCTTAACCATGCCCTAGGGCCTTGATCTTTTGTCTTTTCCACCTGAGGAAGAGTTGGAGCTCCCTCATGTCCTCCTGTATAGGGCTTCCAGTCCACCCTAATGTCTGCCTCCTCAAACTTCCTGCAGTCAGATTCAGTGCAATAGAATTTTGAGCTACATTGATTTAGTTGCACGTTGAATTTGACTCTTCAACTGGATCATATGCAACCGAGGGGCAGAGATGACGTCTTTTGTAACACCTCACAGTTGGTCCTCAAAACTAATTCCTAATTGATAACTACCAACACTCACACTAGGATTTCTTCCCTGCCAAATTCATCACTCTACTTGAATTATTTGCTTTTTGTTCCAGTGTTGGGGTGTAATTATTTCAATGTCAATGGAAGGAAGATTGTAACGTTGCATATTGTCTGTCACACACATATGAAGTTGGGAGATTGGGGCAGGATTCTAGCTTCTGACTCAGGGACACTGAATGAGTACTTATTTTCTCTAAGTATACTCAGCATGCCAACTGGAGACTAAGTCAGTTGGCCCCAGATATGGCCTCTATGGTTATGGGGTTGGGGGATGACAGAGCAAATGACTTGGAGTTTGCTGAGTCTAACACAGCTACTAGCCAGTTATAGAGACCATTAAGTGTCTATGCATATAATTTCACTTGCTATTTTAATGTATTTTGCATTTCTGAAAAGTTAGTATATTAGTTCTAATTCTCTAAAGAATCACTTAAAGAGGGACACCTGGGTGGCTCAGTGATTGAGCATCTGCCTTTGGCTCAGAGCGTGATCCTGGGATCCGGGATCCAGAATCCAGCCCCACATCAGACTCCCTATGGGGAGCCTGCTTCTCCCTCTGCCTGTGTCTCTGCGTTTCTATCTGTGTCTCTCATGAAGAAATAAATAAATCTTTAAAAAAAAAAAAGAATCACTTAAAGAGATTCAAAGTTTTAGTGCAGTCAAATAATGTAGGTTGTATTATATAAATTATAACCAAGTATTTTATAAGCAACAGATCACATTAATTGAAGGAGACACTAATTTAACCCCATTTTATCTAGATGAAGAAATTGAAACTCCAGGAGGATGGCACAGTATAGAAATGCATGAGCCAGGATTCAAACCTAGGAAGTTCGACCTGACAGGCCTCATTCATAACTATTGCACCGCACTGCTGGTGTCCCCAGGGGTTGTATAAACAGACCCTCTGACACCCATTTCCTTTCTGATAGCCTGTTTGCGTCATCATCATTTTCCTGGTTTCCTTAAAGGCAAGGATGGACAATATAGCCTACATCTGGCCAACAGGATTAGCAGAAATGCTTTCTGGGTCTTTAATATTCTCCTTTGGGGAAGAAAACAGAAAGATGTGTTAAAAGAGGCCCATTTCCCCCCTAATATTGATATGTGAGGATGTGATGCTTAGAGCTTTTGTAGTCATTTTAGCCTACTGAAAAAGAAGTCAAAAGAATTACAGAAGAAACTATTTAAAGGTATATTTTCAAGTTCTAGACAAGACCCTATACCTCATTTTATAGGATTTTTTTTTTTTTTTTTTTACTATGGGAACAATAATCTTTATTGCTTAGTCTACTTTTTGTTGGGTGTTATTACCTGTTCTCAAAACCTCCTAGTAGTTAACAATATAAATTTCTAAAACTTATTAAACTCTTAGATCTTGTCATAAAATAGACATTTTGCTTCTTCTAATCAGCAAAATTAGTATTCCCATCTAAATAGAAGCATCCTTTAGGTTTTCTTATACCTGTGATTGTAAGACTGGGTTTTCTCACATAATATTATATGTTGTATATACTATTCTTGGCCAGACATAAAATAAATACAAAAATTCTATTTTTTCAAGTTCAGTTTTTACTAATTATTAGATTAGATCACCACTTTGATTCATGAATTACTACTTTTGACAAATGTTCTAAATTGCATTGGCAGATTTAACAAAGAAAATCTTAATTTAAAAAAAATGTGTACCCATTTGAATTATTTGACTTTTAATATCATCTAATAATCAGATAAATGCAAGTACATTTGCATTTTATTCTCTTTTTTATATTTAAATTGAACTGATACTTGTATTAATATATCAAAATCTGTCATGTAGATTTCACCAGCCCCCTCTCACCTAAACAGTCATACATGAGGAAATATAAATCATTCCTCCAGATTAAAAAATCTAGTTTCCAAACACCAAATACTTGCCTACATTGTCCTACTGGCTTTTTCCTCATCAGATTGAAGATAAGAATTAACGACCATTTAAGGAGATTTTTAGATTCAATGTAAGACACTGTAATATATTTCCAGTTTGTTTTATTCTTTGTTTTGCTTTGATAAAACATTGGTTCATTAGGAGCTGAGCACTTTTAACATTGGAAAAATACCCTTTGTATAAAGCTAAGAGTTTTAATTTCATTGTGATAAGCTGGGATATAAAGACTTAGATTTATATACATTAATAGAAGCAAATGCGTAATTTCTCAACCATTAAGATAAGAATCTCATTCCTTTGGGAGAAGGCAACAACAACAAAAAGATTTTAGATAAGCCTGCAATTTACCTGCAGTGCTTTGACAACTGTGACGTCAAAGTACATAACACTACAGCTTGCTGAGCCTATTTCAGATTTCATTCTGTAATAAGAAACTGCCAGTTTCAGCCTTTTGTGAATAAAACCATTGAGCAAAACTCAAGAGATTTAGATAAATCACTACAGTCAGCCTCTGTAATAAAAAATTTTGAAAAAAAATCCAAATTAGTAATAATTCCTACAGTGAGACATCATATAATGTCCTCTGAAGAGCCTATTGCATGTATTATTTAAATAGGTGTGTTTGACTCAAAGAAAAGTACCCATTCTCCATCTAAGTGCATCATGGGATTCAGTAAAAGGTGATTCAAATGCTTGGAGAGAGTGTGGTGCATAAGGAAAGGGGATGGAGTAACAAAGGCAAAAGCAGCAACAGAAGGGGGATTAGGTCCCCATAGTGCTGAAAAGCCCTTTGGGGATTTGTAGGGAGGGCACTCAGCAGTGATGCACGTATGCCAATTGGAATTCTTTATCCGCGGCAGCGTGCAGTCCATCATCTATGCCATATGACTTGAGTTAGCGATATTGAGAGAAGAAACTAAGGAAATGTGATTTGGCTTAGCGTAAGTAGACAAACATCTGAAGTTGTAGGCTGTTGGCCGTGCACATTTCCTTCCTCTCATATTTCCATAAGGGGATAAAACTTCTGACCCACTGCGCAGGAGAGAATGGTATTAGAGTGAATGTTTCTATTACCTCTCCTACTTAGCTTTCCCTGATCGGGGAGATGGAAGGATGTACTTGTGGGTGGGAGATGCAGGAAGCGGGTATCTGCTGGGCCGTACCCCAAGGATCGGTGCATATTCCTTTGACTAAATGTAAAAAGTAGTCTTCTGTAATTTTCACTCTTCCCTCTCTTCTCTCATTCCCTCTTTCCTTCTCTCCTTTGCTTCTTTCTCAAGCAAAGCATTACCCTCCCCTTTGTTTCCTGTCTGCCTGTGGCTCAGATGGAACTTTTCCATCACAGTGGTCCATTTGGAGATTGAGGTAGGAGGCCTGAGTTTCCCATTGTTGCACGTACCGATAACAAAGCCAATACTGTATCTAGATGGTTATGTGGTGCTCTGTGTCTGCTCACAACTGGTTGGAATCTATAGGAGGAAACCAGTCAACTGCTTGGCTTCTTTTAATGTCCAATAAATTACTAGATCCTGGGGAACTTCAGCTCTCAAGAAAAAACGTATTTACAACTCCTCTGCAGACAGTGGGGAATTTGAATGGCAGACTTTTTTGTTGTAGAAGAAGTAAGAAGTAAGTGCAGAAGTCAGAAATCAATTAAGAAGTAAGAAATCAATAAAGGTTTGTAGCTTATTTAGATGTTTCTTATAAAAATTAAAATAATGTAAATAACAATAGGTATTATTGATTGAATATATTATTATAGGCCAGGAACTGTGCTATGTGCTATATACAATTATTATTTCAATTATTCCACACACCTTCAAACTACATGTTGACAAATTCCAGATTGATAAATTCCAGATTGACAAATTCCTGCTACTAAATAATGACTGCAGTCTTGCTGTAGGTTGGTAAAGCCCAAATGAGTGACATAAGAAGGTTTATACATAATAGCTCAACATAGGACTCAAATGATGTCACCTCCCTTTCCATGCCCATTTCAGACTTTGCTAATCAAGCACAACACAATCACAACCAATCAATCCGCATTGATCCAGAGAGACGAAATCTCTTCACCATTCTGATGCTAACACAATCCCAGAAGGGTCTAAATTCTTGATTTGCTATGCTTATATGTCACTTAAAATTCTAGAAATCTCAGTAGCTCAGAAGAGTTTTCTAAATAGCAAATCACAGACCAAGCCCACATCCACTGATAAATCAAGAGAGTCATCTTTAGTACTTTTTTCTGTTTCGTGAGCTGTTTGGTTAGTATTTTTGTCTGTGATTATCCAAACTATAACAGAAGTCAATAAACGATGTTTCATGGATAAAAGGCTTTTTAATTTGATTACTCTCTTTTTATCTAAGAGCTCATTTTATAGACAAGAGGTAAGAAAACTGTGAAAATAGAACAGACCGTAAAATCTATTAAACTAACATTTTAAAATGGAAGGGTTTTTGAGTGTAGTGACTTAGAACGGAAGCTTCATTGTCAAATAGCTCTGGGTTCAATTCCTGACTCTGTCATTGTATTTCCTTGTGCAAGTTACTTAACACTTCTACTCCTTGACTTGTTCATTTGTAAAATGGAGTTAATCAGTAATACTCACTGCAATGGCTTGATGGAAAGATTGAATGAGATAAGGTATCTGAAAGTACTTAGACCTATGCACATATACACCATTATTTTTATCTATTATTGTATATTAATAACAAAAGACAGAGAAGCTGGAGTGCATGGCCTTCAAAACATGCTCCTCATGGAGAAAATTGGCATGGGTTTGGCTATAAGGTCTCACTTGAACAATGAGTAACATGGGGCTTTCTGGTTTAAAATAACTGATGTAATGAAAGAATATTCTTGGGGCACCGTGTTAAACATGTGACTCTTGATTTCGCCTGGGGTGGTGGTCTTAGGGTTGTGGGGTCAAGCCCCGCTTCTCTCTCTGTCCCTTTACCTCTCCCTCTGCTCACACATTCTCTCTGTCTCAAATAAATAAATGAATCTTCAAAAAAAAAAATAAAAAGGAAAGATATTCCTCTGTAAGTAATGACTAAGTGGGTGATACTGGTCAATCTACCTAACTTCTCCGAAACCCATTTCTATTAAATAACGACATCGGTTTGGATGATCTTTAATAGTCTGTACAACTCTCAAGATGCATTTTTAGTCGGTATTAATTATTTATCATTGACTTAACACTTTATACTTTGTGCTTATCTTTGTTTTTTTTTGTTTTGTTTTTGTTTTTTTTTTTTTAATGATATTAATACCTTTATGTCAATATAGTACCTAGAGAAATTCAACTGTTTCTGTTTTCCTGGCTTACTTTTCCCTCTAGGAATATCACAAAAATTAAATGCAATTTCATATCTATGAAACTGACTCTTGTTTCATTGTTACTATAAACTGTTTAGCTACACATTTGAAATTATAGTCATGTTAGCAACATGTGTAAAGTAGCACGGTAAGAATAGATGTAGTGTAGTATTCCACCTTTTGGAATGTGTTATTGAAAACTATATAAAGCATCAAAGAGAGAAGATGCCAAAGCATTTGATCTCATTAAAATTTCATGAAAAATGTTTGAGCTTTTGCTTATGTGCAATTTCATATGGAAAGAATCCATACTATTTACCAGGTTCTCAAGTTGTCGGTGACCCAAAAAATCAGAAACTTTCTATTACCTCTCATCTGTTTCCTATCCATTCTCACCTGACTTGTGCTCTTTATCTTCCAGTATGTCCCTCCATATTTTGCAAATGACAAACAGGAGGATAGAAGTAGGAATTGCAGCCCCTTTACTCTATCTCAGAGTAAGGGAATGCATTTCTTAAAGGAGGGTACAATATTCATGCTTTCATTAAATGATTATTGAGCATTACATTGGTGAGGATTCTTCATTCCAAGTAACAAAGCTGAAGAGGGCTTTTTTAAGTAAAAAAAAGGAAGTTCATAAAAGGATATTGGGTGATTCATGGAACAGTTGAGAAGTTGAGGGAACCAAGCATTGGCCTAGGCAGCCAAAATTATACCCGAAACTGTACCTGAGAATTAATCTGATAAAGAAAGGGCGGCTGAGAGAAGAGAATGTCCCCTGCATTTGTGCACTGACTCTCCAGGCTGTGTTCTTTGTGGACACCCCTGCAAGGAGGACCCCAGCTCATGAGTCTGGGACCAAGCCCCAAGGGAAGCTGTGGAAGCAAATATTTAACATTTCTGCCTTCTGTAAATCAGACAATCTTTGGTATCAACCAAGACTCATTAGATGAGAGAGTTCCCACAACCTAAAAATGGACTCAGATGCTGGATGGGCAAAATGAACAAATGTGTTGTTGAGTTGTTGATTCTATGTCCATCTTAACCACACAGTGTATGTCAGCTCCAAAGAAAATGAAAATGAGTAATTCACATTCTTTGTTTTCAAGAGGAGCAGAGGCTAAGTAGGGTAATGGTTAAATGAAAATTTGAAATTATGTAGTAGGAGGTACGCTAACATAAAACATAAGAGGATGAAAATATATACCAGAATTATTTGAAAACTGTCTACTTATTAACTTTAAGTGAAGATAATTGAAACAAACATTCTTCCTATGTAGAAAATCCTTGGATTTTCTTTTTCTTTCTTTCTTTTTTTTTTTTTTTTTTTTGATTTTATGTATTTATTCATGAGAGACACAGAGAGAGAGAGGCAGAGACACAGGCAGAGGGAGAAGCAGGCCTCCTGTGGGGAGCCCGATGTGGGACTCCATCCCAGGACCCCAGGATCATCACCTGAGCCAAAGGCAGGCACTTAACCACCAAGCCATCCAGGCGTCCCAGGATTTTCATATTTGACTCTTCTTTTTCTCTCACACCTCTCTCTGATCCACCAGCAAATCCTGCTGACTCTTCCTCAATTTGTATCTAGAAAAGTATCATCATCATCATCATCATCATCATCAGTATTATCACTACCTCCTAACTCCTACTGTCTGCAAAACAAAGTTTCCAATAGGAACCAATTAAAACGGAAGTCAGAGCACTAGTCTCAGAACCTTCCAGTGGCTCTAAATCTCTGCCAGGAAAAACAAAACAAAACGAAAACATAACCAAGTATTCAGATTGTCCTAAAAAGTCCTACATGTGCCAGCCTGTCCCCTCCACCACTACTGCTCTGGCCACTTCCTTCTGCATCACCTGCGCTCTGACCACACTTGCTTCCCGGATATTCTTCCAGCAGAGGAGGTGTATTCCTGCCTAGGGCGCTTAATCTTAATTTGTTTGTTCTATCTGCCTAAAATATTCTTCCACAAACTATATACCATGTTGCTTTACCTCCTCTGGTCTTTACTCAGTCATACCTTGTTGGTGAACCCTTTTCTGATCATTCTATTTAAAATTTCAATGTCTGCTCCCACATCCATCATAACATTCTCCATCCCTTCCTTGCTTTATATTTTTCCATAGCAGTTATCACTTATCTAGTGTTTTATATCTTTATTTATTTTATGTATCATTTATATCCCTCCTTCCCTAAAATATAAGCTCCATCTTAGCAAGGAGTTTTAGCTCTCCAGTTAGTGCCATATCCACAGTGTGTAAAAACAGTAAATTCCTGGCATATGGTAAACATTCTATGAATTTTTGTCAAATTATTGATTGAATAAAAACCCCATTAAAGGATAAAACCACATGGAGGATTCTTTTTCTTTTATTTGCCTTACCTTTTCTTCTTGTGCCTCACAACTTATTTTCCTAATAATATAATTTTAGAATCTATTACTTCAACATCCTATTTTTGTTCTCATTCTTGTGAATACACAGTCCAGGAATCTTCCTTCTCCCCCAAATAAATGCCAATATAAAGACACTTTTCTTGTCCTCTAAATATTGGAGAGAAAAGAACAAGGAAATAGCACAATTAATAACCTGAGACTGCATCTTCTACTTGCTGCTTTTTCAATGCTTTCTTCCTTTTGCCTCTCTCTGCTAATGAGTCTCACCTTAGAATTTAAACTAGGTGGAAACATAAATGCTCCCAATTAGGAGGGAAAGTTTCCCTTGCTTGGAAACTTGGGAAGAAGGGAATTCTTTTCCTAAGTGTATCCTACCTAGGTCACCAACCTCCTCCATAACTAAGCATAACATTATTATCTTTATGTAGATTTAGTGGAGCTCCCTTTAGAGGTTTTTATTAAATGAGCACTATAGATAAGGCGCTTTTTAGGAGCTTTCAAAGCTGTAGTGTAATTTCATTAAAAAAAAAAAACAATGTTAAAGACCTAAATTATTAACCCCACATTACAGTTTAGAAAACTGAAACTGGGCCGAAATAGGCAATGTGCCCAAACTCAACATTCTAGGGAGGACCTTGTATCCAAACTCATGTTGGCCTGACTCCAATAGTGATTCTCTTTCCACTTCCCTATATCCTGATTACAGTATCTCTTCATGCATCCTGTCTCCTCTTTCATCATTCCAGTTTTATTCTCAGCCCCCTAAGGCTTTTAGCAAGTGACTAAAGAACTTAAGAGGATTTGTTTCATCGCCAAAACCATTTTTATTTATTTATTTTTTAACATTTGAAATTTGAGTCTAGAATATAAACCATAGAAACATTACCCATTTCGAACACGTGTCAGGAGGTAAAAACAAGCTAAAAACAGCCTGTGGAAGTTATCAGGGACATTTACATACTGATGCTGATTATATTTTACAGGCTAGGGAGAAACTAGGGACAGGCCAAGCCTCAAATTAGGCTGATTGCTTCTTCAAAGAAAGACCATTTTCTTTCAATCTAAACAAAAAGAAGCGCATAGAAGACAAAAAGATTTAAGAGGCTTGACACTCTTCTTTACAAATTCAACCAAGATAAGTAATTCTTTTTCTTATAGACTATTAGAAAAATGAATACCTTCCCAGATAGTTAAGAGCGTGCTTTCTTTCTTTCGTTCTTTCTTTTTTCTGCCTTGAAATATAACTTGGACAAAAGGGAAAATGTGTCCCTTGTTTCTACTTAATGCTTTATTGTCAAACCTACTGTGTGATTTTTATTCTGCTGTCACCCAGCACCTTCCGTGTTCCTGGATGCCAAAATCCTCTGGAGACAATGTGCTGCTTAAAGGCATCCTTGGTGGTGGTCATGGTGTCATTAGCACCTTCTGCCCCAGGCACCCCAGCTGAAGGAACTGGCGATCCTAGCCCCCAGCTCCTGCAATGATAGGTACCTATTGACAGGATAGCAGCTAATTAGCCTGGGTGGCTTGTCAAGGCTGCCACTGAGGTCGCTCTGCTTCTGTCCTCTTTGTGAAAAATATCTACAAAAAGCAGGCACGTTTTAACTCAGGTTCTTAGAGCAAATTATAATTACTTTTTTTTTTTTCTCAGTTTAACAAAACGCTCCTTCCATCACTACCATGTCTTCACTACCAAGAGGCTGGGTACAAATGATATTTCAGATATTTTGCCCTCGTCTCGTTTCAGTTGAAGACCCCACAGACTCCGACATCACTGCCCAGTTCAAACCTACATGGCTCTGCTTTTAGTTTCCTTTTCATTCATGTTATTCTTTTCACCATGCGTATGGTTTTAGGCTGCTAAATATTTGAGTTGCTATTTGAAATTATATAATTGACAGAGGCTTCTACTGTCAGAATTTTCTAAGAGGTGCAGGATGCTTTTTCAAAGAAGACTATAAATATGTATGTAGATTAATGGAAATTGTGTTATTTTTGCAACATATAATGCTATTTTTGTTTAAAAAAAACAGATTTCTGCCCTCATTTAATTCTGCTTTTGTCACCTTTCTAAAATCATAATCTGCCCACTCCTGTACTTGTAGTTTTCCATTGCATATCTAACAAATCAGTGGGTATGCTTAGTAAATTCAAGAAATTTTAAAATACGCTCGAGAAAGTTGGATCCTTAAATGAGTCCGTCTTTAAAAATAACCAAAAAGACAATCATGTTCATCAATCTGAATGGGGATTAAGTCACTTAGATATAAGAAATGTCAGAAATAAAATCCTAAGTTTACATTATTTTCACAGTCCCATAGGATGTGTAAGATTTTTGGTATTGGTTGCTCTCTCTATAAGTAATTTCATTGTCATTTCCTTGTTGCACTTCCAGATGTATTGTCCAAAACATCCCAAGGAAAATCATGGAATTTTGTTGTTATTGTTAGTATGCAGTGGTCTGAAGAGTTAAAGCCTTCAACGGATACTTAATATTTGATATTTGAAGTAACATCCTATAAATAAGATTATTAAACCTGAGAAAATTAATGCAAATAGAGTAGTATCAACCTTTTAAAAGAAGAAAGTCCGATATAAATACTCACCACTCTACTCTTTTATTTAAATTCTAGATTCTGGGATTCATGCAGCTTTGCCTTGTTGAGATTAAATTTGCAGGTAACTGAGCATTTTAAAGAGTGAAGACCATAACTATAAAGGGTCCCTGGCCAGGAAGAAGTATTACTATTTCTAATAATGTTCTTTTAATAGAGTAATACTTTTAAGTATATAAACCCCTAGAATGCTTTTGAAGATATACCATTATAGAAAATGTACACACTCTCTGCCATGAACCCTTTCTCTTGTTGGCTGAAATAATCATCTCCCTTGTTACTTTATCCTGTATTAAGTGATAATAATCCCTATTTTATCATAGAAGGTATAACCCCTTTCTAAGAAAAGAAATAAAACAAGAATGTGACTACTAGAAAGGCACCAGAGATGAAGAAATAAATTTTTCAAAGAAGAACCATAAAACAAAACCATATCACTATATCAGTTGTCATATTTTCAGTGGAATACACAAATATCAAATACCAAATATCAAAACAAACGACTGAGAGCACTAGTTTCTTGCTCTGCTTTAATCCTCTTTTTCATTTATTTATTTACCTAGGCTTACTTTCATCTTCAGATCAAGCCAAGACAGGCATGTGGCTACTAGTAACAAATCACCAAATATCAAAGCCTAATGCAACAAAAACTAATTTATGCTCTTGTGAAATCCGATGGAGACTGGTGAAGGCCACGTATAACTCACTAGCGTGTTCTGTTAACTACTTTTTTCATGTAATCTTTCTCTCACATAGGCTAAGACAATTAAATCATGACTTAAACTTTGGCATGTGTATTGTACCTTCAAGAGAGAGGAATTATGGTTTCCCCCTTCAACTTTGCTGATATAATTTGGAAGAATATAATGAGTAGATCTCTCTTAAGTTCATGCATTCGGTGCTCTTCTTGTGCTCTCCTTTAAAGCTATGCTAGGAAGTCTGACTTTTTACATTTGTCATCCATAAACTCAGACATAGGTGTATAAACAAATTAAGCTTTTGTTTTCATTTTACACATCACTTTGTATTATAAAGTATTGCATGTGATACAGTGTGTTAAGCAGAATTCTCCTATATGTTTGAGTCACTTATTCACATTTTGCTGTGACCTAGTCTACGGGGAAAGTCGCATGCTTTATTTGAATTGCCTAATCTGTATAGTTAAAATCATTCAGCTCTTAGTCTTCTCTTTTCACCATTGGGTTGGTTGTAAATTGTAGGTTGAATTTACTCGTAGCCACAGTATTTGATAGGCAGAAAGAAATAAAGGAGGCATCTTTGGTGCTTTATATCTTTTACCATTTATATCCTGGTTTATCAAAATTGAAGGTAACACTGCACATTATATTACTTTTAGACAAGGACTGCTGGTCATGAGTTGGGCTTTTTAGCACACAAGCAAAATCTTAGCATATAGAAAACAATTCCAGTCCATTCTGGAAGGATTAGAATTGAGGTATATATTTTTCAGGAGTATACTCTGACTGAATGCATTGGATAAGGCAAACATTTCTCTTCTTTCTCTTGTAGTTGAGACTCTTTCTTTCAAGAAGAGCGTGTACCAAGCTACCCCATAGTACCTGATAGAGCTGCCTGGTTGTCCCTTAGCTGTCAATTAGACTATACTGGTGTATCAAATTAGGTTGTCAGGGGTCCTGCCTCTGGCTGAGTCCATTCTTGCAAGCTAGTTAGATAGTTTGATTTGGTTCTTGGTTCAAGGTTATAAAACATTTATTTCCAGAGAGCCAAACCAAAGTATGGCTAATTATTTGCCACATGCATTTTTTTCTAAATCTCATCCGTTCATTTATTCTTTAGATGTGATATAAATAATACACAATGCCTGCCTTTAGGGGACTTAAAGCTTGAGGTTAAAGAAGCAAGTCCAGGTTGAAATTGCAATAGCTCTTTAAACTGTAGTGTAGAAAAAGGACTGATTTGTTTGCTAAGGTGGAGGGAGAATTGGGCCTTGCTTTTAGTGTTTGCATCACTGCCTACCAAACCACCACAAAATTAGCAACTTCAAGCAACAGCCATTCGTTATCTCACAGTTCTCTAGGTCAGAAGTCTGAGTCTGACTGGGTCTTACAAGGCTCCAATCAAGATGTCAGCAAAGTTCAGGTCTTATCTAGAGGCTCCAGGGAAGAATCTACTTCCCATTCATCCAGGTTGTTGGCAGAACCCAGTTCTTCGGGGCTAGAGGTTCCTGGTGTCATTGGTGTCTCTGGGCAGAGGGCCACCGTCTTCTCTTAGAGGTCACCCCCCACCCGCCTTTCTCTTGGCTCCTCTCCACTCTGTCGTAAAAGCCAGCAATGGCACTTGGAGCCCTGGTGGTTGCAAATGTCTCCGACATTTCCTTCTACTACCAGCCAACGAAAACTTGTTGCTTTTTAAGGGTTCAAATGATTAGATTAAGGCTGTTTAGATAATCTGTTTTAAAATTAATTGATTAGTAATCTCAATTGCAATTGCAAAATCCCTTTTGCCATGCAAGGTAACATAATCACTGGAGTAACACCAGGGGCAAAGGTCATGGGGGGGATCATTATGGAATTTTGTACTCTACACTTAAGGGAAGTCGTTTTTTTTTTTTTTTTTACAGAGCTAATGTTGAACCCCAGCATTTTGGAGTGAAAGGCCAGAGACAATAGAGCATTAAAGTTTAGGTCATTTTGTGAAGGAAGTTGGGAAAGTCCAATGTGGTTGTATCAAAACAAGCAAGAGATACTCAGCTTGGATTCTTATGGGGAAATATTACGCAATTTCATCGATTTTTATTTCTGTGTTCTTAACTGGTAATACAGTATGGCAGATTGTGTGATTGATGTTGCACAGGAGCATGCTGTAAGACGATAAAGGACGAACAGAGAGAGAGGTCTGATTCAGCTCTTAGTAGGTCTTAGCTCTTAGAGGTGTCAGGAGGAGGTTCCATGAAGAGACTTGAACAGAATTTTGAAAAGTAGGCATAACTGGCAAGTAAGTGGGTAGGGCAATGAATGGACTACAGGAAGAAAAACAAAGTACCAAAGACTTGAGAAATTTAGAGAGGAAGAAAGTGGCAAATGCAGGAGAAAGAATAAGTTTCCATGATACTAATGAGATCAGTTTGTGTATGTTCAATTTGAGGTGTTTGAAACAAAGAAATGGAGGTGCCTACCAGTCAGTGAGATCAATTTGTCTGACATTTGGGGGTAAAATTGGTGAACTATAAAGATGTGAGCATCATTTGAATATTGGTAATATTTAAACTCGGGAATTTGAAAGAGTCCTCCCAAAGGAGAAGGTAAGGATAGAAAAGTTGAAATCTGTGTAGTATAGTGGAGGAGCAATAGGAAGCAAAGAGAGTAGACGATATGAGTGGAGTCTACTCTTTCAAGAAGCTTGGCTTCAAGGAAACTGAGAACTATAACATAAAGAATGGTGTGTCATCCAAAATAGGGTTTTTCTCACGGGCTGCTTGGGCGGCCCATTCAGTTAAGCATCCAGCTCTTGACATTGGCTCAGATCATGATCTCATGATCTCAGGGTTGTGAGATTGAGTCCTGAGCCAGGCTCTGTACTGGGTGTGGAGCCGGCCTAAGATTCTCTTTCTCCTTCTCCCTCACCCCCTATCTTCTTCTAAAAAAACAAAACAAAACAAAAAAAAAAAACAAAAAAAACAGATTCTCAACAGCCAACAGTGGCATGACTGACATTTGGGGCTTGATAATTCTTTGCTTGAGGGACTGCTCTGTGCATTAAAAGATATTTAGCAGCCATCCCTGAGCTCTACCCACTGGATGCCAGCAGCACATCTCCCCCACCCCCCGCAAGCTGTGACAACCAGAATGTCTCCAAGCATTGCCAAATGCTTTCTGGGGGACAGAATTGTCCCCAGTTAAGAACCAGCACTCTGGAAGGTGTTCATTTTAATTAAACAACCACCAAAGATAAGACTGACTATTGAGACATCTAATGAGGAGGAAGAAACAGTCTGTAGACAGGGTCATTGGGGAATAGAAAACATTCAAAGATGGAGGAAAATAAACCCAGGGAGAAAAAAGGAGAGTAATACTGTTCACAGGATTTGGAAGAAAACTAAGAGAGGTTGTCAGCCAATGATATCACAGTCTATGATATTCTTATCATTAGAGATAAAAAAAATGAAGCCAACTGTCTCTGTTCCTAGCTGAATACAATCCTCCCACTTGTGTCCTGGCTTCCAGCCGCTCTTACTTTCCCAAGATTATTATTCTGGCAATGCTCCCTTTACTCTCCCTCAGTAACAAATTGTCCCTCTCTAGAGAGTATTCTTATAGTAAAATGATTCAATAATACTGTGAAAACAGTGCTTGAGCCCACAGACTCTAAGGTTATGTGCATTACCTTCCTATTGCTGCTGTAACAAAGAACCCAAACCTTAGGGCTTGACACACAAATTTATGGCCTTACAGTTCTAGAGGCCAGAAGTCCAAAATGATTCTTCAGTGGCTAAGATCAAGCTGTCTGGCAGGACCGTGTTCCTTCTGAGGCTCCGGGAGAGAATCTGTGCCTTTGTCTTTTCCAGCTTCTGGAGTCTGCCTACATCTCTTGGCTCATCTTTGAAGCACATCATTCCAATCTCAACTTCCATCATCTTGTGTCCTTTTTATGACTCTGACTTTTTTTGCCTTCGTCTCAGAATGACCTTTGTGATTATCACATTTCCAAATTCCTGTTTGCCATGTAAGGTAACATACCAAGAGGTTCCCAGGATTACGTATGGACATCTTTGGGGGGCCTACCATAGTATCGTGAAAGACTATGACAATATGAGGAGAATTATGGGAGTTAGATACATGGGATTGGGGAGGAAAAATTGCATCTGGTAGACATTTTGACTGAAAATAAGTCAAACCTTCATCATGATGTGTGTAATAAAAGAGATTGGCCTGTCCATCAGTTCCTTGATTCTCAAGGCTGAGCCAGGATGGGATCGGTGTCCCTAAGCAAAGGGTAATGTGCTGTGTAGTTGCTGTTCACTCCATTTTATTCTCATTTTTATCAATGTACTAGAAAATCTAGCAGTTTGATTTTTGGTGCGTTTGGAGGCCATCAGGTGTTCTTTAAATGCAGCCTCTCAAGAAAATAAAGTTCCATCGGAACCATCTGGCAAGTCTACGTTCACAAGGGAACAGAGTGGCAGACCCAACCTGCTGGGGATACACATTTCATGCAAATGTGTTAGGCACAAATGCTGCTGCTCCCACGTCTGGAAATGGTCAACGGAGGTCACTCTATTGCTGTGCATCCCATTATTAGCAATGTGAAATTTCCAGGCTGTTTACTTCTTTTTGTCACCTGAGATCAGTTCATAATAAGCTCTACACACGCATTCTCCTAAGCACTGACTTAGGAAAGAAAACGATTGTAACCAGAAGTGGGTGTTGATGCCTAATACATGTAAATGTAGCAAGAAACTATTAGACAATGAAAGTTAGCTCCCAGATGGTACTACCATCTGGAACATAAATCCATAAAGGTACTTCTGTAGTATTTCTGCAATGAAAAATCAGGCCTTACTGAGAATTTTTAATGGCCACTTACGAAGTTCACTGTTAACATTAGTGTTGATAAATGACAATTATGCACATACATACAAACTTGCATTCATCAAGGTAGGCTCTAGAAGCTTCAGGCCTCTGTTAAAGAAAAAGTATACTGCAAAGTAATTGGTGTTGGGGAGAAAGATGCAGCTGGCTTAGTAAATGGGATGTGAAAATTTTTAATTCCACATTTTCAAGTGTTTAAGCGCAGAAAACAGCATTCATGTATTAGGACTTTTCTCATTGTTTTCCATTTAAATCCCTCGTAAATATTAACTAAGTACTTAACTCTCTCTTGCATTCTCATTTCACAGACATATGAATAAGAGGCAATAAGTATTCATTTGCAGCTTTAAAGTAAATAATAAATGGAGCCCCTTTGCTATAATATGATTTCCTCTAGAGCAGATAGGGAAAGGAGGATGGCTTTGAGCACTGTCATAAGGAGGGTCCTCCTTAATGTCATTGTGTTATCCACAGTACAGATCTGTGGCATCCCCAGACGGTATTGTAGTAATGATTCCTTCTATTGATAATTTTCACAAAACTCCCAAATTCATACTTCTTGTAACATTCTTTTTTTGGAAAAAATTCAAGTGACTTCTAGTTGGGAACTTAATTTTCTATAGGATATTTTTAGAAAATGGTATCCTTCTATGGATATTTAAAAAGCCATAGCAACAACAAGCCTATCTATATGCCACGATTTTATTTACATATTTATGTATTTTTTAACAGTGAATTGGTTCCACTGTTGCTGTTTTCTATGGAATGAGAGTTGAAGAACTTTAGGGCTGAATTTCAATGTGATCTATCCGAGAAATGTGCAATAAACAGCAGACAGATTGATTTCCTAGAAACCTGTCATAATGAGATTGCACAGGATATAGGCCCAGCTTCAGGCTTATTCTTCATTGATCCCTGACTGAAAGCCGGGATACTGCTGACCGTGAAATCCCACTTGTTTCCATATTAGAACTTACTAAGGGAGCATGGTGCTGGATGATAATAGCAGATTCTGGAAAGATCTTTGTGAATACAACACACACACGCACACACATCGCCTCTCATCCCTGTATTTAAAAATTAAACTGAAAACTTACTAACTTTTGATCCATTATGCATTTTATTGGTATAAATTCCTCAAATGTCAAGCATGAGTAATTCACAAAACATAGATGAATTGGCTCCTCTCATTTGTGAAGCTCAGCACTTCATCTTTTTCATACCTCTGTAATGGAATAGGTTTAGTTATTAGCCGAATGTAATTTTATAAAGATGTGTATTTGAAAGTAAAATGGAATTCATGATTTCGTCCATGAGTGGCATATTTAAATTCTGTTTCACAGTGAAGTGCTACATATAATTTCATTTTGGAATTTTAAATATCTTCAGTGGATGGGTAGCTTTTCAGCATTAAATATGTCCTCTGCGTTCATTCTTAGCTCCCTGGTGCCAGAAAACTTCAACAAAAGGATACAGAAGAGTCTAACAACACTAATATTGTTAGAAAATCATTATTATCCAATGTTCTATTTCAGTAGTGGAGAACTGGGAGCTCAAGTCCCAGTTCTGTCCCTGTCTGTTTTTATCTGCCAGATGCATAGGCTATTCCCCCAGAAAGGTTCAGTGGAATATGAGAGAGTCAAAAACCAAATTAGCAGCGCTGGACGGTGGCCATGAACCGGGGTGAAATATGGATCAGCACAAATTTCTCCCATCTTCTCTGTTAGATCAATTGTGAGTGTTTTTCTGATTGAAATAATTATAAATCTGTGATGAGTCTGCTCAGTTGAAAACTACCCAACTAAATGCATGAGGCTAGCATCGGTGTTAACCCAAGTCAGGCACAAAACATCGATCTTCTGGTTCATAAAGAAAGAAAAAAGTAACCAGACTGAATTCTAACGTCCTGTTAGACTCGGCTTATTGGATCGTTATACAGATTAAGAGTCCTGCTTAAGTTATATTTTGAGATTTAGGATTCTGGCTATTAATTTACTTCTGAAAATAGGAGGATATAGTAAAATTTCATTTCATATTCTTACTTAGTATGGAGCATAGAATTCTAGAGTGATGTGATGTCTGAAATTGTTTTCCTTTTAATAAAAACGATACTATTTTTATTCCACACTTGTGTATGAAAATTAGTACCCACGGTGCCTCTCTTCCTAAGAAACATGCACGCTATATAACAAATTGAGAAAGCTCGAATTTTGCAGAGCACCGTGCACCACCATCACTACTCTGAATTATATCAATTCAAGAGAACGGGATAACATTTACTTTGTTAAATGAGCTGTGCTCTGTTAAGTTTTTTTTTTTTTTTTCCAACTAGTGATATCTGTAAGTCTGGAACATGTATTTCTGTAGACTCCTACTTTATTTTCCACCCCACCATCAAGCACTTTACCGTAAGTACCTTACATGTACCCGGCCTATTTATCTCTTTTCCGGGCGAGCTAATGTGATCCTCTTTTTTTTTCCACACAGACCCAGATATTTTATGTTTTAGATCTCAGACCGTAATAACATTTTTCAAAGGTAACCATGCACAGGCAGTTCTTCCCTTCATAGATTCCCCTTCCCCCCATTCCTCATCCAGTTTCCATAAGCTTGTTAACTAGAGCACTTTTGTTGCTGTTGTTGTTTGGTCGGTTTTGTTTTCAGAGAGAATAGTGAACAGAAATGAGAAGGAATTAGGTGCCAGTCAACTTCTCTGTCAAAGCTTAAAGAATCTATGATTCTATGAGAATTCGTAACCAGTCTAGAAAGGCATAGGATGGAAACTATCCTAGTAGACAAGGAGGCATAGGAATAGATAGATGTCATGGTAACTTAATACATTTTTTAAATGATTATACGTGCATTATTATATGACATTATATATATGTGATATATTGTATATGTAAAATGCATCCAATCATCATTTATGGGTTGAATTAATATTCTTGGTGAGGCCCCACAGTTAAGCCAGTATGTGAATTGGTCATAGAGCTTAATAATTCCATGTATACATCCCATTAACTTACATAAGAAGAAAGAAAAAAAATGTGTGTATGTAGTATTAGAATCACTAGAAATTAATGATGAATCATCAATTAATAGACATGGAGGATACTAGAGCTGATGGAAATTCCACGCAGTCAGCGTCCACCAAATTATAGGCAAACCGTACTTAACTATTATATAAACTATTAAGACGGAACTTTTTGAGTGAACTACTATGTTTTAACATGATAGGAAAAATTACATTTTTTCATTATTAGTAGTACTTTTGAGAATCAAATGTAAAGTCATTATCTTTGTGGCCTACCTATCCGCAACTTAAAGACATCGTTTATTTTTTCGTATTATAAATCCTCAGAGATAATTAATTGTGACAGATGTACAAATGGTAGCAATTTATGATTATTTGACTAGAATTATACATTCCTCCAAATGGCATAATTGAGGAAAAGATTATTTTAAAAGTATCTCCGCATTGTCTCTAGATAGAAAATACATGCATGAAATATTGACACCATAGATCTGGAATTTCTCACATTTGATACTGCAAGGCATACCTTTTTTTTTTTTTTTCACCTGGGTAACGTTCTAATAATGAGGTTCTAGAAGTTTGAGCTCTCTACTGTCACTGTCTTCATAGTCAAGGTATTTAATCTCTCCAAAACTTTAATTTACTATCACCTCACAATCACTGTCCTCAGGATCTGTGCTATGAGGAGACTGATGACTACCAGACAACATCATTTCTTTGAAAATTAACCCTGTTGAACAGGATATTCAACTCTACCGTCAGTTACGGAATATCAGAGTGAACGTCAACTGCTCCTTGCAGTGCTTATTAATATTGAATCATGTAAAGTGTTGGAGCAAGCTGTAATAATAAGGTAATATTAAGTAAAGCAAATAGGGAAAGGAATTACATACCTTTAGAGATGTCAGGGCATCATAAATGGTGGAATCCTCAAAGAACATGTGCCCAATAACAAAACAATGACTAGACTCTAAGAATAGATACTTTTAATGTGTCTAGTATTACCTCACTATAGCAGTTTTTATCCACATTTTAAATATAAGGAAAACAAATTCAAGAAAGTTATGCAATTACCTGAGGTTATATTGCCACCAAGTGGGGAGGGGCTGGGGGGTGGAATCTTAATAAAAGAAATATGCCAGGGTCATGTAAACTCAGGAATGAGGGAACAGCAAACTAAGAAAATGCCAGAAGAGTATCTGGAGTAAAAGGCTCCAGTGAACCACGGTGGAAAGTGCACGGGCTTTAGAATAGCATCATGTTGCTGCCAAATCCCTGTCATCAGCTCGTGATTATGGGCAATTTACCTAAGCTCTAGTTCGTGTAAAATAGTAATGGTAATATTTTTTCTCATAAGATTGTGGTGAGGCCAGAATTACAAACACAAACACAGTTTGTTTGCTTTTTAAAAGATTGATTGATTTTTGAGGAAGAGGGAGAGAGCGAGCACATGCATGCAATCTAGGGTCAGGGAGGGGCCGACAGAGAGGGAGAGAGAATCCTCAAGCGGAGCCCGCTGAGGGTGGAGCCTGACATAGGGCTTGATCTCAGGACCCTGAGATCGTGACCTGAGCCAAAACCAAGCATCAGACAGACATTTTACTGACTGAGCTACCCAGGCACCCTTGTTTGGGTGTCGGGTTTGGGTTTTTCTTTTGTTTTTGTTTGGTTTTTTTTTTTTGGTTGTTTTTTATTTTATTTTTTTTGACTTTATAGAGGAAGCCTGAAGTATTGTGATAAGTTCAGGCTTTGGAACAGTTATAACTAGACTTAGTGATCTAGACTCTTGAAATAGGAATCACCCAGATACCGAATGCTATGAAACAATGGGAAATCCCAAACTGGATAATAATGGTAAATTTGTAATGTAAAGACGAATGGTGACACTTGGGAAGACATTTAGGAACAGCTCTGGCCACAGACCTGGGAATCCACATGAAGCTGAAAACCACAGCAAGGAGTTGGTAAGAGATGACAAAGAGTAGTGAACAGTCAATAAACTCAGAAACAAAGCCAACATGAAATCCAGTCCATGTGATAGACAATGATGGTTAGGAGTGCACCGATAGCTAGATGGCTGTAGACTGCCCCTAGAATGTAGAACTTTCCAGTCCTGACCAGCCCTGGGAGTCTTCACAGGGCCAGCACACAGCCCCAGTGTTAGATGTGGAGAGGCTCCGCTGCAGTACCAGAGACGGAGGAGTTCCTGGTCCTGAGGTCCGTGTGAGAGCCAAGGATGGAGCTTGTGATTGTGCTGGTGGTCCGTGGGATGTGATCCAAAGCACCAGGGGGGCTGGGTTATGCTTAATTTAAAGGACTCCACCTTGGGGCACCTTGGTGGCTCAAGTCGCTGAGGCAACTGACTCTTGATTTTGGCACAGATCATGATGTCAGGATCATGAGATCGAGCCCCGAGTTGGGCTCCATGCTGGGCTTGGAGCCTGCTTAAGAGGGTCTCTCTCCCTCTGTGTTCTCTCTCCAAAAAATAAAAAATAAAAAATGTAAAAGATAAAGAACTTAGGGATGCCTGGGTGGCTCAGTCAGTTAAATATCTGCCTGCAGCTCAGGTGATGATCTCGGGGTACTGGGATCGAGCCCCAAGTCGGGGGGGTCTGCTTCTCCCTCTGTCCCTCACTGCACTCATGCTCTCTCTTTCTCCTTCTCTCTCAAATAAATAAATAAAACCTTTAAAAATAATAATAAAGGACTTAACCTCAATGCTAGGGTCACTGACACAGAGAATAACGTGTCTGGTGACAGCAACAAAAAGCATCATTAAAGGAAGGCATCTAGGTCAGGTTTCATGACTCAGGGGCTCTGCGCTTTTTCCAACCAGAAGAGTGGCCACTGTGATCATTTGGTTGAGTCTTTCTAATAATGCTTGAGAATCCTGCTCAAGTGTCGTCTCTTCAAAAAGGCCTCCTCTGGTCACCCTTCTAATACCTCCTCTTTCTTTCACCCTGTTATTCTTGTAGCAGGACGGCACATGTCACTCCAACACCAACTCATGCCGGAGGTAATAGAGCTCCTTCATTACATCTGTAATTTCCCTGGCCTCCTCCATGTGTACTCTGTGCGCTGGTTAGCAGGGAAACATAGAAACTTTTATCCAATCAAAAGTGGTTTTTTAAAAATCCAGTTGAATAATGGTAACAGTGTGGAGGAATAATGAAATGCTGGGTCTCTCAGCTGTTTTCCCCCCACCTTCCTCCCCTCTTTAAGCCAGGCCCTGGAGATATTGAGGGGAGGGGGAGGCTCTGTGACCCTGTGCTGAGTAGGGAGGTCCGGGACCCCTGGGGGGACTTCAGGGTAGCACTCTTTATCCAACCAGTTGCCGTTTGTCCTGCTGCTCCTCATAAGTCATGGAACTTGTGATGTGGCCAAATGACAGGTCCCTTGCCTGTGTCCTACTTGTCACCTTGGCACCCCTTGATCTTGCCACATCTTCTGGTCAGCTTGAGCAATGTGCAGCTGCCTACCCCCCTCTTTTCTGTAGTGCCCACCTCCCATAAATCCCCTAGCCATGGCTTCTAGGTGGGGGCCGTGGACGCCAGCCACACGGGAACTCAAGTACCTCCCTGCCTGGCCGTTCTGCTCGCCCAGCTCGTAGGAAGGCCTCAGAGGTACACGTGGGGTCATTCGTTTTGGAGTCCTCAGTGACGAACAGAAGCATGCGTGTTCTCTGCCCTTGCTGCCCACCACAGCCGCCCAACAGCCCTGACCACCGTCTTCCCATCTCCACCTCCGTCTAGTTTCTCCAGGAAAGCAGGGCAGAGGGTGTCAAGGTCATGGGCTTCTCTACATATTCTCATTCGCTTCCTCACCACGCAGGTCCTCCACCATCTGCTCTCCTCCAGACCTTCGTTTTGACCATTAAGGACCTGGTTTTAGACACCAAAACTGAGTTTTGCACGTTCCATTTCATGAAAATTGTTGCTATAAGAAAGCCAATCCCCCTCAGACATTTTTATTCAGAAACGTCTTATGTAAGGCAAAGGGGAAAAAGGGGATTAAGTGTGTTTCAACATCATACCCAAAAGAAGCAAGGATAGAAATCAATCCTTTAATTTAGCTCTGCAAGTTGTCCATGAATAGATAGGAATATATTCTAGCTTATATCAGGGGGGAAAGAAAAAGTTAACTAACGTCCGTGGAGTGACTGGGGCGTGCAGAGTGCCTGTCTTTATCCTTTTATTTCCTCCTCCCTTAAATAAGGCTCTTCATAACCATCTTGCATAACGCTTGCTATGCAGAAGGCTAAATGCTCTATCCCTCTCCTTCAAATTATTTGCAACTTAAAATTTGCATAATTTTTTTTTTCAAAATTACAAAGCCTTCGTATTTATGTTTTCTCTATCAGCTCCTCACACCAGCCCTGTTGTTGTGGAGGAAGATCGTTAGCAACTCTGTTGTAGAGGTGGAAACTGGGGTTCCCAGAGCTCCAGTGACTGGCCCCGGGGTCAAATAACAGAACATGGGGGTACACACGACAGAGAGAGTGCGCGGGGGAGAGGTCATCCTGCGCTCCGCTCTCTGGCTTCCTCGCGTTCCTGTGGCCATGTGGTCCTTTGAGAGACAGAACCCCCAGTGTGCGCGCCCGCAGACCGTGTAAGCTCTGACAGTGCAGCCTTGCTGAGGTTCACAGAAATCCGGCCAATTCGGTTACCTTTGGTTAAGATTAAGGACAAAGAGACAAAATTCGATCAAGTGCCTCCTGAGTCCAATCCCAGTATGCTGAGAATCGCCAGAAAACAGTAATGGGAAGATGGAAAATGGACCAGTCTCCGAGGTGGAGACTCGTCATCATAACCCACCTAAGAAAGGCCTCCTCGTTCCGCTAGAAAAGGATGGTGTTCATTTTGGAAAGAACCATTGCTTTCCGCAGGGTAATCTTCTCAAGCTCCCGTGAGGCCTGGCTGTGAGGGCACAGACCCAGGGGAGGAATGAACCCAGTTCACATCCCGGTTCCATTTCCCACTGGCACCACAGACAAGTCACTTAACGTTCAGTACCTCAGTTTTCTCATCTGCCTCCATCGTTCCTATCTGATGGGGTTGTTGGGAGGCTTCAACACATGAGCCAACCAGACCAGTGTCCGGGGGCACCCGGGTGGCTCAGTCGGTCAAGCATCTGTGTTTGGCTCAGGTCATGATCTCAGAGTCCGTGTCGGCTTCTCCCTCTTCCTCTTCTCCCCACCACCTCACTCATGCTCACTCTCTCTCTCTCTCTCTCTCTCTTGCTCACTCTCTCTCTCTGTATCCAAGTCTCTCAAATAAATAAATAAAATCTTTAAAATAAAACTAAAATAAATAGTGTCTGGTACTGACCAAGAAATTTCCAGCTATTACTAGAGCGTAAGCTCCTGAAACCAGATTCTTGTCTGTTTTCCTCATTACTGTAATTCTGGAGTCTGTAACAGTACTTGGCCCAGAAAGCTGCTTTCAAATACATGTCAATTAATTGAATACTTATTATTTAACCAAATAAGCAAACTAGACAACATGAAGCTAACCAGCCCACTCCATTCCATTGATATCATGAGCCCTCTAAGTCAATTGATACTTTAGACTTAACCTGCCTTTATTCATATTAAATTGTTGTTTTTCTGCTACCTGGCGTGTGAGCATGTGTGTCTGGGTGGGAAGCGGGGGAGGGGGCAGGAAGGAAATAGTGCTTTAATACCTAACTTCACTAATTTTATTCTCACACCTTTAAAAACAAAATCCGTTATACCCTCTCTTTTTTTCACATGGATGTGTACTGCCTTATGGTAGAAACAATGCAACCTAATAAACTAGAAATAGGAAATTACAGCCGATAAAAGGGAAAGAAAGAAATACCTAAACTGTAAAAAAATCATTGCGGTTTGAGCTCTACGAGGGGCTCTACAATCTTCCCCCAGCCCTTAACCTTTCCAAATGCCAGCCAGCAGGGCTGGCCTCATCTCGTGACTAAAGTGGTAAATTCGGTGGCCACCGCCATGGGACGTTGTTGAGAAGTAGTGAGATTGTGCCCCAGTGTATTACTCCCTCTGGCTTAGCCCCAGCATAGGAAGTTAAGAGACAGATGTAGGAGAGCGTGGAACAGCTAAACGTGTTTAGAAGAGCTCGTATTACACGTGGCTGCTTCACTGTGAGCTACCTACCTGAGTATCTGCTAACAGTCATGCCACGTGCTAAGTACCTGAGACGGGCATTTGGAACAGCGAAACACTAAAATATATAATTTTAAGAGGTGAGAGAGAATTGCACAGAACTATCTACCAAGGCAGGTGGTCTGAGTCAGGCACCGAGGTTAAGCATGCCAGACAAATCGGGGTGGTGTGTATATGGAGTTGAGTCCATGAGAGTCATGTAGGGCCAACCGAATAATTCAGCAACAGTTATTGGATGTCTGGATTCCATACTTGTAAGGTAAGAACCGCCTGAATAACTCTAATTATTACAAGACACACAAATTGGTGTCAAAACTAATAAGAGTTGCTTTCTTTGTCAAAATACTGTTCACAAAACTCGTTTTCTCTCTCTTTACTAGCTTTTCCTTTCAATTACCCAGTGGATTCTTTTATATGCTAACAATATAATAATAACCACGATGATAATGATGTTCTTTTAATCATCATACATCACATTCATTTGTCAATGATATGTAGCAAAAATTACTAAGAAATAGAGCTTATAAGTCAATTGTGTTATAATCTCTATAACTCTTAGGATCAGCTCTAAATGCAGCCCACAAGAGAACTATATCCTAAAACATTTGTATTACTTAAAGTGTGTTGCAGGGGCCCCTGGCTGGCTCAGTAGGTAGAATGTGGAACTCTTGATCTTGGCTTTCAGAGTTTAAGCCCCATGGTGGGTGTTAGAGATTACTTAAAAAAAAAAAATATTCTCCAAATATTAAAAAAAAGAAAGTGGAAAGAAAAAAGCATGTTACCAACATAAAAGATACAGGACTGTCCTATGATATATGACACTTTTACATTGTCATAAATTTTCACTTATGTCGCTCATTTATTTTTTTTAATTTTTTTATTGGTTTAAAGATTTCATTATTTATTCATGAGAGACAGAGAGTATGACCTTACATCACTCATAAATTATCACTTGGTCATGCTAGCTACCCCGTTGATATCAATAATAAGTGGTGATGATTTTCAGGTTAAAAAAACAAAAATGAACCTTGTCAGTGAAGTCACATTTTCACTGTATTATAGGGATGTTCCTGGAACCGAGTTCTGCTACGGTCTTCATTTTTTCTTTATGCCAGAGGCCCATGGAAACAGTGAAAATTAATTTATCCTCAACTAACTTAGATAATGAATCATGGAAAAAAGATTTGTTTTCCTGATGTAATATGAAAAATAAAGAACTGTTAAAAAATGTTTAGAGCTCTGATAATCTGGCTGAAGATTTGTTTCAAAAGTTTTAATAATATAATTATAGCCATCAGAAAAAAACTGAGTTAAAGAAGCTTTACTAACAATTCATATTTCTGACTCAATAACAATTTCTTGTACAGGCCTCTGGCTATAATGTTTTCTATCAGACTCGAGAGACAGAATCTTTTATCTCTTTCTTAGACAAGCCGGGAAAATAACCATACTGGAGATTTTATAATTATATCCAAGTAAAATAGAAGGAAATTTGATCCTCTCTAATTTAATAATGTATTAAACCATTAATATTTTTCTCCCTCATTATGCATTTTTTGTAGGAAGGATAGTACCTTAGAGTCTTCTCCTTGGTTCAAATGATAAAATTCATTTGAATTTGATACTAACCAGGGAAATAAGTATTTTCTGCATCTTTGCTGTAGGGAACAATTGAAACAAATGTATTGAAATTCATGACTCACACTTGACTACAGGCAATATCAACTTAAAATTCAAGGTTGTAGTGTTGTAGATGTGTTGTGAGGTTTCTTGCATACAATTTCATCAATGAGAAACAAAAGAAAAGCAAGACCTCATAACTTTTTTTCCTAAGAAGCTTAAACTACATCCTATTAAAGTGAAACTATATTGATGTTTGTTTATTAGAAAAAATATAAAAATATGTTACAGATGCCTGTTTTCAGTTCAAATACGGAATATATTCAGAGTTAAGATAAAGTCATATTTCAATCTTAATTATAGATTTAGTAGGTCATTGTTCTCTCCACTCAAATTTTACCAACATGTATATTTGAGGAGAATATTTTGATCATAAACATCTATATAACAACAAGGTCAAGGCAAAAGTTATACTGAGTGTTTATAAAATATCAGCTCTCACATAATAAAATTAACCTAATATTTTAAAAAGAGGTATGTTATCAAACATCCAGATCTCTGTTTTTCAACTCATGGAAAATGGTGTTTTTTTGGTTCTTTTTTTGTTTTTGTTTTTTGGGGGTTTTTTCGCTTGATTTTGAAATACTTTTTACTTTTAGTGAGGTTGTGAACTGAAAAGACAAAAGAGAGTATTTGGAGCAAGCATTTGGAGTTAGGAAAGAACTAGAAGAAATGTATGTAATATTTTAGTTTTTGAAACAAACCTGTAATGAGCCTCAAAATATAACATTATTTTTAACAGTAGTTACTTTTTATGGGAAAAGAATTTCAAGAAATATTTTAAAAATATATTCAGGTGTTTTTCCAGAGATTTCTAAAATGTTTATTCTGGTAATTCTCAGCATGTATTTTCTATCTGATATATATAAATATTCCTCTAAAGGAAGAGCGAATCATAATACTCAAATATAGAAGGGATCTATAATTCAGAATTACATGGTAGTGATGAGATAGTGATAGAGGCTGATACCTGCTTAAAACATAAGCTTCTGTGCTGTTATCAAGAATTTTATTTACAAAAAAGATTTTTAAGTTTTAAACTGATAGACTCTTCTTTGACCATATAGATCAGCTTTCATGGGGTGATTATAAGTTGAATACTGATTGTAATTGTCCCCGTGCATATACTAAATTCCCTTCTTCCACCATACGGAAGGCAGGATTTGTAACAGTAAGATCTGTGGATGCCTGCAATACAGGAAAAGCTACATAATTTAGATTACAAAACATTTGTAAATGCAAAATGTTCTTCCTTTTTGATAAAGGCATCCTTTGAGAAATTTTGACATATGTTGCCAAACCTCTAAGGGACATACGGTAGAGACACAGTCTGTGTCAATTAATGATAGAATAATGATTGAATGTTTTTCAAAAGATAGGTTTCCTTGTAAAATGAAATGATATAAGGATTTGTTTTCAAATACTTCAAATACTCCACTGAGCATCTGGGTGGCTCAGTGGATGAGGATCTGCCTTGGGCTCAGGGCGTGACCCCCGGGGTCCTGGGCTCAGGAGCTCAAACTGGGCTCCCTGCATGGAGCCTGCTTCTCTCTCTGCCTGTGTCTCTGCCTCTTCTCTCCGTCTCTCATGAATAAATAAATAAAATCTTTAAAAAAAAAAAAAAAACTTCAAAACAATTGGAAGAAAGTAGTTAAAAGTGAATGAGGCAAAATCATGAAAACTTTGGAATTTGATAATTTTAGAAGGGTTTGCTTTATTTTTCTCTCTACATTTCTATGTTTTGTTTTACTCATAAAAATTTTCTTATGAGGATCCCTGGGTGGTTCAGCAGTTTAGCGCCGCCTTCTGCCCTGGAGTCCCGGGATCAAGTCCTGCGTCAGGCTCCCTGCTTGGAGCCTGCTTCTCCCTCTGCCTATGTCTCTCTCTCTCTCTGTGTCTCTCATGAATAAATAAATAAAATCTTTAAAAAAATTTTTTAGAAGCTATATTTTAAGTTGCCTTAAAATTCATAAATTGATAATATGCAAACATTTATCATATTTGAAATCAGATTTAATTACCTTATTTCTGTGCAAATTCTAACATTACTAGTTTCAGAATTATATGAGGAAAATATGTCTTGAGTTCTTTCTGGTCATTAAAGTAAACTTTTTGTGACATGTTTAGATGCCTGAAAAATTGTGCCTTGAAAGCTCTTAGAAATCTATAAGACAAAAAGTCTTTCCTTCTTACTTTTAAAGGCTAAATGGATTTTTTTTTCACTTTCACATACATCTCCCATTCCACAGAGCATCTAAACTTGCAGTCCATACTCTATTCAAATTAATTCTAAATGTGAGTCTAGGGAGCCTTAAAATCAGACTCTCATCATATTTTTTGAGTTTATCTGTAAACTTATCTATAACTGCTCTTCTCTCAGAAGTAATCAGTAGATAAATTAATTGCATTAATTAAGCTCTACAGCTAATATAATTAAGTCTAATTGGTTAATCTTGCTAAATTTGAAACTACCCTAGTCCTTGAGGTAGTGAAGCTTAGTTGCCTACTTGAAAATCCATTCTTCTTTCTCCCTTACCTTAGAACACATTTCACAGACCCCATTGCAGCTTTATTTTGAGAAAGAAAAGTTAGGCAACATCCAGGAAGTCATTTTAAAGAGAGAGGGTGTCCTTCTGTAGCTCTGAAGGTAGACCAGATGCCTCCAGCTCAAACTGCCATTGAGGATCATATGCTATTATTCTAGTATTTTATTTTATTTTGTTTATTTTATTTTATTATTTTATTATTTTATTTTATTTTATTTTATTTTATTTTATTTTATTTTATTTTATTTACAATAATAATCATTGGCAGCATTAGTTGACTTTTTGTTATCGTCATTTAGCAGGCGGAAAAAAAACAAAGCTTGGTGAGGTTAAATGGCTTGAGAAAGTTCACAGTTAACTGAGAGGTAGAGCTGAGATGCAAACCTAGGGCTTCTTAACTTGAAAGCTTAGATTCTCAATCCCTGTGCTGTAGGACTTTTGACATAAAGGCTTTATATTTTATTTAAAGATTGGTTAAAAGAACATAATTAGCCTTTTTTTTACTGACACTATCAGAGACTTTAAGAAGCATGTAGTATTGGTACCAGGTCTTGAAAGGCATGTGGGCTTTCAACAAGGGGAGTGTTGAGAACAGAAACACAAGAACAGGAAACATGATGATTTAGAATTTGTGCTCTTGTGTTTGAGAGACCAGAATGACAATCACGAGGAAATACTCCACAGGCAATTGGAACACGAATCTGGATCCTTCAAGCTTTTTTTTTTAAAAGTCACAACGAGACATAGAGATTTGTGAGTAATCTGCATGGGATTGGTAGGTAAAATAGTAGAAATAGCTGAGGTTATCTGAAAAGAGAAATAGGAAGCTAAAAAAAACAAGACTGGTAAAGGATTCTTGAAAGTATTTTCATTTAGAGGGAGCAGGAAGTAAAGAATGTAGCAGCACCAACTGAGAGGCTTCATCGCTGTGAGAGAGGAAAATCAGGAGCCGCCCTATCAAAGCGAGCAAGGGTTACAAATTGAAGAAAGAAACGGTAGTACAAAGTGTTACAGATACACCCAATAGGGCAAGGATCAAGAAACTGAAAATTAGGGATTGGTAACCCCAAAGAAAGCAATTTCAGGCAACTAACATAATGAAAGACTGGCTGTGTCACATTGATAAGTAAATATGAGATGGGGAATTAGACACACTGAGCATAGAATATTGTCTCTAGAAGTTTGATAAGAGAGGGGAGCGTGGATATGTGCAGGTACCTGGGTGGGAAGAAGCAGACAAGATTCTTTTGTTATTATTGTTTTGCTTCCCTTCATAAAATTTAGCATGGAAGAATTCGAGTATGTGGCAGTGGAAGAGGAAAAAAACTAGGCAAAAGAAAAAAAAAGAAATGTGAAGATAAAGACATATGAGAGATTCATGAAAAGCAAGATCCTAGGAGACACAGGAAAGAGCACATCAGTAAACAAGGGGAGGGGGTGGTTTAGAAATGAGGAGGAAATCCCACCTTGGAGACCGGAAGTGAGGCCGAGGCAGGTGAGCACAGAGTCCCTGATGTAACTGTTATGAATCCACTTCGTATTGAGTAGTTATTGTGACCGTTACCTAATCTTTTATTTCCTCTTCTAGGTTTGGAAAGGGCTTTCAATACTACCTAGCCCAAGACCCCGGGGTGGTGGACAGGTATCTCTTGTCCTCTATTCTTGATGCCTGTCATTGTGGAGTTATTCCATAATTATATAAAGGCTTTATATTTACTTTCTATTTTGCAGATATGGAATCTATTTCTTTTTTTTAAAGATTTTATTTATTTATTCATGAGAGACACACACACAGAGAGAGAGAGAGAGAGGCAGAGACACAGGCAGAGGGAGAAGCAGGCTCCATGCAGGGAGCCTGACGTGGGACTCGATCCCAGGACCCTGGAGTCACGCCCTGGGCTGAGCCACCCAGGGATCCCTGGAATCTATTTCATTACACAGATAACAGGAGAAACATCCATTTCCAAAAAGCAACAAATTTCTCATAGGGAATGTGTTTCAGCATACATGGAAATACATTTTAACAGATACATTTTTAAGATTAAAAAGGCTATTTTCAACATTCCCACTTTATCATACCTTTAATAATAATTTTCTACTCTGAGTGCTTTTATTTTTGCTGATTGCTTTTTATGTAACATATCAAATATATAATACAAAGTTCTTGCAGAACCTCCAGTTGAGAGATGGAATGTACCATTTACAGGACCCCTCATTTTATTTTAAAAACTTATCAAGGTTTTAGCGTCTGACAAAAAAAAAGCTATCAAAATGAGAGCTTTATACTCTTGGGTTTTTTTTTTCCTTCGTGATAAAATAAGTTACACACACTATTTCTAAGATCCAGTTTTCTATGTGTTATATCTGTACATATGTGCACACATGACATATATACTTATATATGTAAATATTTTGTAGTTATATATAAATTTGTATAAACATATGTCATTTATATTTACATATATGCAAAAGCAAATTAAAAATAAGTTTTTTTAGCATTTTAATCAACATTATAAAATCTAATTTGTTAATGTGTTTATTTTTAGTTTTGGATAAGAACTAGAATATGGAGCAGCCCAGGTGGCTCAACGGTTTAGCATGGCCTTCAGCCCAGGGGGTGACCCTGGGGTCCCGGGATGGAGTCCCACATCGGGCTCCCCGCACGGAGCCTGCTTCTCCCTCTGCCTGTGTCTCTGCCTCTCTTTCTCTCTGTGTGTCTCATGAATAATAAAAATCTTAAAAAAAAAAGAACTAAAATAGATCTTTTATTTAATGTAATGCAACCATGAACATTTTGTTACAATAATTGATATGTTTAGTATTATATTAATGATGAAATGACTGAGGTGGCATTTTGGAATTATTTTTTCAACTTCTAAAACTCTCATCTAAATATCAAATCTTAAAATGCCTAGAGTTCATTATCCTAGAGTAAGAAAATTTCTATTGTGCCCTCAAATAATGCCAAGAAGGACCTGACTCCATGGCAACGTGAAATATCAAAGTGTAGGAATGGCTATACCTGCTCAGGAAACAGGGCAGAGACATGACCATAGCTTTTCTCAAGGGGAGAGCAGTAGTCCTTGATTTGCTAAGACAAGAGACTGACCTTGGGGTACTTCACAGAGGCCCTGCCCCTCCTGGATTCTCTGTGAATAAAACCATGTACTATAAATGTGGAAGACACTAGAGAATCTTTTGTATGAAACAGGAAATGTAAAAAAGAAAATTCCTAACAATTGCCACCTCGTCCGAGAGGCTACCTTGACCATTCTTTCTACAAGAGTAACGTGCAGACCTTTTACAATGTTCTCTTATTTTTCCTAGCATTTGTTACCACCACACTTACTCTTTTTGTTTGTTTTTATATTTTCTGTCTCCCTTCTCTAAAAAAGTACGCTCTGTGAGAAGGTGGAGTTTGTTGGTATTCACTGCCGTATTACCAGCACCTGATGTACACGTGGTCAGTATCTAATTTTAAATGCATAAACGAATCCGTGAACAAATCTGAACTATTAGAGCTCATTCACTCAAGAATTAATGTACTTTTTAAAGATTAAAGTATAGTTGACATACAACGTTAGTTTCAGGCGTGCAACATAGTGATTCAACAATACACTACTCAGTGTTCACCAGATAGTTACCACCTGTCACCAGGTGACATTACCACAGTATTGACTACGTATGCAATATTGAGTAATGCTGTACTTTTCATCTCTGTGGCTTATATAACCAGAAATTTGTACCTCTTCATCCCCTTCATCTATATTTCACCCATCCCCCTTCTACTCTGGCAGCTACCAGTTTGTTCTCTGTATTTTTGAGTCTGTTTCTGGTTTTTTGTTTGCTTGTTAGGTTTTTTTTTTTTTTTTATTCCACATATATGTGAAATCACACAGTATTTGTCTTTTTCTATCTGATTTAACTCACTTAGCATAATACCCTCTAAGTCCATCCATCTTGTTGTAAATGGCAGGATCTCACTCTTTCTTATGGCTGAGTAACATTCCCTTGTATACGTGTGCTACGCATCTTTATCCACTCACCTATCAGCGGACACTTCGTTGATTCCATTTCTTGGCTATTGTAAATAATTGTGGGGGTGTCTGGGTGGCTCAGTCAGTTAAGTGCCTGCCTTTGGCTCAAGTCATGATCCTGGAGTCCTGGGATGGAGCCCAACATCGGCTCCCTGCTCAGTGGAGAGACTGCTTCTCCTCCTATCCTTCCTCCTTGCTCATGCTCTCTCTCTCCAATGAATAAATAAAATACTAAAAAAAATGCTGCAGTAAACATAAGGGTGCATATATCCTTTCAAGGTAGTGTTAACAATGGGAGAACTGTGGAATGAGGAATATCATAGAAATTTTGGAAACTAAGAGCTAACAGAGGAGTGGTAGATGACTTAGCAAACCAGAAAACACCGAAACTCAGTCCTGCAGGCTGTGGAAGCCAAGAGAATGTAAGATAATTAATGTTGTAGAACTCTAGAAACATGGGAATCGCAGGGGCCAAATTCTGAAAGTGGAGGGGGAAAGTGGGGGAGATTGATAGAAAGTTATGATAGGGAGCAGTTAACCAGCCAACCAGGAGATGAGGAAAGGGCCAGAGTTTGCTTTCTACAAATTTTGAACAAGAAAACCAGTATGTAGGGATACCTGACTGGCACAGTTGGTAGGTAGAGCATGTGACTCTTCATCTCAGGGTCATGAGTTCAAGCCCCACGTTGGGTGTGGAGCCTATTTAAAAAGAAGTAGAAAACTTATATGTTGATTCATAGATTCTGGGTGCAGAAATGCATCAAAATTCAACTAAAAAGATTCAGTGAAAATTTCCATGCTGAAAAAAAAAAAATTTCCATACTGAGTGGTGAGCAATTCCAGGCTTCTTTCTGTGTCCTTATCCTGGTATAGGTAGCTCACCAATTATCTGAGCCGGTTATAGTAACTGACCATTGCAAGGGGAATTTCTGAAATATCGCTTACCTACCAATGCTGCCCTTTTAAGCATATATATAATAAGCCCAAAATATATGGGACAAGAACTTGAGGAATGCTAGGCATTAAGGAAGAAAATCAATGTTAACTTTCAATCCCAATTTAAATGAATTGAACTATTAAAAAATCAGAGCTACAAAGGAAACATGCTGCCACGGAACAATTTCAGTGTTCTGACTGACATAAGCAAATTGGAACTATAAGAAGGATCAAGGCTGCAAATGGCTTTGAGAGCCATAAATTGTAAAATCAATATGCTAAGCTACTGGAAGCCAATGTGGAAAGCGCTGTACAGGAGCACTCCAGCGATCCAGGCTGGCTCCCACCAACGCCTGGCATCACGATTCTATAAATTAAATTTCAGCAGGTTTGGCTTTTTCACCAAATGGGCTTGCAGCTTCTACTAGAGAAAAAAGGCCTGTTCTTTAAGTGAAGGGGTGGGGAGGAGGAAGATGCCCTTCATACAAGAGCAAGCGACAGTTTAGCTTTTGATGTCAGAACAGTTAAACCACCCTTCTGGGTGCAATGAGGCACCAAAGTCCAAGGTAGAGGAAAATGGACACATTTAAAATATCGGGTGAAAAAAATGAAGGAAGTGGAAGGGTTGAGGCAGAACACAGAAAAGAGAGAGATGGGACTCCTGGGTGGCTCAGCAGTGGAGCGTCTGCCTTCAGCCCAGGCCGGGATTGAGTCCCGCGTCCAGCTCCCTGCATGGAGCCTGCTTCTCCCTCTGCCTGTGTCTCTGCTCCTCTCTCTGGGTCTCTCATGAACAAATAAATTTTAAAAAAGAAAAAAAAAATAGAAAAAAGAGTGTCGTCAACTCCCCCCTGTGTCACTGCACTTCACAGAACCTAGCCGAGAGGTCCAATCACAATGCCGTGTGTGGCCTCCCCAAACCCTCCCTAAGCCCTCCCCTTCCTTGGGGTCCTGGGCAAGGTCTGTATGTGGACAGCATCTCGGTCACGTCTGGGAAGGGCACAGTAATGAAATACGGGACCCGCTCCTCACCTCAAGTGCCTAGACTTCACCTGACATAGGACTATTTCAAATAAGAGGGAAAGAACCTGGGGAGATTTTACACAAGAAGTAAAAAACGGGTTAGAAATTAATTGATTCCAGCAACACCTACACCAAAGATACGCAATTAAAAAGCAGGGGTGATAGTGTCGGGGAAGTAGTACCTTTCTTTCTAGTAGTACCAGTGGCTTTATCATCTAATAAGTATTAAGAGTATGTTTTATTGTTTAAATGTTTGTAAAAGCTCTATATTGCTTAAAAATTAAGATAGCATTTGTTAATGTAAGATAATGTTTTATTTGGAAAAATATTACTCTCATTCTTTTTATTTAATGTACTGCATATTTATTTGTAAAGTTTCTATCACCTTTTACGAATTGTCATCTTGGTCTCTTCCGTGCGCATTTGCAAAAAAAAAAAAAAAAAAAAAGAACAAATTTGAAAAAACCTTACTGGCCTTTAAACATGAGTAATATACATGGGAAAACCAACATAATCAACTGTGACTTATTTTGAGTATCTCACATGCTAATTAAACCCAAAGTGTATTTTCCAGACTTAAAAAAATAAGCACAGATTCAATAAGCTACTCTAACTAATCTGTTCAATTTTCCCCTACAGTTTGAAAGTATAGAATATTAGATCACTCAGATACATTGACAGTTACAGCTAAATGTTAACAAGTATCCTGATTAAAATTACCACTCTGCTAGAAATAAATTCAATCGTTCTGCGTATATATTCAGATTCTGTATATTAAACAGAGGCCAAAATAATCCTATTTTCCATCTAGAATAGTTTATATTTGTGCAACTAATTCATTAAGTCTAAAACACTTAGTGTAAATAGGAATTCACACATAATACAAATGACCTCTGTATCTGTAGGTCATTCGGTCATTGTTATAACTCTTGTGTAAGTTAGCTCCGTTCAGTTGATATGTATGAGTCACGTATGGGTATAAACTTCATACATATGTACATATTATTCATACATAGTGTACAAATTAAAGATTAATAGCTTTAATAGAAGATTTGTTCTATTATTTGATCAGTGAATTTCTTTTTCTTCCCTTTTTCAAAGATTCATTCAATTGATGCAGTTTTGCAACTTGTTCAACAAACCCCCAACTGAAATAAAAGAGAGTAATATTCTCTAAATAAATAATTTTCGTAGAAATTCCACACCCGTTATGGAGAGCCTCTCCCTCTCTCCCTAATGGATCATCCAGTTTGCTGACAGAAGCATATTTTGTCAGTTACTGTGATTCCAAAAGAGATGAAAATGCTTGCATTCCGGTTGTAATTATTCATGTAATCACACCCTTATCATAAGCAGCGTTAATCTTGAAGTGGTACTTTGTGTAGTTAAAGAAAGCACTAGGCTTCATGCATCGTCCCACAGGGACATAGAAGGACTATCTGAGATCTGACGGAGTCAATATTGTGGAATTTGTAAATTTAAGAAATCTTGTAAATTTAAGAAAGATTACCTAAATTTCTATTATGGGTGCTCTGTAATAATTTTGGGAGAAATATGGAGGCTACCTGAAAACATTTCAGGTGGTAATAACTCAGTCTAAAACCCACCCCTATCGGTGGGTCAACCAGATGAGTAAAGAGAAGAGAGAGAGAACCAGGAGAGTCATCCTGTCACTCTAAACAAAGACACACTTTTATGAAACTAGTCTTCAAATTTAGGCTTTGCCACAATGACTTGGAAGCCTACACCCTGGAGGTAGATACCAGGACTGTCTCCACCGCTCACCTGGGCACAGGGCAGTCTAGCTTGAAGTGTATCACTCACAAGAATCAGAGGTTTCAGTAATTCTCTACTGTCTGTGTACTTAGGAGGAAACAAAATTACAGCTTAATTTTACCTCAAATCTCACTGATAATTATTTAGCTTTTCTCTGTTAGTCAATATATCTAAGATATATATTCTTCTACATAGAATATAAGAGACACATCAGTGTCACTGTACTGTCATTGTATTGTAGTCGCTCCTATAGAGACTTCAGCTCACCATAACTTTTTGATTTAAGTAGTTATTAGACTCAGTCTCGGTACTACTTTATATGATTTGTTGATAAAAAAGCAAGCATATCATGATTTTAGATTTTAATGAATGTGTAACTGAACCTGAGTATTAATGGATTTTATTTTGATCTTATACATTTAATTTTATGCATTTTAGAAATCTGTGCAGAAAAGGAATCCATATATTTCACCAAAATACCAAAGGAGCTCATGGGACATAAATTGGCAGATGCTCAGAATGCAGACCACAGGTTAAGCAGCAGCCTCATAGCACAAGGCTGGGGTGTAGAGGGATGTTTATGCCATGCCTGTGTGGCCCTTGTCTATACTTGAAGCACTCCCTGGGAGATTGCAAAAGTGCTAAACCGTCACACAGGGATTTAGAGTGATTGGATAAAAGAATTATTTACCCAAAAAATATGGATAGCTCAGGAAATAATATTTCTTTCCACATTCAGCATTAGTCATCACCATCTGGTGTAAAATTTCTGCTTAAGCAAGTAAATCTGTCCTCTCATTGCTGAAGTTCTACCAAAACTTAGAGGATGATTGGACAAAGTACTTGCCCAATAGGCCACTCATAAGCCAAAATGAAGGACTTAGTGGATGTTTAATGAATGCTAAAGACCAGGTGACTAAAGAAACTCTTCTGGGCTTTAACACAATCATTGAGTCATAGGACAGAAAACCTGCTATTCATGCTTCTAATACAGGAGTGGTCAAGGACCTCCAAACACTCCAAAGTAAGCAGAAAAAAATTTTTATGAACATAGCTTTATCCCAATTAAACTCTGAATCATGTTTAAGAGACGTGAACATCTACAAAGTGTTGAGTTCCCCGGGTTGAAGATACCTCACAGGAGAAAGAAAATGTTCTTATTGGGTGAGACCATGTTCTCCGAAATATATATGCATCAATTAATTCTGAGACAGGTGGTTACTGGGTGCCCACTCTGGGTGATGGGCTGTGTCGTTCCTACAGCAACAGAACAGACGGGTGATTGCAGACATCCCAGAATCATAAAGAAGAGTTTTCTCGTGTTATAGAAAGGCTTTCCTTCCTTTTGAAGAAATAACCTATTATACTTGGTATCCTATTAGTCACGGTTAAAGGGAACTATTTTTCAAGTTTCTTGAAACTGTTGTAAAAAGACTGAAGCTAAGACAGGTGGGAACAATCGTGTAGATTCCTAGGCTATAACAGAGTAGATTACATGCAGAGATTCACAGGAAATAGGCATGTTTTTAAGTGTTAATGACATAGGAATAATATCCATCTTAGCGAAACACGTGTGGATGTATTTTAAGTACTAAAAACATGTTATTTAAAAAAAATGATTTCTCAGATTTCTGCCACCGCCTCATTTTCATTTTACTTTTAATTCTCATTCCATGCATTTGGAATTTTTAGTAGCAATTAAGGGATGTTTGAAAGTGCTACTACCCACTTACGTGATTAGCGCAATTATGCAATTAATGTAAATAATTACAACCTGGCAATTACAATTTGTTATCTTTTAATAAAATATCCATAATGCTGAAAGATTTCATGTAATGGTAGAAATTTTAATTTAAATCTTTGGCCATTGAAATCATGTCTAATCAAACTTTTTATTAATAATGCCGTGTAAAATAGCAGTTACAATCTCATGTTTTCAAATGAAAAAAAAATGTCTTCTTTATGCCTCACATAAATTTATTCCAGACATTAATATTTTGCTGACCACACTATTTCATGGCCGTCAATCAAATAAGAAGTCATTTGTTTCTCTAGCTATTGGAACACTTCAATTCCCATCTCTACTCATTCTTGTGGAATGAGAATCTAGTAAGAAGTAAAAGACATACGCGCACGAAAAAATTATGTATTCTCTGTAGTAACTTGAAATCATAACATAATGTGTGATTTATAAAGCAAGTCTTAAGGTAGGTGGATTTCTTGAAATCACTTTGTAGAGAAGCTTGTGTACCACACTAAAATTTGATACCATCCTTCCACTGAATCATTGTGTGTATGTGTGTGTGTGTGTATATTTATATATATATATATACCAAGAAGCTTCTGTTCCCTTCCTACCACCCGGTCTGATTATGTCATCTCATAAGCTTCTTGTAGACCAATGATTAATACTCTCCTTAACGATTTAAGAAGAAATTTTAGCAAAAAGAACATATTACTATCTGCAAAAGAGAGGACTATCTAATTGAATCATAATGCTGATCGCTGGAGAGATAACAATAAAGAAGGTACAGCCCTTCCCCTCAAGGAATTTAAGTTTATTAGATGGAGACAGACATCTGAAGAAACATTGTACGATTTCATAAAAAATGTTTGCAAATACAAAAGAAAAAAGCAAATGGCCACATAGAAATTGATTAAGGATATAAATAGACATTTCCTTTTCACAGCAAAGCAAACAAACAAACAAAAAAAGATGCTGGAAACCAATAAAAAAGATTCTCAATATTGTCAGTAATAAGAGAGTATAAATTAAGACCGTACATAACAGGATAACATTTCACACCCACTACATTTGCAAAAATTAAGAATTTTAACAAGTCCAAGGATTGGCGAAGATGTGAAATAATGTGAATTCGTATATTGCTTGTGTGAATAGAAATTGATACCACCACTTTTAACATTCTTGCATGTTTGTGTTAGGAGATATGCTCCAGGAGTGCAATCCAGAATGTATTAAATATCTATTCCAAACATTTATGTTTGGAAACATCTCAAATATCCAATTGGTAAGTAAATTATGATGTATTACTACAATGGAATATTAAGTAAGCAGTAAAAAGTACTGACCTACAAGTAATTACATTCAAAGTGAATGAATCATAAAGTAGTAAAGTTGTAAATAAATAAAAGGTGCCATTTGGTCACCTATAGGACAATATGATTTTTAGAAAATTTTAAAATCATTGAACTAAACAATATAATGTTTAGAGAAACTTATCCGTGGTGTACGAGCTCTATTTTAAATCAATAAAATTGTAAGAAAGAACTTAGCATGTTTCTTTTGGGGGAAAGATGGAAGACATCCAGAGGAGCGATCAAATAGCTTCAAGTACCAGTAAGATCTAAAGATTAATGGATGAGTTTTCATGTATACATTTTATCATTTTCCATATAGTTTTGTATGCATTACATATGTTCTTCTCTATATATTATGAGGTTATGTGTAAAAGGAAACCGTTTAAACAAGATACTTGTGTCACATTAAAACATGTCTCTAAAAGAGCAATATTTAGAAAACATTGCAGAGGACTTGCAGTTATAGTGGAAAGAGAAATCACCTGGAAGAGCCATATTTAGATCAGACCAATAGAAGAGATAATAAAAATTAGGTAAGTCATAGGTCTCTGTAAGAAGACACTTCATATCTCATGTGTGGTTTTTGTTTACCTTAGAAATACATTAATACGCCAAGCAAAAGCCCATTTAAACGATTCTAAAAATATCCAAATCCCCTATTAAATAGACCTGCTCTGGAATCCAAATGATATTTTAATCTAAAATAGGGTTGGGGATGTATTCTAATGCAATTTAAATTCTACAGAAATTTGTGTGCGTGGCATGCTATTTTATTTTTCAGTGCTCTAGACTAATGCATCCTTGTAGGAAATGATTATATCACTGCATGTTGAAGTGGATAGCATGTCTGAAAATAGTCAAAATATATGTAAATCAGTATTTCAAGGAGGACCTAATGGAACCATTTAAACAGGCTTGTTGAAGTTTGACCCATAATTGTGATTGTACCAGTGTGTTGTCAGTTTTACTTCCTACTGCTAGTTGATCACCAGAGGACATAAATAGCCATGGAGTGTATAATTGGTGCTGTGTTGCCACAAGTAGTTATTTAAATTCAGCTTCTTTCTACTCCCCTGAAATCATGTGCATTAATAATAAAGCTGCTGAAATGAATAGATGCTTTGGAAATATAATCAAATCTTTGAAACATGTTAGTTTTATTTATTTTTTTCTCACTAGCATTCTCACCTGGAAACCCTTCATGTTTATGCTTTATAAAAACTAACATTTAAAACTGTTCTGTGAGCAGTAGATAATGTGGGTTGTTTTTAAGCACAGTGTTGTTTTGAAAAGTAATGAGATCAAACATTCCATTAAAAAAAAAAAACAACAAATATTAGCAGCCCACTCTTGGATATTTTAAAGCAGGATAGGACAACTTTTTTTTTTTTTTAAACCCAATTCAGTGTGATTCAGCTTTTTGATGAGACCTACTTTATCATTGTGTGATAAAAAACAAACCTGTCAAACCAACTTGCCCAGGTCACTGTGTCCCTTTCAATCAGGAAAGTTGGGGCTGTAGTGTTGCTGACCCAGAACTATGCAGATTGTTCATTAGCATAATGGCTGATCAACTGAATGTGTTTCAATGCCATTATCTTTGCCCCATACCCAAAAAGGAAAGAAAATGTAGAAAATTACAATTTTAGATTTTTCATGGTAGATCTTCCATCGAGCTTTTTTTCCCCAAATTTCATAGACTTAGAGTCATTTATAGAAGCTACATTCACTTATTCTTGAGATCAAGATTGAGAGGTGAATTACTAGAAGGAAAGGTGAAGATAACAGAGTCTACCTATGCTCTGTTCCGCCAACTTTAGGGCTGATGTCTGAGTTCAGGCAAAAGCAAGGTCTTAGAACATAAGCCTGTCTTTAAATAGCAAGGATAAGTATTTCTTAGGCTTCGGAAAAGTAAACTATCCATTCACCCATTGGTAACAGGCAGCACACCAGTGGCAGGCAGCAAGCATGTGACGTAGCCAAAGAAATACTGGGGGTTGAATTAACACGAGAAACAGGCAAGATCAAGTAAATAACAGGCCAATATAGACAGTTTCAAAATTAATCATTAAAGGTTATGGAAATTAAGAGGACAAGACCAGTGGCTGTTTGAAGCAAAAGTTTAATGAGAGGAGGAAAAGGGATCTTCTCTCGCTCAGAGATCTCTCTGGGCAAAAGCTGTGCAGTAAACCTACCTCAGTCTACCCGAAGAAGCTGACCCGATGGACTCTGAGGCTGGAGAACTAAGATCTCCAAGCCTGTCTCACTTGGTTGATCGGTATCTTGTTTGTGCCCCTGTTGGTTTTTAGTCGAGGCCACAGTTAGTGTGAGATGAGAAGGCCACATATTGTAAATTGACATGCACAACGTGTCACTGCCACCTGCTTCTTGACACTTTTCCTAATCCCTGCTCACTGGCTATGACCTTTCTCTTTTCCAAATCTCCGTTGTACTTTGCAGCAGGTATGCTCTGCTTCGTATAATAATTATTTTTGTCTTCTTCCCTATAAGATGCTAACCTTCCTAAGACTTGGATTTACCAGTAATTTGTATACACACCATGTACTTCCTAGTCCAATCCCTTGTTGAGCTGAACAAACTTCATTACCCAACCCCATGAAAAGATATTAATCTGGCTTAATGATGATGATGATGGCATTTGAATTTGTCTAGGTTCTTTTTAAGATAAAGATAATTTACAAGAACTGTCATATATCTGAGACTATAATAATACCCTTTCTCTGCTAAGTGTTATGTGTAGCATGTAAAAACACTGATTAATCATTCTCTTTGTTAACTAGACTGAAAAATAAAGGATACTGCTAACATTTAGAGATAAAAATAATAAGCATGCTAGAACATCCAATTCTATCAAGAGCTCTTTAATTGCATTATTATCGATTGCCAGAAAGATCTCCAGGTCCCTTTCATGTGATATCTATTTCAAGAGATCACCTTGTCCTTAAGGACCCTTAAGAGGGTCAGTATGGCCACAATTGAAAAGTGAAATATTCACAAGGGCAGGTATGTGATATTGCTCAATCTTGGAAGACTTGCTGAAAGAGGCGAGTTGTCAGAATGTAGATGGGAGAAGTTGTGTTTCATAAGATTAGATTCACATGTCATTTAAGTTAGGATTATGTTTCAGCAGGTTTTAAAAAGGTAGAGATTTATATTCCCTTTGTGTCAGAGGTAAGTGGGACTCTGCTTCACAAAGTCCTTAGAGACCTAGGCCCCTTCTAGTCACCCACGGATGTAGCCCATGTTCTCATGATCCAATCTGGCAAATGGAGCTCCAGCTAATTACTCTCAAGGTCCACGGACAATGGAAGAAAGTGGCAAAGAGTAGAGCACTGCTGTATTTTAAGGAGGTGTTCCAGAGGCCCAGGAGCACAGGACATTTCTAGTTGGATTTTATTACCCTGAATTAATCACATAGTCTAACTTAGTTAAACAAAAGAACCTGAGAAAGTAGTTTTACTTCAGATGGATATGTGTGCTCACGCAAAGCCCGTATTTTTTACTACAGTACAAAAAGAGGATCATGGAAAAAAAAAAAAAAGAGGATCATGGGTATTAGAGGACACCTGTGAGTCTCTGCCACCAAGATAGTACAGGTTACAAAGAAGTATTTAGAGAAATAAATTAATGAAACAAGACTAGAGGAAGGGACAGGTCTTAATTATTGTTGCAATTTGCCGGACTGGCTCTTATTTAATGTACCTTCAGAAAGATACCCATTTACCAACATGTCCCGAATATTAGGCATCACTCTCATTGAGATAGGCACATTATAAGGTACAGTAACTAACAGGGGCTGTTTGAAGACCCTTTAATAGGGTGCCTGCGTAGGGCTCAGTCGGTTGAGTGACCAACTCTTGTTTTTGGCTCAGGTCATGATCGCCAGGTCGTGGGATCGAGCTCTGCATCGGGCTCTGTGCTCAGCATAAAGTCTGCTTAGGATTTTCTCTCCCTCTCTCCTTCTGTCCCTCCCCTTGCTCTCTCTCTCTCTCTCTCTCTCTCTCTCTCTACCTCTCAAATAAATAAATATTTCTTTTTTAAAAAAAGAAGAGCGTTTAATAAAGCAAGTGAGAACAATATATTAAGAAGCGCCATGGAAAGCTACGCATGTTAGCTCTACCCAAAGGAAATAAATGTCCATGAGGCTTAGGCTGAGGCTTAGTGTATATTTTTAATCTGTTTTTTTTTTTTTTTCAAAATGTCTTTTAAAGAAGCCAAATGAATTGCACTAGGTACTATTTTCCAGCATGGTCACTTGAAGTTATAAGTAAAACTATTACTATATTATACAATTCAGTTCATAGGAAAATTTTTCTTTAAGACTAACGTAAGAAATCTGTGATTTGCCTTGCATTCAAAATTATAGGCAGGAAGCAGTTCATCCGCATGAGCCTCGTATCATAAATTATATTCTAATTGCCTAACCTGTCAAGCTTCTATACTGCTAAATATTCAGCTGAAGTAAAGGGGAAAAAAAAAACCTCATTATATACTGAGCTGTATTTAAATGGATTCTCTGATAAGGGAAATTTTACAAAGCCAGCTCCTACAGGCTTATGGAAATTAATGAGTGCTCAAAATATATTTGTGTATTTTATGGTAAATAAATTATAACTGAATTAAAAACAATAAATAATTTTTATTAGCCCATTTATTTTACTTTTGAAGTTCCAAGATAAAGGAGAAAACTATATATATTTTCCTTATTTTCCATCATTGATAGCCAAAAGACATTTTATTTTTTATTTTTGTAGGCTATATTTGGAATCTGTAAAAAGCACATTAAAAGAGGTGCAGCTGTATTTTCCAAGAACTTAAAACCATTTTCAAGTAATAATTCCCATCACAAAAATTCTTTTGAACAGCGTGGAGCTTTTAATCATATTGTTCTCTTTATCTCGAATGTCCTCCTTCCATTTGCCCCAGTCCTCTCTGCCCATGCCCTGTCCCCATGACACACTCTTCTCTTAGAGCAGAGACCCAGCGTACATGCTGTCCCAGCAATGTTTGGTGCTGTCTCCCTCCGGAAGCCAAGGCTGCCTCTTTGATGCTCCACGTGTACTTATCTGATACCATACAGCACAGACTGTTGTGTTACAGTTCCCTGTCTGCATTCTAGCTCCCCTACTAGATGCCTTATTCATTGAGCATCAGACCCTTATCTGCTTAATTTTGGTATCACCAGGGCCTCCATGTAGCCCAGGATACCCAGCACATAGTGAATCCTCAAAAAATGCAGTAGCCGTGGATACAAAAGAAAGCAACACTGGATTATGTTGGCATATTCATAAAATTATGTTTTGTATGTAGGCTTCTTTAGCTCCAAAGAGCTGATTTGCTCTGAGTGTTCACTTATAATCATTTTACTAAATTAGAGACTGCTCTCAGAGATCAGGAAAGGTCTCTAACTTGCATTTTTGGCAGTTTTTAGCGTGAGCTAATGAGGTGTTATTTGGACTAACAGCACAGTCCAGGGATGGGAAGTGGCTGATGGCTCTGTGGTTCAGGAAAGGCCCAGAGAGAGAGTTTCCATTCAAGACCCCATCTTCACCAGTCATCTTAAACACAGTGAATGATTCTTGTTCCCTAAGCACCTTAGATTTCCATAACTATTTTAATAGCGTTTACTATTTTCTCTTTTATCTGATAATAAAAGTACATTGTGTATTCTAAGACATCTAACTTGGTGGTAAGCCCTCAATATTGAGACAATCTTGCAAAATTTGTGAGCATCTTCATAATCTCCAGTGTTGGAAGTTCCCAGCTCTTATATTTTTGAAATTCTTCCAAATAAACACTTTCAGAACCAGATGTTTAAAAAGTGCAATATCTAGGAGTAATTCCATCCTAAACAAAATAAAACAAAGCACACCCAACGAACGGACCAATCCAACGAATAGTAATAACAGCAAAATAAAACTGAAACTGTTTTTGTTCTGCAACTTTCCGAAGGGATGCAAAATCTCATCTTAAGTTACATACCTTGGTATTTTGTCTCATTTCAGAGATAGACTTTGCTTTTCTATTTTATTTTTTAGATTTCTTAAACAATTTTTTTAAGTAATCTCTACACCCAACATGGTGATCAACCTTACAACACGGAGAATAAGAGTCTCTTGCTCTTTCAACTAAACCAGCCTGGGACCCCTAAACTTTGCTTTTCTAAAACACATATGCCTCTAGGAGTCATGATTAATATGGGTTTAAGTATCGTCACTGACAATATCCTACCTATAATGTCAAAGCCTGTGAATAAATAATATGACTTTGGATTGACTTCCCATTGTGTTGTACCACAAATGATGGTTAGATCTTGTCTTTGACTTCTGGCTAAAATTTGTTCTTTTTGTGTGAAAAATGCAATGCTGAATTCACTAGGTTTCCTAAGAACTCACCAGATGTTAGCTTAAACCCTCAAGCGATGTTTTGAGGTATTTAGGGTTTTTTTTTTTTTTAAAGTGAGATTACTTACTCCAGAATCTGTTAATCCATGGTCTTTGTTTCTTAGTTGCACCATTCTTTATACTTTGACATATGTCATCTTGGGAAACAGACTCCCAGCATAGTAATGACCTTGCCAAGGACCAAGAGGTGTGTCTTAAAGAATTATAATCTCTTATAACTCGATTTATGTGATTACTGTGTAAAACAGAACTTGTTCAGCGATGATGGATGACAATGCTGCAGGTATTGACTGATCTTTAGAAATATTTATATGACAGGTCCCTTAAGGTTTTGTACATTGTAGAAGAGAATAACTGCACACAGAAAAACACGTTGTGATTCAGGTTCTTGAGCAATGCACTTCATTATCATATTTCTTCCATGCCCAGCCTCAAACCTGAACATTTGCCAACGCAGTAGAAACAAGTGGCACTTGAGTGAATGCCCTCTGCCCTGCCAGAGCATTGCCTTTGCAAAAAAAAAAAAAAAAATATATATATATATATGCTTTTTTTAAAAAAATAATTCTTTGAAAAGATAAAGAATATATTTGAAATCAAAATCTATTTGAATTATTTAGCTTTTACACTTAACATATTCTCTGAGGTATTTGCAGCCCCGGAATTGCAGACACACGAACATAAGCAGTTCAGCCCGTGCTGACAGTTGTGCTTTGCTTAGAGAATTCCAGCTCTCCATTCCTGAGACCATAAATTTCTTCCGTGGCTTTCTCTGTCCCCCCAGGGTGTTTCACATTTTTCAAAATATTCGCTTTCTGCTGTTCCATTAAATATTTGCTTTGGGGTGGCAAGAAGTAGAATGTGTTGACAGTCAAGGGTTTGGGACACGGGCGTCAGAGATGCCCCACCAGGGAAGTCCCGGGGAGCAGGGTCACAAAGAGCAGCCCTGAAGCTACGACATGGGAGCCGGGCCCTAGTGACCTGGACAGATGTCCCTCAGCAAGCATCTTTATTTGTGTCCATCCTGCCCCTCAAGAATGCCCTCATTGCGGGCCGTCTCTAGCCAAGGCTGAAATCTATTCTAACACCTTGTTAGAAGTACAAGTACTCTACCTCTGTAACTACCTAGGTGTCTTGCAAACATCCTACGATGGATCAAATTCCAGGAGAAAAAGAGGGAAGAGGAAGACAAGGGTCGTATGTTGAATGCATATCATGTGATTTCTCGCCAACCCGTGTGTTATTTCCGAAATGAAATCAAATGGCGTGTTCGGGATAAAACAATAATCCACGTGAATATGGCAAAGTCTGTGGTTCAAAGTCAGAGATTGCAAATTCATGTCTCGGTGAGAGAGAGTCGAGAGCTGTGAGCAGGAACGCATGTGAGCCTGGGTATCCTGAGTCAATCCCTGAGACGCAGGTAGGCTTGCCCAACTGCCTACTCTTCCTGCCCCCCTGCCTCTTACTCCCTTTCCTTCCTCTGCCATTCATCCTGTCTCCTTCAACTTTCTGCATCGTTTCCTTTGTTCCTCTTCTTTATTTCCTTCTGGCAATGATGAAAACTTGTCCAGAATTCTGCTCATAATCCTTCAGTGTGTCTCTATTTAGTCCCTTCTCAATCCTGAGGTCCCCAACTATTCAGAACTGCAAAGAGATGTCCAGATGTTCACGCATACACACTGGTGGGTCCACTGGTGATGAAGCCTGCAACCTTATACAATATGGAGAGTATGGTATGAGGAAGCAAGAGACGTGAAAGCAATAGAAATAGATGTTTTCAAAAATAGCAAAATGATGAATCTAAAATTAAGTTCAGGACCTTGGAAGGGACCCTTGCAAGAGAGGGGCCCTGAAACTTCATTAGCTTCACAGCAGATCCGCCTCTGCATCCATATATAAAAAGCCTTGAAAAATTTTTTACTCCTCTCTTCTATCTTTCTAAAACAGTCATAATTAGATAGCTGCTTCCCCATGTCTTTCCCCTAGGTTATATAAGAATAAATAATGAAAGAAACTTGTTAGTTCAGATCTTCAAGATCTGATTCTTAAGTGGGTGTTAAATATAAAAGCTACATCACAGTAATTAAGTAACTCTTTTTGGTATGCACAAATATATTATAGTGTACAAAAACAGAATTTTGGCTCATTCACCACCCTCGCACTTATATAACTAATAGCGATGCCAAACTAATATTACTATGTCTCTTAAAATAATGCCTTAGTTCAAAAGATGCAATAAATAGAATAATTTTTGAGTTCTTAGACAGTTCCTTATTATGCTAACAAAATTACTTCAACACAATGAAACGTGGAACGTTAGCGTTCTATTTTTTCATTATTATTTTATATAAACCTTAAAATTATAACCTCAGGACTGTGGGCCTACTTTTATCATTCATTGAAAGAAGCCTTTATGTTGCTTCTTATTGTAAATAACTAAATTTACAATGCTTGTCCCTCATGTTATATTTGATGACAGTTAATTGTTAGTTGGTTTTAATTATACATCATAGTCTTTGTTCTGGAGACAATCCAAAGAGTAGATCATCTTGGTGTGTAATTTACTGAAACAGTTTCTAGGCAGCCTGCCATACAAAAAGACCATGTGGTACAATTGTCATTAAAATTAGAAAAATATTGGTATACACGTTTGAATTAAGGATTAGGGGGTGGTTGTATAAATTATGGAAAGCTCTGCAAAGTATTACTGAAGTTTGAGTTCAGCCAAAGGCCCAATTTCTAAATATCAGTACAATACCCAGATACACTTCTTGTACCTGTGGTAAGACTTTGATGAATGCTCCTTCTGCTGGTAGGATTCTAGATCACTCATGAATATTGATATACTCTTTTTTAGCAGGTTGAGTAGGTGGGTAAATATTGTTAGCATCTGAATATTGGATAAGACACCAAGAGATATTGTACAGTTACAAAATATAGAGCGCTTTAGCTTTTGAAATAAAGAGCTCAAAATCTGGTTAATATTTTCTTCAGTTAAAGATTACATTTTACCCAATTTAAAAAAATAATAAAAATGCTTGGACAGTATTTAAAGGCATAAATTCATTCTCATTAAATACAACACAAATGCTCTGCTAGCTACCACTGACTAACATCATTAAACATTATCTTATTTTTATTCTTTTATTTTTGAAACTCAGTAAAAATATGTCAAGCAAAGACTAGCATGAGCTGGCTAAAGATTAAAAAAAAAAAAAAAACCAAAAAAAACGAACTATGCACCCTTTTGAAATAAAAGACCTGTCTCCTCTCTCCCTCTTCCCCTTGACATCTATCTTAGGAATCTTCAAAAACAAATCTCAGGGCAGAGAGTGAAAGAAACAAAACAAGACAGAAACAGAACTCGTATTTGCAGAAGTAAAGCAGTCGGCTGCAAATACAACTCTGAAAAACTCAATTGTTTTTATTTTAGTGTTATGGCAAGGCAATATTCTTGTAGAGTAAAAATTAGAAAAATATAGAGAAATGGCACTTTAGTAAGAAAGTGACAAAAAAAAAACCCCTCAATATTCTTCTTTTTCCTAAAATCAAATTATGTCATGTCAATCAAAAATCTTAACTTTTGCCCCTGGACCCACATCAGTTTATACACCCTCCAGCTTTGAGAGTTCCTTCTGGGCTTATCTAAACCCAGAGAGATACTAGAATGATACGTGAAGAGCTAGTAAAAGTGGGAGTAATTCTCCACTCAGAGGCAATAAAAAAGATAAAGAAGAAAAAAGAACTGATGGAGAGCAGTAGGATCATGAGGACTAGAACTGCTTAGCCCTAAATTTACCCAGCCCAGTATTTGGGTGCTACATGCCCTTATCACCTATCACTCCTCGTTTGACCTTGTAATAAATAAAAGCACATTTGACATTACAATCTATCTTCTTATCAGGAGAAGAAAATAAAGAAAAATGTCCTACTGTTTTTATTCTTTGATATTAATAAAGGGATTTTAAAAGTCGTTTCTACATTATCTTTGCGTTCGATAACGTCAACTAATTGTTGATGTGAAGCCCTCAATAAGAAGAATGGAAGTCTTGCCTTCTCTTTCTGTTTTTAAAATTTTCAACCACCCCCCCCGCCATGCAACTAAAATGTGCAAGTCAGAAGAAATACAGATATATCTGTATTTTTCATGAAGAAAGCAGATATATCTTAAAGTGAATAATATGGAATTATAGTTTTGTTTAATAAATACTGAGTTCGGTTCTTATGTCAAGAAATGTGCTAGGTGCTGGGTACACAAAAACAATATGATTCATACCCTTGAGCAGCATATAGACAAGGGCAGTGGCTGGTTAATTGGATTAGAGCAGCATACTAAATGATGCCAAGATCATAGATTCCACTTATGGACCAATTAGTTCGTCTTTGTTCTATAGCCATAGATTGCATACAGATTAGATACTTTCATGGGTTTGTGCATTTGTACTCTATCTCTTGCCAAAAGGAATTTGAACGAGCATCCAGCAAAGATATATAGAGTACAAAAACTCGGTGAAAGATAATAGAAAAGGTTTTTGAGACTGTATTTCATCCTAAGACTGCTCAAGCATACAAAAAGTTTATTTGTATTTGAGCGTATAAAATACATTGAAAACAAAATTACCGATTAACTCCGTAATGTGGAAAATATTTAAAACTGTCAAATGATTTTAATAGAGTAAGGAAATGCAATAAATCCCTGATTCATTTATTAGAAATCATGCCCTATATAGAGAATTTGGATTGAGAATAAAGGATACAAATAGACAAAGATAGCAATTCACAGAACAGAGAGATTTCTGAGTTGTAGCTGAACTATCAGCGGACAGCATTTTCCGCGATAGAATTATCAGTTAAGTCCTACTTAAGTTTCCTATTTAATTACTATCTGTGTTATTTTGCATGACTCTTTAATTGGTGCTGGAATCATAATAATCATCATCTTATTTATTCATTCCCTTTCCTCTCTCCTATTGGTTGGACTGCATATCTGATGACTAATACGTCGAGAGTTATCCTGGTACATGAAGTGACCTTGAGAAGGGGAGCCCATGTCATGGATATCAAGATAGAATGTGTCTGGATTCCTTATATCATGGGGCTCCTATCAGCCCGACCTCTCTTAATTATAGACTTTCTGGTGAAAGAGAAATATGTTCTTATCTTATATAAGACACTGGTTTTTTTAAAAGATATTTTTAATGTGCATTCCAAATTATACTTAAAAATATATAGAAAAGCATTTTTGAAATGATGTGGCAGTAGGGTTACATATGTTTAGGTTGATTTTCATATTAGTATTTCATAAACATGATTTACCATCATTGATGGTAAATAACATTTGGAAGTTTATTTTGAAAGTATATTGTCCTTAATTTAATGACGAACCTATTCTCTTGAGAGTTAAGAGGTATTAGGAGTCTATGCTGCCAGTTTGATGATTTTAATGAAATTCAGAATTTTTTTCATTGTTAGCCACCATGCAAACTGGAGCACATTTCCAAAAAATTTAGTCTTTTATTAAAAAACAAAACTTATCAACAGAAAGAATTGGCTGAGGGTTTTTTCCCTCCTTGTTTAAAATTTATTTCTTGGGGCATCTGGGTGGCTCAGTCAGGTAAACGTGCTACTCTTGGTTTTCTGCTCAGGTTGTGAGATCAAGTCCTGCATTTGGCTCCACACTAGGTGTGATGCCTACTTAAGATTCTCCCTTTCCCCCTGCGCCCCCACCCCCAGCTCTCGTGCATGCATGCCCTCTCGCTCTCTCTGAAAAAAATAAATGCATGAATAAAAATAAATGTTTAAATTTTATTTCTTAATAGTTTTAGAACAAATCAAAAATTGTTACTTATTATTTAAAAAATTCACTTTATCTATTATGAATATAATGTCTTCTGCTAATACAATTTTACATAAAATTAGAAAATTGGACTAAAAAAATTAAGTGTATATTTCTATTATCTGAGAATCTGTGATTTCCCATCAGAAAAGAGTACTCAACACTATCTGAAACTCTAAATAAGAACTCTGTTGTTTTTATAACATCTAAAATGAACCAGTAGATTCTGAAAATGCCATACTCCAAGGAGGTTGCTAGAAAGATGCTTTCAAGAAAGGTAGCTGTGACTATGATTCAGGCTCCCATTCTGCCCACTGGCTGCAACACACTACATATCCATAGTGAGGTGAAAAGAAAGCAAGTGGTGTTTTAAAAAACTAAATTGTATCTTTAAAAAAACAGTAGAAAAAAATAAATTATGTCTCCCCATATGACTGCTCTAGCAATCCTTTTTCTAATGGTCTTTCACTAATGGTGTAAAAGGAAGCCAAAGTTAAATCAACATGAAAAAACACAAGTGCCTTGGAGTGCCTGGGTGGCTCGGTTGGTTAAGTGTCAGACTCTTGGATTCTGCTCAGGTCATGATCATGATCTCGGGTCATGGTATCAGGTCATGGGACTGAGGCCCACAAACGCCTCAAGTTTCAAAAATGCATATGTTAACTGTTCCCTTGATTCTATTAATTACCTTTAAAAATGGCCCCAACAATACATAAAGTCATTGTTCTGAATGGTTGAAAACCTGTTGTGTCACAGCAATTACATATCTTCTCTGCCAACTTTGGGGCATCCACTCATGTGATCTATCACCAAAGTGCAATAGATGAACCCGCTTTCACCCTCCTCCAAATACACATTCTTAGCTTAGAAGTTACATTTTATGATTTATCTTTTCCTTCAACAGTTCCCCTGGCTCTGCCCCTAGCCCCACTGGTGCCAGAGACTGGCACAGATTAAATATTAAATAAAATACTATATACTACGTGAAATACTACATACTGATAAAATATTAGAAACAAAACATATTTGTGAATATGCATGTGACATAAACTGGCAAACATGGAAGAGAGATTTCTGCCAAGAAGTTTTCAAATTGGCATAAGGAATGTATCAATTAAGATTTTTATTTAACTTGTAATTATATTTTTAATGTAAAAATATTATGGTAACTGTCACAGCCGAGAGGAGTCTAAGAAAAAAAAAAAATGACTACTAAATATAATGTGGTAGCCTAAATGGGATCCTGGAACAGAAAAGGGACATTAAGTAAAAACTAAGGAAATCTGAATAAATGATGGGCTGTAGTTAATAATGTATCAATATTGCTTCATTAATTATAACAAATGTGCCACACTAGTGTAAGATATTAATAATAGAGGAAATGGCGCATGGGGTATATGGGAACTCTGGACTCTTCGCAGTTTTTCTCTAGACCTAAAACAGTTCCAAAATGAAAAGTACATTTTAAAAAATACATTAAAATATGTTATCCAGACATAAGTATTCGAAAATAATCTCTCATCCAGGGTTGGAATTGTCACTTCCCTTTACAAGCTTCACAAAGATCAAACTTTTTACTTCTTTTGGCACTGCACTTGGGCATGTTAGCAGTCAAATGGCATCTTAATTTTTCATGTTTATTGTATCTGTTCATGGGATGGCAAGTGCAAACACTAACATATTCACAAGTTGCTACAACGACCTTAATTCTATTCTTTATTTCAGTGCAACATAAAACAATCTAATTGCAAAAATGTTTGCCACCTTATGGTCATAAACTTAAAATGGATTTTACCTCTAGTTAAGAACACAGTTCCCATAATTCCATCAGTAAGACATAAAACACTTAGGACTCAACGTTCTGACTGTGTCCAGTGTAAGTTTTACTTCTTTCTTGTCGTCAAACACTTGCCAAATAGCAGGAGCTCTGTGACGGCGGTCTCTCCTGCGTTGGACCCTCTGGTCATGAAACCCTACAGAAGGCCAGTCCCTTCCCCCCCATCGCGTTTGAGCCTTCGCATCAGGAGTACTGTGTATGCCTTCCTACGTGACAAAGCTTCCTCGCCCCTAGGCAGCACTGGCACTGATGTGGAGGCGAACCTCAGAGATACCCCCCCCCCCCCCATCGTCTGCAAACTACGGTGATGGTAGCGCAGGAAAGGACGCGTGTTGGAGCTGTCAGAGCAGCCAGGTGAAGTTCTAAGTACTTCGCAGGTATTAAAGTTCATGTTTAACAAACCCTCTGAGCTTAGCACTATGATTAACTTCATTGTGGAGAAGAGGAAACCGAGGCCAGAAACTTTAATTCACTTGCCCCAGATAACCAAGTATCAAGTGTTGCAGCCAGGTTTTGAACCCACGTAGTGTAGATACAAATTCTCATCGCCCGCTGCCTCCCAGAAACTTGTCAGTGTGTGAAAATATCTGGGGAAGCATTGTTTTGGGAGCTTTTTCTAAATTCCAGCCCAACTTTAGCTAAAAGCACTTCTCGATTTATTAATTGATAAATGCGTACAATTTTACTAGATTCCAGTCTCCCGAAGATTCTTTAGGGGAAGGGAGCTCCTTGACATGTATCTTTCAATCATCCAACATAAATTTTGAAAATTCTCTACCTAGTGAATCCTAAATTCTTTCCTAATTTTCTCCCTTGCAAACTCATTCCCAACTACCTTAGTCTCCCACTGTTTCTTGAATATGTCAAGAACACTCCAACTCAAGGCATTACAGTTTTTCTCTCTAGAGCTTTCCCCTGCAGAGCTCCATGGTTCCTTCTCATTTTTTTTCCACACCTCTTCTCAAAAAACAGTCACCTCATCAAGGAGACCTCCACAGATCTTCCCTCACCCTGTGCACACAAAGCCCTGTTACCATGCTGTGTTTTCCCCCAAAGAAACTCACCGCCATTTTAAATTATTATACACTCAATACTCTAATTTTTATTTGCCCTGTTCCCCAAGTAGGTGGTCTTCTCAAGGGCAGGGACTAGTTTGGTTTGCTGGGACTCTCCAGCACTTGGTCCAGAATAGGCATTCAATAGATTTTTGTTGAATGAATAAACGAATCTAAACAGTGTTGCATGACTTCTGAAACGTGTAGTGGGATGCACTCACTGTGTACTGGGGTACACTCATCAATAATATTTCCTTTCTTCCTTGGTAATTTATACATCCCCAGAATGGCTTCTGCATTAGTTGAATCCAGTAAGTTGTTACTATTTCATTTCCTGCACAGCAGAGGCATTTGGTTATAAATTCTGATAGTGTCATTTTTTTTTTTTTTATCAGTGGGACTATGTGTGAGAGTTTTGGGTTTTGTTTTTTTTTTTTTAATTTTTCAAGATTGTGTTCTCAACTGTCACACGGGGATGATAACACCTATCTTGCAGATTTCTGTGAGGAGGAATACCTCGAAAATACTAAAGCCGTAGGAACTGTCAGGTGAATATACAACTGTTGATCATTGAAAGTGTTTTTGCCCCTAACAGAATAGGATCCCAGGCCAGGCCATTTGTGTTCTATCGTAACAGCCCTCCATCACTTTTTCCTCTCCATCACTTCCCAAACCTGGCAACAAATGGAGTTTCTCCAGTTATGCTTCCTTTTCATTCAGATGATTAGAGCAACCTGAGATGAACTGCCTCTGCCTTAACCCAAATTTTGTGAATTACCGACCTGTATTATTTATTCATGCCAATGCCTCCCTTCGTTGACATTGAATAATTGAGAGTTGATTGTGTTTGGGACGATCAACAATCCCATGGTTCACTTCGCTTTTCAAAGCACAGAATTCACCAACCTTCAAAAGAATAGAGGAATGAATCCATTTTGAAAAAACACAACGGAAGCACAAAAATCTTCTCTACACTGAGAATTGGCCATGATATTAATGAAAAAATAGAGATTAAAATAAAGAACTGATAGAAAAGTCAAGAAATATTTTGAATATATACTTTATTTTATTGTAAATACTAGATATCGACTGTTACTTAAATATGAATATTAAAATTCTTAGTATATATTATGGTCAGTTTTTTAACACTTTTTTAAAGTTGCTAATAAAAAACCGCATTGAATCTGTTGGGCTATATTAGCATCGCATTAACTTCTTCTAACCTTCAGAAATTAAGAAAAGGTAGCGATTATACTCTTAACAATTTGCTTTAGCATCAACTAATTAATCATTCATTGCCCATGGCACTAATAAGTCATTAGTCTTGTGGGGGCTCATTATAAGGAGCAATATGTAGACAGGTTCATTTAGGTAATCCTTTCTGAATGTTGATGAGGTTATTTGTAGATGATACATGCATGTTAGGATCAATTATAACAAATTAGCGAGAGGTTTTTTTTTTTTTTCTCCTTTTTTATAAAGGCAGGAGGGATAAAGACTTTCAAAACAACAAAGAATTACAGTTCTGAGATGTCTTTGAAGTTTCTTTAAAATGGATAACTGGAGCGATTTTCTACTGAAATGCAATGGTAATCTATTAACCTGAGCAGCTCACAAAATTCTAATGACTGTGCACACACAGACTGAAGCATGTTTTGAGAAATGCACATTCGGAAGGTTTTAACCTCTCAAGGCTTTGAAGCCAACCAATAGAGGCAATCGATAGGCACATTGCATCATTACTTTTCTTCTCCCACAAACAAAAAAAGAATTGTTTTTTAAATTACCTCATTCATTTAGCTCTTAAATTCTCTTTGCCCCTTATGATACAGGTTTAGGTTGTGTCTGTGTAAGGTTAAAGAATTTAACATTTTCAAAAAAATGAAAAGAAAAAAAATAAAAAAAAAAAAATGAAAAGAATTGAACATTTTCTGGATGCCTGGGTGGTTCGGTTAAGCATTGACTTTGGCTCAGGTCATGATCTCAGGGTCCTGGGGTCTGGCAGTGTGAGGCTTGCTGCTCAGCAAGGAGTCCGTTTCTCCCTCTGCCCCTGCCCCCATCTCTTTTTTTTTTTTTTCCTCTCTCTCTCTCAAATAAATAAATAAAATCTTAAAAAAGAATTTAACATTTTCATAGACTCAGGTACTCCATTTTAAAAAACAAATTATGGGACTGATTTCTTTTTTTTCACTAAAGTGATCTTCCCATTACACTAAGTTAATGGAATTAATGAGTTGCTTTGGTCTAGACAGATACATAGTAAGTGGATGAGTATAAAGATACAGAAAAACCTTGTTCTATTTTAAATAGGTGTAACACTTGATGCTATTTTTTTTCTAATTGCTGATCGTTCTTGATTTGTTTGCATACATATGTATGGAAAAATATATCCGTAAGATAAAAATCTACAGTTAATGTGAAAAAAAACTTATTTTAAAAAACTTATAAAGGGATTTAAAATATCCAACCAAAGGCCTTAAAACTACTGTATACTTCAAGAGTTGTGTTGAAGGCAGTTTGAAACCACGTTACTACTCTAGCAAAACACACAGACTAACACTCAATGCGTTATTAATAACAATTTAAACCTACTAATGAGCATTTAAATGTGAATTCGTTAACACTGATGGCCCAAACGCTGGCCGTGGACGTTTCTGTGTTGCTTCCGTTGAGCTCCAAGGGGCGTGTGCTGGAAGGCCTAGGCAACGGTACCATGGTTTATTTTATTTTTATAGGCTAGATCTGACTCTCCAGTAAAAAACTGGTGTGATTGAGGGTTTTGCTCGCGACCCACGACCTTCTCCTATTCTTACCTGTCCTCACCAAAAACCCAGAAGGCAAAGATTGCTTTGTAACTGTCAAAAATGTGAAATCAATTTGCCAACATACAGAATAGCACCCAGTGCTCATCCCGTCAAGTGCCCCCTCAGTGCCCGTCACCCAGTCACCCCACCCCCCGCCCACCTCCCCTTCTACCACCCCTAGTTCGTTTCCCAGAGTTAGGAGTCTAATCTGGAGTGTCTCAGGCTTACAGTTTCCTGGAGAATGTTGCAAATATGAGCAATATAAGCTAGATCTGACTCTCCCAGTAAAAAACTGGTATGATTGAGGGTTTTGCTCGCGACCCACGACCTTCTCCTATTCTTACCTGTCCTCACCAAAAACCCAGAAGGCAAAGAATGCTTTGTAACTGTCAAAAATGTGAAAAAAAAACTGTCAAAGGAACAGGAAATCAGTTGTGAAGCAAAAGTCATGGTTCAGTTTTCTCAAAGACGAGCATATAAATCGCAAACGCCCATGTCATAGGTGCCCCACAAATATATGTCACACGGTGCCCAGCGCGACTGATCCCGAGTTCTTGCAGGTTAAATTAAGCATCATATTTACTCAATTAGGAAGGACATTTGAACAGAACCTTCCAGTACCCATGCACGTGAAGTTGCGAGGGCATCGTTTTTGTATTGTTTTGTTTTTGCTTCGTTTGTTTCTTTGTTTTTGCTTATTTATAAAGGAGTTTATTGTTATTGCAACAAATCAGTGAATGTGAGCTTCCGGGTGGATTGGGAAGCCGGGAGGTTCACCCCTACTTTCACTGCTCCTATTCCTGTCTTCTCCCATTTTCCAAGCCCATTGTTCTCTTGTGTCCTTTCTTAAGACAAGAGTCCTCAAAGAGTTAAAAATAGACCTGCCCTACGACCCAGCAATTGCACTGCTGGGGATTTACCCCAAAGATTCAGATGCAGTGAAACGCCGGGACACCTGCACCCCGATGTTTCTAGCAGCAATGGCCACAATAGCCAAACTGTGGAAGGAGCCTCGGTGTCCTACAAAAGATGATGGATAGAGAAGCTGTGGTCTCTGTATGCAGTGGGATATTCCTCAGCCGTTAGAAACGACAAATACCCACCATGTGCTTCAACGTGGATGGACCTGGAGGGTATGATGCTGAGTGAAGTAAGTCAATCGGAGAAGGACAAACATTGTATGGTCTCATTCATTTGGGGAATATAAATAATAGTGAAAGGGAATAAAGGGGAAAAGAGAGAAAATGTGTGGGAAATGTCAGAAAGGGAGACAGAACAGGAGAGACTCCTAACTCTGGGAAATGAACTGGGGGGGTGGAAGGGGAGGAGGGCAGGGGGTGGGGGTGACTGGGTGATGGGCACTGAGGGGGGCACTTGACGGGCTGAGCACTGGGTGTTATTCTGGATGTTGGCAAATTGAACACCAATAAAAAATAAATTTATTATTAAGAAATAATAATAAAAATAAAAAAACAAAACAAAACAATAAAAGAGCCCTCAGCCGTCCTGTGTCCCTGGGCCACCGCGCGGTGGGCCTGCTCCCCCGGGCCCGGGCTGCCTCCCCGCCTCAGGCTCACTCCCCGCGGGCCTGGGCCCCGGGGGCCTGAGGCGCCTTCCTCCGAGCTCCGGGCGGGGGGCTGGGGGTCCCGTCCGAATCCCGACCCCTTGTTTAACCTGAGAGGATCTGCTCTCGGGGTGACCGGGCGGACCAGGGCGAAAGCACAGGAGGGCCCTGGGCTCTGAGGAGCCGGTAACCCTGGAAGCAGCTACTGCCCCGGGCCCGGGGAACAGAGGGGCAGGCTGGGGAGGTGCCAGCAGCAGGTGGGAGAAAGGGCCACCCTTCCAGGGCCTGGGACACCCCCATCCCCGCGGCAGGTGGCCCTGCTGGTGGGCAGGAGCCAGCGAGACTCCCCGGGGCTGGGCCCTGCCTCGGGGTGGGACCCTGCGACCACGGGGAGGAGAGCAGCAGGTCGCACCCAGTGGAGGGGCACGTCCCTGCCCGGGGAGGTGCACGGGAGCCCGCTGGCCCCAGCGACACCAGGGTCGCCGCTGAGACATCGTCACTTCAGAACCAGCACCTCAGCCTTTTAGTCAAACCTCTTCCAGATGCTTAGGACGCTCCTCCTCCCAGCGTGCGCCCTGCCTTGCCTTGTCCCCATCAGCCTCTGAGCAACCTGAGAATCATATCTGCGTGAGATTGCTACCATCCGAACTTCAATGAATACCGCTGAATAAATGAGTATATGAATTCCCCCAAATCAAAGGCCTTTCCTTTTCAATTATAAGCACTGAATGTTTTATTATAAAAGAAGATCATTAGAAAATTAGTTTCTCTTTTACTTGACACTTCAAGTAGCTTCTCCAGGATTTTACGGAGCACGCTTATGGCAACACGTGATCCAAACACACACACACAAGAGCGCCTTCGTCCTGAAAATCCATCTTTCAGTAGTCCCTATAATCACGCAGATTTTGCTTTGGTTTTTCGAAAGGTTTATTGTTTCTTGGTCCAGCCTTACGCACACTTTTCCCCACTAAGGGAAAGGGAGCGGACTCTCTCGAGTGCCGTAAGTTGAGGTCACGGGGGTGAAATCAGCGGAACCTCATTAATGAAATTATAGATAAACTTGCCCGAGCTGGGACCCACACGTACTTATCCACACATACAAAATACACACGTACGGGCTCAGCGTGTCGGGCTGTACTGTTCCACGTCAGAGCTACAGGACGGAAAGGTCTTACTCTGCGGCCTTTCTAGAGCAACTCCTTCGGACGCACCCGAGAAAGGGTTCAGAGAATTCTGCATAAAGCTCTGGCGGTCGATGTGAGAGTATGAAACCACATTCTAGCTCCCTGCCAAGCTTTCACTTGCTCCAAAGGAAACCACTTGTTCCAGTGGAATAATTTTATGTATAGCATGTTGGCTCCTAATCGAGGAAAACAGAGGTAAACCAGGAATCGATTATCCATCTTACAAATTATTGACAACACGATTACTTTTATTAAAGTAATCCCACTGCATATTTAAGAAGCAGTTCCCGTTTGTCAAAATTGGATTTGCACACAGTTTTACAGGGAATGATTTTTTTTTTTTTTTTTTTTTTTTGGTGGATTGATCTGTATTGCATGAGGCACAATCACGGTTAAAACTGATGAGAGGTAGACTTTGCTAATGATGTATTCAATATCCGTTTTGAAGAAAATAAGGAAAACCTTATTCCCAGTATGGCTGTTGAGTCAGAATCGCGTCTTCTGTCTCCCTATGACTGTTGTTCGCTCGTATTATCCGTAGCTGGAAGTTCAAGTTATAATTAATATCGGTAAGCTGTCGAGTGTCTGCAACATCACTATTTAGTGTCTGGTTTCTAAAAGAAGTAGTGCAGCAAAAGAGTCAAAAAGCACAGGATCTGGGTTAAAATTGCAATCTCCTTAACGTACTAGCTACGTGAGTTCAGGCAAATTATGTAACTTATGTGAACCTCGCAACAGACAACATAAGGAGACTTCTAGCCATCTCTTACATTTGTTATGTGGATTAAAAAATTAGGGGGTCAGATGCTTAGCACATAGCTTCAATGAAGGGTAGCTATTATGAATACACGACCAGTGTCAAGTTTAGCCATTTTTATCTGTCTTCAACACCTAGGTAACACGAGTAACTTATAAGGATATTCATTTCCGGGGTGCATTTAAATACAAATCCCCTTGCATTTCATAACCAGTTTTCAATCTACTACTACTGTTAATCTAAAGCCTCTTGTGCTAGTTAAATAATACATTTTAAAGATTTTACACTAGAATGTGCTACAGGCCTTCTTAGAAGACTCCGGAATGCATTCGGTCCCCTCTACAGTTCTCGGGGACATACTAATTTCAGCCATTTATGAGTAGCACATGCTGGAGGCGCTTCACGGTGGGAGAGTACACAGTCGTCTATGCCTGAAGAGTTTGTTAAATAGGGGTCTGTGGTTTTGTCTCTGTCAAGGATAAGCATCAGGTCGGGAAATTTTTAAAAATGGATGGGAAATTGCACCCGTGAACAGGATACCTGGCCCTTTATGGGTGTCATCTCACCATCAGAAAGATTCTGCTGTAACGTTTCTCTAAGGCTATGTATCTACACTATCTGAACTATCCTATCCATCCGAGGAGTCTTTTCTGGCAAGAAAAAATGGGCTAACTATGTAGTGTTGACTCACAATAATTTTCATCATAAAAAGATTCTTAAAAAATGCAGTTGAGACATTGAGACAAAGGTTCACTCTTAACCTGAGAGTGCCTGGGTGGCTCAGTTGATTAGTCTGTCTTCAGCTCGGATCATGATCCCTGGGTCCTGGGATCAAGCATCAAGCCCAGTGTTGGGCAAGCTGCTCAGTGGGACGTCTCCTTCTTCCTCTGCCTCTGCCTGTCCCCCTGCTTGTGTGCTCTCTCTCTCTAATACACAAATGAATGGATGGATGGATGGATGGATGGATGGATGGATGGATGGATGGATGAATAGATAGATAGATAAATAGATAGATAGATAGATAGATAGATAGATAGATAGATAGATAGATAGAATTTTAAAAAATTAATGAAGTAACCTAAAGAACAAAATGAAGCAAATAGCTTAGGTATTGAACAAAAGATAAGATGTTAAATCAACAAACTCTTATGATTTTTTCCCCTTGAATCATCTGGAAAATTATCATAATTCTTAACTTCCTTTGAATTCAGTGGATTTTCCCTAAAACCCGTCCACACGTTAAACCATCCGCTAGAATAAAGTTCAACAATGAAGATACGTATACAGATTATAGTCATTCGTTCCGTAAACATATGGATATGATGTGGAAAATATTGTTAGGATGAATCTAAACTTCATTATATTTGTTATGTAGGCAAGAAATATGGGTTCTGAGCTAAATTAGTAGCTAGATGAGAAATGAAGAACTCAAGCAACAATTTGTTTCAATATGATAGCGCTTTGCTGTAGAATGGATAATGGCTCCCAAAGATGCCTGTGCTCTAACCCCTGAAACTTGGGAATATCTTTCCTTACCTGGCAAAAGGGACTTTGCAGATGTCATTAAGATTGCAGATATTAAATATCATGAATTTTCCAGGTAGTTCCAATTTAATCACATGATCTTTTAAGAGCAGAGACCTTTCTCTGGCTGGAAGAAGGGACGCCACAGAAGAGAAAGTCTGAGAGATTTGAGCCCGACAAGGACTGGACATGCTTGGAAAATAGGGACAAGGGGACAAAGAACACAGGTGACCTTGAGTTGCTGAGCATGGCTCTTGGCTGACAACCAGCAAGGAAATTAGGCCAATAACCTGGATGATGTTAGAAATGGTTTCTTCTCAAGAATTATATATACCCCGTGATTCCACGTAAGAGACTCAATCAACTGACACCCTGATTTCAGTTTTGTGGGATCCTGAGCAGAGAAACCAGCAGCTTCCACCTGGACTTCTGCCCCAGAATACTGAGATAATAAACTCTTGTCGTTTTAAGCCACTTAATTTGTGGTAATTTATGATGGAATCAATAGAAAACTAGTATATATCTTTCCTCAATTCTCTTTCATCTGGAAGTGTTACTTCATTAACAGAACCATCAGGCAAAATAAAACTTAAATAATAAAATCTACTCGTATATAGCGGAGGTTTTTACACTCAAGCCTGACTCATTACCTTCATATTTATTTAAAATAGTTTCTAAAATTCTTATGTGATTGAAGTTAATGTAATATTTATGCAATCAAAGTTAATGTTAAGACATATAATGATTTTATCAGGTAAGCCATGAATATAAATTACAAATTATCATAATTATTTAAGATCATAATATTTGCATGGTGAAAATATTTCTTCAAAAGTAATGGTTGTTCTCATTAATTTAGTGAGTACACTTTCACAATGAATATATTAATAATAGTTCTTTGTAATGAATAAATAATAATAGCCATATAAGAGTAAAAATAATTAATATACGGGTAGAAGAGTCCTTGTTTAAATAGTTTTATCTGTTATTTATGCATAATATGATTTAGCAGAGGAAATGGTACTTAACAAATATTATTATTTCAGTAATCCCAATTCTGAAAACCTATTTTAATGAAACACTTCTAAATATGAAGGAGTTATGCATAAGGATATTCGGTAAAGTGTCCTTTGTGATAACAAAAATATTGAAGTGAACTAGACAATAGGAAAATGTTTACACAAGTTCTGGGATACAGACTCACCAAAATATAATGTACCTATATAGGCGATAGTTGTGAGCACATACGATTATGATTTTAGTGAAAATATATAAAAATTCAGATTAAGATTATAATTATTTAAAAGTTTTAATATTTAAAAAGAAAGGGAATACATATAAATATTAATAGTTCTTTTGAATAATGGAATTATGGCGATGGCTCTTTTGTTTGTGTTTTCAAACAATTTATGGTTTTATGACTTGTATGATTTTATTGAGATGTATTAAAAATAAGTAGCTGAATCATCATCCCTATTTCTTAAACCCTTCAAATCCAATGATAGTCTTGCTTCTCACATAATTCAGTAGCTTGATGGGGTCTAAACTTGGAGAGGAATAGGTGCTGTGTTATTCTTACAGTAAAATTTAAAAATTAAAAAAAAAAAAAACACGACAATGAGGAGGAAACCACTGACCCTTGAGATTTTCCTCATAGGAAGCACTAAGGGACCCATTCTCTGCAGTTCATCTGTACCAATCCCCGTCCGAGCAGCTTTGGTTCTCTTCTGGACGACAGCCACAGTCACCTCCCCTTCCTCCAATCCTCTTCTCACATCCCACTGTGGTCAGAATGATGGATTTCAGTAGAACTGCCTGTGTCACCTTGCTTACATCTAATAGCCCGACTGAGCTCTGAGGTTAAGGGATAAAATTCGTAACGTGGCTAACAAGGCTGAGCACGACCTACATCCCCCACCAGCCTCTCCAGCTGTTTTCAGGGTCCTCACATTGTCACTCTCTCTCCTTCAGCTCCATGGTCCTTCGGGCAGCATACGGCATGCTGTTGCTCTTGCTGTTCCTTCCGCACCACTTCCCCGTCTGTGATGCTAGTGCCCACTTACCCTTCCGATAGCAGCTCCAACACCTTCGTTATAGCTCAGGATCTATTTGTGTTGAATATTCGCTTACATAATGCTCATTCCTTTGGAGCACTTATTCATATTGGCCTATGCTTAGACTTTCATGTTTATGATTATCTTCTTCACTTAATAATTAACATTTTGCAAACCCTGGGAGGACAGGTCTGTCCTTGTTACCTTTGTTTGTTCTTGCCACAGTGACATATGATAGGTGTTTAATAAATATAAATATCTTTAAGACGTTATTTATTTTCAAGAGAGAGAGAAACAGTGTGAGTGAGGAGAGGGGCAGAGGCGGAGGGAGAGAGTCTCGAGCAGACTCTGTGCTGAGCTCTGAGACTGACGTGGGGCTCCATCCCATGACCTAAGCCTTAACCGAGAGTCAGACGCCCACCTGACTGAGCCACCGAGGCACCCCTGGTAAACATTTTTGAAAGAGTGAATGAGGGAAGGAAAGTTATACTATAAGTTAGCTCACTCATAAACACAAAAGCTCTTTTATTTTTTTTATTTTTATTTTTTTAACAAAAGCTCTTTTAAATAAAAATCAAACTGGTAGTATAATATGGCAAATGAAGGTGCCAAGGGACAAGCATTAATCGTTTCATTGGTAGAGCTAGTGTTATTGCATAATGGGCCCATCGGGTTACCTTCATCTAATCCATTTAATATTTGAATCAACAAATTGTTATTTCATGTTCTTTCCATAAACCTTTTGATTCAAGTTAGCTCCTGAAGTGCTTAGGTTTACAGGAAGAAAATATAATGGCTTATAAAACTGTGAACATGCTGGCTCAATTGTTGGTTTTGCAGTTCATCATGTAGGCCACTGTGAGCATTCTGACTTTATATAAAGTTTTACGTGTTAGTTACTGTCAGTATAGCCTTAGGAGGTGGTGTCCTTTCAAAATAGTGACAAAATTAAGTTGGGGGAATTTCTGGATTTCGCTATAACTATGACCTGTGAAAAATTTACTGAACAAGTTACCTTATTACTCTGTATTGAGGATGGTCCTCTGGTCGTTTCCAATGTATAGTCCTTTATAATGCACCCTTTAATGTGAGATGCTGCTATTGTGGACTTCTGCACAGGATCAGAGAAAAAGAACTCTGTATGTGTAGGAGAACAGAAACCTTCATTTAACAAACATCTCCCGAATGAGATCGAGAGATGAAAAAAGTTCTTGACCTTGAGAAGGTTACAGAAAAGTAAAACATGAATCAGTGAAATAAAAGAAAAAAAATAACAGTGGAGGGGAAAAAAAAAAAAAACACCAACAGTGTTTGTGTTCAGGGATACTCCAGAGAAAAAATAGAGACACCTGAGTCAACTTGATGAAGAAATGTGATGATAACTAGATCATGGGGCAAATAGGAAGCAAAGATATTTTATTGTATTAGTCGAATGATCAGCTAAACCAATGACACGTTTAATTTTTTATGGACAATAAGTTGGTAATAAATGAAGGAAAAGATTAAAGTATGGAATTCGAAAAGTAAATAGAATAAAATACGGAATTCAGAGCATCTTAGAGACAGAGAGTTTGGATGTGTATATTAGTAAAGGTAACCCTAGACATTATTATAGTCTCCAAATTTGTAGTGGATGAGTGTCATAGAAGTTTAGTTAGCCTTCGTGTGTCAGGATGGGTGTCTTCCTTCCCTGTAGTGATTTGAGAACCCGTTTCATCCGTCTTTTGGCTCGGCTAGCCTCTCTGCATCTCTGCAGCTAAGGAGAAAGAGAATGGAGAAGGCATATCCGCTTCATCAATTATCTGTTACATATTCCATTGGTAGGAACTAGTCATAGGGCCGAGCTGGGATCCACGGTAGCCCGACTGGGAAATGTAGCTAATAGATGACACTATAGGAAGAGGGTCATTGTAGGGCAGTTTATGACCAGTGAAGCCCTGTGAAAATCATTGATTTGCATGAAAGCGAGACCTACAGTCTTAGCACGTTAACACGAGAACACTAAGTATGCAGTGAGAGGAAAATATATCCTAGTTTAAAATAACTTCATCCTAAAAGGTACAGTTTTCAGTGTCTACGAAGCATGAGCCTTAACAGGTCTGCCCTTAGGGTTCAGTATAAGGTGGCCAATTTCAAAACATCACTTCTGGGGTTAAAAGACAAATGTTTCTTTTAATTTTGACTTGTAACTCTGAATTACAAACCAAAGGAGTCATTTCTAAGTCAATCAAGTCAGCATCTTTTATCAGTATCTTATATTATAAGCATCCTCAAATAATCTTAAATTCATAGAACATTTTTATCCTCCTTAAGACTCTGAGAAACTTTAATGCATTGTTTTTGATTAAATATTGAAATCTGGACACTGAGTTACACTTAGCAAAGGAATAGATAAAATTGAATTTTTAAGTGTATTCAGTTAACACTCGGGGACATTTCCTTCCCGGCCCTTAAACTGAGCATAATAATATATGCTTATTTATATCCAGGGTCATTGTTGTAAGATTCAAATGAACAAAAAGATGTGAACGTTGTTAGGACATCAGAAATGCTTCAGGGCCACTTGGCTAGCTTAGTCAGGAGTGCAAGTCACTCTTGACCTCAGGGTCGTGACCTCAAGCCCCACAGTGGGCATAGACTTTTTTTTTTAGACTTTACTTTAAAAATGCTTTATAAACACAATATCTAACTGTCATCATTCCGTGTGTGTGTGGCGTGTATATGTATACACACGTATGTGCGCAGCAAACCTAAATTACACGTAGTATTGTCATGGAACATAACTGAAGAATCTATAAGGTAAATTGGAAGAAAACCCAATTTTTTTAATTTATTTATCTCTTATTGAGAGTCTCAACATGCCTCTGTTCCGTATCATCAAGTGTTTAATTGCCTAAAGGCAAGTGTCGTACCCAGTGATCTCTCAGGATGCCTCCAGCCTCCAGTATTCTGTGCAACAGTACAGCCCAAGGGACGTGCAGTTGCACTTCACACGCAAAATTGCAGCTCCCCTTTTGTAGCCTCAGCTTCCCCTTTCCCAGCTTTGGCTCGGCACCACCATTTATGGCGTTCCCTGCCAGCCTAGTCCCTTGTCCCTGCATTTGCCTTTCTTACCCCCTCAGCCTGTCGTGCAGAAGTGAAATTATTCTGTGCTGTGGTTCCCTCTGTTAGCTTTCATCTGGGCCTTCTAGAAAAGGCCTTGGGTAAGCACTACCCAGAAGTCTACGTCAATCTGCCCAGTTGGACAGAGGCTACAGCATGGGAGCAGGATTTGCCAAGACTGGCTTCCCAGCCCAGGACTTACGGCGTGGCCCTGAGTGAGTCGCTTAATCTCATCAGGCTTCAGCTAAGGGAATTACATTAGTTGCTCCCTCCAGTGTAGACATAGTGAAAGATCAATGGGATAATATATGCAAAGTGGCCTTTGGAAGGAAGCAGGGGGGTAAACAGGACTTCCTCGCATCCTTTCCTTGCTTCTAGAGACGAGAGCCTTTCCAGTGGGCTTTGTTGTGATTTCCATGTACGTCGTTTCACTTTCCAGTACTGCTAACAGATCCTGGAGAAGGGATTTTCCTTATTTTTGGCGTGTTATAATAACAATCCCAGGAATCCTCCCTGATAGACCAGAGAGGGTAAATTAAGTCATGAATAGTCACCTTCTTTATGTTTTAAATCCCCAGTTTGATAGGGCTCTTTGTTAATGTTGGGCAAGTCACGGTGTGACAAGTCTCAGGTTCTGTGTCTCTAAAATCTGGTAAATTTAGTGCCGGTTTCATGAATAATGAAGCAAATCACTGTAAAGTGCTTATTTTATGGAAATACTAAATAACGAAGGGAATCCTTGTATTCATTCTACCCATTTTCCACCATCCTGCTCACACCCTGCTCACACCCGTTACGTAGACATACCTGTCTTTTTTTATTCTGATTACAGTATTTTTCACTAGATTGTTCCTAAATTGTGGCCACCAGAGAGAGGAAACCCAGAGCCCGCGTAGGATACAGATGAGGAGGGGAAAAGCGTTCAGTCCATCGGATCCTGTAGTATCAGGAAATGCCTCTTAAATGCAGGCTGTGTGCAGAGGTGGACTGCGAGCATAGAGCCACGTGCGAAGCTGGAGGAAGCCAAGTTGTCCCTCCTGGAGCCTGGCAAGGTTTAGACTCTTGGTGCTGCAAACCATCAGAGAAACCTGGAATATTTTCACAGACTGTATCAGACTGTGTGACTAGGAAAAAAAATAATTTACTGGCCGGGACAATTCAAAGGGTGGAGAAGGAGCCCTCATTCCCCTGGGGGTGTCGAGAACGCTTGCCAATCTTGCAGCAGATACAGTTGAGAAGGCCTGCTCCTGTCTGCCCTCCCCTCTTCCTGGGCTGCGTTGATGGGATCCTAAACCTCATCATCTATGCTAATGTAGTTCTCCCGCCTGCACAGCTGCGCTTCTCCAAGTCTTGACGCAGAAAGTGATTTGAGTACGTATGGGGCTCACAGCTCCGTCTTAATCAAGGACACTGGTGCAAACTGTAGCTTTCAAGTCTTTCTGAACCTTTATTTTCAGCCCTTAAATCTTGAAAGACGCTAACTTATTGTTCGCCTTCTGATTTCATGCTGTATTTACGTGTTTGCTAAGCGACCACGCGGATCGGCGAGCTGTCCCTCTGTGTGGATTTGAGGTGTCTGGACCCCTGGGTGCAAGGGCAACGTAGGCCCAAACCCTGGGGCTCATTCAAAATCCCCTCAAATCCCGGATCTTGAGTAAAGACACCCCTGAGTCACCTGGGGGAAGGGAAGGCTTGCCTGGCACCGTCCTGGTCCTCCCCTGAAACCACGAACGCCCCGTTTCCTCTCCCAGTTGCTGTGCACGGTCCAGGCTCTTCTGCTGGTCTGCGAGGTTCTGCAGGGTCACTGCTATGATCCATTCATCCCCGACTCAGAAGCCAGGTGCTTCCTACTGAATATGGGGTGACAGCCGGGTCTTCACTGGCCTTCTAAGCAGATTGGCCACACTGTGCATCTCACCTTTTGGTGTCACCAGTCACTTCTGTGCCAGTGAGCGTAACCCGCTAGTGTCCTGGGCAGACGGGGCTGTACGGCTGCTTATTGTGCTGACACAGACTCGGCCTGATGGGCCACCTTGTCCATCAGGCGTCCACACCCACGTGCAGCTCAGCGAAGCACGCTCCCCAGTTGGAAGTGCCCATGGGGTGCACGCTCCTCCGTGCCCAGACCTCTGCGGAAGACTCGGCCAGGCCCGCAGCCTCCGCAAGCCTCTCCTCAACTCTCAAAGAAAACATCAGCCCTGCTGCACTGTGTGCAGGTTCTGGTCATTTTTTCCCCCCAAAAAAAACGTTTTTGACTTGCCATATGTGCATAACCAATTATGATGCTCAGTAAAAGAATTATTTTAGAAAATTAACTTAAATTCCATTCTGGACCCAAACATTGCGTTCTGGTCTAACATAGAACTAGAACATGAAATTATAGGCATCAGGCACCTGACCCTTGATTGCAACTCAGGTCATGATCTCAGGGTCCAGGGATCCAGCCCCGAGTGGGGCGTCACGCTTAGCACCGAGTCTGCTTGGGTTTCTCTCTGCCCCTCTCCCCCATGCTCTCTCTCTCTAAGATAAATAAATAAATCTTTTTTAAAAAATTACATGGCATCAAATTTGGCTTCAAATTTCCTACCTTGAAAGTGACCCATTCATGACCTTTTTTACCTGAATCACCAATAATGTTTAATAACTTATTCAAAGGTAAGCAATGTGGGCCGCCCGGCTGACTCAGCTAATGGAGTCTGTGACTCTCCATCTCAGGGCTGTGGATTGAAGCCCCATGTTGGGCAGAGAGATGGCTTAAAAATAAAATCTAAAACCAGATAAAATAAATAAAGGATGCTGAGTGAAGTACCTGGAGAAGGTCGCCACCTGTCGTAGACACGAGTCCGTCACATTTCAGGTGTGGTAAAGTGTTTTCCACCGTCCACCTTTCCCTAGTGCCTTCGGTTACGGGAAGTTACGTTCTTGAACATGACCACCCTACTCCAACTGTGCTTCCTGTCATGAAAACATACTGAGCAAAAATCCATGGAGACAAAATTCTACATGTGCCTTAAATAGTGAAACAAATTTCAAGACATTTCAGAACAAATTAGTCTTTTGTTTGTTTGTTTGTTTGATTATTCATGAGAGACACAGAGAGAGAGGCAGAGACACAGGCCGAGGGAGAAGCAGGCTCCATGCAGGGAGCTCAATGCGGGACTCGATCCCGGGTCTCCAGGATCACGCCCTGGGCCGAAGGCAGGCGCTAAACTGCTGAGCCACCCAGGGATCCCAGAACAAATTAGTCTTATCATTGTACAAAGTAAATAAATATTTGCAATACTTACAATTTTATTTGAATGTGTAGTAATCTGGATACGTTTATGTATCTTTCAATGGACAGGCCACTTAGGGTTTACATGGATTTCTTTTTTTCTTTTTTTTTTTTTATGGATTTCTTTTTTAAAGAGGCATGTTTTTTTACACAAAAACAATCATAAGCCAGAGCATACATGGTTCAACGTTTTGAAGCATCTCAGTGAGAAGTAGAAATATTGCTGTTCTTGGCAAGCCAGGAAAGAATTGTTGGATCAAGAGAAGTGAAATATGAGAAGTGTAGATGTTTCATGAGAAAATCCTTGCAGATCAATGCCTCTTGAGTTATAAAACTGAGAGTGAGCTAATCCTTAAAAGGCCAAAGTCAGAGAGAAGTAATGAAATGTACTAAGAATAATAAGGTAGTAAAGGTCGATAAATAGGAGTAGAGCGTGATAGAAAAAATAAAATGTGCAACTATTATATTGCTTTTTAAAGTTTTTGCTTCAATTTCATGCTAGCTTTTAAAATATAACCTAAAGTATTTTTCCTTTGGCTCTTAGTCCTCAGGCAGTACTAGATATGAACATAACCTTCATTTGTTTAGAAATGTAATTTCATTTTCCATAATTACCATCCTAACTGCTATTACGGTAGGGCTTTGTTAATTCACGCTAATGACAGGGAGACAATTGCTGAATTTTGCAAATTACTAAGTATGTGAACAAATACAATAAAAGTCACGGATATTTTATCTCAGGATGTACTTTATTCATTTATTTTGACAATTTTAGTTTAGCTCTTAATTATTCTGATAATGCTGGGACTAGTCAATATTCTAATGCGTATTCTGTGAAACTTAAAATACTCACAAGAGATGCTTTTTTCTTTTTTTTTTTTTTGGCCAACAAATTGCTTGGGTTAGCTAGTTTAGAATACCAAATTATCCTAAGGGATAATTAATAAATAAGGTTTGCTTTCTTGGGAGTGTACTCAACATTTAGGATAGCAAAAACGGTTGTTTGCTATACCTGTATAATGTGATTTGGAACTTGTATTTCTTTTAAAATAGTTTTAACAATAAAACAAAATAACAATAAAACAAAAAAGTTTTAACAATCTTCATTCATTCCTGATTCCCTTCTTTAGTCATCCTGAATTAATGGAGTATTATTATAATTTATCTTGAACTATATTTTAAGCTAAATGTCTTCTATCTTACGTTAGTTACCGTTATTATAACTTAGTTTTAGATAGGACAGATTCCCAATCTGTGATTCTTTCCCCAAAAGTTTGTTTGCTCTTCTGTAAAAATTCAAGGTATCAACCACTTGAGTTAAAAAAAAAAAAAAAAGAACTTTAAAATTTTATCTACAAACTGTGACTTGGGGAAGAAGTTTTAAAGGTTAGAACTCCAGAAGGAAGCTTGAGTTTTTAGGTTCTGAGCCTGAGTCATAAAATGTACAGAGGCACGAGCTCTACCCCCACCCCGAGTCTCTAGAATTTTAGTTTCTGAATACTTACACTACCACTTTCCAGGAACGTTTTTATTTTATTCTGGGGCACCAACTTGTATTCCGAATGCTATGACTGTGTGGTCTTAAATCAGCATAATAGAAGCAGGCATAAGTGAAATAAATTCAGACTTCCTGCTTACTATTCTGAGGGCACAATTAAAGTATCTAGCAGGAAGTCCCAGTCTTTCCCCAGGTGGCCACATACTTGGTGAATTCCTGCCTTTGCAAGGGTTGAAAGGACTCCCAACACCCTTCCACCATACACCCTTCCTATGACTCTCCAACATGAACATCCTACAGTCTTCTCCTTACGAATGCAAGCAAACACCGTCCGCCTCTGCAATGCCATTGACTCATGCACTAATCACTTGCAAAACTGAGTGACAAAAGAAAACCTATCGTAAATGCCCCGTTGACCTGTATGACCTCAGCAAAGCCAAGCTGAGACTTCTTCAGTTTGTTTCTACGTACTCCATCTTGTCCGAACTCTCCTTTAGAAATATATCCAATTTTCCCACGTTAATAACTTGATTGTATCCTAATTGTTTACCGTGTATTTCTAATACTCACAGTCTGGCCAAAGCACGTTTTTCTTCTCCTTTGACAAAAGATAATCTCCCTCCATAATCCTGGGATTTCCCTCAGTTTCTAAAATCTTCCCCACCGGAGGATGGAAGCCACTGCCTTTTATCTTGACGCAAAGCCTTCTCACCAGGTCACACGCCTCGCCTCACCATGCTGACAAATGAGGGTGTTCTATATATACGTTCTCTTTTATGAATTTTTATGTACAATTCACCAGACATTACTTTTTGATTCTGATTCAATTCAGGATTTAACTAATCGATATTGAGTGCACATTTCAGAAAAATGGCAGAGTGTAGAAGAAGGAGAAATGGATCTTAAATCAGAAGGTTTGGGATGACTCCCAACTATGAAATTTATGTGGCTTTGTCGGGGGGACATAATTCCATTAAACTCTCCTGAGGTTGTCTCCTCACATAGAGAAGGAAGATTATACTTGAAGGTAAAAATGTGAGGATGTAAGCTTTACCTACAATAAACTTCTTAAGGAAGTTTCTTATTACCTCCTTTTGTTCCTGTTGTACCCAACAGAAAATTTCAAATATAGTGCTCAGCACCCCATGTACCCCCAAAGAAAACAGATTGAATTAACTTCAGAAACTTGATGACTAGAACTGGGTATTTTATTGATTTGTTCATTTTTTTAAAGTATCAAGTGTCCAGTAAGCCAACAAAATAACTGAGAAATGAAACTTAATGGGAGGAATTGATTTAATCCTTAAATATCAAGTTTTAATAACTCCCCATTATATAAACCATTTATCTAAATTTGCAATTGTTTTAATACTTATTTTTTAAATGTCAAGAGATTCGTGCTGGACACGTTTTCAATACAGAGTACTGTGATGTTTGTCAATCTTTCAATTTCTATTGATATTTCATTCATTCATTATCAGAAGGACGATAAGCCGAACCACCCCCCCTCCAAATAAGCATCCGGAATCAATTTTGATATAAAGGCCATAAGTCTTTCTTATACCTGAGAGCACATGAAATATTTGACTTTAATTCAATAATAACAACAATGGATCATCCTAACTTTTGTAACTCGTGATAATATAATGAAGTACATCAGATTCACTGAGTAATTATGGGGGCACTTCATCAGATCTGCACCCTGTGCTGGCTGAGGAGTCACATCGATATATTTACCCTAATGTATATTGTTGCACAGTATATAATAAATTCTCTATTTTATGGTCTTCTGGGAACTGAGGGAAATGATTCAATTAGCAAGAACACGTGAAATGAGGGAAATTAAATCAACTTTAATAAAAACATCTATAAAACATGTTGCAAGCGAAGTATAGTGGCGATTAGGGACCTCATTCCTGGAAATCGATAAAACACTTGAAGGGTCATATTTTTTATAACTTCTTGCCTGTTAGTTGGACTCAACTCAAGGGCATCCCTACAACTGCCACACACCCCAAGACTCCTGACTTTAGGGGTGTCGCATCTCTAATGAGGTTGCCGGGGTTGCATTAGCCCTAAATATTAAATTGGGCCTGAGAAAGCTTCACAGCCAAGTGATGTGTGAATTTAACAAACCATTGGCAGGAAATGCATGCAGAAAGGTCAGCCTCAGGAAGCTTTTTGTTTTCCCTAAATACTTAAGGTTCCCTTGACTAGAAATGGTTTTCATCCAGTTCCTGCTCTTCATTCTGATTGTGGGACTTTGTATGGTTTCTGCTGCCTCTTTATACATTTATGTATTTTTTCAACTGTTCTAAAATAGCTGTATGTTTTTAATTGCCATTACAAAATAAATAAATGTGTGCACATTTTAAACAAAGCAAAAAATACAAGTATAATGTCTTCACTGCCCCCACCCTGCCCCAACCTCCTTGTTCAGTTTTACTCTCTCAGGTAATTGCTGTTTACAGTGTATTATGTCTTTGTCTTCTAGAAATATGTCTGTTGACTTACGTGGAGAGAGAATGTATGCATATTCTATGCCACCACGTATGTGTTCTCTGTATCTGGGATTATGTTATACTTATTATTCTGATGGAGTTTTTTTTACTTAATAATATATATATACCACATTCTTTGAAAAGTTCCATTTTATTGCATAGAATGAATATACTGTAATGTATTTAAGCACTGCTTTTGGTGAATGGTTTGGTTGTTTTTTTCTACTCCCAAGATTATACACAATTTATCTATAATTCCTTAGTGTATTTATATATTACTTTTTTAAGTTTACATTTCTTAACAGTCAGACTGTGTGTGTGTAATGAGATTGTCTTAGGCATTAGCCTACTTCAGTATTTCAACACATTTAGCTAATAATTTGAAAAAAAAACAAAAACAAAAACCTTGGTCCTTTCACTTTTTTTTTTTCCTGCCAACTGCCCCCAACCCCATCCTCCAGGCTATAAACTTCAATTTTTTTAAAGATTTTATTTATTTATTTGAGAGAGAGAGAGAGCATGAGTAGTGGAGCAGCAGAGGGAGAGGGAGACAGGGAGCCTGACTCCTAGGCTCAATGGACCCTGAGATCATGACCTGAGCCAAAGGCTGATGCTTAATTGGCTGAGCCACCCAGGCGTCCCTGAACTTCCATATTAAGGTTTCTTCTAAAAAAAAAAAAATAAAAAATAAATAAATAAATAAAGGTTTCTTCTAGGTCACTTAATGTTGTGAGTCTTGATGTTCCTCTGTGTAGATCTGCAGGTCTCTTAACTCTGATGGACTTGGTAGCCAGTGTGTTCCCACTGGTATGAGGTCTTCCGGAGACTCCTCACAGACTCCCATGTTGAAGGGACATCTTCCTCACCCTAAGAGAAAGTAGGAAGAAATTGGCCAACAGGACTGAGATTAACCATAACAGTTCTTCTGAGGACTTACTCTTATTTCTCCTGCCACTTCAGAGATTTAGAAAGGAAAGATGTTCGGGATCCCTGGGTGGCGCAGAGGTTTGGCGCCTGCCTTTGGCCCAGGGTGCGATCCTGGAGACCCGGGATCGAATCCCACGTCAGGCTCCCGGTGCATGGAGCCTGCTTCTCCCTCTGCCTGTGTCTCTGCCTCTCTCTCTCTCTCTCTCTGTGTGACTATCATAAATAAATAAAAATTTAAAAAAAAAAAAAAAAGAAAGGAAAGATGTTCAATCAGCCATCTTGAACCAACCTTGGATGGCCTTTATCATTGATACAGGCTACAAAAATTTTAGGGCAGCCCGGGTGGCTCAGCAGTTTAGCACCACCTTCTGCTCAGGGCGTGATCCTGGAGACCCAGGATCGAGTCCTGTGTCGGGCTCCCAGCATGGGGCCTGCTTCTCCCTCTGCCTGGGATTCTGCCTCTCTCTCTCTCTGTCTTTTATGAATAAATAAATAAAATCTTAAAAAAAAAATTTAAATGGTTCTAGGCTTTTTTCAAGACCCAGGTTAGGGAACTACCAGACCCTACACACACACCCCCTTTATTTAATCTTCCTCCTGGTCAATGAACGTCTTTATGTTCCCATAGCTCTTTGGTTACTGTTCTATCACAGTGTATCTTGCACTCTGCATTGTAGACAGTCGTATGTGTGTGTCTCTTTTCCACGCTGGACTCTTGGTTAATTAAAGAGCAGGACAATGACTAATCCATCTTTGTACGGAAACATAATGCTCACAGGAAAGATAAGGAGGTATTATGAATAAACCGATGAATGTATGCGGATCTGTGAGATGGAGTGAGTACTGTGCACTAAGGAGCAGCAGGTTGTAGAGCAGGGATGTGTATCCATCTGATTTGATCCCAAAGAGTTGCTGTGACCTAATTGTGGGAAGTAATCAAATAAATACATTTTTAAAACATAGCTATGATTTTTTGTTGTCGTGCTACGCAATAATGTATTACAAGGATTCAGATATATTTACTTTTTCTCTGTGATTTTATTACTTTTCTGCTACAAAGACAAACATTGTTCCCATACTCTCAGACCCTCAGGGAAGGAAGAATGATTTTCACAGTAGTTTATACAAACACTGCTTTTTAAATTGGATCAGGAAAGCTTCTTTAAAAATGACAGCAGTCACAGAATTTAGACTCTCACTTGCAATATAAAATTAAATTTTCAGCTTCTCCTAGCTGTGGGGAATGATTTAGAGGTTAGATCGCAAAGGAGAACTTATTACATGCATAGAGGTGGTTTTGAAAGTGATAAATTATAAAAAAATAACAACAACAACAAAATTGGTGACATATTAGAAGGTCACTTAGCAATGAGCTACTCTAGTTTGGGGTTCTCAAATCAATTTAATTAATTATACAATTTGGACAAAGCGTGAACTCATAGACATGTAAGGTATTCTATGCCATTTAAAAGTAAACTAAAGTAAGACTAAATTAAGGCCAGAGTAAATATTTTCTATATTTTTGGACTCTCTCCACCTTAATATACTCAGACTGGCCAGTACCTCCCAGAACCTGGGACAGAAATTGAGTGACTTACAGAGATGACACAAAGGTGACACACACTTCCCTGCCATGATTACACTCTTTGCAGCCATGGCTACGATATCACAAAATCCTTCAACTTCGTCCTGAGGTTAGCTCTTTCCAAATCATGCATAGTGATAACCCTTGTTCCAATTTGACCACTGCTCTCAGCTTCACTGACTCTTAACTTCAGTGCATTGACCTGTGGGGCACCTAGGAGGGTAAAGCTACAGCATTCGGGGACCTCCAGGTTAACAAACCTGTTTATAAACCTCTGTAACTAATTATTTCCTGCGATTTTTTTTTCCACTAGCAACTAATATAGGATCCAATACAGAAAAGGTATATGTTATGAGTTGATGCCTCCTTAAAACGATGTTTGGAAAAATTTTCTGCTTTATGTTTTTCCTCCTTGGTTGTTGGTAGCTTCCACTACTAAGGAAGGCCAGTGACGTTAGAATACAGCAACTGTGTGTGGTTATCTGGGAGCACACGGGCCCATTTTTAAACTAAGTCCAGGGCCTGCTTCCATCTCCTTTCTTCCCTTTTAGGTTCCCATAATGCTGGTGTATTAAGGTTTGACGTTAGACGGTGTCTAAGTTTGAATTTAAGTGAGAAAGATACTCTCTTAGTGGCTTTTTTCGGCAATGAAACTAAGTATCTGAATTATTAGAATGTAAAAGATGCCAGGATTTCAGATATACTTGGGCCATTTCACCTTCACCCTCTTCTCTTCTAGAAAGCTTTTCATGGCAGCCCTCCAGCTGCTTTTTTTCCAGCTGAATTTGAAATGCTCTATTACCTTGGCTAAATTTCAACTATGTCAGTAAAATCCCAAAGAGCAAATCAAGCTAGTAGCAAAAGTGCCTTTCCTAAACAAATAGACTGCTAACCCCGCTATATGAGAAGAGACACCCTACCACCAGGATTATTTCATAGTCACTTTTAACGAATGCAGTCATTTGCTTGTGCAGAGGCGGTCAGTTGTCTAACTCGAGTTGAAACACGGTTTAAGTGACCTGCCTGTCTCTTTGGACAGAACACAGTCACAGCAGCCCTTGAGGAGCACACTCCACATGCTTCCAGTAGGACCAGCACTCCCGTACCCACCGCTGTGAACTGCTGGAGACCAGCCTCCACATAGGACGCTCTCCGCTTTCCGCTAAGAAGTGATCAGTCCTGAATCCACCGTGTCACACGTCCTTGATTACTTCGGCTTCTCTAAGAGGTTCATTCCTTTTTCTTTGGCAGCAGATTATTCCAAGCGCATGGTTGCTGATGATTACCTCCGCCCACCCCCTGCTTCCTGGTAGCTAGGTAACGGAACGTTGGCTTCCCTTCCGAAGACCGCTCACTGCAAAGTTAATACCTGTTCTACTCTTTCACCGTGCGTGCCGAGTCCATGAAGGCCCTCCGTCTAGCACTCAGATACGTAGTCATCCCTCCTAACTAGCTTCTCTTCCATCCCACCTTCTGTACCTGCTCCCAGCGCTCCCCAGACCTGGGCAATACCAGTCATCAGACGCAGCATCTCTAAAAATCTCAATTTCAAATATCCCATTGTCTGTTCACCACACATTTACCTACCCTGCTTCTCCTAGCCCAACTCCAAACATTATTTGATTCCATGGGTACCTGCAATTCATTGATGCTACCAATTTTCTTACTGTCCCTCACTCCGTGTAACTTTAGTCACTGTCCTTTTACATAACTTCCGATTACATGATTCATCATCATAATTATTACACCTTTGCATACTTCTTCATGTTCTTGGCCCCTTATCAACCTCACTGGTCATACCCCAGCTCTGGTTAAAATCCAGCTCTCCTCCTACTACCAGCCTCCATCTGACCCTGCACATAGTTGGAGAAAACGAACAGTGATACTGACTTACGGCCACAGATTTTGGACTCTGCGTTGCCCAGAAATCCTACTGTATTTCTGTCGTCAATTCATGCTCCCATCCTCTGAAATAACTATTTGATACCTTTTCTTCTCAAACCTCAAGTGTCTCTGCCATCCCACCTCTCTCAGCTGACTACCTTGATTTCTATATCCTCTTTAAAAAGGCATCCAGATGATAAATTTCTAATTCTTTCACCACCAAATCTACCAACCTGCCTTCACCTTTGCTCATATACTTCTCTTTACTCCTGTTTCAATGGAAGAAGCTATTGAATTCCAGTAATTTAAATGGCATCCCACACCTCCTCATGCACTCAAAGTCCTGGCTCTTGTCATTAATTTCATCTTTCTTCCGTACTGATTGATCATTCCCATCAGCATATCCACTTTCTGTAATGCCCCTGCCTTAGGAAAAACCTCTCTTGATCACATACCTCTCTCCAGCTGTCACCCTTTATGGAAAAACTGCTCAAAAGTGTGTTTCTATTACCTTCTTCCTTGATATTTTTTACCATCAGGCTTTCAAGCCTACTTTCCCCCTGGAGGCTCTCTTTTCTGGGTCACCAGTAATATCCAGGCTGCTTACTCTAGTGGCTAATTCTCAGGCTCCATTCTATTTGATAATTCCTTTGGACATAGTTAATTACCACCTCCTCTACAGAAGACTTTTTATGCATGGCTTCCATGCCACCACACTTCTTCAGTTTTCATCCTATTTGAATAGCTACTCTTTTAGGTTCATTTCTTGGTTCTTTTTTCACTTTCCAAGAAACGTTGGAGTTCTTCAGCTATCTGACCTCGGGCTTCATTTCTCTTTAATCTATACTTACTCTCTAGGTGATCTTATCCAGTCTTCAGGCTTTAAATATTGCATAAACGCTCAGGCCTCAAGCTTCAAATTCTCCTCTGAGTTCTGCTCTGCTGTCCAGTAGGCATATCAAACAGAACTCTTGATGTATGAGATGTGGGGATTAAGTCATAACTTTAAATTTTATTTTTAAAAACCAGAAACGTATCAAGGAAAATGGTGATTCTTATTAAATCTCTGCAGTGATTGCATCAGTGCCAATTATATTCTGAAATTTTCTCTGTGGTTTGAATGCACTGCTAGTGTTTCTTTTAAGTTAAAACTTAAGACTATATCAATGCTCTTTAAAAATATCAAATATCAATACCTGCAAACATGTGACAAGGCTGCAAGAGAAATAAATCAACAAATAAACTCACATCTAAGTAAGATTTAAAGTATGGACAATAAATCTCAAAATCACTTAAACCAAGTCTAAAGTTATTATTTTTTTTAAGATTTACTTATTTGTTTGAGAAAGAGAAAGAGTGTGCACACACACAAGTATGTGGGCAGAGGGGGCAGAAGGAGAGAAATCCAAGCAGATTCCTGGCTGAGCACAGAGCCTGGGCTCCCTCAACCCATGAGATCATGACCTGAGCCAGAATCACCAGTTGGACACAACCAACTGAGCCCACCCTGGCGCCCCTGAATCATTATTATTAATATCCTAATAAAATCAATAATGTAGTATTTAAATTGTTATATCCCAATTTTAAAATCCTGTAATTTAATTTAAAAAAAGATATTCACAGAGCTAATTGTGACATATGCAATTTGAGGAAATCAGGACTAAGTACCAACTACAGAAAATAAAAGTAGCCCCAACTGAAATTTAAAAATCATACAGTTCTCTCAAGTCACCGCAAAAACAAAAGACAGCTAAAAAAAATTTAAATTTATTGGAAGAATGGTACAGAAAAGCAGTAGAATAGGAAAAACATGAGAAAGTAAGATGGACTATATCAGTTATGAAATAAACAAATGGAATAAAATGCCCAATTTAAAAAATATAGATGCCTTTTATAGGAGTCATATTTAAGACAAAATAACTAATTATGAAAAATCATGGTATAGGAAAACGCTCACAGGGCAATATAAAATGAAGACATAGGATAAGCTACTATATAGTCATATTATTGGAACGTCAGCGTATGTAAATATACACAACACACACGCACCCTCCCCTGGGAGGATATAAAATAAATGTTTTTAGTAGTTCTCTGGTGGAAAATTGACAAGTGGTTTAACTCTCTTCTCTTGGCTTCTCTGTATTTTATATCTTTGTCAGTAAATAGTCTTGATTTTAATATCAGCAAAAGTTAATGCCAGTATATTATTTACATGAATCACCATTCATCTTTAAAAACCATTAGTCTCAATCCATTTACAACTTATTTCCCCTTGAATTCAGGACTTTGGAAGTCTACTCCACTTACCAACTTTTTAATCATTTTTCTGTCCTTTATGTTATGTGAAAACTATTCCAAAGAGGTCTAGCTTCTGTTATTTAGGGACTGTGCATGTTCTTACATTTAGCCAAAGCCTTCAAGACCCAGTTCAATTTTCTATCCTCCAGGAGGTCTTTGAAATCATCCTACCTTCTGGATTCTTCTCTCCATAGATTCTGATAGCATTTTCTGTATTCTTCACCTCACACTTGACAAAGTATTTCTGTCATAGTTTTTAATTTCAGTAATACTGTTCCCTAAGTATAAGAGGTAGGATTTTAAAAACAGGGAAATACCCTACATCTAACTCAGAGCTCTACCTAAAAGGTCCTTAACAAATTTTGGTGTTGCTCTCAGTAATGATGACATGTGGGTAAATTAACATAAATACATTGTTAATATTTGAAAATAATTTCTATTAAACTGAGTCATATATATGTTTAGTCTCAGAATATGGAAATGATTGGTCATTATTAATTGGTCATATTAATTGGATAACTGGATCTACAATATCCCACTCTACCTTCATCTTGCCAAGATCTGTCCATGGTTCCCCCATCTTGACATATAAATATTTCCGCAGATCTCCCTTTGGGGTCTTTTAACCACAGTGAGTAAAGGGAGTTAATACTTTGAATATCAATTACATAGTATGACCCTGGTTAAATCATTACTGGTACAGAATAAGTAATGAGAGTGACCAGGTGAAAGAATCATTGACAGTCATCCCAGTAATAAAAGTAGAATGGTAAAGCCAAGAAAAATTCTCTAATTCCCTGGTGCAGTATGTCATCTAGAGCTCAAGGATTTTGAAAAAACATCTTTTTTGTTTGTTTGTTTGTTTTTTTTTAATTTTTCATTTATTTATGATAGTCACAGAGAGAGAGAGAGAGAGAGAGGCAGAGACACAGGCAGAGGGAGAAGCAGGCTCCATGCACCGGGAGCCTGACGTGGGATTCGATCCCGGGTCTCCAGGATCGCGCCCTGGGCCAAAGGCAGGCGCTTAAACCGCTGCGCCACCCAGGGATCCCGAAAAAACATCTTTGCTATACAACATTTCATGGCAGTCTGGAAAATAGATACTAGAAATGTCTTTTGTATGAATCGCCCATACAGAAGATAACCAAATAATTTTTGTAGATGCTCTCCATACAAGAAGGTGAAATGTAGCTCCCACTCTTTGAGTGTAGCTGTGTTTGGTGATAGGTCATCAAGGAGTAGAGCGTGAAAGGAGCAGGAGTGGGGAATAACTTACCATTTGAGGAAACCTGAAAAACACTACCTCCGCCATGTGATCATCAATATAAGTCCTATTGATAGCACGTGTCATTTTATGTTGAGGTAAGAATGAGATTTTACCTCTGAGGTCTAATTCCCCCAAACCCCTAACTTCAGTCTAACTACAAGAAGAACAACACACAAACCCAAATTGAGGGACAATCTCCAAAATACTCAGTTAATATTCCTCAAAACTATCAAGGTCATCCAAACGAGGAAAATCTGAGAAACTGCCTACCCCTGCCTAGAGGACCCAAGGATCTGACTAAATGTATGGCGGTGCCCTGGAGCAAAGAATAGACATTAAAGCTGAACAAAGTGAGGACTTTAGTCAATAGCAATATACTAAGGTTGATTTCTTAACTGTGACAATGTCATCATAGTAATGTAGTGTGTTAACAATCCTAGAAACTAGGTAAGGGGTATATAGGACCTCTCTGTACTTTCTTGGCAACTCTTCCATAAATCTAAATCTATTTTAAATCAAAGTTTAGGGGTTATGTATGTTTAAAAATGTCTCTTATATTGTCCACCATAAAATAATATTTATTGTTTATAGAAAATACTCCACATACCATGTCAAATAGAGTGGAAAATAAATAATTTTTGATCTTTGATATGTAATACTCTTTAAATGAAAAGTGTGCTGGTTAAAGAAGAATGTATTCTGGAAAGTCATTCTATCACTCCAGCAAGATTGTGTTTTATGCGTAGTCTTTGGTTTTAAAGAGTTGTAACTGCTACAAATACAGTTGAAATACACGTCTCCATAAATAAGAGGGAAAGTGGATGAATCCCAATAAAACGTTACTATTATAGTAATCTTATGGAGAATTATGGGCTATTCTATATCCTTTAGATGTCTTCATTCTGCTGTAGCTAAAGTATGACTTACTTCTGTTATTATTCTCTTTCACAGATAACAATATATACACATTCAGCGTGCTTTTCTCATCTGACACACATAGTTCAACAATGCAAGTTTACTTCTGCTGATTTGTACACTTTTAGCCATAAATGGTTTAATATTATTTTCCTTCTACTGTTACATTACAGTTTCTCGTTTCCTCAGGGGGAAAAAAAACTATCATAGACTATCTTATAAACTTTTATTTAATAAGTGTTTTATGCAACATTTAGATGAGGACATGTCCTTTGTTCTAGTAAAGCTTGTTTTAGAGGTGGCAGGTCGGGATCCCTGGGTGGCGCAGCGGTTTGGCGCCTGCCTTTGGCCCGGGGCGCGATCCTGGAGACCCGGGATCGAATCCCACGTCGGGCTCCCGGTGCATGGAGCCTGCTTCTCCCTCTGCCTGTGTCTCTGCCTCTCTCTCTCTCTCACTGTGTGCCTATCATAAATAAATAAAAATTAAAAAAAAAAAGAGTTGGTAGAGGTGGCAGGTCAGGTAGAGTTCACTTGCTACAAAAATCTATAATCTTCAAAGGAAGAAACTGAGGTAGAGAAGGTTAAATCATTTACCAAACAGTACATACTTAATTGCAAAACAGGTCCTAGAAACCAGACTCCTACTATTCTAACACACTTCTGACAAATTAGTATTTACAACAGTTATTCTCCCCCATGTTTTGGATTTTAATAAAATTATTTGAAATTCTAGTTCTCATCATTTCCAACAGAATATTTGGTGTTCATGTTTTGACAAATGGAGCAACCATTTTAAAATTGTACTGTGTAGTTTGTGGATGATAGTAGGAAATAAATAAATGTGCTGTCTGCAGCAGGTTAAAGGGATCCAGCTGAAGGATAGTCCACGATCCCCAGAAGACCCTTCAGCATGGTCTTCAGTGCTGAATTACTTAGGTATGCACACGTGTGACCGCACGTGTGTGTGTGTGTGTGTGTGTGAGAGGGGTACAGTTGAAAGATAATTAAAAAGAAAATATAGTCCACTGTTTCTTTTCTTTTATTCATTTCATCCTAGAAATCTCCAGGTAATATGGCCACTAGTTAAGGTAGTCATCCATTTGAATTATTTTTTAAATAGACAATAATTATTTATAATATATGAATTATATGTTATATATTAATATATATTAATTATATGTTATTATAATTATGTTATATATTAGTATATGTATTAGTATACTAACATACTATGTGTTAAATATATATTATGGATAGATAAATCCATATATAACATATCTTATAGGCAAGACCAAAAGGAGAGATTATTAATCAAAAGTCAAATAGATTATCAACTGATAGATATTACAGATGGATATGCATATATCTTTACCTGTATTCTTCTTCAGAAACACTTAAATCCTAGCATCGCTGTCTGTTTCAGTTGCTTTGCATATTTCCCTTAGGAGTTCAGGGACATTTATGGCAATTGTCTGATTTGATTGCCAAAAACCTCCAAACTCAAAACCCAAGTCACTGAAGAGAAAGCTCTGAAGAGAGCTTTGGGACTTAGGATCCGTTTGCTGATTCCTTACAGGGTGTCCCCATGTCTGCAATGCATTTGGTAGAAAAACAGGGTGCTCACTCTGAGCTTGCTAAGCAGCAGGGCAGCAGAACTATGGAAGGAAGGTTGGAACATGAGTCTCTTAGGGGTGCTAAGCGACGGCTTCCATGTTATTCTCGAGGGTATGACTTGACTCAACATCACCCAGAATGGATGGGTGGAGCCCACAGAAACAGGCTTTGGCTGTTAATTCTTAACCTAAGATGATACCTAGAGCGGCTAGTAGCATCCCTTTAACCTGAAGTCTTCATATCACAACTCCAATGATGCATAGCACTACATAGATAAATATAAGAAAAAGTGGGGTCTTACTTCTTTCTTGAAGAAAATTTTCTTCTAAAGAAGGGCAAGCCTTTACCATGGTGAACCCTATAAGGTGAGAGTTAGAAAATGAAATAGTGGGATCCCTGGGTGGCTCAACAGTTTAGCACCTGCCTTCAACCCAGGGCGTGATCCTGGAGACCTGGGATCGAGTCCCATGTCGGGCTCCCTGCGTGGAGCCTGCTTCTCCCTCTGCTTGCGTCTCTGCCTCCCTCTCTGCTCTCATGAATAAATAAATAAAATCTTTTTAAAAAAGAAAAGGAAATAGCTAGAACATCAAATGAAATAAGATGTACCTGTAGAATGTTTTAGCAGTAGGTAGTAGGTGCTATATAACAAGGAAAATGCTATTTAAGCTTATGATACAAAATTGTCAGTCACTTTAAGGCTATTTGTATAAATGTTTGTAGAAATTGGTGTATGAGTATACAGACCTTGATAGAGCTATGAATTTATGTTGTATTTTTCATACAAGCTTAGTTTCATGTCCTAATATAGTTACTTAAATATTCTCCAGCTGGCTTGAGAAGACCCATATATAGCATTGTCATACCTTGTTGATAACACTATTTCTGACTGTGTTTTTAAAACATGTCAAAGTTTAAGAGTGACATTACAATTTTTTTTTAAGTAGAGTCTCAGACATTTGAATGATGCCAAAGACCTAGATAAATATTCATATGGAGAGTAATGCTCCAGTTTCACATACTTCTTCAGCAGATCAACTACAAAAGAAGTGGTACCCAATAAGCTGCCTTCTCAGAGGATGGCTGTTATCTACAAAGGCAACTTTCAACTGCTGTAGTAAAGTCAATCAAAATATGATCAAATTCATCAAAATCCTATGTTGACTTTGTTGACCAATTTCTCTGAATGGGATTGATTCTGTTTCACTAGAGAAAGAATAATAACAGCTTTCACTGAATGAGTTAGGCTCTGTCCACTCAACTAAAAAAATATTTTGCAAGGGCAAAGTGGCCAATTTACCAACTTGATAGTTTCAAATTGATCTAACTATTCCTTCGTAACCTTTCTTCAATGTATTTTGAAAATTATTCTTTTTGTTAAAAATGATTTAGGATGGCAGAACTTGGAACAAAATTGTTCATTTACCTTCTGTCTACCCTGGCCTATGCTCTATTTCAATTTCCGCCCCAACACTTTTTTAAATGCAGTGAAAAAAAATTACTAGAAAAATAAGCAAAGACATTTAGAATGCTACCTATTATCAGATTCAAAAATCATAAAGGTATTCATCAAATCGCTATTAAATTTTTAAACCTCTACTCTTCATTTCTGTCCTTCTCTCAACCTGAATGGGAGGGAAGGAGAGAACCCTCATTCTTTTGCATTCCACTGCTGTACAATAGACCCATAGTTTCCAAATCCGGCTCTCCGCAGAATCCCTCCTGGCGAAGCTGAGAGAGGTGTTCTGATTGAGTAAATGTATTCAGAAGATGGAGGAGATGGGAGTAGTTTCCCTTGTAGACTAGGGTGAGGAGTGCTTCATCTACCCACAGTAGAAGTGGCTGAGACAGTACCTCTTGAAATACAGAAAGACTACGGAGCTTGCAAGTTCAAATTCCAGAATCCTCAGTCTGGAAAAGGATTTTCTGGACTCATGAATGAGACTTGCATGCTCTAAGCATGTCAGTCCTTTCAGTTGGCCGCAACCAAGACAGGTCATCATCCACTTAATTCCCAGCTGTCTTTGGCCACGAGCCTGGAAGCACCAGGTGATCTGGGAGTGGGAGGAGGATCTGGGCCTCAGTGGTTTGTGTAAACATGGTGTCATAATTCTTCTGGTCAGGAAGAAAGAGAAATGGACCATATTATGTCATTAATCATCAGAATGGACCATATTGTATCATTAATCATCAGAATTGTACGTACACATGTATATTTGATAATAAATTCACATGCATCCAGAGCAATTCATTAGAAAGCATTTATTTATTTTTTAATAATAAATTTATTTTTTATTGGTGTTCAGTTTGCTAACATACAGAATAACACCCAGTGCTCATCCCGCCAAGTGCCCCCCTCAGTGCCCGTCACCCATTCACCCCCACCCCCCGCCCTCCTCCCCTTCCACCACCCCTAGTTCATTTCCCAGAGTTAGGAGTCTTTATGTTCTGTCTCCCTTTCTAATATTTCCTACCCATTTCTTCTCCCTTCCCTTCTATTCCCTTTCACTATTATTTATATTCCCCAAATGAATGAGAATATATAATGTTTGTCCTTCTCCAATTGACTTATTTCACTCAGCATCATACCCTCCAGGTCCATCCACGTTGAAGCAAATGGTGGGTATTTGTCGTTTCTAATGGCTGAGGAATATTCCATTGTATACATAAACCACATCTTCTTTATCCATCATCTTTCGATGGACACTGAGGCTCCTTCCACAGTTTGGCTATTGTGGACATTGCTGCTAGAAACATCGGGGTGCAGGTGTCCCGGCATTTCATTGCATCTATATATTTGGGGTAAATCCCTGCCAGTACAATTGCTGGGTCATAGGGCATTAGAAAGCATTTAATAACCAATGTCATACTGGGTCTTTTTTTCAGTATCTTTCTTTATGGTGAAGGAATACATCATTATAGTCTTTGTCTTAAGCACATACCACTTCACAATCATTTCTTTGTTCAATGTGATGATTCTGTGACCTATTCTATTAAATACCTTTTAATGCTTTAGTATCAGGAACATGAGTCCATTATTTGCTTACTACATCATGGGTGAATTAATGGAGCTAGAAATAGATCCGAGATTTCAAATCCTCAGGACTCAGCTCTCCACTTTGAAAGGCAATAAATAAATCAAAGACAGTGTCAGTCTCGACTGTCAAACAACAATATCAATAGATTAGATTAGATTCAAATTCATTGCAGTAAGCACTTACCATAAATTGGGTAATTTTATTTCCTTTTTGAGTGTCAACACTCCTTAAGTGTTTTAAAATCAGTTTTATAACTGGTTTTAGGAGAAATAATCATAACACTTGGCACTATTCACTTGGCTAATTATCATGTTGCGTTATTAGGATAAGGCAGTTTTAAAAGAAATGGACTCGTTATTCCCTCCCAAATAGCACAGGATTTCTAATGTATTGATTCTGCATAACTGTGAGGAAAATAATAAATTACCCTGATTAGTGTCCCAACTTCCAGCACAACAATATTTAGTGAATCAGATCTAATGCTAAAATGCTAACATTCTTCTAATTGAAATGCCCAAACCATGTGTCTATGTTCTATTCAGTTCACTTTAGCATGTTTCTTTTTCTTTTTTTTTTTGTTTTTTTAGTGAAATGTGTTCTGTAAGTGACCAAGCCCTCCAAGACCCAGTGGAATTTATTCCTAAATAATCTATAATCTATTGATAGCATCTGATACAATTTGGAAGCCCAAGCATGGTGGCCTGGAAAGCATGGCTAATATTGAAATGCTGTGTGTTCTAACAACTCTTTGCATTAGGATGCAGCAAATAGCTGCTATTTATTGCTCACTTGCTATGCATCAGGCAATGTAATAAATAATTCTAGCTGTTATAACAGTCCTGCAAGGCAAGGGTTATCCCTGTTAACTGGGCCATTTGATCCTATTTGCTCTTCACAGTCAATTTTGACTATTTTGCATCCAGAAAAAGAAAACGCACACAAGCACGCACCCACCCCCCCCCACCCCAACCCACCCCCACACACAGATAATACTCATGCGGGTCTCTAAAGGTATTGAAAAATATTGTAGATTTAATTAAAGTTTTTATGTAGAATATAGATGGTTTCCAATGCATGTGCCACAGAAATCCATCTTTAAAAGAATCATTAAAAGCAGTGTTCTCTCCAAAAGTTCCAGCATCTGTATTTTTCCAGCCAGTCCCTCTGGCTTTGCTCCGTTCCATCCACTTCGCTCTCTGCCTGCTTTGACTGTCTCCTCCTCAGTCCACTTTCATACCCTCTCGCATTTCCTCAGTTTTCTCAAGGAGAGCACGTTTTTCCCTGTCTTCTCCAGCTGATTTCTTCTTACATATCTGTTTCCAGTTCAGCAAAGGACTAGCAACTTTCTGGTTTGGAAGACAGGGGAAGATGGAGCGGATGCAAACTCTTCTATGCTAAAATTCTTCTAATCTAAAATTCTATGCTAAAATCATGTCATAGATAAGAAAAATGAAGTTAAAAATGAGGTTCTGGGGCACCTGGGCAGATCAGTGGGTTAAGCATCTGCGTTGGGCTCAGGTTATGATCCCAGGTCCTGGGATGAAGCAGCCGTGGGCTCCCTGCTCAGTGGGGAGTCTGTTTCTCCCTCTGCACCCCCCCACCCCACGACAGCTTGCTCTCTCTCAAATGACTAAAATGTTTAAGAAACGAGGTTCTGATAAGTGAGGTAGCTTGTTCAGCTTCTTAAGTATTTAAAATACTACTGAGTATTTTAGTATTATTATTTAGTAGTATTTTAATAAGAATTTAAATCAGGTAGTTAGACTTCTTTTAATTACAATTTTCCCCCACTATGTAACACCTTCTTATTGTGGTAGAAATTATATCTAAATAGGTGAGCTTTAAAAGCCAAATATAGCTGTCTTACATATAGGATGTATCTTTTTATATGAAAATCCTATTGATTCTCAAAAACCTGTCCCTTTTATTTTACCTTTCTTTTTAAGCCATTGCTGCACTGCCCATCTAAACATCTAATTTGCAAAGAGGCCTGGAAATTTTTTTTCCAGCAAACCTGCCCTCTGAATGGTAGATATTATTGAACACAGCCAACTCTTATCCATTTCTGATGAATGCCTGCATTTTAGGCAATTATAATCTTCTAAAAAAGATGTCACCTTGTAGGACCTTCCTGGTTACATGTGTAGTTGGAATAGACCACCACACTAACCAGTTAATCTGAGAAACTGACAGAAAATGGACATAATCATATGACTCTTGAGAAAGCAAATATTCCTATTTATTCCATGACAAATTTGAATTATAAGTTTGACAAGTAAAAAGATTAGAATTCATATGGAAATGTTTATTCCTCTCTGAACTTCCCAAAAAGACAAGGTTTTTTTTTTTTAAGATTTCATTTTTAAATAATCTCTACATCCCACATGGGGCTCAAACTCACAACCCCAAGAACAAGAGTTGCATGCTCTGCCGACTGAGCCAGCCAGGTACACCCCAAAAAAAGATGAATTCTAATTGAAGCAGGGGTACATTGTGGATAATAAATTTTGTAAAAGGGATAATGTTCTATGTTAAGGCAAATTATACTAGTTATGAGCAGTAGGAAACAAGAAAGTAAGAAAACTGCAGCTGGGAGGATTAGCAGGAATTCTAAGGAATGGTTCATGCTTGGATTCCATTGTATAATATAGGTACAACTTTATCTCATGCACAATTGGGAGCAAAGATGTAATTTAATTTAGATGTGATCTTTGATATTTTTCTTTATGATGGAATTATTAAAAAGTAGGATTATCATTAAAATGTCTTATTTGTTTTATCCCAAAGTGAACTTTATCTAAGGAAACATGTTATTTTATTTACTTTAAAGATTTTTATTTATTTGCTTATTTATTAGAGACACAGAGAGACGCAGAGACACAGGCAGAGGGAGAAGCAGGCTCCCTGCGGGAAGCCTGACTTGAGACTTGATACCCAGACCCGGGATCACAACCTGAGCCTAAGGCAGACGCTCAACCACTGAGCCACACAGGTGTCCCTAAAGGAAACAGTTTAAAATCTGTTACCATTCACAAGATTCTGGAGACAATTTTATGAAGGATTAAAATCAACCTAAAGTTAGCAGTGGTCTCTTTACCTTAGCTTTGCAATTGGTTGAGCCTTAAAAAAATAAATCTATGCTTATTAAAAAAAAACATATTTATTATTTATAATAAATCTATGTTTGCTCCACCTGCAAACGTCATTTCAACAATATCAGAATTAGATTCTCAGGACAGACTTTGCTCTCCTCCATTTCTGTCCTTGAAAAGAATTACACGTGCGCCCACAAAAAAGCCATTCTCAGTGGCCTTTGCCCATTTCTTAATTCCTTAGTGACTGAAAAAGCTAATCCATTAAACAAAGTAGAAGTTCAAAAATCACCCGGTTGTCTTGGGGAGTCTAGTGATAGGAGATAATAAGAGCAACTGGGTTTAAGTCCGCTGGGAATTCCGTAACTTACCTTGGAAGTAAGAACTAAGCTTAATAACAAAAAAATAATTGAGATAACTCCTACTGAGAGAAGGCCTCCTAACATATACAATACGAGTAGTCTTTTCATGGCTTTGCAACTTATTTTAGAGATCTCTTCGTACTCGTATAAACAGTCTGTCTTTTCCTCCTATATATATGTCCAACCAAACATTGCCATAGATGTAAACTAAATATTTAGATTCTAATCCTGGACACATCTTTGAAAGGAAAAATGTCTTGCAAAAGTAACTCAGTTCAAGCTGGCGTTATATGCAGAATTCACTGCTACTCCCCACCCCTCCGTCTCTGCACGTCTTTGGGCCTCTGCAGGAGTCAGGCAGTGAGCGTGAGTAGCATCAAATAACAAGGCGGGTGCTGGCTCCCTAACCCACCTTCACCGAAGTCAAGCCAGGTCTCACAGAAGAAAGTGGAAAGCCTCAACTAATAGGAGACTATTTGCACATTTGACTATTCAACTTTGTTTTATAGGGGTTACCTAAATAACAAAATGGGGAGTAAACACCTGTGGGAAGATTTTAATTATGTAAATTACATGAGTAAAACATCTTTTCCTGATTCCATAAAGCTTTACTCTTTAATAGAAACTATTTACCAAGTCAGCAGTGAAAGTTGTTAAGGGAAAGAATCAGAGCAATTCCTGTGATGAATTAACCTTTCAGACAGAAATATCTATATCTTTTTCTGTTGTTGTTGTTTTTTTTAAGGATTTTATTGATTTATTTATGAGAAACACAGAGACAGAGGTAGAGACACAGGCAGAGGGAGAAGCAGGCTCCGTGCAGGGAGCCCGACGTGGGACTCGATCCCCAGACCCTGAGATGAAGGCAGATGTTCAACCACTGGGCCACCCAGGCGTCCCTCTATTTCGGTTTTTAACTTTTCTCATTGACCTAATTGAAATTTCAGGTGTAATTTGTGTAGAGTCTCTTTGTACCTGTAGTTTGCAAATAATAGATCAACAGCCAGCCTAGGATTGATACACTATAAAATGAAATGTAGGGTTTAGCAAGCATGACTTTGAAAACAAGATAGAAATGATTGGTGCTAAAGTGGTTTAAAAAAAAAAATACTCAGAGTAACAGAAAAATATCATCCTGAAAATAAATGAAGAACATGTTCTAACCTCTCATTCGGCAACTGTTCTTACAAAAGAAAAAAAATCAAGTTTGAAAGAAATCTTTCTTAGACAGCAAGCTGTTAGAGCTCAAAGATCATGGAATTCAGAATCTAGGGTTAGTTTCTTGACTCTGAGTTGACCATATCCTGAGAAATGTACTTAGACAAAGGAGAAAAATCATAGTTTTTCAAGGAGAGATTGCTCAATAAATTTAAATGAAAACATGCAAAGCTAAAAATATATAATAGCTTATTCGCAATAAATGTAAATGTTTGGTTTTCCTCCCAATATTTTGTCCAGATAGATATCAAACGGTGATCATCTGACCTGCCTCTTCCTCCCAATGATGCCCAATAATTCGGGAAAGCGATGATCTTTTCTACTTTGAAAATCAAAATGTACTAGTGGGTCTCTATGCTTGTTGATTGAACACAGTCCTGGCACTGTCGATGCGACAGGTTCAAAAGGAGAAGATAGGTAAGGTAAGGACACCAACGACAATGCTCCTCTCTGCGTGGATTTTGGAGAAGGGCTCTGTAGAAGCCATTTGAGAGAAATGGTGTTACATGCAATTTTCAAAGTGATCCATACCCCTTATTTGACATGAGCCTCTTCCTAACCATGTGTTTTAAGAGAAAGAAGGTCAATCTATTTCTGTTTTTGAAATTAGAATTCCAAAACTCAAACTATTTAGGTGATTTTTTTTCCACATCAATGACTATTATAAGTCAGAGATACAAAGCTAGATTCCACCAGAATTTCCGACTGTAAGTTGATGGCCTTTTCTTTTAAATGTTTCTGCTTCCGGGAAAACATCTCCTCCCACAGATTCATCCAAATCTTGAGTTGGAGAGTTGAGTTGACAAACTCTTGGGCAATAAATAATTCATTGCGTGCTCAAAAAGTAATCGTGTATGTGGATACGAACGCAAGTCAGATATTAAGTTATATTTACCATTTAAATGTATCCCTTCTGTACATTAGTATCTAGTGTAATATGCATTTTGTGCTGCCTCTTAAATACAAATATCATGTTTTTAACACTGTACTTTCAGGTATGGATTCTCAGTCAATATGAAATCATACTTGTATTTTTCCCACTTACATCCTCATTCTTCCCATGAAGTATCTATATTTTGTTATCCAAATCCGCAGTGATTACAGTTTTCTTATAATCCATGTTCCTCAGCAATCGTGAGCTACAAGCATCAAAACAATTAATGGAAACTAACAGCACATAGTATATATGGAGTTGTGAGGAATTCCTCTGAGCGCCTAGTAGTGCCTTATATTTAAGTCTTCATTCTGTTAAATTAAGATGAGCCTTAAAATGTCAAAGATAGAGAAGCAAATTGTGAATGAATCAAATTTAGCCAGCCTTGGAGTTACTTGGCCAAAATCCCTCGGGCTTGCGTCACGAACCTCAGTAAGGACTCAGGGACTGAGATCATCCCCCATTCTACTCTGATGCTGTCTGAAGAAGTTCTTGCCTCTGAGTTCCCTTTCTAGGAACGTGGATTTTTGTGGGTCATGGTGCTGAGCCTCCATTTCCTTTTCAGTTCCTACTGCAAAAGAATTTTTTTCTTCCCCTATTGCTCTGGCAAAATGGCAAGCAGAGACTCCGGGAGGTGCCCGTTGCGGTCCTGGGGAAGCTCTTCGACTTCTCAGTTGCCTCTGTCTTTCTGTCTGCCGTTGCTGTTCAGGGGTCCAGGCCAGCCAGGGGTGACATGGATTTCACAGTCGGGCTGAGGATGTGGATAAACTATTCACTCATCTTTAAAAAAAAAAGATGTGCTTTACTTAAAATAACTCTAGGCAACTAAGAACTGTGCCGTTCTTCTCTGTTTAAGTGCAAAAAAAAAAAAAAAAAGACTAACAGGTGCTTCCTGAATGCTCTTTGTGTTGTCGCTGGCGTAGAACGTCGTCACATGGTTGATGCTCCGGTAATAGTGACTTGAGACCTGAGTAACCTCTTAAGGAGGTGGGGCCGTCAGCTTTGTTCACTTCGGGTGTCCTGGGGATTCTTGGATACAGCCCTTTTGTCCAGGTGGAGGAGAAGAAACAGTATTTCAGACAGAGCTTCGGCCTCAGACTATGTCACAAACATGTTGTGGGACAGGGACTAAGAGATCTGAACTCTTTGGGGACTCAGTTTCCACATTTGTACATGGAAGCAGTTGTTCCAACTCTAGGACCTTAAGGCGTTTGGGAGTCTCCTCAGTTCCATAATGAGGAAAACGTTTCTCTAGGTAGCAACTGGGTGCTCCGGACGGTTGCCCGAAAGAAGCGACGGGTAGGATTTCCCACAGGGCACACATTTACCTGGGTCACCGAGGCCCGCCTCCGGGGCTGGAGGGTCACCAAGGCCCACCTCCGGGGCCGGAGGGTCACTGAGGCCCACCTCCAAAGCCGGAGGGTCACCGAGGCTCACCTCCGGGGCTGGAGGGTCACCGAGGCCCACCTCCGGGGCTGGAGGGTCACCGAGGCCCACCTCCGGGGCTGGAGGGTCACCGAGGCCCACCTCCAAAGCCGGAGGGTCATCGAGGCCCACCTCCGGGGCTGTAGGGTCACCGAGGCCCACCTCCGGGGCTGGAGGGTCACCGAGGCCTACCTCCGGGGCTGGAGGGTCACCGAGGCCCACCTCCGGGGCTGGAGGGTCACCGAGGCCCACCTCCGGGGCTGGAGGGTCACCGAGGCCTACCTCCGGGGCTGGAGGGTCACCGAGGCCCACCTCTGGAGCCAGGGCAGGAGTCTGGAGACTCCTGCGGAGCAGCCGAGCTGTCACTTGTCGAAGTCGGCCTCGTCTGTGACTTCTTCGGGTCCGCCTTATGTCATGTGGGAAGGAAGCGGACCCAGATGACGGTGCTGGGGAGCGGACGAGGGGGGGACGGGAGGGGCGTATTGATGACTGGAAGAGCTACCGAAGGGCCCCGCCGAAGCCGTCCTCTTTGCTTTGCTCTCCGACCGTGAGCAGGATCCTTCCTTAGTTTACAGCCGCGTCCTCCGTTTCTGTGCAGGTCCAATTAGGAGAGTCCGGAGGCCCCGTCCCCGAAGCTGCTCTCCTTCCAGCCGCCTTTCTCCTCTGGTCCAGCCACGTGCTCAGAGACACTGATCCGCTATTTTCTTCTCAAACAAGGGAGGTCCTGCCTCCGTCAGGCTCTGGGGGTGAAAGGAGGTTGCAGCACCGTAGCCCAGCGGAGTGTGTCCCTTAAATACTGTCCAATGAATGGAAAACAGAGAAAGAGTCGGGGCTCCTGCAGCTTGGCCCCCGAAGCGGCCTGGCTGGAGAAGGAGCCAGGGCAGAGGACACGCGGGCGCGTCGGGCAGGGCCCTGGCTCCGGGCTGGCGGGCGGGAGGGCACCGGACACGGGGCAGGTGACCCGGTGCGCCCCGAGGACTTGAGCTCCCAACCCTGTGGCCACTTTGTTCCCACGACCGACCATCGCTGCTTGATTGTGGCATTTTCCTGTCATCCTTGTACTAGATTTAGGTTCAAAGGAGCACCTGGTGGGAGGCATCGATTTTAACCAGGTCCGTGGCTCAGGAAAGACTGACCCCACGTCCATTAAGAGGCCAGAAGCCAGAGGAACAGGCCGCTCCCTTCCACGTGAAAGCAGAAGCGGCGCTGGGCTGCGGCTTGACAGCACGGTGGGGGGGGCAGGCACCTCCCCGTGGGTGAGGGTGAGCGGTGAGCGGCCGCCCCGGGGCTCTGCCCGCTGCTGGGTCCGCAAACCGTCCCTTCCCCAGACGGCTCCGGGGTGCAGGCAGGAGCCGAATTCCACTGGGGACACGCGCGAATGTGGGGACGAGCTCAGTGGGGAAGAGGTCGGGGAGCGAGAGGGAGAGAAGAGGCGTTCGCTGCAGGTGGAACAGCACACACCCCCCTGCATCCTGGGCACACTCCCCCATACACTCCCCCCACCCCACCCCGCACACTCCCCCGGGGCACACTCCCCCCCCCTTACACTACACACACACACTCCCGGGAGGCCCCAGCCTCTGCACCCTGGGGGGTGCGAGCAGATTCCCCGTGTTACCTAGGGGACAGGTGCCCGCCAGCTGCAGCGAGCCCGTGTGGGTCATAGATGCAAGTGACATCTGAAGTCCCCCCTTCGTCCTGACCTGGAGGGAGGGGGAACCGCACAGCAGGCTTCCCCTTGGCTCCCCAAGTGTCTCCTCCAGCCGGCAGGCACCGGGGTTTAGTGGGGGGGTTGCAGGCGCTCCCTGTCCCCTTGGCTCCCATCGTTGTCTGGAGCGGCCAGGACGGAGCTGCCCCAGGGGGTGAGCTCAGCGGCTTCCCAGGCGGCCTCCTGCGGAGATGCTTCCTGAGATGCTTCCTTGCCGACAGCATCCTTGGCCGACAGGATCCTTGGCCGACAGCATCCTTGGCCGACAGCATCCTTGGCCGACAGCATCCTTGGCCGACAGCATCCTTGGCCGACAGCATCCTTGGCCGACAGCATCCTTGCCGACAGCATCCTTGGCCGACAGCATCCTTGGCCGACAGCATCCTTGCCGACAGCATCCTTGCCGACAGCATCCTTGCCGACAGCATCCTTTCCTTGACCTCGGGTATCCAAAGCGTCTCATCATCTGTTGTGGCATCAGCTTTGTGTTCTGGTTCTTGCCCTTCTCTGCTTGTCCTGTGCATCGGCAACGGCGTGGGGCGCATCGTGGGCTGGTGCGAAGGGCGCAAAGGTACGAGGGGGAGTCGGGCCGGGGCGCGGGGCCACCCCCTACCAGCCGCCTCTGCAGAGGGGCCCGGCTGCCCCCCCACGGCCTGCTCCCCGGCTCTGCTCCTTCTGTCGCCTTTCGGTGGGGAGGTATGAACCATGGAGTTAATTTTCTCTCTTTTTAAAAATTTAAATGCCTCTTAAGAGCCACGTGTATTACCAGACGACTCAGCGAGACATTCAGCCAATGGGCTCAGTATTATTCCCACGTTACGAATGGGGGAGAGAATGAGGCAACAGGAGGTTCGCTGGCCCGGACCAGGGGTGTGGTCGCCCGTGGCCCTCCGGGGAGCCCTGAGGATAAACCCTGCCTCAGCCCCGGCCCCGGGTAAGAGCATCTTGCCTTGATGGTTGTGGAATCTTCCTATGGGTGTGAAGGAGAACAGATTTTGAGGGAAGAGGCAAAAGAATGACCTTCACCCACCCGGGCTTTCCCATCAGATAAACGCGTGAATGGAGCTGGGGAAGCAGCCCTCGCCTTGCAGGCCTCAAGTGCAAACACCTCCTTTTAAAAGATCAAATTGGGGTGTCATCCCCAGCCCTGAGGAGAGGGTTGTGTTGAGTCGGAAGCCCACCAGGAAGCCCACCAGGAAAGCGGAGCGAAGAATTAAGAGAATTCTCGAAGATTGAAAAACGCCAATCAACGCTTCAGTACAATGGAAGCTCGTAGGTTCCTCCTCTAGTCGTTCAGCATTTTTTAGTAAACCTGCGGGAATCTAATGAAGTTCTTCTTACTATTTTCAAAAGTTAGACTCTAGGAAAGAGAGAGAGCAGAACCGTTACCTGGAAATATTTGAACAATGTAAGAAAAAAAAAAAGATTCCCGCTGTCGGTAAGCATATCAGAAATTTCCGCTACAATAAATTGCCGTGCAATTATAAGTCATTCTGGTCTGTTAAAAGCAGGTCCCTGAGAGCCCCTCGTGGTGAAAACACTCCGCACACGAGCACACAGCGCCTGCCTTTCCTCTGTTTGTTCACGTGTGTTGACACATTCACCGCTCAGTAGTTCTTGTGCACCTGCCTGAGCCAGGGACTGGGCTCGGTCGTGGCGACAGAAAGTCGAATCCTTGCAGGGCGTGTGGAGAAAACGTGAAATTTCATTCCTGCCTGGTGATAACGTTGTACCTGGGAACCAGCGTTTTTCACTGGATACGGGGGAGCGTGGTGCTTGTCTCCCGGAGTCGAAGAACGAATCCCACGGACATTCACCCAGGAGAGTGAGCCAAGGGATAGAAGTTACTAAGCAGAGATACAGATGAAGCTCTCAGGAGTGAGACGGGTCCCCCCAGGGCTGCCACCGAGGGCTTGTAGGGTTGGTCTTCTACTGGAAGCCAGCCAGGGAACCCAGATCCTTCTCACATCTCCATTGACATCACCATTGAGCAAGGACTGGTGAGAACATCTTAGTGGCTTATCCTTCTTTGGGGTCTGGTTATTCTCTGTTGGTCCCAGAGGACTGTCCTAAAAAGACCCCCTCCCCGCCCACACCCAGGGCAGCTGGTCTGGCTTGTTCCCTTCTCTCGGGTCTCCTTCCATCTCGGCATTTTGGGGTCTTTCGTGAGCCTGCTTCCGTGGCCCCCTACCTAGCCCTCTTTGTCCCTGACTCAATAGAATTCATCAGATTTTCTCAGTGCACGGAAGGACGTGCTATCACAGTTGGGGTTTTTTGAAAGTTAGCTTGCTTCCACATTTTAAAATTTGCCACAGAATATCCTTGTAAAAGCCGCATCATTAGCCTGGCCCGTAAGAACTCCAGGTTGTTAAAGGCATTCATACCTTTCCTCCTCTCACCCTGTGTCTACCCAGGGCAGGAGGGCAAGTGCGTGCTGGCCTTTGTGTATGACGGGTGTATGCGGTCCTTCATTCGCCTAATATCCATGGAATGTTTATTATGAGCCAGGCGCTCACTGATCAGGCACTGAAAGAAGTGGAGATGAACGGGAGGAAAGCCTTGCCCTCAAGTAGCCTCTGGAGCGATCCCACTTCCTGGAAGATCTTGGTTAATCAACGTGAAGCAGACCCTGGTACTGCTTAATAATGCATTGCTCTCCGCCCTTCTCCAGGGGCCAAGACACAGGATCCGAGACACCAGATGGGAAATAGACTCTGAGGCTGCAGACTCGGCAGTAACTATCTAACCCTCAAGGGAGATCGGCGTTTCCTATAGGCCTATGCAAATCCTAGAACGGGATGTTTCCTTTTAATATCACGTGTGAAAATTATGGTGAGATCCTAGTGGGTTAAAATTCCAATGGTACTGGACCAAAAGAATTCACAGCAGTGACTTTCCATTGGATGAGGGGAATGGGCAGTTTATGTGCTGGTTGTGAAGGAGTAACTGACAGTGGTAGAAAGTCGCTAAGATCCGCACTTTTTACGAGGTCATGCTACCCGTTCCTGGCGTTTACCTTTCCTTGGAACACCTTACACTGTTGTCTGCAATTTTTTCTTTTATTTTTTTTTAATTTTTTTTTTAATTTCTTATTTATTTATGATAGTCACAGAGAGAGAGAGAGAGGCAGAGACACAGGCGGAGGGAGAAGCAGGCTCCATGCACCAGGAGCCTGATGTGGGATTCGATCCCGGGTCTCCAGGATCGCGCCCTGGGCCAAAGGCAGGCGCCAAACCGCTGCACCACCCAGGGATCCCTAATTTTTTCTTTTAACTGGTACTTTGTTTTTACAGTTAGATAGTAGGTCCCCTGACTGCGTGGCTCCCTCACTTATATTCAATATTCCCCAAACTGGGTGATCAGTGTGCTGGTTTTGCTGCTACAGCTGCTGACGTCGGGGTTGAGAAATTGTCATCTTGGTCTATCGCTAAATAGAGAAATGGCCTGCATCCTAGGAGGATGATTTTAGGCCAACGTGTGGGCACAGATTAGATCGCCCAGCAAAGGAAAATGATTCTCATAGTACTTATTGGCCGAAGTGAGATTTTTTTTTTTTAAAGAGATGGGCTGGAATTAAATACAGGATAAAAGGAGAGTCTGGCAGCCTTTTATAACCCGTGGTGTAAAACCTCGCATGGTTCGGAGACAGGTGTGGGTTGGGGCTCCCCTTCTGGGCATTTCTAATTTTCTTGCTCTTCCCTCAAGAAAAAGTTGATCGAGCAGATTGCTTCGGCAAGAACGGGAGGTCTTCTGGGATCATCTGATCCTGTGACCTGTTGACCTTGATAAGAAGCTCACGTCGTCGTGGGCCTTTACATTTAATGTGCCTCACGTGGGAATTACTCGTGTTTTGTTATTCCTCCCAACAGTGTTGGCCCACTTTCCAGCAGAGCTGGAAGCAATTCAAAGATCCGTCTTGGCCACGAGCACGTATCAAATAGTAAAGAGTAGCTTAGGACCCAAGAGGCAGTCGTTCACTTAGTAGTTAAAGGAATCAACTCAATTAGATCCTCTAAGGTGAATACAGTGTGTCCTTCCTGCTACGTACGTCTGGCCAGTTTCACATCATCTTAACTTGCAAGGTGGAGCCGTGATTCTCGAACATGAACAGGCATCTAAATCCCCCGAAGGTCTCATTAATCACAGATGGCTGGCAGTTAGCCCCAGAGTCCCTGACTTAGTAGTTTTGGGGTGATGCCAACAATTTACATTTCTCACATTTGCAGGAGATACTGATGCTCCCAGTCCCGGGACCACACGTTGGGAACCCCTGGATTACGGGAAAGAAGATCTCCTAGATCTTTGGAGTTAGCCACACAATGCAAGCTAGCAGGTTCCATCTTTCTTGCTTGGCTGTTGCCTGGCTTTCCCAATGTCTTCTAATCTTCCTCCATTTCTTCATGTACATACTCAAAGGCAGTGAATCTAAGGGTGGACTATGGAGACTCTATAAAGTCCTGATAGATCCCCCGTTAAGATGCGTGCTACTCTCCTTTCACTACGGTCTGAATTAAAATAGAAGTGTGCGCCAGGGGCCCACGTGGCTGTGCACCCACCCAGAGATCTGCAGGTGTTTATCTTCGGATTCCCCCGCGGGGACAATGACACCACACATTCCCGGTGTCTGCTGACCCCTAGTGGCTTGTGATGCCAGCCCCTTGCTCCTTGATCGATTTTTTACAAACTGTAAACTAGTGGAGGCTTAGGGGGTCAAGGTGATGGTAAGAACGGATAATTCATCATATTGACCTTCATTTTCAACCTGGGGAGAAAACATGGACATACAGTTGTTGTTGTTGTTGTTTTTTCCTATTTTGAACTTTCTTGGTAACAAGGAACAATGACCGGCAAAGTCTCCTACTCATGAAAATCAGATCTGTCGGGCCAACTTCTTACAAATTCCAGACAGACAGCTCCCTACAAAATCCAGCTGTTTGCCCGGAATTTAGTGTCATATAACTGCAGAGATTAAAACCTGGGCGTAAAGGAGGCCTTCTGTGGTTCCGAGAAATGTAATTTAAAGGCATATTTAAATAGGTATACAGTGTAAATCAAATGTGAAGATAATGACAGTTATTTCAGGGAACATTTAAGTCAGATTAAGTTTCCAATTGAGTTGCTCAATATCCCCGAATATGAGCAGATCCACCAGATAATTTGCTGGCTTTGGTACAGTACGTAGTTGCTAAATCAGTATACCCATAAACAGAATTCAGAGATGTTTTTTTCCTTATGGGCCAAAACGATTCAAAGGAAATAGCTTAAAATGTGTTCAATATACTATATTGTTTGTACTAAAGGATCATAATTTTTGATGTTTAAGTACGGGGGAGTTTAAAATTGAGAACAGTACTAGAAATTACTGGCTCTTCAGCAACTTGTGAATTGAAGGCAACCTTGAATCGACACACATGAGATGGGTAGAGAGCTGATTACTCACATAAGCTCTTTTATGCCATCACCTTGTATCTGACTCCAAAGAGATTGATATTGACTGAAAAGCAGCGACAAAAAAAGAAAGCAAAACTAGCAACCCTCCAACACTAATTTTTGTCTTCCTTTCCCTCAATGCCTTACAACTAAAGGGTACAAAGGACACTAAAATGAATAAATTCTTCTGGAGAGCCATTGAGGAGGACTCTCCTTCACCGTGAATAATCCTTAACTGAGGTGCTAGCCTGATGGCCCCAGGGTGCGCACACAGAGAGCCTCCCCGATTTCTTTTTTCTTTTTTTTTTTTTAATTTATTTTTATTTATTTATGATAGACAGAGAGAGAGAGAGAGAGAGAGAGAGAGAGAGAGGCAGAGACACAGGGAGAAGCAGGCTCAATGCCGGGAACCCTACGCGGGACCTTGATCTGGGGACTCCAGGATCGGGCCCTGGGCCAAAGGCAGGCGCCAAGCCGCTGAGCCACCCAGGGATCCCCAGCCTCCCCGATTTCAACCAGGTTAAGGGGACCAGCTATTCCGTAGGTATTATTATAAGAAGGGAACAGAACCCAACGAGGATCCTCTCCTCCAGGAGCACAAAGTCCCCTCAAGGAGAGCAGAGCTGTCCCCTTGGGTCGACGCCTTCAACATTTAGGGCTCTCCCCTTAGCACAGACAGATCACTAGCTGGGAATTTGCTTCTTTTTTTTTTTTTTTAATCACTATTTCAAAGTCTTTTTCCGGCAGGTCCTTTTAGGATCTCATCAGAAATGTAGCTATAGTGCTTTATTCACTATGACATTTCATTTTATTGGGATGCAGAATGAGGACTTGCTAGTCAAGCACAGATTTGGAAGAAGAGAAGATTTATCGCATGCGTGCACAGAGAAACAGTATCACCTGAAAAACTATGTGCTGGCAAACGATCTAGACTTACAGTATTAATAAAACAGATTTACCTGCATAATAGGCATGCAATATAAATCACTCGGAGGAATTTGTGACGTATTAACATTGCCTAAAGCAGAGTTATCTTGGGTAGAGATCTCTCCATTACCTTCTTCCCAGTTGGAGAATTTGCGGTGTCATTCACCGTGCGTGTCGTTAAAACAGCGAGTGTGTTCATCTACGGAGGGTCCCAGCTCTTGACCTTGCTAACCCCGACTTTTATTTCCGAATCTTGCCGTCTGGCTGCTGGTGTTTCATTGTTGCTACGAACCACAACATCCCACCGGCTTCTACCAATGAGAAATACTTTCTGGAGTATTTTGTGACGCTTTTTAAAAAAAAATTGTATGCACATATCTGTAAAGCCATGTACTAAATGGTGGTAGAAAACAATCTGTATAAAGTAATATCTCAGATTCTCCTCCTTACTTGCCTTTATTTTTTTTTATTTTTTTAAAGATTTTATTTATTTATTCATGAGAGATAGAGCGGCAGAGACACAGGGAGAGGGAGAAGCAGGCTTCATGCAGGGAGCCCGATGTGGGACTCGATCCCGGGTCTCCAGGATCATGCCCTGGGCCAAAGGCAGACGCTCAACCACTGAGCCACCCAGGCATCCCCCTTACTTGCCTTTAATCATGCTGTTGGCCCCACTTGAAATATCCCTGTATTTCCCTCTTTAGTGCAATGCCCATCTCTTCCAAGGAGTGTTCTCTAGCCCCTTGTTTTTATGACTGATAACCTATTGAGTATACCAATAACATGTGTCCTGTGAAAGCTCGTCGGTATTTTCAGTTGATTTGCGTATCTTTCCCCTGTAGCCTACGCTCCCTGAGAGGTTCAGGATTTTATTTTCTCTTGTTCCTGAATTTCACCTAACATTAACACTTAGTAAGTGCTCAGTAAAAGTCCTTCGCGTTAAATTTCATGCCAACACCCACACTAATCCTAGTTTATGTGGCAGTTGTAGAAGCACCTAAGAAATAATGATCAATTAAGAAAGAATCATTCTTGTATTGTGGTTTTCGAGTACCAAACTACTGAAGAAAGAGAAGTCTTGAATATTCACAACTGCCTTAATTGGCTAACTTCCTGTGAACCGGCTGAGAAAATGAACAATATAGGCCTCTCAAATTTTTACTAATGTTTCCCCCTGATGCCTTTGTTATTAATTTTCTCTTTGTAGCTCTACCAAATATTCAGAGGCCTTTAGAAAGCTATCACATAGATTCTTCTAGCATGTTTAATTATGTTTTCGGTTTGGTTAGAACTCAACAAAAGGGTACACCTTCAAAAAAGTATGATCTGATTCTCATAAGGTAAGATTTTATTCCAGGCTTTAATGATAAAAGTAACTAGAAAGCTGTTCAAGGGAGAGAATATAAATGGCCCTGATGAATCACGGAAGGGAGGCGTTGCAATCATAGGTATTGGGATAAGACACTCGGAGAAGGACAACCATCACACCCTTAAATTATAGCATACTTGGTGACATTACCAGCTCTGAAAACCTGTTCCTCCTACACACAGACACACCCTCCCCCTAACTGTTCACCCTCAGACATAGAAGGGGATGTTAACACCTTATTTTCAGCCCAGAATTAAATTAATTTTATCTATCTGTGCATAACTTGGGATTCTGGGAAGAACTAAATGGGATCTGTAGGATATATGTGAACAACTAATTAGCCACTCTGTTTCTTATAATATCTTCACTTGAATGATTCTTTCATTGAAAATAATGGTCTATGTCCTATGGTGAAACAGATTGAGTCAGCTGTTCCCTGAGCTTTTCAAGTGATGAGCTGATAAATTTGTCCTTTATTTGCAGGATAATTTGGATCTTAAATTCCTGTTTTTTTTTTTAATAATTGTCTGTTCCCTCAAAATATCTACTCCTTTTGTCTATGTAGACTCAGCCTAATCTGGTAAGAGGCAAATGCAAATATCTAGAAAATCATTGTATCCAACAGGACTCGATAGGATAGAAGGAGATAGGTAGTCCAAAACATCATGCCAAGACTCTTTGGTTTATAAATTATCTGAATAGATGAATGATTGATAAGTGAGATAGCCAGAGCTCACAGAGTAAATACACTTTTTTTTTTTTTGCATTACTGACATGTAGACATAAATACTGATTTAAAAATGTAAATGTTAATATATTCCTCAGAAATCGAGTCACCTTTCATGAGAACATGATTAGCCTTAATTGCGGAACTTTAGTCCTTGATTAAGTGATAGCCGTAGTGCTACCATTAGCAAAATTACGTATTTCCTAATATTTTTTAATTCAATTTCGTGATGATAACTATAGTACTAGTAATGATAATAGGTAGAGTTAGCTGGATTACTTTATTTGCCAGGCATTGTGCAAACACCCCCTCTCACACTTGATCTGACAAAGAATCCCAGGTGGTAAGCACTACTAAAGAGTAGTCAAGTCTTCCCATTTTACAGATGAGAATATGAAGGCTTAGGCAGACTAGAGAATAGTCTCAAGATCATCTAGGCAGAAAGGGGAAGACCGGGGACTCAGGGCTAAATATTAGCCACCACCCTTCAAGATTTACTCTAGAGAGTTACCATTTGATTATTATGTGTCTCGTGAAGGCAGTATTTTCTAAATGAAAATATGTAGGCAGGTTGTCTTCTAGGAAAAAGGGTATAGGCAGGAGAAAGTGGGGCAGTATGTTTGAACCTGAGACTGTTGGACAATTACTGCTGTGATACAGCTTGTGTTTTAGAGCATGCCATGAAGTCCAGTCTATGATGCAGCTGAGCTACCGTACATTAGCGTTTGGCTTTGGTTAATTGCAGTCTTTGAAACCCAACGTGTTAATCTTTCACATCAAAATATGAGTTCATGAATTAATTTCCTAATCATAGCCATCAGATGATCAATCAAGGCCCTAATCCATAGTAACTCTGATCTCGTACGGACGCATTGTGAAATATCCACCAGTCCTTTGGCGCCAGGATCCATCCAGTTCCCAGATGAAGGGCAGCACTAACGTAAAATAAATGATTTAATGTTGCATTCAAAACAACGTTCTATGGACCATGATAGAACCGGAATGACTTTCCTATTTCTCTACTGAAATCATAACGTGACTGCCTTTCATAAAATAATAATTTTAAGCAAACAGTGCATGTGGGCCAAAATTGTTGGCTTGTTCTCAGTTAAAATTTAGCATTAATATGACTGACTCATAAATAATTCAACATTGATATAAACACTGCTGGTGTCCCCAGGAAAATCTTTTTCCCAGGTCCCAGAAATCACTTTTGCAGTCCATTTTTATTACACAAAACGCTTGCCATAGATTAATCAGCAGAAGAAATTTTAGGTATTCAGTAGTTTTAAAAGGCTACATTTAAAAGACTTGCTACTTGAAGTGGAATGATGAATAAAATTTGATTTAAAATATTTTGCCTTTTGAAAAACCTCCAATCAAATAATCAGGGAGAAAAGTGACAATAAAATATTGGAGCTAGTCATTTTTAAGAGGCAATATAATCTTAAATGATAGGGATTCAGTTTCTATAGAGCCCTCTCTGGGCTCAAGGTCAAAACTTTAATGTGGTAACCAGCTTAAGCTAAAATCTTTTCCACTTTTTGGAGAGAAGGGTTTGGTGTTTGAAAGAGATGCAAATGAACGCTAAGACAGGGGAAATCTTGCAGAATTAAATTTAAAAAGCTGTCTTTTAGAAAATCCTGTCTACCAGCCTCTCATTGAACTAAGCAACAGGCTGAGGAATCAAGGTCATTAGTTGAATATCCCCCTGCCTGAAATTTTCTACATGATGTGTGTTTCTCGCTGTCTCATATTTCAAATGTGGAATAATTGCTCAAATCTACTGAAATCATAAATGTTAAAGGATCATTAAGGTAATTCTAGTCCAGCTTACTAATTTTAGAGGAAAAGAAGATGGAACCCAGAAGAAGTTGTATGTGACTTGTCCAATGCCACAAAAAATAGCAAAATGTTCAATTGTTACAGTAAATGTTGATGAGCCGGGCAACTGGCCGTTAGTGCTGCGACATCACAGCAGTTTTACAACCACTGGACTGATTAACAAATAAACCAATATGCTCAATCTTTCTAAACAGTTTGATATACAAACATTCTGGTGAGTGTCGAAAAGAGTTTTGGAGTTCCCTTTGTAGAGTCGGATTTTACAAAATGTATATATTAATTTTGTTGTTACTTTATAGGGACTGAAAACCTACTGTGTATAGGGCACTGCAAGTAAAGAGGTGAAAGCCACTATGTCTTTGTTGTCAAGGACAGCAGTAGAAGTAAAGATGGACAAAAGGAGGGATGAATTGGAAACACAATGAATAAAATCAGAAGATTAGATTTAAAGAATGTAAGAGAGGGTGGAGAGGATAGAGATATTCATCTTCATTGCTTATATATGCCTGTATTGCGCACTGTTCTAAGCATTTATAAAAAAAAAAAAAAAAAAAAAAAAAAAAAAAAACAACTTGTCCTCAGGATCCCTGGGTGGCTCAATGGTTTAGCGCCGCCTTCGGCCCAGGTCGTAATCCTCGAGTCCCAGGATCGAGTCCCACGTTGGGCTCCCTGCATGGAGCCTGCTTCTCCCTCTGCCTGTGTCTCTGCCTCTCTCTCTGTCTCTCTTCTCGGTCTCTCTCTCTCTCTCTCTCTGTGTCTCTCATGAATAAATAAAAATCTTAAAAAAAAAAAACTTATCCTCAAGCCAACACTATAAAGTATAATAAGTCCCATCTTTATTTTTTTTTTAAGTCCCATCTTTATTTGACAGAGGAGCAATCTGAGTCCCAGAAAGACTGAACTACTTTCCCAGGATGAAACAGACTCTTAGAAGGCAATTTTTTGCCATCATTTGAGACAAAAATAAAAAAAAAAAGTGTTACAACCTGTAAGATAACTCCATAAAATAAAACTCAGATGTATTTTAGTAAATGTACTTAATACCACTTCACTCTACAGATCAGTAATGAGCAAAGATGGACACAATCAGAAATGATTTGGTGAACAAAAATGTGTCAAATTACTAGGAGACAATGAAAGACACTCTATGCCATTAATAAATTCTGTGAGATAAAGTATCTTTGTGAAAAGGTACTTGAAGGCTATAATCATGTTCAGGAAGAGCCTTCGGCCTCTGCCGTACAAACGAATTTGAATTTGGAGTGAAACAAACAATATGAAATTTTTATATTCTTGGTTTATCTTAGACCCCGATCAAGCCATTTATTGTTTGCCATGAATAGAGGTTCTAATTAGTGTTTCTTCTAAAATAGAATCCTGGCGTATCTTTCAGGGGAAGGCTCAAACATAATCTTTGTCCCTAGTAACCAGAGAACGTTACACCATTCTCCTTTGTAAGAAAATGCTGTCTCTTAAAAGTCAAACATTCCGTGAGGATACAGGTGGTGTAAAAAAAAAAAAAAAAAAGAAATAAAAGGACTGTCTGTCTAGTTCCATGAGTTCAATCAAGAGCTGTAACGTGTTACAGACAAACCACCCTTTGAAATAAGACTTAAACGTTCCTCCTTTTCCACCGGCGGGAAGAAGATGCACAACAGCAAGAATAATTCAAGAATAATTTAGAAGAAAAAGATTGACGTAGTGAAGGGCTTCTTTTTTCTGACGATGAGGGCCTTTGCTCTTGCATTTCCTATCTCGGATGGCAAAGCTCTTCACTCCAGCACCCAGCAGATGAGACGCCCTTCCATCCTCCTCATATCCGCCGTCACCCACATCCATCACTAAGCTCTCCCAATCCTACTCGTTCTCCGTATGGGAGACCCGCCTGTCATCTGTAGCCCCACTGCCCCTACCCGGACAGGAGTTACTTTTGAAGCCTTCAACCTGGTCCCGTTGCTGTCGGTTCTGCTTCCCCCCACTCACAGGGGTCGTTCTAAAATGTAAACGTGGTACCTTCAACGCCTTGTGCTCACCAAGATTGTGGCCCAAGTCCTTCGACCCGACGTACAGAAGCCCTGATGGTCTGCCTCCTGGTTTCCGCCACCTCTAGAGCCAGGCCACAGTGAATGGTCTGCACTGTGCCCTCCGCTTGGAATGCCCTAACTCCCCTCTTTCCCACTTTTCCCCCCGAGACTAATTGCTACTCTTTAATCTGTCCACATGGGTGTCTTCCCGTTCGGGAATCCCCCCGCAGTGCCCGAAGCTGAGTTGGCTCTCTCTCCCAGGCACCCCTGGCAACCTGTACATACCACACATGAACTTTTATAGAACTACATTGACTACATTGGCAATGCCAATTTATATCTCTTTCTATTTGACAAAGACAAAGGATATAGGATAGAAGGATATAGGATATAAGGATATAAGGATAAAGGATATAGGATAAAGGATATAGGATAGAAGGATATAGGATAGAAGGATATAAAGGATATAAGGATAAAGGATATAGGATATAAGGATAAAGAGTGCGTCTTTGCTTTTAGGTGTGACCTAGCAGAAAAAAATAAATGAGCAAATGAATGGGGGAAAACCTTATATCTATATATAATATACAAAATTTTTGGATAAATGACTTTTTCTCTGTAATCCTCTGTTTTATCCTCCATAAAAGCACAGGATTGCTGAAAAGGTCAGAAGGGATAGCAAGCTAGAGTCGATTAATAATAGTAAGGCAAACACATAACATATACTCTGTTGTGATTTTTGTTCTCGTTCATGATTCCTTATGACATCATGCCATGGATACTGCTGCCTTCATGAGCAGCCCGCCTCTGCGCCCTGTGTTTTTCTTGCCCGGAACTCCATTCTGCAGATCTGGGCTCTCTCATCCACACTTTGGCAGCCCATCAGTCACAGGATTCCCTGGAGAAAACCACAATAGTAGCTCGTGGATTGATGACTGGTTACTAAGTGTTTGCTTCAATAAATTAGAGCTGTTTGATTAATAAAGATGTTTTTCAACAAGAATATAAATGCATATACTTCTGCAATACATTTCTTAATAGAATGTAATAAAATCAGACTTAACCTCAAAACCACCGGAATTAATTAACTCTTTGGGGTTTTCTCCATAGAATTACTGTAGGTTGGAAGTATTAACTTAGAAGGCTTTACACGCATTCTAGGAAAATACATAAAAATCAAGGGAACAATTTTTTTGTTGGTTTGTTTTCCATGAAGCATGAGAAATGTCAAGAATTGTGCCTAATAATCCCTATGTAGTTGTATAAGACTTAAACATCTGATTCTCAATTTTTCTGAGCCTAATTATTACCTAAGACTTATAATAAAATATATAATTAATGTTCCCACTGCTAGATATTCTGATTCAGTACTCTAGTTCAGGGCTGAGGACTTTGCATTTTAATGAGAACCTCAAATGATTCTGATACAGGTTTTAATCAGTTCACTCTTTAGAATCCTCTACAAAATGTGCCCAATCTTAGTTCTTATTTTCTTACAAAAGACACCGTATTTTTAAATCATATTTAATAGATTGCTGAACGTGTCTGTTCACGTAAAGTAACATTTCTAGACGCTTGTAGTGGGGGTGAGGTTCTCATTTTCAAGCCTTGCCGTCACACATGCTCAAATTACAATGATATAAATAATATAAGTAATATATTTCTCTTCATTGGAAGTAGGACTCATCTATTATGAATAGGTACCAGCAGAGCAGGCAAAGAGAATATTGTTTTCATGTGATTATTTTCTTATTAATGGCATTATATTGGAAAATGGAGTGGAGGGACCACACTGGGCCTGCGGTCTGCCCTGCCACAGCTTCTGCGACTTGGACAAGACACCTAAGAGTTGCAGACGTTGAGGTCCACATCAGCCCATGCAGCTTGTACTAAATACTCCGTAAAATGCCTTCTAGATTGAAGACTCCATCACAGAAAAGAGAGAGAGTAAGACTTAGAGAAGATGGTCCTTCCAGGACTGTAACCGCCTCTCGATGGTGTCTCGGGAAAGGGATGGTGGCAAGGCCCAGCAGATGTCTGTCTATCCAGTGGGTAAAAGTCTCAGGCCGTAATGTAGTTGCGTTGACAGCTTTTCTGTAAAATCTCTTTTTCTTTCCATAAGTCCTAAGGCCATTGCTTGGGAGAACCGTTCTGCACGGAGGTGGAGTTAGAGCCTGTGGGCAGGGATGAGGGCTCCTGAGGTTCCGTGATTTTTTTAAAAATGCAGTCCACGTCTGTTAAGTGAAGAAGAGGAGGCTTGGGGTTCTCCCCCTACGTGTTCCTCCTTGGAGGGACCAAGATGCAGCCGTGTCCCCTCGTGGCCTGCCCAAGGCGAAACCCGCCAGCCTCTGCTTCTGTCCGCTTAGGAAGTCAGAGTTCGTCGACAAGTATTTTAACTTTCGGAAGTTCTGTCAAGGTGAGAAGGGGTAGTCATTTTTCCAGTGATCTAACACAAGGATCACACGATTATTCTCTAATTCCCGCCTGTGCAGACCGTCCCACTCATCAAAGCCAACTCCAGGGACCCGAGGGCGCGCAGACCCTGCTGCTGCCCAGCGGACGGCTGCCCTGGCGGGGTAGAGGGGCCCCGAGAACCTCTGGTGCCAGCAAAACATGCACTCGCTCAGGAACCCGTGATCTTCTTTCTTCCTGACATTCATGTTCAAAGTGCCACTTTGGCATTTGCATCCTTGCACTCTGAAGTAGCAGAGCAGTGCATGGGCCCGGGTGAAGGGAAGGAGAATTAATTGGAAAAAATCACTTGAGATAAAATAGTCTTGATATTAATGCTTCTTTAAAAATATTCGTCACCTTCTCAGCAAGAGTTGCCATATACTATTTTAAAAGACTCACTGGGGCTCAGAAAAGTCCTAAAAGTCAGCGTAACAGCAGAATATGCTGATTATATGTATATGTGTGTGTATATATATGTATATATATATAATTTTATATATATATATACATATATATATAATTATGGTTTCCAAATCTCATTCCCATATTTTTTTTGTTTTCATTGTTAAAACATTACTTCTTAGTGCTTAAGTTATTCCTCTTTCTTCACGCATGGTTTTCATAGAGAACTTTATACAAATAAATTTAAATATATTTACATTCATATCTAAGTCTTAAGCAATAGGCTAAGTTGCTGCCTCATTTATGGAGTTGAGGACTATGCTCACTAATGAGCGCACTGAAAAACACTGTTTTGTTTGTATATAAACCTGTTTTGCATTTTTAGAAATAGGAAATTATCTTTCATCAGAGCATCTATTTCAGACTTATTTCTGTGAGGGAGGGAAAAAAAAAATCTTGTAAAAGAATCCCCGTGTTCTCGCCTCTGTTACACTTAACTATGTTCAAAAACCCCATTGGAGTCAACCCTTTTCTTATCTCTTCGGCAATTGCCGTGATTGGCATGCTTTCACATACACTGTGAATGTTCTCTTTTACAAAATCTCTATAATGAATACAACCGTAGTCTGCTCTTGCTACTCCATCTGTGAACAGCCATATATAATTGTACGTACTTAATATAATTCTCTGGTAATCCAAAACCGCAATACAAATGTTATTCAGTGTATATTTGTTGTATTATTCCCTCCACTTGATACAAATCGCTGCCTCGGTCTATTCCTTGTTTTGAAATCCGTGTATCTGTCATCTGAAAATAGCCTAGGATCTGAGGAGAAAATAAATTTGCCACACTTTAGAACTCAGAAGGTAATTTTCCTTCAGGTATAACTAAAAAGCTGCAGCTACACTTCTCTATTTCAAAGAGCAATATGGTAAGAGCACTTTCAGAATTTCAGCTCCCCAGGTGAGAACATCTCATAAACTTCTGCAATCGCCTGTCTTTATATGCAAATATTTTCAGAGAAACACAGATCCTAAAATGAACAAATGCCTTTCTCCTTCCAGTATAAAGCATTGCTTATAATTGCTTCCTGACATGATAATTACGTAGTATAACATTTTCATTAAGATTTATATTTCAAAAAAAAAAAAAATAAAATAAAAAAAATAAAAAAAATAAAAAAAAAAAAAAAGATTTATATTTCACACTCCGACATCATGCATGCCACCATGCTACCAAAGAAAACTAATGTGTAGGGAATAAAATTAAATATTTGTCGAGAAGATCACAATCTGTAGCACTCAACCAGGTAAGCACTTATTTTTTTTTCTTACCTTTGCAGCTACATACATGTTGCATCTTGGATGCATGTAGCACTTTTGAATTTAATCAATATATGCATAAAGTATTAATGTAGCACTTTCTTATATATATTTTTGGTAATAGACCTGCAAGAAAAACGGTTGACACAAATCAGTTTTCAATTTAAAGCATTGCAAAAAATAGCCAGGAACATTTACATAAGTCTTTTCTCAACATAAGTGGAGGAACTAAGTTTAATGACTTTGAGGCAGGCAGCAAATAAACCCTTTTCTAACCCTGAAGATTAATGTAGAAAATTCAATGGGGTTGCATGAAGACTGCCATATATTAAGCTAAAAATCTCAGGTCTAAAGCTCCGTAAATATTTTGTGATGGATTAAAAACCATTTGACTCTAGGGCTCTAGTGAGTTTCTAACGAGACTGACCAGATTCCTATTTATCCTTGGCAAGATATAGATTCCCAGTATTGGGATAAAAGACTAATCAAAGAAAAAGTCTTATTGAACTTCAAATAATTCAAATGACTGTAAATGAATGAAAAATTAAGGGATCACGCTTCTTTCAAAACACATTTGTGCCTTACTCCAGGGCAAAGATGTTATTAAAATGAAACTCCAGGATTTTCAAAAGAGTTAAGATTATGTGGCAAATGTTCCAATCATGAAAATATGAAGTACAGTTAACAGCCAGGATTAAAACAACAGGATGACAATTAGGGTTGAGAGAGAAATAGCACTTGGATTCTGGGCCAGGCTACTTGGTCTCTACCATTTCTTTGATCCCTTACACCTTCAGCAAGTTACTAGACCTCTCTGTGTCTTCAATCCCTTTATCAGTACGATGAAGATAGTAAGAGGATCTACATCTTAGGATGTTTATGAGGACAAATTGAGCTAAGTCAGACGTTAGTCCATGTGTGTTTGCTATGATAAAGATGATAAGGATCATTACATATTTGATATCTTGGAATTGAACCTTCATCTATTCCATGGGTGGGGCTTCTGTGATTTTTAAAATTGTCGTTTTCCCTGGCACTTTCCAAATAAATGCTCAGTAACTTTGGCTGAATATAATAAATAGTCGCCCTATTTCTCACGAGCACCACCAGGGATGGAAAGGGTAAGCACATAGGAATAGAATAAGAAATAAAATGTTAACCTTTGGGGCATAGTTCTGATTTCAAGTTGATCCAGGAGGAAGATTGCACTAACGGGTACATTTATTTTTCGACTTACTCATCTTTTTTGTATAAAGATGTTTCTTAGGTGACCACATGGTACATTGTCGTTAGTCTTTTTAACCACAGCATTCCTAAGGAATCTTTGCAAATAAGTGGATGTGCTAATTCCAGAGTTGATTCCTTGATTAATCTTATTCCTCGACTAATGATAAGAGAAGCAAAATACCCGCCAGTGCTGTATTCCTAATAATACAATTTTTAATCATTAATTGTTGCCTCTGAGAATTACTTATCTAATTATTTCCTGATTGCAACCCCTTATTTATAAATAAAACTTAATATCCCAAAGTATTTATTTCACTTTGGGGGATGTTATTATTAGTACAAATCAAAATTAAGAACTCACAAAAATAGACACATAGATTAATGGAACAGAGAGGCCAGAAATAAACCCATACTTTTTATGGTCAGTTAAGCTACGGCAAAGGAGACAAAAATATACAATGGGGGAAAGACAGTATTTTCAATAAATGCTTTTGGAAAAATTGGGAAAGCATGCAGAAAGAATGAAAATAGACTACTTTTTTTTAATATCAAAAATGAAGATAACCTCAAAATAAATTAAAGACCTAACTATAAGACCATAAAACTCCTAAAGGAAACACATAAGCAGTAAACTTTTGGACATTGGTCTTAGTGATAATTTTTTTGGATCTGTCTCCTCAGTAAAGGCAACAAAAGTAAAAATTAACAATTGGGACTGTATCAGACCAAAAAGCTTTTTTTAATATAATTTTTTAGAAGATTTTATTTATTTATTCATGAGAGACACAGAGAGAGAGGCAGAGACACAGGAAGAGGGAGAAACAGGATCCATGCAGGCAGCCCGACGTTGGACTCGATCCTGGGACTCCAGGATCACTCCCTGGGCCGAAGGCGGCACTAAACCCCTGAGCCACCCGGGCTGCCCAACCAAAAAGCTTTTGCACAGCTAAGGAAACCATCAACAGAGTGAAAAGGCGGCCTACTGAATGGGAGGAGATATTTGCAAATGACACACCTAATAAGGGGTTAACATGCAAAACATATTTAAAAACTCCTGCAACTCAACAGTAACAACATCAAAAAACCCAATTAAAAACCTGAAACCTAAAGCAGACATTTTTCCGAAGAAGACATACAGGTGGCCAGCAGACATATGAAAGGATGCTCAAAACCAGTCATTAGGGAACTAGGAATCAACACCACCGTGAGACGTCATCTCACACTTGTGAGAATGACTGACCTGGAAAAGACAAGAAATAACAACGGTTGGCGAGGATGTAGAGGAAAGGGAATTCTCGTGCAGGGTCGGTGGGAATGCAAACAGGTGCAGTCCCTGTGGGGGGCAGTACGGGGGTCCTCAAAGGATTAGAAATAGAACTACCACGCCCTCCAGTAACCCCACTTCTGGATGTGCGTCTGAAGACAGCCAAGACACGACTTCGAGAAGACACGCGCACCCTTACATTCGCCGCACTGTTTACGGTAGCCAAGCTGGGGGCCGCCAGGTGTGCACCGGTGGATGGATGGATAAAGATGCGGGAACCGTGTGTACCGTGGGACACTAACCAGCTATGGAAAACGCACGAGCCCTAGCTCTTTGTGACAGTGTGGACGGCCCCAGAGGTTATGAGTAAGATACGTCAGACGGAGAAAGACCAGCCTTCTTGGATTTCACTTACGTGTGGGATCTTAAAAACAAAAATGAACAGACCAAAGGGAAAGACCAATAAATACAAGGAACAAGCAGGTAGAGGCCAGAGGAGGATAGGGGTTGGCCAGATAAGGGAAAGGAATTAAGGTGTTACCAATCTCCAGTCGTAAAATAAATAACGTCATGGGGACGTGACACAGGGCACAGAGGATACAGTCGATAATATTGTGATAACTTGGTGGCAGGTGATAGCTGGACTTACTGTGAACATTTTACTATTTATATAAATGCTAAGTCACCGTGTTGTACACCTGAAACTAACACATTACGGTACGTCGACTACCCTTCAATAAGAAGGAAAAAAATGAAGAGCTCAGCCTGGACTAAAGTCGCTGTTAGTCCTCTTCTTGTTTACAGGCCACGCTGCCACCTTCCCGTCCACCCCCTACCCCCACCGTGCACCAGCATCACCAAGAAATGCAATCGATATTTAAAAAAAAAAAAAACTGATTTTGCATCAATAACTATAAAATATGGTCATAAGGGAAAATGTCCTCATGTTCACCAACTCTACGCCCGGCAGGTGTTACTTAAAGAAAATCTAGTTCCGAGACTAGGAAAAAATAATTTTTTTAGCTTAAATTATCTTTCCAGCAGAACTTCCAGCAGAACTTAGCAGGATACTCTCCCAAGATGGTTTGGTGAAGTCTCGTTTATACATCGAGACTCTGGGATGGAGGGCAGTCGGGGGGGTTTGTTATCAGAGGGCAGCCTGCACGGGCCGCGAGAGTGACGGGTCGGTTGAGCCGTAGTGGAGACAGGGCACCTTTCAGATGGGGACTGATTTTTATTTAACAAATGCTAATGATGGTCGGAAAAAAGGAACTGAGATGCCCCAGGCCCGTGCCTGTCTGGTAGCACACTGGGGGCATTTGGAAGAGTGCCAGCCGCACTTGGGGTGAATGCGGCCGCGGCAGCCGACCTTCCCGCCTCCCCGCCGTCGGGGAGCCCCCTGTGGGCTAGGACGTGGTCTCAGAACCCCCCGTGCAACACGAATTCGATGCCACGGCACGAGGGCACGAGAGTGATGCCCGAGACTCCCTTTCTGCTGACGTCTCTGTTGCAGATCCTCTTTAATCCTGGCACATTCCCCTTTTGTTCCCCAAACACATGGACTCTTGCTAAACCTCGCGCCGCCGTCCTCTTCCGTAGCCACGTGTGAACATGAGCGAGGCTTCTCATGAAGCACTTTACCATTCCGTGATCTATTGGGTTATTTTTTTTTTAATTTCTGTATTTATTTATTGGCGAGAGGGCACGTGCAGGAGGGGCAGAGAGAGCGGGGTGGGGGAGCCCCGTGTCAGCCCCATCCCGGGGCCCTGGGGCCCTGACGAGCCGGGGGCAGGTGGTGGACCGACGGGGTCACCCAGGCGTCCCTTATTTGTTATGGTTTCACTTCTATGACGATTTTCTTCCAGTGTCACCTTCATTGTTACGCTTCTTAAGATTCTGATCAGGAAGCAATGTTGGTCTCATGAAGATGCTAACACCAGGCCTGCTCCCCGGAGCGGGCGAACTTCGGCTCTCCCGGCTGATGCCCAAAGCGACGTGAGCAGGTGCTGTCTCTAACCTGTGCCCTCCATCAGTCATGATTAGAAGGTGTGAAGAGTGGCCGTGCCAGGAGGTCCCAGGCCTCGCCGCCTCTGAGGACGGCGGCCGCACCAACCTCTGCTCCTTCCTCCCCTGGCCTACGAGCCCCCGGCCCTCGGGCCACACAGTCGCCCCAGCTGCATCGAGTCGGGCTTCCAGGTTCCTCTCCAGGGCACCCCTCTTGGGCCCCTGTGAGATCACTGATTTGGGGGCCCTGCATCCCCAGCCCGCTCCTCCTGGCTCCGCACTTTCTACGCTTGGCCTTTGTTTGTGATGCATGAATCCCTCCAGCCTGATAGTTTCCAATTAGAGAGAAGCGGAAAATATGAATAAAAGACAGGAAAGGATTTAGGAGGAAAACGTCGTTAGGCTTCATAAGTGACTTAACACCAAAATCAGGACGAGTAGTCAGAGCAAGCATCGTGGCCCCACCTGGGCGCAGAACTGTTACCAGGTCGCAGGACGCGGGTGGGAAGGAAGGGGGACAGCAGGCGGCAGGTGAGGGGCATGGCCCTGCTCTTCCTGGAGCCCGTCCCCGCCTGAGGCAGGCTGGGTCTCTGCACCTGTATCCCTCTGTCCTCCAGGAACAGGCGAGAACAGACTTAGGTTCCCTGCACCTCATCCAGCAGCACACCGGGAGTCAGTCCTTCCGGCCCCACCTGGTCAACATCTGTCTTCCCTTTAAAAGCCATAGGCCTCTTCCCCCGCGACCCACCTGTACCATGTCTATCACCTGAACATCTGGCTAAATAAAACCAGTTATACTATTAAAGGTAACCCGGGACTTGCCAGCACTGCGGGGGGCTTGCCTGGCCTCCCTCGGAGGTGGAGGCCCACGCTCCCACTGCCCTCGTGGCGTGTGTGGCCTGCTTGTTTACCTGGAATGCTCTCCCCTCTGCTTTTCTGAGACATCCCTTCCTCTTCCTGTCTCACCTCAGAAGCCTGATTAAAGTGATAGAACCAGGAAACGGTGCCAGAAAGAGGAACAAGGGGGCACAGAAGTGCCTGGGCTTCCTCACAGGGCTTCTCCAGCCTGGTCTTCGTGACCCGCCCCTCACGGACCATGTCTCTCTGCTCAGCCCTCACCCATCCGTCTCTCGGCTGCTTAAATGTAAAGATTAATTTCCCCAATTCGTAGCACATAGGTTTAAGGTGAAGCTCCATTTGAAGCCATTGCTTGCCTTCTCCCATCAGAACAATGTCTGCTTTTTTTTTCCAAAAAAGTAAATTAAAATACAGTTCATTGATTGCTTAAACAATGTACAAAGTCCATCTGTTCAAAAAATATATATATTTTCCTATGTTAATAGGAAAATGGTAGGTGTCTAGGTGTATAGGCTACGGTACTGGGCCAGAGAACGGATTTCCAAGGTAATTCGTTCCGTACCCCCACTATTTGCAAAAACAAGGCCGCAGGGCATGGATTCATTCTACATATATGGTTTCTATATGGTGTATTACTCACACAAATGCTTTATGCATGTGTCAGGCAATACATTTCCTTCCTGGGTGTGACATATTGTGACAATTTAGCAGTTTGGGAAAGTGTGAACATAATCTGTGTAGCCAGTCTAACAAAAGAGCTTCAAATGAGAACTAAGGAGACGTAGATTAAGAATCACACACACACACACCAGACACACAGGAGCTTTTCTTTTTAAAAAATACTATTATCCTGTTGATGTAGAAAACATTTACATATTTAACATGAAATACTTCCAGGTTTCGATGAGAAACGATTTGTTAGACTAGAGGAATTCTTTTTACATTATGCATCCCTCAAAATATTCTATCTGAAATATTATGGTATTTTCTTCTCAGTTACAGCTCTTTTAGTTCTATCTTTAAAGACTCTACTACAGCAGCAAAACCTGAGTAATCTCCCACAACACTTACACTTGCACATATGAGAAAAATAACTGTTACTCATGTTGTGATGCTTCACTCTTCCCCCATTTTTTTTTTTTTTTTGGTTCGTTGTTCCACGTTGTCAATCAGGCTTCAGGTGCACTTGTTAAGAGCACACGCGAAGGTAGCGCCATTACTGTCCTCGAGGTTTGACTGAAGTGTTGAACGTCTCTCCAAGAGATGCAGAAAGTAACGCATCTCCAGATTTAGCCCACCTGAAGTTCCCGTAGCCCCGCAAGCCAACATGAGGTCGTTGTTGTTGTTGTTGTTTTTTTTCCTGAAACAATCGTTCAGCAACTTACAGTTGTCCCCCTTTAAGCTTATCTGACAATTGCTATCTCCTCACCAAGTGTGAACTGCTTCTCCTCGTAATCCAGGGCACCCAAAAACACTTTTTCCTAAGAAACAAAGAGAAAGAAAGAAATCAAGGGAATGGAGAATGCATTATCAGCTGGCATTTAGAATCCCTATCTTCACTTTTCTGCATGCTCTTCTCATCTTTAACTTAAATTTGGGCATTATAGATACGTGCGTGTTGTTTAACACTTAAATCTCTGCACTTTTATCCTTGTGCTAGTGTTGGCACTTCAAGAGCGGCTAAGTTAAAGATCCTTTTAGAGTGAAAAAGGAATAGAACTAATTTAAGTGAATCCCAGGAAACATTTAGGTTGAAGATCCCTGCCTTTTCTTTGTTCTCTCACGAGAAAGAAGATAGTATTTGTATTTTTCCATCACAGAATTTAATCCAGAATGTGAACAGAAATGAGACTGTGGACAGTTGGTTATAACGAGGTCACATATATTCATTTTCAACAGCTGATGAACATCCTTTTAATTGCCTCCAGAAGCAGTTGGTTTTGGGTGTAAATCAACCAAGGTAGCTTGAACTCAATCACCGTCAGGCGTCCTGTGACCAGGCGTATGAACAGAAATACTTGCCAACAGTCAAGTTCCACATATCATATGTGAAAATGAAAATGAAAAATGATTAAAAACAGCAACAACATTACTTGAGAAGAAACAAATGGAAGCAAAAGTAGCAGTAAAGGTGCCCTTGGTTACACTTTCTGACAAAGGACCCCAACATTTAAAAGAAAGAGTGAACCTGAGCAGTTAGGGGATATTTGCAGCAGAAGACAAAGAATCAAAGAATTAAAAGAAATTATCAGAAACTACTAGATTGGTGGTTCTCAAACTTGGCTGAAATTTAAAATCACCTGAGGAGCATTAAAAAAATAACAAATACCAATGCCTGAGGGCTACTCTTAGAGATTGTTCTTATCGGACTGGGGTGTGCAGCCTGGGCGTTGGGATTTTTATAGCTTCCCAGGTGATTCTAATGTGCAGCCAGGGTTAAAAACCATTGTTCTAGATTGTTCTTCTTTCTGTCTCTCTGTCTCTCTCCCTCTCTCTAACAGCTTTTTGCAAAACCTCAACAAAAACAACAGTAGTTTGGTCTGTGGGGGAACTATATGATGGTTTTCTGTAGTCCTTTTCTTTGAATTGTCCGAATTTCCGTCTGTGTGTTCATGATATAGAGTGGGATAAAAAGAAAAGAATTGAATGAATCGATTAATATCACAAATAATCCTACCACTGACAATCAGATATTTTGAGATTTTCTCCTTTAATGTCATAACGAAAATATTTTCCAGGATCATACAATTTTAAAATAATGCAAAATGCTCCCTCTTACAAATCTGTTTAGTTCTTACCCTACTCTTAAACATTTCAGTTGCTTTCAACGTCTTTGTAGTCATAAATAATGTTCTGAGGAATAACTTTGTGCCTTGTTGGATTACCTCTAATTATTTCCTTCGGCTAGATTTTGGGTTTGCAAGTTCAAAGAATATGAATGCTTTAGAGTTCTTTATGCATATTGCTAAACTAGTTTTCAGTTTGTCTTTTTTTTATTACCTTTTTTTTTAAAAGTAGGCTCCATGCCCAATGTGGAGCCCAGTGTGGGGCTTGAACTCGGACCTTGAGGTCGAGACCTGAGCTGAGATCAAGAGTCAGTCGCTTAACCAACTGATCCAACCAGGTGCCGCCCCACCCCTGCTTTTTTATTTTTATTTTACAAATTTAAACTGTACCTTTAGCAGCATGTGAAACAGCACTAGATACCATCCTCTCACTAAAATGATATATCTTTTTTGTTCAGTTGTATACATGATGCAAGATTTACTTCTAAACCTGTTTTCTTCATTCTCTTGAGAAATAGTCTACTCCAGTCAGGCCAGTCATAGAAACTGAGAACCACAGGTGATTACAGTCTGACAAAGACTAATGTGCTCATTGAAGAATGTCTTGCTATTTTTTAAAGGATTTTGGTCCCAATATCCTCATGAAGAATAGACAAAAAAAAAAAATGTCTTTAAAAAAAATTTAACATTGGGAGAAACTAAATGGTCAATTTTGTATTTTAAGAAAAACTAAATAATAAATCTGAGAAGATAGAACAGTAACAGTAAAGCTGGAAGGTCATCGGACTTTTCCCTTTTGATTTATACAAGTTTTCTGTTCATAAGTTATTATGAATGTGCCAATTGTGAAATATGTCTTTCCTGGAACATACATCAATTCTACAATTCCGTTAAGTGACTTTCTCATGGCTGCAAGGATAAGAATGGAGACCTACTTGCCTGCCAGTAGAGCCTGTGTTAAGCAACACTAAGGTAACTATGCCTTCCTGGACTTTGAAAAAAAATCAGTATTTTTAAGAAAAAAAATTTCAGTTAAATTTTTATTCATTCGGAAAATATCCTCTTGCAAGGCAATGAAGCACCAACTTAAAATTCGACTCATTTTATATTGCCATAAAAAAATGCTAATCTAGCACATTAAATCTTATCACTTATGGTTGCCCCACAGGCCTACCGTTAGCCAATAATTGCTTCATAATTATTTTCCATCCTCAACAAGGTGAGTAATAAGATATACCACTCAAGAAATAAAGTTTATAAAATCTACATTTATTCTTCTTATAAAATGTAAAACTACCCCTAGAGATCCACTCCTAAATGAGCACTTTAATAAAGATGTTTTTCCAAAGATGTACAGAGTTCATATATTTCTAATTTTACTTCAAGTTAAGTAAAAAGCATTTATTTTAACCATAATATAGCTGGAAATAAACTATCGAAAGAGTACAGTATAACACTGGGCAAGTTTCGCTGGGGCTAAGTATGCTAAAGCCGGAGACAAGTTAAACACTGCGCATGGTGGGGAGGACCTGCCTATGGGATCCGCCAGCAAGGGGAACTAAGGCCGGACACCCTGCCCCCGTCCTGGATGCTGAGAAGTGGGTGGTTGAAGCCTGAGTCTTAGATATGCCAGGGTTCCCTTGATTATTCTCATACCAATAGATAAGATTCCACATGAAAGTCCGTCTTCTCACAGATCTTAACCAGTCATGCTGTCTCCATTGGGGTTCATCTTTCAGTAGATCCTAACCCTCCTCGGTAGGGCAAGGCAAACCTAAAGAGAAAAAGAAGAAGAGACGGCGAGATGATACATAACACAGCTGAACTATCCCTCCTTCTCGTTCCCCTTGGTTCCCCTCCCTATACCCCATCCCCTTCGGTCCCCAAACAGGCAGCAAAGCAGACGCACAACTTAGGGCCCAGCAGAACCCACGGATCAGAAATAGGGCACTGCATCCTCACCCCGAGTCATAATTCTGCAGGCCATCCCGTGCTGTTTCCAAGCACCTACCCCTTTTCCGATGTCTAATGTTCTCTTTTCACTTTTGAACACATTTGCAAAATTCACTTTTTCTTTTTTTTTTTAAGATTTTATTTATTTAGTCATAGAGATGCAGAGAGAGAGAGAGAGAGAGAGGCAGAGACACAGGCAGAGGGAGAAGCAGGCTCCATGCAGGGAGCCCGACATGGGACTCCATCCAGGGTCTCCAGATCATGCCCTGGGCTGCAGGTGGCGCTAAACCGCTGCGCCACCGGGGCTGCCCCAAAATTCACTTCTTCTTACAGGTTGTTTACTTCTACTAAGACATGGTCACATTATAAGAAGCCATTTTTTTTATGTACAAGAAATGACTTTAATATCTTATGCTCTCTGCTTTGTAACATGTAGCCAGAATCTGAAAAAAACAGCTTGCATCACTTTAGCACATGGGCTTGTTTTTTTTTTTGTTGTTGTTTTGTTTTTTTCTGACATAATATGATCCATTTGAAAAGGTAGTGAGCTTTCTAGGTCTAACAGCATTCAAAAAAAAAAAAAAAAGGCCAAGTGACCTTCATGTAAGGATAATTGGGCGTGGATTCCTAAATTCAGTAGAAGACAGGACGAAATAATTTCTACATTGTATTTCAACACTAAGAATTCATATATGACACCTGTTTCCAAGATTATTTGAGATGATATACTGTGAAATTCATATGGTGGGGCTGCTAACGTGGAGCGTGGAGCTAAAACTTCCGAGAACTCTAGATTAAGTGATTCCTAACGTGATGCCTAATTAGAAAACGTCATAGCAAGGGATACCCACTGGGCTGAGTGTTCTCAGCTTATTCATACTCCTCTGGACAGATTTGCTAAGTGAGGCAGTGTCAACAGATTGTAGGTTTTAGAGCCAGTTTAATGTTCCTTTTTCGAAAAGCAAGTTTATGGTTTGTTTCTTGCTTGCCTATAGAACCCCATAGAAGATATTGAATTTCTGACTCTTGTAAAGTTTCTTTTATTTTTTTCTTTAATTATTTATGTATTCATGAGAGACACGGGCAGAGGGAGAAGCAGGCTCCCCGCGGGGACCCTGATGTGTGGGACTTGATCCCGGGACTCCGGGGTCACACCCTGAGCCCCCCAGGTGCCCCTCTTGTAAAGTTTGTCCCATAGTCCGCCCTGAACACGGACAGGGCCTTGCACCCAGTAGGTGCTACACCCAGTGTATAGATTGTGAAACCAATACTACACTACGTGTTAACTAACTACAATTCAAATAAAATCTTAAAGGAAAAGAAGGAAGTGTATGGACTGCATTAGAGAGCCGGAGCAGAAAGTCCTTCTCCAGTCCTACCTTAAAGCGTCTTATTTCTCACCAAGGAGTAAAATATATACCCTGATGGAGATCTAATTAGATTGTGAAAGATGAATAAAATACAATCAGGACCCAAAATAGCAGCAGTTCAGCTCCTCTCCATGTGGGGAGAAGCGATCCTCCGCCTGCAGTTTTCCCCATGGAAGAAGAATGCTCTGGTGGCTTCTGGATGCCGCTCAGAGAGACAGTGCGCAACGTGAACGCCCGCCCTGTGCTATTTGCCTGGAATCCAAAATCGGTAGATGTGAGCAACTTAGCAAAATGGATCAGGGAAAGGAAAGGGAAAAACGTCGGTCCTCTCGATCCTGAAGGATAACCTAGATCCGCCTTCATCGGGAAGATGCCGTGTAGTTAATCGCTGCCGAGCTCTTCTCCCTGGATGCCTCAGAACCCTCCCCTGGTGCTCCAGCGACGGTCATCCTTCTGCCCTTGCTGCCCCTCAGAGATCCCAACCCCTCTCCACTGTGATTAACAGCATAAAAAATAAAAAATAAAAGAGGTCGTGTGACCCTTCGCCTGATAGCCCCTCTTGCATCTGTTACTTGTAGCAAAGCTGGACTCTTGTCTCCGTTGACGCCATCGGCCGGACCCCCACCTCCTAACCTTCTGCAGTCACCTTTCTGCCCCGCCCTGTACTGAGCCTCTTTTAAAGTCACGCATGATCACCTGCTCCTCCGGGTGCCCCTGCGCTTCCCTCCGCCTTTCGGCCACATTTGGCAGCCCCGGCCGGTGGCTGCTCGCAGGCCGCAGGTGTCAGCGCCCGAGCTCTAGGTCCCCTGCCAGCCCCCCCCCCACGCCTCCTGCCTCTCGACCCGCCCGTTCCCCGAGTTCCCCTTTCCCTCCAGATACGTACGGTTGTCCACACTGTTTCCCCTTCCCCTGCGTCCCCGGAGATCCTGTCCACTCCCGACCCCGAGGAGGAGGTCAACGTGCCAGCAAATCCTTAGAGAAATACAGAAATACTTGAAAGTAAATAGATACTTTTCCCCTGAAAACATCTCTTCGTCTTCTGGTCGACGTCGGTCTTATCCTCGGCTCAGTCCTGGCCCAGCAGGTGCTTTGTTCTCTGTCTTACTCATTCTCTTCCTTCCCTCCAGGCTCACTTGCAGCTGCTCTGTGAGCCAGGACCCTTTCGGACGCTTCCCGACGTTTCCTTAGTCTCACCTCCAGCCTGTCTCCTACCCGCTTCGCCCCCCGCGGCCTCGGGTGCTGCTCGTGGGCCTCTCCTCCTCCCCGCTCCGCCCCACACTCCCGTGAGGCCCAGACAGGCGGACTGTGTCAGTATGACCCAGCCCCTGGCAGAGGGACTCCCTCACGGTCACTAGGGAATAGACACTTGTAGTCACGACGATGATTGGGCTGACCTGGGCCGCTGTTGGGAGCACGGATGAGGGAGTATAGTGTCCCCTTTCCTGCAGGACCTCAGACCCCTGCTCAGACCGGTTCGCTCCCTACTGCACCCCCCCCCCCCCCGTGTCCGCCACCGTTTTCTCTTCTGGATGACTGTGTTCACGGATTTCCCACATATGGAACCAAAAATACTATTTTTTCTTACAACATGATATAATATTGATATTATGTTATTTAAGTCTTGGAACTGAACTGCACAGCTTGTTGCTTTGGAGCAAATAGAGATACGCACAGAGATACGTGTGTGTGTGTGTGTTACCCGTTGTATCATTTTGCTAAGTCGTGGCCACAGCAAAATACTACGGACTGAACGGCCCCCACCAGCAATTCAGGATCAGGGCATTGGCCCTGTTGGATTTTTCCCAAGTCTCTGCCCTTGGCTCCTAGACGACGGTCCTCCTCTTCTGTGTTCTCAAGTGCTCCTCCTTCCGTACCTCCCCGTGCCCAGATCTCTTCTTCTCATTCCCTCTTTAAAGACCCTGTCCCCAAACAGGCACCTTCTGAAAGACCGGGAGCAGGAGTCAGTGCATCCTCACTCTGTGTGTGTGCGTGTGTGTGCTCGCAGACACCGTCGCCTGCCCCCGCCTCTCACGGGAGCCACACGCGGCCCCGGGCTCGCCATCCCCAGCTCTGGGGCACACGCACCCTTGGGCGAACGACGAAACATTAGCCCGTAACCAGACAGACAAGCTGAAAACGGACACGTGTGTTGGGCCGGTAAGGAAAAGGGGTGCCCCATTCGTCCTCATTTCAGCGCAGAAGTGGAGAATAATCCAGTGGAAGCAAGAGGATGAAATTATTAGGGAGACGGGATTTCTTTTTAAGATTTTATGCACTTACCTGAGAGGGCGAGGGTGAGCCAGGGAAGGGGCGCGCACAGGGAGCAGCAGCCTCCCCGCTGAGCAGGGCCCCACGTGGGGCTCGACCCTGGGGCCCCGGGCCCAGGACGCGGCCGAGGGCAGGGGCCTCACCGCCGGAGCCCGGGCGCCCCAGGGCCCTATGTACACATGCTCCTGTGCGTGCGTGTGAGTCAGACCTCCGGGGGCGGGGAGCATGTGCTTGCACACACACTGAGGAGGGAGGAGATCAGGGTCTGGGGCCCCGGGGGCAGGGGCAGGTGCAGGTGCAGGTGGGCGCAGGTGGGACGGAGCCCCGGTGGCCGGGCCCAGCCCCGCGGGACATGCTGACGCCACGCTTGGCCCCAGGGACCCAAGCTGATCTCCTCCCCGGCAGGTGCAGCGCCAGGAAACTAGACCTTCTTCCCTGGGGCCGGGCCCGTCGCTGGCTGCCGGGGCGCCCACACGGTGACACGGTCCTCAGGCTTCACCGGGTTAAACTGGCAGCTTTTAAAGACTGATCTTTTAATGATCGTGTGGCTCGGTCCAGCTGAGCGTACAAATTCTGAATTCCCTCTCATAAGCCTTTGTTGAGAAAAATGCCAGGGCTACTCCCTGCAATGTCTACGGGAGGGTTGGAGTTGGTGTTTTCTCCTATGATAGGTATCAAGTGACCAGATTCCTATTTTACATCTCGCATAATATAAAACATACAGTGGCCACGAACACCTACAGGCCTACGTGTGCACATGCATAAAAGCCAGGTGATCACGAAATCAAGACACTGTACCTATTTCCTATGAAAATCACACCTGTGTGGATATCTACACTCGCGAGCACGGCTTAACGTATCGAGATACTGAATCCCTACGCTCTACACCTGAAACTAAGGTAGTATCTGAGTGTCCACTCCCGTAAAATGTTTTGACTAATTTTTGGAAGAAAATCAAAAACTAATTTAAAAATTTTTAAATAAAATAAATGAATAAAAGTTCTTAAAAAAAAGAAAAAAGAAAACCACACCTATTTATTCTAAAGTTAAACTAGTGAATTTGGTCCCTCATTTATTTTTTACCAAAGGCTCTTCAGTTCTCATTTTCTCCATTCAAATACTGAAATTCTCACCGTTATTTTTGTTTTCGTCTTTGTTTTTGTCAAAGGACAGAAGAGATTTTGTTACGTGTAACATTCGTTGAAATCTTTGTAATTAAACTTGTAAGATAGAGTGTTATTATCAAAATTACTATAAAATGAACCTGTATCAGAACTTGTCAGTCATAAAAAATTATTCTGCTGCTTTTAAGCAGTTCTCCCCTTACACCGTAAGAGTCTGTGCCATTGTTGGGCATTCTCTGCACCAGCTGCCAGATAGCTGAAGATAAATTATTAGTGATTTGCAGTATTTTATTGTTAAGATTTTCAGTGCTTTCTCAATGGTTTCCTGACTTTCAAAGGATTTTTTTTTCTTCTTTTTCTTCCCATTTCCTACCAGGGTAGCATTTTAAGTAGATGTTATAAATCTCTGCCAAAGGCACATTCATAGCCCTGCTTGAATGGTTTCATTTAGACTCGGACTATCCCTACTTTTCAAGTTTCTTCAAGATCTTTATCATGGTGAAATAACACTTTGTGTTCATTAGAGAATCAAGTACAACTTCCTAAAAAGCCCCCAAAGTAACTAAATATAGATGATTTCTTTGATTTCGGTATAGATCCGATATTATACCCCATCGTTAAATTTCTTCTTGAAATGCACACGTGGATTATTAATAGTTTTATTTAAGGAGATAAGGGGACACTCTCTGAATGTATATATTTAATACATCCACTCTTTTAGCTCTAAAAATTCAACACGTTTGATGCCTGGCTGCAGTAAACATTTTCTACAAAAGCAAACAGGAAGCTGGGATCTATTTTTACAATTTTAGTCAAACATTTTCTAAAAGACTAGTGATGAGTATGGTATTTTTTTTAAAAAAAAAAAGTTTCCAAGGCCTCTAATTCAGGCCACAGAGATATTTCTTTAATATGTACCAAATGTAGCTGAGAAATACATTGCGTCAGAGATTCAGAAAGGGAAAACTGGAAATAGAGATCTTTGCCAGATTCCATTTCTAACCTAGCCAAGTAGACACCAAGAATACGAATTTTTTTTCAAAGGTGTCGTAAGTTTTCAGAATTTTAGCCTGAAGACAGGTATAGACCATTCTTCTTGATCTGTTTCATGACCAATAAGAATGGTTTACTCATGTGGTTCTAAGTGACAAGGGAATGCAGAACCTAATGACTAAAAGGATTTTTTTTCCCGGGTGAATAGATTTCCTAACAGATGTATCTACCTTTTGGGCTCCCCCGCCCCCCCCGGCACAGAAAAAAAAGGAAAGAAAAAGAAAATTAAGTGAATCAGAGATAAGATAACCTTTTTCATTTGACATTTCTTTTGTAACATCAGTCACTGATCTCTCCATGTAATGATGCAAAACAAGCGCTCTCCGTTTCATAAGCTTCTCACCTTCACCGTGCCCCACCTTCACGACGCGTTACGTTGCCTTTATAATGCTGCGTGTGATCCGTACTACAGCTCCCTTTATTCTTGTCACTTTAACTTTGGAGGGTTCCAAATAATAGGGAAATTAATTGGTCATATTCACACATGCTAATCTGTAGACACCTCCTAGAGACTTTGTGATACTCTAAGTCTGAGACCTGAGTTCAGAAGTTGACATAAACTTTTACAACATTTGTTCATTCATGAGTACAAAAATGTCAGGGAGAGGACAGCCTCTTGGCCCAGTAAATCACAAAACTATCTGTTTTTATTTCAACAGTGCTCCCCTCTCCTCATGTTTATACAGTTATAATTTACACGATTCCATCGTCCTCGTGTAATAAAAATTCACATGAAAATTAATGAGACTTTTACCCAAGTAAAGTGAGGAATTAGTGGCATTTCTGACTTTAAGTGCTTTTCCTATTATTTCATTATATTCTAACAGGTGGTTGGAAGGTAATTTAAAAGAGCCTGCCTCATTATAACTCACATTCTGTAATCCTAATACCAGAATTAAAATGTTATGGATGCATTATGTCCCTCTGAAGGGCATAGACAGCGATAGTTGATTTTTATTGCAGCGAGGAATAACAATAGAGGGAAGTGGCTCTGCCAGGGCGCGTGTATGTGTGTTATATTTTCCTCCTCTTTGATTTACTTATTTATATGTCTAATCCCACTTTATTGCACAAAAGGCTCAGAGTGGTAAACCTCCAAAGACATTGCAATTGGGATGAAGAGATGGAAAAAAAAAAGGCAAGCGCTGCCAGCTGTCACAGCAGCAGGCCAGGCCCGTGACAAAATAAGGGTGTGAGCCAGGCGCGCCGGGAGAGGGCACGCACCCCCAGAGCAGCTGCTGCCCCCGGAGAGCTCAGGCCCAGGGCTGCCCTATCTGATTTCTCGAAAGATGGCAAACATGCAGATTCCTTGATTTATGAATGTCAGCAACTCTTTCTTTTTAAACGGCAGGCTTGAATGTTTGAGATTAGAAGTGGTTTTCCTTGGCAGGTTGGGGACCACTAGGAGGAGGTGCAAGCAGGATTGTTGAGAACGGTGCGCGCTCTCTCTCTCTCTCTCTCTCTCTCTCGTGTGTGTGTGTGTGTGTGTGTGTGTGATTCCAGATCTGTATCAAGTATATCAAAACCAAAGTTTGGGCCCCGATGGAGCCCAGTATGGCAAGAGAGTGGACTCTATGTCTAGGAACAAAGGCCCTCGGGAGCTAGTCCAGGGCCCTTGTCGGAACAACAAGGAACATTTTTCACTTTAGTGGGTCCCTCAGGCTAGAATCCAGGATCAAAACTTAGTTTGGGCCCATTACCTTAAAACTGAATCTAACAGGAAGCTGCTTATGGAAAGCAGAGCACTCTTCACCCCACTATTTATCGGGGGAGATGGCACTTGGTTCTGGTTCCCAGCTGCATTCACTCCCACCTCCTCCTGTCAACATGGGCTACAGAACACAAGTTTGTGAAGAACACTGCAGTCACTCACCAATCACAATGAAAACTTTATCAGGGGGTGGAGGGAAGGAACGGCAAATAGGAACAGGAAGAGGGCTGAATTAATTTTATACTATTGCCTAATGTATTTTTTAACATTTTCCTTATTTAATTTCTTTAGGTTTGGGACATAATTATCCACCTGCCTGTCTGGCAGTATTTTATTCAATAACGTTTTGGATAGCGATGTCTTGGGGTTTCTTGTGTGCTAAGTTTGAAAAACCAAAATTAAAATGTGTGTTGTCTTAAAGCAAAACAAAATGCGTGCTGTCATAAAGCAAGGCAATCAAATATTCATCAAAAAACAAAAAACCAACCACCTTCTCATAAGCCCACCCACAAGCATTTTTCTGAGAACACAGGCCAAATCTGGCAAATATTATTTAACCCGAGCATTAGGGGCTAGCTTGCATGTGCAGGCAATGCTTATTTTGACAAAGCTAAACTCACTCATACAATAGAGAATCTTCTTTCTGAGATTAGAATTTACGTTAACATGAATAATGGATAATGGAATTATAGGTACATACTAGAATAAATATGCCTAGGATATGACAAATTCATGGCATGAAATAAATATCTGATATGCATATGATGAGTATGCATAGCACAAGAATAAGTAGAAATTTGGACTTTATATTTTAATTCCCACTGTCACCAAAATATGCATTTAATATATATTGAAAAATTTGGTAGACTCTTTTGCGAGGTAAAGCTGTAGAGTTTCTAAAGCTATAGGACCAAGAACATTTGACAATCATTTACTACAAGTCAAAGCATTTGCAAGGAGACAGACAGAGTCACTATTGAAGTACTTTCCAGCTCACTGAGCCTAAAATCCTTGAATATTAGGACAAGGCAGCAGGCAGTAAAATAGATTTTATGATTGTTACTTTTTTATTTTGACATCCATTCTAATACAAAAGTTTGCCTTTTATGAGTTCAATTTATTTTAATATAATTGATTCTCTAGGAAAAATAAATGCCACATTTTTTTTATTTTTTTATTTTTTAGTGTAGAAGTGAAATCCTTCCAAATGGATTTTGTTAATTCGTGTATCCTTTCTGGAGTCACACCTTATGCAAATCACTTGCCCTCACTGTTCTTCAGTTTACTCCTATGTAAAATGAGTATACTGATAGTACTGACAGTATGAAGTTGAGTGGAAACCTGAATTGAGAGCATCTAAGTGTTTGATAATGGTGTTATTGTTAGTACTGCCATTTTATGCACTTCTAGTCTGAGAGAGTCCTCTAAAGTTCATATGTTGGTTGTGTTCCTTAATTTTCATAAAGGCTCTTAACTCCATCCTTTTCACAGTGGATTTTATCTCCCTTTGATAAACCACCAAAAAATACCGATTTTTGTCAAAGATTTCAGCCTTCAAATCCTTGTTAATTCTTATCAAAAGCCTGGTTGTGGCAAATATTAATGGGACATTAAAACTCTCCATTTATTTATTGGAGGGATTCCAGATGTGAGGAATGGGCCTCTGGGAATAAAGAGTGCTACTTGAGCTTCAGTTCTACATAGGAATATTTTCACTGAACATTTTGCTACTGTAATTTTGTGTCCATATTTTTGGGGAGAGAAGTTCCAATCATAGCTGTCATCTGATTCTCAATAGGATAGATGGCTCCACAGCCACACTTTTTTTTTAGGAAGGAGAAGGGGCAGAGAGAGAGAGAGAGGGACAGAGAATCTTAAGCAGATTCCATGCCCGGTATGGAGTCCAACATGGGGCTCCATCTCATAATCCTGAGATCATGACCTGAGACAAAATCAAGAGTCAGGTGCTCAATGGAATGAGATACGTGGAGATTTGGGGTTAAAAAAATGTAACGATATTAACATGTACTCTTTTATAGTTTGCTTTATCTTGAATTATTGCAGTTAGCAAAAAAAAAAAAAAAAGGATTGGCCTTACAGCAGGAGACAGTATGGTTCAATGGAAAGTGCCCCACTAAAAAAATAAAAATAAAAAAATATAAAAAAAGGAAAGTGCCCCACTCACAGAGTTAGGAGGTCGATTCTAGTCCCGGCTCTGCAGCTTCTGGCCGAAGTTCATCCTCTCCAGGAATAGAAGACAATACTGCTACACCTATATACTTGAAAAGATTGTACTGGGATAAATAATACAGTGGAAAGTGATATAGAAATGCTAAGTATTGACTCAACCCATAATCTGAAAAAGTGGATTTCCCCAACTCCCCCTGCTTAATGAAGAGTCAGAACCATACTCAACCTTGTGCTTTGAACCTGTGGTTAATAAGCTCTCAAGTCACAGATCTATATAGTCTATTATTTATTCTGCTTTCACCACCTACTCGTCATATGATCTTTGGAGCCTGCCTGTCCCTCAGTCTTCTCGCAGGTTGTTCGGAGGAATAATTGAGATCATACCAGCCAAAACCCTTAGTGCCGTATTCGCCACTGCGTGTGAATTTCAAGAAATCGTAAGCATTGTTACCAACCTATAATTCCTTTGCTTTGTCCTTAAATTTAATAGGCACTGCAAAATGAAAGCCCATTTCATGAAGCCAAAATATATATGTGTAAATGGTTCCATATAGTAGCAACTGGTGACTGAGGAGATTTTATAAGCAATAGTTAATGAGATTTTAGGTACTGATTAAAATGTAATAAAAAAGTTTTAATTTAACAATTGCTGTTCAGAGTATCCTAGTCACCCAATTTTAGTTTAAGGGCAGTCAGTGCAGTGGAGGGACCTTAATGAGGCAGCTGCTAGGGTGATTGTGCTGTCAGGTGTATTCAGTCACCAAAGCACATAGTACAAAACTCTGACAAAACACAGTCCTGCAGCAACAGAGCCAGAGTGCCCTTCTCACATGCCAAAGCCAGGGGAATAGAATGGTTTATCATGGTTCTAATTGCATACACAATTTTAGGCAAAATAGACAGTTTCTTGTGAAATCACAAAGACGTGTTGGTAACCTCAGGATTCAGCTTGCGTGCCACAGCCTTTGTTCACGGTCCCTTTATTACCCATGAAATCTAGTTGGAAACAATTATACAAATTGTAAAGACTAGAAAATGTGAGTGTGTCTACGACTACTGTAAGTAAGAAGAAAATTAAGATGCGTAGTCATCAGACTCCTTGAAGTGCTACTCACAATTTCTTCAATAGAGTCCATTTCCTATCAATGATATTTATGAATTTTAAAAGAAGGAAATGTCTGGAGGGATTACAACATGATCCTGATAAACACTCTCGATACTCCTATTTTCTGGGACAGTAGAGAGTGGTTTGTTGCCAGTATGCACCGAGAAATATCAAATATTACAAGCAAACAGTTTTTGTCCAAATGTTCACAAAAATTGGCCATCACAAATACCAGCAAGAACAGTTTGACTGTATAAGAACAAACATAAATTGTTTCAAAAAGATCCTGTGAAAACCTTGTGTAGTTTAGCTATGTATTAGGATGAAATGAAAGGAAAGCTCCTACCTCTCAAATATTCCATCCCTGAGCAGGCATTGGAACCCAAATACGATGTAGTACGTGACAGCTGATCCAATCACATACTACTTTATCTCTTCAGTGTTCCTAAGGAAAACTTGACTTGAGATTTAAATAAAACAAACAAACAAAAAACCCGACAACAACAACAAAAACCCTCCTGATTGAGTCTCCAAACAGAATTAACTTAAAATGCACAGGCAAGGAGCTGAGTTAATTTCTCTGTAAGATGAGGTCCATAGGCACCGTACTTTTCTATATTGGAGGAGAATATCACAGAATCCTTACAAATATAAACTCCCTGCCACTTCCCACTGTTATTACAACCAGACCAAGCAGTTGATTGTGATAGGAAAGCCACATCCTAGCCACAAATATCTGCACCAACAAACAGCCAGCTACAGAAAAGTCTTCGAGAAAATTTTCGCAGCAAGAGATCTTCCCACCATGGACCTTACTGATGGTATTCTATAGAGTTTTTGAGTGGCAAGATGGAAGGATGTGGAAATATGCACAAATGACCAGACAGAAATAAGCCAGCGTGTCACCAGACCATTAGTCACCCCCAGAGGACAAACGTGACACCAACAGAAATTAAAGTTTGGTTCTCTGAGCCCTTGCCCACTTGAAGGAAACCAAGCCTTGCCTGAAGTCTTGCCTCTCAACTCAAATATTCCTCAAGGGGGGAGACAGGAATGTTTTATCAACTCCCATTAGAGCAGTGCAGACCCTTTACTTGAATACTCCGCTGACCACTATTGCCTGTTGGGTCTGAACCAGCTGCCCGCACTGGGCCACTCTAGTACATAACAGTATGCTCCCAGGGGGCCCCAAACCTCATGGAGCACCAGGACCATCTGGTAAACCCTTTTAAAAGTAGGTCTGGGGATCTCATCTCTGACCAACCTAATGTGAAATTTAAGGAGCAGACCTCAGCTCTATACCCCCAATAGATTAGCATTTAGAAACCACAGTTTTACAGCATGACCCTTTTCTTCTATGATAGAATGCCTACTTCTTTGCCCTAAACATACAGAGGCAAAGAGTTCCTTCAACAGTCAATAACAGACTGGAGGGCAGCCCCGGTGGCCCAGCGGTTTAGCACCTGCCTTCAGCCCAGGGCATGATCCTGGAGATCCAGGATCGAGTCCCACGTCAGGCTCCCAGCATGGAGCCTGCTTCTCCCTCTGCCTGTGTCTCTGCCCCCCCCCCCTCTCCCCCCTCTCTCTCTCTCTCTCTCTCTCTGTGAGTCTGTCATGAATAAATAAATAAAATCTTAAAAAAAAATAACAGACTGGAGGTCGGTGTGTCAGAAGTACACAGGGCACCTCTTAGGAGAGGTGTTGCCTGCGTCTCCTGCATTCCAAGTGTTAACTGTCTCTCTTCAGTCCTCTAATGGAACCCACAATGGAAATCAGTGCTCCAAGAATCCCTCTTAAAGAAATTGTCCTGTCATTGCCAATATCTCAAAGAATATATGTGGTCTTAGAAATAGCTAAGTGAAACCAGTATCAGTGACACCCCTTAATCCCATTTTGAGAGGCCACAGTATAAAAAGAAATGAACTTTCAAATGATCAAGTGTAGAGGTGCCCGGCTGGCTCAGCCAGTAGAGCATGTGACTCTTGGTCTTGGGGTCGTGAGTTCAAGCCCCATGTTGGGTGGAGAGATGACTTAAAATGATCCAGAGAGTTTCCCTTAAAATTACATTATGAATTTGCCAAAAGGTAAAGCTTTGTATTTACTGCATGCAACACCTAAAAGGCACTCCAATGACCTGGAAGAAAGAAAAGAAAAGAAAGGAGGCTGGGAGGTCGAAGGCCTGAGAGACAGAAGGAATAATTTCTGAGTGAACGAGTGAATGAATCGCTTCTGTCAACAGAGATCTATATTTGCCTTTACTAATCTTTATGAAACCAGAAGGTGAAATTTCTCACCCTCTCCATTATTATGATGTTAAGTGAATTTTTCCAGATAGTCTCTTTTTTGATAGGTATAACATTGTCTGCTTTTTATTTACTTGGATTATAGGATAATCCTAAGTATTAGCCACACTATTGCCAAATTGTTACTCGTGTATGAAAATGGTGAAACCAGCCAATATACACTTAGAGAGTAATAAAGCAGAAATGCATCAGTTCCCAAAATATGAGAGATCTGTATGCATATTTGTAGTATGCATTTACATGTTAAGGGAAAAAATAGCATTTGACTTTAGTAAAAATGACAAAAAGCTATGTTGCAGAGACCATCGTGCAAGTTTTCCTCGTAAAAAAAAAAAAAAGGAGGCATACAAGCGTTCTGAATCTTTCAGGAGTCCCCCCAGTTTGTATGTCAGGTCAGATTTTGAGCGCAGTGTCTTTGACGTCAGTGCTTATGTTCTTTTCAGGCAACTGCTGTTAGGATCTGGAGCAGGATTTGCATGTGCCTGATAAATAAAATCCACCCTACTATGTTTACTATACGTTAGATCGTATACAGTCGTTGCTTAATAAAAAAGGAGGGAGGTCTGGTATCTGCCCTAAAGTAGTTCATGGCCTGCAAGGAAGGATGAAGCAGTGCACATGTGATTCCCACCTTGGGTTAAGGTGCGACGGGGAGGTAAATGGTCATGGTCGACCTGCGTCTAGCAATTCTGCGTCCCTAATATGCTCACCTCGCAGGAAACTCGGGAAACGGAGGCTTGGAGACACAAGGTAGCTCATCCAGGCCTGCAGTTCCAACTCAGGCAGTCCCCTTCTGGCACTCCTACCCTTGCTAGTCCATATTTCTCCCCCGGATTAAAAAGTGAAGGAGAGACTGGACTGAGAGAGCCCAGCGAGGGGACTGCGGCGATTCACAGACAGACGGTGAGGAGCTGACGGGCCGCGGCAGCAGGGGAAGCGGGAAGGGATCCCCGAGACACTGAGCGGGAGCAGTGAGAGCCCTGGATGCCCCACGGGAGGAGGAGGAGGAGGAGGCCGCAGGGGCGTTGAGAAGAGCCGGGGAGGAGTCCAAGATCGAGGGCCCTGGCCCGAGGAACAGAGGAACGGTGCGTCTTCAACAAAAGTAGAAAAGGTAGAATCGAGAGATTTGTGAGGAGGAGAAATGGGCCTAACTTTTGACTTGCTGCGTTGACATTAGAGACTTCCTACGTGCAACAGGTTTCTGATTAGTTGACACTCAGGGATAAAAATAACTGATAGGACATGCAGGGCAGGAAAGTCAGCTGATGCAAATGCCACTGATCACGTATGAAAAGACACAGGCGTCGTTTAGTGTCCCTTGATGAAACTGGGCAAACTGGGCAACACAAATGCCAGGGCATTCCTTACTGGGGTCTTACACCCTTAGGGGTGCAGCACACCCTGGACCTTTAGAGACCTCGGGAATTTTCATCACATCGTGACTGACGAGGACCTGAGGATCATCCTTTGGGGAAATGAGACAACTTAAATAATTTCTGTCCTAAAGGTCCTGGGGGAGTATCCCCAAGGCTAAGCATTCTTTTTCTTTTAAATTTTCATGCTGAAGGCTATTTGGACTATCTGGAAAATGCAAATACTTTTAAACTTCCTCAGAGTCAGTCAGTACCTGGTCAGTCTTGGTACCTGAGTTGCCTTGTTCGCCTAGAAGACAGACTGTGCGAAATTGCCAGAAGCTGTGATTTAGGTCAGGAAGCGTTAGCCTCTAAGGGGACTCTTCTGTAAGTCCTGGGGACCATCTGCATTTGGTGTGCAAGACTTGTTTTCAGATGCCAAAAACTGCCTTCACAAAAGTATTTAGCACACTCTCCCCACCCCCCACCTGCCTGCCCCAATAACGTGTGGATTTTCCTCTAGAAGGGATGCATCAATCCCAAGCCATTGGCACTTCAGTTTTGCAAGTGAAAGTCTTTTATTTATGTGTTTATTCCTTTAGTAGCTATTTAATTAAGTTGTTCCATTGAGAAAAGATTGGTCTGTCCTTTATAACTTAAAGTTTCATATTATTTTTTTTTTTTTGCCTGAGAAATCAGGCACATTAGTAGAAATAATAGCCCTAACCCTGAAAGGTAGTTCCTTTTACTAATGAATAATGGAAATACCTTACTACTCAGTAGGTTCAGTGTGTTTACCTGGCAGCCCCATAATTTGTACGACATTGGTAAATTATTGTTTCATACAGAAAAGAAGAATAGTTTATGTAGTTCTTTATATAGGGTCTCTATATTTGGGAGCGGTATATTTAAGTTAAGAAGCTGACAAACTGTGTTCCAGAAGGGGTATATATCTTGCACGCCTACAGGCCATGGATGAGTATTCTAGTTGTTTCACTTCCTTGTCAGCGCGTGGTGTTGTCAAGTTTGAAGAGCATTTGTTTTCAATTTAATTTTTCCTCACTTTAACCAAATGATTGTTTACGACTTTTGCTCCCTTTAAGAAATTGGGTTGTATGTTTTCTTATTTTGAGAACTGCAAGTTCTTGGTGTATTCTAGATAGAATTCCTATATAGTGCATTTTCCTGCAAATACTCTCTCCCAGGCCATTGCTGAACTTCTCATTTTCTTAACAGTGTCTTTTAAAAAGCAGGACTTTTTGATTTTTATTAACACCAATTTAGGTAACTTTTTATTCCATTAACGATCATGATTTTGGTGTCATGATTATGGAATCTTTCAAGATCCCAGGTTATGAAGATAATTTTTCTATATTTTGCAAGTTTTGTTGTTTTACACTTTACATTTAGGCTTCTGATCCATTTGAGTTCATTTTTATATATGGTGTGAGATATGGATTGAACATCATTTTTTTTGAATTGTGGATGTCCAGTATTCAAAAGAGTATCATTTTTGTTATATTGCCTTTGCATCTTCAAAGAAAATCAACTGATCATATATGTCTATTTCTAAACTCACTATTTACTTCCACTGGTATATTTATCTGTCTTTTTGCCAATACCACGCTGTCTTGATTTCTGTAGCTACACAGTAGATCTTATAATCAGAAAATGAGTCCTCTAACTTTGCTCTTCTTCTTCAAAATTATATTGGTTGTTCTGGATTCTTTGCATATCAAAACAAATTTTGGAATAAATTTATTTCTGCCAAAAAAGCTTGCTGAAATTTTTCCTCAGAATCTCTAGACGTGTTTTGAGGAGAATTGGCACTATAACAATATTGAGTCTTTCTCAGTATAGTTCTCCATTTATTTAAGTCTTTGATTCTTTCATCAATGTTTGATGGCTATCAGCATATAAATCTTGCACATTTTGCTAGACTTACATATTTCATGTCTTGGGTGCTATTTTAAATGGCAATTTTAAAAATTTCCAATTACTAATACATAGGAATAGGATTAATTTTTGTGTTGACTTTGCATCTTGCCACCTTGCTAAAGCCATGTGTTAGTTTTAGTAGCTTTTATGTAGATTAGCTAACATTTTCTAACATTGGAAAGAATTCATTTCTTTCCAAATAGATGTAATTTTATGTCTTTGTTTCTGATCCGTATGCCTTTATTTTTCTTGACTTATTGCACTGGCTTCCAGTCAAATGATGAATAGGAGTGGTAGGAGCAGACATCCTTGCCTTGTTTTTCTTTATAGGAGAAGAACATCCAATGCTTAACAACTAAGTACATCGAGTTACATCTAGGTTTTCAACAATTGCCTTTTACCTAGGTTGAGGAAATTGTTCCTTATTCCTACTTCTATTCCTCATTCTGAGAGTTTTTATCATGGGAAAATGTGAATTCTGTCAATTTACATATATATTGAGATTCTCAGATGGTCTTTACTTTTCTTCTTTTGTCGATTTAGGCTGCATTTCTTTACTTAAAGAATTTTGTAAAAGTCTATATTGGATAATCACAGGATGAAAGCTTCAAGTCAGAGGGTGGAAACCCTTTTCCGAAGTTTACACACTGCATATTTATAGGATGAAATCAGACTTCAAATATCTAAGGCCACTCTACTCTTCTGTATATGCTGAGCAGATACTGAAAAGCCTTTTTAATCTCAGTAAATCCTAAGGAAATCATCCAAATATTATTTTTTTAATAATTTAGTTCTACTCTTTAAAGTTCAAAATTTAGAATACTAAAATATAGTCCTATCAACTCCTAGAGTTATATCATGTGTAAAATATTCAGGTGTATCTTATTAGAATTAGTTCTACTGAGTTCTTCTGTGGACAGAGTATTAGATCCTTAAGAATGCCAACATTTCCCAGTGGACCTCAAATTTCATCAGCTTTTAATTTTATATAATCTACTCAGTGCTCAATCAAAAAAGACCCAAAAGACTATGAAAGTAAATTTTAAACAGATTTTTTTAATAGAAAGGACTAACAATAATAATGTGTCTAATAACCAGATGAGAACCATTGCTTATATTAAGACATAATTTGCCATTATTTATTAGAGATTTCAGAAAATTGATTATTTTTTCCTAATTCTCAGTTACGTGATTTTTAAAATTCAATGTAATATGGGAAAATACTGTAGTTTGTATATTATCTCAATGAATGTTAATTGAACAACTAAATGAATGAATGGACCAATGAATGAGCTGTGTATGATTTTTCACTGAAAAGATATCAATATTCTATCATGTACAATGCCCTAATTGGGGTCCATCCAATTTTATTTGGTTTTGTATATTCTACTGTATATACACTTTATTGTATATACGGTAGAATGTATATTTCTATTAAAATTTGCATTTTATCTGGTAACTAAGATATATGTTTTAAGTGCTATATATTCAATCAATAAGCACTTTAAACAGGATTTTTTTTTCCTGTGCAAATCCTTGTGCAAGTGCTGAGGATGCAAAAATCAACAAAACACGGTGTCTTCTGAAGTTTATATGCTATTTATTCTACTAGATGAATCAGATGCATAAATAGTAGGTATAATATTATGAATCCCTTCAGAGAGGGAATACATTGTATTTACTCATATTTGTGGTCATTGTGTTAAACCAATGTTTGCCACATAGCAGTACTTGCATGCCTGATGCTGCAACAGTAGAATTCTAAGAAAATGTGGAAGGGACACGGAGGATCGATCCATTGACCAATTCTTCCTAGAGAATAATTTCTTCCTAGAGAAGTCTGTTTAGAGGAGATGACATTTGAACTGAGTCCCCTAGAAAGAAAGAAAAAAAAAAGGAGGGGAGGGGAATGGAGGAAGAAAGGGGGTTCAAAAGTAGAACAGCATAAGCAAAGGTGCTCTGGTGCTAAATAAAGTGGGGTTTCCAAGACACAGCTTGACCTCCACCGTGTAGTACAATGGTCTCAGAAACTGGCTACTGTTAATAAGAGGTAATCTGAGGACAGGGAATAGAGATTTAGCTCTCTTGCTTAGGATCCACTTCTCTGCAGGAAACGCGTGTGATGCCTAGAGAAATCTAACTCTGCATTTGGTTGTACAGCGTGCAACACGTTAAGCTAGTAACATGGGATTCAGGAGTTGTACAACTATTCTTTGGTACTGCAAACCACCCCATTCAATCCTTTTTTACCTTTCCTCACAAAAAGTCCCTATGATCGTCCACTACCAAAAGCATTAAAGCCTCTCACCAACAATGAACTACAGTATCCCTCGGAATACGTAGCACCTTCTCACTTAGCTAATTTATCGGTCCACCTACTCATGTGAGAAGCCAACATGGAATTCCATTCAGTGATTTTTGCAATTTGATCAGCTCGAGAGGGGGATAAGGGAAATCTTCAAATATAAAACTGTCCAGTGAAGATAAGAGCACATAATTTAGGACCTGCAGCCGCAGACAGCATTAGTTATTGCTCTTCCCTATACACTGAACAAAAGCTGCAGAGTTCCATACCTACTGGCAGAGTTACGACCTCCACTTCGAGCCTTTTGTGGTACAGATATAAATAATAAAGTCATGTAAACAGCAATAAGCAAAAATTTCAAATCCCCTACATTTATCAGATTTCCTCATTTTAGAGAATTCATGGGTGTTAAATGTGTTATTGAGGAAAAATGCTGGGTTTCAATGATTATGTAAGTGTGGCAAAATTCCCAGTATTGAGATTAATCTGTTTCTTCTTTTCTTCCACAAGTACATCACTGAGCTCTAGTGCACATTTTTCTTGTTTGTTTTCGTCTCTGGCTTCCCACTCCAGCTGCATAGGCTGTCTGCAGTCATCTGTCCAACATGCCTGGGCAGAGCTATGAGCTTTCCAGTATTCCATGACCCAGCCTCAGCATTAGCAAGTTGTGGAGACGCTAAGCAGAGGGAGGCATTAATGTAGGTGACATTGGTTGAGGGCACCCCCTTAAGCTACACTAATAAAACTTCCATGTTCCTCAGCCTAAGGAATATTTCATTAAAATTATAGAGTATGAGTTTATGACCTAAAATGGTCAGGAGACATGTGAAGGGAAGTCCTTTTAGAAATGGTTTTTGCCTCAAAAACAACCATCTCAACTCTCTTGAGGAATGAATGTCCAAATTCAGAAAGACATTCACTGAGAATGTTATATAGCTCATCATTTTCTTCCCCAGGTGTTTCTATGGAAACATTTTAAAGGAATTCTTGAAATAGAGTAAAGCAGACAGAAATAAAGACTCCAATTCAGAAGCAGTTTGTGAGAGTAAATATTGCTTTTAGAAATCTATTGAAATGTTCCCTTCTACTCCTAAGAGAAAGATGAGAAGGAACCCAACACAAATTGTGTGGAGGATTCACTTATTATTAGCCTAGACCAATAAACTTTAATTGAGCAAAACATCTCCTAGGAAAAACTTCTGAGAGCTACACAAGGAGCCTATATAAGAGAAAGAACACCACCTATGGAATTGAAAGACTCATGTTTTTTTCACTCATTGACCTGTGATCTCCTAGAAGTTATTGAAATCTATGACTCTCCATCCCTTCATATATAAAATATAATAGATTATTGATTACCGTTTCATGGGTTACTATGAAGCTCAACTATAATAATGACTATGGGCACATCATTTACAGCTCCTTCCCCTCAAAGGAATCTATGATTCCTCCTTCCAGAGAATCACCTCTCAAGTGTCCCAAGTGGGCTGCACATGTATCAGAGCCCCAGATCAGATCATTTCCTAGATTGAGGCTTTCAGCTTTTTGAGCAGTGGGCAAATACGGTTCTGAGTTCCCTATGTACACAGTTGGGATCTGGCCTTGGTTCTGGGCCCTGTGTTTGATATATATTATCTGCTTTGCAGGATAATGGAAGGCAACATGGTGCTATAGAAAGAGCAAGAGGTCAGTAGTGAGAAAGGCATTGCTTCAGTCTTGGCCCCACACTTACTAAGCGTCTCTGGCTCTGACTTCCTGCCTTGGCTTTTTCGGTAGAGCAGCTGTGGTATCCTGGCCTTCTCTAGGCCCATCACAAAGGGCTCTTGTCCCTGTTTCATGAAAACACATTTGCAGGACGCTCACCATAGTGATTTTTATCTCTGCTGACAAAGATGGCAGGAAAATTCAGCTGTATGTAATAAGAAAGCAATGTAAGTCATACCCCTCGTCCTACACAGATTCTTCTTTTTATTTTTCAATTTTAATTCCAGTATAATTAACATGCAGTGTTATATTAGTTTCGGGGATACAATGTATAGTGACTCAGTAATTCTATATATAGTCAGTGCTCATAATGATAAGTATACTCTTAATCCCCTTCAACGATTCTTCTTAAGATTTAAAAACTTCTAAAAAATTTAGTAGGAGGTTGGTAAAATACATGGACTTTGAAATTCAGGACCCAGTCCTGCCCCTTGTTGCCTATATGTCCTGAATCTTATTAAATCTCGGTTTCCTTGGCTGTAAAATGGGAGTGATCCTTTAGTCATACTTCATGGTATCATGAAATTAAAGGTGATTTGAAATAGGAGCGCAAGCTCTGACCCATCTAATGAATTCTAAAATGAAGATGGTTACTATTACTGGGTACGATTCTGTGTTAGTCATCACTGTAGTCTCTGCTGTTATACTCACTAAGTCTTCTTAATACTTCTTTGATAAAGAAGCTCTGCTTTTTCTTTTCACCTTGGTATTTTTCAGCTAAGGGGATGTCTCTTCTTTTAGGGAATCCAATTTAGATTCAATGTTCTCTCTGGCAATCAAAGTTGAAAACAGGTGCTCCTTGCATTCTCTTGTCTCAAATATGCAAAATTGTGATTTATTTTTCTTTATATAATTATGCTTTAATCATTGTGGAAAACAGCCTGAATATTTTGCAGTACTATGTGGAGTACAGGATGTAACAGGAAAAATATCTTTTTTATGGCGGATCCTTCGTCTAACAATTATAAAAAACAAAAACATTCATCAGTGTGACCTCTTAATCATTATAGCGTACTTTTGAAGTGGGCAGAATGTCTACTTATTATTCATATAAGAAAATTATTCTTACCGTTTTGATTTGGAATTTGCTTCTTTCCTGAAGTGCAAGCAAACTTTGAAATGAACATCAACTTGATTTTTTTGTTGTTCTACATTTATTATTATTATTTATAATTATTTAAGAATACATCTCTGACACCTTTTCACATCAGTACATATAGGTCTGACCAGTGGTTCTCATTAGGGCAAATTTGACTCCCATGCTGTATTTGGCAGTGTCTTAAACAGTTGCACAGCCATGACACTCTTGAATTCCAGAACACCTTCATCACCACAAAAAGAAATCCCATACATATTAGCAGTCACTCCCCACTCTCCTCTTTCCCAAGTTCCTGGCAACTAATATTCCACTTTCTGTCTCTATGAATTCTCCTGTCCTGGACATTTCCTATTAATGGAGTCATACCATATGTGGCCTTTGTATCTAGCATCTTTCAACTAGCATAATGTTTTCAAGATTTATCCATATTTTAGCATATATTAATGCATCATTTGGGTTTGTGGCTGAATAACATTCATTATGTGGATAGACTACATTTTGTTTATCCATTCATCAATTGATAGACACTTGGCTGTTTTCCACATTTTGGCTTTTATGATTAATTCTGCTATTAAATAACATTCATAGATAAGGTTTTGCGTGAGCATATCTTTTCAGTTCTCTTGGGCACATAGCTTGGAGTAGAATCGATGTGTCATATGGTAACTTAATGTTAAAATTTGTTGAGGGACTGCCAAATTATTTTTCAAACTGACTACAATTATTGTACATTTTTACTAGCAATGTGTAAGAGTTCCAGTTCCACAAATCCTTGCCAATACTTATTTATCTTTTTTATTATAGCCCTCCTACTAGATGTGGAGCAGTATTGTGGTTTTGGTTTTAATTTTCCTATGGTTAATGATGTTGAGCATTTTTTCTCATACTTACTGGCCGTTCGTATATCTTTCTTGGAAAAATGTCTATTCAGATCCTTTGCCCATTTTTAATTGTCTTTATATTGTTGCATTGTAAGAGTTCTTTATATATTCCAGATATTTTCACATTCCTTTTCTGATATGACTTGCAAATATTTTCTCCCACTACATGGCTGTCTCTTTACTTTCTTGGTGGTGGGGCACACAAATTTCAACTTTGATAAATCTAAGTTATCTATTTTTTGTTGTTGTTACCTGTGCTTTTGGTGTTGTGTCTAAAAAAAAAAAAACAAAAGCAAAACAAAACAAAAAACACTGCTTGATCTAAAATCATGAAGACTTATACCTATATTTTTTCTGTGAGTTCTGTAGTTTATTTTTATTTTTTAGATTTTATTTATTTATTAATGAGAGAGAGAGAGAGAGAGTGAGTCAGAGACACAGGCAGAGGGAGAAGCAGGCTCCATGCAGGGATCCTGACGCGGGACTCGATCCTGGGACTCCAGGATCACGCCCTGGGCCGAAGGCAGGTGCTTAACTGCTGAGCCACCCGGGCTGCCCAGTTCTGTAGTTTTAACTCTTACATTTAGATATTATGCACATTGAGTTAATTTTTGTATGTAATGTGCAGAATGGTCCATCCTTACATGAGATACGTAGCTTACATGAAAAGTAGTACTACTCATTAAAATGACTAATTTCCCAATTGAATTGCCATGTGGCATTCTTATAAAAAATCAATTGACTGTAAATGTGGGGGTTTATTTCTGAACTCTTAATTCTATTCCATTGATCTCCTTATGTTTATCTCTATGCCAACACCAAACTGTCTTGGTTAGTGTAGATTTGTTGTAAGTTTTGAGGTCAGAAAGTCTGAGTACTAAAATTTTGTTTTTCATTTTCAAGACTGTTTCGACTATTCCAGCTCTCTTGAACTTCCTTATGAATTTTAGGATAGCTTGTCAGTCTCTTCAAAGAAGCCAACTGGGATTTTGATAGAGATTTTGTTGAATCTGTAGATTAATTTTGGAAGTATTGCCATCTTAACAATTCAAACACAGGATATTTTTCCATTCACATAAGTATTTAATTTCTTCCTCTGATGTTTTGTAGTTTTCAGTGTACAAGATTGCACTTCTTTTGTTAAATTTATTCCTAAGCATTTTATTCTTTTTGAAGCTATTGTAAATGCGATTATCTTCCTAATTTTGTTTTTGGATTGTTTATTGCCTGTATAGGAATATAATTGATTTTTGTCTATTGATTTTGTTTCCTGTGATCATACTGAACTTATTGGCTCTAATTGTGTATGTGTGTGTGTATGTGTGTGTGTTCCTTAGGGTATTCTATGTACAGAATCATCTGTAAATAGAGATAGATTTGTTTCCTCCTTTCCAACCTCAGATGTCTTTTATTCCTTTTTCTTGTCTAATTCCCTTGGCTAGAAACTCCAGTAAAATGTCTTCTCCCTGACCTTATGAAGAAGGTTTCAATACTTCACTGTTAAGGATGATGTTAGCTGTGGGTTTTTCATAAATTTCCTTTATTAAGCTGAGCAAATTCCCTTCTGTAAGTCCTGGTTTCGTTAGTGTTTTTACCATGAAATAGTGTTGGATTTTTGTCAGATTTTTTTCTACATATATTGAGATGATCTTGTGTTTTTATCCCTTATTTATTGATATTGTGTGTTACAGTGATTGATATTCATATGTTAAACTGACCTTACATTCCTGTCAGGCTGTTAGCTTTCACTGTGGTTATAGAGCTATTAGAGTCCTGTGGAGCCAGAGAAAAGGAAATGAGAATAGGGCAAGTTAAAATATGACAAAGCTCACTTTTTTTTTTTTTTTAGGGAGATTCAGCCTTTTTTTTTTTTTTTTTTTACTAAATGCTTCATAAGTTGCTGCAAGCCCTTGGTTGACTTCCAGAATTCTGAAAAATATATTTTGACAATTTTTCATCAGTGTTATCATTGCTTCTAAGGAAGTAAGATTTTCAGAGGCCCTACTTTGCCATTTCCACTGATATTACTCCATTAAAGCAATCTTAAGGATGATGCTGAATATTCCTAAATATTCAATTTAAAACACGTGTAGGGTAAGAAACCTACAGACTCTCACCTTTTTTTCTAGTTCTGTCTACCCTCATATTACTATTTATCTCTGTTTATCCCTTTATCCTAGCTAAATATTCATTCATTATATTCATTCTTTTAAATGTTTATTCAGTGTTTTCTATGGTTAAGGCACTGTGATAAACGTTTTAATGGATACAAAATTAATAAGTACAAATTATCCCCAGTGTGATAAGTAAGATGTGCATAACCAAAATACATGTTAAACATGGTAAGTACAAGAAAAAAAGACACAGCTAATGAGTTTTCCAAAAAGAGAGTAAAGGAATATTGCTCTCTTGTCAGAGAATAAGTGCAAGAGGCTACACAGAGACCATGCCATTCAGACAAAGCATGAGTAGGATTGGAATACGCAAGATGGAGGAAGAGAATGTCAGACAAAGAAAACAGTAGGAACAATGGCATAGATGTTAAGAAAACACTAGTTCTAGCCAGGAAAGAGGAAGGAGGTCTAGTCTGCTGTAACTCTCACTGAAGAATAGTGACAAATATGGTTACAGAAAGACTAAGCCTCGGCAAAAGAGTACATTTAATGTCAATCTAAGGAGTGTGGGTGTGGGTACGTTTTCTCTATAGGAGGCGTGGGACTGTTGAAGATTGCATGATCAGACCTATTCTCCAGAAAAATAAATTTTCATGTAACTATTTGAGAAATTTAATGGGAGGATATAGTGTAAATGGATGTAACCCAGCATTAGAGTAAAAGACAGCAGGATAAAAAAAGAAAATTATAAATTGAAATCCAAAATGACATGGAATGCAGGATGAAGAAAGGATGGAGGCATGAGCCCCTGAGTATTATAAGACTTTTTTTTAAGACTTTTTTTGTTTTAGATTTATTTGCTTTCCAGAGGTTCTTAGAACCAATAATCTTATATTATTATTGCATGAACAAGGACAAGTGAAAGTCCCGGACAATAGGACACCACAACAGAGATTATCCAGGCATGTCTTCCATTAGCAAGTATATAGAAGGGATTTTTTTTAATGTTTTATTTATTTGAGTGAATGAGTGTGAGCTGAAGCAGACCCCATGCTGAGTGGGGAGCTTGATACAGAGCTCAGTGAGATCATGAACTGCGCCAAACCAAGAGTTGGTTGCTACACCAACTGGGCCACCCAGGTGCTCCTAGAAGGGTTAAGGGCATTGCCCTGTTTTTTATTCACAGATTCCTTTGTTGTGGCATCTTCTGGTTTTCAAGCCTAATTTCTGGTGCCTCTGATCCCAGCACAGTAGATTAAGTTTTTTCTCTCATCTTTTGTTTCCAGAAGTTCAAGGCTGAGTTTCACTAAAGTTTTCAAAGTCCTTTTCCCTTGTTTTCCTCCACCATCTCATGGCACCTGTTTGGGCTTCCCACAATCATCTGTTCTTTAGTCCCAGCCCTCCCGAATGACATGATTTCCAGCACCTTATTCACTCTAACACAGCATCAGGAAGATGAGTAATCTTTAACGGTTAAAGTTAAATATGGCCACCAACTCCTCAAAACACTTGAAGTTGAAAAATTCCTTCACAGTTGGAACTAGTGGCTGACATAGCACAGTCAATCTGCCAGACTTCCAAAGGCCAGGTTGGCTTTCATGATTAAATTGCCTCCTTTTGAAAAAGAAAGGAAAAAGAAAAAAAGTACCTGACCAGTTAGGTTGTGTGCCTTCTGAGTCAAACTTACATGGCTTGGTTGTCTGTTACACAAAGAAAATCTGGCTCTTTGTGGGATTGTTTTCCTCCTTAGGCTGGGATATGACCTTGGTTTTCAGTAGGTGAATCGCCATTCACAGCACTATGCTGGTCGTGCAAAGCAGTTCATAATATTCTGGGTTTTTTTTTTTTCTTGCACAGTTAAGAATGCAATACTACAGCAGCTACTAAATCACTGTCTTGAGAACTTTGATAGTGTCCATAGCCTATTAAGTTGAGGGAGACTAAGATTGTATAATTAAAAAAGCTTCCATTTCCCCATGATATCTTAGAGCATAGATCGACTAAAATTGCTAACCAACATTTTTCAGTTCATTGATGAGAGGGAGAGGGTTGCGTAGCAGTCTGTCAACTCTGACATAACTGTTCACACTATTTTGGAGTAGCCTTGGGAACTTACGAAATATTTCTTAGCAGTCAGAGTTACTGAGACTTTGCCAGAAACTGACCATTGGTGTGACTACAGCAATATATGGTGAGTTGGAGAGGAATGCATGTACAGGTGACCCTTGAACAATGTGGAGGCTGGGACGCCAACCCACCCATGCAGTGAAAACTCCACGTATAACTTTTGACTCCCCAAATCTTAACTACTAAGAGCCTGCTGTTGACTAGAAGCCTTACCAACAACATTGATCAATTAACACATATTTTGTACCTGTGTTACGTACTATATTCTTACAAATAAGTAAGCTAGAGAAAAGAAAATCATAAGAGAAAATACATTTACAGTACTGTGTTTATTGAAAAAAAAAAATCTGTGTATATGTGGAGCCACACAATTTAAACCCGTGTTGTTCAAGGGTCAACAGTAGTGTGGATATTTTGGCTCTTTGCCCACTCTTCTCCTATAATTGCCATGTAGAACGAAACAAAAAACAAAAAACCTTGCATGTTTGAGTTTTGTGAACTTTTGAAACATGCAGGTGATGCACATTTTGCAGAACAAAAGCCAGTTTTGAAGAATGCTCCTATCTAAAGTGTTTGCAGTGAGAGAACAGAAGAACAGACTCTCCGGTTTGAATTTAAGAAGCTGGCTCTGACTACCACTTCCACACAAGTCCGGCCACATACTTTTCACAATGAAAGTGTAGGTCCTGTTTTACAAGAATTATTTGAAAATCTCAAGAGAGCCACACTGGAGCTTTAAACCAACTGGGGCTTTTCTAGGCACAGGGCCCTGGACAGGTGCACAGGTCACACGCCCATAGAGCTGCTCTTTTTCCGGGCACCCTCTAACCATAAATGAAGAACAGTGGTATGGACGTCATCCTCCTTGGACTTATGAAGTTCACATCCTGCTCCTATAAGCAGAATGACTGAGTACTTAACTATGCAATGCTATTTGCAGTACTTTGGGGAGGGTACAGTAATTGCCCCACAAATAACACGTATCTATTCAAGTGCCTATGAGGTGCTGAGTGCTTTCAGCTATGTTCTCATATTTGTTCCTTATAAAACCCCAAATACTCAATGGCATGTGTGACTATCCTACAGATGTCTGACTATATTGCCCTTGACGGTACAGAAAGGATATTGAAAGGAGGTGAGGCAGGCCTGAGTGGCACCTCCTAGGTGAACCAGCTGTGCTTCTTGGGCTCCCTGAGGATTACAGAACTATCTTTGAAACATTTTAAAAATAAGAAGCCAGATCTCTGTTCAAGAACTGAAAAGCTCATAGCGCTGGAGCCACGTGTTCTAGGCGGGGCAGCTGGGTTTCACCACCTCCAGCCCCAAGGGACGAAGAAATAAAGAATCTCCTGAACGAGTGTTATCCTGTCCTAATATGCACATGAATCACTGAGGACCTTGGTAAACTGCAGAATCTGATCCCAGATTCTGTGGGGGAGGACCAGAGATTCTGAGTTTCCAAACCAGGTTTCAAGAGACGTCTGCACTGTGGGTCTGCAGACCATGCTTGAGAGGCGAGGCCCTCTAGGCAACATCAATCACATGCCCTGAAATAAACGCAGCTTAGATATACTGTGTAATCACTATTCATGAGGAAACTAATGACTTCCAGAGCATTCCATAGTCATTCCATGTTTTATGTCATTTTTAAAGAAGGTGCATTCTCCCTTTTTAAAAAATGCGTATCTTCCTACTGAAGGGGAACATTAACAGCATGCTGCTCATCTGCTCACCTGTTTTATCACTCGGTTACGTAGGCAAGTGTAGATTTTCAAGATTATGAACCAGCCTGCCCTTTTGGTCTCGTCACCCACACAGCTGTTGTTCTTAGAACAACTCCACCTTCACATCTATCAAAAGTCATTCCTCACATCAGTTTTGAAAACGCCCATCTTGCTATCCCAAAGAAACCACACACGATCCAAGTCTTACTTCTATCATTAAGAGAAGATAATTGCTTACTAAATACGACAGCCTACAGCCTACAGCAGCCCTCTAGAAGTACGAACCAGCCATTAAAGGCAAGGGGGGAAGAGACAAGACTGCCCTGATGACTAATACCTGGTTCCTCTTTGCTGCGGTACGGAGCAAACTCCACACGGTTGGCGGATAGCGCCTGATGATTGCACACATCATTTGTCATCATATCTTTTTGGGCTTTTCTGAAATGGGAAGCTGCAAGCAGTTTTGTTTGTATTAAGAAATAGAATCCTAAAGGAAGTTAAAGGAAGCGAACATGACCTTTCCCAGTAACTTGCAGAAGGACTTCCCCTGGCCCAGCTACGGAACATTTGCTCTTTGGTGCCCCCTCTCAGGGGGTGTAGGTTAGCACAGAAGTGCACTTTCGGTGAAAGGATGTGACGGAGTGGATGTTATAATATTTATTTAGTTAGAGTTGGGGTAAAGGATGTAAAAGGAGCAGTGGAGAGAATTGTCCTTAAAACTCTAGTCTGTCCAAAAAACCGTGGTTGAGTAGGTGAGATTAGAAAGGAACAGATGCGCAGGGATATGGAGACTAACGCCTGAGACATACCCATATAAAAAGATTTCATTTTCCATTCTCCACAAAAAAGGTGAAAAACAGACTCTGTTCCGAGACTAGTCTCCTGATAAAGTGACCTTTCAGGACATCCTTTCAATGATATTTAGAGTATCATCAAAGGTTATGAAACCCTGGGCCCCTCCCAGGGCTCTTGCCTGTGCTTCCTTGGGAAAGACCATCCAAAGAGACTAGAAGAGAAGAGGATGTTTCGTAGGAAGACGTGAGTGGCCCACGGCATCTAGACTCCACGGGTAGGCTCTGCAGTAACAGCTCTGTCGAATGTTCTCTTTCCGGCGAAGGTGTGTTTTTGCCCGCCAATCCGGATTCTCTAGACTCTGCAATGTGCCATATCGACAATGAATGCAGAGACTTGGTTCTTGCGGCTTTCCCAATCCACTCTTCGGAACCGTTAGCCGCCAGCTCGCTCTTTCCAAGATATGTCTTTTGTGAATTGCTTACTACTAATGAGCAGACAGAGAGCTGTTGCGCGGTTGCTAATTTGTCCCTGTATTTGTATATAAAGCATCGACAAACAACTCAGGCTGAATTTGAACAGGCAACTGTATCTGGAAAAAACCCCATAACTCGTCTTTCAAATCCCTTCTGCCCAAACACTTAAACTTATAGTTCACGAAATAAAGCGCTAATGTTGCACTCTGGTTCCAAGCTACGTCCCCTCACAACACTTATTTTGTGTAAAGTAGTATTTCCCATTAAATAAAGTAATTAAGGATCATTCAGCAGTGGAGGAAACAACACCTGAGGTGTGCTCCTAAGGTACTAAATAAATTATGGAGGACTATGTGGAAACGTAAGACAGCCGTGTCTGCTTTAGTGCCTTTCATGTGAGACGTGTATATTTCTCTTACGCTTTTTCACGTTATCCTTCAAATCATTAATTTGGCCCCTTTTACAACATGACACTGAATACTCAGAATATTTACTGTATGCACGCACTGAGATTACAGTCATCCATAGGTCACTGGCGAACTACAAAGCTTAAGAAACATGCATTTCAATCCTAGAGATTAATTCCTAAAAAGAATGATGTGCTTCTTATTGCATACTTAATTATTCTGGTAGCTAGCCCATCTTTTCTTATGTATAAGAAGCTTGATAAACTCATAAGTACTTATAATTACCTGGGTCTCATTCAGTTACATTTTTAGGCATTTGAAGAAAGTTATTAACCAAATTTCCATTGATGAATTGAAAAGGGATGGCATGTTGTTCTCAGGCCTTCCTTGCATATCATAAATCATTTTATAAAATCGCACTGTAAAATAAAAAAAAATTCAAATAAATTTCATTGCAGAAGAGTAAGCATATGAATCTAGGAAAGGCACACAGACAGCCATGGAAATGGAGAGAGGCATCCATCACTTTGTATCATAGAAAACTGAATATTTAGCTTAATTTCAATTCCTTGTTTTCTGAGATCATCTGGATTTGGAGGACGTGTACCAGCTATTAGACAGTGATTCAGGAAAATGGCATACTCCAGAAACTCAGAAGGTCAGTTGCTCTAACTCTGTGCCTGTGGACAGCGGGACAAATAAAACCTCAAGAAAAAAGATTGCAACCATTTACATAATTAAAGACAGTTATGATTCAGCATTTGTTTTCTATTTCTCCTCCACAAGGAACAAGTTCCTATACTTTGAATTGTTCCTTAAATTTTACCATTGTGTAATTTATCCGTGATGTAGAGGGGAAATTCTGGCTGAAGAGGCAGGTCCTTCATTTTCCTTACAAGGTCCTTTGTCATTTTCAGGACTAGAATTACAATCCTCTCTATATTTTCTTGATTGTTATAATCCCTGAAAGGCAGCTCCTACATCCCTATAAAGAAACTAACCAAAATTGAATTCCACATTTCACCTCCTAGTACATTTAAACTATAAGATGTATGCTATTTTTGTTGTTGGAGTCTAAAAATTATTTGTGTATAAAATGATCTTTAGATAAACAAATATCTAATAAAGCATTCTAACCATAAACAAATCTCTAATAAAGCATTTTAACCTTTGTTGGAGTAATTTGAAAAGATTATACTCAAAGCCCAGTGCTTTAAACAGTTGGCACAAAGTGCTCCAATGGAGAATCATTTTGAGGTTTGCTTCATTTGAACCTCTGGGCCCCTTCATCTATAATAAAGTCTATAGAACTAAAAATTCACCTCATCCAGTTTCATTTGCAGTTGTACAACTCTGGTGCTTCATTCAATTCCTTTGCCACCAGTCTTCTGGATTCTACCTCCCAACACCCTCTCCCCATACACACATATTCCTTTCCTACTTACATTTATATGTTCCCCACCTAAACTCAATTAAAATGTGATGAACATTGGATTGAAACTTCATTTACTAACCTGATGTGTGCCAGGAGATAGTCAACATCATAGGAGAGGGATGGTGCAAATGTTTTTGTATCGATTCTTTTGTCTACTTATATCTATCACTTTATATTAAAATGAACAAGGATAAGCTATGGAGTAAACTACAACATTTGCATAATTTTTGGGATAAGACAAGAGCCTTCAAAGAAATTTCCAGAGGGAGATGTTTACCATTCTCTACCTAGGAGAAAACATAGTGGAGAAGTTTAATAAGTGTTAGACTTACTGTGTCACACCTTGGCTTTTTCTTTTCAAACAACTCACACAATGACAATTTAAATGCATTTATCATACACTCATAAATTCAGTGTAAGAAAGAGAATGTAAGATTTGTAAATAAGACTTCATGTGCAGATGAATTGGAGAGGCCCTCAAAACTTAAGTGATTAAAAAAAAAAAAAAGACCAACCCAAATTCACACAGCTGGATAGTTGTAGTAATAACCGTGTGAGCACCTACAAACATGACTCTATTTCTTTTCTTCCAACTGTACTGTAATGCCTCATGGACATGTTCACGGTCCTTTGTTTTTGCTTCAGGAATCTGTAAACAGGAGGAGTCACCAGAATCAACAGTAAAAGAAAGTGGCATTGCCACTAATAGTCTTCCTCTGGAACCTGACTCCAAGATTATTTTTATTTTTGTAAAAAAGCATTATTTATTTATTTATTTATTTGAGAGTGGGCATGTGCGTGAGCAGGGAGAGGGGCAGACTGAGAGGGTGAAGGAGAGAAGCAGAATCCCCACTGAAAGGAGCAGCCCATCATGTGTGTGTTTTGGGGAGAGAGGGGGTGTTGTTGCTGAATCTCATGACCTTGAGATCAAGACCTGAGCTGAAATCAAGAGTCAGATGCTCAACCAACTTTGCAGCCCAGGCTCCCCAAGGCTCCAAGATCATTTACAAACAGAATTTGGGTTGGCAGAAAGGTTGCAAACCCCTCTGAGAGGGGCTCAGTTTCTGAAGGCCAAATCTAATCATAAGATATTCTTATGTGGAGATGTTTGCTAGCCTAGCCCAGGAAGGTAATGTTAGTGGAGCAGCCCAATGTGTTATTCTTTTAAAGGGCAAATAAATAACAAGAGACATGCTCCCTTCCAGGGCAACACACCCATTGTGTCCCTGGAGGCTGACCCTTGTAGCTTTCCTGGGTGTGCTCTAACCTGATGGGGGGCAGCCCTATCTCCGAGTGACAAGATGCTAAAGTGCTGCTGTTTCTTCCCCATGGCCACGATCTCCTCCATGTCGTTTATTGCTGTTTCCTTCAGCATTTCTCCTGTAAATCCTGCCTGTGGTTACCAGAATTCAGTTCTTTATAAATCACTTTTTAACTGCCCTGCTATTTGTACTACGAAATAGAGAGAGTAAAATGTAGCAAATAATTGCTCCTCCAGGGCTTAGGTTTCCTCATATTATAGTTTCGTGGCATGATCTGGAACTGCATCAAACTATACGGACTCCTTTTCTGAAGGAACATTTCCTGCTCTCAAGACCGAATGCTTTTCCTTGAAGCTACTTGATGTTGGGGGATAACATGTTATAATGTCTGGCATTCCTTGGACTTGAAAAATTCAGGGAGTTCTTATTTCTTGGAATTTGGTTCTACATCGGCCAGGTAGATTGTGTTTTTCACTGAGTTGAAGTAAACACACATTCAGGGTTATTGGTGAGAAATATCTGGGATATTACTGTATTGGATAACAATGAGTTCAGTAGGTCACTAGGGATGAAAACGAGGTACGTGATTGTTGAGGAGGTGCAATACAATGGAGACAACCCTGGGGAATTTTGGAGAGTCTCAAGGGCCGCTCTCATCTAAGTACCTGTCTGTATTCTATGGGTTAGGGAAAACATAAATATTTTGGGGAAAACAAAATTATAATACTTTCTAGTTGGCGTCATGAAGATGAAGCTGGTGACAGGAAAAGAGTGTGGAGATCACAATGGCACGGAAGAGGTGGACATTTAGCCTTTACAGTGATACAGCTAAGAAGCAGTGATCCTCATTCAACACATGACTTAGTACCCGTTAGGTTCCAGAGTCTCTGGGCTAGAGCTTGATAGAATAGGCTGACATGACTCTTGTATGGAGTTTACTTTCTACTGTTGCGGGGTAGATTTAAAAAAAAAAAAAGAAAATTGAATTAATGCTGGAAAGAAAATAAACAAGCAGAAGAGAGGGCAACCTAGGAGAATATAAATAGATTGGTGAAGAATGGGCTAAGAAGTTGGTATCTCAGCTAATGTGAAGAGTGGGAATCTCAACACCACCAACGAGAAGATCATTTTCAGAGGGTCAAGAAGAAGCTTTGCTTGTTCAAAGAACTCAGGGACCAGCGTAGTTGAGGTTCAAAGATGTGGAGAGAAAAACAAGGTGGTGGTGGGGAGAGGGTGGGGGTGAATCACTCACGGCTGTATAAGGGCATGGCAAAGACTGGATTTTGTTCTGAGGGAAATAAATTGCAACATAAAGGATTATCATGAGGGAACCCCTGTGCTTAGATTTGTTTGTTAAGAGGATCCCTTTGCTATGGGAAGAATGGTTTGTGGAAAGGTGATTGGAAAGGAGAAGTAGGCTAGGAGGTGACTGATGCATGATCTGAAGTAGGCTTATAAAAATAGACACGAAATGGAATTGCTGGATTTGAGATTATATTTTGTAGAGCAATTGCTGATGATTCGGAGGTCCATGGTTAGAAAAAGGGAGCAATCCCAGATTTCTGGCTTCAGCAAAAAAGTGTATTTATGGAAAAGTAAAAGAATGGGAAGGAAGGGTTTAAGGTTATGCCTTGCCCATGTTAAATCTGAGATGTCTGAAAAGGTCCACAGAACCAGAAGCATCATCCCTCATGTGAAGGCCAAGGGGCTGAGCGATGCCATCCCAATCTCCGAGTCGGTTGACAGCCATCCACACCTACACCTAAACAATTCTCTCTGTTCTTCTGTTTGGTGTGACGGGAGTGTTCGCCTGGGGACCTGCTGGATGTTGAGAGACTATTTTAAGTGTCATATTAAATCACATAAAATGAACGCTACAGCAGCATTAGGAATATATCCCAAGAAGTGTGAAGGTTTTTTCCTTCCCTTTGGTTATTGTTAAGTGTTTTACAATGTCATGTTGTCATAGCAGAAATTTTATCAACATTATCAGAACTTACATATCCAAACCAGTGCTTTTCCCCTTCAAGACAATCCCCTTAGGAGGCTGCACATTTTCTCCAGAAACGCTAGTTTTATTGACAGTGTTTCTGGAAACTTCCTTTGGAATTACCATCAGAATTTATAGGATATTTTCAAATGATGATAGGTTTTCTTCTCTAAAGATTAATGTTCATAAACAACCAAATTTTCCATAAGCAATGTGTACTTTAAGAATAAAAATTAGACGAAGGTTACGGGAGGGACTACAAATCGAGTAGACATATTTTCCCAGATAGCTCACCACTAGCTAAAAGATAATCCTTAAAGAAGAATTCCAGAATAATTGAAATTAGTTGTAGCTTCCCATTTGACTCCTGATTTCTACATAATAGATATTTTCTACACTTGACGTCTTCTTACAGCCTGAATGCTTTAAAATCACACCAAATATTTCAACAGATAACACTAAACTTGAATCAGTTAATGGGAGATTCTTCACCTACATGCCACATGTTCCTAACAGTTATAACCAATGATAGCCACCATCTATTTCAAAAAGGTATCTATTTAAATTTATGTGAAATGGATAAAGGAAGATAAGCCCTTAGCTAATAGGTTGAGTTCTGTTGTCCATCATAATAAGTAATTTAACCTTGAATGATCATGTGTAGAGTTCTCTGTTTTGCCATAATTCTGAGTCTATATTAAGCATATTGTCAGAGAAATTGGCAGGCACATTGTGAATTTCATGAGTTACATCCAGACCTGGAGAATTTGACCTTTGCTAAAACTAGTTCCACGATAAAGAATTGCAGCGCTGCACCACCTGAGCCCTTTTCCACAACCAAGATAATACCAGTGACTGTGCAGGCTTCAGCATGAGCTGCAACTCCTGCCAACAGTAACTCTAGAATTCACTTGTGACTGCTCAAGGGAATGAACCTTAGTCCCAACCAAGGATTAGTCTAATACCCAAAATTTCAAAATAAGCAAAATGTGGCATATTCTTAGATTACGTATCTGGAACCTACCGAATCTAGCATTGTTTCCTGCTCTTATTATGACATTTATAAAAAAAACTTTCTCATCTAAAGAAAAAGTTGACTTAGTCTCACGGTCAACTTGTGTCTGTTTCTGCTTTGCTGTCTCTTATTGTGGTTTCAAAATGCCCCTCAGCCTTGACTTCTGTTTATCTTTCACTAGACTCTAAGGGGTATCAGGGCAGTCAATTGCTTTTATGTTCTCAGTGTATGGAACAGAGCCAGTCCTAAATAAATCGTTTTGTTGGCAGAAGGAAGGAAGGAAGGAAGAGAGGGAGGGAGGGAAGGGGGGAGGAGCGGCGGAAGGAAGGGTAGGTTGGAGGGATGCAGTTAAGTTTACTGGGTTTCACAGGCTTAAAAATATGGTCTGGAGTCAAATTTCTGATATCAAAGTCCTCTTTGACATTTAAAAATGATGTAAGGAAAAATTATTCTCTCCCATTAGCATTAATTTCTTCAACTAGGAAATTTGGATATAATTTGTACCAATCTAAAAAGGCTGTTACAAGAACTAAATAACACATACAGAGGTGTTAGTATAATATTTGTGTATTATGTACTATTTGACCTGGAAATATCCTGTTTTAGCTTTTATTATCTTGAGGGTATATCATGAATCCATTTGAGAATCTGATGGAAATGGACTCTCCCCTCAAATAATTGTGTCTTTAATAAGTTCTTCAAACCTACCCATGTAGAGCATACTGAGAACCATTCACTAAAATTAGTCACTTTTCCCTCCAGCTACACATCACAACTCGTTGGTGAAATGAAATCTACTTTTTTTGTAGGAATCAGTTATATTGTTTAATGAAAAAGGATAGAACAAACTGGAAAATAGAATATATCTTGTATCTTGTTTAATTAGGGTAAGTAAAGGTAGATGTTTTGTGAAACTTTATTTCATGAATGTGTGTGTGTGTGTGTGTGTTTACACTGTAAAGTTACAACCTTTTTCAAGATGGGTCACACTTGAGCATCCTTCAGACCCTAATACCTTCTCAGCCCTTCCCATCTTTAGTTCTACACAGTATATTTTATTCTCAGCCCTTTCTGGTTTCAGTTCCTTGGTCTTCTTGGTTTCCCAAACATCTGAGCATCATAGCCATGTTTGCGCATGCAACAGACCACAGGGTTAATCATTTAAAAAACGGATTAACGGACTCTGATGATCATGTTAATCATTGCATATTAACTGCACCTGCAACATAAATGTCATGTTCAGAAGATAAGACATATGCATCTGAATTCCAGATGTGCCATGTAGATGACTTATATTCCAGAGTTTCATCATCATACTGACCTTTGGCTATGACCTGGGAACAGGTCATACATGAAACAAGTGCTTCTAGTAATTACAGTCTTCTGGATAATATCCAAAGTATCAATTCTATGCCAGACTTTGTACTACAGCAGATGCTTTATAGTGAAACTATAAAGAATGTGTGTATTTTGGATTTTCATAATGAAACTGCTTTCGGCCAATTTATCCACTTTCTTAATTTGAAACCAGAATCAAAATATAGGTCTTGTATGAGTCAAGTGACTCTTATATAAAAGATGATTTCATAACTGCATTTAAAATATTCTCTATTTGAATTTTAGGCACTAAGGATGATATTCACAAAAGTCTAAAAAGTCTGTAGATGATGTAGACAATCATCTAAATTGCTTAGTGACTGGTGATTTAATTGTCTTCTTCCTCAGTGTCTCTTTTAAAAGGAAAGTTTCTTTTTTTTTTAAGATTTTATTTATTTATTCATGAGAGACACAGAAAGAGAGAGGCAGAGACACCTGCAGAGGGAGAAGCAGGCTCCCTGTGGGGAGCCCGATGCAGGACTCAATTCCAGGACCCCAGGGTCACATCCTGGGTCAAAGGCAGACGCTCCACTGCTGAGCCAGCCACCCAGGCATCCCAAAAGGAGAGTTTCTCACTAGGTCCCTAAACTGAATTACAGCTGCATTAACTTTATGGTCTTTAATTATAAATATCTTATTAATTTTAGAAGTTTATGAGCAATTAATAGACATATGGGCGTATGGCTAGATGTATCACTTAAAAGAAAACATATAAACAAATTACCTCTTTATGATGTCTTCTGTTCTCACATTAGATTAGAGATTTTAGGAAGATTTGTCAAAGGAATGCAGAGTTGAAAGTCATTATTTATTTACTTTCTCTTATCTTAAATATTTGTTGAATGATGAACTAAATTGTCATATTAAGAAACGAAAACATAACTAAACTTTTTCTCTAACATTACCGGCCTATTGACTAACATATATGGTTCTTTCATGAAGGTAAACATTTTTAATAGACTTCACAATATAAATGTTCAAGATGTGTAATTTCATACATATAATGTGAATAGCTGAGATGAAACAGCTAGCTGATCATGCCTGAATTTAAGAGATCAGAAAACCAACCACTGGTGTAATAAATAGTATTTTGTGCATGCAAACTTAGAAAATATAATTTACAGGCATGAAATAGAATTTGTAACAATGGCAACAGAAACTAAACAACCAAACTACAGTCACATGATATGGTTCCTTGAAGCGCATTAGCCCACCAGTCAGGAAGCCTTAATTTTATTTTTCTTATTGTCGTGACTATTCTTGGCTTATTGTTGATCTTTTGAAAGCTGCACATCAAATTAGGAATTTGTGAAACAGAAATGCAAAAGCAAGATTCATGTCTGTCCTATTCGAGATTGTATGTGAGAAGGATGAGGCCGAAAAAGATTTGTTTTGTGAATAAATATAATCAAGTGGTAGCTTTATGTATAAGGCTAATATTTAGGTCATATGAGTATCTTCCTTATAATATCTTAAAAATGAACATTTTCCGTCTAATTACATGAACAATTATTTACATTGCCTCAAATGGTGAAATTCTTGAGAATAATTTTATAAACACAGAAATAGGTCTATCGATTATGAAAAATAATCTTAATTACATAATATTTAAAAATTAGTATCATGAGTTTTTCATTTAAGTGCTGTCATTCACCCTCTCATATGAAAAAAGTCTAACTGCAAACAAACTCCGTTACTCTTAAGAGGCACTCGGTCATTTCTTCATTTACATCCGTAGCATGTAGTCCATGAAAGAATAGAATTTGGAGTCCACAGTAAACATTGAGGGTAGGAAGCATGTTGATCTTATTCACTGCTGTATCTCTAGCACAGTATCTAGTAGGGGTAGGACTGGCAGTGAGAGCTGAATGAATATGTTTTATTCCTACATTTTGAATAAATGAAGGAACAAAAACTAAATTCAGGAAAACTAAACATGATAAAATCATTTGCGGTTTTAATGCAGAGGAACAAAGATTCCTACCCAGGCGTTCTTCCCTATAATGTCCTACTACACAGGGCTTTACATTTCCTGGGAAAACTAAGTGAATTTTCATCAATTTATTGTCCAGGAATTTGTAAAAATTCATAACTCTGAGAATTAAGCTACTTCTCTCTGCTGATAGGAAAATGGAGAATTGATTTACCAAGTCGTAAGGTCTGGATACAAAAAAGTTGGATGATACTGGGCAAGTAAAAACCCTACTGTGTAATGGTCTGGATCCGGGGCAAACTCCGATTCATCCTGAAGGTATCTTGTCACCTTGGGTCTTTCTCATCTATTTCCAAGTTATCCCATAACTTTTCATTTGTGCTTCTGTTAAAAATATCGGAGGATGAGGTGCCAGTTTTTGCAGCGACTCTGGGGACAATGCACCTGTTTTATTATTTAACCCAAGGATTCCCAAACACAGATCAATGTACTCTGAAGTCTATGATAACTAGTTCAGTTATCATGGAGGCAAAATTAAACAATATGAACAGTGAAGTCAGCTTTTCACTCAAATAGTTTTGTGATTTTAAGATCTGCCCTTTATTACAAAATGTTATGTCTCTCATAAAATAATGGTGATATTAAATTGTTTTTCCTAATAAAAAATAAAGCTGCTAAACTTTACTGTCACCAAATACTTCAATACATGTAGACAGGTGGTAATAGGAAAACACATTCTGAGACTGAATGAAAAGAAGAAAATGGAAATTGTTGCATGGCTTCATGCAAGAAGAAAACAAGGTTAAAGGAGTAGATTTCAGTATCTTTATTTACAACTGGTTAACTGATAAAGACAGAAAGTCAAGGAGTGGTGTGAATGGGATTTCATCCTCTTTCATTCATCATTTCTGAAAGAGTCCGGCTAACCTCTGATACTTCTGTGAAGAATAGCATTCAACTATATTAAGAATGAAGAACTATCTTTTTTTTTCTTATGGAATGAAATGACCCTTTTTTTCCCTCATTCTTTTTTTCATTAATTTATTATGACCTAACCAATGAAATGACAGCTGGAAGTCTTGCAACACACTATATATGTTGTACTAGATGATAAGCAAAAGAAAAATGTCACTATTCAAAAATAAATCATCTTCTACTTAACAAATGGCTTATCATCATGTTACATTGGATTTGAAACAACCTAGAACTGATGTGTCTGAGTTTAAGAGAACTCTTAGAAGAATAGTTTTAATTGTTAAGACATTAATGTCAAAGTTTAGAGATACATGAAGACCAATATATTTGCATTTATAGAATTTTTTTAAGAGAGGGAGCCTGATGCTACTTCAAAATAGATATGTAAGGTTTTCTGTGAGTCAGGGAATGGAAGTCTTTACCCAAAGATTACTGACCAAGGATTATTAAGTAATTCAAATAATTAATAATACAAAATCCACACAAAGTTATTATATATACAGTCTCATCATTGCTGTGAATAAGTAAATAAATGCATAAAACATATCCTAACCTCCCACCGTATTCTGGGATTTATAACAGATTCATGGGAGACTCATCGAAATGCCATTATTTTATTCTCTCGGGGTTTTTTTTTAAAGACTTTATTTATTTATTCATGAGAGACACACACAGAGAGGCAGAGAAACAGGCAGAGGGAGAAGCAGGCTCCCTGCTGGGAGCCCTATAGGGGACTTGATCTCTGGGATCACTCCCTGAGCCAAAGGCAAAGGTTCAGCCAACCACTGAGCCATTCAAGTGTCCCTATTCTTTCAGGCTTTAAAATAACTCTACCTCTTCTTAACAGACACACAGTCTAGACCTCCTTCCTTTACATCTAGTAATCTGGGGGTAAACCAAGCCAGTATATGTCCTACATTACCAAAATTGAAAAAATTCTCCTTAGGAGAATTGTTAATTTTCAAACATCAATGAAATACTTACCCGGTACCTTCAATCAGCTCTATTGGATAATCGAAGGAGCATAAAAAAGATTTAAAAGTCTTTGCAATCAAGTTTGAGAGAAATAACATATTCAATTGAAAAGGTAATGTAAGAGTAATGATATAAAAAGCATATATGGGGAAATGTCAAAAAAAATTTTAAAAAACAGAGAAAATAGAAGCGGATCCAAATCCTGACCAGGACAAAAGCTGGCTTGTTCAAAACCTTTTGATCCCTTATTTTTTTTTTAATTTTTTTAAGATTTATTTATTTATTTATGATAGATATGGGAGAGAGAGAGCAGAGACACAGGCAGAAGGAAAAGCAGGCTCCATGCAGGGAGCCTGATGCAGGACTCGATCCCGGGTCTCCAGGATCACGCCCTGGGCTGATGGCGGGCACTTTAACTGCTGAGCCACCCAGGCATCCCTCAACCCTTATTTTTAAATGAACCCTCTTACGAAATGAGAATGCTAAAAACTATGTAACATGTCACTATGGAGATGAGAAGCAGGGGATGTTAAAAGCCAAGCATTGGACCAAGTACAGACACCAGAATCAGCAAATGAGTATTATTATTAATAGTACTTCAGGGCATCAGTACTATATTTGGTTGTGATCTTTTCTCCCTTTCACATCACCCTGCCCTGGAAACTGTGCTTCTCTCCTGACCCCTACTTTCACTCTGCCCTCATTATTTAATGCTCTGCTATTAGTAAACTGTATGAGGTCAGGTATTGTGATTTGCTCGTGTGTGTGTCCCCCAGAGCAGTGCTTCTCTCGTTGGATTGCCGAGGGATCTCGTTACCATAGTGAGTCTGTCCTGCCTAGGAGGTCTGGCTCCTCTGACCAAGGCCCTCCAGCACGTCTACGTTGTCTTGCATGTGGAAGACATTCAACAATATTTCTTGAATTTAAAAGGTAACATGAAATACATGATGTGGATGGTCAAATTAATTACAAAAAAAAAAACAATCTTTTTTAATGATGTTCAGAGGAAGGGGCTACAGACAACTTTATGGAGCAGATGAGAATTCACTCGGGTCCCAAAGAATTACGAAAACCTGAATGGTCACAGTGGACGACAAGCAATCCTGAACTTGTAGGACATGAGGCACATTGTGGGAGGAGTGAAGCACAAGGAATGTTGGGGGGATTTGAACAACTGAGTTGTGCCCAAAGCCTCGGATTTAAGTGAGGTTGAAAGTAAGTTGGAAACTATTGATTGACACATATGTTTGTCTAACGAGCAATGAACAAGTGGAGAATTTTTGAGCAATCTGAGAAGTGATCACTATGTTTTTAGAAAAGTTATTCTGGGTGGTGGTACGTAAAATGATTGATAGTGAAGAGAATGCGGGAGATTCAATAAGCTCTTAACTTTAGCTTCTAACCGTATATTTGATTAAGCTTCCAAGATTTTAATTTGACATCAAATACAAAACAAACTTACATATCATTCCCGTTGCTATGTCAAGTCATATCCTAACTAAGCCTGAAAGCAATTAGACAGGGGGATATTTTGGTCTCAAGATAAATTTGTTTCATGGATTCTTCTACCAATAGAACACATTAATTATGGTGCAGCTTTTCTGAATTTGAGCATCTCCAGACTTTTAAGATCTCCAACAACTTTACCACCAGGGAAAAAAAAAAAAAACCAACAATTCAAGAGTAACTTCCTGCATTCTACTGGGAGACTCACATCTAGCACACTTGTCATTATTTTCTCATATTTATAATATTGCTATGAAACAGTTAATGCATGAAAGTATTAATAACCCATGAGGCGAGAAATAGGCCAGATATTTTTCCAAAAAGATTAAAATATAAAAAGGGTATGACATTGTCTAATAATATATTTAATGATAGAAGGAGTCAACAGTCATGTTTTTAGAAAGCAATTTTGATTATATTGTAAAAGAATCAACACAAGTTTTGATCAAATTTATGAAGTTCACAGCTGAGAAAATCACTCACTAATGTATATCTGAAAGCATCTAATTGCAATTTTGCCTATTATGTGATTCATTTCCGGGGGGGAGAATAGAATGAGAGTTATCCCATCTCGTATGGTATTAACATCTAACTATAGTCGACAGCTGCCATAAAATTAACCGAAGAGTAGCCCTCATAAGTGATGTCTAAGATCAAGTGATTTAGTGTATTGTATCACTTAGAACCAATGAAGCAGAGTAGTAATTGGCAGAAAAAAATAAAAAAACACAGTAAAATAGCAAGGCAAGGCAACTGCCATTAACAGAAAAATGTAATGATCTCATTAAAGACATTGCGTAGTTTCCATTCCAATTTTCACATCTCTGGATTTTTCTCTAGGCTCTGCAAAAATATTATCTACTATCACATAATTTTAACTGTAATTCAAACATAAAATAGGAATATGGTTTAGACCTTTATTATAGGTTTCATACTTACGTTGCAGTGTTCCATATGCAATATCGATATTTCAGCTGATTACTTCTTTTCCCTCCCTTTTCTAAACTGAGATAAAGTAATTTATTTAATTCCAAAAGAAATGTCCTAAGGTAAGGCCCGTTAATTCAAACTGTATGTGAGGTAGAAAATTTTATTTTACCTGTGGAAGACTCGATAGGATTCATGAAGAAATTCAAAGATCATCGTAATAAAGCATATTCAGAAGCATATGTAAGTTCTTCAAACTGTGAAACCTGACTGAAAAAATTCAGGAGAATAACTTTCTTAGGAGAAAGTTGAGAGAATCATGGTTTCAGGCAAAAATTTATGGATTCATTGGTGATTCCGCTTTTACAGTTTACTCTCACTGATTATAAAATCATCAATATTTTGTCCTAGCTCTGCAAATTGAAAAAATTGTTTGTTTCTTAAATATTGTGTTTATTTATTCATGAGAGACCCAGAGAGAGGCAGAGACCCAGGCAGAGGGAGAAGCAGGCTCCATGCAGGGAGCCCGATGTGGGACTCGATCCCAGGTCTCCAGGGTCACGACCTGAGCCAAAGGCCAACGCTCTACCACTGAGCCCCCCAGGTGTCCCAAAAAAAGGAGAAGTTTTAATTATAGGGGATCCCTGGGTGGCTCAGCGGTTTAGCGCCTGCCTTCGGCCCAGGGCGTGACCCCAGGGTCCTGGGATCGAGTCCCACATCGGACCCCCCCACAGGGAGCCTGCTTCTCCCTCTGCCTGTGTCTGTGCCTCTCTCTCCGTGTCTCTCATGAATAAATAAATAAAATCTTAAAAAATAAATTATTTTTATAAAGTTGCTTTGGGAGAATGTAATTTTAAATATGTCAGTAAGGTTGCTCTAAATTTTGCAACATTTTACAGTCTAAACAGGATCCTGTTTTCAATTATTCTAACAATGTTTATACTCCTTATAGCTTTTATTTTTGGTTTAATATCACTATTAAGAATGTGTGGTCCGCATGAATATTTAATCATTTACTTTTCTTGCATTTTCTTTTTTATTGCTTCATAAATAAATAGTTTATAAATTTGCCTAATCCATTTTGGTTTCTGCATAGAAAACTGGACTCTAAGAAGAGTAAGTTACTATTCTAGATATATAATAAAAAATTTATTGGAAACCCATTTTGTTATTAAGCATTATAGCAGAGAATACATCAAAGACAGGGCATGGCCTCTTCTTTCAAGTATCACAAAATCATTTTGAGACATAATACGGATTCATAAAAGTAAATGCCAATTATCATTGTGTATATTAGTGTATATAGTTCTAAGGAAATGTGAGTTAAAAAGCAATCATAGTTAGGTGGCACTAACCAAGGTGATTCCCAAGGTTAACGAGTTTTGCATAGAGTCGCGGATGGGTGGCTTTGGTAGAAGTCCATCATCAGTCAACACTGTTTGATTCCACCAACAGTAACCAAAAATTTGGCACATGCTTAAATCTGTCCGTAATTAATGGCCCTAATTTCTTCCGGAATACTGGAACTTATTTGAAAATAAATGTTAAAGAAGCCTGCACTCCACATTAAGATGCACCTGTATTCAAGATTTGAAAGCTGGTTTGTTTGGGCAAATCACCGCCCTTCTGTTGGTAAAATTTTCTTCCTGTTTTCAAGAGGAAGAGATTTTGGTTTCTGTCCTGTGTAACTCATAATGTTGTTTGGAAGTTCAATGAAGCTCACAGTAAATTTGCTCCAAGTGTAGTGCACTAAAGAAATACGCCCTTACAAAAACCTCCCGAAGAAAACCCCCCGCGTGCTTGCTCACGCTCCCTGTGTTCCCCTCCAGTGCTGTGATGCGCCCCCGACGAAGTTTCCGTCTCCTTGAGTTTGGGGAATGTTTTATCTAGAGTTGGTCACCATTGACTCCAATTTGTGCCCAGGACGATCTGCATCAGACGACACAAGGCCCTTATATTGCAGTCTAAGTTCAAGTGAGTACTCAGCACTGCGGGAACCTGGGCAGAACTGGAATCGAGTTCACGTTTTCCGCAAACTGTCCTTAAGCACCTGCAGTGTCCAGCACTGTGCTTGTCCGGGGGCCCCGAGAAGACGGCTCCTACCCTTCAAGGGAGGTTCTCGAGGCTGAGGAGGAAGGCAGAGGAACACACCACAGTGCCCTACTTTCAGGGGGATTGTCCTTCTATTGAATTCAAGTGATGTTTTGAATCATTCCACGGCCGAAAGTGGGAAGACTGTGGTATCACCCATGTGGTCTAATCAAAGATCTTCATGCCTAAGGAATTGAATGTAGCCACTGTGCAGACGCATTTATGACAGATCACGCACAATATTAAAAATGACATTTAGGGCAGCCCAGGTGGCTCAGTGGTTTAATGCCGCCTTTGGCCCAAGGCCTGATCCTGGAGACCCAGGATCGAGTCCCACGTCGGGCTCCCCGCATGGAGCCTGCTTCTGCCTCTGCCTGGGTCTCTGCCTCTCTCTCTCTCTCTCCCTCTGTGTATCTCTCATGAATAAATAAATAAAATCTTTAAAAAACAAATACATAAATAAATAAAAATAAAAACCACAAGTTAATGTGTTACAAGTAACTGAGGGAAGCATCTAATTATTTGCAGACACACCAAAGTTGCCGTTTTTATCACCTTCGCTAGGGAGGCCTTAAAGAGCCCAAAGTTAAGACTTCAATTAATGTGTAATAATTAGTAACCTGAGAAATTAAGGGGGGAAAAAAAAGTAAGTTGACCCAGGAAGTTTGACATGAAAATTGCACAGGCTGGTTCCAGGAAGCCTTGGCACTGAGGAAATACCACAGCATGTGTGTGTGTGTGTGTGTGTGTGTGTGTAGCCTCTCGTCACTGCTGCTCCTTATTTTTACTTGTCTTGCATTGTCCTGTATTTATCACAGTTTCCGTTGAACAGCTTTTAAGTATTTGGGGAGTTTATCTCGCCGTCCTCCCCTCCTGGTTCTCTGCCCCCACCTGTCCCGCTGCAGTTCCCTCCGTGTTCTGTGACTTTAAGGGGGGGGAGGGGTCTTGGATTTTATTTGTTCGTGTGTTTCTTTCTCCTTAGCAGTAGGACTTGATATTTTCAATTTTGGAAGAACTGAAAAGATAAATATACTGTGTTTTCTTTTGTTAAAAAAACATATATATATGTTTTTATATATACACGCACACATATATAAATATATATACACACACATATAAATACATATACACAGATATATAAATATATATACATATATAAATATACATATACACATGTATAAATATATATAAATATATACACATGTATAATATATACATACATATATAAATATACATACACACACATATATACACACATATATAAATATATATAGACACACATGTCTATAAATATATATACACACATATAAATATATACACACACATATAAATATATAGACACACATATATAAATATAGAGAGAGACACACACAAAAATATATATAGACACACACACATCAATATATATAGACACGCACACACATAAATATATAGACACGCACACGTATATAAATATATAGACATGCACACGTATAAATATATATATAGACATGCACACGTATATATAGACACGCACACATATATATAGACACGCACACACATAAATATATACGTAGACAGGGATCCCTGGGTGGCGCAGCGGTTTGGCGCCTGCCTTTGGCCCAGGGCGAGATCCTGGAGACCCGGGATCGAATCCCACATCAGGCTCCTGGCACATGGAGCCTGCTTCTCCCTCTGCCTGTGTCTCTGCCTCTCTCTCTATATATATCATAAATAAAAAAAAAAATTAAAAAAATATATATGTAGACACGCACACATAAATTTATATATAGACACGCACATGTATATAAATATATATACATCATCATGTTAAATATATACACACGTATATATATATAGACACACACGTATATAAATATATAGACACACGTATATATATACACATAAATATATATGTAGACACACACACACATAAATAGACACAACACACATATATAAATATATACATACATATATAAATATATACACACACATATATATAAATATATACACACACACATATAAATATATACACACGTATATAAATATATACACACGTATATAAATATAGACACGCACATGTATATAAATATATATACACACATATATATACACACACATATAAATGTATAGACACACATATATAAATATATATAGACACACAAATATATATAGACACGCACAGGTATATAAATATATAGACAAGCACACGTATGAATATATATAGACACACGTTACGCCGTATTGCGTGTATAAATATATATAGACACACAAATATATATAGACACACAAATATATATAGACACACACACACATAAATATATAGACACACACACATCAATATATATAGACACACACGTATATAAATATATAGACACGCACACACATAAATATATAGACACACACGTATATAAATATAGACACGCACATGTATATAAATATATATACATCACATGTATAAATATATATAAATATATATAGACACGCACATGTATATAAATATATAGACACGCACATGTATATAAATATATAGACACACACGTATATAAATATAGACACGCACATGTATATAAATATATAGACACACACACATCAATATATATAGACACGCACATGTATATAAATATATACACACGTATATAAATATAGACACGCACACGTATATAAATATAGACACGCACACACATAAATATATAGACATGCACACGTATAAATATATATAGACACGCACACGTATATAAATATAGACACGCACACACATAAATATATAGACATGCACACGTATAAATATATATAGACACGCACACACATAAATATATAGACATGCACACGTATAAATATATATAGACACGCACACACATAAATATATAGACATGCACACGTATAAATATATATAGACACACACGTATATAAATATAGACACGCACACACATAAATATATAGACACACACGTATATAAATATAGACACGCACATGTATATAAATATATAGACACGCACACACATAAATATATAGACATGCACACGTATAAATATATATAGACACGCACACACATAAATATATAGACACACACGTATATAAATATATAGACACACATATATAAATATATATAGACACACATATATAAATATATACACACGTATATAAATATAGACACGCACATGTATATAAATATATACACACGTATATAAATATAGACACGCACACACATAAATATATAGACACACACGTATATAAATATAGACACGCACATGTATATAAATATATAGACATGCACACGTATAAATATATATATAGACACACACGTATATAAATATATATACATATATAAATATATACACACGTATATAAATATAGACACGCACACACATAAATATATAGACACGCACACACATAAATATATAGACACACACGTATATAAATATAGACACGCACACACATAAATATATAGACACACACACATCAATATATATAGACACGCACACACATAAATATATAGACACACACGTATATAAATATATAGACACACACGTATATAAATATATACACACGTATATAAATATAGACACGCACATGTATATAAATATATACACACGTATATAAATATAGACACGCACATGTATATAAATATATAGACACGCACACACATAAATATATAGACACGCACATGTATATAAATATATATACATATATAAATATATATACATCACATGTATAAATATATATATAGACACACACGTATATAAATATAGACACGCACATGTATATAAATATATAGACACACACGTATATAAATATAGACACGCACATGTATATAAATATATAGACACACACACATCAATATATATAGACACGCACACACATAAATATATAGACATGCACACGTATAAATATATATAGACACGCACACACATAAATATATAGACACACACACATCAATATATATAGACACGCACATGTATATAAATATATATAGACACGCACATGTATATAAATATATACATACATATATAAATATATATACATCACATGTATAAATATATATAAATATATATACATCACATGTATAAATATATATATAGACACACACGTATATAAATATAGACACGCACATGTATATAAATATATATACATCACATGTATAAATATATATAGACACGCACATGTATATAAATATATATAGACACGCACATGTATATAAATATATATACATCACATGTATAAATATATATAAATATATACATACATATATAAATATAGACACGCACATGTATATAAATATATACACACGTATATAAATATAGACACGCACATGTATATAAATATATACATACATATATAAATATATATAGACACGCACATGTATATAAATATATACATACATATATAAATATATAGACATGCACACGTATAAATATATATATAGACACACACACATCAATATATATAGACACGCACATGTATATAAATATATAGACACACACGTATATAAATATATAGACACACACGTATATAAATATATATAGACACGCACATGTATATAAATATATACATACATATATAAATATATAGACACACATATATAAATATAGACACGCACATGTATATAAATATATAGACACACACACATCAATATATATAGACACGCACATGTATATAAATATATACACACGTATATAAATATAGACACGCACATGTATATAAATATATAGACATGCACACGTATAAATATATATAAATATATATAGACACACACGTATATAAATATATAGACACACACGTATATAAATATATAGACATGCACACGTATAAATATATATATAGACACACACACATCAATATATATAGACACACACGTATATATATACACATAAATATATAGACATGCACACGTATAAATATATATAGACACACACGTATATAAATATAGACACGCACACACATAAATATATAGACACACACGTATATAAATATATAGACACACACACATCAATATATATAGACACGCACATGTATATAAATATATATAGACACGCACATGTATATAAATATATATACATCACATGTATAAATATATATAAATATATACACACGTATATAAATATAGACACGCACATGTATATAAATATATATACATATATAAATATATATACATCACATGTATAAATATATACACACGTATATAAATATATATACACACACATATATATAAATATATACACACGTATATAAATATATACATACATATATAAATATATACACACGTATATAAATATATACATACATATATAAATATATACACACGTATATAAATATATACACACGTATATAAATATATATAGACACGCACATGTATATAAATATATAGACATGCACACGTATAAATATATATATAGACACACACACATCAATATATATAGACACGCACATGTATATAAATATATATAGACACACACACATCAATATATATAGACACACACGTATATATATACACATAAATATATAGACACACACACATCAATATATATAGACACGCACATGTATATAAATATATATACATCACATGTATAAATATATATAAATATATATACATCACATGTATAAATATATATAAATATATATAGACACGCACATGTATATAAATATATATACATATATAAATATAGACACGCACATGTATATAAATATATAGACACACACGTATATATATACACATAAATATATAGACACACACGTATATAAATATGCCCCCGCCTGCCCCCGCCCTGCCCCCGCCCTGCCCCTGACCTGACCTGCCCTGACCCCGACCAGGCCCCGACCAGGCCCCGACCCTGAGGCAGAACCGCAGGCGGGCCGGGGCCTTCCGGCTCGTCGGTGAGGGTGAGGGTGAGGGTGAGGGTGAGGGTGAGGCGGCGGCCGGCGGCCTGACCTCGGTCACGGAGACGCTCGCGGGGCCCTCCAGGTGCGGGAAGACCCCGAAGTACCCGGGGAAGTGGCAGCGGCCGTGGTCCCACGGGTCGGAGTATCCGCGGCCGCCCCGGGTCCGGCCTTCCAGCCCGCGTGGCGAGGACCGAAGGCCCAGGTCTTTCTGGTCCATCGCAACTCGGGAATATTGTTTCTGTATTTCTGTGTTTTCATAGAAAACAGAAAACAGCGTCAACCCCCCCCACCACCACCACCCCGACACCCGGACGAGACCCCCCGCACCTTGGGGAATTCCCAGGCCCGAAGCCCTCACTGTGGCCCCGCCCCTAGGAGCCGTGGACTCTGACGTGCGCTGTGCCGTATGGTTTTCCGGGGTTTAAAGCGTCCGAGTTAGGTTTTGCCTTTTCGTTCGTCATCGTCGTGCTAATGTAGAAATCATTCCTGCCAGGAGCGGACCACAACAACATTTTTTTGAAGATTTTTTTTATAGATTTATTTGTTTATTTATGATAGAGAGAGAGAGAGACGGGGGGGGGGGGCAGAGACACTGGAGGGGGGAGAAGCAGGCTCCATGCAGGGAGCCCGACAGGGGACTCGATCCCGGGTCTCCAGGATCACGCCCTGGGCCAAAGGCAGGCGCCAAACCGCTGCGCCACCCAGGGATCCCCCCCACAACAACATTTTAAGGAGGAAATTGAAATGAGGTGTATGTGCCCGCTAATGTTAGGAGAGCGGCGCTAACTACATCTGCTAAGTAAATCTGTAAATTAGAGAATCTTTGGTTTCGTGATCACGTCAGCCTTAAGGAACCGCAGTTTAAGAGATTAGATGTGTTTCTACAAATGCTTCCCAAGATATTGATAGAAAAGGAAATGAATACCTATTATCTTGAGAAATGTCGGGAAATTTTATCAGGGTAATATTTTGATCCTTTTTTTCATTCCGATGGCATTAAATGAAACATAGGGTTTCATAAAACACTGCTTTTGCAAGTTTAAATGATAGTCTTGCAATCTTTATCTACTGAGTCATTACCTATCTGACTTTTTTTTCCTGAGATGCTGCTGTATTTGTCTCAAAATTTAAAAATGAACCTACCGTGTAAAGTAGCCCAGGATCAGACAGACACAGCATTTCCATTTGAGGCCCAGTGATTTTTGAAAAATCACAACTAGTGCCTAAAGTTATTAAAACTCAACTACTTTGCTTAAAATAATGTAAAACGGTTAAACAATGTAAAGACAATGTAAAAGGCAACATTAAAAATGCAAGCTTTTATATGTAGGAGGATAAGCAGAGACATCAACATTAGAATGTTTCTCTGGCAGGAAATAAAACTGCATATTTTACTTGATGTAGTGCCTTCTAAGCATATTTTACTAGTTTATGGAGTTAGAATGTTGAACAATATAGGAAAGGAATGACTATTGTTTGGACTACTACATACTACATCGCATAGATTGGCTTTTATTTCCATAAATAGAAACTTTGGGGATGCCCGGGTGGCTCAGCGGCTGAGCGTCTGCCTTTGGCTCCAGTCGTGATCCTGGGGTCCCGGGATCGAGTCCCAGGCACCTCACGGGGAGCCTGCTTCTCCCTCTGCCTGTGTCTCTGCCAATCTCTCTGTGTCTCTCATGAATAAATAAAATAAATTTTAAAAAAAATAAATAGAAACTATGGAAAAGTGACTTTATATATATGCATGATTTATTTCATCAGTATTAAGAGTATCAAGTACAAGTAGTTCATTATTCTCAATTTAGCCTAGAAATGGGAACGTTAAACTCTTCATTATACAAATATACAAACTCTAGTTTGAGAAATTCTTACTAGGGAATAACAGAGGAAGATTAAAATGATTAGTATCCTTATGTGGTAAGCACTGTCCTCATTTTATTCATGTATTCAGTATGTTGTGGCTTCACAAAATGAAATAATTAGGACACTGTCTCGATTCATGATGTCAGGGCTCCCAGCTCAATTTCAGGTTTGTGTCATTACTCTAACTGAGACCCCAATTTTCTTGGGGGAATAAATGGATTTCTATATATTTTTATAACCTTTCGAGGACATAACATGGTTCCTGTATGATTAGAGAAGAGCAATTCCAGTAAATTGTATTCATAATACAGCACCTGCTATTAAAGTCTTTCAGTTTTCTATTTCTTAAAAAAAGAAAAAAAGTGGTACAAAATATCTCATAATTCTGCAATTTGCTATCATTAGGACACAATTTCAGCACACATATGCACACATGCTGAACATTGGAAAACAAGGGCATACTTCCAGAAAATAAATAATTCCGTCTTGCATTTGTATACACCTTGCATCTAAGAACTTGAAAGTAGTCAAAAGAAAAGAAATTTTAAAGCCAGAGACAACAACCTATAAATGGCAGTTGGTCCTTTCTTTGGAGACGTGTGGTACACAACGTACAAAAAAGAGAAGGGCGCTCTCTGGGATTCTTTGCCATGTGTGAGTGTGTGAAGAACACTCAGAATATGCCTTTTACTACCGACATATGAAGGTCCTTCCTTTTCTTTACAAGACCAGGAAACATATCCTGGACTATGTTTGTTTTATTTCATGCGTGCGATTTTACTAAATAATAACTGTGATTTATACCAAATAATGTACACACGGCATAGCTCAACCCACTACAGCCTTAAAACGTCACGAGGTGTTGTTTAGGATTTCACAGGTGAGGAAATGGGCGTGGAGAGTGAGGCAGCGTGGCCCCAGGCCGCAGAGTGAAGAGCCGGGGTTACGCCTCGCTCTGCTCTGTGGAGGTGGTCTTCGAACTGAGGACTCCGTGTTGGAGAGGCCAACATCCACCTGGCTGTCCGCAGCCCATTTGCAAAGAGACACCTAGAGTCTGATGAGGGTGGAATCCCCAGTCTTGGCGTAAGGAGAGACTTTAAAACCTGCGGCAGCAGTGTCCGCAGGAGCCAAACTGGGGAAAGAGCGGAGATGTCCATCGACAATGAAGGGATAAAGAGGATGTTTTAGATATAGACAGATGGAGATGGAGATATACGGAGATACACACACTGGAATATTACTGAGCCATCAGAAAGGATGAACACTTCCATTTACATCCACACATGGAGCTGGAGGGTATTATGCTGAGCGAAATAAGTCAATCACAAAAAAATTTAAAAAAATAAAAATAAAATAAATTTTAAAAAGAAATAAGTCAATCAGATAAAAACGATTATCATGGTTTCACTCCTATGTGGAATATAAGACACAGTGCGGATCATGGGGGAAGGGGGGAAACCGAATGGGAAGTCATCAGAGAGGGAGACAAACCATGAGAGACTGTTAACTCTAGGGAGCAAACTGAAGGTCGCTGGAGGGGAGGCAGGGGGATGGGGGTCACTGGGTGACGGGCAGGAAGGAGGGCACGTGATGTGATGAGCACGAGTGTTATACACAACTGATAAATTATTGAACGCCACATCAGAAACAAATGATGTACTGTATCTTGGCTAATTGAATTTGAATAAAGTAAAATCTGCAACAATTCTTATTACACTGTCAGTCACACTACAAGAAAAATAATTCCGTTGGTAACACCACAGTGGTAGGCTTTATTATTCATTGTAAATCACCCAAACACAACCTTGATTTATTGTCATTTCAACTATTGAGAGAAACATCTCTCTTCCTTCTCAGAGGAAAGAGGAATTGAGAGGAGGTAGGGTTAAGGGTGTCTGTCTTTCGTTTTAAATTAATTGCCTATTTGTTCACAGTTGCTCTTGTAACTGGTTGCGGTTTCATGAGAACTGCTTAAAGAAGGACACTGCTGCTGGTTATAAAGTTTCCATTAGGGCAAACTTGGCAGGTTGGTCCAAAGAGATTAGCCCATTCAGGGTAGCTATTTATCAATGCAGAGAAAATCACTTTTCAAATGCGGACCACGATGGTGAGGCACAGCCTGAATCTACAATGGAATTAGAGAGAGAGAAAACAAGCCTAATGCTGGCATGTGATGGATGGTCAAGAAAGAGCAATGCGTTTGGAAGAAAAGGACGTGCTGTTTCCTATGGCGATGCCGACCCATCCAGACTGTAATGAGGGCCAAATTAAGCACTTGCTTATCATTCAATTCTCCCTAAAAACAAACAAAGAAAGAAAACCCTCATGAGTGTTATTGTTTCCTATTTTACAGATGAGGAAACTGGAGTTAAACAAGTTTAGGTGATTTATCAAAATGACTTGCAGACTGTGGACCCAACGTTAGAACTCGGCGAATTCATTTTCATAGCCCACGTTCTCAACCATTTCGATTCTCTGAATTCGTCACATGGCACGAAATGAGAAAAATTTGTAGTTTCTTACAAAATAGCGACATTTGCATTTTGGTTAAGTAAACATAGAAGGCTGACCTATGTCACGTAGAGAATACATCATTTTAAATCAGATAAAATAGCAAGGATTTCAAATTTGAGCATCTTGCAAGTATTTTGAAGCTATCTGAGTGTAAGGAAAACAAATTTTGTTAAATGCATGAAAGATCTGGTCATAAAGATAAAGTCAGCTTTTGAAGGACTCTAATATCACCACGGTCATTGACGTTTGTAAAATCTTCTCATTTTAGACAGTGTAATATTGATCTCATGGATAGTCTATAAAATTTGAAGCTACAGAGTCTAGGCTTGTATTCCAACCTTGAGCAAAAACACCTCTCCATTCTCTGAGCTTTGGTTGCTTTATTCATAAAATGGGGATATTTAACAAGCAACCAATATTAACTGAATAACAATACTTAACATAATACCTTCTTACATCAAAATTTTCTTTATAGTGTTAAGTCGGAACACGTGCAGCAAACACACTAAAATTCTATCCCGGGATTGGATGGTATGACAACTCCACAGATTGCTTCCCTTCATCTCTCTACATATGTTTCAAACACTTACCCTATTCGGTAAGACCAGCACTAGCTCCTCCATTCACCGTGTTCCCTAGTACAGGAGTTGGTACCATCATATGCTTGGTATTCAACCCAGACACCTGGGTGTTATACTCGTGGCCTCCCTCAACTCACCTGTCACATCCTGGCCATGAACAAGTCTGTAGATTGTGCCCCAGCTAGCTCTCAGAGTCACCCATTTCTCAGCTCAGCTGCTGCCAGTGTCCCCTCTCCCCTGGCAGTGGCAGTAACTCCTAGGAAACCCTTCACGTTTTCTCTTGTCCGCCACCTTTGTATTCTCCGCGCTGTGGCCAAAGTAAAAATTTTCAAGTACAAAAGTGACAAAATGTTACCTCCTCACCTAACACCCTGTAGTCACTTCTCACTAGCCTTAAGGTGATGTCCAAAGTCATGATGAGACCCCGCCTGGCTCTGCCTACGGCCTAATCCATCCTTACCTCAGGCTCTTCTCCTACATCACGGGACGAGACATGAGCAATTTTGGAGTTGAGCAGAACTACCTCATATCACATCTCGGCCACCTTAGCTGCTCCCTTTTTCTGGAATACTGTTACCCCTTCCTCACTGGGATGGTTCCTGTCGATCCTCCAAATCCACTTGTCGACACCACTTCCTAAGTAAGACCTTTCCCAGTTCCTCTCACCAAGTTAGATGCCCCTGGTAGGGAGACTCTAACACTTCTCACTTTCCTTCTGAAAATAGTCATGACACTTCAGTTTCTTATTTTACAAGCTTGTCTGGCTTGTTCACAGCTGTCATCACCCTAGAGCCTAGAGCAGGTCATTGTACATATATAGATGTTCAAAAATTGCCTGATGTAATAGGTAAACGAATGAACAAACTAACGGTACTAACCATTCAGTTGACTGGGATGGGAATCGGTCTATTTCGTCTTGAGACCTCTTGGCAGGACCAAACATTGGCTGTGGTTTATACTGGAACTTGTCAAGTGTATTAGTGTTTCATGTAAAGTTTGAGAGCAGGGACAATACCTTACTTCCTTTTCTCTACTTGGAGACCCGGTAAAATGCTGAGAGCATCATAAGAACACAAATATTAGTAGTGACGAGGGAAGGACTGAGATTTGTTTGCTAAAATGTGAAAGATTGAAAATACAACAGAGATCACCAGATGAAATATTTGTTACTTGTTTCAGAACAGACTCCCTGGAGCACATATATTTTATTTATTTTTTATTTTTTATTTTTTTTGGAGCACATATATTTATTCCAGGAATGCTTCCATCTTTTGATACGTGATAATCTTTTTCTAAAAAAATTATATTCAGGGTCATAAAAACCTTTCCTTGGAATGCCTTCACCAATTGCAAATATTTGATCCCCAAGTGTATCTTTGAATTTTTAAACCATCCAAATGTAAGAGCTACATACACTAAGGATAATTGCAGGGACAAAATATTGTTTTTGAGCTTGAGGGGAAAAGTAGGAAAATAATGGAACCAAATTTCTTGGATGAGTTTTAAACTGTTCAGGAAAAATTCTTAAAGAACTTCAAAAACATTTAAAACAACGAAATAAGAAGACTTCACATGATAGTATTAATTTGCTTGTTTAGGGGTAGGTTTGTGTTTTATTTTTGTTTGTTTTTTTTTTGTTTGTTTGTTTGTTTTAAATCAATCCCTGGACCAGGGATGCTATTGCTAAACTCTAAAACACAGCTGTGGCCTTCCTGCTCTAGAAGCTACTATCCTGTGTCTGAGTAACTGTTTCCTGGGCTTCCACTCTAATTTCAGAGCTATTCTCTTGATTGATTGGTTTATTCTTCACTGATTGATATACTTGCGTATTCATTTATTCTTTTACTTAACAAATACATAGGGAGCAGAAAATTAGGTGCTGGAGAATGATATATAACAACATCTTTAAAAAAAATCTTATTTTGTGAATTGGAGTCAGAGAAAGATCCAAAATCATAACCACAGATAGCAGAAGTCATAATGCATAAGAGTATTTCAGGCTTATTGAGAGGAAGAACTTACGTTAGCTGAAAATTTCATATTACTGTTAGATAATAAGCACTCTTCCTTATTATAAAATATTTATGTTTGCACTAAAGCGTCTAGAGCATGTTTCTTTGTATTTTAATAATGCTTCATGGACTATGTTTGCTGTGGATGTTATTATTTTTTGCATAATTAAGTAATGAAGCAATTAGCACAGCAGGCACATGTCAGCTAGATAGTGGTTAAAATTTGTGATTAACTAGGATTTTTTCTGTGTTTGCTAATATTCTCCTTCTTGCTAAATGAAGCTGCATTTTTTTTTCACTATGAAGAAATAGAGTTCCCTTCATATCTGAAGTTTTGCCCACATAATAATACTGTTAAGACGAGGAGTCTTAACAAAATGTCTTGGTGGCGTGAAAGCGTGCACAGAGGAACTGGCTGTGAAGATCTGTGAGGTAAACTATTAAGAATGCCACTTAGGTCTAAAAAAACGCGTAGAGGAATAAGCATTTTTCCAAGCTCCCTAAATTGGCAGCTTCTTCCTCTCCAACCCACCGAGCATATCCGAGCTCAGCTCCTCTACACTAAGCCTGTGTACCCACTCACAGATCAGCCACCAGATACCCTACAGTTAGGGACTTGCAGAACCCTAAGCAGGAAAACTGGGGCTTATAAATTCCACCTTTGTGGCTCCATTATGTAAATTAAGCAGAGAGAGAAGGTAATTCATCCAGACTCAAGGTCCACTATGTAATTGCATTCACCAGCAATCACTGTGTATCATTTCATGCCAGCACTTCACTCTCTGAGCCAAAGATGAGTAAGATGTGGTGTCTGCCCTTGAGGAACATGCAGTCTAGACTAAGTGAGTAACTGACTTTGATTCATAGTCACATCACATTTCAAGACACGTAATAAGTGCCACTAAATGTTTGCTAAATTTTATGTCTCGGGAGTCCTCAAATTGAATCTCTATAACTGGAATCTAGTTTTTTTTCCCCCATAGACTTCTAAAGAAGAGTAGAATGAAATAAATTGGCAAACATAGTAAAAAGAGCGCAGGCATTAAGTCTGAAGACCAAGTTCATCGTCTGTTTCCTACTTGCCAGATAAATCCAAAACTTCTTTGAGTCCAAAATATGTGGATTTTAACAATACCTGTCCTGCCAAGGCATAGGATTGTAACCAGACTCAAAATAGATGATGGGTTGGGAAATTATTCTTTTTTTCTTTAAAATTTTTACATTTCTTACCTATTTCAAAGCAATTGTCCACATGAAGAATAAAAACGATTGTAGTGTACTGGTTTTATTGAGCATCAACAACACTATTGAAACATAGAAAAGATCCCATTTCTGTCCATTTGTGATATAAGCATTAGCCTAAGGCCACAATTTCTCTCACCATTCCAGTGTGTATTTTGTACATGGAGAAATAGTTTAAGTTGATTTAATCACTGTTTAGGTGAAAAAGAAATCCATCCATGGTGAATTTTTACCAAGTCAGAATTGGGAAATATATTTTTCAAGTTTCTGAAGATGATTGGCTTGGCTTGAAGTGTCTTTATCCCTATCAACAGTCTGAAGAGTATGAGAGCATCACAGAGTTCTAGGACCTAGTTTGAAGAGATTAGCTCCTGGATAGCTGTTGCTGAGAGTTTGAAAATGAAGACCCAGTAGAATGTTGCCTTGAAGCTAAAATAAAGGAAGTAGACACTGGAAGATAACCATTCTTCAAAAATGCAAACACAGCTGATAAGGGAAACAGTAAAGATACCTCTCTCCCCCCCCCAAAAAAAAAATAAGTAAAGGGTTACATTGGCTTGCATGGTAGAGGAGAAATAAAGTGGCTGCTGTTGAGTCAAGGTCAGAGTAAAAGTTTGGCAGGTATGTTTGGGATTAAGGTCTTCAGAATTTCTTAGATGTGTGCTGCTAACGAAGCTATTTCCTGCATGCTCATGAGCTGTTCTTATCAATATGAGCATTATTGCTTAAGCCCAACACAAAGTACTGGACAGTTGTAACACAGCTGCAGGGCAGGCTTTCCACGGCCAGCACTCTTCAAGAGACTCGGCATCTGTGAGCCACACTGAACCACAAACTCCGGAGGGACACACGTATTCGGCACCCTACCTTTAAGAGGACCCATGAGTACACCTCTAGGGACGGCCAGGACTGTAAGAGATGCTGCAGAACACTAAGCTGCAAAAGGGGTACTTTTCCCTAGCATGTGGGGAGGCCTTTGGAAACCCTCCCTCATTTAAAAACGAGATATTTAAGTTTATTCTCTTGAGGGTTAATTTTCATGTGGATCCTAAGAGAGTCCTGTGAACAGAATATGATATTACCCCATAGGAGAATTGTAGAGATGATGTATGTATGGTTCTCAGTTTGATGACAAGTAATTTTCTCTTTAAGATTTTGAGAATAAAAGATCCTATTTGTAAATAGTGCCTTCCTACTGGGAAGGCTTACATACCTCCCTCTACTTCAAAATGGGAAGTTCTCTCTGGAAATCAAAAGTGTGTTTGCACCCAGCAGGTGCTTCATACATGCTTTGGGCTTGTATAGAAATAAAAGAGACCATTACAAGTGTTAAAGATAGTACCGATTATTTTAAAATCATTGGGAGACAGGGCTTGTGGGTGTGTGTGTGTGTGTGTGTGTAGAGACAGAGAGAGGCCTTTAAAAGTGAAAAACAAAAATATACAGATTGTCACTTTGCCAGGTTCTTCTTTAGAGATATTGTGTGAAGAGTGGTTTTCAGCCCATTTTTCAAGAATGAATTTTAGAATGGTTTTCCTTTGGTGCTTCCTGTATACTTGAGAGAACGTCAAATGCTAGCACGCACCCGCACTTTGGTGTTACTGAATAAAGGCTGGAGAAGGCGCTACTGCAGCAACTTTGATAGCGTTGGAGAGATCATGGGGAAGAGATCTTCTTGGCATCAGAGACAGGAAATTCTATCAATTTTTCTGACTTTATTCACAGAGCGCATGCGAGTGAAACAGAATAAAACTCTAGAAGGGAACGGAATCAGGAGGTCTCCTTTCACTGTAGGATTTTAGGGAACTTCTCTTTTCAATAGGCCATATTTTAAGTGAAGAGAACAAAACTTAAGAAATGGTAAAGCTGGTCTTTTTATTGTGGGTAAAATGGTACCTTCGGAAAGATCCGAGGGCTGCAGCCGTAGGCCTCTGCCCCCTACTTGAGGATGTAGTGCTCGCAGCTCCAGCCGGGAGCAGTGGGACTCCCCCGGGGAGAGAAGCTGTATTTCTCCCATTCTTCCCGTTGCTGTTGGTCATCAACCACAGTGTGGGCATCGTGGTTTTTTATAGATTCGGATCAGTCCTTGTCTATCACGCTGAGGTATTAGACCCTAAGTCAGTGCAGACTCAGGCTGCAGGAAATGTAAGCAGCAGATACAAGTAATGAATGGATCTGATCCACGTCTTCTGTTCTTAAAACTGAGGACTTGGTCTGCCTTGTCCTGTCCCTCCGGGTGGGCCGGGGAAGAGATCTGCGCCAGCTCACCAGTGCAGGTGGCGGGAAACTCATACACATGTCACACAAGGAGATTTTTCCACCCCGGGGTGGGGTTTATGTCAAAGCCTTAGCATCACGAAATAAAAAACATTTGTCCCTAATAATCTTAATACTGAAAAATAGGAAGGCAGGTGTTTCATCCGACTCTCGTATCCACACATATGCATCGCGGTACTTCCGACACATTCATTTTTTAGACTTATGGATAGTTTAAATGTAGCTTTTTTTAATAACATTGAATGCTTTCAAAGATTGATTATTCAGCAGTATTTCTTCTTTCCCTCTGTGGTTTAGGCCTACCCTGTGGCGTGTGTTGATGAAAAGTCTTGTAATATATTGAGCCTTCAGTGAAATTTATTGTCCTTTTTAGATGACACATATAAATATCCTAAATGAAATGTTGGCACCACCATCAAAGCACTAAAATATGTCATCATTCCTCTCCAGCAATTTCATATTTTACGTGTGTTTGATGTTAATGTGAATGTTATATTCGGGCCTAATAAATATATGGTAAGAAGAAAAGTAAATGTCAATAGGCTTTTTGAACCCTTTCATTAAATGGTTGTGTTGCATAAAAATACATCATAAATGTAAGAGGCATTGTAAATCTTGTTTATCAACATTATATGGTTCCATATATTTAAATGATTTATATTTGTATAAATGTATATTTCCTTTGAGAACAGCCTAAAGTTATAACGCAAATTCTTCAAAAATGTCTTATAAGAGGAAAATTTTTATGTTAGTTGTTTTGTGAATTTGGTTATTACGAATAGCTCATGGCGTAAATCCTTCATTTGGTTTCTCATTCTGTAAGATACTGTTCAGCCATTGGAGAGATCTAGTTGAGGGCCAGGTTGGTGCCATGATTTGCATTTTTTCCTACATGAGATACATTTCTCATAGGAGGACTGTGGAAGGAAGACAGGGGAAAGAGAGATAGCTGAGGAATGCTATTTCTACAGCCCGTGTGGGCTGTCTAATTATCCAGAGAATTAAAATGGAATCTGATTGAAGTCCTCAGGGCCTCGGTTAGGCCAGCTGCTTAGTTAACCCAGCAGTTCCAATTACCTAGACTCTGGGTAGACCTGGCATCAGCTCATTCAGGGGCTGTCGTTTTGGCAGCTAATCCTGTAAGGCTGAACCTAAGAAGAACACATGGGGAAAACAAACGAGATCGTCTTTCTGGAATGGCTACTCGCAAAGGCCCTGTGCCCTCCAGAGTCCCTGGGGACAGGCAGGCCAGAAGATTTCCAGCCAAGCTTTCCCCCACCGGCATGCTTTTAGAAACCAAAATAATCCATGACCTTGTGTCAATCACGTTGATAATGGACATTTTTTGGAAGTGCCTGCCTCTCTTTTCCTCTGGGTACCTGACTCCCACTGACTTTAATTGGACTTCTGCGTGGGCACCCCAGGAGAAATGCCCCCCAGATGCAATGAGCTGATGGATAAAACTTCAAAGTGTCTCTGCTTAATATCCATACCATGCCATGAAATGAAATAAGACACTATTAATGTCATTATTACATCACTCAATTGGATATTCCTTTTAAAGTGAGAATCTTATTAAAACTTTTCTAAGCAGTCTCCTTTTTTTTTTTTTCCACACTTGATACTTAAAAATCCAATCACAAAAATTTCCTGGGAATAGTAACCAGTGTTCTGGGTTATGGTGCATAAAGATAAAAGATAATGAAAAGGAGAGAGAGAAAGAAAGAAAGAAAGAAAAGCACAGCACTCTCATATCCACCTACTAACATGTAGCCTGAAAAAAAACAGCCATTGTCATTTCCGGACAAGATAAGAACCCTTGACCTCATGGTTGCTGGGATTTTGATACCTAGTTTAAGTTCATACAACAAAAATATTATTGAATCAGAATATAATTAAAATATTTTTGGATGCTTGCTGTCGAGATTCTCTTTGTAAGGTGCTTCGTTTTCCCTATATCTCTATGAGAGCTATCACCAGAGTTTTTTTTTTAATCTTTTCTCTATTTATATCACAAAATACATCTCAAGATCAAAGATACTGATCTTGCCCTCAAAGAGAAATCCACATCCAGATCTGCCCTTTTATACAGTAGAAAATATAATGTTACTTAACATACATTTTTGCTATATATTTCATATATAAATCTTCTATGTGCATTTCTTATTCTATAAAATACACTACATAGATGTAATGAAATACTTTAAAGAGAAATAAAGATGTTACAGGAGGCTTTTTTCTCTTTCGGTAGATATTCCACTTCTTTAAGGCAAGAACTATGGTTTCTCATGATAATGAACATATTTGTAAACTACCTCAGAGTTCACAAAACATCTTCACAGACTTTACCCATTTAAATCTAACTCTGTCTCTATGAAGTAGACATTGTGTATTTTTTTAAGAACCTGGTTTTTAAAGCAATTACACATCAAAAAACAAAATAACTAGGGCTTTAATCATGTTGTGTGATACCAAGTCACATGCTTTTTTCCACAATATGTATCAGAGTTTCTCTAATGTTCGATTCTACAATACTAATAACATCCATTGTATGGTGCTCTCCAGCTTCCAGAGCACGTTATTCTATAAAATCTATCACAAAAATTCTTCGAGGTGCAACTGCCCCTAGCTGTGCACGTAATAAACATGATAAAAAATGTTTGCCAATTAAATGAATGACAAATTCAGAGCAACATGCAATGGAATCTCTGAGTGAGTAAGGTGCTATCTTCTGAAGCCCTTCTGTATTCCACATATAAATTTTTGTGTGCGTTTAAGTCAAGACATAAGAATATTAGCCATGGGAAATGCAGTTTTAATCTTGTGATTGACATTACCACGATATGAATAAAATTTATAAGTAGGCTTCCTTTCATAGGCTGCAGTCGCTGAATGTCAACACAGAATAAGAAATACTCTTATGAAGTATTATGAAGAGAAATACTCTTATGTGAAGTTGACTTTATCATACTATATTGAAACTTCCATGTATTTCTCAAAATCGGTAACTTAGAAGTATATAATCCTCACTTTTAAAAGCATGCTCTGTGCCACGAATGCATATGATTTGATCAAAGGTAGAGATATTTATGTCTCAAACCATATAGTGTTTCATTTTAAATTTCTATGAGGGGGTTTAGGAAAATAAATGACTCACATTATTTCAGGCTTTGGGGAAATCATCTCAACATTTTGGAAGCCACTGTCCTTTTAAAGATCAGTTATGCTTGGAAGACTGGCAAATAGGATGACAATAACCTTTTTCAAAAATTGATTTTGATGTTTACAATAAAACAATTTTATAGTTTTTAATATAATGTTATTTGCTTTACATGTTCTGCTATTATTACCTATTTTTAAGGCATATTTTCAGGAAAACTGTAAGTCATCTAGACTTATTTCCTCATACTGTCTCACCAAAAACCATTGTCAAAATGAGCTTTTAGGTGAAAGTATATATGTTTTTAAAGTAAGATATGTTTAAAGATTAACAAATCCTAGTTCTTAAGAAACTGAATGAAATCTTTGTAGGGACACAACCTACCACATTTGAGAATTTAGGGTGATATTTAAAGACCAGGACAGGACTTTCAGAATATTCTATAAAGAGAAAGAAAATATAAGGGTATCAAATAGTCATTACATCTGGGTGAGCCATCCATTTCGGGGCCATTCCTGTTTTTGAGTCTACTGGAAAATATATTAGTCACATACTTGAACTTAGTTCCATTTCTGAGGCCCAGAGATTCCAGCCAGACAATATTACCAAATAAAATCTGACGACTCCAGAAAGGTAAATACTATAAATGATAGACCTGTTAACTCTACCAAGGAAACTTCTCAGATAAATGATTTAAAAATCAATTTCCAAACCTCTAGAAAAGAATGAGTACCAGGAAATGGCCATATTTAATTTCTATAATACTAAATAACGTTAGCATAAAATATATCAAAGTAAAGAAATCATCAGCAAAGATTTTATTTCTGGTCAAGATGACAGGATCTGATTTCATCTCAACTGGATTAAATGTTCCTTGTGGGCAGAAAATGTTCGTCTTTCACACAGAGCTGGGCATGTGCACATCACAAAAATCCACTTAATGATTTCGTGAAAGCTTTAGGTAGTGTTTATAGGTAGATGCTCATCATTATCAGAAACCAGGTCTTATCTTTGGAAGTTAATTAAGAGCAAGGCCTTCTACAGAAATTATGTGTATGTGTAATATTTCCCTTCTCCTACCTAATTCTAGACTCCAAATAACCTTTGCTAGTAATTCTTCTAAACTCTTGTGGTTGTGTTTTCTGGTTGGGGTTAGGTAGAGTCTAAATGCATGGGCTGGAATCAGACTCTGCTTTCGCCAAGTTTGTATTTATTCTATTTTTAATGTGTTGCTGATTTTTTATTTTCTGTGAGGTTCTGCGTCTCTCCAAACTTTGTATATGTTCTGTATCTGCCTTCAATCTTCCTTTGTGCCCGCTGCGGTGATCTCCATTCAGCAGGGCATTTGTTATACGTTGTTAAATGACTCAGGAAATTGGTTTAGTGAAACAGAGACAAGTTCAGAAGCAGTTCCAGTCCTCACAACTAAATCAAGAGATTGAACAAAACTGTAGCCCTGGGCCCCATGGCGATAAACGTCTGCCTATCAGCTGGGCGTGCGACAAATGGCATGTTAACACAGGGGGCACTTGACGGGATGAGCACTGGGTGTTATTCTGTATGTTGGTAAATTGAACACCAATAAAAAATAAATTTATTATTTAAAAAAAGATTTAAAAAAAAACAGGCTTACACAGCCAACGGATGAGCACATGACACGTGGCATGCTAATAGGACATTATGGGTCCAATGGCCACGTATTTTAACATTCATTTGTATAAAGCCATGAACTCAGTGGACACTTACCCAGTTCCATTTTCTCTCTTAGGGAGAATTGGAAGCCTTCCCCTTTAGTGAAGTGAGAAAATCGATACCACCGTGTAAGCACCCAGCACCTGGCTGTAGCTCCGTTACGGTTTGTGCAGATCTAGACCATCCTGCACTTCAGAAGGATGAAAATGTGGCATTAGGAAATTAAAAACAGATCTGCTGGAATTATTTGGTGATCCAGACATTTCCCTAAGACAATCTGACCCTAGATTTTCTTCCTGCAACCATATGTGACACATTTAACACAGGACAGTCAGTGACTCCCTCCTGAACGAGCAGTGAGAAGGAACTTAAAAAGCAGCCCTGCTGCAGCCTTGGCATCCTTGATGTCTCCGTGGCCTGACGCCTGCCTGTTCCTCTCCCTCCACAACGATGGCTCCTTCGTTTCCCTTTCCACAGCTCAGACTTGTTCTACTCTTTGATATAATCATGTCCAAAAACATTGAAAAAAATTTTCTCTATTAGTGATTTTGTTGATTGCTACTTATCTAAACTTAGATACGTGTCTTTCAGTTTTGTTAACTGTGATTTGCTTTCTGTCTCAACTCTCACATTTACCTTTGTTTTATGTGGCCAGATCCCTCATCAACCTTCTTTCTGATTTCTAACCAAAGCAACATGCAGCAAAAGACCACTCCCACACCAAAATTACATGAATAGCCATATAGTTTTCACTTGATGGGGGCAAAAAAGGAAAAAGCCCTAGAGCTCAGTTTCTACACAAAGAAGCTATCTTAAGTAAAATGCAGGGGAATTTATAGATATCTTACCGTTGTGAAAATAATTAAATAATTTTGTTTTCATCTCAGCAAAGAGATTCAATACTGAATTAGGGCTAATCACATTCCTTTAATAAAGAGCGATAAGAAAAGTACATTTTCTGCTCACCAAAATACAAGCCTCACTTTGATTTTTGAACATTTCCTTTTGATTTTAGTTACTCGAGTGTGTTTGATCTTACGGAAAGACAACTCAGAGAGCCATTTCCTTTTGCTTAAGCTTCCAGTTGCATTTCTCAGATGCACAGAGCTTTAAGGATCAGCCTAAATGATAAAGTATTCATTGAAAATAATATTAGATTGAGAGTATTTATTTCATCTGAAACATCTTGAAGTCATAATCTCTATACAATTAGGTCTTGAACTTGGCTTCCAGTATGATTTAAGTTTTTTCTATTTTTAGCTCTACCCTTGTGTACTCTCCCCATCGGCCAAATATTTCTGAAATCAAAAACTTGGGGTCATCATTTGTCTTATGTTAAACAACATATCAATCTGCAGGGTACAGACTTTGCTTTCACTGTACTGGCTCCAGGCTGCCCTTGAACCCTACTCTCTCTCTCTCTGGCTAGAGGTATGAGGATGCTACCTTCAAAGAGTTAAATGACAGCAACCATGGCTTTTAGGAGAGGTGGAGGATGTATCACCATGGACAGCCCCTGTCTGTATTCCCATTCTACAACAACCCACTGACCACATGCCATTATTTTTATTTCGTGGCTGATAAAACTGTCTCCTGTGTATCCCACACTCTAAGATTCTTCTCACCTTCTCCTTTTCCCTTGCAAACACATTAATTTTTTTAAGAAAGTAAAAAATTTATTAGTTTATTGCCCCATTGAAAATAAGAGCTCCTTTTGTCTCAAGTTAAGACAAGAATTGCTGATAGATCTGAGTATGGAAAAAAAGCTAAGCATTTTCATTTACAGGACTAGCTGACCATTCATGTCTAATTGCTGTTCAGTATAATACTGATAACCTTATTTATTAAATATTTGTAGGATTAATCTTGTTCAAAGTTGTCATTAGTTTTAATATTCATGTTTGTCTATGTGTGTGTATGGTATATGGTATTTATAGTTTTATGCTCATTTAACATGGAAATCTACTCCGAACTTTCATTGAGTTTAGTGATAACATTGATCAGAACACATAGATTTTATTCTCACATATATGGTATATTTACAGATTTAGCTATGCACATAGATATGGATACAATTCTTTTGTGTGTTTATATATAGGTGCACACAAACATATTGCCTTGCTTATGAAGTCATGTCCAAGTTCCTTTGAATATTCAAAATATTGTAATATTAGCAATGGCAGTCGCTTTTTATTTTTTATTGGTAGTAAGTGGATGAATGGTTTCATACTTACAGCAAAGGATATGAGTGTTTAAAACCCCCTTTTCTTCCCTCCTAAATACTTATTTGTTCTCTAAGATTTAGCCCTATGGAGAAAGACATAAAAGCCTAATGGCATTGAGCAAAAAAGACCCAGTAAGTGTTTGATTAAAAGAATGACCAAGTAAACATAATGATAATCACAGATGGGATGAATGAGTTTATACAGTGCAGATCAAAAAAGAAGACAAAAGAAACATGAAAAAAGATAATAATAGGAAAATACAGGCTCAACTCTGGGGTGCCATAGAAATAGAAGTGAAAAGTAAAGGCAGAGTAACAAGTGGAAGAAAAAGAGAATAAAATGAAGGGATGTATGTTAATATGAGGACACCAAAATAGAGAAGAAGAGGAAGGTAAGAAGATGGACAAGGAGGTAAAAAGGAAGAGCACCGTGTTAGAAGAGGGATCCTGAAAGGAGCAGGGAAGACACCGCAGCGTAGGTGAGCAGACACAGGCAGACAGGGATCCCAGCAGTGTGAAAACAGAAGGGACACCTCAGTGCAAGAGGAGACGAGCTGGACCACTGTGTCAGCTTTGTGCCGCCGCGTGTGTCAGTGAACTGTGGTTGATTTTGAATTTCAAATTTAAAAATTTCCTTAAGCCTTTTGACATAACAAAAATCCATGTAGATTAGGACACTTGAAAACCCTGAGGAGCTAGACCCCCATGCGCACCGTATACACAGTCCACTAGAGCAACCCCAAAACAGAACTCCCCCAGGATTCCAACTGGATTAGCAGTTCTTATAAATGGTCACTTTGTTTCTTATGACTTAATTTATATCCCTTAGTAATACCACAAAGTCACCGTACACTGTATTTTAATTTCTCAGAAGTCAATTCATATTAGATGATATTAATGTAATTAAAAATTCATAAGCCATCTAATCACATTAATGAAGGTTTTGCTTAGCGAATTGAAATGCACCAATTGTAAAAGCAAGTAGTTTGATAGACTCATTGACACGGGAAGTAAAGATCTTAAAGACAGACTAATCCTAGCCTCTCATTTAAATGTTGAGGCAAGTGAGCTTACCACTGGTAGGGGATTCTTTCAAGGACATATAAGTCATTAGTGGCCGACTTATGGACTAGAATTCAAATAGCACTTCCTTTCCCAGTTATAATCAAGATATGTAATCTTGTGGGGTTTTTTCCATGTAGGTCTCTATTATTGTCTAAGAAACGCACCATTACTTGCACATTAGCACTGATAGGATTTTTTTAATCCTACGGCATTTTTTTTAATATGGAGATAGTTAAAAATTGAAATTCATTACAGAGAAGAAAAAAAATCTTCTAATGTAAGACAATACTGTTCCATGGATAAACAATAGAATATTTCAAGAATGTCTACTTTCAGTAAATAGAGCAGGAGGAGACAGAGACAGTAAGATACACGCACACAGAAAGGAAGAGGAGGAGAGAAAAAGAGAGATAAGGACCTAATAAACTATCTTTTCTCCCAAAAGCAAAGATATTTCTTTGAGGAATAAAAGAAATTAAACAACACTAGACTCAATTGAATTAAGTTTCATGTTTATGAGTTCATAAAAATCAAAATAAAGAAAAATGGATCACCAGAACTAGTACACCTAAAGGTTCATATATTTAATATGAATTGTAAAAGGAGTGATAAAAACCACCTGAATTTGGGGGGGGGGGAGTCATAAATATTTTAAAATTTTTCTTGGTCTACAGAAATTATTCAAGATTTCTTCTAACTGATATTCTGGTCTACTTCACCTGGCCACGTCACAGTTTTATGGGGGAAATGGGAATGCCAGTGTATTTCATGGCTTCTTGGTTATTTTGATGCTCATTCAACTAGACAGTTTGATCAAAATGGATTCCAGTGTGGGTAAGAATTCAGAATCAATAGTTGATGCAAATATCTAATAGTGCTATGATGTACAGACCCATAGTTAATAATACAAAATAAGTATCTTCTATTACTTTGGTACAACTTGATAGGCTTTATATGGTGCTTTCACATTCACTATCTATTTTTATACAACGATGTGTAAGACAAGTAGAATAAAGCTCAGGTTTGAAAATTAGGTTAGACATAGGTGAAGTGATTTGCTTAAATTCATAGGGTGAGTCTGTCTTGAAGTTATGATTAGGATCCAGTTAACCTAATTCCTAGCTTAGATCTTCTTTCACTCAGGAGAAAAATACATCCCAAGATGACAGGAATTTTTGTCTGATTTGATTACTGCTATATCTCCACCAAACTCCTGGGCACATGCAGGTATTTAAAAAGTCCATGTTGAATTAATGAGTGATAAATTTACATCATTCTGCTTCTCATTGATATCCCATTTCATTTTTCTAAATTTTAAATTTGAGTTCATAAATCATTTTAAAATAATCAATTATTCAGAGCACATTTTCCTCCACCTTAAAATAAATATCTTTGTTTATTTAAGTCTTCCTTAAAAGAAAACATTTGGGGGCACCTGGGTGGGTCAGTCAGTTGATCGTCTGCCTTCAGCTTGGGTCATATTCCTGGACTCTTGGAATCACGCCCCACACCGAGCCTTACATCAAGCTTCCCACACAGCAGGAGTCTGCTTCTCCCTCTGACCTTCCCACTTCTCGTGCGCTCTCTCTCTCTCTCTCTCAAATGAATAAATAAATAATTTTTTAAATGTTTAAAAATTAAAAAAGGAAAACATTTGGTCCCCATGAACACATTGCACATTTCTGACTTTACCAGTATATGAATGGTTCTACCTATTTTTGGCAAATAATGTGCTTCAATCCAGCTTGTCAAAGCTAATGGAAATCTGTTATTTTTAATGTAAGAGAAATTGCCTCTCTACCCCCAATTATCCAAAAGCCTTTCTATCAGAGACAGTGCAATATAATGGGACAGGGGTCAGAATAGAAAAAAGAAGGACTAAAAGGGTAGAAAGACAACGTGATTTTTCCTTAGATGCCTTCCTGCCTCTTGACTTCAGCTGTCTGTATTCCTCAGTGATTAAAAACAAACACAACTAAAAAACAGTGGAGGGATTCATTATTAACATATAATGTAGAAAAAAAAAAAAACATATAATGTAGAGACTGTGACAGTAGAGATAACTAATTAGAAGCTCAGGTTTTCTCTTGTAGACTGGGATCATGGCCCTTGAGAACTATGAAGACCTCTGAAAATGATCTTTTTCTTTTTTTTTCCAAAAGACTTATTTGAGAGAGAAAGTGCAAGCTGGTGAAGGACAAGAAGGGCAGAGGGAGAGGGAGAGAGAGCCTTAAGCTGACTCTGCTGATCATGGATCCTGGCACAGGGCTCAATCTCACTACCCTGAGATTACAACCCTGAGATTACAACCCTGAGATCATGACCTAAGCCAAAACCAAGAGTGAACCGCTTAACTGATTATGCCACCCAGGTGCCCCTGAAAATGATCCTAATGGGATTACAGTTGCAGTAAAAGAAGATGAGCCTTCTCTCTGTGATTCCATGAGCTGGGTTAAAGTTGGTATTTGGAAGGTTCACAACTTCGAGACCATTGTCCATCTCAACTTTAATTTCGGTTCTTTCTGTTAGAGGAAACTTGGCGTGGGTTTGGTTTGGAGAAAGAAAGGAACAGATATCTGGATACCACAAAAGAAAAAACAACTGTTAAGTCTTTCAGATCCTTTGTAATTTCCTTATTTTGTCATTACCTTGTTTACCCTGTCTTCTCTCTCTTAGTGATTAGCAGGAAAACTTTTAGTATATACAGGATGTATTTTTGATAACAGCAAGAACAGAGATGGCTGGAGAAACTCACCTTCTCTACAATCCTTTTTCATAGGAAAGAACCCGCCAGGGACAGTGGAATGGTCAAAGCTCATTAGAAGGAAGCTTTGAGACCAAATCTCAGTGACTTTGCACAAGTTGAATAACGGGCCACTCAGTGATCTAAACTGAGCCTGAGAGATGCCTTCATTAATCCGTTTGTTCCCTAGCAGGCTGTATCCCACCTTTCATCCAAAGTCTGTGTTCAGTATCAGAAAGTCTTAAGACATATAAATTCTGCCTCTGTAACTGCCTAATATGCAACATAGAAGAAGCCAGTCTTTAATAGATGTCAATTAGCTTACCTAAAACAATAATATTATTTATATCACAGATTTATTGTGAGGAAAAAAGAGCTGTTACTCAGCATCCGTGTATTCATAAAACAAACAATACCTATACCCCTGCTATATAGCCAGGTTTATGCAAAATATTGAGGATAGGCAAAAATTCAAGTCCCTGACCTCAATGTCTCACAGTCTAGAAGGATTGCTGAGCAGTCAATAGACAAATACAATACACAGTGAGAAGAGGAGGAATAGAAGTACTGCACTAGGGAAATGCAGAAGGGGAGTCATTAAATTCACTTGGAGAAAGTTAACAAGCAATAGACTTTAAAATAATGTTTTTGTATACATTCCATCTACCCACTTTAAATTGTGGCTTAAATGTACTCAGACCAAGCCCAATTCTGTGTTTTTTTTTTTCTTCAGTATTTCCTATGTGGTTAGTGCTTCACAAATGTTTATTATTAGCAATTATTATAATGACTATTTCCATTAAGTTGTATCATCTTATTACAGAGAAGACCGGGGTGGTTGAAATCTCTCACATGATTTTTTAGCTGGTCTCAATAGCCAGTTGTGCTTGATTGTTTCTTCACATCCTAGGATGACTACAAAAATTCAAAATATTTGATATTTTCAATAAGAAAGAAATTATTTTACAGATTGTGAAATATCACATCCATATTTAATTAGGCAGAGATTTGACTGGAAATATTGCGTTTCCAACATGAAACACTCTGTCAGTGAATATGAAGAGCAAGAGACACTTCCATCTATTGCGGGTTGGCATGTTAAGTGATTACAATTTATACGGGGTGATTTGGAAATAGCAATCATGATTTAAAATTCAGAGAATCTTTGACTCAACAACACTAATTCCAGGAATGTATTCTACAGACATATTGGCCATTTGTGAAGTAACATATGTATAAGGGTATTTGCTATAGTAGCAAAATACTAGAAACCACACAAATGTTCAACAAAGTAGGGGACTGGGCTATTGAACTATTAGATGAATTTCAGATATTGCATGTAATGTATATCCAAACAGCTCCATATGATGAAATACATGCAGTGGCTAAAAAGAATGAGACATGACAATATATTGATAAAATAAGCAGAACCACAATGTTCACTATTATAAGTGTGGTGTAAAATCATCAGTGCAGAAAGATGTAGATATATCGACATAAATGCAGATGTTTGGATATAGACACAGATACACATACATTTATATAATCTCAAGTGTGAATAACTCTCCCTAAAAAGATACACAAGACATAGTCACAATGGTTGCCAAGGAAGGAAATGAAATAGAAATATTCACTTATTATTACATGTATTTTTGATCTTTTTGAACATGATATCATGTGCATGTATCACCTATTCAGAATGTATTAAATGAGACACATGAAAAGATGCTCAACATCCCTAATCATCCAGGAAATGCAAATCGAAACCACACTGAAATACCACCTTACTCATCAGAATGGTTAGTACCAAAAAAGGCAAGAGATAACAAGTATTGATGTGGATATGGAGAAATGTGAACCCTTATGCACTGTTGACGGGAATGTAGATTGGTGCAAACACTCTGGGAAACAGTATAGAGGTTCCTCAAAAAATTAAAAATAGAGATTAATAGATATACCATACGCCCCAGTAATTCCACTGCCAAGTCATTTACTCAAAGAAAATAAAATTGTAATTCGAAAAGATACATGCACCCCTGTGTTACTACAGCATTATTTACAGTGGCTAAGATATGGAAGCAACCAAAATGTTCATCAGTATCATGTTAAGTGAAATAAGTCAGAGGGAGAAAGACAAACCCCTTTTATTTCACTTATGTATGGAATCTAAAAAAAAAAAAAAAGCAAACCAATAAACAAACAAACAGAAACAATCATAAATACCAAGAATAAACTGGTGTTTCCCAGGGAGGGGGACGGGAGTTGCAAAATAGGGGGAGGGGATTAGGAAGTACAAACTTCCATTTGTAAAATAAATAAATCACAGGGATGAGAAGTGCAACATAGGGAATATAGTTAATAATATCATGATAATGTTGTATGGTGACAGATTGTAGCTACACTTATTTGTGGTGAGCGTAGAGTAGCGTAAAGAATTGATGAATCACTATGTTGTACACCTGAAACTAATATAACAATGTGTGTCAACTATACTTCAATTTTTTTAAATGCATTAAATGGGTTAACAAAAGAGATACCTAAAACACAGAATATCTTCCCAACCGTATTTGAAATAGTTGTCATGTTGGAAAGTTTTTCTGTAAATTCACAAGAGTTATACTTGTTAGTCCATTTTTATACTTATGTAGAAGAAAGTTTGAATTTTTTCTAGAGGGAGAGTATTTTTTAAAATCTTTAAATTACTTTCCCCCAGGAAGTCAATAAACTTCAATTACTTTACTCCAAAACAAGCAGCGTCAGCTATAAAAAAAGGGATGAATCCTATATTTGATAGCATAAATGAGGCATAATAATCAAAGAAAAAAACTTTTGAAAAGAAGAATGTGTGAGCTACTGGATCCTTGGGACACCAGCAGTAATTTACACACCATTACTTATTCAGGGTTGCATTCCTAATTACTCCTTGGGAAAAAAAAAAGATAATTATTATACTATAGTGATTACTCCTTTCATCATACAAGAGAAACAATGCTGATATAGGCACATCTTAGAGAAATATAAGTTTAGTCTGTTGGTGAAATTGTTTATATACAAAATTTTAAGGGGATGATATTAATAGCCAAACACATTTCTTAAAGGAGCACAGAGCTTTCCAGTAAACTCTTGTGCTCAAGTATTTCTAGAAAAGTGTACAGAAACAAAGTCAATTTAAAACTAGATTCTAGATTGTTCATGACCTAACACCATTTGCTAAAACACCTTTATAAACTATGGAGATAACACTACTGAACTGTACACTTAAAAATGATCAAGATAGTAAATGTTATTTTTTTAACCACAGTATTAAAAAAAAAAAACTAATGGAGGGTTGAGAGAAAGGAAAAGAAGAAGAAAAATTTACCTCTTCAGAGTGAATCATTATTTACATCCTACTTACAAAAAGCAGAAAACGTAAGCATTATTATTTGCCTACAATTATAATTGAGGTTATCTATGTATCTCTGTCAATCTCATTTAATCAATCTAATTATACAAAGCAAGATTAAAGAAGCAAGGCTATGCCTTGATGGCACGTGCTCAAAACCAGGAACTATCATGCTTAAAATTATATTTAGTTCATGCTTTTGTTAATAAAGGAAGAAAACTTTTAATATTTTATCAACTCTCTTCTATCTACTTACGGATTATCTGTATCATGTATTGACCACTACATGGCATTCCATACTAACATATATCTCTTTTCATGGTCTGGATTTCCTGGCCATCAGTTGGGGTATACTTATAAATATAAATTTTATTAATATCCCAAGCTAAACAAAATTCAGAAGGTGAACATGCAGAAAATACTTAAGGGTATATTCCAGAGGCAAACGTGTGTTCATGCTTTTTAGATTATGCACATCACTGCTTCTTTACATTATTGTGGACTAGACTTGACTCATAGCTATTTAACCAAATGAACCATAGAAAACTATTTCCTTTCGTAATTTGTCACCGTAAAGCAAATGTCTAAATCTGAAATGGTAGAAATGGATATTTTATTATATTTCTAAATACACAGAGCATACTGAGATTAAGTATTTAGAATTCATATCCAAGTGTATCTATGATGTGTTTTAATAAGGTCATGAATAATGAAGTAATTTTATATAATGTGGAAAAGCTGTGAAGTGTAGCATTCAAGTGATATTTATCTATGAGGTGTATTCATTTTATAGTTCTCTTTTCATAAATTTCATTTCCACTTGTAGAGTGGTGTCACATGCAGACTAATTAATATGACTTATCCTGTGGCTAAGCGGGAATGTTTTTCACGTTTCCTTTATCCTTTCACCTTGTGGAGAATTATTATTCCCCTCAACACCTCATTTATCTCTCCCATCCACCCTAGGGAGTCTCTCGTGCAGAACAACTAGGAGGTGTATATAGAGGAACAACAATCTGGCAGCCTCATCATAAAATGTGATATGTTAGCTATTTCCCTTTCCAAGGGACCTATCCAGCTGAGACTGTACGAGGCCTCTGGGCCACACATGCAAATGCAGCAAACTCACATCCCAAGAAAACTTTTTGCCAAAAAGGCGGAGGAAAATAGCTTTTTAACAGAGCTTGCACAGAGTGGGGGAAGAAAAAAACCCCGTTGCGTTTTCTGGGAGTTTATCATGTAGGAGAAATAAACTGCAGTGCTAATTCTGAGAAGACTGTTCATCTCTGATACAAAAGCCCATTTTGAAAAATTGAGTGTGCTGACATCAAGAACAGTAAATAAATTGAGCAAATGTTATTAGAAACAGATTATTTTTACCCATAACAGATGTGAAACAGGTGTTGATAAACACATAGATCAACTTTCTCTGCTATTATGGTCCCGTCCCTCATTTGAGTCTATAGCTGATTGGTAGGTAGGAAGATTTTACTCTTAATTTATGTTCTTTAGCCATGTGTTTGCCTTGTGGCTGATTTTCAGCAGTGGACAGATTTATGTAGGCTTACATTACCTGGGTTTACTCTTAAGCAGTAAAACACATTCTGAAGGATTTTGCTAAAATTCATGCTTAAGCTTGTTTAGAACTGGGAAAGCTAATTGGCCTGGATACCGGTTAACCTCATCCCTCATCCATATTCCCACCAGAATTGGATCAATTCCCCCTAATCAACCTCAAACAAAGAAAACTGCACATGTGTTCTTGATATTTTAGAGAGGGATAACATTTTTTCAAGAGGAAGACTTACGAGTAGTGACAGCTGTGAGTTCCAGACAAGCAAGAAATTGAGTCTGCTCTGTTCCTGCTCTATTCCCCACATCTAGAATGTTTCCTGTATTTGCATCCTTTCATGGCTTAAATACAACCACTATGCAGAATGGCCCCCAAAACCTGAAGCCAGATGAGTGACTTCATTATTTTCATCAAACAAATTTAATCTGTCAAACACTTATCACATACATAACATCTGCTGGCTAACATGGGACTTAGGCATAAGTCATAAGCAATTCATCACATATGTGATTAAAATTAGCATTATTTTATACAAGCAAAACAGGGTTTTTTTATCAGTATTATTTTCTCCTCATTTGATCTGTTTGGGGTGGCATTTATTTTCACCTTCAACTGTATTTCCTAATATGATGTGAAAATTAAGTCCTTGTCCATATCGGCAGCACCATCATACACCCCAACACTCAAACCTTAAAAGAAAGTCCCGATTCGTAACCTCTGAACGATTGACAGGGTCCTCGCCCCAACACACCGAGGACAGGTGTTTGCCCTAGTATTCACTAGTATTCACTCTTAATCATTATTATAATCCTTCTACTGCCTTACATTACAGTACTGTGTAACGAGTCACTGACATGCTGTAACTGAAGTTGTGCTCCTCACACACATTCGTTCCACAGTTGTGGAGCATGTGATGGGCATTTTGGGATGGGTCTGTAAGAGCAAGAATGTGTTGAGGACTGGAAAAATACAAAGATGTACTTTTCCTTCAAACCCAATACCAGTAAGAGAGGTAAAAGATATACAGGGATCAAAACCTTCCTGACTTTATATGGAAAAAAAATCTTACAAATGTGACTAATGGAATGAATAATGTCTTAGTCTACTTGGGCTACCATCAAAAAAATACAGTAAACTGGGTGGCTTGTAAACAATAGAGATTTATTTCTCACAGTTCTAGAAGTGGAGAAGTCCAAGATCAAGGCACCAGCAGTTTCAGTGTCTGGGAAGAGCTCCTTTCCGTTTCATAGATAACTATGCCTTGTGTGTCCACACATCAGAAGAGGAAAGGGAGCTGCCTGGGGTCTCTTCCGAGATGACACTAATTCATTTCATGAGGGTTCCACCCATATGACCCCATCAAGGTCCCACTTCCAAATACCATCACATGGGGCATTAGGTTTCAACATATAAGTTTGGAAGGACATAAGTATTCAGTCCATAGCAGTAATTTTTGCCCAGATTGGATTTTTTTATAAAACAGGAAAGCCTAAAATTCAGAGAGGATGAATTTAAATGGTGGAAAGGGAGAAAAAAATATGCCACCTGGAAGGAAGGGGAACAAAGATCATTCAAATTTGAGAGACTTCAGAGTTTCCCTCTGGCCTTGCCATGTCTTAATCTGTGCAAAAGTATGTAGATGGTTTGTCTTCGGACTACGGATCTAGGCTGAGTGGATCTGAGCTACCACACATCCTATAATAGAGCCAATAGGGCCGGCTCCCTCTTTGAAACTCTTTACTACCTTTAATCTGAGTCACGACTACTGATATAGATGACACAGCCACGTGGTTTCTGTGATCAGAGACCTTAGTCCAACGAACATGGCAGTAATACCAAAAGACACCACCTGCAAAGAAGTATTTGTGTGTGGAATTATGTGACATATGTAAATTCTATATATATATACAATGGTGGAAAATGACTGGCAAATGCATCGTTGCCTCAGATATTTAAATTGCAATTGTGAAACATTCCTGTGATTAAGATGTTGTAGTTTTGATTGCATACCATGAGGAGAAAATTGTCAGTAAATTTGCAACTGTCCTTACACGTCAATCCAATGAGTCATTTATATTTAAGCAGAAAACTAATTTCCACAAGGCAAATATAGCAAGAAAGACTACTTTAGGATTTTCTGGTTGCTTCAGAGATCAGTGGAAAAATTACCACCCTTCAGAAATTCTGTAGGTTTACATGTAGGTGAGATATTAGGGGTGATCATGGTTGATATGTTAGAAGGAACATACCTTGTTATAGACATTTTCCCCTGTTGCAACATATGGACATGACATGCCTTTAATTATATTGCTCAGATTCAACCAACTTTTTAAAAAACTTGGTAACCGGTGTCCAGGAGGAAAACAAGTTTTGATTCTTACCAGTTCTGAAGTCTTTCTTCCAGCTAAAAGCAGTGACCGTTATACATTCAGTCTTCTGACTAAAATGTTTATATCCTTTCTTGTTTAATTTTCAAAAGAGAAACGATGAGTGGTCATGTGAAGAAAGCTCCTAATCAAGAAAAATGTCTTTTCCCTAAATAACAGTAAATGTAAAAAGGAATCTTCAATTAAGAATGGGTCATTTCTTTTCCCTATACATACTGACCTCCTATTTCTTTCCAGTTGGTTGGATTTCAGTGGAAATAACTTTTATGTTACGTTTGTTTAGCTATGAAAACACAAACTGTGCCATTATTATTGATTTAAAAAGGGCTGCCTGCATGCATGGCCTTGGAAAACCATTATATGCAAATGTGCAAGCAGATATCATTATAATATGAACTGAGGCTCGCTCGAGTACAAAAGTATCAAGGGTATTAGTGTAGCCATTACAGATTATTAGGAAGAATGTGTTGTAACAGTCTCATAGATCCAATGAAGAACTTATGGTGCCCTTGAGTTTGATATAATGATGTATCTGTAAAAAAAAAAAAATGTATTCATATCATATAGCTCTTTTCCACCCAACATCTAAAAAGGTACCATCCCAAAGGCCTTTTTTCTAGAAACTAAGAGGGGTAGGAGAAGGAGGGTTGAGTATCATTTTCTTTAAATCTTTTTAAATGGGAAACTTTCTCAAATGATTTTTCAATAAGGCGTTTTAACCTTAACACAGTTTTTAAAGGCAAGTGGGCTTGCAATACTGAACCTAAATGGTAAGAGGGGGAGCTGCTGGGTAGGAGAGAGGATTGACTCTTCTAAATCCCAAAATGGATCATCTATTGCTGCTCCCAGAAGCTGAGGCATAAACCTCTATGTGTCTAAACATTGGCTGACAAGAAGCAGTTTGTTATTCTTTTGAACATAAAATATTCAAAGGTGCTATTAGTAACGATCCTCATAGCCACAGGCCGCTGAGGCTTTGAATGAGGAACAGAAAGCAGTAAAAGAAAGGAGGGCACCAGGGCTATGGATCCACATTAGCTTCTGGTGGATGGGGCTTCCAATTATTATAATGAATGATACCTGAGAAAGTAAAATAATATGATGAAACCTTCTTAATGCCAACCTATCCCATGACTGGACTTGAAGCTTTTGACTAATGTTTGAACACTTTTTGTAGAGTGTTTATTCTATGATACTACAGTGTTTGCCATAGAGAGAATTGATAGATACTTTATACATTTTCTTTCATTAAAGTTAGTTGAATAAACATTATGACCCTCTTCAAAAAAACCTCTAAGCATTTGGAATAGTGTTGCTTTTAGTCAGGTAAAAGTCTCGTTTTAACAATTATCATTTGGGATATCAGAAAGTTCCATATAACTAAGCTATATCTATATCCCAGCATATCTCCCAAATAAGCAATGCTTCAGTGATCTGGTTCTATTCCTTTCCTTACGACACAATTTTGCGAGACTTTTTCTTTCTCTCCCCCCCCCCTTTTTTTTTAAATTATTGTGGGCTTCTTCTATTGCTTTTATCTTATAACAGACATGCTTTACAAAAAAAAAAATATGCTATTTATAATGTCAGGGGAGGCAAACTGAGCTTACGTATCAAATAGAAATATTTGTTCTTAAAAGAACAAAATTATGTTCTTAAATGAAAATGAAATTATCCTTTAAATTCTCTTAACCTTCCTACTAAATTCTCCACTAAAACAAAAGATCCACAAGAAAAGATGTCAGACCAGAAGGTAAGGGTACAATAAAAATCTGGACCTGATCCTGATTTCTGATACCTATTCATTTTCTTCAATGGATTCCAAAGACTTTTAGCTTACAGTGACTGCCAGCACACTGACTGACTCATCTGAATACTTTTCAGGCAAGGAAGAACTTTTAACAGATGGCCCAACTTTGTTTATAAGAATGACTAACCAGGTATATAACTAGGACTGTTTTGCTATTTATCAGAGATCCTTTGGAGCTCTCCAAACAACCTTGGCCTAACCTCAGTTTGTGAAAGAGCAGGTTCCTCTAGATGGTATCTAATTTAAGCTATGACTGAGAAGGACAAATTTGTGACATTTGATGGTACGTGGTATGTTGGAAGTAATTTAATTTCTTCTTCTAATTTCTTAGACAACTTTCTAATTACTTGTCTTAAAGAAATAATTACTTATTACTTTTTGTAGTATTGGAATTCACCTTCAGTCCACATTAACCACATTAACAAAAAAGAGGATACTAACAAAATCCGTTTATGATCCACATTTCACCAATCAACAATAAGAAGAACAAAATAACAATGTGATTTTTCATAAAGCAACATTATGCCTTCCTTACATGCTTGATATTTAAATACTTTTTTATTTTATAAAATAATGGGACAATTTAAAAATGACAAGTCCATGATAGTCTTCTAATTTCATGACAATTTTGCCAATCTATGATAAATAAAACTTAGGAACAATTGGACATTTATGTAAACATTTACTTTCTTAATTTACTAGATTTTTCTATTATAAGAAAAAAACAGCTAGCTATAACAATAAAAATACAGTAAAGAATAAAGAAGAAAAATGTAATAATTTACCCCCAACAATGTCCAGTTTCATCTGCCTGCCTGAGGTAACCAATACTAACGTATGTATTATTTATATTTCCTCACTTTTTTCTATGCTCACAAAAATATGTTTACATATGTAGGGAAGGAAAAAAAAATGTTTCTCTACCTTTTTAGGTTCTTTTGGCTGGTCTATTAATTAAACTGACATGAGACAGATTAACAAAGGAAAAACAAATTTAAGTCAGGCAATTGAAGCTTATATGCCAGCCTGGGGTAAGCAGAAGATAGGGGTCTGGAACATCAAAGGGAAGGAAGGTAAATCACAGGAATATGGGAAGAACAAATGTTTGGTAAACAAATGTTTGTCATGCCAACCAGAGACAGCTGGGTACAGAGAGGAATTTGAATAAATAAGCTGAATGCTCCCAGCTTACCACAGCTGGCCCATACTCTTTGTAGCTGTCTCTGGTGATAGCTCTCGGGGAAAGGGCAATTTCTGTTCATAGTTAGTCCAAGTCAAAACTGGTAGAAAATTGGAAGTTTGGGGATTTGTAGCCAAATATTGGCAGGAACTAGAATTTGGGATCATGTTGATTTGCAGGTAGAGAACAAAACCTCAAAGATAAGTAACAATACTAGAATCTGATGTCCATAAAGGATATTTGTTAGGTAGGTCAACTTTGCCATCCTTTCAAAGCAAAGGGTAGCAGAATATTTGCTAAATTTTCATCTTACAGTCCCAGGCCTCATACCCAGAAAAAAAAATAGAAGGATATCTGTCTACAGAGATACCGAATATCATCTTTAATTATAATTTGTTCTGGGTTATTGCTTTTTATTTTACAAGATCCATGAAGTCATGTTTTAATTAGCCAGATTTTAAAATCCAGGGACTTAAATATCGATACTCTTTCCAGAAAAGTTGAGTTTTGTGTGGATAGCAGTGGCACTCCAGTTCATAAATCTAATTACTTTTTGCCATTCAGGTTGGAATGCAAACAAATTGATATTTAAGAGGATGATAGGTGAAGAGAATTGATCTTTGTGTATCATCATTATAAAAAAAAAAACTATTGAGTAATTGCTGAAATAATCTGATTTTATGAGTTGATTCGTTGATGAGTTGATAATTATTTGTGTCTTTTTGTAGTTCTACCTCTCAAAAAAAAAAAAAAAAACACACCAGATATTCAAGTTGAATGTGACACTTCTACTCTGTCCTAGGCAATCCTCAAGCTCAATGTGTTTTCCATGCACACCTTGGCTTGATATATCAGTGCACTTTTCATTATCTTAGATTGAGTAAATTCCTCATTAACTAGTTTTATTTTACTGAGTTGCAAGCCTGTATAGCACAAAAAGAGATTCAAGTTCTCTATTTTCTTCCAAATATTGTCAACAGCTTTAATTCCTTCAGGGTATGGTGGAGAGGTGTTGTGTATGCCTGTGGACTTGCTAGCAATAAAGCCAACATAAAATTAGTTAAGGAGGAAGAAGGGGAATTGGGAGGCTTTCTGTGCTGCTTTTACTAATCTAAAAGAAATCACGGGAGTCATTTACTTTCCATTCTCTTTACGATAATTGACTCACACAACCCATCTCTTTTTCTTCAAATAGTTCTGCAATGATCAAACTAGATTGGATCTTTCTATGGTTGTGTCTTTTATTTTACTAGCACAATTATTCAAATAACAAATGGGAAAATCATCCATAAGCAAGCACACCCAGGCAAGGATAAATCTACAATTGCTCCATTAGTAATTACAAATAGTATTTCAAATATGGTCCATATTTTTGCAAATAAGTGAACATTTTATATATTAAGTTCTTAATTGGACAAAATTTCAAATCAACCAGAAGATAATATTGAAGGGGAGGACAGAATTATTAAGAAAACTATTATTGAGTATAAGTTTCTCAGATATTCAAATATCTGAGATTTTATATTAAAGATTTATATTAAAGATTTTATATTAAAAATTCAAACAGGTTTGATAATTATTGACAAGTGAGTGCATCATGCCATCCAGCATTATATTGTGAAATATATTTAATTGGACCTATTTGGTAAATTGTTAGCCATAATTCTAAATATGCCAGTTTTGGGGAAAGGGAAGAGATAATTGAGGTTTAAGAAACATTGTGATCTGTGACCTTGAAAATCAGGAATCAAGAGAAAGACCACAGTCAGCAAGGAAAAAAGTGAATTCCCACCACATAGGATTAAGAAATGTATTTAGCCAGTTTTGAATACCTACTATGTGCCAGGTATCCAACTAGTTTCTAAATATACTAAGGAAAAAGATGTAGTTATCTGACTTAAAGAACTTACAGTCTAGTATATACTAGAACAGTGCAATTCTGATAAAACAGAGCTCCAAAATGTGAATGATATCTTAAGTTACTCTTAGGAACTCCAAATTAGAGTTTTGCATCCCTGTTTATTCAAGAATAAAATAACATATGCGCAAGTCAGAATGTCTCCATTGCCTTATACGTTGTCCAATTGCTAGATAAGTGTAAGCTCTTGCAGAAACATCCCTCACATCTACCATCTTAGCCTAACTCTTAACCACTAGGTCCCTCCTCCACTACATTCAAAAACAAACTGCATCAAAGGACAATACTTCAACTTGTCCCTTTTTACCTACTGCTTATATGTAGTTCTCTAGATAATTGGGTGGGGGGTATTCCTCCCAATGGTTAAGGCATTAACCATAAAGAAATTTTAGGGCCAAATTTATGCAATAGGTCCCAGTACTTTGAGTTTGTTCTTTTTAGCTACACAGAGGGAGAGACAAAGGACAACCGAGGAAAGAGTGGGAGGAGAGGGAGGAAGAAACAGAGAAAAAGACAGAAGATTATGTAAGCACTACAAAAGACATTTAAGAGGGGCACCTGGGTGACACAGTTAAGCATCCAACTCTTGGTTTGTATTCAGGTCATGATCTCAGGGTTGTGATCTCAGGGTGGTGAGACCAAGCTCCGCATAGCCCTCGCAATGGGTTCTATGTCACCCCTGCTCCAGTGCTCAGTGCAGAGTCTGTTTAGAGTCTGTTTAGAACTCTCTCTCCCTTTCCCTCTGCCCCTCCTCCACCCCTGCACACACATACACATGCATTTGGATGCATGCATTCTCTCTCTCTCTCTCTCTCTCTCTCTCTCTAAGTAAATCATTATTTATTTTTCTTTTTTTTTTTGAGATTTTATTTATTTATTCATGAGAGACACACAGAGAGAGACAGGCAGAGACACAGGCAGAGGGAGAAGCAGGCTCCACGCAGGGAGCCGGACGTGGGACTTGATCCCGGTTCTCCAGGATCACGCCCTGGGCTGAAGGCGGCGCTAAACTGCTGAGCCACGGGGGCTACCCTAAGTAAATCCTTAAAAAAAAAAAAAAAAAAAACATTGTAAGGAAAAAGTATATCACAAACTGGATTTCAATCCATGATCTATGATTTAGGCAGAAAGTACCAGGCTAATTACAAGGTTAGTCTCTTTTTTCCCTAGTAAAACAAGACTTACTACAGCAAAGAGGATAGGCAATGCTTTCTCTTTCTAAACTTGATAAGGAATACCTGGTATGGCCATTAGAGCAATATGATCCATTTACAAAGACTGTTAACTTTGGGGGACATGTAAGTAGACTCCATGCCCAACACTGAGTCCAAGGTGGAGCTGGAACTCACAACCCTGAGATCAAGACCTGAGCTGAGATCAAGATTTGAACACTTAACCAACTGAATCACCCAGACGCCCCCTTTAGGGGATGTTTAAAATTCTAGTAAAGGCTGAGGACCTCCCCCAGAAAAGAGTGGATGTGCATATATATAAGTCTTTAGCAACAGCTTCAAGGTGGTCCCAGAATCCATGAGCCATCCATGGATCCAAGTTTGGGTTAACATGTTGTCTGTCTTAGTTGCATTTCCAGTTAGTTATAATAATGAGAAAGAAGAAAAATATGAATTCTATGGTGTATGCATACAAAAACCTAAGGAGCAGCACACTGAGTGGTCAGAGTAATGCATGTATATACTAGGGATGTAAGAAACAGCACACTGAGTAAGACTAATGGGCCTCCAGCCCCATATTCAGTTTCGAAGAGTGGTCGTAAGGAAAATTGGAGACCATGAGAAATACCTCATGATTCTCATTTTATCTAAAAATATTAGAGTTCTTCAACTAAATATATCTAACCTTCTCTTAGTAATCCAGTTTTTGTCTCTACTCAGCAAACATGAATGAATATACCCAAACTTGCCTCTTTCTTGAACTTCAGAAAAAGCAGAAAGAAAGAACAAGTGAACAAAGAGACACCTGGGCCGGACACATCCCTCCACTTTGACCTCAGCTTCTTTCCCTTAGAAGTAACACAAACCATCTTCTCGAATATGAGAAGGTAGAGAGGACAGGTAATACCAAAGTAAACTGGTTGCACGCTGACAGCCCCAGTGGGAGCACAAAGCACCTTTAAATATCTCAGCAGCGAAAAAGTTTATGCCTATGTCTGAGAGACCAAGAGGAAGAATATACACATTAAGATATGTGTGTCTCATATCCTCCAAATAGAATCAAAATTCACTGAACCACTCTCAAATAATAGCTTACTATAGGAAAAAAACTGTGTTAAGCATAAATTTTTCATGGGACAAAGTTTGCGTTTAACCAGTGTGCCTCTTATCCAAATGAATGGATTTTCTTCCTTGAAAAATTTCACAGATCAGTGGTAACATAAAGTTCAGTAATTATCTCCTATCTTCTCTATTTCTAACATTGTGTGATGCAGTAATTCTCCTATGTCCAAATGTAAAGCAGCTGGGAATTAAACAGAATTAACACACGCATTTCACGTTGGTCATGATCTGAGACTACGTCTTTTGCCCAAAGTGAAAAGCACTGGGGGGGTGGAGGGGGGGCGCTTTCCTGAAAAAGGAAAGTTGTTATAACAAAAGGCCTTTAAAATAATTATCCCTGCACTAAAAATGCCAAAAAATAAAATTATAATAAATTTGAATAGCCCTTTTAAAAAGTGTTTCTGATTTTTAAAATGTTTCATATATAAAACAATCAAGATGGCTGCATGAATAGTAAAATTACATTGTATGAGTTTCAGGGTATTAGTTCAAGTCTAATAAAATTTTAATAGAAATATGTTTGATGATTTTAGCTTACTGCTGAATGAATAGTATTCTGCGGGATTTGATAGTATATGACTCGAGAAAAGATTATTAAGAAGACATATAATGCACCTTTATAAGATACTTGCAGGAAACCATTAGCTGATACAGAAAATCAATAATGCCCTAGTGCCAATTTCAGTAACATTAAAATTACAGTGCTCATTGATATTTATGATGATAGAGCTACTGAATCATTTCATTTTTTTCTTCCACAACGTTGGCATTTTTCTTTGTTATCCAGGACCAGTTGCAAATTTTGATTAGTTTCTTTTAAAAGTACTTTATGATGATCTTGTTCCTAAACAGCTCTTCTCAGGGAACTTTAACAGTCCATTCTTCCTAATTCAGTGTACAAATGGATTGGTAAACCTCTGTCCTTTTAGGGAAGCCATAATAATTGTAAAATATTAAGACATTCGAAATGGATCTTAACAGACCCAAGTAAATAGGATTTAATAAGTGGAGTTACCCAGCTTCCTTTATTTCCATGAGGACAAAAAAATAACGATGGTCTAGCCTCATTATCTCACGTGTATTGACCTGAGGTCCAAATAGCAATGAATTACCCACGAGTAGAGTTCTATATAGGGTGCAAACAAATGTCTTGAGCTTCAGCCGTGTCCTTCTCCAAGGCCACCCAAATTATCATATCACACAGAGGGGAATATACAGCTTACATTTATTTAGCTTCTGAAGTATCTCTAGGGTTTTTTCCTAATCTGCTAGAATGTCATTGCCAGTGGAATTTAGATTAAATTCAGAGAACTAGAAGAGAAAATAATGGGTATGGTGAAAATACTGTTTCTACAATTTGCTAACTTGGTCCTCTGGATGGAAGAAAACAGAAGCTATCTGACTACATCCCTCGGTTACTGGGCTTCTCCACGGGTAAGGAGATGCAACGAGACACCCCACTGGAACGCTGTCTAGGATCGCTGCCTCCTACTTGAAAAGGACAAGAAACATGTCAGTGATTTCCCAAACCCTGGACCTCTCTAGTTGTACAACATAGAAATAGCAACTGCCAGAGGCAAAGTCTTTTCACTGGTGGCTAGTTAGGAAGTCTGCAGCGCTGCTAAGAAGCCAGGAGAAAGCTCTCCGACCTTATCCCATACTAAATCTCCTGCAAGTCATCCTTTTTCCGTAGTAACCAGCCCCGTGTACACTAACACATGTAATAATAGCAGCAGTAATGGAAGGCGAAGGGAAAAGTTCACATAAGCTCTTAATGAAGTTTGTTTCCAAAGGTGGCGCCACTGCTGATAAAAATGAAGCTACGTCAGTAATCTGTAAGGATTTCCGTAGAGCCACAGTCTTCTGGAGCTTAGAAAGTCACGGGTAATATTGCACTTTGGCATATGAATTTTCCGATTTGCTGTTCCATCCAGACTATTCTAATCACTTTCCCAAATCTAGAGTTCCCTGGACTTCATCTTCCAGGTCAGTCGTGAGAGCCAGATAATAATTTTTACATTCTCCCTGGGTGATCCCATCTATTGTTATGCTTCTCAAACTAGCAACTGTAGTCAGTAAGGCCCAAAGGTCTCTGTAGATCAGATCTGTTATGGGCTGAATCAGCCTCAGAACAAACCAAATCTGCCAATACCTTGATCTTGGCCTCCAAACTATGTGAAATAAACCTACGTTGTTTAAATTACCCACTCTGTGGCATTTTGTTACGGTAGCCCTGGCAAACTAGTACAAGATTCTTCTCTTCAGCTCCAGATCCATAAATATAACAGCATTCTAGTTATCTCAGATTGTATGTTTCATAACTTCCCCAAACCTAACATGTTTAAAATTAAATCCACTTTATTTCTTTCAAAATCTGCTTCTCTTCTTTTAGTCCCACACTGATGGTAAGCATTACATCTAACCAGTTGCTGAACCAAAAATCTGGGAGTCTTCACTGGTACCTTCTGTTTCTTCAGCCCCCATTCCTATTCGGTTACCAGCTAGTGTTAATCCTACAGATCTCAAGCCCATCCATCCTCCTTCTCCATGTCATTATTTCCCACCTAAATGCTTCACCAGACTCTAGTTTAACTAGTCTCCTGTCTCAGCTTGCCCTGCTCTCATCCGTCCTTTGCACCGCAGCCAAATGAGCTTACTATAATGCAAATCTTATTATATCATGGCCTTGCTATAAACCTTCTAATGCTTCCTCATAGCCTACAAAATAAAATCCAAGTTCTCATTATGCCGTAAAATGCCCTCCTTGACCCAGGGATGCATCCAGTGTCATCTGCCTTCCCCAGTCTGCACTCCAGGCTTCCCAAACAACACGGAGTGTGTGCACGCCAACTGCTCCCCCTTCCATGCCTTTGTCCTGCCTTCTCTTCTTCACCTACCTAACTCTAATTTTTCCTTCAAAAGTCAACACAGATGACACTTGTAAAAAGCCTTACTTGAATGGCTTGGCACCGGCCTGCCCTTCTAATGAGATCCAGTAGCATTTTATAGACATTAGTCCAATAATAGACACTTTACCTATGAATCTAGGGCATTAGATTTAACGCCTTTCAAAAACCTAATCTTTGCATCCTGAGGGTCTCGTATGAGTTCAATAAATGTAAATTGATAGAAGAATAAATAGAGAGATGAATACATGAGTGCAGGTTTAGACGTGTTAAATTGTATCTAGAATTTCCTGAGGGAAAGTCATTAGTAGACCTGGTTATATTCTATGTGTCTGAGAATTTTTGCAGATAAATATTTTTGGATAAATACCCTAATCCCTCCAGTTATTAAATTTTCCCTTCTCCTATTAAAAAATTATAGCCACATCCTAAAGGTAATGTATTGATACTTCTTCCCAGTTCTACAGTTTCATAAACTTCTGCTAGCTTCATGGTCAATCACATATGCCCACAAGGCCCAAGGACCTCAAATTAATATTATTGCATTTTCCATGTATTGCACCTGTAGTGTGTATTTTCAGGGAGGGTTATTTTCTCAAAAAAGTTGAATAGCAAAGTATACCTTTAAAACAAAATTGACTTCACAATTAATATGCCTTCAGTGTACCCCTTTTTATAAAGTAATTCCTTGATTTTTTACAGAATTTTTATAATGACTACTAAAACTTCGTCTTATCCTAGCCTTGATTAAAAGTTAAAAAAAAAAAAAAAAAACTTTTCCTACCTGCAGCTTTTTTTTTTTTTTGGAAAAAAATTTTCTTTACCTGTGTCATCTTACAAGTCTTTCGTCAAATGACAGCTTATTCATCTATCTAGTTACTTAGAATCAGTATAAATTGTTCAACTCTGCTCAAACTTCTGAAGCTTGCTGACTTTTTGGGTTTTTAACTTTGTGATTCTTTATTGAATTTCCCCTGTTTTTCCGTGGCGAATGCATGCTTATGTGCAGCATATGTCTGAGTTTCTGGAATACGTATACGAATGAATCGTGGAGAGACTACCCATCTGCCACATACCTATTTCCATCTCAAGCCTATATACATTCAGCTGGAACGTAGATGTCAGGAATGAGAATGACCCCAAATGTTATTGTGCTTTCATAACACTTTGCTTATTCCTCAAAGATCTCACTTATCATAGTATTATAATGAGCTATATATCTGTTGACCCTTTGGATAGTTTGTAAATTATCTGAATGTGGCCCACTGACTCGTTTTCTATTCCCAGCACTAAAACAACCTAGCACTTAGAGGTGCTCAAAAAGTGGTGGTTGTATTGAATTGTTTTGGCTAGATACTTTTCAGTGAAAATGTGGAAAAGTTTTCTTCCATTTCTTCTTCTTCTTTTCTTTTCTTCTTCTCCTTCTCCTTCTCCTTCTTCTTCTTTTTGATGGAGTCTTTTTAAAACTGCTCCACTTTGGTTTTTGCAATTAAACAGAATGTTGTCATTAACTGAAAATGCATTTTGAGTGTATTTCACTTGGTTTAATTGCAGTTCAGGCACCACTTAGCCTCACTGTGCTCAGTTCAGCATCATTGAATTCAACTGCACTGACTTTAGTTGCTAGATGTCTTTAAATTGTATGGATTGTTACTCTTTCTAGGTGGTAGCATTACCTGTAAGATTTTCTGTCTCCAGCTTAAACCTACTTCATTCATGCCTTGAAGAATACAGGGATTCTATATTGGCTACAAACTCATATTTTTTTAAATAATGTGTTGAATATTATAATCTGATTCACTTGAAGAAAGATATTCTTCAAGATATCAAAGATGAGTTAGGAAGTGAGTAAAATTCCTGATCAATGATTTACATTTCTCTTGAGAAATACTGTACATATATTTGCCATGATAACCAGGCTTATTTTCCACTTTTCTTACAATATTTCTTCCCCTCGTGTCTCTGGCTACTTCAAACTACAATGACTAAGATACTTACAAATCCAATTGTTTGGTGATTCATAATAGAAAGGAAAAAAGAGGAATCTGGGTGACCACAGTCTATATACTAAGAACAGTATCCTTTTTATAAAGACTTATACGGAGATGTCTGGGTGACTCAGGGCATGACCCCGGGGTCCCGGAATCAAGTCCCGCATCGGGCTCCCCACAGGGAGCCTGCTTCTCCTTCTGCCTGTGTCTCTGCCTCTCTATGTGTCTGTCATGAATAAATAAATAACATCTTTAAAAAAATAAAAGACTTATATGAAGTAATCATATTTGCTCTGTTGTTGAAAGATAGAAACATAAGATCATAAAATCATCGTTAGTGAATTTGGGTCCTGATTAAAGAAGTATTTTGTTGATGCAATGGGTAATCACTATGGAAAAATCAAGCAAGTGCATGATCACAGTAAGTTGAAGCCTGCTATATATATCTTGGACACTCTGGCAGTGATCAGGCTGTCAGGATTTAAGATCAGAGGGTGACTATAACAAAGTCTTTGGAACTGAATAAAGGCAGAAATCACAGGTGCTGGGCCTGGTAGAAATTTTGCTTTAAAAAAAAAATTGGTATCAGTGGCGATAGAAACAGAGCTACCAAAAATTATCTGTAAGTGGAAATACACAACATTTCCATGAGTGATATCAGAGGTCACTTTGGAATGAGTCAGTTCTAGGCAAGAGTAAGCCAATAAGCAAAGAAATTCATAAGATCCGGGAAAGAGTGAGGGGGATAAGGTGGAGAGATCACGTGTAAGTCCCCCAAACTCCCTATCCAGCTCCAGCTAGTCCTGAAATAGTTAAGGACTGAGGTGCGTCTGCTATTGAGTTGACTTTCCATGACTGTCTATAACTGGTGGTGAAAATACAAGTAGATATAAAAGATCCAATGCTGGTCTAAATGTTACAGAGATTTGAATATCCAGAAGATAGAACGTTAGAACACTCACTTCCAGAGACATCAAGAGCATAAATTAGATGAGGTCCATTAGTCTTCGGAACATCATCTCCGATTATTGTATGTGATGTTAGTACTTTCACTTTTGGTTTCAAAATGCTAAGATATTCCAGAGGCTAGTTTTGGTAGGAAAAAGATTGTGATATGAATGAATGCTTTAATTCCTAGGTTGACTTATGTTGGCTTACGTTTTAAAAGGAGATTAAAGTGTATTTCTAGGTCAGTAAGAATATATATAGCAAGTGCTATTTTAGGGTTCATGAAACTAATCAACAATCCATATAGCTTAATCGGTGTTCCATCTATATATATTTTATTGGAAATATAATCATTAATTTATGAGCCATTTTTGTTGAATTGTTAGTGCAATAGATGGCTTTATGAATTGAGACTGAGGCTGATCCTTCATGCCATTTATTGAAAATAAGCCTTATCTGAACAGAACACACGCAGCGTGTTAGCATGGGTTACATTTAAACTTCATTATGATTTCTGAATATTAACTCTAAGATAGTTAGGGGAATCTGACCTTACCAAGAACATCACCTACATTTTTACCAGAAGCTAAATAAGAATTGTGAATTTCCAGTTGTGTGTTGCACTCAATTCCATAGGACTTAGCATCACCACAAAAATATATTTTTTTTTATTCCCTAGATTTCTTTTTTTTAAGATTTTTATTTATTTATTCATGAGAGATAGAGAGAGAAAGAGAGAGAGAGAGAGGCAGAGACGCAGGCAGAGGGAGAAGCAGGTTCCATGCAGGGAGCCCGATGTGGGACTTGATCCCGGGTCTCCAGGATCATGCCCTGGGCCGAAGGCAGGCACTAAACCGCTGAGCTACTCAGGGATCCCAAGTCCCTAGAATTCTTACAACACACACACACAAACACACGTATGTATGTTTGTTTACATACATATATATGTATATATATATTATTTTCTCTTATGCTTATTTTATACATTTTGCATATATTTACATTTCCTCTCAACAAGGACATACTGTGATACAAAAGTCCAGCTTCCAGCGTGTGTGTATGTTTCTTTCAGTTCACAGCCTAAAAACTTCTGAAACTTGACCCAATTGTACTTGACTTTAGAGTTACATTTCTAAGGTAAGAGTTCTTTCTAAAAAATGTGTATTGTTGTTAAACAGTAAGCCCTTAGAAAGCACTAAATGTGGTAGGGAATATATACAGAAAACACGCTGAGGCAGTTACATAGCTTACATAAGCAGTGAAGTTTCCATATTTGTATATATTTCCCTCCTGTATATATTATTCCATCTGGTAGCCTACCCTGAGGCTTCGTTTTATCACCCTACTTGTCCTGTAAAGTTTCTTGAGATTTTTATTGAAAGAAACAATGAAAATGCAAATTAGCTATATTTTTCATCATAATCTTTTTTTATACTGAAGGATCCTTCTCCCTTTCCTGTTCCTGCTTCTGTACTCTACTTCCAATGAGTTTCATTGCCCCAAAGCTATCATTTTTAGGCTTCTAATATTGTTTTCTGTTCACAGGGCTTAATAACTACTTTTTAATGGATTCTGTTTACCTTAGAGGCAGGCATTTTGGAGAATTCAGCTTATATTAGGGCAGGATTAAAAACTTCTATGTGGCTTTGGGGGCTTCTTCCCTCAGAAAATTATAACGGTTTAATCTTTTGATTGAAAAAGGAACCGAAATGATTCCTTCTAAAATGAGACACTTGGGATTTAAAGGGATCACAAAAGAGACAGTCCTGTATATACTTAAATTCATAGGCAGCATGTTTTATGCACAGAATTATTTAACTTCTTTTAATTATTATTATTATTATTATTATTATTATTATTATTATTATTATCTGCTTTAAAAAAATGGCAGCCTAACCCAGCACTAAAGGTAATCATTCTGTTGCTCCAATGAAAGTAACCATGGAGTCCAAGTTGTACAGTCCTTTAAAAGCTTTTTTTTAGACTTAAAATTTTCTCTATTTCTCTGCTCCCTTCAGTCATGAAGGTCCATTTCATAAGTGATTTAAATAATGCCAAAGTTCATTCCCAAAAAGATGTCCTTTCATTTACTCAGCTGCTCACTTATACATATGTTGCTTATGTGTCAACAGGGGACACAGAGCCTACTGCCAGATTAAGACAGGGACATGTCAGGAGATGGTTTAAATGTGGGTGGACACATTTTTTTTTTAACTTGATAGTATATTTATTAGAATAAGAGATTAGATTTGTTAAACATTTGGATTGAAATGGTTAAAAGGATTTTCGTTACAATTTTTAGGCACTATACACACTTGTTTTACAATAGCATCAGTACTTGTTTCTGGGGAAAGATAAATCTCATACATTTTAATGCCTTGATCCGTTTGTAACATTCAAAGTAACCACCATTTTAGAAACGCTAATTCAAACTTAAAGAGAATTTAAGAGAATTAAAAGAAAAAGCCACCTTTGTCTGAGACGTGGTTCATTTACATGTGATTACTTGACCTCTCCAGGACAATTTAAAGGAGAAAAGTCGCTCCCTGAGAGAAGAAACGATAGAGAACAATAGGCACCACCTACAACAAACTACTTTCCTTCAAACAAGGTACACGCAGGGAAGGCTCTTTGCTGCAAAGTGGAGGCGCAAAGATGTAAAATATATCGTCCCCACCTCCTTAATGCATGGCCGGGAAGACAAGATTAAGACGAATAAGCACCCTCTTCATTTTCTTTCCATCTTCTAAACTCCCTGCCACTTTACCAATATTGATTCTCTACGTTTTCCATAATTTGCCTTGTTTTAGTTATTCCTACATCTGCATGTTTTACCTCTGATTCCAGACTGTGAGCCCTGTGAGTCCAACAACCTTGTGACTACCTCATCCATACGGGGCAGCATGCCTCACAGCAGAGGCCGCATAACAGTACCTAATGAACGAATAAAACAAATTACAAGACAGAATAACACATGTCAAGTGCCACATACATAGGATCTTCGATTAAATGTTGTGTTAGAGGGTGCCTGGGTGGCTCAGTTGATTAAGTGTCTGCCTTTGGCTCATGTTGTGATCTTGGGGTCCTGGGGTGGAGTCCCACATTGGGCTTCCTGCCCTGCAGGAAGCCTGATTCTCTCTCCCTCTCTGTCCCTCATGAATAAATAAGTAAAAAAAATAATAATAATTAATGTCATGAGAGAGGCCTTCTCTGACCACCCAGTCCGTATTTTTCCCTAGCCCACCACCTCCCTGACCACTTGCATGGCTTCACTTGCAAAGTTTTTAGGGCTGCCTTTTATCATATTAACTATGGATGTATTGTCAGTCCAATCCAAAACTATGTAAGCTCCATGGGAAAAGGGAAAGGAGATTTGTCTGTTTTATCGAGCGCTATGAAAACCCCTCCATTTTAGAGCATGACCTGACACAAAGAAGTACTCCATAAATATTTGTTGAATAAAGAAATGAAGAAATAAATTTGTGGGAAAGGATGATGAGTTTAATTTTAGATAAAACGGATTTAAGGCACTAACAAGTCCTCCACACAGAGTTAATAAATACCCCAACACTAGATCAAAAGGAGCAGGCCCCCGTGGTCCTGAGGGCCCAGACTGACGTGCTCACATGGTGCTCCACGTTGGTGTAGCCATTGGACTATCAGTAATCCCATGCTAATTAGTGATTTAAGGTGAAGTCTCAGAAATCTCACGCCCCAGCACTGAGTTGTTTTGAACAACTTTCTCATACATAGTGTAGCTCAAGCCACATAAATAAGCAGTTCTCCAAAGAGACATTTCAAACTGGCATCTGAATGGGATACAGGGCCCGTGAATTGTTGAGGCCACTCAGGAATGTTCATTGCAGAGAACTGGACTGGAATCAGGAGTTCGGGACCTCTGCCGCTACCAAATCATTAAGGCACTTAGGATTCCTGTGTCTCAGAACCACCCGCCACCCAACAGAGGCATGGGGGGGGGGGCATAGTGATAGCGTATTTGGATTATAAAATCCCATCCCACTATAATGCTTCAAGATTCTATTATCATCAGTGAAGAAGATGCAGGAAACAGCACGACAATCATGTTCTGACTAAACATATTCATCCTGCAAGTGCCAACATCTGGTGACATTTCTGTTAGAAATATTTAAAATGCATCAGTAACAAATAATTCCTATATCCACCTCTATAAAATGAAGGAGTTAGCATCATGATTTTAGTGGAAAAGCACTAACCTTCTTTCTACTCAATTTTCATCAAACCAGAGTAGATACATAAAAGACTTCTGGGCTTTATAATTTCTGTTTATCTTTTGGTCATAATTATTCAAATTTTCATTGTTGAGTATCAAGAAGCCTATTTTTCAACAGTATTGTTAGAAAAAAAACAGACTATGTGAATGCTGGTTTTATATTGGAGATTGAGAGTTATTTCTAATAACATCCATGGAATTATCCTTTACTGAATATCCAAATATGAGCATTTTATTTATCACATAATAACATAATTAGGCTAACTAAGCAGCTAATACTAACTTAGAAATAATTAAATGAGACTCCCAAAAAGGCACAGTTAAACTTTAAGTAGATAATAGTACAAAAGAAAAGACACCGTTTAAAAGCAAATGATAAAATCCGACATAATGTAATGAATATAAATTACTTTAATTGTAGTTTATTGTCTCATTTTCAAAAACACAATCTCCCACTCTGCTAGAACATAAGTTGTCATAACTTCAAGCAATTCATTTCATCAGTGCAATAGTAACCTTTCCTGGTTTTCCTTTTTCCAAATTAGGAACATAAACATAACTTCACAAGATTTTTGTCTTTTCTCTAAGTGAAGGTTGTTTTCATTATATCAGTTATTTCTCTCAGAGGTATGTGGAGGAATAAAAGATAATATTAACAAATATTAGAGCAATAATACACCTGTTAATATATACAGCAAATTATATTATCAGGGCATTTAAAAATTAAAAATTGGCAATCTTTTGGCTACATTTTCAGTAATGGTCACTTTTCCTAATTGATAGACTACAGAATAATAAAAATTGAGGACGTGAATTAAACCAGAATGTAAAATGAGTTAAGATTTGCAGGCTCTGCTGTTCTTTCCATAAGACAGCATTATAGGGAGCATTATTGGGTGGCTCAGCAGTTGAGTGTCTGCCTTTGGCCCAGGGTGCAATCCTGGGATCCGGGATCGAGTTCCGCATCAGGCTCCTTTCAGGGAGCCTGCTTCTCCCTCACCCTAAGTCTCTACGTCTCTCTCTCTCTCTCTCTCTCCCTCTGTGTGTGTGTGTGTGTGTATCTCGTGAATAAATAAGTAAAATCTTAAAAAAAAAAAAAAGACACTGGTATAAACAAAAAGCACAAAAACTCCATAGAACCACCCAAAAAATTACCCCATCTCTCCACTGATAGTAATAAACTGGCCCTCCTGATCAACCATTTTAATGGTTACTGAAAGACACAGCACCCTCTCTTTTATAACAACATTACGCAGCTAAAGCTGTGGGAAGGCACCCAAGGGAAGCACTGAGTCAGGGTTGCTGAGGGAGTCAGTATGGGGAACGTGGTGGTAACATTTACCAGGGAAGGTTCTTCAGCTACATGTGACACGATGCTCAGCTAAAGGTACCTTTATTGTCTCTCTTAACAAGAACTCTGGGGTTAGGCAGTTTCATGATTGATTCAATAGCTTCATAATGTTTGCTCCATTTTTCTACTATGTCTTCATTGGGCGTGTTGGTACCGTCCCCACTTAGGGCTTCAGGATGACTACAGCAGCCATCAGTAAAATAACTTCATAGAACAACTTCTAAGACAGATCAGCCGTCCCATGTGTCAGGGACTTCCAGCAAACCTCCCCACCTCCCATCTAGCCTCTTGGCCTAAACTGCTTCACATGGCCAGTCTCTAGTCATTGGCAAACCAATCCCTGGCAAAGACAAATGGGGTCACCATGACTGACTTGGACAACGTACTGGATTATCTCACAAAACGCTGGCTGGATGCCATTCTTCCAGAGGAAGAGATGAGTACATACCTGAGCAACACTGGACTTCTTTCAGGAAAGAAGAAAGGGGTATGACTGTGGAAAAAGGAAACACCAGTAACTGCCGCAAAAGCTGATTATGGGTGTAATTATTCACCTGAAAAAATCTGATTGAGTTCTGACTTCTAACCAACCCTGATGGCAGAGAAGGTGAGGACACTGCCTCATCCCCTGGGCAATCTGAGCCAAGTTCTATACCAAGCACCAAGCCTAGTGCCTGTCATGTGGTGCATGTTTAATGAACAAATGCAGAAGTCCTACACTTGTTGATTTGCCTTCTCTGATGTTGACCCTACAGGTAGAGGTAGAGGAGGAACTGGAGTCCATAGTGACATACTGGTTGGCATTTCTAAAAACAAGTCAGAAAGAGGACACACTGATAATGAGCATCCTGGAGATTCTGAAGGGCACAGTGTTGCAAGTTGTCAGTGGAACTCAGAAGTGCTTTCTCCTCTGTGGAAAGGGATATAATATCAAAGGAACTAATTGGGAAGAAATTGGTCGTGTTTTTATAGTCAATGCGCGGGGCGGACACCCAAAACAAATGTGAGAGGCTCTGTTCTCTTAGAGACTTCGCAAAAGGAATGATTATTTAGAGACTATCTTAACCAGCAGTCCATATACGTACAACTTGAATATGTGGAGCACAAGGAGGACATTCCACGCTCAGAGACGAAGGACAGTGAAGGAGCAGAAGAGCTGGAGGACAGCACTGGCGTCAATGACCAGGTCACTGACATCGTAACGACAAAAGCAAGTTCTAGGTCAGAGACTTAGGTCGAATAGAGGGTAAGGATTCTGAATAATCAGAAGGTTAAATCCCTTTCATTTCTTTTTAAGAAGAAAAATCGTAAGTGGAAATCACACTTCAGAGACTCAGCAGACGTGAGGTCCGAGAGCTTACATGGGGATGGAGCGATGGTGGGCTTGGGAGTGTGCACGCAGGTGATCCCCCGCAGCTCCGTAAGGTCATCTTGTTCTCTCTCTCTCTCTCTCTTTTTTTTTTTTTTTTTTAGTGTTTTTCTGGCTTCCTCCGTGAGCCATTGGGATAATAGGGGCCATCTCCAATAGAGCCTTTAGGTAGTAAAATAGTTGTAATAAGAAAATGGAATACTTCATCATCACCTAAAAGCACAGGGGATAGTGCTGATTAACTAGAAAGCCTCTGTCAAGACAAGGCCTAATTTTGTAGGATTGAACTCTGTGCGCGCGCCAGCGTGGAGGAGCCCTGCACCCGGGGCCTTGGAATATAGAGCAGGTTCATCTCTGCTAAAACACGTTTCGTGAAGCTCAAGTTAGCTCACTGCGCTTCGGTGCGCGGGCCTCGTGGCGTTAGCAACTACACGCGAGTGGACGTTATGCTCAAGGAGGCGAGGAGGAATAATAAAAAAAAAATTTACGAGAAGCACTTCTGGAATATGAGGACAGGCTGTGCGAATTTCCTCTTCGATAATAAGGACTGTGGCGGACTAGTTAATATTTTTCACCTTGTTCCCCACGGCTGGCATTTTAAATCAGAGAGGTTTTGCGCCCCAAACCCAATTTTCTGCCACAAAGGAAGTTACACGGCCTGGGTGGACCAAGGGCCCCTGGGTGGGTCCTCGGGCAGGGCGACAGGCCTCAGCGCTCCGCCGCACCCGCACGTTGCAGCAAGGCCCGCAGGTGGCACCGCAGGTGAGCGCTGCCAGAGGGGGTCTCGTGCACGTGGACACCCACGGAGCAGGAGAAGGAGGCCACCCTCCTCCTCCCCGCACAGGGAAGAGCCCTCTACAGACCCGGTAGCTGCCTAAGCACAGAGGTTAGAGCAGCTCCCAGCACTCGGCAGACTCGGTGGACACCCGGAGGCAGGACCTGCCCAGGTTCTGGCAGGTGCGTCCTTCTCCCATCACCTGCCCTGGGACCGGCCTCTGGTGGGGCGCGGGGAGCGCGGTGCCAGCAGGAGCTCGGGATGGTGAGATCAGATGCCTCTGCGGCGGGTGGCGGAGCGTGGACCCTGAGGTAAGTGGGTGCTCTCACAGCCCAAGCCCCAAGTGCCCGAGTCCAGGCCTGGCCAGCACCTGCCCCGGAGCCGACTGTCGCTGCAGGGCCCGGTTTCCACTCAGCTTTGCGGTGGCAACTCCGTACCTGCTGTCACCAAGGCACTTAGGTTTCTACTGCGCGGCTTTATTTGAATCCTGATAAAATACGTCTCGTTGGGCATAGGGGGAAAGCTCCTCCACGGGGCGATTTCGAGGGACCATCTGACCACGCTAATTTATAGTCTCCCTCATGAAGAAAGAGTGAAAACTGGTACCGTTCTGATGGGGAGGAAACCTCATCCCTTCCCACGCCCCTGGTGCCCCTGGTGCCCCTGGTGATCAGAATCTGTTTCTGCTTCTCCTCGGAATCTTTTATAGGGGAGAGAAACAAGAATTCCTAGACCTTCCTAGGAACGTATTCAGGAGACTGAGCTGCATCGGTCCCCCCTCTCCACGCGCTCTTCTGAACGTTAAGCAGGAGGCGATTTGAGAATTTTCTCTCTAGCAGATGTCAAGACATTAGTCCCCGAGGGATACATGGGGGATCTTTACATCAGACATGTTGGCATTTCCGGAGCCCCACATTAAAATACCTTGATTCTAAATTAAGACTGAACAGTAAATTGCTATTAGCAATATTCCAGTTAAGATATTTCCAAGACATTAGGGACGCATAGATACATAATCCTTACAGGTAGTGAAATATGGATTGAAATTTACCTTTTAGTTTTTATTTTATTTTATTTTTTTAGGATTTTATTTATTTATCCATGGGAGACACACAGAGAGGCAGAGACACAGGCAGAGGGAGAAGCAGGCTCCCTGCAGGGAGCCCGATGCGGGGCTCGATCCCAGGACCCCAGGGTCATGCCCTGAGCTGAAGGCAGACGCTTAACCGCTGAGCCACCCGGTTGTCCCTGAAATTTACCTTTTAAAACGTTTCTCCTTTTAAAAACAGTTACTTCTGCCAAAAATATCTCTTTTGTTATTGAGGTTCAGCTGTGTCATTGTATTTTTAAAATAAGGACAGACGAAGCAATATTGCAACAGGTATGGAGCACACGAAGCATCCAGTGTGAGCTGTGAGCCTGAATCTCTACCGTAGCCTGGAGAACACTTTCCTGAATCTTCGATTCCATCAAGTACACGGATGAATGTGGCTCTCTTAACAGTCAAGGCTACAAAAACTAAAGCTATATACTATGTGACAGATACACCTATCCCTGAATTTTTGTAAAAAACATTTTATTTATTTATTCATGAGAGACAGAGAGAGGCAGAGACCCAGGCAGAGGTAGAAGCAGGCTCCATGCAGGGAGCCCGACGCAGGACTCGATCCTGGGTCTCCAGGATCAGGCCCCGGGGCCAAAGGCAGGCGCTAAACCACTGAGCCACCTAGGAATCCCCCCATCCCTGAATTTATATATAATACAAAAAATTGCAAATGACCTACATGTCAGTTTAAGGAAGAGTTGTATAAGTTGTACCAGGAGTCCACAAGCTTTTTCTGTAAAGCGCCAGACAACAGATATTTCCAGCTTTGCAGGCCATACACTCTCTGTCAGAAGTACTCAGCTCTGCTGTTGTACCCTGAAAACAAGCACAGAAAATAGAGAAACAAATGAACATGTGTGAGTTCCAATAAAACTTTCTTTATAGGCACTGAAAGTTGAATTTCATACCGTTTTTATGTATCATAAAATATCCTTTCGATTTTGTCAGCCATTTAAAAACGTGAGCATCATTCGTAGCTTTCAAAGCAAGCAAGACCATGGGACAGGCCAAATTCGCCCAGCGGCCACAATTTGCAAAAGCTCGCTCTTGCCAGACCTTGGAGATGCTACGCGTAGCAATGAGCAAGCAATTCATCGTCCTCATCTTTGAGCTTCTGAAAACCATGTTTGTCATCCTTAGTCTTTGTTTCAAGACTCCATCTTGATTCCATCACCTAACCCTTGAAGAAAAAAAATCTGAAAGCCTAAGACTCAAGCCTGTTACACAGATTTTAAAATAAAGCTACCTGCGCCATTCTGAAAATACTTTTGTCTGTATTTCCCGGTGTTAACTAGTCTCAAAAAAGATTTTTTTTTTTTTTAATAAGACTGAGCACAGGAAGGGAAGTCTTACCTCCTGTATGCCAATAGCTAGATCCTGAATATGAAGGGAAAAAGGGTTTTTTTGCAGATGGGATAACTCCGCGATGGATCCAAAAGCAGACTCCACGTAGTCAATCCTCTCTTCCAACTGGTGCCCCTCTGTTCCACCATCTCTCCAGATGCTTTAGGGAACTTGCCACGCTTGTAATCCGCACACAGTGTCGCCGTGTTACAGCCTCATCTTATGAGGAATGGGACAGCGGACTGAAAAGTGCCCACTAGTGGGTCTAACTCAGATATTCACTGGCCGTATCACATTGCATTTTCACTCTCTGGACAAGAAAAATGCCACACAGGATGCAAAATTAAAACATTGAACAAGCACTGTGCAGAACACCAGGAAACACTAGGTTTGGCTTTTTTTTGCTTTGTTTCTCGTCACCAGTTTTGAATTGGAGTGAATAATACTGCAAACAAATTTTTTAAAAAATGTTTATGCCTTGGGTACGTTGAAATAGGTGTTTGATTTTGTCTTTGAACTAAAATGTTTCCAGCTCAATAATCTGATTTTGTAGTTTGCTATATTTTTCTTTATAAAGAATGAGTTTTTTTAAAAAAAAAAAAAAGCGCAAGTTAAAGTCACCATCTGTAGCATTTGGACATGATATTTACTTGAAATTTATGTAATAAATCCCAAATCATAAAATTTACGATGCAGGTTGTCCCTCATTTTACTTTTGGATCAATACTCTGGTTTAGTAATTATGATTTATATGAAAACTTGGTCATAAATCATCACTATGCTTCTTTCAAAAACAACTTGGATGATGTACTTGAAAATTGCAATAATGTGCCCCTTTGTAGCATGCAGTTTGTGTAGATCGACTTCATCTTGCAATCCCCCCCCCTCTTTTTTCCTCCTTCAAGACAAATAAAATGAGGGTAGGAGACTAAACAACTTCTACCTTGGGACTCTTCTCCCTTACGTAATTCCCCAGAGCAGCCTCTGGCTAAGCACAGGACCCCTGGTCCTCTGTAGGAGAGCGGGGGAGGTGGAGGGTATTTACTAGCGCCCATCTCTTACACCCATTTCACCATCTGCCAAGGGGTGTGTAGCTCTAGTCAAACCAACAGTACTGCTCAATACTCCCTCTTCTCCTTGGCGCCTTGTAAATTCCAGGACAAATCTTTCCGTGTGATCTTAACATTAAAACATGTTTCTTTTTCCAATAATTTTTCAGTAAAAAATGAAAATATTATTTCAGTGACTCAACAAACAAGTACGTGCCCTGGGACTTGCCCATGAAGAACTAATATATTATGCAGGTATAGGCATGCAGAAAAATCCCTTCTTTACAAGGACTTTGACCTTTGTTTTTCCTTCTTTTTAGAGTAAGTACACACCAAGATGGTTCAATTACCTTTTCACGTAATCCTTCTTACAGAGGAAAAGAATCCTCAAATAACTTCCAGAGAGGTCTTGACACTCAGCATTCATTTATTTATTTTTATCTGAGTATAGCTGACCCACAGTGTTTTAGGTGTGCACCTTTGTGACTTGACAAATGGTGCACTATGTCATATTCGCAAGCGTAGCTACCCCTTACACCACCATTACGGGGTCATTGACTTTATTCCTTATGCTGTGGCTTTGACTCCCATATTGTATTCACTCCGTAACTGAAAGTCTGTATCTCCCTCTCCTCTTCACCCTTTTTGCCCACCCTCATCCCCTCTCTGGCAACCATTAGTTTGTTCTTTGTATGTGTAGGTCTGCTTTTTGTTTATTAGTGTTTTGTAACTCCACTTATGAGTGAAATCAAATGAAACTTGTGTTTCTCAATGTGACTGCTTTCACATACGATGATACCCTCCAGGCCCATCCATGTTCTGACAAATGACATGATCTCATCCTTTCTTAAGGCTGTGTAATAGTCTTATTCTATACTGTATTTATTACGTATATATATGCATATATATCTACACCACATTATATATATACATATATATCTACACCACATTTTTCTTATAATTCATCTACTGATGGACACTTAGGCTGCTTCCATATCTTGGCTATTGTACACAATGCTACAGTAAACATAGGGGTACATGTATCTTTTCAAATTAGTGACATTCAAACTTAGTCGTTTCCAGGTATCATTGCAGGGGTGGCCTCAGGGCAGCAGGGAGAACCATGTGCTTGCACAGACATGCAGAGACACCAGAGCTACAACCTGGTATAGCGGCATGATCCTGCTTGTATCATCCATACCATCACTTTTGCCTTCCCATCCCCCCCCCCGCCCCCATCCAGTGAGGATGTAGACACTGGAACAATCCCTGAGAAGCAGATAAGACTGGGAAAGTGGAAATACATTAAACTGGGTGAGGATGCATTTTAGAGTCACAAATAATAAATTCTGTTTCTGACAATCACATGTGTCCAATTGAAAACTATTTATTGACTACTTGTATGGGCCAAGCACTGTTCTAAGCCTTGGGAATATAGCAGGGAATAAAAAAAAAAAAAAAAAGATATTTGGCTTTCATGGAGCTTACTTTTTTAGTGGGGGGAGGAGTGGGAAAGGCAGATCTAGGCAAAATATGTAAAATACGTGGTAATTTAGAGGGTAATGCAAGCTACAGAGAGGAAGAAGACAGATGTGAATATAAAGAGTCTTAGAAAGAAGTGTGGAAGCTGAGATTTTAAGTAGTGGTGTCAGGAAAATCCACACTGAGAAGATGACATTGAAGGCAAGACCTGTAGGTCTTGGATATCTTGGGAAAGAGAACTCCAGGCAAGTACAAAAGCACAGAGCAGGAGCTTGTCTGAGATCTGTGAAGAGCACCAAGGAGGCCTGTGAGTGGTGCTGATATGCAGTAAGGTGAGGGAGTTAACTGGCTATCGGATTGTGTAGTCTTGTAGACCATTTCAATGACTGGGGTTTGGGGGGGGCATTTTTTTAAATGTTTATTTACTGGACACAGACACGGAGAGAGAGAGAGAGTGCACAAGTAGGTAGAGAGAGAGAAGGAAAAGCAGACTCCTCCCCAACCAGGGAGCCTGACACATGGGGCTCGATTCTAAGATGCCAGGGTCATGACCTGAGCCAAAGGTAGATGCTCAACCGACTGAGCCACCCAGGTGTCCCTCAATGACTGGTTTTGTCCACAGTGATATTAGAAGCCAATGTAGGGTTTTAAGCAAAGAAGGAACAGCTATAAGACATTTCTAACATCTACTTTCCCAGGATCTCTGTGGCTACTAGGCTAAACTGGTCTTTGCAGGGCAAAGCACAAGCAGGGAGACCAGTCAGGAGGCTATTACAATAATCCAAGAGAAGATAAGACGGTGGCTGGTCCCAGGGTGTTGGCGGAAGAAACGTAAAGAAGAGATTGGACAAATGGTCTATTTCAGATGTTGAGCTGACCTGGTTTTCTGAAAAATTGAGTGGTGAATGTCAGAGAAAGAGATCTAGGATGGCTCTGAGTTTTTTTGGCCTGAACAACCTGAGGAATGATGTTACCTTTAAGTGAGCTGGGTGAATCTTCCCGTAGATTCCCATAGGGAATCTCCCATAGGGAGCCATAGAGCTAGAGGGATGGATTAGGAGGGGAGTTTCGGTCATGTTATTGCTCAGATACTTACTAGACATCAAATGGACGTGACAACATGGGCAGTTGGATATGTGAATCTGAAATCCAAGGAAAGATCTAGCTTGGAGATATGCATTTGGGCATGACACGAGTAGAATGTTAGAAAGCCGGTCGCCAGATACGATCACCAGGGGACTGAGCACGAACATAAGAAATGTGGGGCTGGTGCTGAGAGCTGGGTGGCTGCAGTGCAAAGGGCGTGATGTAGCCTGAGAAGCAGGCTGGGGGACTGAGAAGCAGGGGCTGGGCAGGGAGGAGGAACGCCTGTGGAAGGGGGACCGTAAAGCCAAGTCAGGAACCTGTGCAGAGGAGGAGCTTGTTGCCCGCTGGGTCAAATGGCCAAGTAACATAAATACTGTGAATTGACCTTTAGACACAGCAATTTAGAGGACCTCAAAGGAGTTTTGGTGAAGTGTCTAACTGGAACACAATAGAGACACAATGAAAGGAGGTGATCAACAGGGCAGTCAGTGCTTTCAAGCAATGTTGCTGTGAAGGAAAAAGAAATGAGGCAGTCGCTACAGATTGAAATGGAGTCAAGAGTCTTTCTTCAGTGACGGGTAGGGGGAGGAGAAGTAGTAAGTGTGCGTGTGTGTTGTGTGTGTGGTATATTACATGAAGGCCAACTCCAAGTGCAACAGTCACCATAGCAGATTGGCCCCTAGGGTGACTTCTGAAATGACGGTCCCCGACTGTGGTGCTTTGTGAATCACTTAGCTCCAAATTCTCTCTTACAGATTTTTGGTCATCTGTCTTTTATGTTTCTCTTCCAGTTTTATCCATAAAACAGTCACTTACTATAATGTCAGGAAAAGTTACACTAGATTATATTTATGTGACATGAACACATTGACAAGACCCAAATTCTGCAGCTTTGGCAGGCGGGTCAAGAGAGGAAAAGACATTTCCCAGGCAAAGTCCTTTAATAAAAAGTTAATTTTATCCCAGACTCCAAGGCCGCCTGCGAAGACCCCATCCCTCCCAGGATTAACAAGAGGAGAATTATTATCCAATAAGAGAGTGTCTTGCTGTTTGTGACTGCTGACTTTTGTCACTTCGTGGCAAGAGTTCTTATGTAGATGGGGACTTTGAGTTCTCTATTCTGTCCAAGCCACGGGGCTTGGGAGAGGCTTCGGCCCCCACAGGGCATTCCGTACTGTGAAGCTGCCTCAGCTCTATTCATTATGATGAAACTCCTATGAGGAAAGAAGCTTTATTTTCTATTGAGTGGTTGTAACGTGATTGAACATAGAGTTTTTGGGCAACCCACTGCTTTGAATTCCAGAGTACATTTTTCCCCCAAAGGAACAAAGGAATTCCTATTCATTTAATCAAAGGAAGAGAAAAACCTATAGAAGTCCTCTAAAACAACTATTTATCAAAAAAAAAAAAAGAAAGAAAGAAAGAAAGAAAAGAAAAAGAAAAAGAAGGAGTAAAAAAAGCATAAAATACAAACATGACATAGAAATATTTTAGATTGTGATGTCTTTTATTCAACTTCCTGGTTCTAGAATGTCAAAATATGGAAGTACCAACAGTCCCACATTTTCAAGATCAATCCATCAACACACGTAAATATTTACGGTGCCTATTAATTTTCTGGGTTCAATACTTCCCTAATAGGAGGAGAAAAGGAAAAGCTATGGATAGTACAATTATTCATCTCGTAGCACCATATACTTCTGATTTATACAGTTACAATATTTCATATTCACTATGCCTTACTTTGATTAATGTTTGTCTCTCTTATTAGATTGTGAGCTGATGAGAGGAGGGATGATTTTACCTCTGCGAGGCACCAATTTATCCTCCGTGCCAGACAGCATCCTTAGCAAATGCGAAGTGGTTAAAAATAGTTTTTCAATAGATAATCAATAAAGAATGAGAGGAAGGAAGCAAAGAAAGGAGGGATGGGGAGACGGAGAGAGAGAAAGAAGGGCAAGAGGGAATGCAAGAGAGAAGTAGGGAAGTAAAAGAGCTTCCAAGAGGTGATTATTGCATGTCTAGGTCTGTGTTACCTACTTCGTATTCACTATTTCCATTAGTCCTCACTCAAAAACTTAGTATTATCATTCTATCTAATACAGGGAAAAAATGAAAGCTCGGAGAGGTTAAGGTCACACGACTGGCAGTTGGCAGCTAGAGCACCGTCCGGTCTGAATCTCCAGTGCCTCTGGATCTTTCCCTGCTACCAGGCCGGGACAACTGGAGTAGCTATATGGGAGAGAAAGGCCAGAAAGGAGAGGCAAAATGTAAACATTTTAAATATAAGAAAGATTCTTTTTTTTCTGTCAATTTTCTGGGATGTAGACTCAGAACCAGCTCTTGGCAATCCAGGCTGATGCCTCCTTTCCCAAGCCCATTGGTGCGAGGGCCTCCAGCTTGATGCAATTATGGTCAACATTTCCCAAAACTTTTTTTTTTTTTTTTTTTTTTTTTATGATAGTCACAGAGAGAGAGAGAGAGAGAGGCAGAGACATAGGCAGAGGGAGAAGCAGGCTTCATGCACCGGGAGCCTGACGTGGGATTCGATCCCAGGTCTCCAGGATCGCGCCCTGGGCCAAAGGCAGGCGCTAAACCACTGTGCCACCCAGGGATCCCTTTTTTTTTTTTTTTTAATTTATTTATGATACATTTCCCAAAACTTTAAAAACAGCGTCTCCATTTCTTATCTCTACCGATGGGCGGAGTGGGCCCATCCCAGCTGGTATTTTCAGGAACAGCTCCTCGTGTTGGACACGTCTACCTAGGTGGTCTTTACAAAGTGTTCATGGGCTACACTGTCTGGTGCCTACAGTTAAGGAACTCAGGCACAATCTACACATAAATAATTATGACTTTGAAATCCTTTCTTCTACTGCAAATGGCCAGCGACAGATCTAAGTTGGAGGACAACTATCTCAATGATAAATTCTCTCACCAATGACAAGTTCAAATTCAGCAGCCTTCTGTTCCAGTAGAACTATGGATAATTTTTCCATGACAATGTGCGGCCTCCAATTTAAAAAAATTCTAAATCTAAGCTGAGTTAAAGAGACCACTGCAAAGCTATGTCATGTCGACATTCCTGTCCACCATGACGGCTACAGTGCTCTGAGATATTTGCTCTTGCCCTGTGCTGTTAATGGACGACATGAAGTTAATCCTCAACACTGGGCATGCTCAGGGGTCACACGACTCACTGCTCCAATGTAAAATAACCGCCTTAATACATGACCTAGATAACCGATGCTCCCCAAACCACCTGCCTTTGCAGTTTTATCACCTGGCCTGGGTCCTCCTGTGTCTCCCTACCATTGTTCAAGGGTTTCCTACAGGGTGAAATACCACTGAGTATCCCTGTCATCGTTCTCAAGCTCTGCTCAACCTTCAAGGCCTAGTTTAAATCTGATCTCTTCCCGCGGATTTTCTATAGGCACTTTTGGTCTCCCCGTCACATTTTAGCACTTGGTGTAAACCGGCTTGTTGACTGGATTCTTGCTTCCTAACAAAGTTTACAAATTCTTCAGGGATTTAGTTCTTAACCTATTATTGAGTACTGTGATGCTGAATACATGATAAAGCATAATTATGTTTTATAACAATAAAAACAGAAAAAAAATCCATTCAAACTATACATATCCTGTAAGTCTTCTGTGTTATTGCTTCTCTTTCATTTTAAGAAACAGCAAGCATATGCAGAAAAAAGTATGTCTCACTCTAATTATAAAGACAAGAACATCTCACAATAGAAAACATGCTAAATTTAATGTTTTGTATTTTCTTTGTTGATGAGACAATGAGATTTCCCACTTTATGTCACATCTTTTGTGAGAGAGTGACAGTGTCGTCTATCACATTATCTGCTGCTTTTTTAGCAGGAGAGAAATCAAGCTTCATTTAAATTAGAACTTTTTTTTTTTACAGTGAAGATTGTTTACTTAAAATTTGCTGCTTAGAAATCCATATCTCTCAGAAACTTGTATCTGGATGATGTCAGAGTGAGAAAAAAAATGGTAAAGAAAGTACATATTCGTTTATAGGTAGAATTAACTGAGAAGGGGTGAAATGCAATTCTCTTGAATACTTACATTTAAAATTATTTAAAATAAACAGAATAAAAAAAATAAAATAAAATAGACTATTTCTTTTTCCAGTGCTATTGAGATATAATTGACATATGACCTTGTATACATTTAAGGTGTACAATATAATGATTTGATATATGTGTTTATGGTGAAATAGTTGCCAAAGTAAGTTTAGTTAACATCTATCTCCTCACAATGGCAAAATTCTTTTTTTGTGATAAGAACTTTTTTTAAAGATTTATTTATTTATTTATTTATTTATTTATTTATTTATTTAGGGGGTGGGGAAGAGGAGCAGAGGGAGAGGAAGAGAGTGCCAAGCAGACTCTGTAGTGAGTGCAGAGCCCAATCTGGGGCTCGAGCCCATAACCCTGAGATCACGACCCAAGCAGAAACCAAGAGTAGGATGCCCATCCCACTGTGCCACCCCGGTGCCTCTATGATAAGAACTTTTAAGATCTGCTCTCTTAGCAACTTTCAAATATATAATACGGTATTGTCAACTATAATTATCATGCTGTGCATTATATCCCTGAACTTACTTATCTTATAACTGGGAGGCTGTACCTTTTGACCACCTTCACCCAGTCACACTCTGGTTCTTACAACCACCAATCTGATCTCTGCTTCTAAGAGTTTTGAGTTTTTTTAGATGTCACATATAATGAGATCATCCAACATTTGTCTTTCTCTCTCTGACTCGTTTCCTTTACCATGACTCCTTCAAGGTTCATCTGTGTTGTCACAAATGGCAGGGTTTTCTTCTTTGTTATGGCTGAACAGTACTCACTTATGGATATAGATAACTCTATATATATTATAACATTAGACATGATATATATTTTTATCCATTTAACCATCAAGAGATAATTAGGCTATTTCCGCACCTTGGCTTCTGCAAATAATGCTATAGTGAACATGAGGGTGCAGATATCTCTTGGACATAGTGAATTCACTTTCTTTGGATATATACCCAGATCCATATGATAGATCATATGATGGGATGATTTTGACTTTTTCGAGGACCCTCTATGCCATTTTCCATAGTGGCTGTACCAATCTACATTCTCACCAAGAGTGTACAGGGATTGCCTTTTCCCCACATCTTTACCACCACTTGTCATCTTGTCTTTTTGATGATCACCATTCTAACAGTTGTGAAGAGATAGCTTGTGGTTTTGATTTGATTTCCCTAGTGATTAATGATGTTGGACATCTTTTTTATATACCTGTCAGCCATTTGACTGTCTTTTTTTGGAAAATGGCTATTCAGGTCCTTTGTTCATTTTTAATTGGATTATTTGTTTTTTTGCTATTGAGTTGCATGACTTCCTTATATATTCTGGATATCAACCCCATATCAGATGTGTAGTTTGCAAATATTTTCTCCCATCCCATAGGTTGCCTTTTCATTTTGGTAACCAATTATTTTGCTATGCAGAAGCTTTTTAGTGTGATGTAGTCCCACTCATTTATTTTTTATTTTGTTGCTTGTGCCTTAGGTGTCATATCTGAAAAGATCATTACCAAGACCCATGTCAAGGAGGTTTTTCCCTGTTTTCTTCTAGGAGTCTTGTGGTTTGGGTCTCTCATTTAAGTCTTTAACCCATTTCGAGTGAATTTTTGTGAGTGGTATAAGTTAGAGGTCTTGTTTCATTCTTCTGCGTGTGAATATCCTTTTTTCCCAGTACCATTTATCGATGAGACCATCTAAGTTAGCATGTTTTAATAATTCTCAAATGTGTATGCCTTCAAGTGAAACTATAATAAAGAAAAAGCAGAAAGTGGCAAATGCATTGTGAACTTAATACGTTTATTGATGATGATGATGACGATGATGACTACAGTAGAATTGGAAATTTCATTTTCTTCTTACCCACAGCCCTCTACTTTTTTCATTCTGCATTTAAAGCCCTTGATTCATTTATTTTTAGTAAAGTTTGAGATGATCTAAGACTAATCAGAATACATATAAATATAAAGTATCTTGAAGTAAAAGTACACCGAGTAGTTTATAGATGGAAGTTGATTGATTGGCCACACTGCCATGAGTTGATTTCAAAAAGAGGTGTAAAATGAAATGCCAAAATAAATCAAAGAGTCAACTAATCCTCATACAAGGGGCACCACTGACTGGAGTTCCATATCACATCAATCCTTTTATTTAATAGTCTCAATGGAAACCACTTCTGGGAGCATCAAACAAGGCAACCAGCCAGAAATGTCATTATCCCAAGCAACATTTCTGTTGCATAAAGCTCCCTAACTCTAGCTGTAATTTACTTTGAGAAAATCTGGTTTTATTTTTCCTGGATAATCCAGTATGATGTTATTTTACATATAGATTGCAGACATTCTTTGTTGGTACTGAATGGGTAAAAGGAAATCATTTCGCTATATATATATTTTTTCTCAACAGAAAAACATTTTTGCTGAACCAAAGGCCAAGTTAGCATTTTGTAAGAGTGCCAGAGCAAAGTTTAATTTAGCCATTCCCATTGCTAATTAGAAGTGACCTGCACAGACCCCACCCAACATGTATTACTTTGAGGGAAGTATATTGTGACCTCTTGGGTCACTTTTCCTTATTAAAGTGGTCATATAACAAAACTATGTGGATTGAACTTAAACCCTAAATTATCTTGCTTGACCGAGTAAGTAAAATGCTTATAGATGATCAAGCAAATATAATTACTTAAATGTTTGAAAAACTTAGAGTTACATACATTTGCAATTAATAACATTATCCTTTTTTGTTTTAATCTTGAAGACATTCTGTTTTATACAGCTTTGAGCTGCTAAGTCAGAGAAAGTGTTACCATTTGTACATAAGAAGAGAGTGTATTGGGGATCAGTCTTCCCTAAGCACTGATAAATGAGTGAGTTCGCATTCTAATTACAGATATGGTTTATGTGTTTTCTCCTTTCAAACGAGATTACTGTGAGGTAAAGTCATCAGCGGATAACTTTTTATACTTGCAATCGATAATTTTCGCATGACTTAACTGAGCACCTTTCTAGTGCTGATTTTTACAATGCCAACCCTTAAAAAGTTAATATTTTCTCTGCCTATATGGGTAAAATAATTCCCTTTTAGATTTATCTGGGTATGAGAGGAATGAATTTTTTATTATAATTATTTGTTTTTGAAGCTAAAGAAGAGCTTGAGGATATTTTAAAAGAACACCAAGATAGCTCGTAATAAAGAGGAGTCTCTAGTCTGCTGTGCTGAACAGGTTTGAACAGCTTTTGCAGAGTATTAATTTTCCCTCTGTACTCACATGGAAGTCATGCATGCAGTGATACACAGATTATCCTTTGGAGAGGTTTCATAGAAACGTGAGAGCATGTACAATTCAAAAGAGTCAGGAAACGGTAGATTTACCCCAGTGGACCAACCGCAAGACAGTGAGAACGAGAAGCTGAGAGGCTAATGACAGGATAATGGTAAGAACAACAATCAACAAAGGTGAGAGCCACGGGTAGCGTGAGCGCAGCCGGCCACGGAACAATGAAGTACACTCGGCAGGGCCCGAGATTGCAGAAACAGGTTCAACATCCCGCATCCGCTGCTCGCACATGAAATTGCTGAACGTTTTAGAAAATAATAAGGAGCCTTTATTTATTGTACACCCAATTGTAGTTGTGGATTTTTAAATATCATTATATTTATGCCCTGAAAAAAATGGCAAGAACTAATTATTTAGATCACCCACAATCCTCATATTTTAGGGAAGCGTATTTGGCCATATAACTTTAGTTTTACAAATATAATCGGAGCCCCTTTGTCTCTTGCAGCATACTTAAGAGCAGGCAGGCAGGAGCCACACTGCTGGGCTTAGTTTTGGTTCTACTGTTCGCTAGTGGTGATATTCTAGACAATTGACTGAACCTCTCTGTGGCTCAGTTTCCCAGTCTGTTAAATTGGGAAGGATATTGTTAAAGGACAACAATAATTATAAATCTTTCTTTTAAGGTTGTTATGAGGATTAAATGGGATAATACATATAAAATGGTAACAAACAGTGCCTGGCACATATTGTGTCCTCAGTAAATGTCCGTGATTCATAATTCCTGAGTTATGAACTAACGTACATATCAGTCTCAACTTGAAAAGTGGATGAAGTCATTTGTGCATAAAATCATTCACCAAATATTGGTGAGTACATACTGGTACCAGGCTAGAGATTAGGGAACCAGAGTTCAGAGTGAATCCCACTGTCAGACCCCATAAGGAGGCTAGGGGATTTTGTTGTTGTTGTTGTTGTTTAAAGATTGTATTTATTCATGAGCTACTTTTATAAAGTAGAGCTCATTTTAAAAATAGAGCTGCTTTTATAAACAGTCTTAGGTTTCTGAGTATGTGGAAGGAGAGGAATAATCAGATTTTTTTTTAAGATTTTATTTATTTATTCATGAGAGACACAGAGAGACAGAGAGGCAGAGACACAGGCAGAGGGAGAAGCAGGCTCCCTGCGGGGAGCCCGAATTGGGACTCGATCTCAGGACCCCGGGGTCACGCCCTGGGCCGAAGGCAGATGCTCAACCACTGAGTCACCGAGGCATCCCAGGAGGCTAGGTTTCTAACCACATTTACCCTATAAGAGGAATTTAGGATCGGAATCTGACATGTACTTCCCCCCCACCAATAAAACGCTCATGTTCTCTGGGTTCAAAAGATGAGGAAGCAAGAAAATACAACTGTGATTCTTTTGCAGTTCCTATACACATAGGTATTATTTTTATGCAATAAAGGTATTGCATAATACACATAGGTATTACTTTTATACAATAAAACACATAGGTATTATTTTTATGCAATAAAGTCTCTAAATTAACAGGATTTAACTTATGAAAAAGAGGACTAGTTGAGATGGGAGATGATTAAAGTTTAACAAATGAAAAATGGGATGGAATCAGCTAATAATGTGTCCAAACCATGACTCTATTTGCAAAGGTTGAGGAAACATTCATTTATTTACTAAAAGGACCTTTTGAGCTCATTTATGTGAATCACTACCGTAGACCCTAAAGACACAGATATAAACAACCCAAAGCTCAGCTCAAAAGGAGCTAACAATGGAGTGAGGTTGATCTACGAGTCACTTAATAATGACAACTCAGGGTGAGACTATTAAACAAAAGTGAGACCTTGGTGTTATAGGGGCAAAAAGCAGGAGCACAGAGGAGGGGAAATTCCCATTAAAGTCAGAAACATTTCCAAGCAGAGATGAGACTTGAAATTAATTGTAGAGGATGAATGAATATTCCAAGGCAAAGAGAGATAGGACAAGGAAACCGATGATGCCATAGCCCGAAAGAGAATACTGTTGGATGAGAAGGTGGAGGCAAGCGCTTGACATTTAAAGTGGGTGAATTCAGCCTTAGATTTGTGGATTTTTTTTTTAACGATTACAGAAATACAACTCTAAATTTCAGGAAATAAAGTGTACAGTCATGAGTCATCAGAAAATAGATGGTATTTGAAGTGAGAAAGAAAGAAACTCAAGATAGAATCCTAAAAAAAAAAAAAAAAAAAAAACAAAGAAAACACAATATTTTAGGCATGATAGAAGAAAGGACACAAGTGAATGAGAATGAGGGATGACTACTAAATTGGGAGATCTAGGACAAGAACCCTCATGGCAGCTGAGAATCAAGGCAGCTTTAGTGATGATGTTTAGAACAGTGGCAAATGCCAAAGGTTGGTCAAGAAGGAAATAGGTCAGAAAAGCTTCATGAAAGTGAGGGTATAGAGTGAGTTTAGACTAATCTTTCATGAAGGTTTTCTCTAAATAAAAAGGGATAAAGGGGACGGTAAGGAGGATGGGCACTGACTACTAAGAAGAGGTTGTTTGTTGTTTTTTTTTTTAATGGAAATATTTTGATCATGTGTATTTCCTGCAAATAATGAGCTTGTAGAAAGGGAGAAGCTTCATATGGCTTATCCATAGAAGGCCAATTACACTTCAGAAAAGAACACTTGCAAAGGTATCTGCGTCCGTATTAAGTTTCCACAGAGTAACCCTGTGCCTTCCTGAAACTATATGAGACATTATCCCAAAATGAGTGATAGCCTGTTCAACTTACAAAGCCACGTTTTTATTTGTGGCCATCAAATGAGACTATGGCATGATAAATAGGCTTCTCTTACTTTTTTCTTCGTTTTGGGTCACTATTCCATTTAGATATGACCTTACAACCATGGCATAAATCATAATTAACACATTATGGCGCCTGTTAACACACAAACTTTTGAGCACTTTGAAATAGAAAAATTTATGTTTTAGAAGTTAAGACAACAATTTTAATCAGTTTGGCAAAGCCCTCAATGAAGCCAATAAAATTCTTTTTTTAAGATTTTATTGATTTATTTGAGGAAGAGAGAGTGAGAGACAGAGAGGATGAGAGCAGGGAGAGGGACAGAGGGGGAACAAGAGGGACAAGCAGACTCCACACTGAGCGTGGGCCTGACGCAGGGCGCGACGTCACCACCCTGAGATCATGACCTGAGCCGAAATCAAGGCTTGGATGTTTAACTGACTGAGCCACCCAGGCACCTCTGAAGCCAACAATTTTTTTTTTAATTAATTGATTTATTTATTTTTTTGCCAACAAATTTTTAAATGAACTTTCTCAGTTGTGTAGACGTAGCACAAAACTGCCTGAGGATGGTTAAGATTCATGGGCTCATTAAATATTTACCGAATGCAAAAGTATGCGGGTTTCTGCTGAATCATGAACGAGAAGACAACAGCTAATAAGTTCAATGTTAGAAACTTCCACAAAGTCCAGTATGATCTCTTATGATTAGTTTTATCATATAATTTAAATACGGTAGAAGTCTATTTAATCCTTGCGTAAAAGAAGAATAACGAGGGATCCCTGGGTGGCGCAACGGTTTGGCGCCTGCCTTTGGCCCAGGGCGCGATCCTGGAGACCCGGGATCGAATCCCACATCAGGCTCCCGGTGCATGGAGCCTGCTTCTTCCTCAGCCTGTGTCTCTGCCTCTCTCTCTCTCTCTCTCTGTGACTATCATAAATAAAATAAAAAATAAAAAAAAAAAAGAAGAAGAATAACGATAGGAAGTACAGGCTGATGCAGAGATCCCGTAAGGTCTTGAGGGACCTAGACTCCTTCCAGATCACTGCTGGCGCATCCTTAGAATGTGGCCCTTCTCCTCATGATGAAGGAGGGCGGACAGGATTCCCTCCACCTGCTACATTTATGTTCCAGGCAATGGATGGTAGAAAGGGGAAAAAATAAAGGGGCTCACTTTCCTTCTTACGGAAAGTTCTCATGTTCTTGCCAACATTTCTGGGTACGTTTCACTGGCCAGAGCTTAGTCCCATGGTGCTACTACCTAGCTGAGTTAATACCTAGGTGGATGGCTACAACGCATAACCAAAAATCAGGGTTCTAGTTCTGTCCTAAGGGAAATATATGTTAGCTACATCGGCTGTATAGCAATTTCTGAGACTGGGTAGCAATTTCTGCCACATGGTTCCACTCAACGTAAAGATGTCAAGTTTCCCAAACTCCCTTTTCTGCCTAGTAGGGAATGAATAAATAAGTGAAATAGGCACTGGCTGAATTTAGGATGGAAATTAGGATGGCTTATTGATCGTGTTCTAAAGGAGTGTTTGTGGGGCACCTGGGCGGCTCAGTCTGTTAAGCATCTGGCTTCAGCACAGGTCATGATCCCACGGTTCTGGGATCAAACCCCACATCAGGCTCTCTGCTCAGCGGGGAGCCTACTCCTCCCACCTACTTGTGCACTCTCTCTCTCTCTCTCTCTCTAAAATAAATAAATAAATAAAATCTTTTATGGATAAATAAATAAAGGAGTGTTTGTGTTCAGTTGCCTAGGAAGTTACATTAGTTCACCCTGTGATTGTTCATTGTCTTGGCTCTGTTTACCCAATTCCACTATGCCCATGAAAAGAACAGAAAACTTAACCTCAAATGTGGAATACATAATCTAGATGTCCTAGTTTGTCCAGGGATATGGGGGCTTAACTGACATTATTGGAAACTCTTAAATGGCTGCTGTCAAAAGACAGAAAGTATCTGAACGTGAGTCAAATTTTCACTCATGCCAATTTTCACATGAGTTGGATACAACCATTGCTGCAACCAACTGCCTATTAAATTAACAGCAAAATCCTAGCTGCTCCTGCCCTTCATTAGCAACTTCCTTCAGGAATCATCCAAGGTCAGTTCTCTTCCGTTCTTACTTCTCATGACAGGAGTCAGCATTTAGCCACCACCCTCCAGATGGTGATATTCAAGACCTTGGCAGACTGCCTTTCAAAGGCTGCGAGTCTTAGAAGAGAATAATTACCTGGATACTGACCTGATTTTTTTCACCCTTCGTAGTTAAAATAATTGGGAGCAATGTCGCTGTTGACAGGGTGTTTGGCTGCCAGTCTCTCCTTTTAGATACCTACATGTGGAAAATGACATGAGCCCACTCATCTGCCGTAACATTCAGTAGAACAGTTGTCACACTAGAACCTAAATGGGGGCCCTATGCTCAAGAAGAGGAGACAAGAAAGCGCGTCCCAGAGTGAGGAATTGGGTATTTATTAGAGGCATGTGGCACTGTGTGGATGAAAATTGCTGACGCCTCGCAGGTGGCACTGTGGTGTCTGCAATGTCACACCAGCGGGTCGGATCAAACTTCCACAGTCATCGACAAGGGCTCCGACATGGCTGGCACGGAGCCAGGTGTGAACCGGGTCCCATCCTGCAGCCACGCAAAGCCCTTTCTTTCACCACTGGCCTAGCACACGCGGGTGTCTCGTGAAACACTGGACAACATGTCTCTGTGCCATGTTCAGAGTTTTAGGAAGTCACCCACGTCTCTGATGGTTTCCCTGGCATCTTTCTATAGCAACAATAAAAATAGCAATAGCCAGCACTTATTGAGCTCTTACTACATGCCAGGCACTATGCTAAATTTAGATTCGTTTCCTCTCACAAAACTAATGGCTACTGGCCAAACACTATCCAGTCCTATCTGCGTTCCTTCTAATAGAATCCTGAGTGAAAATGTCTAGATAGAGAATATTACCTTTCATAACCTCTATCTGTTTATTCAAGAAAAACAAAAATCAATATCAGTGTAATCAACCATGCCGTAGCCAAGAAGCAAATTTTAGAGAGAGACATTTCTAAAATATCAGAATTTAGTAATAAATTCTGATTTATTTTTGGATGATGCATTATGCAGGATGAAAGAATTCCCAAGATATTTGCTTTTTCTAGGGGCTTAAGTAAATCTTCTAAATCCTTGAACTTCAGTTTAAAATACAGAAGTGATTCTTAAATCTTCAAGCTCTGGTCAGATAAGTTGTTTTTCTTTTAATGTATCTTTTTTTTCAAAGGCTATTCCTGCTCAGTGAGAAAATTCACAGCCCTGAATATTGATGCATCAAGGTTTCTGTTGAAGGAATATTTAAAAACTCTTGACTAGGTCGTTGATTTCAGTGGCAAGCCATAATCATTTCACAGACAGTAGGAAAAGAGACACAAAATAATAAGGTCATAATGTAAAAGTCTAGATGCCCGTGTTTTTAATCTTATATATGTTAAACTTTAACAAAATTGATAAAATATTTGCTATTTGTAGTCAATCAAGATCTGGGTTAAATCCGATTTTGCCTTTTACCGTTTGGGCGGCCCTGCATAAGTTAGTTAATTTATCTAAGTTTCATTGTGTATATAATGGACCACATTGTGGAGTATTGATACAGCGGGTGCTATTGACTGTCACTTTTATAGTTTTTAAATAAACTAGATGACGCATAGAGCAAATCTTTTAATATGAATAACCATGCGGAATTAAATTTGAACCCCCCCTGTTTAAAGGAATTAATATTTCATTTTCCTTTAATATTGCCTGTTAGCGTTCTTTTTTGAAATTAAAAAAAAAGTAAACTCTTAGACGTGAATTTACTAGAGGCAAATAAATTCAAGCAGAAACAGTATTAGACAGTGTCTGGGAGTCGCACACATTGTCAGGATGGGTGACCCGTAACGGAGGGACCCACGAGGCTCCTGCTTTCGGGTGGGTCGGGCTCGTCAGTAGCGACCCCAGTGTAGGAGCGAGGGGCTGGGTTCGGTTACCTGTTCGGCTTCTAACATCAGCCGGCACGTGTTCAAAACCACGTGTGGAAGTCGCTCCCCGGAAGGGAAGCCTGGGGCTTAGACACCGCGGGCAGTGTCGGGTCGGGCCCCACGCGCCCTTGGAGTCCACCGGAGCTGAGCGCCAGGCCACACGGGCCACCCGCTTACGAGGCCGTCCCCTCCCTGGAGGAAGGCCGATGCGAAGGCCAGAGGTGGGCCAGGTGTCCAGGGATCCGGCTGGCACTCAGTTCATCATAGCTCTTATTTTTCCAGAATCATTTGGGAAAATGCAAATTGGTTGGGAAGGGTGACTTTTGAGAACCTTTTGGTTGCTGCAGGCAGAGAGCCACTCGAGTCACGGTACATCTGCAAGGTGTGAAGCAGTGGGGTTACGAGGCTCTAGATGGTTCCATGGGACTCAGGACAGAAGGGCTGGAGCTCGTCACTGAACAGAAATAAAGTTTTCTCTGCCCGCTTGCGGCGTGGTCTCCTATCAGTCACCTGTGCCATTTCTGTCGGGGAGGTGGCTGCTGTGGCTGGGGGACGTTGCCATTCACGGAGCCAGGCCAGAAAGCTGTGTCCTTTCTTGCACGGTTCCCTTTCACTTGCCGTATGCTTTTATTTGCCACTGAATGTGGTTCTAAGCAAAGAAAACTTTTTTTTTAATATTTTATTTATTTATTCATGAGAGGCACAGACTGAGAGAGAGAGAGAGAGAGAGAGAGGCAGAGACACAGGCAGAGGGACAAGCAGGCTCCATGCAGGGAGCCTGATGTGGAACTTGATCCCGGGATCCCGGGGTCACGCCCTGGACCAAAAGCAAGTGCTAAACTGCCGAGCCACCCACGGATCCCGAAAACTTTAAATAATCACCATCCATTTCACTGTTTCCTTTACAGGGAGCCATCCCAGCTTTAAATGCAAATAGGACATGAGAGACTCCTAACTGGGAAACGAACTAGGGGTGGTGGAAGGGGAGGAGGGCAGGGGGTGAGGGTGACTGGGTGACGGGCACTGAGGGGGGCACTTGACGGGGTGAGCACTGGGTGTTGGCAAATTAAACACCTATAAAAATAAATGTATCAAAAAATAACAAATAAATAAATGCAAATAGGAACATTGGCCATGTGTGCAGAGCCCTCACGCGTGGGGCAGCCCCCCGGATTCTGTGCTCCGGGGCCACGCCGAGGGCCACACGCAGGACAGCAGCAAAGGGCTGTCGCTGTGCACCTCCTGGGCTCCCACGCGTGCACCGTGGTCCCACGGGATTTCACTTGCAAAACAAAGTCAGAGTTCTGGAGCCTTCGGGGGCAGAGTGTGGCACCCAGCAGGGGCCCGGGTGGGCCCGTCCTGCCTTCCGCCTTCCTCCTCTGCACCTGCAGGCCCCACGCTCGCAGGGATGAACCCCGTCCTAGTAAGGCACAGACACCTCAAGTTCCAGGACACTGTGAGGGCGACGGAGGATGACAGGTAGCTCCCAAGTCTCCTCGCAGACTTCGGTCGTAACCAGTAAAGGAGGCAGATACACATGTTTGCACACCAGGAATAAGGAGTTATTTTTATTTGCAGACATTTATAATTGCTTTGCCGTTGACTGAGCTATTAAATATTCAAATCTGAGCAGGGAGCAGGTAATTTAGTGCAGCAATATTTTCTCCTCTGCTTCATTATTAAAATTGAATAAAAGTTAAATTATACAATAATGGAACGGCAAATATTTTAGCCAGGAGGGCATCGCGCCCGCTTCCTCTTTGAGGAGGGCCGGTGACCAGCGGGGCCGGCCTTGCTGGCGCTTGGCTGGGCCTGGGCTGCCCTGGCGTTGCTCTGCAGGTGCCCGGCCCGGCCCGCCCCGGGCCTGAGGGCGCCCGCTCCCGCGACCCTAACAAAGCCGCGTTTCCTTACTTGCCTCCAAGCTGGGACGGTGTCAACAAGATGGGCAAACTGAGGCTTTCCGATCTGTTGACCTGATGAGACCATCGAGCTCCCCAAGGGCCGGGTACCCCCACCCCCCCGGCCGCGTTCCCGGGCTTGCAGAGGGCGCCCTGCATGCTCCCAGGCCACGCTCCGGGGCCACTGCAGCTGGGACACAGCGACGACCCGGCTGTGCGCGCCCAGGTCGCCCCGGCTGTGCTCACGCCCTAGGCCGCGCCCTTTGGGTCTGTCTACACTGTTTCTCACCTTTACATTAGTATTTTTTGACTTTCCTGCCACTGTGTATCCGAAGATATAAATACACAGCGAGTTTCCTTAAACTACGCCGCCTGCCTTTGGCTCCGGTCACGATGGGATTGAGCCCCAGCTCAGGGGCCGTGCTCAGCCTGAGGCCTGCTTCGCCCTGTCCTCCCTGCGCGTGCTCTCTCTTGCTGTCTTCCTCTCTCAGATAAATAAATAAAATCTTTTTTTTTTTAATAAATAAAATCTTAAAAAAAAAAAAAAAAGAAAATATTTACTATTGGGCCCTTTATAGAAAATGTTTGCCTGCCTCTGTTCCAAAAGTTTTTTGTTTTGTTTTGTTTTGTTTTTATCACTTTAGGTTATGCATTTAGGTCTAAGATCCATCCTGAGTTAATTTCTGTACAAGGTGTGAAGCATGGTTTGGGGTTCATCCTCTGTTTTGTTTTGTTTTACACACGGATGACAAATTCATTTAGTGCCATTTATTGAAAAGACTTAATCTTCTATTGAAATTGCCTTTGCAACTTTGTCAAAAATCAAATTGTTTATTTCTGTTCTCTTCAAATTGTGTATTTCAGTTAGAAACGTCTGTCCTAGACTTTTTCCTTGGTCTCCATATAAAAAAACATACATACGTATTCATACAAAAATATAAAATGTAGATTATATATTAGATCTTATATACCTTGACATATATATGATTTTTTCAAATGATTGAATAAAATGACAGAGTTCTCAATTGTCTGAGAGATGTCGTAGCCTATCGTCAAAAATATTGATCAAAGAGTCAAAGACACAGATTTCATCATTAAGGCGCATGGGTACCTCTAGGTCTCTAAGTTTATGTTCCACATCCTGCCCGTAACATTTATAATTTACTCAATACAACTGAAGGTTTAGTTTATGCAAAGCAGTGAATTCAACATTATATTTGAATGACTCGCATTCACTTCACTGGATGCATAAAACAGTTCCATGTCCGATGGCTACAAAGATATCCTTTGTCAAACTTAATTTATAAAGTACCAAATGGGGGCTCCAGGGTGGCTCTGTTGCTTAAGTGTCTGACTCTGATTTCGGCTCAGGTCATGGTCTCAGGGTCAGGAGATGGAGCCCCACCCCGGGCCCCAAAACACGTGTGTGTGGAGCCTGCTTAGGACTTTCCCCCTCCCTCTCCATCTGTCCCTCCACCCGCCCCACCCCACACACACTTACACCTGTGCTCACTCTCTCTCTCTCTTAAAAAAAAGGACCAAGTAAAAAAAAAAAATAAGATAAATAAAAAATAAAATAAAAACCAAGTGCCCACACTGAAAGAAGTCATGTTCTCTTACAAAAACAACTCAGGCCAGAGAGGCGGTGGAGAGGGTCATGCCAGGAAAGGGAACCCAGTTAGATCCCATTAAGGAAATGGCCATTCTTGTCACCGCGGATTTGATAGGAATTCTTTGTATTTCTTTAGGAGTAAGTAAAATGCTTTCAGTGGTTCTTGCGTTTTGTACAAACTCTGTTCAGTGTTAGCTCAGAGAATATTCTAGGTCTAGTCCTCGAGGTTTTGGTTTCTCGGCAAAAGCAGTTTGGTACAGGTTTGTAGGTGTGAGTTTGTCTTTTATTTTTGGTTCATCTTAATATGAGGGCTCACCCAGAGTCTGTGTTTATGGTGAGGATCATTATTTATTCTACTTAAATACCAGGTTGTAACCAGGTAACTCAGTAAATGAACAAATCAAAATATACAAGTGGACAGTAAAGGAACTTACCGTGTAACAGACCCTAAAGTACAGTTAAGGAAAATGAAGAAGGTGGAGTATTTATGCTCTAAGTGATAGTTGATGTCTCAGGTGCCTCCTCCCAGTTGAAAAGATAAAGAGTTGATGTGAACAGGTTCAGCTGATGCTTCCTGCTCTCCTCTTTGTCAACATGAACCCTAAAAGGACCGAGATAAGAAAGCTGTATCTTTTCGATCTGGTAGGTCTAGTTTGTACTTGTATCTGTGGAGCCTCTGTATTTTTTTAAAAAAAACTTCAGTTTTATGGTTTTCTTTTCAATTTTGGATTTCTGAAATGTATTTTTTTTAACTTAGCTTTTTAATCTAGGAAGAATATCAATGAATAAAATAGTATCGGATAAGGAGAGCAAACAGAAGTCTGTAATGAAAAACGGAAAGCATTTCCATCTAAAAAAAAATAAATTTAATTTGATTTTAAAACAGAAGGAAACTAAAAGAAATAGTAATCTTAAATCGAGAGCTCAAAAACCAGCTACAGGTCCCTGAGGCGATAGCTGAGCCTAAATTTCCTGAACAGATTCAGGATTGATCCCAGTTTGCTTCTGGAAAGACTTTTGATATTTTTTTTTTTTTAATTTATGATAGTCACAGAGAGAGAGAGGCAGAGACATAGGCAGAGGGAGAAGCAGGCTCCATGCACCGGAGCCTGACTGTGGGATTCGATCCCGGGTCTCCAGGATCGCGCCCTGGGCCAAAGGCAGGCGCCAAACCGCTGCACCACCCAGGGATCCCAAGACTTTTGATTTCATCTGCAAGGCCCGGAAGGCCTGGGCTCCGAGTTCGGCTCTGCCATTAAGAAGCACGCAGGGCATCCGTCTGCACCCTGTGGTTGGTAAATCTTTTGCCTACACGTGAGCCCTTTGAAGAAGGTGAGGCCAGGTGAGGCCAGACCCCCCTCGTCCCTCTTGCCTCTCCCGTGATTGGCCTCGTAGACACCTCATCCCACGAAGCCTCCTTTCTCTTATTTGTAAGAGTAACAGTACCTACCTCATGGCAGGGCTATGACCTTATTATCAATGTCTTTTCCATATAAGATTCTGGCCATAATGTCTAAGAAATGTGCTTACTACTTTAGCCAAGGAAGACGAGAAAGGCCCAGCGTCACGGACGTTCGGCCCTGAGTAAAGGAAGCTCCTGGAGAGTCTATGGGGACTCCAGACACCACGTCATCTCAAAGGCAAGGCGTCCCCCGGATAAGACGGGAGTCATAACCTCCCGCACAAACTGGGAGTTAGAAAGAGTGCAGATGCTCATCCCCACTCTATAGATAAGCAAACGGTTTCGGGTTAGATTATTTCCTCAGCGTCTCAAGGCTGGTAGGAGACTGAACTCGCTCTGACTTCGTGTCTCGTCAGAATTAAAACGAAATGACTCACAGTCATGTTGCTTCAGATAAAATGTTATCAACTGGCAAACCGCAACGAGGGGCATACTACAGCGTCTGATAATCAGTAACGGTAGCTTTTTTTTCTTTTTAGCAGGTCATAAATCTGGGCAAATATGCCATCAAAGATGGACATGAATAGTGACAAGTGCCTCCATGTAAAACCCTCATACAAATGATGCTGTCATCTCTTGCTAATCCGAAATGTAGTTGCGTCGGTTTTTTCCTAAAACGCACTAATGTGCCAACTGGGACTTTCAGACCTCGCTGTCATTGGGAGGTTTTGCTGTCGTGCTATTGATTTTGTGAGCTGCACTGTTCTAAATGTGAGGGTGAGGAGGACCTCCGAAGGTCTGGACTGTGGTGACATCCTATTCTCGGTTTGGTTTGGTTTGGTTTAGGGTTTCTGGAGCAGCAGAAGCAAATTCCAACATAGTAGTGATAATAGTGGCTTGACGGCCAGCATTTTCCTCTGTGCAATAGCTTATTCCAGGACAGGCATAGAGTAAAAAGAGGTTTGTGCTCATATCTAGGGGATAGCACTTCTTTCATAGAGTTCTCTTGAGCACATCAATTATTATTGAATCTCAAATGCTAATAGGTAGGATCATAATATGCAACTAAAACAAGAAAATCAAACATTTGATGTGTAATTCTGAGCCCTACCGTCCTTCAGTTTCCCCAAGCAAGCTCACTTGTTTTCTTCATAGAACAGCAACAACAGAAACGAAAAGGAAAACCCGCGTCATTTCCTTCTTACATGCTTCCATTGACAATGGTACTAACATGTCCAATCATTGAGAATTTTAATTTGCCATTTAAGTTGATCAGATAAAGCTTTCTTTAGATGATAAGGAAGTTCTGACAAAGAAAACAAATTACTGTTTTTATCTGATTATGTAAGTAAAAACATGTGTTGGTGCTAGAACACAATGTAATTAACACATAAAAAGTGTTCCTAGGTTTGTTTGTGCTACAGCACGGGATAGGCCAACACTGTGCTGGCGAATAATTATCAGTAGATACAACTGATCACACAGATGTCGTTTACCAGTTGTTATTTCTGATCTTTGAACTCTTGTTCCCAGAATCGTATATTAATTTGGTATCATAAGAATTTAGCAATGTTCAGATCCATTTTGTCTGTTCTTTCTGTATCATCCTGTTTGCTCACATTTAATATTTATGGCATTTACCTTCCCATGAGGGGCAATATGGCATAATGAAATAGAGCGTAAAAATGGAAAATCTCATTATAGTAGTCATCCCTAGCCTTCGGGAGTTGAGACGTCCTTCTTTTCATGTTTTGATTTTATAACAATGCACCCATTTTTAATTAGAGGGGAGAATTCCACATACATACTTTTCAGGTGAGTTAAATATAAATTAGATGACAAAAAAAAACTTTTTTGGAAATAGTCAATAGCCCTTGAGATAATTAAAGACTTGTTGGAATACCAGCAATTGATGGTTGTGAATCAAGAGCGAAGAGCCTCAAAATAGTGCAGACCAAGTATCCCCAGTATAGCTCCACGCATTTCTCTGGCTTTCCTTGGTGTTCATCCTCTGAGGCATTAGAGAGAAAGAGAGAGAGAGAGAGAGCACTGATATTGCTGATCAAACTTGACTGATTAAAAAGGATCTTGCCTGGTAGAGGCAGTTGCTGTGGGTGACTCAGATCTCTCTGCTTAAAATAAGATTGTCTCTGATGTCCCCCAAGAGTTGTTTTGTTTTATTTTGTTTTAGAGATGTTCTAAGATGGGTCTTGGGGAAAAAAAAGAAAAATGATAGTTGCATAAAGGCTAAGGTAAGAAATTGTTCAAGGGTGATTTTGCTCCTTTAAAACTACTTGGACTTGGGGTTCCCTGGGTGGCGCAGCGGTTTAGCGCTTGCCTTTGGCCAAGGGCACGATCTTGGAGACCCGGGATCGAGTCCCACATCGGGCTCCCGGTGCATGGAGCCTGCTTCTCCCTCTGCCTGTGTCTCTGCCTCTCTCTCTCTCTCTCTCTCTGTGTGACTATCATAAATAAATTAAAAAAAAAATTTAAAAAAAAAATAAATAAATAAATAAAACTACTTGGACTTGGGGGATCCCTGGGTGGCTCAGCGGTTTGGCGCCTGCCTTTGGCCCAGGGCGCAATCCTGGAGACTCGGGATTGAGTCCCGTGTTGGGCTCCCTGCATGGAGCCTGCTTCTCCCTCTGCCTGTGTCTCTGCCTCTCTCTCTCTCTCTCTCTCTCTCTCTCTCTCTCTCTCTCTCCTCTGTGTCTATCATAAATAAATAAACAAATCTTTAAAAAAATAAATAAAATAAAACTACTTGGACTTGACATATCTAATTTATGAAAGCATGGAAAATATTTCCATGCTGCTTTCTTTGCTTCCAGTTAATAACCCTTAACTGCTGGCTGCTTTTCTTATCTGAACCCATTATTCTCTGAGAGTGAGATGTTCCTGCTCTCAGAAGACGTGAAGGGTGGATGTTCTATATATACACAGGTGTGAAAACAACTAAAACAAACTCTTCTAAATTATCCTCGAAGTCACTTACTATGTTAGTAACCTAGAATTATAATTAGTGCAAGATCACTTTTGGTTTTGAGTAGGAAAAGTGAGATATTAAGACAGCACATCATACATCATGAGAAAGATCACTGGGCTTGAAATGAACACGTATCACCACGGTCCCACTTCCTCTTTAATCAATGGCACCCTATTTCACTAGGTGTATAGTGACAACTCTTCAGAGGAGCCAGAATATTCTCTCACTTTATATTAAGTCCAACAGGTAATTTTCCATCTAAGTTCTCTACTTGCTGTCTTTCCTAGAAACCACTTGTGGGTTCATTGGACTTTTGTTGTTAATCAATAATGAGGGAGTTAAACTGGTATCCATACCTCCATGCCTAACCAGTCTGGTAAAAAAAAAAAAAAAGAAAAAGAAAAAAAGAAAAAAACTACTTTTCTCAAAAGTGCAATGTGTTTGAGATCATTCAGACAAATGATCAGCTAAGAGACAAATAATTCAGACAAATAATCAGCTAAGAGACAAATAATTCAGACAAATAAGCTAAGAGAACTCTCCTACTTTCTTACTGTGGTAAGTCTGAGCAAAATTCCACTCAAAATTCGCATGTTTCTAGGACAGCAAGAGCTCATAATCGGAAACGATTCACTCATTTCAAATCTAGAATCTTTTGGAGTCTTTCAACAAGAAAGCCTCACAACAGCAAAAAAAAAAAATTTTTTTTTACAGTTTATTGATTCTAAAATATAAAATAATCAGCACCATACAAAAATAATTAGCATCAGGCTAGGCATAGGTGGTGAATCAAAAAAACTATGAGTAAAGTTAGGAAATTATATAAAACCTTGTTTGTCTTCCGGTGTCATTTAATAGAGTTTTAATATATGGAAAAGAAAACCTGCTGGCCACATTCCCCTTTGACTCCCCTACACTAATTTGTTTATTAGCTCCTGGGCTCCTGCCTTACACAGAGGGCGGCTTCATAAATGCACATTGACGTGGCCACTGCAGGCTGATGTGGAAAGGAGAATTAATCCCCCGCCGTGTAGCAGTCAAGTCCCGTTTAGTGCTTTGTCTGCGGCGATCAATAGAGCGTCCCTAAGGCGCGCCGCTGGCTCCGGCCCCCCCTGCTCCACAAGCCAAGGCCCTTTTCAAAGTCAGTTCACGAAGGAAGCTTTTTCTAGGCACAACCTCGCCCCGAGTAAAACTTTTTGAACCGTCCAAGTTTGCGTCTCAGGGCTGCGGGCTGCATTCCTGGGCCCTTTGGCCTGCTCTGGACGTGACCTCGCCGACCTCTCCCCATTAAAACCTGCCTTCGAGAAAACAATCCGATGTAGGAATTCAATCCCAAAGAGAGACCGCAGAGTTCAGAGGCCTGAGGGGTTAGGGCTCTGGAGGGCAGCGGTGCCTCAGCAGGGGCGAGGACTCTCAGGCAGGGTTGGTCTCTAATCGGGGCACTTCAATCATCCCGAGCAGGAGAGGGTCATCAGGCAGTGGCTTGGGGGCCGTCACAGCCAGGAGCCTCCCCACCCCCAGGCGACCAGGCGCCGCCACAGGGGGCCCGAAGGCCTCCTTCTTCTTGCTGTGGCCACGTCCCTTGTAGCCTCCCGGGGTCCCTTCATGTCTTGCCTCCTGGTGGAGCCGTTGTCCACGTGCGCTCAGCCCGCAGGGCCCCACGAGCACTGCCGTCCCGGAGCCAGTGCTCCCACTGTCCCCTGCTGCGTCCCTGTCCCTTCCTGCCGGCAGTGGCCCCGAGAGGAGGGCCACCGTGCTGGGCACATAACCCATCCCTCCCCTCCGCCCCGAACCAAAGTCACACGGCTAGGGGCCCGGCCTGGGTGACCTGCGCCCTCCTGGCTCCCCTACCATGTGCCCCCTCTGCAGGCCCGGTCACGGCAGGAGGGCCCTGGTGGAGGTGGGTGGTAGGGTGGTGGGTGGGGGCAGGGGCTCCCCAGCCCGCCCTCTCCCCCAGGATGTGCGGCTCCTGCAGTGAACACCTAGCACTGAGCAACGGTCCTGAGCGAGGCTTTGCCGGAAGGCCTCGAAGGCTCCCGCAGGAGGGCAGCTCTCAGGCTTTCCCAGGGGGGTTGATTATCCCCAGAATGAGCCCCCTAGTCGGAGGTGGGGAACCTGGGAGCCCCAGGTCAAAGACAGCCCGTCTCCTGCTCTAACACAGCTGGAGATCGCAGGAGACCATTCCCGTGTGCAAATGGTCAGGAAAAAAAAAAAAACCCAGAAGAGTGTTTCTTGACACATAACACCATATGAAATTCAAATTTCAGTGTCCACAGTTTTTTATTTATTTATGCACACTGAAATGTTTACTGGATTGTAATCCCCCTCGCTCATTTATGGATTATCCGGGGCTATTTTTGCGTTGTAACAACAAAGCGGCGTAGTTGTCCCAGAAGCCCTAGGTCCTGCGACCAAGCCTAAAGGATTCCCATCTTGCCCTTCACCCAAAAAAAGAAAGTGCTCTAACTGAGCTTATCAGGAACAACAGAGGCAACCCGATGACTTTGTTCACCTCTCTTTTAAAAAACAGTCCGGCTAGAATTGGGCCCGAGGAGAGGAGATTCGCTCAGGGTGGAAGAGAGTAGGCCTGTAGGTGCGCTCCTCCTTCCTGCGGATCCCAGCCCCGTAAACGAGATAATTAATTATTTCTAGTAGAAGTGGGATCATAGGAAGCACAACGCAAGCAATAACCTTGGGCACCTGGGAGAGAGGAGGAAAAAGCCATAAATATATAGAAACCTGAGATCCTGAGAATTCAATTATTTATTACTCTACCGACCTCCCTTCACTGGGAGACCTTTTCGGGGGGGGGGGAAAGAACCAAGTATTAGATCTCTTATCAGTGTGGAAGTACCTCACTCCTTATTGGAACCAGATGCAATTTGAGGAAAGAAAGAAGGGAAGGAGCAAAGAAGGAAGGAAGATATATTTCAGAGGAATATACTTGCTTTAAGCCTTAGGCTCCTTTTCTTTTTTTCTGTGTGGAAGTTCACCACTTTCGGGGCTTTCATTCCAGCAGGCAATCGTATGTGTATTTATGAAACCAGCCGATGTTCTGAGGAATGTCTCAGGATGTTTCTTCTGCTGTTTCAACGTTAAGCCTTGAGGCTTCACCCCACAGCCGCCAACATCCCCGGGTCACACGCTCCCATTAGTGGGAGAAACATCAAGTTGTGAAACACATTTTCGAAGAGAATCCCAGGGACGTCTGGGTGGCTCAACATCTGGGTGGTTCAGCAGCTACCTTGGGCCCAGGCTGTGACCCAGGTCCCAGGATCGAATCCTGCATCAGGCTCCCTGCATGGAGCCTGCTTCTCCCTCTGCCTGGGTCTCTGCCTCTCTCTCTGTGTCTCTCATGAATAAATAAATAAAATCTTTAAAAAAAAAAGAAAAAAGAAGAGAATCCCAGCCACACCTGTGAATGGCATCCACGGTGGAGCCACGAGGTCCCTCCTTGTGTTTAATTTATTTTTTTTAAAGATGTTATTTATTTATTCATGAGAGGGACAGAGAGAGACAGAGAGACAGGAGAGGGAGCTGAGCCCCGTGCGGGACCCGATGCCACGACCCGGGGTCAGGCCCTGGGTCCAAGGCAGCTGCCCAACCTGGAGGCCCGGGCACCCGGGGACTCAGATTCTGGCCACATGTGGTTCTCCGCTCGGGGGGGCGGGGGGGGGAAGTGCTGGAGCCCAGTGCCAGCCCTTGGAGGAGAAGGCCCCGGGGCTGAGCTGCGCCAGGTGGGCAGGCAGGCCCGGGAGCCCTGGGTGCCCTCTGCATCACCTCTGGGCGCCCCGACCCACTGGGACAGCAGGAGCAGTGGCCGGTGGGGGGCACGGGCAGGCCGAGGGCCTGGCTATTGGGCCTTCTTGGCCTCTTCTGAGGAAGCAGCCGACCCCTCCCGGGCTTCCCCAAGGCAGGCGTCCGCCGTGGGCTCACAGGGCTGTGTCCTCCGTCGCCCCCCAGCCTGGAGGGGGAGGTCCTGGGCCTTCTCCTGCCACAGCTCCGGCGGTGGCCACCGCTTCTCAGCCACCCCAGCCCCTCGGCCTCCTCGCATGGCCCTGCTGCCGGGAACCCTTGCAGTGGCTCCACGCCCAGACCCTGGGTACACACAGTCCCATGACCTCAGTGACCTTAGAGGTAAGCTATCATGTCCATGCTCTAACCTCATTTCCAGAAAAATGAAGTGTCGATAGGAACATACAAGGAGATGTAAGAAATTAGGCCTTTTATGTGCTGGAAGGTGGTATGTGCTCTGGAATGGTTCACCTTCAGAGTCCAATTTCAGCTTATTTGCGCCTCCTTTGTTTCCTTTTTTTTTTTCCTTAAAATTGAAACATCAGGAAACTAATGTGTTTTAAGGCTTTATTTTTAAGTGATCTCACACCCGACGTGGGGCTCAAACTTACAACCCCAAGATCAAGAGTTACAGTCAGAAAAAAAAAAAAAAAAAGAGTTAAAAGAGTTACAGTCAGGCACCTGGAAAATGAGTCGCTTTATAGAAGGTTCTCTTTAGTCCATTTATGTTTAGGCAGGTGTACTCTTTTGTTTCATTTTTACTTATTTTATCTTATTATTACCATTTTTTTACCTAGATACAATCAGAATGCAAACAAACGCAGGAGCATTTTCATATAGGAATCTGACCACTTAGAACTCTTGAGGTAGAGATATGAATTTATTCAAGACCCTCTTCATTTATGCTTATTTGGGATACACCCTAACTTACATAATTAATAGAAAGAATGGCCATTCAATCAATGCTTTAATTGCCTAAGAAGAAGAGGCAAAAGAATCTAAACACGAAATGCATGCGATATCTTCATTTAATTTTCGGGAATAACCTTGTCTCACATTGAACAGAATAGAATTGTTCTCCAAAAGCATCTCTAATGTAAATACAGGCCATTGAATTCTCATCAAAAACAGTTTGTTTAAGGATATAGACAGTTTCTAGGTTAAACTGAAGACTTGAATTATAGTAGAAGTACCTGGCTGTCTTCGGGAGGTTAAATCACGGCTTCTCTGTTCTGCTTTCCTTTTGTATTTAAACAGCTGTGACTCTCTACACGAAGCGTAGTCATATTAAATTATTTACGCCCGAGGAATTTTGGGATTTTTAGCAGGGAAGAAGTCCCGAGTGAGTGAGGAGGCGGAGCCATGCACAGGTGAAGAAGGAGCAAGGCAGGCCTACCACCACCTGGCTGTATGACTTGTGAGGAATGGCCTTGGATGGTGAGCTACAGACCCGATCCTCACCTCGCCACAAGATAGATAACAGGAGCCTAGATCGTGCCCAGGGTGGTCAGCTGAGTGACGGGCACCAGGACATTCATGGGGTTGCGATTAGATCATGCTATCGACTGAATGTTTGGGTCTCCCCAGATTCATATGTTGAATCCTAACAGTGTAGTGATCTTAGGAAATGGAGCCTTGGGGGGGTGGGGCGGTGATCAGGTCATGAGGTGGAGCCCTCACGAGTGGGATTAATGCCCAGAGAGCTCCCTTGCCCCTGCACCATGTGAGAACATAGCGAAAGGACAGCCCCTTGAACTAGGAAGAGGGTTCTCAGTAGACACTAACCCCACAGTGCCTTGACCTTGGATCTCCCAGCGCCCAGCTCTACAGGACGGACACAACCTGCATTTAGGTCTCGGCCAGACACTGCTACTGTCAAAACAGAGCCTAATTCCCTGCCCTCATAGAGGGCAGATCTTCCCTCCAGGGCAGCAGAATCTTCCTCATTCTCTTCTGTAAAGCTCCACTAGGCAAGAGGTGGCAAAACTATCAGGCCTTCCTGGGCAGAATTAGAAACAAGAGATGTGTTAGGCCATTACTAGGTAATCTATAAGTAATTTAAAAAGTACAGTCTGAAATAAAATAGGTAAATACTTAAAGACACCTTAAAGGTGTCATGAGGCCTATAATGTGCTAATAGGTTTGAGGCTGTGTAAACTCAGGTGGAAAGAAATGAAAACTTTCAGGATAAACATCTCCACTTCATGCTCTTCTGCTGCCTAACTGACTTCCTCCATAAGACCGGCACTGCAGGCATGACCCTGGGGACCTTCTCCTCCTTCTTCCCATGGCAAAGGCGCTTAGTAGTCATAGGATGGATTGTAGGTGATTAATAATGTTGATGGTATCAGCAAGCACCATAGGTGGCTGGTTATAAGAAAACAGACTTATGAACAGAACTGTGGAAATGGCGCTGGGTCACCCTGGCTCCTTGGATGACCACCTGCAGGGCAGCAGCAGTGACTTGGACTCACACAGCACAGGGAGCTTCCTCCCACAAGTAACCTTTCAAAGGACAGGAAGGGAGGAAGTGACCGTGGTGGGTAAGAGAGGCCTCAGTGTGGGAGCAGCTCTGGTAGGGTCGAAGATGAAACCCCCTGAGATGCAAAGCCACGACGGGCATCCTCTGGAAGCTGGTGCCATGGGCTCCAAGCCGAAACGACCAGCCATTCACCAGCACGTTGAGGTGCCTGATGGATTAACTTTCATCTGAGGGAAGACAAGCAGACCTCCTCCAATATACTCCCGGGGCATAACTTCAAAGGATCAAGTTAAGAAAAATGGACACCAAACAGTGGAATTCTCAGAGAATTGATAGTGTTCACTATCTAAGATTAGCAGCATCTTCGAGATTAGAGAGATATGGGAAGACCCGGCTATTTCCCAGGGTGATATGTGAGATTGAGGGAACCATAAGTCCTGTTCATTCACATCGCTGGGCATTTGAGGATTGCGAAATCTGTCAAATTTGGGAGGATTTGTATTTTGAAATTGTAGCAGGGTACGTGTTGGTCAAGCATGTGATGATGGAAAAGAAGTAGGAATTGGAAAATTGTCAGTTCTCTCGCCTTCTCTGTTCATTTAAAATCATGTTAAGTTAAATAAAAATGATTTCTCTGGGTGTAAAAGGTGAGATTAATTGACAGTGTAGAACTAGGTTATTCTGGGCATATCCTCTAAGTATCCAAGGAGGAATTTAGACACACTGAGGAAAAGAGATGGTGCCAGGTCTAGAGAAAGAAAGGAAATCTGTGAGAAGGGCAAGAGCAGCGGAAGCGTATTCCCCTTCACTCCCTCCCGTACGTATGGTTTACCATCAGACCTCTCCCTGGAGGATTTATTAAAGCAGTAAACATTTACTGGGTCTCCACTGTTTGCTCAGCTCTGGGCAAGGTCTGTGCTAGACTAGGGCTCATAACGATGACATGATCCTTGACCTCATGGACCTCCTCATTTAGAGAGAGAACACAGACCTTGAAAAAAAAACTAATTTTCCTTCATTAGTTGCAAAAGCAGCATTGGAGGCAGCGGGGAGGGAAGACAGGACTCTGATTGGACAAAGATAAAGCGGGTCAAGAAGTTCTTCAAATAAGAACCGATCCTTGAGCTCTATCAATGTACCTTAGGAGGCCACCCAGAGGATGTATGCCGAGAGGGATATTCTAGAAAGGACAGTCTATACAAAGGCAGGGAGGAATGGGAGGACATAACACACTGCAGCAACTGGAGGTGGTTTGTTCTCATTGGAACACGGGGTGGGGTGTGCTGGGTGAGCAGGGGAGGAGGAGATGGCCAAGGCCTGAAGAGCCGTGTGTCATGCTAAGGAGCTGGAGCTCTTTCCTGCAGGTGATAGAGCAACAACGAAGGCTTTTATGCGGGAGGATGACAGGAGCAGACACTAAGCTATGTAAGGGTGAAAGGATCGCTCCAGGCAGCAAAGACTCAAAAACCCAAAGCAGGAGAAAGCACTTCCGGTGCTCCTACAGCTGGGACAGTCAGCTCCCAGGGTTTTTATAATGCTGCGCCTCACAATAACCAATTGTTCCTGTATTTTTTAAAACTTTAGTGGAAATGAAGAGGAAGTAAATGTCGCAAATGTAGGCCCTGATTAGCATACTTTGAAAATAAGAAAACACTCTTTTTAAAGGAGAGTATAAAGCCTTTCACTGATGAGACTCACTTAGAAAAAAAAAGCACTTTATTAGGATATTAGGTCCTAGTCTCCTAGTCGTATGTTGCATTTATAACCTGTAAAACCTCATCGGATCATATAATAGGCACAAAACAACAACAACAACAAAAAAAAAAAAAAAAAAAAAACAAGAGAAGAAACATGAGTCAGAAAAGAATTTGTTTAAGAAAAAGGCACAAGCTGGAGGCAGACAGTAAGGAAGCCAGACTCAACTCTAATGTTGAGAGGTTGGCGTTCTAATGGGAGCCGATGTGCTAAAAGCATTTTGGCCCTTTCCTCAGTTTTCCACTTCTCTAGATGCAAACCCCGTCCGTTCATTTCCCTTAATTTTCACACGAAGGGTCTTGGCTAAAGGGCTTCTTGTTCAAAACTATGCTTTAGTGATATCTCCTGTTTCACAAATGTACCTAATCTCTCTGAAAAGAAATAGAAAATGCTGTCAGAATTATTTTGCATCCTTTCTGGAAACACCATGAAAATAGATAATCTATGAAATGGGTGAGGTTTTGTCCTGTTCGACTATTTCCAGAGAAATAAGATGCCCAAAATATATCCTAAATATTGGATGTGTGTGGGCAAAGATAAGGAGTTGGTACAGGCGACTTACTGGAAATACTTTTCTCTCAGCTTACAAAACCCAAAAAAGATCCTGGTTGGTTTCCAAAGTTTCATTTAGGTTTTTATGCCCCCTAGTGGGTATTTGGGATTTCTGCAGTTGTAAAATGATGGTGATGTTTACAGCGTCTGCGTTGTGCTGCGTGTGTTCAAACATCTCTATCAACAACAGGTGACGTTGATTGACATAACCCTTATACCTACGCAAGCCAAAGCGTTTGACATTAGTTGAACCGAAACCTTTTTATAATTTAATAAAAGTTCCAAAACGTTTAGGAACATGCCTAGGAAGACGCGCTATCATGGGATTCTCTGACCCACTTGAATTTTATCCATGAATTCCTTAAGAACCCGTCGATTCCTGGTTAAGATCCTCCAACTCAGGTGGGACATCCTCTGGCCGCTCCTTTCTTCTAGCAGATGCTAAAATCATTAAAGTTGAGAAGAGTAGAAAAAGGAAAAAGGAAGCATACACTTTTAAAAGAAGAGTAGCTAACAGTTTGGCTTAGACTTAACAAAACAAGAGAGAACACAGAATACTTTAAATAACTATACATGTGAGATAATCCCAAAAAAAAAATTCTCAAGCTTTCCACACAGCTAGGATCGTGTAGGATTAATCCTACAGGCCAGAGAGGCAGAAGGAAAATCAAAGCCGTTTTTTAGGCAAACATTGATTTTAAATGTCAAAGAGAAATCTTCCTACTGTTGAAGTAATCCGAGGGCCCCTCTGGCAAACAAGGTGTGAGCCACGAGCAGGTGTTTCAGAGCAGCACTTAAAAAAAGAAAAAGTCATTTGCTGTTTGTTAGCGTTGCAGCTACTATAACAATCAGCCATCAAGCTGTGATCCTTCCAGAACGCCAAACCGATAGCAGAAAATCCATGAATGACTAGCTCCTGAGACCCTACGGGGTAGACTCATGGGCTGAGGGGTGACCCAGCCTTCGGGTCAGAAGAAAGGATTTTGCAGACCTCTCTGGCCAGTAGGTGTGCCTAGGAGAAAATTCAAGCACAAAATCAGTGATTAAAATACACACACACACACACACACGTGCATCAGGTAATAGCTTTTACCAGGTTATTCTTGCACATTCCACTTTCATTTAATTTTTTTAAGGATACTCAGTCCAGTCAGGCCGCTATAACAAGCTACCACAGCCTCAGTAGTTTATATATATTTAAAAAATGTATTTCTCACCGTCCTGGAGGCTGAGACGTTCAGGGTCACGTTACCAACAGGTTCGGGGAGGGTCTCTTCCCGGGGCCATACGCTGCCCTGCGGGCCGTGAACCCACCTGGGGAAGGGCCTGTAGGATCTCCTGTAGGATCATCTCCTTTTATAAGAGCACCAGTCCCGTTCCTGAGGGCTCTGCTCTCCTGACCGAATCGCCTCCCAAAGCCTCCACCTCCTATTAAGCATTAGGATTTCAGGGTAAGAATCTGGGGGGAGACGCGTGCAGACACATCATAGCCATTTACTTACCTGTTTTTCAAATACTTCTGTTCCCAAATACAGATTAATGTACCATGTGAAGGCGCAGGGTTTTGGGGTGTGTGTGTGTGTGTGTGTGTGTGTGTGTGTGTGTGTGTGTGTGTGTTTTAACCCAATGTGCCGGGCTTATTGAACCAGCACCTGCCCTGTGCAATGGACAGGATGCTCCTGGAGTTCCACGCAGCTGCATGGGATCCCTTCACTCGATCCCTTATACGTAGCAATTTAAGACGTTTTTCCTGTGAAGAGGAAAAAAGGGAGAGTGAGAGCCTGAGCTACAGTAGGCTCCGTTTATATTTAAATCAGCCTTTCCTTCCTGCCGTACGAAGATCTTTTCCACCTTCCAGGAGTGTTTATAAAATACATGGCTTTGTTTTGTGTCTGAGTATCCATGGGAAATAGTTTCACAGATGAAAAGTCATCCCTTAGCTGGGGAGGTTTGCTTATATAACATCTCTCCTTTATAAAACGAGGCTACATTTATACTCTTCAAATAAAAAAGAAGAAAAAAATAGAAATGATATGAATAGGACTAGGAAGCTAACAGTATTGTGTTTGAACACTGCATAAGAAAATTCCAGGAAATATTTCTCCGTGTGAGACCTGAAGACCACTGCACTTTAGGCATTTTGGTTTCTGGGGAAAAGGGGGAGCGTTGAGTGGATATTAATAAAACTTGGTTTACATTGTATTATGTCTAAGAATCACACATACTTTCTAAACTATTTTCCTATTACTCGATAAACTAAGATGGAGAGGTGGATGGATGATATAAGCATTCTACTTGTTTGTCTGAATTAACCAGATTTAGCCAGTTTTCTGTCACTGGGGCCATGCCACTATTCAAGTACTTTGCAGAAGCTTTTGGTTGACATTTGAGATCAAAATCTTCAAGAACCAATCGTTGAATTTCCTCTGGGGAATTGATCTTCCGTTCAATATGACCTTTAACATGTGGCGAAAGATGTCATTTTAGCCAAGTGTTTTGGGCAGTATGTGCAAATGTAGGATTAATATTTTTTTATGTGAATGATACCTCCACGTCGTACCTTTTTAACTGATGGGAGGAGGGAAAGAGGCAATAAACGGAAGGTTTGGCAGATGTCCAGGGTGGGGAAAAAGAACTGCGGAAAGAAACGGGACTGATTCCGCAGGTGAACATGGGCCAAAGTGAGAAAGGTGAGAGGGGGGGGGGGGGGCTTCCTGCCCGCAGCACCGTCCAGGTGGGCCTGCTTCTATCCAGGCTTCTGGAGAGGGATGCTCTGTCTTGCTGTCCTTCCTCCTGCTTCCTCCTGTCTTTCAGGAATTCAGTATTGATCCTAGTAGATGGTACAAGTCCTTATACAATCTTTTAACAAATTTTCTTTAAATATAGAAAAAAAATATTTCTGAAAGCAAAGCCACATCTATATAATGTTTCCAGGTCAATCCTTTGGGGAAATGGATTTTGGGGTTTTGGGGGCTTTTAAGGAAGATTTTATGTATTTATTCAGGAGAGGCCCAGGCAGAGGGAGGAGCAGGCCCCCTGGGGGCCCCGACGCGGGACTCGATCCCGGGACCCGGGGTCAGGGCCTGCGCCCAAGGGGGCCCCTGGGAACCACTTTTTAAAGACTGGGGACATCCTGCGACATCCCGAAGAGAAAGAGAGACTAGAATATGTGCCCCGGGCTTAGCGTCAATTTAAGGACCGGGAGGCCGGAGAGATGCGGCGCGTCTTCCATTGGGAATAAAAGCAGCACGACCCAGAGCAGCCCGCAGCCCGGGAGGCTCAGTCCGCGCGGTGTAGACAGCGGGTCGGTGGGCCTCGGCCGCGCACCCCTGCCCCGGCCACACCCGCCACGCCGGGCGCCGCCTCCTGCTGCGAACCCCCAGGGTGCCCCCAGGGGAGGGGTGCAAGGGGGTGGGGACCCCACGGGGCAGGGGGAGGGGGGCAGGGGGACCCCAAGGGGCAGGGGGGAGGGGGCAGGGGGACCCCAAGGAGCAGGGGGGAGGGGACCCCAAGGGGCAGGGAGGAGGGGGCGGGGGGACCCCACGGAGCAGGGGGAGGGGGACCCCAAGGAACAGGGGGAGGGGGGCAGGGGGACCCCAAGGGGCAGGGAGGAGGGGACCCCAAGGGGCAGGGGGGAGGGGGCGGGGGGACCCCAAGGGGCAGGGAGGAGGGGACCCCAAGGGGCAGGGGGGAGGGGGCGGGGGACCCCACGGGGCAGGGGGGAGGGGGCGGGGCACCCCATGGGGCAGGGGGAGGGGGACCCCAAGGAACAGGGGGAGGGGGGCAGGGGGACCCCAAGGGGCAGGGAGGAGGGGACCCCAAGGGGCAGGGGGGAGGGGGCGGGGGACCCCACGGAGCAGGGGGAGGGGGACCCCAAGGAACAGGGGGAGGGGGGCAGGGGCACCCCAAGGGGCAGGGAGGAGGGGACCCTAAGGGGCAGGGGGGAGGGGGCAGGGGACCCCAAGGGGCAGGGGGAGGGGGCGGGGGACCCCAAGGAGCAGGGGGGAGGGGAGGGGGGAGGGGACCCCAAGGGGCAGGGAGGAGGGGGCGGGGGACCCCAAGGAACAGGGGGAGGGGGGCAGGGGGACCCCAAGGGGCAGGGAGGAGGGGTCCCCAAGGGGGAGGGGGCGGGGGACCCCAAGGGGCAGGGGGGAGGGGGCGGGGACCCCAAGGAGCAGGGAAGAGGGGGCGGGGGGGACCCCAAGGGGCAGGGGGCGGGGGACCCCATGGAGCAGGGAGGAGGGGGCGGGGACCCCAAGGAGCAGGGGGCAGGGGGCGGGGGACCCCACAGAACAGCGGGCGGGGGACCCCAAGGAGCAGGGGAGGGGGACCCCACGGAGCAGAGGGGCAGGGGGGAGGGGGGACCCCAAGAGGCAGTGGGTGCAGGTGGAGGCGTGCCCCCGGGGTCCCCCTGAGGCACCCACGGAGCATCCTGGGCACCCGGTGGCAGCCTCTGCCCCCCTACCCCCCTACCCCCCGCCCCGGCCCCCTGCAGCCCTGGGTCCGGCCCCCTCTCCACACATCCCTTAGGAACCTTCTGGAACTGCCAACTTCTGCCCTTCCGCAAGCTGGTTCATCTCCTTCCTTTGTGCCCTTTTGTTACCAAAGGAACAAGAAATTCCGCTCTTCCCGGTCTCCGCCCTCTGAGCAACAAGCAGCAGGTGCACTGCCCTCAGACGCCCACCTGCCCGCTGTCCACATGCAGAAAGGGGCAGCGCTGATGCCCAGCGGCCCGGCCCTCCCAGGACAGCCTGCTTCACCCGCTGGCTCACAGCCCCCTGAGGCTTCTTTTAGGGGCGGCTTTCTGAGCAGCTGCTGCCCCCCACCCTGCCGGCACCTGCCCTCTCAGCCCCCCTGAGCTCTGGGTCCCAGCCGCACAGTCTCACCCTCAGTTTTCACTCATAACTCCAAGAGCGCAGGCCGGCCGCCGTGTCATGCAGCGGGCCTCCCATACCAAAAGGAGCAGATAAATAATAATTTTTAAAAATCTCTGAGAGAGACGGGGGCAGGGAAGTATTCTGGATTCATTCCTCTATCTTATTTGTTTTATTTTACGTATTTATATCCCACAAGGTTTATTTGAGTTGCACGGACCCAGGGCTCCTCTATTCTGGCCAGCACAAATATAGTTGGGTTTTATTTATTTTCCCCCCTTTGGGAAACACTTTCTGGATCCTGACGGGTAGACGTTAAAATCAAATCGCTTTCTGGAAAAGCAGCTCGTACGTATGTGAGTTTTAGACTTTTCCAGGACCTTCTGCCTCATGAGTAAAAAGAGGCCTATAAGATGTGGCTGGGCACAGCGTGAGCCGTGGCGGACGGACTGGCTCGCGGGCACACGGCATGGTATACGGGGTCCGTCCTCCAACCCGTGGACAGATCCTATAGTAAGGAAGTCCCCAAGACTTTTTGGTCCACCTTATAAATTCTTTGATGTGTGGCTGTTTCCTTACTAACATAAACCTCAGATTATGATTTAACCTCCCTGACGGACCCTGTTTCATCTGGACACGGCATTCCAATTCCTGGGTTTTTTTCTAATGTTTTCTTTTGTTTGTTGGTTTTACTATAAATTAATACTGTCGTCCCGATGCCAGAATCTTGTGGGAATTTTAGTTGCAGGGAATTAGCTCAACTGCTGACCCCCGCCAACACTGACGGGAGTGAACAACTGAGCCTTCGAAGCAAGGCCCAGAGCCTGGACCGGGGTCGCCACATGTGCCAGTCAGTGGGGCCTGCTGTCGCCTCTCGCCTTTCCAGGGCTTGTCCCTCCACAACTTGCCTTTCCGTACTGACACACAAATGTTTTCCTACAAAACAATGTTAATCAGAGTGATCATTTCCTAGGCCACCCTTCAAGATATCATGCAACCCCAAGTCCTCCTAAACCTCCTGGAGTCTGGATTCCAACCCCTGAGCTCCTCTCAGAGTGGGGAGCCCCCCCCCCCCGCGAGCCCCAAACTGAGCATGGAGTAGCTGGGGCTCCATAGGCATAGCTGGGTCACTTCTGCAGTCATGTGATCAAAAGACTTCTTTCCCCCTCCCCAGAAGTGGATCCTAGAAGATCTCTGTATCGGTGTGGTAGGGAGAACAGGATTCTCCAACTCCTCTTTAGTAGGAGCCTGCTGTCTGCTGGTGAGCCGCTAGTTGGAGCAGATCCTGCTCAGTCAGGGTTATATTCTGTTGCCAGCAGGGCAGGTGGGTAGTCAAAAAATAAATCTGCTAATCATAAAATATCATGTGTTCCTAGTACTGTGAGTTCACGCAAAGGGGAAATGTTACAGAGAATGACTAGGGGAGAGAAGATCAATACGGCTAAGGTGGCCAGGAAATAACTTACGGAATGGACACATTTAAGTCTCAACCTGCTCAATGACAATCTGGTGGCCGCACATGTGGGCAGGAAGCCAGGTGGCCAGTGTGGCCGGAGGACAGCGCCCTGGGTGGGAGGGGGCGTGAAATACAGGCAGTAATTAAACAAGACGGGCCCTCGGAGATGAAAGTGGGCAGTTTGGATTTATTTTAGCTCCAGGCCTATTAGAAGGTTTAAGCAAAGTAGCAGCAGTGCGATCTCCATTCTAAAACGGCTTCGATGTGGATGGACCTGGAGGGTATGATGCTGAGTGAACTAAGCCAATCAGAGAAGGACAAGCATTATATGGTCTCATTCATTTGGGGAATATAAAAAATAGTGACAGGGAATAGAGGGAAAAGGAGAAAAAATGAGTGGGAAATATCAGAAAGGGAGACAGAACATGAGAGACTCCTAACTCTGGGAAACGAACTAGGGGTGGTGGAAGGGGAGGAGGACGGGGGTGGGGGTGACAGGCACTGAGGGGGGCGCTTGACGGGATGAGCACTGGGTGTTATTCTATATGTCAGCAAATTGAACACCAATAAAAAATAAATGTATAAAAAAATAAAATAAATAAAATAAAATAATAAAATAAAATAAATATAAAACCACAACTTGGCTGCCATGTTGGCATGAAATTGTAAGGGGGTGAATATGAAAGAGGTAAGAAGCTATAAGGAGGTAAGAAGGTGAGAAGCTGTATCTACCCACAGCTCAGGCAGGGGATGCTGACGGGTTGGGTTGTTGTGGTAAAATGGAGGTTGAGGAAAGAGACCTGAACAGGATATAATTTGGTTGGGTCAGTGATAATGGGACTGGCTCAGAAACGAGACGCAGAGACTGAGGATTGGGGGAAACTCTTTTGATTTTGGTGTGAGCACCTGGGTGGTTTGCAGTTCTGTGCAATCGGACGTGATAGACCGTGGGAGGAACAGACTTGGGGGTGGCAGAAATAAGAGTTCCTATTCGGCCAATTTGTCTTAGTTGGCTCTTAATCGGTTCTTCAAAATCCAGGGGTCGGACCAAGCAGACCAGACCACTGAAGATATGAGTCTGATTTCCAATATAGACATCAGGGCTGTCAATATAAATTGAGGTATCAGCAGCATATAGGTGACCTGCCAGCTAGGAGACTGGCTGAAATCACGTAGGAAAGGGTTTCGATGGAGACAGTGAGAGTCTGCGACCTGAGGCACCCCAAGGTCTAGTAATCAGATAAGAGGGCAGAAGCCAGAAAAGAAGATGGGGAAGCAGCCAATGAGGTAGGAGGACCACAAGGGGAATTTTCCAACACTGAAGCCAACAGCAAGTGTTCCAGAGAGAGAGAAAACTAATTAAATACAAATGAGAGACGGAATAAGATCATCAGGGAGAGATGGCCATTGGATTTAACAAGCGAAGGTTAATGAGACCTTGGAAAGTTTGTTTTTTAAGCGATTACATCTGATAAAAGGAATGTGCCATACCACTTTTTCTACTTGAATTTCATAACCAATCTAATGCTGGAAGAATTAAATGGGAAAGGATGTTATCTAGATTACAAAATTCAGCTTGGAAGTACAGGCTATAAATAAATATAAAGAACTTTGTCATATTATTTGAAGGACACATGGAAGAACTATCATTACATCATGTGGCTTGACATATTTTCCAGTCAAGAGATCTCTAAATGTTAGAATCAATTCCTGCAAGAGAGGTAATTTTAATGATTTCTGCTTTATTACAGTCTTAACCCATGTCTATTGTAGTCATGAAGTAGAGATCGACTGGTCCCATTCATTTGAATTAAGGGAGAAAGCTACTTGCAGCAGGCAGAAACCACATTCCGTGACTTACGACTATGTGTTTTTTGTTTTTTTTTTTCCCTCTAACCCAGGTATGGTGACATGGTACCAAAAACCATAGCGGGGAAGATTTTTGGCTCCATCTGTTCGCTGAGCGGGGTCTTGGTCATTGCTCTGCCGGTTCCGGTGATTGTATCTAACTTCAGTCGAATCTACCACCAAAATCAACGAGCAGACAAACGGAGGGCACAGAAGGTGTGTATTCAGCTCTTGCAACCATGATTTAGCATCTCCCACTTTTTAGAGTGAGCTTGAAAATCCTTTACAGGCTATTCGGTGTTCCAGATGGCATCGGTAGTTGCATCAGTCAGCACAAGCTAGGTTATACTAATCGGTTCTTCAAATCCAGGGGTTATACTACAGTAAAAAAAAGAAAAAAAAAAGAGGAAGGAAGGAAGGAAGGAAGGAAGGGAGGGAGGGAGGGAAGGAGGGAGGAAGGAAAGAAAAGAAAGAAAGAAAGAAAGAAAGAAAGAAAGAAAGAAAGAAAGAGAAAGAAAGAAAGAAAGAAAGAAAGAAAGAAAGAAAGAAGAAAGAAAGAAAGAAAGAAAGAAAGAAAGAAAGAAAGAAAGAAAGAAAGAAAGAAAGAAAGAAAGAAAGAAAGAAATAGAAAGAAAGAAACTTAATATCTCAGTGTCTTAAAACAAGAAGGAATATTTCTCAGTCATGCTGCAGGTCCACGACTGGGGCGGCCGTGGGCACTCCCATCTTGACAAGGTGCCTCTGCAATCACTGAAGCAGGGGTAGCAGGACATGATGAATCACAATGACTCCTAAAACCTCCTCCGGGAAGTAGGCCAGGTCCCTTCCACTTGTACCGCGCTAGCCAAAGTAAGCACACAGCCATGTGTGACTTCAAAGTGGGCAGGGAAATATAATCCTACTGTGCAATCGGAGCAGAGAGAAGGAACCATGGAGTAAACAGCGCTAATGATGGTAGCAAAATCAAAGATAGACTCCTGGCAAATTTTATCAGAGTCAGATTTCTAGACCTGATTCATTTAGTCTCTCGATCCATCAGGGGTCAAGCTGGTCCCAGTAGACAAGGACTATTAAAAGGAACTAAGATACGTCTCAGATATTTTCAATAGTTGACCCAGGAAGTAGGAGAAATCTGATCGTTGGTAGCGGAGTTTTATTCCTGGCCCAGCAGTTGACTGATTCTCTGAACTTCGTGCCAGGTATTAATCCGTCTACAAGGAAGCAGGATGCGTACACCACTGTACAAGGGGAAGACATACCTACCTCACAGGGAGGTGAAGAACATACGCACATGTATAGAAATCGATATAAGCATATCGTAATGCTAACGATAGGTAACATTTATTGCTGGTTTACTATGTCCCAGGTACTGGTTTGGTGTCTTTGAAAAACGATTCATGTTGTCTTCATGGGTCTGGGAGTGAGTCGTCATAATTATTCTTATTTTTCAGATGAGGATCCTAAGGTATCCAGAAGTTGAGACGTTCTAGGGGCACATACTCCATAAATTTTAGAACCACCATTCAATCCAAGCCCACGAGGCTCCCCGGTTCATACCCTCAAACACTATAGGAGACTGCTTCTCAGAAAAACTAAACGTCAGTACACTTCCCTTCCTCGATTTTGTCAAAATAGTCACCTTTAGAGTCAGGGCCCTTGCTTCTTAGAAATAATTTTGTAAATCGCTTTTATAGTTTCCTCAGGACTGTGGTGCTGCATCCCCAGTACTCCTCGTGGACACCGTATCATGGTCCTTTATGAATAATTTTATTTAGTTAATTTCCAAAAACTATTCATAACCATGACTGTGGATGCCCGATCCTGTAGTATGACTATAAAATATCATGAGAGGTTTGGGTGTCGTTTAAAATGACTGGCTTTGTAGGTAATTCTGGAACAGGCTTTTAAGTAAGCTTTTGAACAATGTTAGTCTTTTAGTAGGGTATAAAAATCTCATAAGGTAACTCTTGGGAAAGTTCAAGCTAATCAGTCTAGTCACAGAGCATATTGTCCTGAGAACACGGTCGTGTCCACCAGCACAGACCCGTTTGCAAAGACCCACTTTGTCAGCCGTGTCTTTCATAGCTTCAGAGAATCCCCCATTTTCAGACAGGTACCTACCCTTTAACTAGTTATTGTAGAGAGTAGGATAGTCCGGTTAATATGAATCTATGAAACTGATAATTCGATAAACAGAGGTTAGACAAAGGCACCCTCTGACCAGGTGTAGTCTCGTGTAGGGCACACATTTGGCAAGCAGAAAGGGAGAAATTTTAGCCACAGTTGGCCGCCTCATCAGGGACTTCGGTGCACACGACTGTGTCTCTGCCCTCATGTTACAATATTTCTCCTGGGCTTACGTGTACACTATTCAAAATAACAAAAATCCTACAAAAAAGCATAGCTCCCCAGGACCCATCCATCTCCATTCTAGAAATGCCTTCTTTGATACAAGAGCTACCTGTGATTCATTTTCTCAATGCAAAAACAAAAACAAAAACCCCACCCATATGGAAACTGTAGGAAGAATAAATCTGATTTTCAAAAAGGTGGAACTCCAAAATATCTGCATTTTCTTCAGACTTTGTCATCTGCAACAAGCGAATCAGTAAGGAAAATCTTAGAATAATTTAGAAGCCTTTCTGCATAAATAAATTCAGAACGCAAAAAATAAACGAATAAGTATTTTTTAAGTACACTAAATTGAAAAGCGTGCTTTAGGAATGATTTTTGGTATCTTTAAAAATATTTCCCCTCTTCTAAGTTTCTGCTGTAGTGTGATGAATTTTGTGTGGCTACTAGAGAAATTAATCAAGCCAAATATAATAACCTAATGTGATATGTCCAGTAAAGAGTCTGTGATCAATAAACCGACCAGAGTTATCTATGAAAGAATAACGGGTATGGAAGTAAGTAAGGAATATTTCCTATTTTCCTTCCCAGGAGATTCAAAAAAAGAAATGGAATAAACATTCCTTAAAAGTGTGTGGTTAAGGGAGTTTGGGTTTATCTGGAACCGGATGATTTGACAAATATCAAAGTCATGAAAAAATAGCCAGTTAATTCAGTCAAGCAAACATTCCATTCAGTAAAAATAAGAGGCTAAAAATAATAAGGGGTATTACAAAATGTTTTTCAGATCATACTTTTTTGGTGTTTGGTCCCATCTTCAACTCCAAGCTCAAGCGAGAGCATGAAATATATACAATACGAGTTTGAGAACATTCCCCTGGGCACTTAGGGATACTTTCCTTCTGGGTTCTCCCCTTAGCAAGGATCCTTTCTACTTTCACTCCCTCTCCCCACTCTTAAAAGAATTGCATCATTTACCCGTTTCTAGCAATCCTTGATCATTTCTTGACCAAACACTAACCCGTGGGTGAGTCTAGACGAACTGTGACATCTCTCCTTCACTCTCACCGCAGGTAATTCTATTTTAATAGATTTATTTAATCACTCGGTTGTTCAAAAAGTATTTATGGAGTAGAAGGTGTTTGTTAAAATAAAGCCAGGTTGATGCAATGACATTTGGAACCTACCCTGCTTCAATACAAATCACACCGGTCGATCTACAAGACTAACTTGTAAGTAATTATCAAGTATAATAGTAATAATAATCATAAAATTTAATAGGCTAATAGCAAAAACAACAACTCTCTCTAGATTTTCTAGCATATCCCAGGTGCTTTATATCTGTTATTTATATTTTCACAATCAATTTGCAAAAGAAGTGTTATTATTTCCATTTTACAGATGACTTGCTTATGCTTATACACTTATTGATTAAAGTCAAAGAGGAGAAAATTCTGTCATCGTTAAAGCCGTGTATCTTTAGGGATTTTCCTATAGATAATTCTAAATGCAGTGAGAAGTTTTGAATCAATGGGCCGATGTACAGCCAATGTGCAATGGAAGTAAATGTTTTACTTGTCGCGTAAAGATGCTGACATTGATACAGAAAGAAGTTACCGGTGCTCGTTGATCGCGCTTTGGTGATTCTCAGACTTCAGACACATTGGAATCATCTAAAGAGCTTGTTAAAACACAGATTGTTAGACCCACCCCCAAAGCATTTGATTCCGTCGCGTGGGATTACAGTCTGCAAATCTGCATTTCTAACGAGTTCCCAAGTGAGAGCGATACCGCTGGCCTGAGAACCATACTCTAGAGCCATTTGTCTAGGACATTCATTGATGATCAAATTGGATTATTTCTATAGCAGTCTAGAATAATTAAAATAAGTAACACCCTGCTAAAGCCCAAGTATGATCTCTCTTAGATTATTAGCCAATATTAAAACCTATGACTCAGGCCCTACGCCAGGCCTCTGTGGATAACCAGATTTTTTGGTCTGTAGTTTCAGAAGCCCCATCACCAACACACGTAAGAATCTGGAGGTTTCATACTTCTTGAAATCCACTCTGTGCTTCAGCCCTTATGGAATTACCTACTTCTGCCCTTAAGTCTCCATTCCATCCCCACACCACCGAATGTACCCACCCCGCTCAGGGCGCGGTACTCAGCTCCCATATCACCCACTTAGTGAAAATGTTCCTAACGGATGTGGACGCCATTAATTGCTCCATCCTCTCTTCCCCCACAATATCATGCACGCTCTGTTACCGTGTATCACACTGTATTCTCCTTCTCTGCTGTTCTGAGTTCCGTGCCGGGCATACGATAGGCTCTTGACACTTGGGTAGGAAGTGAAAGAATGAACCATGAGGTGTCGTTCGCCTTGACAATGTCCTCCATCCCCGGCGTAGGATGGGTATTCCTAGAACCAGTTGGAAACGATATTGGGAAGCATGATTCTCATCTCTAGTACCTGCCTGTATCTTCTTTCCGTTCTTACCTCTTCCTACTTAGAGAACCTTCACTACTCTTGGGGCCACGGGTCTGGTGTCCCTTCCACTGACCCCAATGCCAGCACCGTCTCTACCCAGCCCTGCCATCACCACGATTCATCAGACTCCAGAGCTGGCTGGGAATCCTAGACTATCTCCCACTGACTGCCCCCCCCACCATACCCCCTCTCTCTTTATTAGTATTTGGCACTAACTTGTCTCATTTCTAGGGGAATATTTACCTTAACCAATGGAACGATGCCAATAAATTCCTTAAATTTGTAAAAGCTGATAAAGCTTAATGTGCTACCCCGACATGAGACATTTTACTAAACTTTAAGTGAAGGAAACAAGTCGAAGGAAGGATTTCCAGAATAAATGGCATATGCTACATGTGGGCTCATGTTTGAGGAGTGAGGAATTGCCTCACATTGCAAAGGAGGAAGGCCTTCGATGCCTCACTTTTGAAGCTGCCTAGGATGCCCTTGTTCTTCAAAAGTATTGAAAACGTTTTGTGATTTGCCAGTAACGTGGTCCAATAACTTCCCACAATCTACCTCAGACCTCATTTAGAAGATCGATGGCATTTAGGAACATTGCCGTCTCAATGGTTTTTGGCTTATCCTGTATCTTTCTCCAACTGGGTCCCCTGCCTCTGTTCCAGAGAATACATTGTAAAGTTTATGTAATGTCACTTGGTGCAATTAAAAGACAATCTACGTGTTGAAACCACTGCATACTGGGCCTCTGACTACTCCACAGTTAAAGGGTTCTGGTCAGATGAGTTTGAGAAAAAATTATATACTTGTATCCCCCCTTTTGTCTTCACAATGAACATCTACAATGTATGGTAAGGAATCCAACGGCAAAGAAACGCTTTTAACCTCTCAGCATTTCCCAAACTTTTCTTGACCACAGAACCCGTCGTTGGTTTCATTTGGTTGGTTTGGATTCTACCCATAACACTTACTAGTTCCTTGGAACCCAACTTTGAGAAATCCTGCTGAGGATTGAAATTTGTCTTAATTTAGAGAATTAAGAAGAAAGCTGAATTTATGAAGAATTGAGATGCACGGGGGAAATGTGCTTATGGGACAATTTATTTTTTCCAACACCATCGGTGTTTCTCAAGACAGATAAAGACTATCAAAAATAACTTCAAAGCTCTTTTTTTTTTTTTACACAGACAATATAAACCTTTTTTGTCTAATTAAAAATTTGGAAGCCTCCTCTTTTCCAAATAGGCTAAAGTATTTACTGAAGCTTTACTCTCATTCCATAATATTTGCTGGTACTTGGCCATGCCAAGAAGTTGTATTTCCTACAAAACTGAGGGTGGGGGCCGCAAGGAATACACTTCCTCTTACCGGTGGATGGTTTTTGTTTGACCTCCCATTTGCACGGCCACCATTGCCAAGATTGTCATACTGACTGGCTCAGAAGTAAAGTGATTTTTCTAAAATATCTTTGTAAAAGAAATTTCCTCAATTACCTACTGAAAGCAAAGATGTAATCACAGGTCATAAAAGCCAGCACTATTCAACAGACATTTGGTGTGGCGCTCCACAAGACCAATTAAACCAATTAACTCATAGGATATCGTTGTAAAATGAAAGAAAAGTCGTGCTTGAAATTGAGATGGGAGGTTTTTTCTAATCATAGTACTTGGCTTAGCAAAATGGCTATTCTGTGTCTAAAACAACTGCTTCTTTTTCCCTGAAGCCTAGAGCCACTTCTCTTGTACTGGTTGCCACCACATGTAGGCTTTCCACGGTGGGAAAGACATGTCATTTTCCTTTGCTGGACAGTGGTTTTGGTTAATGTAAATAAGTGTCTCGTTTATGGAAAAAAAAATAATGTTTTCTGATACAGCTGCTAAGTGCTTGGAGAATGACACAGGTGAGGCTAGTAACCGTGATAAAAACCATGTGACTAACATGCAGTAGTTGACAGAGGAAGGAAAGGAGGAAGGAAGGCGGGAGGGAAGGAAGGAGGGGAGATGGAAGGGAGGAAGGAAGGAAGGAAGGAAGGAAGGAAGGAAGGAAGGAAGGGGGATGGAGAGAGGGAAGGTGGGAGGAAGGGGTAGGGTGGGGTCAGAGTGAGACCAGAAAAGGCATTAAGCGTTTCAGGAGACCAATGAGATTTTAGGACTCAAATTTCAGCAATAATCCTTTTCTGGAAACCAAATATATACTTAGGTTACTTATTTCTGAATTATTACATCAATTCAAAGTCATTTCCAGAAGTGCTTGTCACGTCCCATTGTTTTATCAAGTCCTGAAATCCTGGCTGCGCAGCACAGGCTTTTGAAGTTAAAAATTTCCTACCTCCCAACCTCCTTCTCTAGCATTGTCTCAGTACTTTGGGTGATCTAAACAGTATACCGCCAACCAAGAGTGAAATTTGTCTATTTTTTCCCATCATTTATGAATATGATCTTCGTACAAAGTATTATTTTAACCTGGGATCCGCAAACAGGAAGAGTAAATTCACAGAGGAAGGGAGAAGGGGTGGAGTTGAAGCCGGATGATATCTCAATGCTATTTTGAGAGCTTCAGCGTCCCAGCGCTACCCTCAGACCCTGGGCGTGAAAGGGCATCTTGGTACAGCTTTGGAGGGAAGTCTGGTAAAACCTATCCAACAAAACACGCACGCAACGCGCACCCTTTGATCTAGGAATAGTTCTGCTTCTGGAAATCTGTCTTGCAGATAAGTTCGTCATGATGTCCAAGGCAGGCACCATTGCTTGTAGCAGCAAAAGGTGCCTTGAAAATTAGTGGTAACCGGCTGGCTGCGTAAGCGATGCTTTATTCATTGGCCTATTAGGTATTTATAAAGGATGAGGTGGATCTGTATATGTAGATACGGAGGGAGTTCCGATCTATTAAATGAGAACAGCTAAGTGCAAAGGAGTGGGAGGCATATTGTCCCAAATGAGTAAGAATATGTGTATATTGATGTATGACGTATTGATGTGATCACACGTCAAGATACACATGTATATGTAATTACACACAAACACACTCTTAATTTATATGCCTAGAAAATTTCTGGCAAGATTCCTTAGAAATATGACCAGTGGAAGGGAGAAGAAAAAGACTCCTAACTCGGGGAAACGAACTAGGGGTGGTGGAAGGGGAGGAGGGCGGGGGGTGGGGGTGACTGGGTGACGGGCACTGAGGGGGGACACTTGACGGGATGAGCACTGGGTGTTATTCTGTATGTTGGTAAATTGAACACCAATAAAATATTAATTTATTTTTTAAAAAAAAGAAATATGACCAGTGGTTCCTCTGAAGCATAAAAATAGGGCAGCTCCAGGGTCCAGAGAGACTTACTTATTTTTGATGCACTTTTGTATGAATAGAATTTTTGGTCATATGTATATATTCATTTTCCATTAAAAAAATCTAGATAATTTTTAGATTTTTTTTTATTAAAAAGAACATCGCGGGGCTGGAGACCACAGATAGGATTTATCTGGGTTGTTTAGAAAGGGAAAAGAAGGGATCTTTAGGGAGTCGTTCTATGGGAGCTGCACCACGCCGTTCCAGTTGCTTTCCTGCATACACTTGCTAGATACACATCGTGCAAACAGAACGTTCACCCAAATAGTGTCCTCCAGGAGGTGAAAACCAGACTCACTCCGTGGCTCATTCCAGATACAACAGCAGTTCCAGAGGAGAGAGGAATACCAGAAATCTGGCTAAGCAGTCAGTTTGCTCAGCAATATCCCTTTGGTGATCTCTCTGTAGGTGTCAACACTTGAAGGAACCACCCCAAAGCCCTCTAAATCGAACACTCTCTATGCATGAATATTTTAAAATTAAACAGTAATGTCATAAATCTCCTTGGAGTGGCTCACTGTGCTCTCGTTTCAACAATTCAGGAGAGAAACAGAAATCAGATAAGTGTGCTCTAGTGTGGGCCAGTGTCAGTAGAAAAGGCGGGTGGATTAGGGATTTTTTTTTTTTCTTGAGACTCCATGTTCTTTGGCACGAGGTCCACGTTGCCGGATTTAACAAAATAATCGCAAGAAAATCTTTAATAGTTGAGAGTGCAGGGTTTGTTTGGTTTTTTTTTTTTTTTAGAAAAAAAACCTTTAAAAAGGCAAGAAGGCAAAAAGGAGGGAAGCAAAGACGGCAGGCGGGCGGGCAGGCGGTTGGTTCCTGGAACGTGTTTGCTATTTTTAAAAGGGGGCGAGTGTAGATGAAGGTGAGTTGGAAGCTGCTTTGCAATGTCTTCACCTGCTTGAGCTACTCCGCCTGGGGTAAGTGGGAACCTAAATGAAGCAATACTGTCATTTTTCTCTGAACACGAGGGACAGAGACAACAATGCGAGAAACTGATCTTACCATGGAGACTCAGGGCCCCGAGTGGAGGGAGTGACCCAGCGGCCGGGGCGGGGGGACTGCGTGGCCCTGAAGAAGTGCACGGATGGAAGCGTGCAGGTGTCATCCTCAGCACCGTGGGGACAGCTCGCCGGGCCTCACCGCCCGGGTGCCCACGTGCGTGTGACCCCAGGGTGCGCTGACTGCGGTAAGGAAACAGCTCCTGGCTATTAACCCACCACTTCTTTCTCTTCCGGCTTCTAGAAAGCCAGGCTGGCCAGGATCCGGGCGGCCAAGAGCGGGAGCGCCAACGCCTACATGCAGAGCAAGCGCAACGGCTTACTCACCAACCAGCTGCAGGTACGGGCCGCGTGTCACTTGCTCGTGGCCACTTTCCTTGCGTGATGGGGATTTGCTCGTGTCCGGCCTTCCATGGCCTGGGGGGACTCAGACGGTGGCTCCTCCAGCCACCCAAGCGCCCTCTGTAAATGCCCCCTCTGGCTGGGGACATTTTTTTTTTTTTACAAAATTTCAAATTATTTTTTTTATTTAAAGGGGGAACTTGGTTACTCAGTTTAGGGCTGTTTTGCCTCTGGATTCATTCAAATAGCCGCTTAAGAAGAGCTTAAATTGTTTACACCGTATTTACAAAAAATACTGGCTTTCACCCCCACAACAGGTTCATTCACATTGAAGTAAATGCCCAGGCACCCACGTGCCACCCTGAGGCCACTCTGTTAGGCAGCAGCGACCCCTGGGCCCTCCCCCGGGGCTGCTGACCCCCTGTCGCCCGCCCGAGAATCAGCACCTCAGCTGGTGACCTGCTTTGCTGGCTTATGTGCACAAGGGGAAGGTCAGGAATCCTCGACTCGAAACCCATTTTTGTTTCAAAACGACTTATTTCCTTAAAATTCCTCTGAGTGCGGTCAGGAGGGCTCGTCTGGCTCCCTGATGGGGGGGAGCGCCCTCCGGGGTCCACGGCCGCCCGCGTGGGTAGGGCCCCAGCCCTCTGGCCATCAGAATAGCTTCGATGTAGGCGAGCGGGTCCTGAGGGCCTGGATCCCGCTTCACCAGCCACAGAGAAGGGCTCGCAGGCTTCCCGAGGTAGGTGGCAGGTGAGTCAGACGATTCCGATTTGCAGTTCAGGGAGGCAGGGAGGCAGGCGGACCAAGACCGCAGCGCTAGTTCGGCTCACGCGTACTCGCTCGTTACCGAAATGACAAGCAACTGCGCATTTGTCCCTTTCTAGTTAAAAAAGAAATTAAAATGCTGCCATTGAATCTCAGGAGATAGGCTAGGCTCTCGGTGGAAATGTGTGGCTGAGGTTCTCATTGTTTGCAAATAAAATAGGAAGCGCCTCTGTCTTCTGTGTGTTGACAGTCCTCCGAGGACGAGCAGGCCTTTGTCAGCAAATCCGGCTCCAGCTTTGAAACCCAGCACCACCACCTGCTGCACTGCCTGGAGAAAACCACGGTAAGGAAAAGGCGTGACTGGCCGCCCTGTGCTGGGACACGAACCCCGGTCGCCTTTGTGCAGACTCCGTGCTTCCAAGGATGAGTTCACTCTCTACGGTACTGGAAAATACATAAAAGATGAAAACAAACAAACAAAAAAAAAAACCCCAACCCACAATATTTGAAATGGCTTTGAAAGACTATAGTGACATTTCAACTCGGAAAGTATTCCGGAGAGTTATTTAAAGCGTGTGCGTCTTTCGTGGTTATCTTCAGTCTGAAATGCCGGTTTACCGCAGGTGGAAAGCTGCTTCCCGACGGCCGGCTGCAGGCCCTATAAAATACCATTTTCTCCCTGATTATTGGAATGCTCATTAATCAAAAAACAGTGTCGTTCAGGCGATCCTGACATCGAGGTAAGGGGCATTCCGATAGCCGGAGCAGGAAAAAATGGAGAGTAACCAGGTAGAAGCGTCTTTCATTAACAGGTTGTAATGACAAGAAAGGTAACAAGAAACTGTGTGTCCCCGTAGGGCAATGACACCTTTAATCCGGGGCGGCCCCTTGGCGCGGAGGGCGTCTGCTAGGAAGCTCCGCACCCCTTCCCTCGCTGGCTTGTCGGGGGGTCACGGTCTGTGAGCACAGAGCTGATGGAAACTGCCCCCTCGGGTCCTCTCCCCGGCTCCCCAGATGCCCGCACCTGCCCTCGCACCTCGGGCACCGGCCGGGCGCTGGCCCGGTTCGCCCGACGGTCATTCGACGAATTCGCATTGCTCGCCTCCCGTGTGGTGGCCGGCGGGGCGCAGCCTGGGTGGCCCCCATCCCGCCTCCACAGCGGGGACACACCCGGAGTTCCTGGAGGAGCGTCAGCACCTGCCTAAGGGAAATCGGGGCCACGGTGAGGGGTGCAAAGCCGGAGGAGCCTTGACGGGACAGGGCAGCGAGGCGACTTGCATGCACACCTGCGGGGACGACCAGGAGCTGGCTAGGCAAGGAAGGGAGAGGGCCCCAAGGTGACGCAGGCCGCAGAGGCAGGCTGCAGGTGGCCCCAGAGGAGCCGAGAGAGCGCGGGGGCCATCGGAAGGCAGGGCCTAGCCTAGGCCGACCCAGCGGGAGGCAGAGGAAGTCTAGGGACTGGCGAGACCCTGGAGGCCTGTGGAGACTCCCCATCCCTGTCTCCTAATAAATGGGGACTTGTCTGAGGGCTTAAAGCACGGTAGTTACCGGATGGTATTTGCATTTGTAACTAAAGATCCATAACTTACAGGAGAAGGTCTGTAGCTGAGGATAACTCTTTGAAAGGTAAATGGTGACATTAATAGATCTATTTATTTCCAGGATTCCCTCTTTTCATTTTTCGCTATCTTCTATTTTTACTGTTTTACCTCTTAAATAAAAAAAAAAAAAACTAACACCGATTCATATCATTCAAATAAAGCTGCCCACAACAATAACCAGCAGCCAGAGGACTTGACCTCACTTCCGTCACCGAGGTGACAGCGTAGGACCTCACGCATCGGGTGCTTGTAGCACGTGTGTGGGATGCGCACCGTGAGGGAAGAAAACAGACTGCGCATCCCTCGTGAGCTCTGCTTTTCCCCAGAAAATTTGATACTGAAATTCATTTCTTCACGAAATCCTGTCCTATCCGGTCATATTATTCTCTGGACCTTAAACAGTGGAGTCCTGAGATTTCATTCACTTCAACATGCTTGTCTCAGCAAAGAAATGACAAAATGGGTAACGAAAACAATCCATTTGCTGTTGGCCAGTGAACTGCTTCGATTGTTTCACTAATATTTTAGGATGAGAGATGGTTCCGCGGAACCTGGCATGTGCGGAGCCTCCCGGTACAGGGTCGTTCCCACCTACACCAAGACAAGAAGAAAATACTCACCGAGTCACTCCCCCGGCCGTTCAGACCCAGATGTTTTCCCTTATAGTTCGGAAGCGAGATTCTTACATAGGCATGTTAGGAAGTGATTCTGTATTAAGAACTCTAAAAAAGCAAAATTTGTGCTGTGGTTTTTCTAAATTGTGGTGTGTGAATGATGCCCATCGCTGTGCGCCCCGTGCTAGGGCCGCTCTGCATACGGGCGGAGGCGATGCGTGCAGCCGGGGACGGTCACCGGGTAAGGAAGGAGCTCAGAGGGCAGGCTGTCCCCTTCTGGGTCACAGAGTGGCCCGTTTGGCAGTATTTTACCGACTTACCTAACAAGTCACTTGTCCGTACGCTGGGAGTTTTAGAGGAGCATCTCAAGAAATAGAAAGTATCTCCAGGATCTCACTTTCTGATTAAAAAATGTTTTCAATCCCACGTGAAAATATTTGCTGACATCCAACAGGCCGTCTAATATGAGGCATCCTATCGGAATTGTGTCTTTTCCATAATTCCAATCTGTTCAAAAAAGAAAAGTCGGTGTGAACTTACACAGTCGCCGTGACCGCTGTCTTACAGCGTTTTCAAGAGGGTTTTTTTTTTTTTTCTCTTTGCTTCTTCTGTTCCAGAAGTGGTGTTTAAATTCACAAGTGATATTTCTTTTTTTTTTTTTACTTGTTTTTTTTTTTTTAAAGATGTTACTTATTTATTCATGAGAGACCCAGAAAGAGAGAGAGGCAGAGACCCAGGCAGAGGGAGAAGCAGGCTCCATGCAGGGAGCTTGACGTGGGACTTGATCCCAGGACCTGGGGTCACGGCCTGGGCCCAAGGAGACACCTCTCCCCCGCTGTTGAGCCCCCCGGGCGCCCCTAACAAGTGATATCTGAGGATTCAGGTAGTCCCTAGTCCCTAGTCCCTAGAGAGACCCTCGGTGAGCCTGCAGGTGCCCGTGTGCAGGGCCGACCTGGAGCCCGGCGGCCAGGTTCCCGTCTCTAGGGACGTGGCATCAGTTGCTGCCGGGGTGTCTCAGGGTAGGGGCACGTTTGAGTCTTAAGAAAGCAAAGCCAGCCATCGCCTTCCTAAAGTGACGACGTGTTTCTGTGCCCCCTTCTCTCGCCCTTGCAACCGCGGAACAGAATCATGAGTTTGTGGATGAGCAGGTCTTCGAGGAGAGCTGCATGGAAGTGGCGCCCGGCAACCGGCCTTCCAGTCACAGCCCCTCTCTGTCTTCACAACACGGAGTCACCAGCACTTGCTGTTCACGACGACACAAGAAAACCTTCCGCATCCCAAATGCCAACGTGTCAGGAAGCCACCGAGGCAGTGTGCAAGAGCTCAGCACGATCCAGATCAGATGCGTGGAGAGGACCCCGCTGTCGAACAGGTACCCAGGGTGATCCTGCAGGCCCCCTGCTGCTGGGTGTGCTGGGCAATCTTTGGGGCGGTGGGTGGGGGGCAAAGGGCATTTATTTATTTATTTATTTATTTAGTATTTATTTATTTATTTATTTATTTATTTATTTATTTAGACAAATACACCTGAGAAGCACCGTGGCATCTAAATCCTGGTTCCTAGGGTTTAAAATGAGACAGAAACTAATAGGGTAACAAGTAGGAAAGTGGACCTGCTGCGACCCTCCCGGGGTCGGAAGTAGCAGGTGTACAGTATAAAGGGTAGAAAGAAGCTGCGGTGGCCAGGCACGCACGCAGCGCGGCTCCCACCTCTCTACCTCCACCACGTTGGCTTAGGGGAGCAGATACCTTTCTACTAGGGGCCCCAAAGCCTGAGACGATAGCGAGGCAACACCACTCCAGAGACGAATTAGATTGATGCTGACATCATTGGAAAGTGCTCAGCGCCACCTACACAGACACCTTTGATGTAAGAGTGAAAAATAAAACCATGCGTACACGAGTGTCTCAACATATGATTTTGATCATAAAGATATTTGGGGCCACAATGAACACAGAAATCAATCCATTACAAATAAAAATATATAAGTGAAATGCTAAAATTGTTCACCTCTGGTTCCTTCATGGACGATTTAAGTGGGATTTTTCTACTGGGATTTCCCTTTGCTTCTCTTTATTGGTTACTTGTTTTTACCACAAACATGTATGTGTAACAAAAGGTAACAATACAACTGATTAAGAACGATCAGTTTCTGCCAACATAATTTTGCTTTGTCCTTCAAATTAAATAGCTGTGTTTTTATATTAACAGTCTATCAGTCCAGGGCTGCTCCTTTGTTCTCATTCAACAATCTTTGTGAAAAAGCTGGATGAGATTCTGAATTCGGGCTGTGTTGATTTACATAAATCAGATGTCTCTGGGACCAGAATATTAAATTTTGGAACGATGGAAGATTTCTGTTTCCCACATTTTCTACCTCTGCGTTGTTCTCCATCTGTTCCAAAATTAAGTAGAAGGCGGAGAAGTGATCAGAAAGAAAATTTTAGGACATACACATATTGAGTGAGATTTCCATGAAAATAAGGTAATTAGGTTTGAGTAATTAACATCCTAGGTGCACCCTCCTTGTTCCTCTCCCCTTTTCCCTCCAGCCAGATGGAGTATACACCTTGTGTGAAAATACCACGGGGGAAAATCTTGAATTTCTGGTAATGGCTAACTTGGAGAGGGGACGGGGTTCTTAGAACTACTTGTCACTAAGTTGAGAGCTTTAAGGGCATCTTTACCCCTGTGGCCAAAAGAACTGAGACATGTTCTCGGGTCGTTGAGGTACATCCCTTCCGTGAGCATCGCAAAGCTCTCAGGGGTCCCGTCTGAAAACGATCTTACTTTGCCCAACCCAGACTTTCCAAAACCGACCCGAGTCTCTTCCTTGCAGTTTTGTAGAACACACTTTGAGACACACTTGATGGAACCAGCTCGAGGTGCCTTCTAGACACTTACTTAATGCCAGTGACCTGGCTGACGTTCACCTCCACATGTACTAGGCTTGGTCCTTCGTTTTTTGGGGTTTTTTTTTGTTTTGTTTTGGTTTTTTTTTTTGGTTCTTCGTTTTTTAAAAAAAAATCACGGTGACTGTTCTAGAGATACTTAAAACGTTACGGACAAATGTGAAAACACTTTCCTCGGTGGTAGGGAAAACAGGGTTTCCGTAAACAGCTTACTTTTAAAAAAAAATCTCTCTCTTCCTCATCAGCCGGTCCAGTTTAAACGCCAAGATGGAAGAATGTGTTAAACTAAACTGTGAACAACCATATGTGACTACAGCAATAATAAGCATCCCAACACCTCCAGTGACCACCCCGGAAGGAGACGACAGGCCAGAGTCTCCAGAGTACTCAGGAGGCAATATTGTCAGAGTGTCTGCTTTGTAAGACAATTGGAATCAGGTCTAAGAGAACTGGAGCTCTGGCTGGGCAAAGAATCCCATGCGGAAGGAAGAAGACACAATACACGTTTTGCAGATGAGAACAGCAAAGCGAGAAGGTTGGCAGTGAAGTAAAAAAAAAACAAAGCTTCCAAACTTGAGGATGGAAAGGAAACCACCAAATGGCATTTCTGGGCAGAGTTTGACCTGTCATGCAGAGGAAGAGTCTGTGACCCTTTGACTTTGTGAATGAGCACAATGAAATGCCGCCTATCGATGCTTCTTATGATCTGAACTCTTTTTTAATAAAAATAAATAAAACAAATCTTTGAACATAATGTTCCAGTTGAATGCAAAACAAAAAAAAATATGGAAAACATTTTGATAAAAATTTTTCCTGTTAAAACCATGAACATTGGCTATGATGAAGATTATTACGTATTAAAAAAAAAAAAAAGAAACTCCTACGACACATTTGTATTGACTGAAGGAAACCATCATAATGCATGCTAGAATTCTTTGGAGCAGTGATTTCAGTGTCCTTCTGTTGTCTTCAGAATAGGCATGATAAACTATAATTGTAGAAAGGGGGAATTTCTGTGCACTTACAACAAGCTGATTGTTCATGTTCCATGGTGGGCTGTGCAAACAAACTCCTTTTAGAGCTGCGGTATTTCTCATGGGGATGCTCATTAGTAAATCTAACGTGTTCAGATAGTTCAGTATTAATTATCGTTTGACCTTGCACCTAGATACTGTTACAACCGCAATAATTCATTGTACACCTGTTGTATCAGGAATCAGGATTTTTTTGTTGTTGTTGTTGTACCTTCCAGATCTTCATAGATACAGTAAGAGCCACGTTCGTAGAGAAACTTGCGGTGTGGCCGGGTTTTAGAGAACTTTTTAATCCAAGACTATTGTGCCATAAATGTCTTTCGGTAACATTCTCTGGTCCGCTGTACCCCCCCGTGACGGTGCATTATCTGTTCTTGGACTTCTTTAGCGCCTTTCTATTGGGTTTGTCGTCATCAACCGGACTGACGTTTTGTAGTTCAAATGACTTTCCTACTTTTGTAGTCCCCAGCATATTACCTTGTAAGTAGATCGCTATCGTCAATCCCCTTGTCAAAAATTAGGAGAAAGGAGTTGACATCCGTGAATGATCTCTCTAACCTCTTTGCTGTTAGGGAAAAAGCCCAGACACTGGACGTATCGCTATGGGTTTCAGGCAAAGAGTAGGCTGGGATTGATGTCACAAAATCAGTAATCCCAGAACTTCGCTTGATGTATTATTTATTTTACTTTAGATCTTGAATACACTTTGAGAACAACCGATGTGAATTGAAAGGCAGAGATAAACTAGAGTGCTTTACGTAGCAGTATTTGACGAAAGCACGCTTTCCACACCCGTGGAGAAGGCGGCACGAATGTATCTGAGAAAGGTCCCTGTGTCCTGCGAGGAGCGATTTTCTCCACTAAATCAGGACAGGAGTTTGATGATGCAACGTCGATCTCTGTGTACATTTAAGTGAAAAGTCTCTACAGCTTTTCACCTTTGAGATATATCAGCAGACGTGTCTGCGCGTGACAGTGTAAAAAAGTTTTACGTCGAATGAAAAGTTTTGTTCATTCCAAACCACCACTGTAAGAAATAAAGTTTAGCCTCCGTACACGGAAAGAATTAATAATTATCCCTCTACTATAGAAGATTTTAAAAATGCTTATCATAATTTATCATAAAAAGGAATTAATCCAACCATTTTCAAGTAAAGCCAGAGATCCTTGCTTCCCATTTCTAGAATAGCTTCTAGAACAGTGCTGTGCACATGGTAGATCTTAACAAATAATTCGCTGAATAAAAGTAAGATCCTCTCTACTATCTCTAGGGAAGAACTGGCTTCATTTCTAGTACGTCTTTTAAAAAGTTACTAATCTTCCTGGAGCGTGGATATTAACAATTATATTAACACCTGCCTCATGTCACTTTATGCTTCTAGAGCAAATATAGTGAAACTTCTGTGATGGCATTTGTTGAAAAACTTTTTAAAAAGTAGACTAAGGAAACCGCAGTCGGGAATACTTAGGTCTTCTGATTCCCAATGAAAAGTTCTATTTTCATGTTCTTAATACTACATTAAAAAAAAAAAAAAGCAGTTAGGCTATTTTAGTTGACAGTTCTGCCTCCTTTTCGACTTCTCATTTATCCCAAACTCTTAATTTCTTTAGATTTTTGGAAAAGAAAAAAAAAAACTTTTTGGTGTTTTAGGTGATTTAAAAAATATACTGTGTTGGTGGTGAATGACTATTGATGACTGTGTTAAGTGCATCTGTATTGTAAGTGAAATGTAATTATTTCTGTGTACCATATGGAGTAACCGAGGTCATTGTTTTTGACAATTTTGTTTGAAATTCATATATCTTATTTCAAAGGATAGCATAATATCTGCATTATGCTGGAAAAAAAAATAGACCTTTGGAGAATACTTAAATAAAACATGTGCATGCTTGAACAGGACCACGTGGTTGACCGTTGCTCTTTTTTTCCTGGGCTTCCTTCCTTTCCAAGATCTAGGACGTGCCGCACCCGTACTTGGGAGAACCTTGTAACATGTAGGAACTCAAAGAACCCGTTGATTGTGAGTAACACCTAAATCTCGTCTAAATCAGTAGAGGCAGTAGATTGCTGCCCACAAAGGGGATTTAGGAGGAGACGTTTTAAAGGAACAGTTTAATACTGTTTAATGATGAAAGAGTGCCCACTGCTTCAGATGATCCTTTTTGGAAATACCTTGGTACCTACAACTCTGTAGCTACTACCTAATTCAAGTAAATCTTACAAGGTCTTGTTGGTCACCGCCCCCCCCCCCAAAAAAAAAGTAGGATGGTTACAATCAGTTGTTTTTGTTTGTGCGATACTTTTAGGTGGGGTGCTCTCTGCAGTGTGTCTAGACCCGGTCTATGAGCCGGACCCCCACCTGCTGCGTGCCTCTTGGACGGCGTGGGCAGAGAGGCTGGCGCCTGAGCCTCATATACCTCCTGTCCAGCAAACGAGCTCCGAGGCGAGGACGTTGGCCAGAGCTCCGTCAGAATCTCAAAGATTCTTTTCTAGTTGGGGAAACAAGGTGGTGTATTTCTCTAGCTCTAGGTATGCGTATATATGTACATTTACATGTATTTATTCTGAGACACATACCTAGATTTTTATTCTTTTATAAAAAAAAAAAAAGTTCATCTGATGGTTTCTCTTTAGTAGGAAACAAAAAGCCAGGAAAAGTTTAAAGCTTATTAGAAAAGGGAGAAACACAGAGTAAATCATTTAGTTCCAAGAGAGATTTCAAAGAGCGATCACTGGTGTTCCTCTTGGTGGACAGTCTCCTTTTTTTTTTTTTTTCCTTGTTAATTCTTTTCCTTTAGAGTCCTTGATTTATTGAGATGCCCATCCTGCGTTGAAAAGGTCTAACACATCTCCCTATTCCTTCAGCCGAGTGACACCATTGGCTTGGAAATAGCCTCCAGGGAGTTCTATCACCGGCTGCTGGCACCATTACTCAACAGAATAAAAAGGATTCTTGATATCAAATACATGACTCCTCAGAGCTTCATAAGGAAGGCATCTCCTCTTCCCCGGAGTGCTATTAGGTGTTTGTTTTATTAACTCACAGGTACAAAAATGGTTATTGCTCTGCACTGCGTAGATTTCATCAGAATTTTCAACACGCCTGCATAGGCACACGGCACTTCCTGGGAAAAGAGGAGCCTACGTTGGCTATACATCACCTGGGCGTGTTTGGGGCAGTAAAACACTCGTGAAAGAGTCAGATGTTTTACTTTTCAGAAATTATTACTTTTCAACAGCACATTTGCTTAAGACAATTATAAAATATATTTATTGCAAAAAGCTTTTAGTGGGAGTGATATTACATCCATACTTTCTAATTCTCTGTTCTTTACTGTCCACTTTACCTTTTCCCAGCTTTCTCTTCAAACACTAATCATTCTTTTGCTAGATCATTCTCTCCCTTTCCCTAATCATCTTTCCCTCTTTTTTTTTTTTAAACTTTTATTTGTTTTGGTTTTTTTTAAATATTTTATTTATTTATTTATTTATGATAGACATAGAGAGAGAGAGAGAGGCAGAGACACAGGCAGAGGGAGAAGCAGGCTCCATGCAGGGAGCCTGACGCGGGACTCGATCCCGGGTCTCCAGGTTCACGCCCTGGGCCAAAGGCAGGCGCCAAACCGCTGAGCCTCCCAGGGATCCCCTCTTTCCCTCTTTTTTACATGGAAATCCACTAGGTAACTACTGTCCATTCTACATATAATTCAAATTCTTGAGTGCATTGAATGGGCCAGACACTGTGATAGGTGTCGGAGAGACGGAGCTCAAACATCCAAACCAAATCCTCCTCAAGGAGTTACATGCTGGAAAATAGCTTGGCCTCTGCTGTACACTGTTATTCATAATCTTACACTACAAGTATTTTTCTTTCTGCCACATTAACAGTCATTTTTCTACCTCAATCTCCTGAAACGTGTTTTCAACAGAGGCTACATCGAGGTGGTATTCTTAAAAGGACTTTTTAAAACCCTCGCATCGGGGGATCCCTGGGTGGCGCAGCGGTTTGGCACCTGCCTTTGGCCCAGGGCGCGATCCTGGAGACCCGGGATCGAATCCCACATCGGGCTCCCGGTGCATGGAGCCTGCTTCTCCCTCTGCCTGTGTCTCTGCCTCTCTCTCTCTCTCTCTCTCTCTCTCTCTCTGTGACTATCATAAATAAATAAAAATAAATTTATAAAAAAAAAAAAAAACCCTCGCATCGTATGATTAAAGTCCTCTTTCCGTAGGCCAGGGTCTTCCCTCTGTGGGGGTGTAAGGGAAGGGCAGATGAATCCCTACCTCCCTGCTTGGAAAAAGATCAGGTAGTAAGACAAGGCAAGATAAAACAGGGAAGGAAGCAGAAAATTGACATTTACATTTTGAATGTGGTAAAAAACTAGGCTTCCCCAAGTTTCCACTCTGTCCTTCCCACCATGGTTTCAGGGGATAGAAAAGAAAGCCGCTAAAATAGTTTTGCAGAAAGAGTATACATAAGCCTGCTGCGAATCCTGTCGCCCCACGTCAAAGCTGTTCATCTGATTGATCCCATTGTACTATCTGAAAGATACTCGGACGGCAGAGCAGTAAGGGTAGAAAGAAGGGTGAGTGCGTAGTCAGCAGCACTCGCCAGAGTGCGGGCCCACGTGGCCTGTGTCTTTTCCAAGGGATGGGGCTGGCCAGCCCAGGGTATTGAAAGGTGGGAACCAACGATGGGGAGAGAGACACGGAGAAACCCCAGAGCAAAGACGGAGGGTGTTGACAGGGCTGCCGGGTGCTCGAGCGTCATCCTTGGGCTCTGATTCTACGTTCGACCCTCTTGACTTCGATCAAGTTGGCATAGTCCTGGACCTTGGGTAGATGATTTTCCCATAACAGAGTGAATTATGTGCCAGAACATCCATTATCGGGGCACCCGGGTGGCACGGTAGACTAAGCGTCTGACTCTTGGTTTCGGCTCAGGTCGTGATCTTGGGGTCATGAGACCGAGCCCCACATCAGGCTCTGCGCTCAGCACAGCGTCTGCTTGAGATTCCCTCTCCCTCGGCCTCTGCCCCTCCCACTTGTGCTCTTTCTGTCTCTCTCTCTCTCTCTCTCTCTAATAAATAAATAAATATTTTTCAAAGACAGCAGAACATCCATTATCTCCTGCTTGCTCCCCTTTTTGAACAAAGCCTGTGAATATTTTCAAGGTTGCTGCTCAGGGCTGTAGTGCTCGTAATGGAACAGAGATATTCTGGAATTAATGTCAATAACCGCAATTCCCACCCTTCATTATTTCTGTGTCTTCCTCAGATTCTTGCGAAACTTCCAGGGGGTGGCGGTGGGGTGCCTATTGACATTTAATGCCATGTGCAAACTAAGGTGCAGAGACTTAGGTAGGCAAAAAAACTGCACGAGTCAGTATCCCAAATTAATATGAGACAAGTTAAAATATCCTTGGAGTTCCACATTCTCTCAAAGAATTCCAAAAATTTTCTCTAGGTCCTTGATATTTTTTTTTATTTGCTCCTAATAAAATAGAGAGCTTCAATAAAGGTGTAAACACCGACATTTGATTTATATAGAACTGTAGAAAATTTAATGTACCTTTTAAAATGGTACTTGGGATATAACTACTTCTCATAAAACTTCTTCTTTGGGCTTCATCGTTTGCTTGTTTTATGCTCCAAAATAACAGCGGGCTATTAATAATATCTCTTTACCTTCCACCTCAATCTTTCCTACTTCTCAACAGGTAAATGTGTTAGTCATCATAAGTATTAACATTGTGTCCAAAACTCCTTTTCCGTGGAAACTTAGTTTGAAACTATGATTAAAAAGAAATGTATAGAAAATTTAATATTATGAAGGTTTATCACTGTCAAATCCTAGTGAAGATGATAAGGGTCGAAATTCTCATGTCTGCTTGTTTTTTTTTTTTTTTTCCAAAGTAGGAATATGCAGCAGGTAGACCCTAATATAAAAAACCAGACTATATTTTGGAAAAGGAGACACCTAGATATACTATGAGATGGCTCCAGTAGTATCTAAAATGAAAAGCTTTTTCCATCCAAGGATGGGGGGACCCACTAACGAGAGACTAAAAGACATGGAGCCGTTTGTGACTAGAGGCATTTGAAACCACGTGCTGTTTGGGAGATGCAGAGTTTGGAAAGACCAGACACGTCAGACGCCACGTCTGCTTCCTTGGCTGCTCACCGAGTGTTCCCCTCCCTGGTCAACATTGTGAGAAGGCAGTTTGACTAGTCCGCATTTATTTTCTATTAGACGTGGGTTAGGAGTTTTGTAGGCCTATCTGAAATTAATCCACGTGACCTCCCTCATCACCTGGAGCCTCAAATCATAATAAGTATCTGAACGTACATTTAGACTGAATGCTAGGATAATTGCAATAAACCCAAAGTCCGTTACAAAGTGAGAATCTAAATGCCTCCAGTGTACGTGTCTGAGTATCTCTGATTCCAATTAAATATATTTCCGTAATAATTCCTGACTCTAGGCAAGATTTAAAGGCAAATGAACTTCAAAATTATGATTGTTGATTTGTAACGGCCCAGGTTGCCCTTCCTCGTAACAGAGACTAGGTCTGATGCCCAACCCGTATCATAGGAGCAGAGCCACCCAACGGGCTCCTACGGGAGAAAAGAGCCAAACAAATAGCTGCATGGAAGCATCTAGGGCATCTTTCCTGATAGAGATATGTAAGAGGTGCTGTGGAAAGAGAAGTTCTGAAGAAATGTCTTGTGTGTGCATTTCTATGTTTAATCATAGATCACCATGTAATTTGTGTAGTGGTTCTGTTACGAAATCTCTCTTATGTCTCAGATAAAAGTCAGGACGGAGGTGTGAGAGGGCAGGGCCCACACTCGCGCTGGAACAGGCACAATGTACAATTCCGTTTCTTTCCCTACCGGATGAAATAATAGTATTTTAAGGAAATTTTGGAAAGCATTCTTTCTTGCCAGTAATCATTGTATCTTGGGTGCATTGTTGTTGTTTTTTCCCTCTGTGGATCGTAGAAACTCATCATGTAGCTATGTCTAGGCTTTTAAATGAATCTTCCTGAAAAGGTGGATCAAAAATAGTATTCTCAGGATCACCGAACAGCATCAGCTTTGCTTTGAAGTTGGGGTGTGAGCGCCCGGAGGTGCCTGATGGCACGGGGACGGGCGGGGCCCAGGAACCGGCGGACCACGGCGGGTCGTGCGGGGTCACTTGTACCTAAAGTGGTGGATGGCCTTCCGGAAAATGTGCTCCATTTCTTCTCCAAGTCTCCTTTAAATTGGGAGGTGATTGTATCTGTTAGTGGAAACGTGGAAAACCATCCGGTTTTGTTGCCTGAAGGTAAAGGACAGCAGAGACCTGGAGTTCTGGGGGAGCCCTGGGCTGCTAGGGACCAACCCCGCCTCGCCGGCCACCCAGGCCCTCCCTGCGCTTGGGGACCCTCTGCCCTCAGGGGACCCTGCGCCCTCCGTGGGCACCGCACCACCCGGGGGAGGCCCCAGGTCCCAGGGCCCCGGCTCCACCCCGGCAAGGTGCAGCTGCCCAGGTGCTGCGAGCCCGTGAGCCCCCAGGTCAAGGCCGCAGCTGCAGACGGCGCAGACTTGGGGCGCCCGGCACCAGGTCGGGCCTCGTGGCTCCCCCGGACCAAGCAGCTCCGTCTGCCCTTCACAGCTCGCGGCTCAGCGCCGGGTAAGGACGCACGGAGGGAAAGGGGGAGACGTGCCCGTGCACATCCACACCCCACATGCTCGTGCACATCTACACCCCACATGTCTGTGCATTTCCGCCCCCAACAGTCTCCCGTTCGTCGACACTAACATGCACTCGGGCCCCATCTGAGCGCGGGACACCGCCCTGCACTTCACTTACAGGCGAGACGTTGAGGAACATCGTGTGACTGGCCTATATTTCTATTACTGCGTTTTCATCACTGAGGTGACAAATACGACCGCTGTCGTCATAGCTTTTGGGTCTCTTTGAAAAGTGGAGCGTGAGGCTAGCCAGGACCCAGCTGGCACACTGGGCGCAAGGGCCCTGTGGGAATGGGGGGTGCTCCTGAAGGGGTCACGCGCAGGTCCCGGGACAGACCCAAGTTCAGAAAAGGTCTGTGCAAGGAAGGGGCACCTCTGGGGGCCAAGGGAGAGGGGGCATTACCCAAGGGGGAGACCAACCTCCCTAGGCGCTGCGCCGCGGTCCACAAGTTAGAGGAGCTCGTGGGCCTCTTAAGCCCCACGGGCAGGCGGGGGGGCGCGATGGGCACAAGTGGGGCGACCCCGCGCCCTCGCTCCAGCCGGAGCCCACGAAGACTTCTGGGCAGAGCGTGCTTTTTAGAGGTCACCTCAGTTGCTTGATGCGGGAGGATGCGACGGAGAAAAGGCAGGAAAGGAAGCCGCGAGCCTGATGAGCAAACCCTTTGGGTGACTCACGGGAGTGAGGAGGGATGGCCTGGGAGGAGGGGTGACTTAGGGAGCGGGCTGGAGCTGAGGCCGAGGCCACACACTTACCTGCCTGTGCAGAGACCCATCGGCTTGTGCAGACACCTACCTGCCTGTGCAGAGACCTACCTGCCTGTGACTTAGGGAGCGGGCTGGAGCTGAGGCCGAGGAGGCCGGGGTCACTGAGCGTGGCATGAGCAGATCCTCGCAACGCAGTCGATTTCTGATTCGGGAAGGTGAGCCGAGGACAGTGTCATCTGCCAAGATGGTCAGGAGCTCTGCTCAACGTGCCCGTGAATCGTCTGAGAGGAGTGGGAGAAAAAATAACAAAATGAAGAAGAATTAGTAAATATTTATTAAATGCTGACTACAGGCCAGACGCAGTTTTTGAGTACTTTAAGTGTATTACTTCATTTATCACCGAAAAACCCCGTGGGCTCAATACGTGGCTTCTCTGGTTTATAAAGAAGCAGAGGCCTGTGAAATGTGGCACAACGTACACAGGGTCACCCGGCAAATGAGTTGCAAAATTGGCATTGAACCCCAGAAATCGATGCCAAAGCCTGGAAGCTTAACATCCAGGGACCTCCAGCTCAGGGAAGCTGTTTGGCCCCATCTGCTTCTCAATTATGGTGGCCCTGCTTGTGCAGACACCCACCTGCTGTGCAGAGACCCACCTGCCTATGCAGAGACCCACAAGCTTGTGCAGACACCTACCTGCCTGTGCAGAAACTTACCTGCCTGTGCAGAGACCTACCTGCCTATGCAGAGACCTACCTGCCTATGCAGACACCTACCTGCCTGTGCAGACACCTACCTGCCTGTGCACAGACCTACCTGCCTGTGCAGAGACCCACCTGCCTATGCAGAGACACACCTGCCTATGCAGAGACCCACCTGCTTGTGCAGACACCTACCTGCCTGTGCAGAAACTTACCTGCCTGTGCAAAGACCCATCTGCCTATGCAGAGACCCACTTGCCTGTGCAGACACCTACCTGCCTGTGCAGAGACTTACCTGCCTGTGCAGAGACCCACCTGCCTATGCAGACACCTACCTGCCTGTGCAGACACCCACCTGCTGTGCAGAGACCCACCTGCCTATGCAGAGACCTACCTGCTTATGCAGAGACCCACCTGCCCGTGCAGAGACCCACCTGCCCGTGCAGAGACCCACCTGCCTGTGCAGACACCGACCGGCCTGTGCAGACTATTACCTGCCTGTGCAGAGACCCACCTGCCTATGCAGAGACCCATCGGCTTGTGCAGACACCTACCTGCCTGTGCAGAGACTTACCTGCCTGTGCAGAGACCCATCTGCCTGTGCAGAGACCCACCTGCCTGTGCAGACACCTATCTGCTTATGCAGAGACCCACTTGCCTGTGCAGACACCTACCTGCTGTGCAGACACTTACCTGCCTGTACAGAGACCTACCTGCCTATGCAGAGACCCATCTGCTTGTGCAGACACCTACCTGCCTGTGCAGACACCTACCTGCCTATACAGAGAAACACCTGCCTGTGCAGATACCTACCTGCCTGTGCAGACACTTACCTGCCTGTGCAGAGACCTACCTGCCTGTGCAGACACCTACCTGCCTGTGCAGAGACCCACCTGCTTGTGCAGAGACCCGCCTGCTTGTGCAGAGACCCACTTGCCTTTGCAGAGACCCACCTGCCTGTGTAGAGACCCACCTCCCTGTGCAGAGATCTACCTACTTGTGCAGAGACCCACTTGCCTGTGCAGAGACCTACTTGCCTGTGCAGAGACCCACCTGCTGTGCAGAGACCCACCTGCCTATGCAGAGACCTACCTGCTTATGCAGAGACCCACCTGCCCGTGCAGAGACCCACCTGCCCGTGCAGAGACCCACCTGCCTGTGCAGAGACACATATGCTTGTGCAGAGACCCACCTGCCTGTGCAGACACCTACCACAGCAGGTAGCCAAGCCCCCCGCCTGCAGACATGCGTGTGCATAGACTCAGGCTCACAGTAACACGATGAGACACATGTACATCAGACTAGCCCACGCAGTGTGCACATCCACACGCACACAGTGCAGATACACCTGCGCACACACACAACGGAGATGCACCTGTGCACATGCTATGTATTAAGCAGCAGGCATTTTCTTTCCAGGGAATAGATCTTTATTAATAGCACTCATAGGCCATCTCTATCGGCTTTGCGTTCAGTAACTCAGAGCTCCTGACGCACTGGTGTGCCCACGTAGTGATCCCAATCCTCCTCATTATGTTTTGTTTGGCGCGGGGGTGGGGGGTGACTTTTTCTATAGAATGTGCACAAATGGCGAGTCTCGGTCACTTCTATAGTGATACTTCTGACCCCGGGTGTTCTGTTCAATTGTTTCCCATTATTACTACTCAAATATACGTTCTAATTTTTTAGTGACAATTGAAATAAGATTTAAATTCCAGTTAGCCCCTCCCCCGCCCCAATGGTGTAGATGGTATGTGTGAGAGCGCGTGATTGGTGTGGCTGGCCCGTGGGCACGGACAATACCAAGTCAGAGCAAAGAGTTGGGGTCTGTTATTCTCAGTGACTAGAAAGCAAATAGATTCATTCTTCTGCATGTGGCTGTCCCAATGTTCCCAGCACCATCTATTGAAGAGACTTTCTTCCAGTGGATAGTCTTTCCTCCTTTGTCGAATATTAGTTGACCATAAAGTTGAGGTCCCACTTCTGGGTTCCCTATTCTGTTCCATTGATCTTTGTGTCTGTTTTTGTGCCAGGACCACACTGTCTTGATGACCACAGCTTTGTAGTCCAACCTGAAATCTGGCATTGTGATGCCCCCAGCTATGGTTTTCTTTTTTAAAATTCCCCTGGCTATTCGGGGTCTTTTCTGATTCCACAAAAATCTTAAGATAATTTGTTCCAACTCTCTGAAGAAAGTCCATGGTATTTTGATAGGGATTGCATTAAACGTGTACATTGCCCTGGGTAACATGGACATTTTCACAATATTAATTCTGCCAATCCATGAGCATGGAATATTTTTCCATCTCTTTGTGTCTTCCTCAATTTCTTTCAGAAGTGTTCTACAGTTTTTAGGGTATAGATCCTTTACCTCTTTGGTTAGGTTTATTCCTGGGTATCTTATGCTTTTGGGTGCAATTGTAAATGGGATTGACTCCTTAATTTCTCTTTCTTCAGTCTCATTGTTAGTGTATAGAAATGCCACTGACTTCTGGGCATTGATTTTGTATCCTGCCACGCTACCAAATTGCTGTATGAGTTCTAGCAATCTTGGGGTGGAGGCTTTTGGGTTTTCTATGTACAGTATCATGTCATCGGCGAAGAGGGAGAGTTTGACTTCTTCTTTGCTAGTTTGAAAGATCTTAATGTGAGACAAGAGTCCATCAAAATCCTAGAGGAGAACACAGGCAACACCCTGTTTGAACTTGGCCACAGTAACTTCTTGCAAGATACATCCATGAAGGCAAGAGAAACAAGCAAAACTGAACTATTGGGACTTCATCAAGATAAGAAGCTTTTGCACAGCAAAGGACACAGTCAACAAAACTAAAAGACAACCTACAGAATGGGAGAGGATATTTGCAAACGACATATCAGATAAAGGGCTAGTTTCCCAGATCTGTAAAGAACTTATTAAACTCAACACCAAAGAAACCAACAATCCAATCATGAAATGGGCAAAAGACATGAAGAGAAATCTCACAGAAGAAGACATGGACATGGCCAACAAGCACATGAGAAAATGCTCTGAATCACTTGCCATCAGGGAAATACAAATCAAAACCACAATGAGATCCCACCTCACACCAGTGAGAATGGGGAAAACTAACAAGGCAGGAAACCACAAATGTTGGAGAGGATGCGGAGAAAAGGGAACCCTCTTACACTGTTGGTGGGAATGTGAACTGGTGCAGCCACTCTGGAAAACTGTGTGGAGGTTCCTCAAAGAGTTAAAAATAGACCTGGCCTACGACCCAGCAATTGCCCAGATGGGGATTTACCCCAAAGATACAGATGCAGTGAAACGCCGGGACACCTGCACCCCGATGTTTCTAGCAGCAATGTCCACAATAGCCAAACTGTGGAAGGAGCCTCGGTGTCCATCGACAGATGATGGATGGAGAAGCTGTGGTCTGTGTATACAGTGGAATATTCCTCAGCCATTAGAAATGACAAATACCCACCATTTGCTTCGACGTGGATGGACCTGGAGGGTATTATGCTGAGTGAAGTAAGTCAATCGGAGAAGGACAAACATTATATGGTCTCATTCATTTGGGGAATATAAATAATAGTGAAAGGGAATAAAGGGGAAAAGAGAGAAAATGTGTGGGAAATATCAGAAAGGGAGACAGAACAGGAGAGACTCCTAACTCTGGGAAACGAACTAGGGGTGGTGGAAGAGGAGGAGGGTGGGGGGTGGGGGTGACTGGGTGACGGGCACTGAGGGGGGCACTTCACGGGATGAGCACTGGGTGTTATTCTATATGTTGGCAAGTTGAACACCAATAAAAACAAATTAAATAAATAAAATAAATAAAATAAAATAAATAAATAAATAAAATAAATTAAAAAATGCTATTTTTATTTTATAAAAATAAAAAAAAAATAAAAATAAAAATAGAAACAAAGAGGCTTAAACGGAGGAGTAACAGGAACTGATTTTGCTCCAACTGCCCCCCCCCCAGGTGTTCAGCAGAGAACACTTACTGGGACCAAAGAAGAAGTGAGAGCAGACACACCCCACACAACAAACCATTAAGGGGAGAGTGGACTGGGCCAGAACAGCGGGACCAAGAAAGTCTGGGAGGTGCAGGAAAGGTGACAAAGGAAGTGCCGGCAGGACCTGCTGGGGGACGACACGGAAGCCACGGAGGAGCTTAGACAACGGGGGGACTTCCTGAGAAAGGGAGGCCGGGAGAGAAGTGGGGGCTCCAGCTCCCCCGGCCAGCGAACATTTCAGTGCATGTGACCTCCGTGGGGTGCCCAGGGGCAGCGGGGTGCCCAGGAGGAGCAGTGGGGTGCCCAAGAGCAGCGGTACATGCCCAGGAGGAGGAATGGGGTACCCAGAAGCGGCAGGGTGCCCAGGGGAGGCAGGGTGCCCAGGAGGAGGTGGGGTACCCAGGGGAGGCAGGGTGCCCAGGAGGAGTGAGGTGCCCAGGAGGAGCAGGGTGCCCAGGAGAGGCAGGGTGCCAGTGGAGGCGGGGTGCTCCGGAGGAGTGGGGTGCCCAGGGGAGGCGGGGTGCCCAGAGGAGGCAGGGTGCCCAGGAGGAGCAAGGTGCCCAGGAGAGGCAGGGTGCCCAGAGAAGGCGGGATCCCAGGGGAGTCAGGTGCTCAAGGGAGGCAGGGTGCCCAGGAGGAGCAAGGTGCCCAGGAGAGGAGGGGTGCCAAGGGGAAGCGGGTGCCCAGGGGAGGCGGGGTGCCAAGGGGAGGCGGGGTGCACAGGGGTGGCGACTAAAAACCCTAGGTAGTGGGGAGGGTCAAGTCCTCACACAAGTATAAGGGGTGCGAAGATAAAGAGGGTGCACAAAGCTCGACAGCATGGGATGTCAGCAGGCGGGTGTGCACACGGAGAAGCAGCATCTACAGGGACCTGGCGGGTGAGCGTGCACACGGAGAAGCACCCTCCGTGGGGACCCGGGCGCCCCGCCACCTCGGCAGAGAGGAGGGACAGGAAGGAGGGAGAACTCGGCCGAAGGCTGAGCCAGGGGCGCCGGGCCCCCAGCTGCCATCGGGACCCGGCAGAGAATCCGAGGTGTTTGGAGGCACCGAGCTTTGGGGTCACAGGTGCCGCAGCAGCGGGCGACCAATCCCTGGCCCGGAGGGGACAAGTGCTGTGGAACCGTGTCTATTAAGTTCCCCTCTGATGTTTTTCTCATTTTATCTCTAAGGGGAAAAAAAAAAAAAAACCCGACCTGCTCGTGTGTTTGGAGAGACCAGAACCGGTGTCCTCACTTCTGCACCAAGAGGCGAGCATGTGTGGCACGAACCCGCGGGTGGGGAACGTCGTCCGAATGCGGCCGTTTTGGCCTAAGAACCGCCAACTCCGTCGGGCTGGTCTCTGGGGGTCAGTGTCAACGTGCCGTGGATTTTGCAAAGTGCCCTCCAAAGAATCACTTTGGAGCCTCCTCGGCACCCCGCCGTTGCAGGGCTGAGCCCAGGACACACGGAGGGTCCGGGGGTGACGAGTGGCTGGTGCCTGCAGAAAGGAGCAGCTCGGCCTCGCCCTGCACCTGCACCTGCACCTGCACCTGCACCTGTCGGCGGGGCCGCGGAGGTGTAGCCAGGCCTTTTGGTTTGGTTTTTATTTATTTGAGAGAAAGAGGATGAGTGGTGGTGGGTGGGGGGGTGGCAAGGGAGACGCAGAGTCCCTGTGGGCAGGGGGCCCGGGGGGCCTGGCCCGGGGACTGAGCAGAGGGCAGGTGCCCGCGGACAAGGCACCAGGTGCCCCTGCACCCAGGCCTCGAGCCTCACCGTCTGCGTCTCTGAAACGAACTGCTGCCGCCTCACAGGACGGTCAGGGGCAGTGACACTCGTGCAAAGGCGCCCCTTTAACGCCGAGGCTTGAGGTTGACCGCGGGCCACCCCTGTCCACTCCCCACTCGTGGGGGCTCCCGGAACAGCTGGAGAGAGGCTGGGGCCCCGCGTGCTCCTGCCTGCGGGTGGGTGTGCCCTGTGGAGCTGGGCCCTGGAGCCGAGCCGCCGGCTGCCCACGTGTCCCCACGGCCTCCTCCCGGTCAGCCGCCGGGATCCTCAGGGACTTGTTCCTTCTACTCTTCCATCCTGCGTGGCGGGAGCTTTTCTACGTGCATCAAAGACCCGGAACATCTCAGGGAATAGATTCCAAGTGAGCGTGGCTGACACCTTAGGCCTCAGGCTCTACGCTCCGTCTCTGCGTTGAGACCCTTAAAGAGACCCGGGCTGCGCGGGCGGCCGGCGGCAGGCGACCTGGGCCTGGACGAGTCCCTACAGGTGAAACGTGTGTGCTCCTGGCTGGGTATTAGGACAACTGCGCCCGGACTTCATTGTCCCTCCTCCTCCTCCTCCTCCTCCTTTCTTCTCCTCCTCCTCCTCCTCCTCCTTCTTTTTCTCCTCCTCCCCCTCCTTCTCCTCCTTCTTCTTTCTTCTTCTCCTTTTCCTCCTCCTCCTCCTCCTGCTCTTCTTCTTCTTCTTCTTCTTCTTCTTCTTCTTCGCTTTCTCCTTTTCTTTTCTTTTTTATTTTATTTTCTTTTCTTTCTCCTCCTCCTCCTCCTCCTTCTCTTCTTCTTCTTCTTCTTCCTCTACCTCTGCTGCTGCTGCTTTCTCCTCCTCTTTTCTTTTCTTTCCTCCTCCTCCTCCTCCTCCTTCTTCTTCTCCTTCTCCTCCTCCTCCTTCTTTTTCTCCTCCTCCACCTCCTCCTCCTCCCCCTTCCTCCTCCTCCTCCTCCTCCTTCTTCTTTTTCTTGTTCTTGTTCTTCTTCTCCTCCTCCTCCTCCTTCTTTTTCTTGTTCTTGTTCTTCTTCTTCTCCTCCTCCTCCTCCTTCTTCTTTCTTCTTTCTTCTTCTTCTTCTTCTTCTTCTTCTTCTTCTTCTTCTTCTTCTTCTTCTTTCTTCTTCTCTTCTTCTCCTCCCCCTCCTTCTCCTCCTCCTCCTCCTCCTTCTTTCTCCTCCTCCTCCTCCTCCTCCTCCTCCTTCTTCTTCTTCTTCTTCTTCTTCTTCTTCTTCTTCTTCTTCTTCTTCTTCTCTTTCTTCTTCTTCTCCTTTCCTAACCTTTAACATAAAGGAGAAGGGCATTCATAGGGGAAACTGCTGGTCTCCAGGAATAAATGAATAAAACCACCATAGTGATGAGATGGATCTACCTAACTAGTCAAAGAAAAACGCAGAACTGGCATCTCTTCACAAAAAAAAATTCAAGTTAGAACATAAGTTTCGTCTATTTTTGTTTTTATCTTCTTAGAAGTTAATCTTTTTAAAAGATTTTATTTATTTATTCATGAGAGACACAGAGAGAGAGAGAGGCAGAGACACAGACAGAGGGAGAAGCAGGCTCCCTGCAGGGAGACCAATGTGGGACTCGATCCCAGGACCCCGGGATCGCGCCCTGAGCCCAAGGTGGACACTCAACCACTGAGCAACTTCTGTTGCTTCTGGGTGCCCCAGAAGCTAATTTTTTGTAGTCAATTCTTCTAAAGAGCCTTTATTATAAGAATCACTTTTCTGAACTTTAGCAAATGTTCTGCAATGCGATCTGTACTACAAAACATACTTGCTCACAACCGTTGGCTTCATCTCCATTGTTTGAGATGCTAAAATCTTTATTACGAAATATTTTGAGGATGCTAAAAAGTAGGAAAAATAAACAAACGCTACATTCTCACCACCGACACCCAACAAACGTGACTTGTTTGTTTCAGATATTTCTATTATTTTTAAGAAAACAAGAGTTAAGATGGCAGGCGAAGCTTTCCAGGTTCTAACCCCCTTCCAGCCCCTCCGTGCACAAAGCCGACAGCCTTAGGTTTGTGTGTTAGCCTGTCCATTCATGCTCTGGTGATTATTCTATATATGTGCATCCACACTAAGTGGAGCGGAGATTCCAGAAAGTCTTCAGTTTATCATAGACGAAGGGGTTGTAAGGTGGGGACAGGAATTAGGAATGCTTTTACCAGGTGCGACCCCTCACCCGGCCGATAACTCCGTCTTAAGGAAGTTCCTGGAAAACACTACGGTGACCCAGGCACTGAGCCTACGCGGGTGACGAAGGGACCTACACCCTGGGAGGCCCGGGGGCTTCAAGGCCACGGTGACCCTGAGCGACGCCGCACGGGCAGCAGCAGCATGAGGGCCGCGAGCAAGGCTTTCGGCCCGGCGATCTGTGCCCGAGCCAAGGTCACCGTGGTCCTCAGGGAAGTGTGTGCGGAGAGTTGGCGCACCAAGAAGTAACGATCGTCTTTAATTCTCATGACCAGTCTTGACTTTAGTTGACTCTGGAGTCCCGACGTGTCACCCAGCGCCCATGCTTGAGCCGGGTTGTAGACAGGCGCCCTTTCGGTGAGGGAGGACCAGCACCCCGGGACGATGCTCCCGCCAGAAGCTCACGCTGACCGGCGTGGCCGCGTGCTGGGGGGTCGCCCTCGGATGTTGCAGGGATTGGGGGGCCAGGCAGGAGCTCACGCGGGTTCAGGAGTCAGAGCGGGGGCCTGGGAGGTCGCTGAGCTGCGTTCCAGGGTGCCCGGAGGCCACAGGCCCGCCGCGGGAAGCAGGGCTGGCCCCGCGGGGCTGTTGCGGTGGCTGGGGCGGGCCTGCCACTCACTTGGGTCTCGGCCACAGCTTCTGGGGGCAACTGGGTCACCCCACGATGGGCCGTGTCCCCATGTCAGCTCTTTGGCCTCTAGACTGAGGACAACACGGCGGGAAGGGTGAAAGGAAGTTGGCTGTGATGGGCCTCCCTTCGAAAATAGAGAAATCCCCCAATTTCAGAGACGGGGTGGGTGTCTTGTCACCTGTCCCGGCTGGTTCGCCTGCCGGGTCTGCGCCAGGGACAGGTGATCTCGTTCAACTACATGGGCTATCGTAGAAGCCACTCAGTGGTATCACCTCAGTGCATGTGGTCACAGGAGGGTCCCCAGCCGCCCCCCAGGACTGGCAGGTGCTTTTCCTCTGGCCGGTTGGCCAGGCCACCCGAGCCACGTGCCTCCCTGTCCCCTGCATCAGCCAGCTGCCTCGGAGCCTATGCCCCTGCAGGGTCCCCCCCGGCAGGGGCCTGGACCGTCTCACTGTCCCAGCCCCCAGGCGATGCTGGCCGCCCCGGGGATGACATGTATGGGGTACGGTGGCCATGTGTGACACCTTGTCCTCAGCCTGCACTCTCACGCTCCGGGCTCGTCCCTTTACCCCATAAAGAGAAGGAAAGTGACACCCCAACTTCCCCTAAATCACTTCTCCTACAGGGCGTGCTCGCTGTCCCTGACTCCTCTGGCCGTTCCCGGCCCGTCAGCTCCCCGGCCCTGCCTCTGACACGCACACGACCGAAGCTGCACGCGCTCATCGGCCCCCGTCGTGCAACGCACAACCACTCTGCGCCGGGCCCCGCGAGCCAAGCGGTGGGTGTGCACGCTGACACACGGCTGCGGCAGCACACGAAGGCTCCCGCCGGGCCCACGGGGCAGCTCCCACAGGGACTTCAGAAGCGCTGCAGGGACACGGGACAACGCCAGCCTCAGACCTCTACCCCGGGTCGGAGCTTGTCCTTCAGATCCCCGCAGTGTCCCCTCTGGGCCGTGACACGCGCGCCCTCCGATCCAGAGCCACAGCTTTCGTTACAGCATCTCTGCTCTGCAGGCGCCTCTTTGGCCCCTGGCACCGCGCTCCTGCCGATCTGCCTAGGAAACCGGGGGCTCAGCCTTCCCGCCCTGTGCACGCGCCTGAGCTGCCCAGGCCTCCCGGGTGTCCCTCACCCACGCGCTGCCCCACAGCGCCTGCTGCTGTCGCCGGGCCTGCCCTCGCCACCTTCCTCCCCTGTGCCTCAAGCCCTCTCCACCTGGTGCCAACATAGACTTCAGGAGTAGAGCCCTACTGCTGCTGCAGACCCCGTGGAGGGGGCGGTGGTGGCAGGGCCCTGCTGCTGCAGACTCCGTGGTAGAGGCAGGGCCCTGCTGCTGCAGACCCACGGGGTGGGGCCAGGGCACTACTGGTGCAGACCCCATGGGGAGGGGGGACTAGGGCTCTGCTGGTGCCGACCCACAGGGTGTGGGGGTTTAGGGCCCTGCTGCCGCAGACCCCGTGGGGGTGGCAGGGCCCTGCTGGTGCAGACTCAAGGGGAGGGGGCCAGGGCCCTGCTGGTGCAGACCCACGGGGGGTGGGCAGGGCCCTGCTGGCGCAGACCCACGGGGGTTGGGGTGCTAGGGCCCTGCTGGTACAGATCCACGGTGGGGTGGTGCAGAGCCCTGCTGTTGCAGACCCATGGGGTGGGGGGGGCAGGACCCTGCTGGTGCAGACCCACAGGGGGCTCTCACGGCCCCCGCATCAGGTCCCAGATTCCTGCGAGGCCCTCCCCTACCTGCCCTCGCCCTGCTTCTGCAGGCCCAGGGGCTCCTTCCTGCGGTGGGCGCACCCCGCCAAGGCCCATCCCTTCACCTTCTTTACAAGCACCCTCACCGGAAATATGCTTCGTGTTTTTTTCTCATTAAAAATCTGCCCCACAGAGTTCCCAGGATGGGCCAAACCCTCAGCCTGCTTTCACAACTTGCTTCTCTGAGATCCTCAGCCTGCGCCAGGCACTTGTGTGGACCAGAGTGTCAGTGTCGAGGCACTTGCCACCCGATGAGTACCTGTAGCGGGCAGAGGTTGCACCAGGCGCTGGCTAAGTGCTCCCCGTCCGTTTGTCTCATCTCTCCAATTACATTGTGAGTTTCCCGAAGTAGGGATTCTAGTTGGGATTTTTGTGGGTTTTTTTTTTTTTCTGATTTTCCTGGTGTCCAGCCCAACCTATTCCACAGTAGATGTTCAGTGAATCTTACTAAATTGAATTGAATTGGTCTCAAACTTGGCAAGACAAAACAAGATGAATTCCAAGGAAAACTCAGAAAAATAGGAGGGAATTAGAAAGCTGAGTGTCAGACTGATTCATATGGAAACTTAAGCACCGTGATCGCGCGTCAGACCTTCATCACAGCAAATTTCTTCTCCCATTGTGCTGCAGCACAGCTTTCCAGAGGGAAATAGATTTTTAAGCTACGCATGTGTGAAGAACTTAGCAACACAAGGGCAGTTAAAATCCCACACGCTTGGTCCATAATATATAAAAGGTAATCGTCCAAAGCTTAGTTTTTAATTCAGGAAAATACAACTCTTTTTTCCCCTCCTCCTTCACTGGTCGAGCTTCAGGATCCTGCCCTTTTGACAAGCATTTGAGCAATGAATTATAAAACAAAGAGGACTTTCTCCTGCTCCGGTAGGAACGGATGCCTGCCATCTTTCTTACTAGATCAATCAAAGATCATTACTTCTAGGCCTATTTTGTTAAAATCTTCTTTTAGGAAGAAGAGAAAAAAAAAAAAAAATCGTCCCAGAAGCACAGTGGAGATGCCGTGGGCTGGAGTAATGAAGTGAAAGAGGTGTTGCGTCCGGTTGCCCGGCTCGTGGGGTCCTTGCAAGGCTCTAACAGGTCAGATTTTGTGTTTTGTTTTGTTTTGTTTTGTTTTGTTTTGTTTTGTTTTAACAGGTCAGTTGTAAGAGCAGGCTCAGCTCAGCGTTCGATGTGCTCGGCTCTGTTGGGGTGAGATTTCCTTACACCAAACAGAAGAAATTTAGTCAAGTCCTGATGAACGAAGTATTAACCACTAGACCGTGAGGTTAGGAAATTGCTCAAATGGTTAATGAAGAACAGAGATCAGCAGAGCTCGACACCCAGGTCGAGTAGAAGCAAGGCAAGACGTGACCACGTTCCAAACAGGCAAGGAGGGACCTACCCGAGCGGCGCCGGGGTCAGTTCGAGACCTTCAATCACCTGCCATCCCCACGATCGTTTTCACGTTTCCTGCCCCCCTTTCCTTCTTGACGCAACCACTGATCTGCTTTCGTCACTATCGATTCATTTGAATCTTCTAGAGTTTTACATAAATGGAATCACGCAATATGCATTATTTATTGTTTGGCTTTTCTCACTGGACATAACTACTTTGATTTCCACCCAGGTTGCTGTACGTATCAGTAGGTCATTCCTTTTGTTGATAAGCTGCTTTCTCTAGGCATGATTATTTTGAGACTTACCCATGTTGTTGCAGGCGTCAATAAGCCATTCTTTTTTTTTTTCCCTTGTTGAGTAAATATTCCACGATACGGATATAATGCAATTTGTCCGTTCACTCGTTCGTGGACATTTGCCGTGTTGCCAGCGTGGGGCTATTGCTAACGAAGCTGCCATAAACATTCGTGCATAAGACTCGGTACAGAAATATGGACAAAGAGCTTTGCTCTCTCCTTAGTAAATAAAATACCTAGGAGAGGAACAGGGAATCAGAGGTTAGGTGTACGTTTAGGAATTTAAGGAACAGTCGAACTGATTTCTGAAGCGATTGGGCCACTTGACGTTTGCACCTGCAGCGTATGCGAGTTCCAGTTCCTCCACGTCCCCATCAACACCTAGTATTGTCAGACTTTTCAACTTTAGCCTTTATAGTAAATGACACATTGTGGTCTTATCTAACACTTTTCTGATGAATGTTAGGATTTAACATTTCTTTCATGTGCTTATTCTTCATCTGCACGTCTTCTTTGTGAGTCAGTTGTCCATATATGTAAGGGTTTTTTTCCTGGACTCTCTCGTGTTTCATTCCTTATTTGTCTATCTTGGCATCAGTAACACACGATCTTGAAATCCGGTAGTATTAGCCCTCCAACTTTGCGCTTACTTTTCAACTTCTTAAATATACTTTCGGTCTTTGACGTTTTCATATGAATTTTAGAATTAGCCTGCCATTTTCTAAAAAAAACACCTGCTGGGATTTTGATTGGAATTGGAACCCAAAGACCAATTTGGAGTAAATCATCATCTTAATATTAAGCATTTTGATCCATGAACATGCTATAAGTCTTCATTTCTTAGTAGGTATTCTTTAATTTCTCTCAGTCATATTTCATGATTTTCAATGTACATGTCTTTCATATCTTTTTTTTCCAAGATACATTCCTAGGTATTTAGTATTTTTTTTTAAGATTTTATTTTTTTATTTGACAGAGAGCGAGAACACAAGTAGGCAGAGTGGAGGTGGAGGGAGAGGGAGAAGTAGGCCCCCCGCTGAGCAGGGAGCCCCATGTGGGGCCCGATCCCAGGACCCCAAGATCATGACCTGAGCTGAAGGCAGATGCCCAACTGTCTGAGCCACCCAGAAAGCCCAGGTATTTAGTATTTTTAATGTAGCTGTAAAATTGTGCTGTTTAATTTCAATTTCTGATTGTCAGTTGCTAGTGTATAGAAAACAATTTATCTTTTGCTTTTGACTTTGTATTTTTCATTTTTACTAAAAATCACTAGTCCTAGTAGTGCTTTTGTAAATTCTACTGCATTTTCTGCATAGACAATAATATGGTCTACAAATAAAGACAGACTGGATGTTTTTTATTTTGTTTTCTTACTTTGTATAATGAGGAAAAAAGTCGTATATATTTACCCAAGTGGTAGGCCCTCCATTATCCTTTAACATTTCTTGTCATATAATCTGCTGGTGATGAATGCTTTTCAGCTTTTGTGTGTTTGAACAATCTTTGTATTACCTTCATTGGAAGATATTTTCACTGGATAGAAAATTCAAATTTGACACCATTTTTTTCCCTTTCTGTGCAGGTAGTACATGCATTGCTTTTTCCAGGACATTGGTTGTTATCTTGATGCTTGTTCCTCTATACAATACGACTTTTCTCCTCTGACTGCTTTATTTATTTATTTATTCCTCTGACTGCTTTAAAGATTTCCCACATATCACTGGTTTTGAGCAAAGTGATTATACTGTGCTGTGGTGTAGTTTTCTTCATGCTTTTGTGGTTGAGGCCCTATTATATTCCTGGACCTTTTACATTCAAGGTTGGAAAATTTTCTAATGTGATTTCTTCAAATCTTTCTTTTGCTCCTATCACTTGAGAACTCTAATTACCTGTGTATTAGTCCACTTGATTTGTCACAGCTCAGTGATGCTTTCTCCACTGGTTCTAATTTATTTTTCTGTCTCAGGTTTCTTTTGTAGAATTCATGTTGCTGTGTCTCAAGACTCGTTAATCTTTTCTTCCTCAATGGCTTATTTGCTGTTTATTCCATGCAGCATATTTTTCATGTCATGCTTTGTAGTTTTTATCCCTAAAAGTTTGATTTCATTGTTTTAAAAATATCTTTCCTGTCCCCACTTAATTTTTTTAATGTGGAATACCACTATAATTACAAAGATAATCTTTGCTAATGTGTCTGTGCCAGTTCTGGATCTATTCCAAGCGATGTATTTTTTTACTCTGAAAAATTTTCATATTTTCTTGCTTTTCAGCATGACTGGTAATCTTTGATTGGATGTTAGACACTGCAAATTTTCCCTTGTTGAAGGCTGGTTACTTTGTCTTGCATTAAATATTCTTGAGCTTTGTTCTGGATGCAGTTATATTACACAGAAAGAGTAGGATAATCTAGGGTCTTGCTTTAATGATTTGCTTGGATGCCTGTAGAGCCATATTTATTCTATGGCTAATTATCTCTCACTACTGAGATGGGACTTTCTGTACTCCACCCACTGCCCTATAAATTATGGGGTTTCTAGTCTGGCTGGTGAGAACAGCACTATTTCCGGCCTGTTATGGGTACTAGATATCGTTTGCTCTAATTCTTTTGAGTGGGTTACTCAGAACTTTTCTGAACACTCAAAGAGGATATCTTATATATCTGTTGAGCTCTTTATGCATTTCTCTTCTCCATTTCAAACTCAACACTCTGTTTTCTGAGCTTCATCTCTTCTAAATATGGAATATGGAATCCAGGCTCTACTTAGATTGTGTCCGTTCACCACATTCTGGTAGCTCTCTCAAGGAAATAAGCTGGGAAACCCACAGGGCTCACTTCATTTGTTATCACCCTCTTGAAGACCACTGTCTTTATTGCCTAATATCCGGTATCTTAAAAAAATATATCATTGTTTCAAACACTTTGCTGTTATTGCATATTTCAAGCAGAAGAATACATTCCAACTCCATTATTTCAACTTGGCTGGAAGTAGAAACCCTATTTTGCATTTTTACTGTTGATAATAAACACATAGGTTGACAATTTTTTTCTCATGGAATTAAAGACAAGATGGGCACCTTCTAAGTTCTTGGACTAAAATGAAATTGAAAATAAATATATTTGTAAGACTCTAGCCTGTCCTCAATACAATATCTATCAAAGATAAATGAGTTCACACACAAAATAAATTAATATAACTTTTGAATATATACCAAAAAGATTACTAAAGAAATAACTGATTAGAAAATTTCAGCAATATATTAAAATAACATGTCATGACAAAGAAATTAAGAATAGTTTAGGAAATCTGTTAATATAGCAGCTTTCTTACAAAGTAGTTAAGAGCATGGACTTTGAATTTAGACAAACCTTGTTAAAATCACACTTACTTGCTGTGTAATTTGGGGTATGTTTCTTAAGATCTCTGATGCATAGGTACCTTTTCTTTTTGATGAAACTTCCCTCATTGGTACTATGAGAAGAGCAAAGGAAATATTGCATTTGATGCACTCAGCAAAGAAGTTTTGGGTGCCACAGGTTCTCTTTTTTTAGTTACTTTCTAGAATTGCATGAAAATTGCAAAATCAGTGATCAGCTACCATCCTTAACTCTCCACAGAGATTATTTTCAGTGGTGTGAACTCAGCTTTGACTCTGTACACTCCCAGTTTAACAAATGTGGATTCAAAGTTAAAAGGTTAAGGGTCAGGCATAAAAGCATTTTATAAATCTAACACACTATTATATTATTAGACCACAAGTACAATTTGATAGTTCACTCAGACATTTATAAGACCTGAGCTCTAACTGCAATCTGCAGATTCAATCTATATCCACTTATAGCTAAATGAGTACTTAGCCCATGATAACCCAGTGTCCTCCATCCCAGTCAAGAATAGATGGCCTCCTTTAGAGTGGTTTCTCCTTATTGGAATCATTTTGGACAATAGTTTTTGACTCATTTAACTAACTCATAATCCATGCATGTGTTAACTCACACATAGAGTGAATAGATACGCACTGACACCTAAGGAAACACTACCCAGTTGTATGCAAAGTGTTGAGTGGGATACAAAATAGCATATTTGTTCTCAAGGAAAAACAGACGTACAAAGAGAAAAGAAAACAATAATATAACTGAAAAATACTGTTATAAAATAGAAAACACAAGAATCAAAGTAGGTATCATGACAACAAATAAACGCTGGGCTCAGACGAGGGAGGTCTGCCGTGGGCCGGCGTGGTCAGGGGAAGCTGCACAGGGGAGGTGATTGCTGAGCTGGGGTTTCCAGGCTGAGTGTAGGACCACCTGGATGGCTCCGCTGGGTTAGGCATCCAACTCTTGATTTTGGCTCAGGTCATGATCTCAGGGTCCAGGGATGGAGCCTTGTCTTGGGCTCCTCACTGAGCAGGGAGTCTGCTTAAGGATTCTCTCTCCCTCTCCCTCTGCACCTCCCCTCATTTGTGTTCTCTCTCTCTCTCTCTCTCTCTCTCTTTCTCTTTCTCTCTGAAATAAATAAATAAATAAATCTTTTAAAAAATAAAACAAAAAAGGCCGAGTGCAAGGTGAGCCTATGGGACATGAAGATATGTCAGAGGAGCACTATGATGTGAGCAAAATCAAGGATGCCTGAGATTCATGCCACTACATTAGCGGCAATGAGTGCACGGTGGTCGGCTCACGTGGCTAGTATAGATTAACCTGTGGGAGAGTAAATGGGGATAGGTCTGGAAAAATAAGTTCAAATTCAGTATTTTATTCTGCAAGCACTGAGGAATGTGGCCAAGATTGCTAGCTGACACCTCTCTTGATTTCCCCTTCTCCTATGGTCATAGAATCTCCTGCTTTAACTGGATACTTGGGTTTCTGGAACAAGAACTATCTCCCCTCCCTCTCATAGCTGTGAGACGTGAGCAGCAATGACGTGTGTTTCTGGGTAAGCCCTTGAAGGGAAGAAGCGTGCCGGCCCCCCTTCTACTTCCCCCTTTCTTCAGCCCATATGAGGAATAGAGTGAGCCATTTGGGACCACGTGAGCGAGGGACATGCCATAGCACAGCAGTCTCAGGAGACAAGGGCTTGACTCCTTGGGCTACTCACACAGATATGTTTTATGGAACACAAACTCGTTTCTATTTTGCTTAAACCCTGTATTGCAGCCACACCTGGGCGCTGAGCTGTTGCTTCCCCATGGTCCACACTTAGACAAGGTCTGGGATGGCTACTCACTTCCGACCTTCATTTAGCCCAACGTGCCACCTCCATGACAATACACGTGTGAGCTGGAAAGCTCTGCCTTAAGAGAGCTGCTGCAGGGTTTGGATAAGGAAGTGGCATGATAGGAATTGTGTTTTATAGGACGTGAGTGATGCAGAGCGAGTCAGTGTTGCCCGGGGCTGGAGTGGGGATTGTAGGGATCTACGGTAAAGGCACACGTTGAAACTTTTAGAAATGATGAAATGCTCTGTATCTCAGCTGTGGTTGTAGTTATAGGTGTATATATATTTGTCAAAACTAGTACTTAAAATACGTGAGATACATGTGTCGATGAAAGAGACTGGGCAGCTCAGATGGCTACGTACCTGACTTTTGATTTTGGCTCAGGTCACGGTCTCGGGCTCAGGAGACCGAGCCCTGTGTTGGGCTCCCCACGGAGCCCAGAGTCTGCTTGAGATTCGCTCTCTCCTTCTCCTTCTGCCCCTCCCTCTGCTCTCTCCTGCTCCAAAACAAAAAGATAGATAAATAATAAAATCTTTTAAAAAATGAATTTGGCCGTGTGTGTGCAAGATGGGTCAATGAGAGGGAACAAGAGGTGGGAAAAGACAGAAATGCATGACTTCAATCAAAGTTTCTGATTATTTGGACTTGTTCTGGGAAATAGTGGGAAGAACAAAATTAGATAGAAAAAATACTCATTTTGAAGGGGAAAAAATAACAGGATTTGGAGGCAAATTGGGCCTGGAGATACTGAGTGATGGAGGAGGATTTTGGTTTTCCCTGTAAGGTCGTAGCTGAGCTCCCGCTGATAGAGGCGCCCTGTCCTGGGGGTGGGGGGTGGTGGTTAGAGCCCCGCCACCTGCTGGTTCCATGCATCTCCTCCACTTCTCCGAATCCCTCTTCTGTCATGAGATGGGATCATGACGCACACAGGGTGCAAAGAAGTTGCAAAGAGCCGAGGAAATCGCCGTAGGACCCCATGGACCCCGTGGCCCGGCACCTGGCGGACGCCCGTGAATGCACGAGATGGAGAAGGATGCGCTAACGTGCCCTAAGAGAAAGTGAGTGAGTTTTCAAGACCGACCGACAGCCTCTGCCAGACGTGTTCCTGGGAGGCGCGTGGAGGCAGCAAATGGGAGAGGAGCCTGCTTGGAAGTGACAGGCGGCGGACGGGCAGGAGGCTGGGTCGACTCACTGGCGGAGGGGGGTTCAGACAAAGGGGAGCTCTGCGTGCGCTTCTCCTCCTCCTGGCTTCAGCCTCAGCCCGTTCCCGTGAGGCTCCCTGGGCCGCAGGCCATGCTGCGGAATCCGGGGCCTGTGGGCCCGCGAGCCCCTTGGGATCCCCGCCGCCCCAATGCCTTGGTGTGCACGGCCGGCCCGGCCTGGGTTGCCCCAGCCGCTGCCCTGCGGCAGGTCTCCAGGTAGGGGCCCCCCACCTGCCCCAGCCACTGCCCTGCAGCCGCTCTCCAGGGAGGGTCCCCCACCTGCTGCCCCACCCGCTGCCCTGCAGCAGGTCTCCAGGTAGGGCCCCCCCACCTGCCCCAGCCGCTCCCCTGCGGCCGCTCTCCAGGGAGGGCCCCCCACCTGCCCCAGCCACTGCCCTGCAGCTGCTCTCCAGGTACCGGTCCCCCCACCTGCCCCAGCCAGCCTTCATGTCTGCTGCTTCTCGCTCCCCCATCTGCTGCCAGTTCTTGTGGATTCGCCCTGTTGTCATCGGGCGCATGCATCCCCCTTTCTTCACTTCTCTCTTCCTGGTGAGGATCCTCTCTCCGGGCCCAGCCACAGCAGCCCAGCCGCCCTGCCACAGCCTGGAGGGTTCTAGAACTGCGCGGCGCTCGGTACCTACCCAAGGTAAAGAGTGGCTGCCCGTGGGGGTGGCGTCGCCGCCGCGCCCGCCTCACCGGCACCACCTCATCACTGGTTCATCCGGTTAGATTTCTGAGATGCACATCACTCCACCTTCTGACCCTGCCTGCATGACTCCCCAGTTGCCTTATGAAGTCGGAAAACCTGAAGTTCCATTTCTGTTGCCCTGGTTCCTCCCCAGCACCCCGGGCCGTCCCACCACATCAGGGGGCCAGCTCTGCCCCAGGTGACACCCAGTTTGAACTGCAGTCACGGAGGGCTCTCCAGGCCACGTCTTTGGTGCAGTGGCCCTAATGCCCCACCCCTTCTGTCTCCTGCCCGCACGGTGACCATGACCCCGCTCACTGCATCTTCTCTTCCTCGTTCTACGTGTGGCTAGCTCAGTGTCCCTCAAGCAGGGCTTGAAAACAGACACCATCTCCTAGTGTCATTTCTTCCCCCCCCCCTTTTTTTTTTAAGATTTTATTCATGAGACAGAGAGAGAGAGAGACAGAGGGAGAACAGGCTCCATGCAGGGAGCCCGACACGGGACTCAATCCCAGGTCTCCAGGATCATACCCCAGGCTGAAGGCAGGTGCTAAACCACTGAGCCACCCAGGTGTCCCCACCTAGTGCCATTTCTGAACCTTCCAGGCATTCTGAATGGGCTGTTAACTAGACTAGAAGAAAATCATCTTCAATGTTGACTTCCAAAAGTGGTGACTTCCAGAAAAGAAAGCTTTTGAAAACTCCCAAATACTTAGCAATTTTGTTTGCAGCTCACCCAAACCGTGAGCTCCCTCAGCCCTCCCAGCTTAAAGACACGCCTTCAGGTCTCTTGCAGTCTCTTACTATTCCAAGTGCACTGCACCACAAGAGGCGTGTGCAGACCTCGCTGTAAATGTCATTTGTTCCCATCAGCCAGTGTAGTGTAGAGAAGATGACGGCCTCTGTTTATGTTGGCTATTTTAGGGTACTAAATCAGGTCATATATCAAAGCAGCCAAGTCTAAAAATGTAGAAATTGACTTTTATTTATAATTTGAAGATTTCTTTTAACTGAGGTCAACACAATATATGCTTGTTCTTTCTGGGAGACACATTAACGAAAAAGCAGGCATTGGGATAATTTGATCATTATCCAAATAACTCAAATAACACTCATAGCTGTCTCAAATTTAGGTGAAATTACAGGGAGGTGGGTGTTGAGATTATAAAAAGGGATGCTTCTGGTTTCGATTGAGCAAAGGATTTACTCAGTTTTCCATCGACTCGATGGAAGAGATAAAATCGGGCATTTCATTTCAAACATTGCATTTCTTAGATTCATTTTCTCCTAAAAAATTATGTTAAGAAACGGGGACGTGAAAGCACTGAAAAGACAAAGTAGCACGGATGTACATATTTTATGTTATAACGAACAACCATGTTATTTCTCATTTAGCTGAGAAACAAACCTGAATGGTCCACGGGCATCTTTTTGTCTTTCCTCCCATCCTCTTACACATTAGGTCCAGAGTTTGGAAATTATTATTGCTAATGATTTTTTCTCATATTTCTCTCTTTTTGCTCAACATGTTGAGTGGTAAAAGTGCTTATAATGTATAGAAATTAGACACAGACTAATTATTACTCTCTAGAAAATATTTATTGACACATTTTAATTTTCTTTCCATTTCTGAGAAATAAACGTAACACACAAAATACAGTAAAATGCACGCTCCCCATTTCAAATAAATATATTTTACTCTTGTAAAAAATTTAATAATCTGTGTCATTCACCACAATATCTTAATCAGTGAAATAAAACAAAGAAAATCTCTAGTTAAATTGTCACTTATTTTAATGGTTCTCATGGCATTTTGCTGGAGAAAAGGAACACTGTTCTCTGTAGAATTATATTCAGACTCGCGGACTATTGCCTCTTGTTTGGAGAAGACAAAGGTAAGCTCATTTTAAAAAGTGTCGAGCCTCAAAAGAGCCTTAGTTTGGGAGAAAGGTAGCAACCGAGATTTTGCTGAATGAGCGACATTATGTGCAAGCGTTCTTGTTAATACTTCCTAGAGACCAGACGACTATTCTGAATTACAACGATTCCAACGCATCACACAGGCAATTTTTCAAAATTAGTGGTTAAGTATTTAAATTAACGGTTATGTACGTAATATGAGCCCGAAACGGAATTTTAAAGCTCTATCAACAGGAAAGGTTAAAGATAATGGTGCTATACAGGACAAATTTATCCTTTTCACTCACAATGATTATTCTTAACGTTATAGGAACTGAAATCTACTGAATTACACAGACTTAGCACAGACTCTTATATACACATAGATCCCTGATCAGTTTAAGACAACGTGGTAATTTGCTCTTATAAGTAGTAAGAATATTTCAGTAACCAGAAAAAATCACATTTAGGTAGTCACCCAGCTGCAGGGTTTTCATATGTAAAATCTACCCACTTTCAAAAGAACAGGCCACCAAGTAATACGACTCACTACATAACCCTGCCTAGTTTCCTGCATCAGGAGTCCACTGGTACCTGATACACTAGCAAGCTTATGGAGGCCAGCGGAGCGTCCAGCTCGACTGCAGCCCCCGCGCCGTCACAGCACAGCATGTTTACGTGGATGCAGAGATGCTGGTCACGCTGTGCCACAGCATAAGCCTCGGAGCATAACTGTGTTCAGAAAACATCTCATGCAGGCTATAAAGTGGGTATGACATCTGCCCTCAGCATCATAAAGGGCGCCAACCACTGCCCAGGTGGCGACTTACAAAATGAAACTTGTCCCTCTTCACTTGAAAGGGTGGAAAACGACACGCTTGGGCATTCCTTGATGGCGACATCTTTATCTCTACGCTTTTCTGAAACAGATAAGTGTGCACTCAAAAATTCACAAGTCCAATAAAACAACTCTGCGGTCTCCTCCGTTGACATTCTTCTATAGTTCCTCCATCTCAAAGTGTGTGGTAAAGCTGTTTGCCATTGACGTGTGCTCGAAGATCCTCGACAGGCTCGGTTTCAGCAGTTCCACTGAGTGACAGGACAGATGCTGAGACGTGTCATTCTTCAGGGACATCATTTGGTCTGTCCCGGGCTCCCTTCTATCGTAGTAGAGAGCCCAGAGCAGAGTGATGGTGAGAATCATGGCCAAGATCTGTGTCACTCCAATGGAAATTCCCAGAAACCTCAGCACCTGCAGTTGCTTGGTTCCTCTCAGAAAGGAATACATTTTCTTCCCGCAACCCTGTAAAAGGAATAGCGCGGCATTAGGTTGGATGTGTTACAGAGGGTCCAAAGTAATGAAAACAAGTGACGTGTATGAGTTAATGGAACCAAACAACTCGAATCCTAGAAGCTGAATACGGTGATTCTCAGCAGGGAGCACCGATGAGAAACCAAAGGGCAGATGGAAGTGAGCACTTTTTGAAAAGCCTGCCCGGGTGATTCTGATGAGCTTTCCCCTTCTTCTGTCTTCCTCACAACCTGAAATTGAGAGCCACTGGTATAAAACACAACTAGAGCAGGGGGTTGGTGATATACTTTTTTAAGTTTATTTATTTATTTATTTTTGGAAAGGGCCAGACAGTAAATCTTTTAGGCTTTGCTGGCCATATTGTCTCCGTGGCAAACACTGATCTCTGCCAGTGTTAACCAGAAAGCCACCACAGACAGGAGGTACACAAACACACGTGGCTGCATTCCAGTGAGACCTTGTGAACAACAAAAAAGCAGCGGGCCAGATTTGGGGCATGGGCCATAGATTGCTGACCCCTGGTAGAGACCAATCCAAATTTTTCAAAAATAATGTTTCCTTATTATTATTTGTATTCGCTGTTCAATGATAGCTCATTTGGTGAGAGATTCCCCACCCCCCCCCAAAGATCAGAGATGCTTGCCCAGTCCACTGCTGAAACATGCTGGTGGGTGGAAGTCCCTCTATTCTCTTTCCCCAACCCTACCCCCCCTGCACGCAAACACTTCTGCCCACTGCCAAGAAATACACGTGGAGGACTATCTGGCCTGACATCAGGATCTACTTCTACTGGGTAAGGGTCGGAAAGAGTCTTCAGCGCCCCTACGTGCCAAAGACACCCGACTTCAAAAGATAAGCAAGGTTTTTGTTTGTGTTTAGTGTTACACATAAAAGGCTAAGGGGTGCCTGTGAAAGAACAGAATTCTAGAAGGAGAGAAGGGAAAAGAAAGATAAACAATAACTAAGGATAATGGAAGGGATGGGACAGGGGAAAGGAGGGAGGATGTGAGTAACTGCTGGCATAAGTCACGTCTCTGGTGAGCAAAGCACAGAGAACAGGCCGTGTCTCTGCTGCCTCCACAACATGGAAATGATAATTCACTCTTCTAAAGGGAAGCTTATTCTAAAGGAAAGTCTAGGAAATAATTTTTTAATAATAGATTTCAAGAACTTTGAAGATTCTACGATTTCCCTCTATTTGGGAACAAACAAATCAGCCTGCCACAGTTTTATGGGCTTCTGGCAGAGGACAGAGACCAAGGCCTCTATTACTCATAGCGACAGCAATGGCCAGAGCATGTGCCAGCTCCTGGAGACCGAAGGGCAACGCAGAGTCAGACAGCCAGACGACGCCTGCGCACACAGCGGGTGCCATTATCAAAGAGAAACCTCAAGCTGAGGCAACCCGAATCTCTCATGATGGGTGGTACGCATACTTGCCCTTTGCTTTGGAGAAAGACATTATCTTTATTAGACTGGAGAGTAAATACACCCACCCTTTGCTCTGGAGGGAGACACTATCTCTACCGTCAAGGCTGTTTTGTGTGCAAAAACCCTTGAAAAGAGGGGGGCCTGAGTGCCTCAGTCAGTTAGGCATCTGACTCTTGATTTTGGCTCAGGTCATGATCTCAGGGTTCTGGGATCGAGTTCTGAATCGGGCTCCAAGCTCAGCACGGAGTCTACTTATCCCTCTCCCTCTGCTCCTCCCCGCTGCTCATACTCTCTCCCTCAAATAAACAAACAGAATCTTAAAAAAAAAAAAAAAAAAAAGCAACACCTTGAAAAGATAGTCCAGAACAAAAGCATCCAGTGCTTCTATGCACAAGACATGCAGAAATGCAAGAGACCCATGGGAAATTTATCTCCCAGGGAAGAACCTGACTTTTCAAAGCTTTTCTTCTGAGTTTGTGTTAACAGTCACTCAGTCCACTTACCCTGTGGAGGCAGCTACTTGAATAAAAATGAATTGATAATAAACTTAGAAAATTGCCTCCTTGTTTTCTTCTCCAGATTCCACAGAGAACTCAACTAAATCAAGGAGAGCAAGACTAACTGAGTCAGTTGTTAATTGGCGCATGATATTGGAGGAGAAGAATGAACAATACAGAATTCTTAGACTTCCAAAGACAGTGATCAGTGACTTTACTCCAGTAAATCATTATTCTCAAGAAACAAAAGATTAAGTAAAACCCGTCATAGACCTATTTCAAGAGCTTTTTATGGTAAATCATGTAATGCAAATTGACAGCAAGAGATTAGCAAAATATCATCAATTTTACCAAAAATGAGATTAAAATATTTATAATTTAATACTAATTAACACTGGTTCATTAAAATCACTTCTCCGGCCATCTTTTTTAATACTTACACAAATGTGCAGGTGCATCATGAACACACCCCCTACACAGACATACACACATGTTCTGTGTGTCACAAAGAAAATTCACCAAAGTTCAAATACTTCCCAAGGAGTCCATTCGGCTAGTCTATCAGAGCCAACTCATTGTTAGGTTTATGTGTAATTCCAACAAGCATTTTTGTATGACACTGGACAGAATAATGGTTATAAGATCATGGACCACAGAACCAGAATTCTGAATTTCAGGTCCCTGCTCTCCTACTTATAAGCTACATGACTTTGGGCAAGTTACTTACTCTTTCTCCGCTTTGGTTTTGCCATCTGAAAAAGATAATAATAGTGTTGACCTACTTGGGTAATTGGGGAAATGAAATGAATAAACACACTACTTAGAGTGGGGTCTAGTACATGGTAAGTAAGAGTGGTGTCAGCTCTGATCTGGTGCGTCTGCCCACAGAAGACTAGAAAGCTCAAATTGAAATAGAAACTCTATGAAAATCAAGTATGGATGAGCAAGTACGAGGTACTACACTTTTCAAAAGAGTATGAAAATACCCAAATCGCAGCACTGTGCCACTCCTGAGTCATGATACAACAACCCTTGCTCATAAGAGCCTTGGTGGCTGACACTGTTTTTGAAGATAGTGAAGTAAGTATCTAAAATGACTACGTGCCACTGAGACATTCAATCACCACCTTCCCATGAAGCAGAGAAGTGTTTAATATAGTTTGGAAAGGGTCACATCAAAGACAGTTAAATTTAAAAGGTTTAGCTTCAAACATCTGGAAAATTAACTTATATGGATACAGTATTTAACATCATTGCCAGTTCCAGATCACCATATCCATCTATAGAGAAAAGAAACTGACATAAAATGGCTGGGGATTATAAGTAGTTAGCTCCTTACCTACAGTCTCAGTACTTATAAAATGCAAATAAATGATTCATTAGAATGGATATATCAATAACTCGGTAATAATAATTAAAATGAACTTCAGAATTAAATATGAACCATTCAAGAAACGCATATGGTGATGCCTCAATCCCATGAAATGCTTTAAGTCAATTAGCATTTGATTTTTACCTTTTCGGGAGTCACTGCTACTTAAATTCTACCTCGATAGTTGTTCTTTTTCTGTGGGACCACGTGATGAATGAGGCAGCTTTATCATGATGTACACTTCTTATTGGCATAAGGTCTCCTACCCTTTTGACTAATTCATTCAAACTTAAAAACACTGCAGGAAAGGTAATGTTTCTTTTTCAAATACATGAGTAAAAGCAGGCAGAGAATGAAAACTAAACTAGAGTCTGCTGTATTTCATATTTCAGTTTCAGGGAAAGTCTGCTCTAATTATATTTCAAACAACCACACCTATTAAGGTGCTACCGTACATCACATCATCCAGGATGGTCTGGGGCATGTGATACCCTAGTTGACATTGAATACGCTCGAGTGGGAGGGGACTTTGGAAATTAAGGAGTTCAACTTTTTAACCTTTAAAAATAGGGCTAAAAAGCACTTCCAGCACAACATCAGCAAAACTGGCAGGGAAAGGACCTCTCAGTATTCTCTCTTCCATATAAGCAATGAAAGAACTAGCAAAAATAGTCACAATCGACTTTTTTAGACTCTGAAAATCAACCAAACCTTGTAGCAATCTGCGGAGCCTTATTCAAGAAAAGTACCAGAGTCCCAGTCAGAACAGCAAGCTCTGTCACATTTTAATTAGCCCTACCGCATCTCCTCTCCCCAGCTCTGCAGTAGCCTTGAAAATCAACAGCCCATAATTACAGGGAAACTGGTGGCCTGGAAGCCAGAGGCAACAAACAGCATTGGAGCGCCTTCAAAGCGCCATTCTCAGAGAGCTGTCACTATTCGTCCTATCTGCTGGTGCCCTGGAAGACCTCACTGGCAAGGCTGTTTTTCTTTGAACCTGATTTGGAGCTCTGCCGGGGCAACAGCCTTTTCCCTGAGGGTGTTTGTCAGAAGCAACCAGACAAACACTGAGGCTGCCCGAGGCAGTGCATAATAATTGCACACACTGAGCTAGTCAAAAAGTTGAAGAGGAAAATCTGGGGGCTTGAGTAGCCCACAGGGACCTTGGCCAAGCTCTGGGAGATCTGGAGATCTCACAAGTGACACGCACGGGAGTAGGGCAGTGCTCCTGCCCAGGGCTGTGGACATCCTAAGGAAAGAAAGGAAGGCAGTCAGGTCTTACCTCTGGCTAACTTGGAGCTCTGGGAACCCTTGACAGGGACTGGGAGGCTTGTTGGTTTCAGGCCTCTAATGGAAATCTCTGTTGATTCATTAAGCGATCCCTGAATTAGCTGAGCAGACCTCAGTGGCACACGTGACAAAGAATACAGGCTTCACAGAATTCGTTCAGGAAGTTATTAATGAGCAAGCAAACAACAACAGACTTCGCAAGGGGCAGGAGAGTCTGGTTTCCAGAGTTGCCACATTATATGGTTTAAAATGTCTAGTTCTCAACAATAATAACAAAAGTTACAAGACGTGCAGAGAAAGAAAAACAGATGGCTCATATACACACACAAAGAGCCTTCAAGAAAATGCCCTTCTAACGAAAGGAATTCCCTCACTAGACAATCCTGTCCACCCTTGAATAACACTAATTCTTCAACTTTTCCTTCTTGGAACCTGTCTTCTTAAATGAGATGTGTTGGTCCTGGTTCTGCTCTCAGATGATCTCTTTTCCATAAGGTAGAGAGCCGGATCTGAAGAGCCATCACTTTCTCTGGAACTATTCTCCAAGCTAAATACTCCTAATTCCCTCAAGTTTTCTAAATACATACACTTCCTCAGATCTATTGAGCTCTTTCTGGATTGTGCTGATTTGGTCAATCTTTCTCTGAAAATAACACTGATTTTTAACTTTAAGAAACTAGAAAATGCAGGAAAGTATTAAGACAACCAAGGCTGTTGTGAATGTTTGGATCCTGGGCAAACAGTTTTTCAAGGTTCCCTAGAAGTGTGGACATGGGATTGTATCACATGATACAGGGTCAGGACCTGGCCTCCTTCCGGATCTCGGGGATGATCTGACACTGTGTCCACGTGGGCAAGGGTTGCTTATTCAAAGCAAAGGCCGCAGATTCCTCGGTTTTTACAACAATATGGCAGCCCTAACGCTACCTTGTTTAGTTTACAAAGTTCGTAGATAACCCCTCAAACAAGACAGAATTTTAAGACTTTCTTTTTCAGAATTTTAAGACTTAAGTTTGTTATTAGAGTTCATTAAATACAGGGGTGCCTGGGTGGGTCAGTCAGCCTTGGCCTTAGGCTCGAGTCGAGGATAGAGCCCTGCCTCCAGGACCCCCAGGTCAGGCTCCCCGCTCAGCAAAGAGCCTGCTTCCCCCTCTCCTTCTGCACTGCGACCCCCGTCCCTCCTGCTTGTGCTCTCTTGCTCCCTCTTTCTCTCTAAATAAATAAATAAATAATCTTAAAAAAAGAGAATTCATTAACAACAAATCTCTCTGTATTGTACATAATTTAATTTTGATGATGACCCAGATGGTTCTGCAGCAACTTGCAGCATATCCAGCGTCACGCTGAATATTCGTGCATCATTTACACAATTACTTAAAAGTGAGGGATTAACTTTCCAAAAGAACATCCCTCTTCCTGAGGATGGTATTTTTGCAGATCCCTGTGCAAGCACTGTCCTCCTCAGCCACTCTCAACTCTTCACAGAAACAGCTCAGGGCTGACGGCCCATGCTCCATGGTCCTCAGTGAAGTAATTCAGTCTGAAAGCAAGTTGTGAGCTTATTTTCAGCCACTCAGATAATCATGCATGAGGTTTACACTTTTCAGTGTAAATGTGGACACTTTTATTGAAAAACAAGACCCTAAGTCTAGGGAAGGAAAAAAAATACAGATGTATCTCTATATCCTCTATTGTACTATTCATAGAGACTTAGTTGCATAAACAAACATTTCTGTTGAGTGAGTCAAAGAGGAAACAGAAATGTTAGAGTTCAAAACTGCATTCCATTTCACAGAGGGTGTTTGATTCAGAATTGGAAAGAACTGAATTACACTTCCATGCTTTGCTCAAAATGAAATACTCTTATAGTTGATTTACGTTGAATATTTTTTCTTCTTAAATAAAGCTACGTTAGTCCTACATTAATAACTTCAGAAAATTCAGCGGTATGATTAAGTATATTGGCTCACCTACTTTGCTCGCTGCAGGATTAAAATTCTGCTCAACTATTAACTGCAAATAATAACACGATTTTTATCAGAGAAAAAAAATCACTAATCCCTACATCTCGTAGGATCTATTGGAAGGCATGTCAGGATGCCTGATGTCACTTGAGGAAATGATATACTAGAAATTATGCTCTGATCTAGCTCCAGAATGATTTTCTAAAATTAGAAGAACCCTTTGGTCTTTTAGTACTCACTATTCACAGGCCACATAAAAAAAATTAGGCAGACTTCTAATCAGCTTATGAAGATGAAGTATAAATAAAATCTCGGTGCCAATCCATGTTGAGTATTGATATTTTTCTAATGGATGTTTGGTAATAAACATGACTCTCCAAGTTTGAAATGACTGCGTTAATTATCAGTTACACAGATAAAATCTTCAGCCTTATTTCTTCAAAAATTAAAAAACTGAATGCAGTTCATGAGTCCACGAGCTTTACACAGGTGGAACAGATGTTCCCCACTGATAAACCTACGTTGCTGTGGGGTAAGAAATGCTTCCTTAAAAAAAAAAAATTTAAATAACAAGTAATAAAATTCACCATAGGACTCCCTGTTCTCTGAGTAAGGCTAACCAAACCCATGCATAGGAAATGTAGTTGAAAAAGTCTTCCTATTTCTTTTTTAAAATTTTATTTTTATTTTCTTATTTTGAGAAAAAGAGCAGAGAGAGAAAGAGAGAGCTCACAAGAGCAGTGGGGAGGGACAAAAGGAGAGGGTGAAGCAGGCTCCCCGCAGAGCAGGGCGCCTAGTGCCAGGCTCCAACCATCCACCCAGGATGCCGCGATCATGACCCGCGCTGAAGGCACTTAACTGACAAGGCCGCCCAGGGCCCCAAGCCCTATTTCTTAATGCCAGTCCCTCATATCTCATCTGGTTCTCTCAATATCCTCACTGGGTAGACAATCACCAAATTCAAAAGACTGCATCTACGGGACATTTTTCACCTTTACAGAAAGATGTGGTTGTAAAGAGACCCTAATCAGGAGCCCAGACAATGCGGACCTCCCTTGCCAGGTCAGCTCCAGCAGGAGGCATTCCCTGGCCGAGGGAGCAGTAGCACACACAAGCTGCTCCTTCACACGCTCTCGTTGGGCCCCTGGCCACCTCCGTGTCGTCCCTGAAACCCTGACCTGAACTTCTCCTTTCAGCAGCACAGATACAGAACACCAGCAAAGGCATACTTTCTTGTGTTTACGACCAACACTGGGCACGCTTTGGCTAGTTAAAAATCCAATCAATCCTAGATCGTTAATTGTTCTATTTCCTTTAATAAATATGTTAATAAATTACAATTATTACTGTCATTCCAGTCATTAGCAACCACCACGTACAGAACATTTGTGTTTATTACGTGCCGCGTGGTTGGCGAAGGGTTTCTCATTAGGAAGCTCGACTCGTCTGTGTAATAGTAGAATGAGGTAGGTACTGTCATTTTCTCATTATACAAATAAAGACGTGGAGGTTCACAAGTGAAAAAAAATCTACAAACACGCGGCTTGCTCCTCACCATGTGCTCCACATCTCAAAATTTTAGTGTCTGAAACCATGCACTTTGGAATCAAAGAGATCCACCAGGTTAGGTCATGCGCAGCCCCTTGCACCTCACTTTTCTTATCTGGAGAATGGAGATAATAATATATGCCTTCATAGAAATATTTTAGGGCTTAAACAAGGTCATGTGTGTTCACGGAGCTTTATACTTGTGTGTCTTATTTGAAAAACTTCCCAGGTATACTCACCAATCCCTAATTTACTTGACGTCTCCACTATGACTAGTAGTATTTGCTGTAAGCAGGTGCTGTTACAGATGTGAATTCTCTCTCCAGACAAGCCTGATGGGGCTTCTTTGGTCACCTGCATTCTCGAGGTGAGAAAAATGAAACCCAGAGACAGGAAAATCTTGCCCGAAGTCACACAGCAGGTAAAGGGCGGAGCAAAGATGTAACCTCCAGAGTCCCACTAACTTCTGGATCATGCTTCTTCCCTCTATAGAAAACACAGTCCTGTCCTTCCCTGGGACTTCCAGGACACTGCTTTTCATTTCTCCTCGGGCTCCAACAGGTGGGTCTCGTCCTCTGAACTCCATGGTGCCATTCCCCGATTTCTGTCCCCTGCTGCGTAATGGCCCCATCTCTTCGTGAGATCTCATCTCCCACCACGCGCTCACTGCCTCCCCACGCTGACAGCACCTGCAGACCTCAGTGCCCCCACCTGCTCCAGGCTGTTCTCCACTTCTGCACCTGCTCCCAGCCAGAGACCACGCTGCCCAGCCTCCTTTGCAGCTAAGCAGGGCGGATGTGAGCCGGTGGTGCGTGCAGGGTGGAAGGCGCTGGGTGTTCCCCTGACCGTGTCCTCCTTCCTCCCACTGCTTAGAACTGGAGAGAAAACAGGAGCAACCTATGAAGCCCCGGTGTCTCGCAGCCTGAGCCCCCCGACGGGTTCATCGGAGATAGAGGGGCTCCCACCTCGCCCAGTCCGTGCATGCAGCATCAGCTCCTCCCCGTGCAGGCCTCACTGAATCTGCATCTCTGCCTGCATCAGGTCTACTGAGCGCAGCCACATGGTGCCCCACGGGCCCCCCGACAGCAGCTTCCTCCCCGTGCTCCCTGCCTCGAGGCCCGGTCCTCACCTCCACGCCTCCTCGTCCTGCCAACATAATGACGTTGAAGCCCGAATCCAAAACTGTTGCCCTCCTTTCAGGTCAAAATATTCTAATGGCTCTCCTGGGAGTAACGCCCTAAAGGCCAAGTGTGCAAGGCTTCCTTAACAAAGCGCGGGAAGGGGAGCTGAACAGTGAACAGGTAACAGGGAACCACACCTGAGCTGCGTCAGAGAGAGGGAAGGAAAAGAGGGACACATGTGCGGGCCTGAGGCCAATCCCGCAGGGCAGCTGGAAGCTCCGTCAGCTCAAGCAGCCTGACGATCGCAGGGGTGTTGGGCCCACGCAGCAGACTGGTCCCACGGGCCGGGGGAGGCACAGGGACCACCGCGGGTTGTGGGCCAGGCGCTGCTGGCTGCTGCCGAGGAGGTGAAGTGTCAGCAGAGAGGGGGAGCGTCTCTGACTCGTGGACAGAACCTCCTGGGGACATTCCATCCAAGTGACCACTGGGCCTGGGAGCTGCCTATGGCCCAGGGTCCGGGCAGGCGGCTCTGGGCACGTGTCCCTGAGAGCGGGCTCCTTACTCGCGAAGCCTTCTGTTCATCGCAATGCCTCAAGCCGTGGACGTGTTGGCCTGTCTGGCGAACTGCTCACAAGCCTCAGCGTGACACGCATGACACGCGTGCAGCAGCAGGGCGGACAGGGCCCTTCGTTCCGCACCCGCCCGCCCTGCCAGTGCCTCCGCCTGCCATGCCCCTGCCCACACGCTGTTGTGTTGCCGCCACCGGAGAACCACTAGGCCAACACTTAGGCCTTGACAGTGCTGTGTGAGCAAATTACAAAGTCAAAGTCGTGTCGATCTGTCAACACAGAAATATGGCCTCGACTTGCCTAAGTGGCGACAGGACAAGAATGTGAGGGCAGAGATGCCCCCCGACAAGAAGGGCGTAGATCATAAAGCAAATGCCACCTGCCGATAACAAGGGGCACAGGGGAGGCGAGGAGGACGGCCCCCATCTGTGAGGGACGACAGCACGAGCTCACGACTCTCAGCTCACACGGCAGTCAACACACAACCTGGAGAACAAACACTTCAGATGAACCGTGGTTAAGGGTGTCACCTCGGCTCCTGATCTCGGGGTCGTGGGATGGAGCCCGGCGTAGGGCTCTGCACTCAGTGTGGAGTCCGCTGGAGATTCCCTCTCCCTCTGCCCCTCCCCCTTGTGCCTTCACACTCACTCGCTTGCTCGTTCTCTAAAATAAATAAGCAAATCTTAAACAGGGTACAAGAGCCGCCCCACATGGTTCACTGTGGGCTACCCCCACCTTTTACTGGGAGGATACCGGGGGAGCCTCCCAATGTGCCTGGTGCTTCCCGTTAGCACTACAGACCCGCACGCACTTGTCACTATCGGGGCTATTCGTCTGGTCAACCGGGGCTTAGGGAGACCACATCCCGCCACTTCCCACGCTCCCTGCCCCCCACCCCCATCATCCTGTTTGTAGATGTTTTCTGTTACTCAGAGAAGAAATTTTTAAAAAACACCCAAAGAGGCAGAAATGGTTTGGGGCTAAATTACTTGTCCCAAAGGGAATCATAAAGAATATTTGCTATTCAAACCCAACACCGCGTGGAACAGACACAGACGGAGGGTCTGAGAGGAAAGGGTTCCAAAGGCCGCGTGGACACCATCTCTCTGTCCGGCCCTCCTATAATCTGCCGTGAAGGCCATTTCTCTGAAGCAGCAGCCAATCTCTTTTCATAGTGCTGTTTCTTCTAACTACAGAAGGAAGAAAGGGGCCTTTGGGGTGCATCTTACTGTGTCCTCTGTTCCTCTTTGTCTTTACGTTTTGAGTTGGTCCATCTACAGCAGGGCCTGCTGTCAACCTACTGGCTTCCATGCACTTTTCTTGAGGTGGCAAATGGAGAAAAATGGCATTTCAGTCCCCTTGAGATTTGGTATCTGGGGTAGCGAACCCTGCAGCCATCTCCACAACCGTGGTTCTTCACACTTCCCAAGCAAAGCTGATGACACCTACGGATCCTAGTCACTGAAAAAAATGCCTATCAAACACTGGAAACCATTTGAGTAGAGTCACGTTTCTCTTGAAGCCACCCAAGAAGAGCACAGGTCCAGGGCAAGAGGTTGGGGGTCCCTCGCCATGAAGCCCTTTCCTCTGCTAGCCTTCTTTGTTTTTCTGTCTCTCTGGTTTTTCTTGTCCAGGTCAGGTGTAGACAGAGAACTTTAGTAATGATACAGTAGAGAGCTCAGCAAGTAAGAGAGGGAAGAGACGCAGCCCAGTCCTGCATCCCATCAACTTACACTCTGAGTCTGAAATCTGGCTGTGGCCACGTCTCACACCTCATATTCGGAGATTGTGTTTACACCAACGACCCCATGAGATTAAGCAGTCAGTACTCACTGGACTAGGCTACCTCTGGGTGAGCTTTGGCACTTGTAGTTTCTTAGGTTAAAAAAAAAATTCTTCAGCGGATCTTTGCATGGCCACCTCCTTCTCGTCGTCTGTTCTCTGCTCAAATGCCCTCTCCTCCAAGAGCAGGTTCCCAGCCATCCTAAGCAGCTCCCTCACCAGGAAAGCCGTTCTCTAGCACACGACCCTATTCAGAGTCTTCAAAATGCTTTCACCACTACCTGAAATTATTTGTTATTGCTGTTTTGATCTCGCTAAATGCCTGCATTCCCAACTGGAATAGGAGCTATACGGGAGAGGTTTTAGTCTGTGACATTCTCTGCTGTGTCCCCAGCCTTCACAATAGCACCCGGAGCCTGGGAGGCACTCACAAAACATGGTGCATTAACCAACGTGATGGAACTGAACTGATGACGACAGACACCTGCACCCGTGATGTTTATGCCTACACTTTTACACAAGTATGTAGCTCACTACAGGCACTGGAGGACCTGTGTACCACACCCGATATACCTCTGATGGGGTATTGTGCAATTGTTGCTATCTGTTCTGTCCTTTTTCACAGATTTCAAATGTGTCATAAAATATTACTGGGTCAGGGACCATGCAGGCCACCAGATGGTTGAGAATGATTTATTTCCTTGATTTCAGACTACTGAAGAAAGACTGCAGGGAGGAAAAAAAAAAAAAAAAGGCAGTTCTTATCTCTGAGCTTACAGAATATGAAAGATAAAAAGGGACCTTGAAGTTCATCTAGTCCAGATCCACTCTTAATTTAAAAACCTATTCTACCCGCCAATGACATGGTTATCTGACCTTGGCTTTAATATTTTTAGTGATGAGACACTCATTATTTTACAAGAGAACCTGTGTCACAATTGGACGGATTTTGATGAGCAAGGTCTTCCTTCTATTGATTCAAAATTTCCTTCCTGTAACGTCTGGCCCTTGGAGCAACAATGAGTAAGTCTAGTTCCTGCTCTGAATGATGAACTTTGAAATATTTGAAGACATCTGCAATATCTCCCCCTACTATCTGCTGCTTCAGAATAAGCAACATAAATAACTCTAGCTGTCCCTCACTTGTTCCTCCCTGTTAGACCCCTCGTCTTCCAGGTGGATGGTCTCTGGGCACTCTTCAATTAAGAAACATATGTTCTCCAGGGCAAAGTGGAATTAAGTCTTATTTTTAACGATGGATTTAATTGTGCTTGTGCCATAAAGCTACTAAGTGATCCACTTTTGTAAGTCAACTATGCATATAATTATACACTATATCATTACCAATACCAGCATCTGTTATTAATTATAAAATGTAAAAGCAGATTCACTCTGATATAATGAGCCTCCATCTCCACGGGAAGTCTAAAGAACATCTCATAAGTGACAATGCCAGCTTGCTCCTGAAAGTCTTTTGATGAAAATATGAAAAAGCCTTTAAAATAATCTGGCTCCTCAACTTGCACACGCACAGTCAGGTGGCTTCTTTCTATCTCAAAATTCATGGAATAAGCAATGATAGGCAGCCGGAACGTCAGGCATTCATTCCGCTATAAACACCACTAGTGGAAATAATCTAAGACAAACTAGTAAACACGAATTGCATTTTTATAGCAAGAAAATTTTATCAAATGCTTACTGAATGCTTTCCAGGTAAGCAAAGCACAACTGAAGTGACTGTCCATATTCAGACTTTATGGGAAGATCTGGTACGTGGATTCCTGTTTTGCCATTCTTAGGATCAATATGGTTGGTTATGATCATACTGTCACAGTATCAATGGCTATGATCATACTATCAGTACCAATCACTAACGAAGGTAGAGATTATTATACACAGTGTTGCAGCCCAATGTTTTCCCATATTGACCTGCCACTCCTAAAAACTAACAAATGGATTAAGTTCCCACGAGGAGAGTTGATAGGTTTCAATCCACATCTACACTTACAATCTACGCTGTAATCATCTGTGTCTTCAAAAACTAGTGGTGAGCTATAACATACTGGAATATCCATGATGATGTCTGATTGAATAATATCTCGGAAATATTAAGCACTGTTTTCTGTTTCATGGAACGAACAGGGCTTTAACTGTTGAACTTGGTGGTTGACCATCCTTATTTCAGACTTTCCCCCGGGGGTGGGAGGCGGGGAGATGTAGTATCATCACGGAGAACGCAGAGACACTGACCCAGTAATTCTTTGATTATCTTTTCAAATAAACAACCAGAGTAATTCAGTTGTTTCAACAATTTGTGTTATGAGTTGTGTTCCTTCCAAATGCATATGTTGAGGTCCCAAGCCCCAGAATCTCAGAATGTGATCTTATTTGGAAATAGACTCGTTGCCAATATAATTAGGTAAGGTAAAGTCATACTGAAGAAGGGTGGGCCTCTAAAGCAGTATGACTGGTGCCTTTATGAACAAGGTGGTATCTGGGTATACACACACACAGGGACAACGCCATGTGAAGACGAAGCCAGAGATGGGGTGATGCTTCCACAACCAGCAAACACCAAAGATTGCCATCAAGCCACCAGAAGCTGCATGACGGGCACGGAACAGATTTCGTCCTGACACTCCTGGAAGGAACCACGCTTGCTGACACCTTGATCTCAAGCTCTCCAGCCTTCAGCACTATGGAGCAATATGCATCTGCGGCTTAAGCTGCTCCTTTTGTGGTGCTTTGTTACAGCAGCCCTAGAAAACTAATACTGTTCTGAATCTCTTAAAAAATACTTGGCACGTTTCTTTGTGGCACATCTTCCAAAGCACTTTGCTCTGGATGTGCTTAATGTGGCATAGATAGTCTTGACCTCTGAGATGAAATTTTTAACAGCCAAAAGCTATTCATGTCTCAGATATAAATATGATGGATCATTTGCATAGGCAATCCACCATCGTTTTCAAATAGGCTAATTTACAACCATAAATTAATGAAACTGATTTTTGTGCATCTCTACAATGGACTTTGGCAGCCTAAAGGATGTTCTGAACAGTAACAGTATTTCTAGGGAAAAAAAGGTATAACCTCCTAAGGTGACTATCTCGAAATACATATAAAAATGCATGTTTTATAAATCAGGACATTCCGTTTTAAAGTTTCACTTTATAGCTATACTACACACGTGTGTGTATATGCATACATATGTGTAATATGTTATGAATAGCATGAGTTGTTACTTTATGATAAGCCAGAGGTTTTTAATAGAGTGCTTTCGATGCCCAGACGCTTGACTGAAGATATTTCTGGGAAATGAGCCCAGCCCTTCAGCCTAGGCAGCCTCCCGTCCATCTGAATTACATTTTGAGCTTCCATTGTAGATCAAGACTACAACAAAATTTTCTGTAATGTGGAAATGTCTTATATCTGCATTGTCTAATACAGAAGCTGCTAGTCTCAAGTGGAAATGCAGCTATTTAAACAAAGGAAATGACATTTTTATTTTTATTTAATTTTTATTTAAATGGCCACATGTAGCTATTGGCTACTGTACTGGATGGCATAGTTCTAGATTTTATTTTGAATTTAGATTCTGCTAACAAAGTTTGAAAATCACTGCTAAAAACTAGCAGAGTAGGAAACTTCTGATAATAAAGGAATAATTGATGATTCGGATAAATTCTCCCAGAAAACACAGACATGCAACTTTCTGGGGCATGTGACGACTGATCTTAAACCCAGCGAGTATGTAACTCCATTAAATCTGCCAACTAGAACTAACATCGCTGATCATTAGCCAGTAGGGGGAACTGAAGAGTAGAAGACAGCATTTTCCCTGGAGAGTGGGATTTATTACTTTTTTTCCTATACATGTTTTTAGTCTATGTGGGGGCCCTAAAATAAATATTCATGTTCGGGAACTCCAAACCTTGCCTTCTCGAACATCCAGAGGTCTTAACACACACTGCATGCACCTGTTATCAAAGGATCCCTAGGAGGCAATATAAATTGGTTCTAGAAGATACAGTTGAAAATCCAACTGATTCTACACTTAGTCTTTCCCAATTTCCTTTGTTAACATGTGATAAGGTTCAGATTTCCATATTGATTTTTAGCTTTACCTTACTTCTCCACGTACCAGAGAAAAAATTTAAATGGCCTTTATATTTAGACAGAAGAGGAAAATTTCATTGGTATGTCGTTGATTCTTTACTTGAAAATCATTATGAGAAAAGTTGTATGCATATTAAGTTAGCCACACAGGGCCTTACCTCTTGGTAAAGGTCACTGAGATCTTCCTGGTGGGCCTGTTTGGAACATCCTGGGAATTCCCTAACACAACAGGAATCTGGGGGCCAGTCCATCTCTGTCATCTCCAGCCAGTCAGTGAAGTACACCACTCCACAGCATTTAAACTGAAAGAAAAAAAAAAGAAAGAAAGAAAGAAAGAATAGGAAAAAGAAAAAAAGAAAAAAAAAAAAAGACTGGTCAGGCTCAGAAACTACAAAAATATTTTCTTAACTTACAGAAGACTAAACGTTAGATTTCTTACATTTTTGTGCCCAGAGCTACACTCATTCCTGTCATCACCTAATGCTATGTGTACATTCTAAGCTGACGACAGAAATGTGGTGAAGGACTCCACAGTGGAACAATTCTGAACAGTGATGCTTATAACACAAGCAGTCAGGTCAGGCATGGCTGAGTCTTTCCCCAGCTCTAGATCTTCTACAGGTGATCACGTAGCAATAAATCCAAAATGCACAGTAACCAAACTACTAGCTGGAATCTTATACCCATAATTTAACCTCTAGCCACTACAGAACAGTTGATCAGTCTATTCGTGTATCACCTAATACCAATTTAACTGCTTAACAAATCCAAATATTAAAGTAAAAGTTTCCATAATCTTGGTAGAAAGAGTTGTTGACCAAAAGCGCACATCACAAAAATCACCCGACTTGAATTCATTAGCCAGTAGATTTTCAAAAAGTTTTTGAGATATAAACTCAGGTTGGGCCAACAAATGTTTATGCAAGTGAACTAGAGTCTTGAAATAAAGTATCGTATTCTAGCACCATCATTGCAGAAGAAATGATGTGCCTTCAGCTTGAAAAAAATTGGATTTAAGAAAAGCTACGTTGTCTTTTGGTCTTTTTTTGTCTCATTTCACCAGGGATTAGCAAAAACTTTCTCTGCTCAAAGTTTAGAAATACTGCTTCAGGGACATATGTAGATTAGGTTAAGAATAATTAGCTATGATAATTTTCTGCCCTTGGGTAGAAGGAGTTCCTCTTCCCTATAGTCAAAAACAAGGACTCTGGGCAATCACTGAGAAGAATTTTGCCAAGAGTGACTGGTTCTGCAAATTATGCAGCACAACAGACCAATCTGTGTCCAGGATTAACACCATATCACAATCTACCATTTCAAAATCCAACAAAAATCAAACTATGAAGATTTCTGAACTTCTCATGTAAAAAGAAACAAGGAAAATACTAAAAATGATTTTGCATTTTGCATTTGCCTACATATCTAACTTTAAAAAAATCATCCTAAATGAGGAATTGCTCATGTTACAATTAATACACTATAATTTTCTGAGAAACATTTCTTAAATATCTTTTGTAAACTTGTTGTAAAAGCTACAGAGGTACCACAAACATCACAAATTAAGTCAAACATAATTTGACATCATGTATTCTACATAAGTCAATGAATATCCATCGAAAACATATGTAGTAAAAAGATTTCACCTTCTAAAAATCATAAAGTACTACATTTCGAAGTCAGGCTTTTTAAATCCTTGCACTCAGAGAAAACCTACTTCTCTCATTTCCTAAGGACATGTGTTTTTCTACGTTGAGGACAAAAGTACAGTTCTTGGAACTCAAACTCCATCCACAATAGAACAGCCCATTTATCTGGCCTTGTCAGGAAATGAGGTGCTCCATAGAAATGACTTTTCCAAATAACTTGAGCATACCATGTTCAGTGCCAGATGTATTTTTTTTTATTTTAATAAGTCACTGAGATATTTTTTTTCTTTTTACATAGTTGTTTCTCTGTGTCAACAGAAGATACTAAATTGGAACTGAATGTTTTCCTGGAAACTCCCCTACATCAGTATGGCATGCACATGACTAGATCTACATCTCCTTGCAGTTTCCCACCATTAAAATCACAGTGTGAGATAAAGCCACTTTTGCCTGCATCCAGTCAAACTGAAAAATATCACCACTATTTTACATAAGTGGAAGGTGAGGTTCTCACAGGTTGAATGACTTGTGGAGACCACAGACCAGTGTGTTGCACAGCCTACTTATTCCAAAGCCTGTTTCCCAACAATTAAGTTAAAATAAGTAAGTACATGCATTTTTAAGAATCAATTTTATGGGGCACCTGGGTGGCTCAGGGGCTGAGCATCTGCCTTCGGCTCAGGTCGTGACCCCGGGGCCCCGGGATCGAATCCCACATCGGGCTCCCCCCGTAGGGAGCCTGCTTCTCCCTCTGCCTGTGTCTCTGCCTCTCTTCCGGTGTCTCTCATGAATAAATAAATATTTTTAAAAAATCACTTTTTAAAAAGATATTAAATAAAGATCTCTGGGGGCTTAAGTGAGAGCCCACTACAGTGAAGTACATACATGCACAGAACTGCACTGATCGGGTCGTCAGGACAACTGGGGCCTGACGAGGTCACTCTTAGCTCCACAATTTATCTGGGGGGTGGGGTGTTATGGGCTGATCTGTGTTTCCCCCCTTCCAAAGTTCATGCTGAAATTATAACCCCCATATTTGGAGATAGGATCTTTACAGAGAGAATTAAATGAAAACCAGGTCACCAGGGTCACTAGGGTGGGTTCTAGTCCCATATAAGGGATGTCCTTATAAGAAGAAATTTGAACACAGAAACATATAAAAGGAAGATGACGTGAAGACACAGGGTTGAGATTTGTCTACAAGCCCAGGAGAAGAGCCTCCAAAGAAACCAACCCTGCTCACCTTGATCTCAGACTTGCAGCTTCCCAAATTATGAGACGATACACTTCTATTCTATTGTTTCAGCCACCCAGTCTGTGATCATTTATTACCGTCACAGCCCTAACAGACTGACACAAGGGGTTTTAAAAAAGACTCTCCCTCAGGGTGACCAGAGGTCTCCACCCTCCTTTTGTATGAAACAGGCCTGTGATATGGAGGAGGGAACTTAACTATGCAACAAAGCTAAAAAAATATGTGGTATTGTTTGCTGTTCTGTACGCTGTCCATCTGGATGGAGCCCCTCTTCATACCACTGGGGAAAAACTTGCTTTGTTTTTTTAACCTGGATTATCATGGTCCACATCAGAAATCCCAGAAAATAAAGAGCTCTGGGCAGCTTCAACCCAGGCCAGTAGTTGAACACAGCTTACTATAAATTCCCTAACGTCTCACCTATTTTCCCTCTATGTTGTTTTTAGTACAAATGAATGGTAAACAAACAAAGCCAGGAAGCATTTAAATAAATAGGAAATCTGTGTTACAATGATAATTTTCACCATCTAACACAAAGAGCCAGATTTGGAGATTATCCTGGACTTAAATTTCTGCCCGCATCCCAGACAGAGTAACTGCGCAGAGAGCTGGACATCCAACAGGTGAGACACTGATTCTCACAGGCTTCGTGGCCAGCTCGAAAAGAAATGAAAGGAAACGGGTATACTTGGTCACCCGGGAATCTCTGACCACAAGGAAATAGCTCGGAAGAAGAGCGTGGTGTGAAGCAAGACCAGTGGTGACCTTCAAATCACCAGGTTTTAAACATGTACTTATAGGCTGTGTTTGAGAAGATGACTGGATGCGGGGCTATGTGGACGTCAGGTAAGAAAAGCTAAAAGCACCTATGCTTTGTAATAACCAGGAGCTAACTGAGCTCAAACTCATGATCCCATTTAATCTGCTCAACAACCCAAGGAGGCAGGGTACTTTTATTATGCCTATCTTACAGGCCAGGAGACTGAGCCTGAAGCTCATGTAATAGTAAGTAGCAGACCCAGAATTTGAACCAAGATCCTTCTGACTAGAAAGCTCATAATGATACACTGACGCTTCATTCCCACAAAAGAACCATTATTAAAAAAAGAAAAAAAAAACTGTTTAAAACAAAGACAGCTCTAGAAGTCATGAAAAATTATCTATTCAAGTAAGAGTTGGCGATTTATCAAGAAACACTCATAAAAAGGAAATCTCACAGTAGTTTAGCAAAATGGCTTTTAAGAAATTCTTAAAATATACGTGAACCATGCAAAATGAAGGGGAAATGGTAGACACAGGAGGAAAAGCAGGGCATGGAGTCACTCAGGGAATTTCTCAATAAAGAATTACACCAGTGGTAACTGAATTGCAGGTTTACCTTTTCAGCACAGAGAAAATGACCAATGCTAAAGCTCTGAACATTTGTTTTGAGAGTGTGCCATTTATTCCATCCCCTCTACCTCAGAAATTGTAGCACTTACCTCTCTCTGGAAAAAATTCCAAGCGTGAGTAAGCCACCGGTATCGAGGTAAGCCATAGTTTGTCATTCTGGCTTTCAAGGTGACCATGTCGGACCACTGTACTGGCACCTGGAGACAACCAACGGAACATCAACAACTGGAACCCACCAACACACAAACACCAACGGCGCACACGCTCATACACCTACTGGGAATGTACTGCAATTCGCAAATACTATTCTAAATTTATATTCGTGTGTTAAGCTTTAAGCTAATTTCGCCTAATTAAGCTTCAAGGTTATTAGCTATTGATTAGCCAATCTCTGTGTGTAGATGTTTACAGTAAAGGAGGAAGTTCTTTACATGAAGCAAAAAAAAAAGCAACATCAGTGAATGCCAAGATCCAGCTGAAGGAACCCACAAAACAAGCAGTTTACTGTGCATCCTGCAGATCCAGCTGACCGGCTCCTCGTAACACACGATCCCTGCCCAGAAATGCCCTTGGATTTGATTTCATAACGCTATGGGGCTGGTCTTTGAATTGACTGCAGACAGTAGGACTAAGATAAAGGGATGAGACTTAAGAAGGGAAAGAACCCAGGCTCCAGCTGTGGCTACCACATAGTTTTATACAAGAAAAGTAAAAGTGAATTAAAGCTTGAAAAAAAAAAAAAAAAGAAGGGAAAGAACTCAGCTCAGGTCACGCCTTGCTCCAGAATATGTGTGTAACTATCTTCCCCCAAATTGGACCCTGGACGCATGCTGGAATTTTAGGAGGAATACCTCTCGAATTAAAGCACATTTTGTGCTTCCGGTCTCAAGTCACCTAGCACCGTGTCCCTTAATCATGACAGAGCTTCAGGTACATGACACAACAGCCGGCCCGAAACCCCGTCGTCATCCTATCGAGCAGCCTCATCTATGGTGCCCGGGGGAGCTGACGCACATGTGGAACCAGGTTCAGGGCACGTAACCTCTGACCTGCGCAGTAACACAGACACACTTAGCCAAGCAAGCTGGCACCAACTCAAGATCAGGACTATTCTGCGAGCTTATTTTAAAAACTGCAGTACTGGGGCATTCCCGGTGGCTCAGCGGTTTAGTGCCACCTTTAACCCAGGGTGTGATCCTAGAGACCCGGGATCGAGTCCCACATCGAGGTCCCTGCATGGAGCCTGCTTCTCCCTCTGCCTGTGTGTGTCTCTCTCTCTGTGCCTGTCATGAATAAATAAAATCTTTAAGAAAAAAAAAACTGCAGTATCGGGGCGTCTGGGGGACTCCGCAGTGCAGCCTTGGCCTTCAGCTCAGGGTGTGGCCCCGGGGTCCCGGGATCAAGTCCCTTGTTGGGCTCCCCACAGGGAGCCTGCTTCTCCCTCTACCTGTGTCTCTGCCTCTCTCTCTGGGTCTCTCATGAATAAATAAATAAAAATCCTTAAAAAAAATAGTATCAATAGAAGTAGTTTAAAAATTTCTGAGCACACAAGGTCTTCGTTGTTTTCGGTTGTTCATTTTCTTCTCTACTACTTGGAAATGTACCTACAAAAGAAAACATGCCGACTCTTGGGCACCCAACTTTGTTGCCCTCAAAATGGTCGTGTTCACATAGTTTCAATCAAGTTCTGGGAACTAAATCAAAACTCAAGCTACTCACTATAAATTATCACTCATATTCTTTTGAGTATGAAATAAATAGAAACAAAGTAAATCTCTAGAAATTTATCATCCAGAACAGCTAACATTACTGGCAAATTTTTCTAAAGGAGAAATAAATGAACAGGAGGTGAGGATGTATAAATGACAGAAGTAACGGGGAAACAGACTGATGTACAATCTCCTGATTTGGTTATTAGAACAGTCTGATTTCAGATTTTATTTTACAAAACAAATATGAGTTGTTTCCCTCTTGTAGCCACAATCCATGGGAGACCAAATATGGCAAGACACAGAGGAGATGGTTGAGGTTCTGGCACAAAACCCTGTGATTTGGCTATAAGGGAAAACACACTTACTGGCTTCTTGCATGGAACAGCTAAGAGCACAAAGCCCATTCTATGCAAAGGCTGGGTTCTGCAAAATTTGGCAGCTAATAAACTTTAATGGCACTTTTCATTCACACTGCTATTAGTGCAAAAGCAATAAAAAAAAAAAAAATCCCTGACCAACTTTTTTTCCAAAGGACCATTTTCCACATTTCACTCTTGAAACAGCTCCAACAGCTCTCGCATTATCCTGGTGACTTAATGGGGGAAGATTTACATCAGTAACCTAGGTTACTAGGTTAAGTGGCGTAGGCACCCACGCCGAGTGGCTGGCACCGGGCACCCACTTAGTACCACCCTGTTACCAGGAAGATGTTTGCAGACTGCCCCTAATGGAATAGAAGTATCTTCTGGATTTATGTTTATACGAGAATCAAGGCATTTCCTTTCAAATACCTTAAATTAATTCATCTACTTGTTATAACTTAGGAGATTTATCAGAGAACAGGATGGCATAAAAACTGTACAAACCGTTTTAAAACCCACAGAAAATAAACTCATTCCTAAATCCTTTTATTTATCAAAAGGAACATGATCAAAGGTCATTAATCAGGGCGGCCCGGATGGCGCAGCGGTTTAGCGCCGCCTTTGGCCCGGGGCGTGACCCTGGGACCCGGGACTGAGTCCCGCATCGGGCCCCCTGCGTGGAGCCTGCTTCTCCCTCTGCCTGGGTCTCTGCCTCTCTCTCTGGGTCTCTCATGAATAAATAAATAAAATATTTTTTAAAAAGTCATCAATTAAATGACTACGATCTACTGCTTGAATGTCAAGGAGATGCATGTATTTTCTGGAAACAGGAAAAACTCGGAAGCGACCACCTCTTTATCCGTAAAACACAGTAGCCGAGTCCTTCCCCCCGAGTGTACCATGCTCCTAGGGACGGACGACCCAGGATTCCCGAGGCCACAACATGCACCCCCGAACAGGACACTTCCCAAGTTCTCACTTTATTTCATTAATCGAGTCTGGGCTCGCCCTGACTTTCCGGCTTGTCGGACAAGGAAATCGCCGTCAATTCTCTGTCGCTTGCGGAGCCGTGGACCCGGCAGAGCGCGCGCAGTCCCCGCGCTCGGTCCTCTCCGCCCAGAATTCAGACCCCGCCTGACGGCCGCGGACTCCCCAGACCTTCCAGAACCTTCCAGAACCTTCCCGCCCCCAGGGCCTCGCCGACCGACGCGGGCTGACTGAGCGCTCCCCCAGCCCCGGGGCGGGCGCGGGGCCTGCAGTGAGCGGCCGCCGGGCCCCCCCTCCCCTGGGTCTCGGCCTCTGGGTCTCTCGGTCTCTCGTGAACAAATAAAGTCCTTAGAAAACGAATGAATAAGTGGGGACCCCGGGCTCAGCGGCTAAGCGCCGCCTCGGGCCCAGGCCGTGACCTCGGGAGCCCGCCCCTCCGTCGGCCGGGTCTCGGCCGGGTCTCGGCCTCTGGGTCTCTCATGAATAAATGAATAGAATCTTAAAGAAAAGAAAAAAAGAAAGAAAGCTCCTAGACTCACCTCGTCGAGCTCCTACGTGTTCAAGTACCCGGGACACCGGGCGGGCGGCGAAGGCCCAGGCCCGCCCCTCACGGCCGCCGGCCCCTGCCCTATCCCGGCCGCGCCAGCGCCCCCCGCATCGCGGCCCCGAGGAGGCGGCGGCGGCCAGGACGGCGGGCGGGACGCGGACGGGGGCCCCCCCCCGCGTGGGCGACTCCGAGGAGCACGCGCACCGCCGCGCGACGGCGACCCTCCAGGCGGGAAGCCTCGGCGCCGCTCGGCCCCACGCGCGCCCGCCTCCAGTCGTGAGGCGCAGGCCGGCCGGGCGCGGAGGAGCCGCCCCGGGCTGAGCCTCCGCAGCGGGCGCCGCAGGCCGAGGTAAGCGCGCAGCAGCCGTGCAGGCGCGCCCAAGGGACCGCCCCGCTGCCCCGGGGTCCCCGCCCGGCCCCAGGCTCCGCCCCCAAGCTCCGCCCCCTCCGGCCCCAGGCTCCACCCCCTCCCCGCCAGGACTCAGGCTCCGCCCCTTCCAGGCCCTAGGCCTCAGGCTCCGCCCCCCCGCCAGGCTCCAGGCCCCGCCCCCTCCAGGCCCCAGACCTCAGGCTCCGCCCCCCGCCCCGCCAGGCCCCAGGCTCCGCCCCCCTCCAGGCCCTAGGTCCTAGGCCCCAGGCCCCAGGCTCCGCCCCCCGCCGGGCTCCAGGCTCCACCCCCCTCCCCGCCAGGCCCCAGGCTCCGCCCTCCGTCGGGCTCCAGGCCCCGCCCCCTCCAGGCCCTAGACCTCAGGCTCCGCCCCCCGCCAGGCCCCAGGCCCCAGGCTCCGCCCCCCACCGGGCCCCAGGCTACAGGCTCCGCCCCCCTCCCCGCCAGGCCCCAGGCTCTGCACCCCCGCCAGGCCCTAGGCCCCAGGCTCCGCCCCCCGCCAGGCCCTAGGCCCCAGGCTCCGCCCCCCGCCAGGCCCCAGGCTCCGCCCCGCGCCAGGCCCTAGGCCCCAGGCTTCGCCCCCCGCCAGGCCCCAGGCTCTGCACCCCGGCCAGGCCCTAGGCCTCAGGCTCCGCCCCCCGCCAGGCCCCAGGCTCCGCCCCGCGCCAGGCCCTAGGCCCCAGGCTCTGCCCCCCGCCAGGCCCCAGGCTCCGCCCCCCGCCAGGCCCCAGGCTCCGCCCCCCGCCAGGCCCTAGGCCCCGCCCCCCGCCAGGCCCCAGGCTCCGCCCCGCGCCAGGCCCTAGGCCCCAGGCTCCGCCCCCCGCCAGGCCCTAGGCCACCCCCCCGCCAGGCCCCAGGCTCCGCCCCCCGCCAGGCCCCTTCCCTTCAGGGCGCAGGGCGCCGCCAGGCGAGGAGCCCGGCTGTGGGCCGCCCGCCGCCCCGCGGACCGGGTGCAGCTCAGGACGCCGCAGTCGCCGCGGCCACCGGCGCTCCTCACGCAGGAAGAACATGTCGGTGCTCGAGGTAAGGGGCGGCGGCTGGGGGGCGCAGCGGGGCGTTCACTGTCGGGGTGCCGGGGGCGGGCCCTGAGCCAGGCCCGGGTCTGCCCCTGTCACGCCTGAGCCGCAGCCCAGCCCCACTCGGGGCGACCGCGCACACGGCCCAGGAACCCCATTCCGGTGAGTGGCCGCGTGCCCCGATGACCCCAAAGTCCCCGGTCCCCAGGCCGAGCCGGACGTGGCCCCGGTCGGACTACGGCCCCCTTGAACTCACCATGATCTCCTGCTCGTAGGTCCAGACGCCACACGCCAGTTCCACGCAGAAGATGACCAGCAAACTTCCGAAGTACTGCGGGGAAGAGAGCAACGGCCGTTAGGCCAGAGCGGAGCGAAGGGGTCCCCGGAGACGGGCGGCCGTCAGGAGCCAGAGGCGCGACCCAAGAAGCGCCCTCGGCCGCGCGGGGCAAGTGGCGGCAACTTGAGAGCCGTGTGCAGACGGCACCTGCCGGTCCCCCAGAGGCCCACGGGACGGGCGGTCCCCCAGAGGCTACGGGACGGGCGGCCCCCCAGAGGCTACGGGACGGGCGGCCCCCCAGAGGCTACGGGACGGGCGGCGCCCCAGAGGCCCACGGGACGGGCGGCCCCCCAGAGGCTACGGGACGGGCGGCCCCCCAGAGGCTACGGGACGGGCGGCGCCCCAGAGGCTACGGGACGGGCGGCGCCCCAGAGGCCCACGGGACGGGCGGCCCCCCAGAGGCTACGGGACGGGCGGCCCCCCAGAGGCTACGGGACGGGCGGCGCCCCAGAGGCTACGGGACGGGCGGCGCCCCAGAGGCCCACGGGACGGGCGGCCCCCCAGAGGCTACGGGACTGACGGTGCCCCAGAGGCTACGGGACGGGCGGCGCCCCAGAGGTCCACGGGACGGGCGGCCCCCCAGAGGCTACGGGACGGGCGGCGCCCCAGAGGCTACGGGACGGGCGGCCCCCCAGAGGCTACGGGACGGGCGGCGCCCCAGAGGCTACGGGACGGGCGGTCCCCCAGAGGCCCAAGGGACGGGCGGTCCCCCAGAGGCTACGGGACGGGCGGTCCCCCAGAGGCTACGGGACGGGCGGTCCCCCAGAGGCCCACGGGACGGGCGGCCCCCCAGAGGCTACGGGACGGGCGGCCCCCCAGAGGCTACGGGACTGACGGTGCCCCAGAGGCCCACGGGACTGATGACTCACCAGCTCGCCCGGGGCCTCGCGAAGGGATGGGGCACCTCCTCTTACAGGTGACAAGGTGAGCGCAGACCACGTGAGCTGCTCGAGACCGAGCATTGTGCATGGGGGGGGGGGGCCGCTGGACCCTGGGCCCGTCCTGAGGCTCACATGCCTCTGCAGAAGGCAAAGTGTGAGAGGCCCGGCTCTGCACTAATTCCAGCAGAAACAAGCCCCTGCTTTCAGGTTCCTCGCTTCTCAGGGGTCGCTGGGTCAGCGTGGGGGCCCTGGGAGTGAGCTCCCTGACCAACCCCTTCTGCCCGAGGGGCAGCTCCCCAAGGGCAGCAGCTGACTGTGCTCCTCCCTACCTAGCAGGTGCTCCACACGCACCTGGCCCAGAAAACAACAGCCAAAAGCAGAGCGGAGTGATGCCACAGGGAGAGGCTGGGCGCCAGGGGCTGCCTTGGGCGGGCCACCTTCACCGAGGACATTTTTAGGGTGAGTCAATAACGCCAGGTGCAAGGCTGCCTTCCCGGGAAGCCAGGAGCGCAGGAGGGGGTGCGCTGCGCTGGGCACGGGCAGCATATGTGGGCGAGGACCACAGTATGACGAGCCAGCTCTCTAGGGGTGGCAGAAAGGATTTCGGGTTTCATTCTAAGTGCGATAAAAATCCAGCAGCATGCCACACGGTCTGACAACATTATAAAAACACGATTCTGGCTGTTTTATTAAAAACAAACAAAAAACCTGTAGGTGAGCAAAGATGTGATCGGGCATCTAAATAAAAAATTGGTCTAGGACTAGGGTGGCAGCAGGGAAACGGGGGGGGGGGGGGGGGGATGGATTGATGGAGGCTGGTAAGCCATCAAAACGTGAACCCTGAGCTGCTCTGCTCCTGACATTTGCCAAGAAAGGAGAGGCGGAAGTAAAAGATGTAGAAAATTGGGCTCTTTTTCCACTACTTCCAGGCTCTATCCCTATGACTTAAAAGTATAAACCGGGATCCCTGGGTGGCGCAGCGGTTTAGCGCCTGCCTTTGGCCCAGGGCGCGATCCTGGAGACCCGGGATCGAATCCCACGTCAGGCTCCCGGTGCATGGAGCCTGCTTCTCCCTCTGCCTATGTCTCTGCCTCTCTCTCTCTCTCTCTCTCTCTCTCTCTCTGTGACTATCATAAATAAATAAAAATTAAAAAAAAAATTTGTTAAAAAAAAAAAAAAAAAAAAAAAAAAAAAAAAAAAAAAAAAAAAGTATAAACCACTGCTATTAGTGTTAATTGGATTCCTTCATATAAAAAAATTAATAATATATATGTAGCTATACAATGTCTCAGATAATAACACAGTTTGACAATAAAAATTGGATCAGAAGATAAAGTAATATTTTCTTAAGGGTAGCACATTTGACAAGTGCTTTTATTTTCAATATGTGCAGTACTCCTGGTCGGTTTCAATCTACTTAAATCTCATTGCCTTAAAGATCTTAGGCCTAAAATGATGACCAGAAGAAATATTGTGAACACAGTACTCCAGGTCAGGTTTTCTGCAAACTCTCTTTAGTGGCTTGTTGAAGAGATTTCTAGACATGAGCAATACTATATGAGAACCTTATGTTACAAAGAGACCAAATAATCAATGATCATAAGCTGGATCAATGTTTTCCTACCTTTGATAAGACCCTACGAGAGAGTAAAGCTCCCAAGAAACATTACACTATGGGATATTTTTGTTTTCTCAAATCCCTAACCTAAGTTATTTCCAACACTGACGTCTGGTTACGATGAACACCAAAGCAGACCTGGAAAGGCAAGACATCCCAAAGTAAAACATAGATGTGGCCGCTGGGGCTGGTCAGAAGGTAACCTTCCGTGGCCTTGGGGATCACCAGGCAGGTGTTCTGGGTTGATTCCATATCCTTCTAAGTCCCACTTGAGTCACCTCTCTTGTTTCGTGCCTCCTGGAGTCACTGGCCAGTTGATGATGTCTGTGCTGCAGCAGCAGAAAGGCCCCAAGCACAGAGCCAAGGGCAAAGTGGCCAGATGTGAGCAGTACTCGCAACACCTGAGTAACCGCCAGGCCTATGGATCCAAGAAGTGCAGTAGCCAATGCGTGAGAGCCCCTCCGACTTCTTACAGCCAGATTTGCAACGGGTCAGCGACACCAGAGCTTAGGCATCCCCAGGAATGCATAAAATACATGGAACTAAAACAATCTCTCATTAAAAACTCAAAACTGAGGGGCACCTGAGTGGCACAGTCAGGTGAGCATCCGACTCTTGACTTCAGCTCAGCATCATGAGATCACGTTGTGCGCGTCAGACTCTGTGCTCAGGGTGGAGTCTGCTGGAGATTCTCTCTCTCCATCCCTCCTCCCTCTCTTTCTCTCTCTCTCTCTCCAATAAATCAATCTAAAACAAAGAAAACTCCAAAAAACCAAAAACTCAAAACTGAGATGATCCATTTTGGGAAGGAGGGTGTCCATATATGTTGGACACTCTTTTTAACTCTGGGGAAAGGCTAAAATGTTTTTTTATCTGCGGACGTCCAGTGATGTCGTTTGAGGCATGCCCTTCCATATAAAACGGTTCTTCTGTCTTTATCCTCCTTATACTCAAGAGCACAGATTTTATTTGACCTTTGAATTGAAAATAAAGTTTCATCAACATTCTAAAACTTTCTTGGATCAAAGTAAGTCTGGAATTTATATTCTCGCAAACAATGCAGCAGCTTCGTGGTCAGCTGCCTTGGCTTTGTTGGGCTTCATGCGTCCAGTCTTCCAATTCCAGGGAAGACACAAAATGCCAAAATGCATTGTTAACACAACACAGAGATCATTTACCCCTACCTTTTTCTTTTCCGGCGAGCTCCAAGTCCTCAATGGTCATCCTCATATTGACTATTGTCCAGGGAATCACTCTACCACTATTTCGCTTAAGGGCTGGACCTGCGTTAAGGCATCTAATGCTAATGAGTAGTTTCAACAGGACAAAGCTGGCAAAGAATAAGAAACAGGTGCCACCGACATCTGCTATGACAAAGTGCACGCACGCATCCCGCTGCAGCAGGAGGCCATGGGGGGGGGGGGGCTGGGAGCACAGGAACAGGGGAAAATGGCCCTGCCGCGCAGCCTGCACACCCCCGCTGGGGAGAGGTGTGTGCCCACCCGACATGCACGCAGCCAGCCCGCCTCCTCGGTGCCGTCCTCCCTGATGGAGGAAGAGCTCAGACTCTGACTCTGAAGTCAGACCCTGTCGTGAAGGCAATCTGTGACCTCTGGCAAATCGCTCCCCGTCTGTCTGCTCCTCTGAATGGGAGACACAAAGAGCCTTCTTCGCTGTCACCATCAAGGCTCAGGTGATACGTGGGGAAGCGGTCTGAACGCTCTTTGAATTTCAAATTCGTACAACACACACGAAAGCTGTCCCGAACCATCAGTGACAGTGTCTCCCGCCAGCCGGCGGTCTCCCGGGGCAGGGCCCATGAGCGGCACAGGGGTGCAGTTGCATCCTTATCACAGTCCTGCGGCCCTTCCTCCCTCCTTCCCTCCTCCTTCCCTCCATCCTTCCCCCCTCCTTCCCCCTCCTTCTCCCTCCTTCACCCTTCCTTCCTCCATCTTTCCCCCTTCTTCCCTCCTTCCCCTCTCCTTCTCCTTCCTCCTCCTTCCTCCCACCTTCCCCCTTCCTTCCCCCCTCCTTCCTCCAGCCTTCCCCCTCCTTTCCCCTTCTTTCCTCCTTCCTCCCTCCTTCCCCCTTCTTTCTCCTCCTTCCTCCCGCCTTCCCCCCTTTCCTCCATCCTTCCCCCATCCTTCTCCCCTCCTTCCCTACTCCTTCCTTCTGCGGGCAGCCGGGTGCCCCCGCCTGCTGTGCACCGGGCCTCCGAGGCTCTGGCCTTGCACCCCGTTAGCTGCCTCACACACTGCCAGACCGCCGGTTCTAGCTGCCTGGGATCCTGTCCATAAACATTATTTTATCCCCAGGAAGTACCCATCCCTAGGCGGGACAGGTCGCACAGCAAGCCAGCAATAAATGTCTGGTGGATATAACGACCAGTTTACCAACTAAAAAGACTCATTTCAGATTTCCTTGAGATTCTCGAATTTGAGCTTTCTAACACTTGACTCCCTCTGACTTCTGCTTATATATTTAAAGAAATGTAAACACTGTGTTTTACTATTGTCTTCCTCGTGGATCATTCTATGATAATTCAGTGTGTCTTTAAACACTTGGGACAACCTAACCAAGCTAAAGAAAAGGAGCAATGCACAGACTCCCCCCACCCTGCCTTTCCCTGGCTACTAACGACTAAACATTTCAAACAAATGAAGAATGAGAAACTGTGTGTTTATACAAGGAAATGAGAATGTGATCATTTGCATGATGAACTATTTTATTTGCTTTAAAAATTGTTCAATACTCAATTCCTTAAAATAGCTAAGTTCCTCTACTGTAATTAAACTAAAATTTGCGTCCTACAAATCTATGTTATCTTTAAGCACACAGTCATGAAAAAAAAACTGCATCAAATAAAGCAAGGAGACAATAGGACACACCTCCCAAGCGATGCAATTAATTAGTGAATTTTTTTTCCACCAAATCTCTCAAGCTGAGAGTAATTACCTTCAGTTAAAAAAATGAGAGCCCTCACTGGGTTGGATAAAAGATCAGATAAAATGCTGTATGTGGGGCAGCCTGGGTGGCTCAGCGGTTTAGCACCGCCTTCAGCCCAGGGCCTGATCCTGGAGACCTGGGATTGAGTCCCACATCGGGTTCCCTGCATGGAGCCTGCTTCTCCCTCTCCCTCTCCCTCTGCCTGTGTCTGTGTCTCTGCCTCTTTCTCTCTCTCCGTCTCTCATTAATAAACAAATAAAAAATCTTTAAAAAAAAAAAAAGCTGTATGTGAAATTGGCTCTTTTTAAACCAGACAGATGAGGGGCCCCTGGGGGGCTCAGCGGTGGAGCATCTGCCTTTGGCTCAGGCCGTGACCCCGGGGTCCTGGGATCGAGTCCCGCATCAGGCTCCCTGCACGGAGCCTGCTTCTCCCTCTGCCTGGGTCTCTGCTTCTCTCTCTGTGTGTCTCTCATGAATAAACAAATAAAATCTTAAAAAAAAAAATAAACTGGACAGATGAGAAGAACATGGGCTCTGAAACAAAGCAGCCATGGCTTACAGATTCTGGCTCCCGTACATACCAGTTGGATGAACTCGGGCAAACATTAGGAGCCTCGGGCTCCTAATTTGTAACATGGGAATGTTAAAAATCACCTTGCGGTGTGGTGCTAAGGATTCAATCAGGAGGAGTGCTGCTGTGGAGTAAGCACTAGTAGGAACTATGTTGTAGCATCTGTCGGAATAAAGTCACCGAGGACGAGAGGCATCCTTGTGGCCTAAACACTCACCATGCTGACAGGCATGGGCCACGTACCTGAGGCCAAATTCTAGAATAAGTGTGCCATGCCCAGAGGATGAGGCGAGTACCGCTCTGCGTCTCCTTCGGCCAGTGGCACTCCCGCTAAAGGACATCCAGTCCCACCAGCTATTTGATAAAAGCCTCACTATCCCTACCCAGTCAGGATATGGCTGGTATCTTTCCAAACATCTTTATTAGGAAGCGAAGCAGGAAGTGGTGGGTGGGGAGCCCAACTTCTTTTTCAAAAGAAGATCGATGTGTTATTTTACGCTAAGACTGGCCACAAAATGGTAAGAAGGCGTCGGTTAACCACTCCCTGTGTCCGCTGGAAAGTATTTGAGGAGTAAGAGGGGGAAATGGAATCCAACCTTCCTATTCAAGACCTTGGAGACTTGGAGGCAAATGCATCCCCCCCCCTCCCGGAGACACGGCGGGGGCGGGGGGGGGCGGTTAGTCCCCACTAGTAAAGGGAATTTCGTCTTGTGATATGTATACAGACCAAACAGTAAAATCTCAAGGAGGGCTTTTCCTAAAGAGACATTTATTTATAAAAGTGATTTGGTTCCCTGATACTACCCACCCCAGGATTTCCTCCTAAAGAAAGCAGATTAATAAACATATGCCACTATCCCTTTTCCCTCCTGAAATTTCACTAAAACAAAAATAAAGGGTTTATTTTTTTGTTTGTTTGTGTTTTTTAAAGGCCTCAGCCTTGGGGTAAAGGAAAAGGAGACAAGTATAGTTTGGAAGGCGCTAATTTCTCCGCACTCCCTCAAAAGCTGAAGGCTTAAGCAGTCGTGGGAAAAGTGGCAAACCCCAGAACGCCCCAGACGCTCAGGCCCTGGCAGCTGGGATACCTCTGGACGAGGACGAGCGGAGGGCTGAAAACAGAAGCACCTGCCGCCTACCAGGGGCCCCTCCCAGGCCACAGATATGCAAGTCGGGCATCTGTCCTCTGGAGACAGGAAAACGGAGTCTCGGGACTGGGGACGCTAGAAATGGTAAAGGACATCCCGGGAAACCAAGTCGGAGGTCAGATGTACAGACCTTTACCACAAAGATTCAAAACTCCAGCCGAAACAAAATAAGCACTGGATTTCTAGCCGAAACCTAGACGCTAAAGGCCGGGGAGGAATGTCTTCAATATTTGGAGGGAAAAAATGATTTCTAACCTAAGATTCCATAGCAATTGAAATCCCCATGGAAAGGCCAACAAAGCCACGTTTAGCCACATGGGCTTTTAAGGATCCATCCCCACCGTATGCTTCTTCAGAGAACTACCGGAAGACGGGCTCCCTAGAGTGTGAGACCCAACAGAAAAGGACGATGACTTGGGATCCAGAAAACAAGGAATCTAAAACAAGAGAGAGGCAAGAGGAAACCCCAGAATGGTAGCAATGGGATAGCTCGTGATGGCAAGGGCTTCAGCCGGCCTGGACTGGAGTGGGTCTAGAATGTTCTGAGACATATTTCTTAAAAAAAAAAAAAAATCAATAGAATGCCCCAAATATTTGAATTTATAAAGAGAACACCAGAGTGAGTGTAGAGTTGAATTAGACAGAAATACATAGAAAATAGTTACTGATTCCAAGAAAAATAAAGTATTATTCCAGAAAGAAAAATCAAACCCAGTACTTTCCCTGGCCCAGCTGTGAATAGTATTTACATAGTTATAATCTTAAAGACCGATCTCTCCAGAATGAGGACATTTCCGTATTGAGGTGTGATGGGAAGCCTGCACCCGAGGAGGGGGCATGGAAGCCGGAAAGGGTCCAATTTCCTAAGTTCTTCATCACAAGAAGTCAACGGACAGCGCTTAAAACTCAAGCCGAAAGGAATGAGAAGAGTTACATAAATATGAGACTTCGAGATGGGGAAGCAAATTCCAAGGGAATCGGCTAAAACAAAATTGAAAGCGCTGCCTCTCAGAGTGGAAAATGGGAGGGTGAGGGACTACTGTTTCTCCTAAGGAGGCTTCAAGAATTAAATTAGCTGTGAATTATGAGGCACTCTGGTAAAAGTAAAAGCAAAATTAGAACAAACAACAGTCCCCCTGACGCCTTGACACCAAAGAGAACGAGGCTGGAGGCAGAAGGATTATCTATATTTCATACAGAAAAGGTTATTCAAAAGGCTGAAAATTGTAAGCAGCCCAATTATACTTCGTGGTTACTGGAATTAAAAGGGGTGGGTGGCAACTGGAAACATCGTGCTCAGGTGCTGTCGTCCTTTTGCTAGAGGCACCTCCAGGAGCTGGAATCGGAGGAATCGGAGTGCTACGGCGAAATACCGAAGGTGTATCCTGAAACGCGACTGACGGGCCCAGCCCAGGGGCCTCCTCTTTCACTAGGCCCCGTTCGGCAATTCAGATCTCTCCTGCGGCGCTGCTCCTTAGAACCACGCATACGGTGCGCCTAAATCCGTTTAGGTTGCATTATTTTCCATGACAGTTCATTTCGGTCACAAAATTACAAAGCTTAGAACTGTTTCGGACAATTTCATTCAACGACGGGGGCCTCGGTTTCGTTCCCTTTGCGGAGAAATATATACGTTGGTACATTCAGGTCTGGTGAGTATATGACATCAGAGCATATAAAAGTGTACTGAGGGCGGCCCGGGGGCTCAGCGGGTTAGCGCTAACTTCGGCCCGAGGCCGGGATCCTAGAGACCCCCGATCGAGTCCCACGTCGGGCTCCCCACAGGGAGCCTGCTTCTCCCTCTGCTGTGTCTCTGCCTCTGTGTGTGTGTGTGTGTGTGTGTGTGTGTGTGTGTGTGTGTCTCCGGAATAAATCTTTTTTAAAAAAGTGTATTGAAAGTGTGTAAAAGACCTGGTACACTCATATAACTATATATGCAAATGCGTGTATGTGAGTGCATACACGCACAGATATGCACGCACAGGTAATTTATGTGGCAGAGATTTACGTGCACTATATAATTTACTCCTTAAAAAAATATTACAAAAGTTGGGGCGCCTGGGTGGCTCAAGGGTTGAGCATCTGCCTTAGGGGTCCCTGACCCTGGGGTCCCGGGATCGAGTCCCACGTCAGGCTCCCTGCAGGGAGCCTGCTTCTCCCTCTGCCTGTGTCTCTGCCTCCCTCTGTCTCTCACGAATAATTAATAAAATATTTTTTTAAATATTACAAAAGCATCATTAACTCTACTTTTTAGAAAGAGAAAATGGAGCTACAGGTACATTCACGCACAGCTGACAGGCGGCAGACCAGTATGTTTTCCAGAGCGCAGGCTCTGAAGCCACACATCCTGGATTCGGCCCCAGCTTTACGCCTCTGACCACCACTGAACTTTTCTGCATTTCAGTGTCCTCCTCTGTCAAATGATGATGACCGCAGTGCCACCCCCATAGCGTGGTTCACAGAGTCAGGACAATGTGAAACACATGCCAGTGGCCGGCACGTGGCACGCGCTCTCTCAGGGATGGTGCTGCTGGTGCTGCTGGTGTTCGCGTTACCTCATCTACTATCACTGGGTCCCCAGCTTCTGAACACACACACACGTGTGTACACAAAACCCTTCTTATCTTCGAGCTGATGGGGAATGACTTAAAACCTTATGTTCCTATCTTTGATCTTTCCTAGTTGGGAGAAAAGAAAAAAAAGACCACCAATAATATCAAAACTTCAAGGATGGCAAAAAAAAAAAAAATGTCCTTTTTCTTCCCACCTAGGATGGCTGGTTAAAGGCACAAATACTGCTTCAATTGCTACCTAAAATCCCTGACAGGTTATATTAAAAATTCCATCTTTTCTTTTTATGTTTTGAATTTCCCTTAAGTCAGTAAGATCAGCTTCTTTCCAGTAGTGAAATTAATTTTTCTCCTTATTCACATTTTACAATTTTATAATGAAGTCTGGTGTCATGCAGCCAATGAGTGCTTAACTGTTCATTAAACAAAACTTAGACAAAAGCTCTTATAAATGAAAGTGCTCTGTTTTCCTGTTACATCTCTAACACTTTGCTCTTCATAACCGAAAGGAATAAAATTTCTGAGAAAGTGATATTTGTTTTTGTATAAAAGATGGAATGATCTTCACTTTTGGGAAAACAGATTAATTCTAAATTTTTCATTTCTAACATTTATCAGCCTAATAAAAACATAAAAGCAATCTGTCCTGACAAAGCCTGTCAATGTACTGAGTGCTTAAATTTGGAGAGTGTTAAATTTTATAAATAGTTGAGAAATATATGAAAAAATCTTTATTATATGAAAATAAGAGCATTTTTATAGAAAATATATTATCTGAATACAAAACTTCCATCTTCATTTTATCCAGCTTTACAGAGAGAGGACTCAGATACGTAGCATGTAAAAGAAACAAAAAACCCTAAAACCCAACCTACCACAAATAGACCAGGTACCTATTTTCCAACCTGCTTTTCTATGTACATGCCAACTAGAAAATAATTTTTACACTGAAACAAAACTGATGTTTTTACGTAACTTTCCCCGTAAAAGCAAGCAAATAATCACACACAAGCATCACAGAATACTTTTAGTAAAAATATATTTCACCAAGAGAAAAGTAAAAATCATAAACACTGTGGAAGTTAGTTTAACCTGCTGCTCTCTTAATTTATAACTAAAAACCCAGGTCGTTCTATCATAAGGAACAGTCAAAATAATTTGAGGCCAGAAAAGTCATATTCGCTTATCTTGGAAAATTAGTACAACCTGAGATTCACCTCCCTCCAAATAAAAACGATTTCAAGATGGAACGTACTTTATGGGACGTTTTAATGTTTTTTTAAAACACGGTGCCTTCTGACTCCCATCTACGTGCCACATACTCAGCACTTTTAATAAACAAAAAGTCTGATTAAAAGCCTGCATTCGTGAAATGATAGATGATAAACTCCAGTCTCTACCCTGTCAAATACTAAACTCTGCAAGCCTTCAGTGCTAAGTGTCTCTATGTCAGTTGTTTATTTTTCCTTTCCTGGTGATTGGAGGTTTAAAAATATTATATTACTTATAGTTAGTAAATAAGAGAATTCCAGTGCCAAATATTTGTACAAGATAATGGAACAGCCCACATTCTGTTAAGAATCCACTGGGACTAAACGACCCACAGTCCAAGAGTACTTGCTGCCTAAAATACACCCGCACACAAAGCCGCTCTTTCAGCCTGGGCCCGGCACCGTGTCATGGGCCCGGTACTTTCTGACGGCCAATTCATTATTCGCCGTGTCCCGCGTATTTCTACAAATCCTTCAAAGAAAAGGCAACGCTAAATATCCTTTTCAGAATCACAAATGGAACGAGATCGGTCTACCTTGGGAAGAAGCCAGAACCACAAACCAGTCTTTAAAGAAACGCAGGCCAGTAACTCCTGAGCCCGAGCAGAGGTTCCAGGCAAGGTCTGAAGACACGGGCACGCTAATAGCCCCTGTTCGTGTTTATGTTTGAATAAATAGAGAAGAACGTCTCTAATCACACATCTTGATTCACGCTCCCCTTCGATTTTACCGACGCCGCCAGCTCGGGCCAGTGTCTCCATCAAGGAGGTTGCCAAAGTGCCAGTCTGTACGTGCGGCCTCAGGCCCTGTCCGAGGTGCCGGAGAAGGAGAAGGGGGCCCCTCCGGAGTGGGAGCCAGCGCCGGGGCCCACGGCGACACCTCCGCAGGGGACGCGCTAAGGGGGAGGCGGCCAAGGGGGAAGCTGCCCTGCACGCAGGGTCAGCCGGGGGCCGCACGCCTGGCTGTCTCCCAGCGTGTGCGGGGGTACTGGCCTGACCAGGCCTTGTTACGTAGCACGGGGCCTATCCCCTGAATTCGAGACAGCGGGTCCCATCACCAGACCCCAGGCTGCAAAGTGCAACTAGGAAGGAGCCTTGGGGGCAGCTCACCGGTTAGGGCCGCCTTCGGCCCGGGGTATGACCCCGGGGTCCTGGGATCAAGTCCCACGTCGGGCTCCTTGCATGGAGCCTGCTTCTCCCTGTGCCTGCGTCTCTGCCTCTCTCCCTCTCTCTGTGTCTCTCATGGATAAATAAATGAAATCTTAAAAAAAAAAAAAAAAAACGGAAGGAGCCTTGGAAATACCCTAAGCAACAAGAGCCAAAAGAACACCAACCTCCATTCTCACCCAGGCTGTGCCTCTCACTCAGACCCGACCAAATGCAGCCGGATGACTCCCCAAAACAAGAGGGTCAGGGGTTCATTATAGCAGGCATCTGTATGACAACGTCGTTTACAAGACAACAGGTTAGGAAACTGGAGATTTTAAGAGACGATGTTTTATTGGTTGGGAAGAGAATTTATACATTAACATCACCCAGTAACTTTCGGACCTAACTTTAACGTCTGCAAAAGTATCTCCTTCTAAATCCCAGTCTTTCAATCATTTGACCCTTATTTTCAGCTAGGCGCTGTAACTTATTTTTGTAGGTTCTCCAGAATAACCACAAACCCTATTTGTTAAAAAGAGAATGAAAATAAAGTGTTTCCTTGAAATGGTACAAATCCATGTATAAAAATATTTATTACAAGTACAGAGGTTTGTTGCTATTTTTTTTCTCCTGTTTTGATAAATCTATTCAAGTAAAAGCACTTTCTTCTTGAGCGAAAAATATATCTTCTTCCTTAAAAGAAGAAAGTAGATGAACATACCTCCATTCACAGCCACGCTCAATGTTCAGGGAAAGAAAACCCTGTGAAACATGATAAAATCTTTCCGCTCTCACCAAAGTCGTTCGAACATCCATAGTTCAGTCTAACTGATAGAAGGAATAGTTTGGATTCAATAGCATGAATCACGAACGATTTTAAACAAGAACTATCTGAGCTGTAGTGGTGCTGGAAGGTAGAGATCCCCCAAGACCTGCTTTATCAACAGGCCGATGATTATGGGAAGGGAGCACATCCATTATCGGTGGGTAGATGCTTCACGGGCTTGAAAAGTTTGTTCTCGACCAAGTCAAGTGGTTCCCTTAATGAGTCAGTCGTTCATGGAACCTTCCCACACCCCCCCACACCCCCGAGGCTGGAAAACCGGGGCCGCCGGCCCTCCACAGAACTACGTTCTATCCTTTTTGCTCAGGGATCCTTGAACCTGTCCTGTCCCCCTGAGGGCACCTTCGCCCAGCACCTGGCTTCCCCGGTGCCCATGTCAGCGTGATCACCATATTTTTGCTGTGACACCTCAACCAAACATTGTCCACATTAACAAACATTTTCTTTTTTTTTTTTTAATGATAGACACCTGAAAAAAATTCTAAGACCTAAGATAAGACTTCCCCACCTGAGCACCTTTATTTATTCATCAGTGAAAAACACACTATTGGAATCAAGCATGTCCTCTACTGTCTCATATCATTTAAAAGAGGTTCTCCGAGGGGCCCTTAGGGTGGCTCAGTGGGTTAGGCATCAGACTCCTGATTTCTGCTCAGGTCATGATGTCAGGGTCGTGAGATCGAGCCCCACATTGGGCTCCTCACTCAGGGTGGAGTCCGCTTGAGATTCTCTCTCTCTCTCTCTCTCTCTCTCTCTCTCTCTCTCTTCCCCCCACCCCTGCGCATGTGCTCTAAATAAATAAATAAATAAAATCTTTAAAACAAACAAACAAAACGTTTCTGTAAATGTGAAGCCACTTGAGCCCAGAGTGGTGACACTAGGCAGCGATTTTCTCCCAGGTAAATGGGCAGGAGGCTCAGCAACAGGCAAGGACAGATGTGCCACCTGCGTTAGGCAGCAAAAGAAAGACCCCGTGACTCTTAGGCTCACAGTGTGCACGACACACTCACACAGACAGTGCCCAGCCCGCGTGCCCCGCTCCAAACACATCGGGGGCTTCCAAGTCTTGGCACAGTTGCCCTCTCCACCAGCCTTCCAGCCTTTAAAATACTTTCATAGCACAGAGAGAAAACTTTTAGAATTAAGATATTCTAATTATGAAGGCAAACCTCTCACAGTTTCACTAAATGCTCCATTCATAGGGTCCACTCAGGTGTAAACCCTGCACAGAACTGGCAATCTTAAAATATTTTAAACGCTTGCTTCCCAGAAGAGGCATGGAAAAAAAATTCATATTTTTACTTAATGAGAAACAATTCCTACGCTGGCGAGTATCATCTAAGAACAATCGTACCTTTGTTAAGGACAGTATTTCAAAATGTCTTTATAGTGGTCATCATTTTGAGGAAATTTGTAGTTTTGAAATTCTAAAGTTTGAAAACTAAAACAGTGGTGATCTGAAGAAAATGCAGAGATAACCACTTACTTTAGAATGACTCAGATAAGGGATCCCTGGGTGGCGCAGCAGTTTGGCGCCTGCCTTTGGCCCAGGGCGCAATCCTGGAGATCCAGGATTGAATCCCACGTTGGGCTCCCGGTGCATGGAGCCTGCTGCTTCTCCCTCTGCCTATGTCTCTGCCTCTCTCTCTCTCTCTCTCTCTCTCTCTCTCTGTGTGTGTGTGTGTGTGAGTATCATAAATAAATGAAAATAAAAAATTTTTAGAATGACTCAGATATGTTGCTCAGCGGAGGTACTAAGTGATACGACGACCATGTTTCTACATTTCAAATAAAATTTAAATTAGCGTTTCTGTCCTGTGAGCTGAGGAGATTCACTTTAACCCGAGCATATCACCAGGGCCTGTTATCACCCTTTATCTGAAAAAAGGGAAAAATATATGGATCGCGATCCTGAAAAAGTGTTTTGAATTTATGCGATTTCATGAAACACACTGTAACTTTGATTCAGACTATTATTTCATCGTGGACTTCATGCGACACTGCATATAAAGTATCAAACATCATTTTTTCTAGAAAGTGTCTCTAAAAGCTACTTCCCTCATTGGCCGAAATGACAACTCTCTCACTTTGTACATGTGTTCCTCTGCCCCCCTGCTTTATCCCTGTACCCGCGGAGGCCTAGACAGCTGTGCGACTTCAATGAACATCGGCTGTTTCACGTTTGCCAGAGGAAGCCAACCAATGGGGGGGGGGGGGGGGTGACGAGGCCCACCCCTTGGCTTCGCCTCCGAGGTGCACCTGCTGCGCCGGCGACCAGCTGGCCCCGCCGCACCCGCCGGCCGCGGGCTCGCACGGCGTTGGGTGAAGCAGAGCATCGCAAATGTCCACGGGAGGAAACAACAGACGACAGAGCTTAACAACGTAAGGTCAGCGATCCCAAAGCTCGGGCTCTTCCACTTCGAACCGCGAAGCACAGAGTCCAGGGGCACTCAGCATCCCGTCCCGAGGGCCCCGACTCGGACGCGCTTCGGTTCCAGAAAGACAAGACACCTGCTGGGCGCCAAGGCACCAGGACCAGGAAACCGACGGGGCCCTGGGACCCGGCCCGGCCCGCCACACACGGGAGCGGCTGTGAAACCCAACCTCTGGGCCAGGCAGGTCCACGTCGCCTTCCGTTTCCTCTGCCTGACACCGCTGCGAATCTGAGGACTAAATGTGGAACCGGAGCTTCCACAGAATTCTGGTTCTCGTGGCACACAGGAAAGGTGCCTCCCCCTAGAATAACCCGTCATCCGCTGATGTCCAGCACCGCAAACGTTGCTCCACGTGCAATTACGTCCGTCCAGACCTCCCGTCCAGCAGGGCCTCCGGACTTCGGCCACCTTGAGCCGGTCCCCACAGTCTGGGTCGGGACCGAGCCGGGGCTCCGAGGGCCACTGAGTGCCACCCCCCCGTGCTAGAACAGCCCATCGGCTCTTCGCAGCCCGAGGACCCCGCAGGCTCTCCCACAAACGCCTTCCCAACCGCACTACTTCGAGCCCGTCCCACCCGCACGGCCTCCGCCACCCAATGGTCCGGGGGCCCCCACTCCGTGTTGTTCGGAAGCCCCCGGCTCCCCTTCTCCGCCACAACCTCGGACACATTTTCAACACCTTTTTGAAACAGCTCAAATAGAGACCCTCCTTCGAAACCTGCCAGAAGTTTCCAGCCGCTCCTTATTCTGTGTCCCCACACTTTTTTTTACGTATAATTCAATACTACAGTTCGCTTTGTTATTTGTCTGGCTCCTTCCCTTTCCTCTTCGTACGCCCCGTGGCTGGCACTGACCGGGCACGTGACTTCGGGTGGGGGGGGCGGGAATGGGGATGGGAAGGGGGGAAAGGGAGAAAGGAATGGGAACCGGTTTCGGGTATTTGACAAAAGAAGAGGGAACTACGGCAGAATTTTTAGAGTTCCCTTTACGATAAGGACATTAAAAGGTTATATTTTTAAGGGCTAAATGACTAGCGAATGCCTTGCAATGACAAGTGGAGCATATTTAAGTGTCACAGAGATACTGCCGGTGAGGAGTCAAACGCGCTGGAGCAGGAGTGTGGTGGAGGGACAGGGACGCAGGCCCGGGCTCCGGCAAGGACGGTGTGGGCAGGCTGGCGACGGCGACGGGCCACCACGCATCTGGGGCGCCCTTGCCTCTCCGTACAATGCGGCCAACCACAGAAAGTCGCCGTGTCTTCTGAGAAAACGGGGTAAACCGGTGAGCAAGGCTGAAAACGCGACCAACCACATGCTGGACCTTGACCGAGAAACACAGTTGCTAGGCTGTCGACCAAAATCATAAGCAGAAAAAAATAAAAATATTCAATTTAATAGTTTAACGTTAACTGAGTCGCTCATGACTAGCTATAGAGTCATAAAACGTACAACTCCTCGGAAGAAGGCCTTAAACGGAGAGTCTGTAGAAAATCACCATTTAAAGATATTCCCGCTTTGCATTATGATTTCAACCCACAGAAAAAGCCCGAGGATGGTTAATTTCTTCATGGCCATTAAAAATTTACTTGATTTCCATTAAAAGAATCATTTCACATCTGATTCAATCACTGCATATTTTAAGAAAGCTTTACCAGTACTTCCGTATAATCGTTAACCATATGCAAATGTTCTGGAATAATGAAAATGGGAAGGAAAAAAAAAAAAAAACCTTCCTTCTGGAACACAAGGTCCTTGGTCCTAAGCATGTGCAGTGCTTCCAGGTAAGTTGTGACCAGTGCTTGACTGCGGCGGTTTGCGGGAGGTAGAATGAGGTCTATGAGGTCTATTAGCCCCGGGCTCTGAGGAGTGCGGGTCTCCTGATGGGGACATTGGGGGCTGTGGGCTGTGGATACTGTAAACACGCCTGCTGATGTTTACATTCCCGAGCCGGCCCTGCTTTCCTAATGCCTATGTTAATAGCAAAGTAGAATTGCAATAACAAATGAATTTCATTTAGTCTACAGCTAAAAGCCTCAGGAGTACCCACCTAAGGCTTAAAACCAATTTCCATTTAGCTTCAATTTCTCTTTTAAAAAAGAGAAGGAATCTCTGCTACTAAAATCACTTTGAAAGTCATGGCATATTCACGTTTATTTTCCTAGTCAGTTTTGGCTCGTTTCCCTAATACAGTTAGGATTTAACTATTCTTATAGATATAAAAAATATATTCCTATAAATACACAAATGTTTCTGTGCCATGACGATTGCACCTTTATTAAGAACAAATCTCGTTAGAGTAGGATTGACAGATTAAGCCAACAAAACGCCTGGATGCCCATTTACATCTGAGCTTCAGATAAACAGTGCATGATGTTTGGTAGATGTACATCCTAAATACTGCAGGGGACGTACTTCTACTAAGATATTATGTGTTGCTTATCTGAAATCCAAATTTAATTGGATGCCCTGCATCCAACATGGGTACCTTAAATGGGAACTTAAATTAAGGTATTTTAACAACTTGCAGCTATAATTCCATAGAAGGGTCAAAGTTCATGACCAAAGTTCACCAGAAATGTTTTCCTATGGGTGGCCTCTTAGCCTGCCCAGTTGTGGTATTTTGGGGGAGTGGTGTGAGGGGAGCACAAGTTGGGTTAGAAAGATCTGTTTTGAGAGTCTCCCACTTTTTCCCACAACCAGAATGGGTGTGCTGACTTTTGCTTGAGCAGCACCAGAGCCCAATGGCCAGCTCTTTTTTTTTTTTTTTTTTTTTTTTTTGGTAATGCAAAAGATATGGCAACTATCAGAGAAACTGGTTGTCTTTTTTTTTATATACTGGTTGTCTTCAAAAAAAAAAAAAAGCCGCTTCCTGCCAAACTCATTTACAGGTCTTAAAAGTGAAACAAGACTTCAAATACAGGGAAACGAATCAGTTGGATTGAATGCATTGAACTTCTTTAAATATTAATTAGGATAAAAAACTAAAAGGGTGCACAAAGGAAGAAAACATGAGAGTTGCATCGCAAATATTCGCCAAAGACCTAACATCCTGTCTTATTTTGCATCAATGCCCCTCTGCTCCTTTTAAGAAGCCATTTCCCCCATTTCTCCCTCTGTCCCATAAGGACAGAGAACAAATGGAGGGTAGAGGGAGGGAGGTGATTGGGGGATGGGCTAAAGGGGTGATGGGGAGTAAGGAGGGCCCCTGTTATGATGAGCACTGGGTTTTATATGTAAATGAATCACAAAATTCTGCTCCTGAAAGCAATATTACACTATATGTTAACTAACTAGAATTTATATAAAAATTTTGGGGGAAAAAAAAAGAAGCCATTCCCCTTGTAGTGGAATCCTATCTAATAGGCTCTTATTTTATTTTATTTTATTTTATTTTATTTTATTTTATTTTATTTCATTTTATTTTATTTCTCTTAAAGATGATCATTTTCATTTGGGATTCTAACAATTTCAAAATATAAATTCAAACAATAAACCTGCTTGGAATCAACCCTTGTGTTCAAATAACATCCAAGATATGGTGGTGAGGATGGTAGTTTATTTCTTGTGCCGAAATGAAGATCTGCTTCAACTCCAGTTTGATTAAAGCTATAGGCAAGGTGAATAGTTCATACTATCAAGTTGTTTGTAGGCTGCTGGTTGGAACTGGTTACAAAAAAATATATATATATTTAGGGAAATATGCTGGACTTCAAAGGTTGAGAAGCATCTACAAGAGATGTCAGTAAAGGCCCAATGAGAATGGGCTTGGCAGTCAGGAACACTGAGGTCTGAGTCAAAACTCCAACCCATTATTGCTGAGTGACTTTGGACAAATTCCTGAACCTCTGTGAACCTCATTCATAATTATCTACTTTAGATGATTGTTATCAGGTTGAAAAAAAGAAAGACCCTAGGGAAAATGTTTTATATCACATGAGAAACATTTATGAGCACGCAGGAAAAGGCAGCAGCTATAGAGTAAAATAGGGAAGCTGTTAAGATATATCGTAGTGGATGGCCATGGTCCGAATAGCAGATTCTCCACTTCCTAGCCATGCAGACTGAGGCGTATCAGCCAATCTGTGCCTCATTTCCTCATCTATATTATGGGGATAATATCTATCTCATTAGCATGGTGGAGGACACAAAATTAATTAATTCATATAAAAGTCTTCATATCAACTACTTTATCATCATCTTTGTCATTATGATTTCATTCCCCCATGTCATCTTTACATCATACGGTTCTTTCCAGCTTCACAGATTAGCCTCTCATCACAGGTCTCAGTGACTCTTCCTGCCTCAAGCAGAGACCAAATTGCTTGGTTCTTCATCAGCTTGCTTTACTAGCATTCAAGCAGCCCTAATGGAATGTATAAATGGTTCTCGACACATGTTCCTAAGTCTTTGAGGTTCCATGAAATATGCTATCCCATTCCACCCAAACCCACAGTCCAGGCACCGTCCAGAGTCACACAAGTTGGGGAGAGGGGGAAGGCTAGTTATTCTTAAATTGCTGTGTAAATGGGACAGCATTCTAAGATTGTCACTTTTTTTTAAGATTTTATTTATTTACTCACGAGAGACACAGAGAGAGAGGCAGACAAACAGGCAGAGGGAGAAGCAGGCTCCATGCAGGGATCTCGATGCAGGACTCGATCCCAGGATGCCAGGATCACGCCCTGGGTGGAAGGCAGGCGCTAAATGGCTGAGCCCCCCCCCTCCCCAGGCATCCCCAAGATTGTCGCTTTAAAGAAGGATTCTGAGAGTGAAGCACTGAGTGGCTCAGTCAACTGAACATCTGACTCTTGGTTCTGGCTCAAATGGTGACTTCAAGGTCATGGGATGGAGCCCCGAGTCAGGTTCCACGCTGAGTGCAGAGTGTGCTTGGGATTCTCTCCCTCTCCCTCTGCCCCTCTCACCCCACCCCACCCCCACTCATGCACTTGCGCACACACTGTCTCTCCCCGTCTGTCTCCAATAAATAAATAAAATCTTAAGAAAAACAAGGATTCCGGGGTTTTTTTTTTAAGTTCAAAATACCTTCTCTGTCCTGTAAACTCTAAGTTTCATATAAAGTAAGTCCTTGAGTTTATGTTTAAATCATTGTCCACATATCTTAAATGGCAAAATAAGATTCCAAACCCTTCTACCATCCTCCTCACTGTACACCAAAGTGGAGAGAAGCAAGGTAATGGGCATGGTCCCCTTCTCTGAGTGTAGTCTACTTCCTGCCTCCCAATCATAGACCTGAAGAGTCCAGGAAGCCAACAGTTATCCTCCAAAAAGCCAACTAATATATTAACACGAGTCGTTCCTGTGAAAGTCAAAGCTGTAGTTCAGTTTCACACCAAGATTCTGTTTTAATTGGCTTGGGCTGGGAGTCAGTCAAGCACTGGTGTGCAGGAGTTGACTCCTGAGAGCCAATTTGTGCTCATCTCTCCCCAACTCTGCGTTCAGTGATACCACTTTGGTAGCCTAAAGTCGACCATGCTGCAAATATTTACCCCATGGAAATCTCCAAATGCTACAAAGCAGGATTTTTTCTTCTGCTCAGATATTCAGCATATTAGCACCCCTTTAAATTTTGTTTACATTCCCTTCAAGAAATTAATGCATAGCTAGCACTGAGAACTGCTGCAAAGAAAGGAATATATCCAATGAATTAATTCTTACAGAATCTGAGATGTCTGCAATTATGGTAGCAGCCTCACTATCTGCTGCCACTAACAGGCAATACTTTAAAAACTCAGTGTGCTTAAAAAATTTAATTTAATTAATTTAGTCAATTTAAATTGACTCAGATTTTTAATGTTAAAAGAGTTTGCTAATTTTTGAGTTAGAAGTCAAATCATACATTTTAGAATCATAGAACTTAAGAAGCAATCTAGTTCAACACTTTCAGAATCAAAACAAAACACAACAAAAACCACTAAGATTATGGAAGCCAAGACTCACTTTTACCCACTAACCCGTGTAAACCCAGTGCTGGGATTTTAGTATCTATTTGCTTCTTCACCACCTGAATTTCCACATAGGTTTTATGGCAAGTTTGTTTATAAAAGAAGAGAGAGAACCAGAATTCTGTTACAACTTCTTTGTTCCAGTACGGAGGGGTCCATTTCGGTGGTAATAAGGCCCATGACGCGAAGAAACAGCTCATACTTTCAAATGAAAACGCCAACACCTAGCCTGAGTGAAATAATTAAAGGCTGCACATATTTCCATACCTCATCATTTGAGTACAACAAATACTTGTGCTTAAATCATCTCTCCTGGAAAGAACGCTTCCCTTCTCACAGGATGTTGAACAATTACCACAGATTAGAGACCTGCTATCACGGGTCCCTAAGCACGTAATCTTGTGCACTGATGAAAAAAAATAACACAGTGCCAGTTGGTCTTTTTAGCCATAATAAAGAGAAGATGTAAACACCATACCCATGCAAGAAGCAACAGATTCCTTTTCACTGTTCCACAGTATCCTAACATCCCCACAATGATGAGGAAACAGCAAACAGCGATCATGACTGGGTGAACCACAGGAAAGTAAGTCAAGATGACAGCCTCCTCCACCCTGAAAGAAGAACAATGATGTCATATTATACATAAAATATAACCAAAATGCACCTCAGACATAGTACAAGACACAACTGAGGTTCATGTTAATAATCCTTTAAAGCATCATGCCTCAACCCGATGACTGTGTAGCTCTTTACAAAATCACTGCGCTATCAGCAACTTGCTTGCTGGTCTTATTTTTGTTTTGTCATGTTTAGTTTTTGTTTTTATATGCAAGTGGTAGCATTTCTACCTCAACTCATTTAAAATATCTTATAAGATGGGGGTCCTCAATAAGAAGTCCATCTACTATTAGCTTTGTAGCCTCGGCCTGAGGAAAAGAAACTGGTCCTGCTGTTGCCCAGCTGAGAAGAGTCTCCCTCCTTTTCTCTGATCTGGGACTCCATAGGTAGCACTCTTTCTGCCCACCCGACTGACCCTTCCCCCAAATGCAAAAGATTGCTCTGTAAAAGGAAATTGGTCTATATTAAAAGAAAGAGGAAGGGAGATGATTTTTGCCTGAATACTATATGAAAAAAATCATTAACTAGAACCATACTAGTAACACTAATAATAATAATAATAATAATAATAATAATAATAATAATAAATTAGCCATTACTGTTTACTGAGCTCCACAGTATCGAGGACTTTACAAACATGTACCTCAGTCAACCCTTCAGACATCTCGAGGAGTCTATGTGACAGTCCCCATTCAGAGATGCAGAAATAGAGGCTGCGAGAAGTTAAGTAATTTTGCCCCTCGTGATATTAGTGGATCAGCCTTCTGAAATTTGAGAAGAACATGGCAATGTGGACTTTGATTTTCCTTAGCGGGGGAATATGAAGATAAGAAGTCACTTTCTTATAGAAAAGTAGCTATGGTGTCCTTTATGCACAAATATGACACAGCTGACACACTGTCCAGAGGACAGGCAACTTGGTGTTACCATTCCCGGAAACGTTCTCCAGGGCAAGCGCCGTACATGCAAGCGTCTGCAACAAAGGTTATTGATTGTGGAAGAGCATTATCATCCAAACGGCTGAGGGCAAAGTTACTTAGAAAGTAGGGTCTGAGGAAACCTGATGAAAGAAATCAATCATTAGTTACAAAGCCTACCTTGTTTCCGCAGTTAAAGTCAGAACATTATTTAGGTAGTCCCTCATCCAAGCAGAAACTGCCAACACACTGATGGACATTAACTGGGAAGAAAAAAAAGATACAAATTGGTGATCAAAGATTTATACAACATTTTCCGTAGGATTAATCATTAAAACAATTAAAGATTTCTTCTGTTACATAATCATTATGCTTTTTCCCAACAACTGTGTAGAAATTCACTATTCCTAGGAATATCTGCCATTCCGTTTTGTAATCCCATCATAGCCACTAAATAGAATGTCACCAAATAGGACCCAGAGAGCTAAACTGTTAAGTGACTGTTTTCAGGTTCAAGACAGTCATTGAAGAAGATGAAGAGGCCACAGAATGATAAAATTATCAGATGTACAAGATGAGCCTAAAACATGTCACATATAATAGCAAAGAAGCAGTCAAATCCATTCTACTGATGTTCCCACGAAAGTCACAGGAGCTAACTTGAAAGTGCTTCCATTGGGTAAAGGTCAATTAGAGCATCAGAGTAATAATGATGATGATGATGATGATGATAAAATGCAATGGTGTGAAATATCAAATATGCTAAAATCTATGAATTTACAATGATACTTAAAACTCACTTGTCAACCCTTTGTAGGATAGTGGATATTCAACTCATTATTCAGAAAACTGGTAGGAATCCAATTTTTATCCTACCTTTCCTATGCAAACTAAAGAAAGAACCAAAGGCTTCATGAAAGTTTTTATAGAATTTATGCTAATACATGCAGGAAGCATGAGAGTATCACTATCTCACAAGCCCTTCTGAAATAACGGATCTCTAGGCAAAGATCCTCAGAGACTGCCCAGATTACTAGGTCAATAGTTCCCAGTCCTGTCTGTGCATCAAAATCATGTAGGACTCTTTAACTTAAAAAAAAAAAAAGTTATTGAGCCCAGATTCACCCTGGATGAATTCTCGAAAGTAGGGCTGAGATGGGGCACCTGGGGTCTCAGTCAGTTCAGCGTCTGCCTTTGGCTCAGGTCATGATCCAGGGACCCAGATGGAGATCTGGGGGGAGCCTGCTAGTCGGCTTCACCCTCTCCCTCCACCCCCAGCCCTGCTCATGCTCTCTTTCCCTTTCTCTCTCTCAAATAAATAAAATCTTAAGGAGAAAGAAAAAGAAGGAAAGAAGAAAGAAGAAAGAAAAGAAAGAGAAAAGAAAAGAAAAGAAAAGAAAAGAGAAAAAAAGAAGAAAGAAAGAGAAAGAAAGAAAGAAAGAAAGAAAGAAAGAAAGAAAGAAAGAAAGAAAGAAAGAAAGAAAGAAAGAAAGAAAGAAAGGAAGGAAGAAAAAGAAAGACTGAGGCATGAGAAATATGTAAAGGCTCCACAGATGTTCTAATGTGTAGTCAGGGCCGACAACTGCGGGACGTCAAGGCTAACTCCCAGGGTGGAGACACCAGGCTGAAGGGAAATACCAGACCCCTCTGATTAGCTTTAGTATCACAAGGAGAGATAATGTGTCCCCCACGGTGATGCAATCAGAAGTACCCAGAGATACCTTTGAAGTATTTTTACCAAAAAGTCAAACCTGAATCTCACCAAGCCTCCAGCTCTACTTTTCAGTGTCTAGGAAATACAGGGAAGACACTGGAACTCATTAAATGCCACCATGGGGTGGGGCTGCAATCAGCAGAATCAAGAATATGAGAAATTTCACAGGACAAATGATCTGGTTTCCTTAAAAAAAAAACACACACACACACAACTGGCTAATGTGGAAAAAAAGAGGGAGGAAGAAGAAACTACTATAAGTTAAAAATTTTTAAGAGACAACCCAGTGCAATATGGTGACCTGATTTGGATGCTGATTCAATCAAAACAAACAGAGAGATATTTATGAGATGACAGGGAATAGTTTCACATGACTGGATACTTGAAAATGTTAAGAAATTATTGTTTGAGGTATGACAATAGTATGAAGGGTTTTTTTTTTTAAGGATCCTTATATTTATATATGTTTTACATTGTCCATAATTTCTTTAAAATCTTTTGTTAAAGCAAACATAGAACAAGTCTTCCTGAGAGCTCTTCAAATATTTGAAAGTTAACCCCTAGGTTCTGAAGTTCCTTCCTATTTAGATGGAGATTCCCTCAAGTGTGCCTTATGCTTAAGGATGTCATTTACCTTGAATTTGTCTTTTAGTAATTTCTGGCAGCTTTTTTTTTTTTTTAAAATTTCTGGCATCTTAACAGACAGACCTCACTTACCATTGTACATTAGAGATTCAGCTTTAAATACAGAAATAATGAATATACCAGATCGGAAATGAGTCCGTACCGACCCAGACAGCGGTCATGAAAATGCTTTCTGGATGAAGGCTCCAAGGCAAACAGAAGAGGCCGGGCCCTGGGACCTCTTGGGTAGTGGAACAGGGCTACCTGCTTGGAAAACCCGCCAGTGGATTTGCTCCTTCCTCATGCAGTTGCAAATATTTTTCCGACACCTCATAGTGCCTGTACTAGATTTGGAGACCCGACAATGAATAAGAGATGCTACATCCCAGCCTCTGTGAGCCTTTTGTGGGGCACAAGAAAAAAATAGATAAGGCAGGTAATTACAGACCACAGAAAGTCCCATAAAGCACAGAAAAATGAAGTAATCTGTTCACGGTCTCGGAGACTGTAAATGGCAGCGCAGGGATTCAAATCCAAGCCTGGTCTTTGGAGCTTTAGGCTTAGTCACTAACCGCCTTCCAAGCTTAGAGATAAGCATATTAATTTCCCCAGTGAGGAGCCGGGCCGCAGGGCACGCGGGGTTCTTATTTTAAAAGGGGCGAGCCGGCGTGGGGGGCGGTCTGTAGGGGCCGGCTAGGGCCCGGCAGCTTAGCCATAGTCTTGGGTGAGCAGAGTCTCAGGGGGCCCGGCCGGAAGCACAGTAAGGACCCGGAGACCACGGTTCAGAGAAGGGTAAGGCCCGTTTTTCCTCTCCTCATTTCTGGTGGGAATAAAAACAGAGTGGAAACCTAATAAAAGCGACCCCGTGGGTCAGCCACGGTTTATTAATCACGCTTCTGGCTTCTGTGCCTCTGAGGCTTTAACATCTGTTCCCCATGGTCACGCCGGACACACCCTAACACGCGGACACCGAGCCCGAGCCACCCTGCCTCGGCTGCCTGCCTGCCCTCATCACCCTTGGGAGCAGTCCTTCTTCCAGGTTCACACTTTTCATTTTCAAATACCAACCAACGGACCCAGAGCCCACACCCCGACCGCCTGTCCCGCTGCACACCCTCACTCTGGGCCACTCTACACCTGCTGCCGCCCCCCCAAGCTCCGGGTGCCAGACAACCAGGGACAGCCCTGGACTCCAGAGGCTGCTGAAGGCGTTGAAACCAGCCGATCCGAGCCTCCTTACTTGTCTCACCTGTTCTTGCTGATGCAGCGGCCACGCTACGAGTGTGCGCCCGCCCTCTCCCTCCCTGCCTCGCCACCGACCCCAGGGCTTCCCCTCCTGGGCCTCGTGATGATGCTCACGCTCTCTCTCTCTCTCTCTCTCTGTCTCGTGATCCGTGAGTATAATAAACCATCCCTTCGACGGCAGTTGTCTCATCTGTTGGCTTCCTCACACCTGAATAATAACAGAACCTATTAGAGCACACAGGGCTGGCAGGGGACCCAGGACCACCTGGTTAGATCTGAGCCTACGCCCGCTCTCCCTCGCCTGGGCTGTACGTGGACCTTCAAGTACCTGTACGCTCCACGGGGTTCAGGGAAGTCTATTAACGTGACATTGTATCTCATTACCTCAAATTCTTGGGCAATTATAAATGAGTCTCTCCTTTCCTTATCATTCTTTGAAGTTGTAATAACTGATCTTGGTTTCTCCGTCTCTAATTTCTTATAGGCTGTCTTAGCCAGTTTTCAATACCATGGCTCTGAGACAGGGTACCAGTAAGTCGTCAGATGCCTCACTTCGGTATAGCAGACTATCAGTGGTCGTCACGCGCTGTTCTTCTGTCTATGACAAAAAATGCACGATTGCAAGACATTTCCAATAGTGCAGAATGGCTAAGTGCATCGGGTTTTTTTTTTTAATTTTATTTATTTATTCATGAGAGACACAGAGAGAGACAGAGAGAGGCAGAGACCCGGGCAGAGGGAGAAACAGGCTCCATGCAGGGAGCCCGACGCAGGACTCGATCCTGGGATTCCGGGGTCACGACCTGGGCCCAAGGTGGTGCTAAACCCCGGAGCCACCCGGGCTGCCCTAAGTGCATGGTTTTGAAATAATTCTTTCATTCAAAAAATATACAGTGGTCGACGGCTGTGAGGCCGGGTGCCTCGTGGGGTGCAGAGGCCGCGCCAGGCCCTGTCTCGATTCTGCCGTGGACGCGACCAGGGGACACGCGGAGGCCACCGTCGAAGGTGTGGATGTGTGAGTGCAAACCGCAGCAAGTGCTGGGGCTGCATCAGGCTGCTCCAAGGACCCCTCTGTGTGCCAGACCCGTTCCACGGGGTCAGAGGGACCTCCGTCAAGGCGGTGGGGCCTGAGGGGCCGTCGTCAAGGTCAGCGGGGAAGGAGCACCCGGGCAAGGGCGGCGCAGTCAGAGGGCGCAGCAGGGCCCGGGATGCCGGCGGGCGGGCGCTCACCCCGCGGCCCGAGGACCCGGAGAGCCAGGCCTGGCTGCCGGCCGCCTCCTGCCCGAGCCCTGCCACGCCGCCCGCCGCCTGGCCTGGCCTCACGCTGGGCCCCCGAGGCCCGCTCCTTGCCCCCTCCAGCCCTCTCCGGCCCGCGAGTCCCTGCCACTGCCTCCCGCCTGGGCCGCAGGAGCTGGACCTGGCGGGCGGCCGAGCCTCTGCCCGGGCCCTCATCACCCCAGGCCGTGTCCTCCCCGTCCCGCCGCTGCAGACGCGTGGGCCCCTCCGCTGCCAGGCGACGCCAGTGTCTCCAGAGCCGTGGCCCGGCTCCCGTCAAGCTCCCTCCCGCCGCGTGGGGAGCCCCAGGGGAGCTGCGGCGGCTCCCGGGGAGCCCTCCTGCCCCCCACGCTCTCCTGCAGGGCCCCGGGCGTCCTCGGTCACCTGGCAGCCGTCTCCAGCCTGTCCCCGCACACGGGCCGTACCCAGGACCAAGAGCTGCTCGCGCCTCCCCGACGGGCCCGCGTAGACCCCAGGCCTCTGGGGCTCTGGGCCCGCGGCCTCCCCCCACCCCGTGACCAGCTCCAAGGCCCGGGGCGCCAGGCCCCCCCCGACCCCTCCTGCCCCGCAGCCTGGGCCCTGGACGACTGGCGGGGCACCGCCCTGCTCTGTGTTCTCACCGCCCGCCCGCGCACCCCGCGAACCCCGACGGGAGGAGCAGCAGGCCCGCGGCCGCCGAGAGGCCCAGCAGCGAGTCGGCGGTGACCCGGAGGATCAGTGCTTCCAAGGGAACCGGTCTCAACTTGCCGGGTGGGCTCGCCGGGAAGGCTGGCAAACTCAGGAGCCGCTGGAGGGACCGCTAAGCTTTGTACCCCTGGAAGGTTTCCAGGGGAGAGAGATGCCGGCTGAGCCACAAGATCAAAGATTTAGATATCGGGTCAGAGCTGCTTCAAGTGTTCTCAAGTGTCCTGTAAACCACAGACTCCTACTTGACTCTGCCGTGCTCTTGCATCAAGCATCGTAGCCCAAGCATCGTAGCCATGCCCAGGACGTCCGTCAAAACACACACGTCACCACAAAGCTTCATCTAATGGCGCACAAGCGACTCTCAGACTAAGCTGGTTTTCATTATGACATTATTTCTAGCTGCATTAAATGTCTGGGAACAGTTTCATTCTCGAGGAGTGATGCTCCTCACCGGGGTCGAGAAAATCGGAGCAGCGACAACACACGGAGTGCATGCGAAGCAAGAAACTCCGCTAAAAGGAGACGAGGTCGCTCCGGTGCCAGCCCTGATGCTATTAAATCAAGAAGCACAAATCATGCAAGCCATTCAGGACTCCTTACTCATAATGCCATTTTCTTTCTTTTTTTTTTTTAAATGTTTTCTTTTTATTTTTATTTATAATGATAGTCACAGAGAGAGAGAGAGAGAGAGAGGCAGAGACACAGGCAGAGGGAGAAGCAGGTTCCATTCACCGGGAGCCCGACGTGGGATCCGATCCCGAGTCTCCAGGATCGCGCCCTGGGCCAAAGGCAGGTGCTAAACCGCTGCGCCACCCAGGGATCCCCATGATGCCATTTTCTACTGATTTTCCAGATTAAAATAAAATAATTCTTTAGCTGCCACTCGTCATGATTAAACTACTAGGAACGCTGTGATTATCATAGGCAACTAGTCATGTGACTCCTTACATTTTCTGCAGTATTGCAAAATATTGCTTGTGGTTCAAGAAAATGTTTAGAAAGTAACGCAAAGAGTAGAGAAATATACTTCACGTACTACTTAGCAGGACGTTTGCCACATTCTGTCTTGCAAAACATTCAGAATATGCTAGCTCTCGACAAATATTCACACGTATGAAATCTGCTGCATGGGAGACATAATCTGGTTTTGCTCAAATCTAATTATGTAAAAACAAGGATTGAATCAAGTTGTTTTCTAAATCAGGGTTCTTTGTGTGTGCACAATCCCTAAACTACTTTGAAACGTATGCCTACAGTTTCCGCCAAAGAGGAAGAGCAAAGTCACAAAACAGACTTTTAAGTCCTTCAACTGTCTGCCATCCATAATATACAGTCTCACATAAGGTAACAGTGACACCAATAATTTATATTCAAGGCTGACAGATGTTTAAAAATACCTACTCGAACTTTCCTTTTTATGTCAAATCTAGCAGCAAAGAGCAGAATGCAGAAGAGAGATGGGGAGCGTAGTTACGGTTCTCTCTCTCCAGGTAATCGGGCAAGTAATCCAAACTTCTGCAACCTCTGCTCCTCCTGAAAACGGAGAATTGGACTAGGTACTCTTAAAATTCCTTTTTGTCTTAAAAAAAAAAAAGGATTAGAATTGTGATTTTTGAAATATAAAAATAAATCTTAATTATGTGGAGGCTGGCAGCTCAGCGTCAGAAACGCTCGGGCCTGCAGCAAGGATGTGCCCCAAAGCACCCCTGGTGCCCTTCTCCAAAGGGCAGTTCTGATGGACCCTGTGAGGACTACCTTTGCTCAGCTGGGGCCACGTCGTATAAAAAAAACCAGGGCAGCCCCGGTGGCGCAGCGGTTTAGCGCCGCCTTCAGCCCAGGGCGTGATCCTGGAGTCCCGGGATCGAGTCCCACGTCGGGCTCCCTGCACGCAGCCTGCTTCTCCCTCTGCCTGTGTGTCTGCCTCTCTCTCAATCTCTGTGTCTCTGAATAAATAAATAAAATCTTTAAAAAAAAACAAAAACACCTATCAGCTTTATCTCTGAGACTAAAGTTTCTTTAAAGTTTCTTTTTAAAAAGCATGAACATTTGGGGCACCCGGGGTGGGGGTGCAATTGGTTGAGCATCTGATTCTCGGTTTCGGCTCAGGTTGTGATCTCAGGGTCGTGGGATTGAGCTCCGAGGTGGGCTCCACGCTCAGTGTGGAGTCTGCTTGGGAGTCTCTCTCCCTCTCCCTCTGCCCCTCCCACTTGTGCTCACGTGCACATGCTCTCTCTCTCAATAAAATAAGTAAATCTTTAAAAAAAATAATAGATCTTAGGAAAAAAGCACTAACATTTGTTGGAAGGCTCTCCTCTATGCCTTAGAATTAAAGCAAACTTCAGGGATGCCTGGGTGGCTCAGTGGTTGAGCCTCTGCCTTTGGCTTAGGGCGTGATCCCAGATCCTGGGACCGAGTCCCACATCGGGCTCCCTGCATGGAGCCTGCTTCTCCCTCTGCCTGTGTCCCTGTCTCTCTCTCTGTGTCTCTCATGAATAAATAAATAAAATCTTTTAAAAAAATAAAAAAATAATAAAGCAAACTTCAGTGACCTTCAGAGTATAAAGTGAGGGGCTTCAATTTAAAAAACTGTATCTTTATAGACTATATAAAAGTGAATACAAATGTCCACTTGCCATGAATCTCTTTAGGGTGTGCCATGAGTCAAACAGCTAAGGTTCACTAATATGGCCAAGGAAAAAGAAATGGAACATTGACCTTCTGCTGTTTCATTTGTCCTGCATTGATCCCAAAAGTGAACTAGATTCCCTGCCCACTTCTTAGGTTTTCTTTTCTACGTTTCTTTCCCTAGCTCATTAGAGGAGTGTGTCTCTATCGCTATTCTTGTTAGCAATGGTAGGTGAAAGCAATGGCTCTTACCTGCTGGAGAGTAATAGGACTTGAAAATTAACGGTGGGATATTAGATCTTTAAAAATAATAAACAAACATTTGATAAACGTCAGGTGTTCATCAACCTCAGGAACTCCCAGAAACAACCATATTTATCCATATTTGTAATAGCAGAAAATTACCATCTACGAATGACAAGCGTTCATATCATAAAGCCACAGAAGTTGTCTTTAAAATGGAGGAAAGCTTTCATTTACTTAAATAATATGCCATTTAAATGGTAAAAGTGGGATAAATTCGAAGTAAAAATAACTCATTCCTTGCTTCTTTGCGGGCAGAATGTGAATCATGGCTTCAAAAGAGTTCTCTGGGCAGTACACTCACGTGCACCATGTCCCAAGTGACTTCTCCCATTACAAACCCACAACACTCATGACAAACCTACAAGGTTCAGTATCTGCGTGCTAACTCCAGGATAGCTGTACTGGGATGATGCTTCTTCAAAACATGGAACAGCCACTCAACAGATGGCAAATCAAGAGGGCTGGATCCATGGCAAGGGAGAAAAAGCAGTACATTTGTGATCTAATCGTTTCCTCGTAGGTCTATGCCTCATATTTTAAAATATACTCAAGAAAAAAAAAAACCCACTTTGTTCGATTTTCAACTCTCAGAACAGCCAAACAAAAATGTATAGGTACCCAGTTAAGATTTAGTTTTCTTTTCCCTAAAATCCTTTTGGGTAGAGAACGGGAGATGGTACTGATACAGTAGAAAATGCATAGGGGAAAAAAACTGTTCAAAATGCCAAGTGAAGAGTAAAAGGCTACAGCTTTTGACCCCCGAGGTCACGAGGGCAGGTTGCCCAGTCTTGCAAAACAAGAGGCGAGGCCCATCCCTCTCCAGGCTCAGAAGGCGAAGTCTGAGTTAAGAAGTCGGGCTCACCTGCTACGCCGGCTCGCGCTGCGCCGAATTCCAGGGAGAACTAAAGCAAGGACGGCAGCCTGGGCCCTGGACCAACGACGTCACGGACGGGCTTTTTTAGAAAAGCAGATTTCCAGGCCCCACGCGCCCAAGGTACTGAACGAGGATCTGCCAGGTGACTCGTCTGAGAAGCAGCACTCCAGGGGCTGGGGGTGAGGGGGTGGACAGCGAGGCCCTCCCTGCGGACGGACGGACGGACGCACCGGGGGAAGGGGCCCGCTTCTCCACCGCACACCCACCTGGCCCGCAGTGCGACTCCTACGAAAACGTGGGAGGAAAAAAAAATCTGGACTTTGAGTCCCTGTCCTGCCACTTCCTAGCAGGTTATAGCAAGTTACTGCACTTCTCCGAGTAACCTCTCGTTACCCGACAAACAAACAGTTTTCCGGAGCTGTTAGGAGAATTAGACGAGCGGGTGTAAGAAAGCCCAGGAATGTGCCTGGCACAAGGCTCCAAACTATGTCTGACTCAGCAAGGAAATATAGCATCTGCAAACACTGTTTTACCACCAAAAGAATAATGCCAATTCTTCCAAAGCTGGATATACATTTCATACAATTCCAACAAAAATCCCAGCAGATATTTTTAATTATATAAAATAAGCTCACAGCCCATAGCGGAAAAAAAACGCTAACGAAAACAAGAAAGGCGGGTGCTTCGAAAGAACAGAAGACTATGAGAGAAGAGCTAAAATCCTACAGAAAAATTCTAATACTGGGATCCCTGGGTGGCTCAGTGGTTTAGCGTCTGCCTTTGGCCAGGGCATGATCCTGGAGTCCCGGGATCGAGTCCCACATTGGGCTCCCTGCATGGAGCCTGCTTCTCCCTCTGCCTGGGTCTCTGCCTCTCTCTCTGTGTGTCTTTCATGAATAAATAAATAAAATCTTAAAAACAATAATTTAAAAAAAAGAAAAATTCTAATAAAAACAGCATATGAAAATCTGTTTCTTGTATAGCAACAGCATCGATGAAGTCAACGGACAAACAACAAGGCAAGCCTCTATGGCAAATATGAAATAGTTCATGAATATGAATTATAAAATGAAATAATATATAAGAAACATCTCCCGGTCTAAAGAAAATTATGCTCAAGCTCAACTGGGAGGGGAGGAAACAGAAGCACAGCAGCAGTGAAATGACACGTCGAGCCTTTCCAACTGACCCAAATTAAAAAGTGCCGTAACACCCGCAAGACGGCAACAAATATTTGTGTGCATATAATGGGGGGTGTTGGCGTGTCTTCTTTCTAGGGCCTAGATGCCCAAGACAGGATTTCTGGGTCAAAGAAATCTAGTAGCAGTAACGGTATTAATCACAACGATAACGCTGGCTGCGAGGACGACCGCAGCGGTTCCCTGGACCGAGCAATCCACCTCGAGCATCTGCTTGAGCATCGCGACCGTGGGAAGACGGTAATGACCGCAAATACTTCTCTCCACCGTTACTCCCGCCACATAGACGCGGCTACGAGCAACTGCACAGGCCCCTGCAGATACTGACGCCGATCCTCACAGCAACTCTAAGCCAGGAGGACGTTCATCCCCATTTCACAGACTGAAGCACCGAATGTGCCAGGCCAATGCAAGAACTAGGTGAGGACGCGCTGTTTTGTTATTGTCCCTATCAGGTGTCTCCCAGGCAGCACCCCTACTCCTGCGACTAAACGAGGAAACCAAAATTTAACAAAAAAAAAAAAAATTGCGAATGTACATATGTACATAGAAAGGTGCGTGAGTGGGTGTATGTGGACAGGTAGGAGTAAACACATCTTTGTATGACAAAAAGAAAAACAGAGAAGGATCCATACCAGGCAGTTCACATGGATTATTTTGTTGGAGGGGAAGCTAGTGGAAGAGGGTTGGAGGAAGGGAGGAGGGATCTCAATAAATAAATATATCAGAACGTGCCCACAGAACGTGAGAAAGTTAAATTATAGGATAACAGCCAAGACACAACATTTTATATTCTTTAGGGACAGAACAAGCCCTGGAGGAATTTAAGGAATAAGTTTTTTTTTTCTTAAGCCAATTCATTACTCAGAAGAGCAATATCATTTTTTTTAAATGACTGGTGTCTTCCCCCATAATACAGATTATTAGGAAAATTCAAATTGCTATTCTGTGGACAGCTACACCAAAAATCCTAGTAATTCCAAGACTGAGAACTCCGTAATCATCCAAGTAAAGGCGTTATGCAGGAACAAGAAAACTGAGTGGGGGCTACTGATACTGTCGCCATTATTGGGCCATTTGACCGCTGGCCAGTCACCAACCTACACTTGGTAGGTTTGGTTTCTTTCTTTCTTTTTTCTTTTTCTCTTTTTCTCTTTTTTTGTGTTTCTCATTCACAAAGTAAGGAAGTTCAATCAGGCCATCTTTAAATCCCCTTTTAGTTATAAACATGTGATGATTCTATAATTCAAAAGCATAAAGTAGAAAAATGGAAAACGAGTAAATAGAAGTGGTATTATTACAGTTTTTTAAACAGTTCAAGATCTTAACAACAATTTTGTTAGGGTCTGTTTGTTTTTACAAACAATTATGTTTGTTAGCCACCTGTTTGTGGCTAAGCAGGTGATTGAAGGACACCTTGAAAAATGTGCGTATTTAGAATTAAGAATTGCAATAAGATCAATTAGTGATTTTACAGTTCCAAGTGGTCAGTTTAACTCAGTGAGGCTTTTTCATTTTCATATACAGAGAAAAATGCTGCCAGTTTAGACATCTTCTGGATGACTCGCTGAAGTAAGGCTTAATTTGTCATTTTAAAATGGAGCCACCCATAGGGACTAATTCAAACCGAAATGTCATCCTCTAGAGACCACATCTACGAGCCTTATGAAAAGGGGCTGGCAAATGCCATCGAGTCAGCCAGATAAATAAATCGCACATTAAAATTTCCAGCTGAAAATGTTGGAAAATAATTATCAATAGAATACAAAACTGGCAAGAAAAACACTCTGTGTAAGCACGTCAGCTTCTCCAAGCAACCAAGTTTAAATTTTTATATTTTCCTCGTAAGTTTTATGCACAATAATGTGATTATTAAATAACACTTAATGAAAATTTATGCCTGGGTGCAAAGCATAGAAAGTCACTAGCTCATACGGCATAAAGATTTCCATGAGCTTGTTAAATTTTACGTATTTTATTTCCTTAAATGGTTATGGGATTTTCCAACAGCACACACAAAATTCCTTAAAACTTTGCCAACTTAGAAATAGTTACATGAAAACCACCTTTTCAGGCTGTATGGAATCTCCCAGAAAAGCGTACCCCAGTCTTTTGATAGGATTACCTGTGTGTGAACTCCTACAACAACACAGTAAGACTGCCTGCCCCCACCGGGTGTCACAGGCTAGTGCCAGGTGAGGAAGCAATTCTCCGCGTGGACAGTTATCTGGGATTCCTGAAAGCAAGCAGTTCCCTGAGTCGTCTGTCACGACTCTCTTATCTACAAGCACAAGCACGTGCATTTATTTATATCCCTAGATTCACTTCAAGTCTAATTTTACTGCCAGCAGCATGCAGGCGTAGAGGTCTTTCTTTTTCTTTCTTTCTTTCTTCTTTCTTTCTTTTTCTTTCTTTCTTTCTTTCTTTCTTTTTCTTTCTTTCTTTTTTCTTTTTCTTTCTCTTTCTTCTTTCTCTCTTTCTTTTTTTCTTTCTTTCTTTCTTTCTTTCTTTCTTTCTTTTTTTTCCTTCCTTCCTTCCTTCCTTCCTTCCTTCCTTTTTTCCCCTCCCTCTCCTTTCTTTCTTTCTTCCTTCCTTCTTTCTCTTTCTTTTTTCTTCCTTTCTTTCTTTTTTCCTTCCTTCTCTCCCTCCCTTTCTCTTTTTCTTTCTTTCTTTCTTTTCTTTCTTTCTCTCTTTCCTCTCTTTTCTTTCTTTCTCTCCTTTCTTTTTCCTTCCTTCTTTCTTTCCTTTCTTTCCTTTCTTTCTTTCTTTCCTCTTTTCTTTCCTTTTTCTTCCTTTTTTTCTTTCTTTTTCTTTCTCTTTCTTTTTCCTTCCTTCCCTCCCTCTTTTATTTCTTTCTCTCTCTGTCTCTCTTTCCTTTCTTTCTTTCCCTTTCTTCCTTTTTCTCTTCCTAGTTGCAAATAGCGCTGGAGCTAGGTCAAAGGCATTTTAAGGTCAAAACTTACTCCTGCGAAGAACAGAGGGTGCGGCGCTCCGCAGCCGGGCCCCGGGCGCCAGGTGCACCTGCGGGAAGCCCGGGCCGGCCAGCCCACCTGTCGCGCAGCGGAGCCCCCGACTCACCCAGAAGAGCAGATTGAGGGCGTAGAGGAGGCAGCGCAGGCACTTCACCGAGTCTTCTCTGGCCATCGTGAGCCCGGGCCGGGGGAAGCCGCATCCATCCTCTCACCACATCCTAGCCCCGCGGGCCACGGGGCAGCCACCTGCGGGGCAGCGAGCGGCGGCCTGACCGTCCCGCCCCCTCCGCCGTCCTCCCGCGGGCCCCAGCACCACCAGCCCCGGGCTCCGGGACGGCTGCGCCCAGCACCTGCCGGGGAGGACGCGGCGGCGGCGGCGGCGGCGGCTCCGGCTCCCGCTCCCGCTCCCGCTCCGGGGCAGGCGGCGCGCAGCCCTCCCCGCTCCCTCCCCGCCCCCTCCCCGCTCCCGCGGCGGCTCCACCGACAGCTCGGCCCCGGGGGTCCCGACGCCGCGGCCACCCGACCCGGGGACGCCACGGACGCCGCGGGACAGCACCCGGGGGTGTCAGCACCGGCCGCGCCCGCACCCGCACCCGCACCCGCACCCGCGCCCGCACCCGCGCCCGCAGCCGGAGTGTGAAAGCCCGCGGCCCGCTGAGCCGGGATCCCGCCCGGCCCTGGGGCTGGTCTGGGGGGGCGCCGCGGCCGCAGGGACGGGTCAGCCCGCGGCGGGCGGGGCGGGGCGGGGAGGGGCGGGGCGGGGGCGGGCGCAGGGGGCGGGCGCAGGGGCCGGGCCGCTGCTGCGGTGCACACGCCGGGTCGCCTCTGCTGTCCCCTCCCCCGGCCCCGCCGCCGCCGCGACCCGCGCTCCCCGCCCGAGCAGCACAAAGCCCGGCGCGCCCCCCTCCCGGGGCGCCCCCCGCCGCCCCCCCGGGCACCCCCCGCCACCGCCCCTCCCCGCCTCCCCATCCCGGCACCCCGCCGCCCCCCCTCCTGCCGCTCCTCTTCCGGGGCACCCCCCGCCGCCCCCCTCCCGGGGCACCCCCCGCCTCCCCCCGGTCCCGGTGCACCCGCCTCCCCCCTCCCGGGGCGCCGCACCCCCCGCCTCCCCCCTCCCGGGGTACCCCCCTCCCCCCCTCCCCCCTCCCCCCTCCCGGGCGCGCTGCCCTTGGGCCCGGGGGCGGGGGCGCGGCCACTCACGGTCGGGCGGCGGCGGGGGCTCCTCGGGCCGGGACGCTTCTCCCGGGGACCGCGGGGCCGCGAGGCTCGGGCTGCGGACGCTTCCTCCGCCCCCGCCCCCCCGCCCTCCTCGCCCGCGCCCCCGCCCCCGCCCCCGCCCCCGCCCCCGCCCCCGCCCCGCCGTCCCCCGAGCCCCGGCCAGTCCCGACGCGGCGGCGGCCCGGCCCGGCCCCGGCCCCGGCCCCGGCACAGCGCAGGGCGGGCGGGCGGCGCATGCTCGGGCCGCGGCCGCCCCGCAGGACCCCGGGGTGTCGCCGCCCCCGCCCCCGCCCCCCGCGGGAGCCCGGGCCGCGCCGAGCAGGGGGCGGGGCGGGGCGGGGCTCCCGGGAAGGGCCCTCGCTCTAGGGACGGTGCGAGCTGGGGGGGGGGGGGTCCGACCCCCTGCGCCCCGGGACGGCTCTTCCCACTTCCGCGGTGCGCGGACGGCGCGTGGGCAAGCACCGGGGAGGCCGCGGGAAAGCGCCCGCCCCAAGCCCACCTAGAAGGAGCAGGTTTCGCCCCGTGTCGCCCCGTGTCCTGGCACCTTCAGAGCCCGGATACCCTGACTTCAGCGGTGCGCGGCCTGATGCGTCCTTGAATGTGGTTTTAGACTAGAAATTCAGGAAGTACTAAAGGGATCCCAGGAGGCTGCCCTTGCAGAAAAGACCTTCCCTTTTGGAGGTAAGAAGTTTCACATTAAAAAAAAAAAAAAAAGAATCACTGGATCACAGTCAGTCCCCGTATAAAATGTGGATGATGTTCAGTCCACATTTCTGGGATCACGTCTGTGCACCTCGTGTGGCAAATAAAACTATGCTAACAAGTGCAGGCTCCATGAAACACAAGGAGCGTCTTCAAGAAAACCCAATAAGGGAAGCCCTGCCCACATTTCTTTAGGGGAAAAATGAAAATTAGAGTTCTGGGTCTCTGGTGGCCGCCAGTTGCCGCATGACCCCCAGGGTGACAGTGAAACACACACTCTCGTCTGGGCAGAAGCAAAATCAAGACTAAAAGAGAACCTGAGGGCTCAGGGTTGGGATAAGGAAAAATCTTGGAAAGCAAGTCAGTGAGCTGAACGGAGAGTAGAGAGGTTAGTCACCCACACAAAAGACCAGGAGAGACCTGCAGCGATCCATGGGTTGGGGCTCACTCTGACCCTGAAGGGCCTCCCGGAATCCTAGGAAAGAGCAAAGAAACCTGCTGTTTACCCTCTGTCACTCTCTACACAGGTCCCAGGGGAGGACGCCTAGGAAAGCTGCATCTGAACCCCTCTGGCGCCACATGGTCCTCCAAGAGGCGGAACCATCCCCATTCGAGGAGAGTCCATGACCATTTTGTTGGCCATTAACACCGACAAAGTGCAAATAATCCAGTCACTGAACAGAGATCTTCCCCTACTGTGAGAAAGGAGTGAAGTTGCCTTTTCATGACTCATAAATTTTTTTTAAATATTGTATTTATTCATTTGAGAGAGAGAGTGTGTGTGTGTGTGTGTGACTGGGGTGAGGGCCAACAGAGGAGGAGAGAATCTCAAGCAGACCAGATGCTGAGCTCAGAGCCCGATCTCATGACCCCGAGATTATGACCTGAGCCAAGATTAAGAGTTGGTCACACAACCGACTGGGCCACCAGGTGCCCTGTAATTCATAAACTTTTAAGGATCCTAGAATAATAAGATTCTTGGAGAACAGTGCTTTACAAATATGAACATTTCACCTCCTTCTAATAAATAGAGCCAAGAGAATTTCAAGCAAGTGCTCAATGTTACATCTCTGATTGCATCCGATTCCAAACTAAAATCGGGAGTCATAATTCTCCAGCACCCTAGCGCAGCGATTCTCGAATGTCCTGTACATTTGAATCCCTTGGAGAGCTTTGGAAAAAATCTGAATACTTAAGCCACACCCCCATGTCAACTGAATCAGAATCTCTGCAGATTCGGATGTGGCCTAGGCACCCAGATCTTTCCAATCCCAAGGTAATTTTACTCCACAGTGAACTTCGGAAACTATTGCAACCGGCGCTTTACAGATGCCTGAAAACCAGCAGAGGAGTCTCCTCGGGTTTAGCTGGCTCAGATCCCTCCCCTGGGAGCTGATAAATTGGGATTGATATTTCCATTTTACGAGTTAAGAAGAAAACAGAGCTGCTGTAATATCCCTGATAAATGGCCATCAGAGTCCGTGTCAACACTCCAGGAGAGGAGGGGCCCTCACCGTCTTGGGGGCCTTGCCCTCCTGAGCCGTGCTGCCGGTTTCACGGGCCGCACCTCCGCTTACCTGCTACCCTTCAACTCTAACCCCGCCTTTGGGAGCGCACAGCAGGAGCAATGCTCCCGTTGGACACCCAACTCCTTAAGGGTAGCTGCTCTGCCCCCCTCCGGGCCTTCTCCAGCACGATCATAGGAGCACGTAAGACTGTGAGGATGACTTCTTCTGTGCACAAAGGGAAGATGGAGAAAACTACCAAACTGGGCATGACGGTGTGAATACAGAATAGCACCTTAGAAAGGTTGTGTGGCCTATGCGTTGCCCGTGAGGTCGGAGCCCAATTCTGTGGTCGCGTGTGCCTCAGCATGGACCCTCTGAGTGTGTGGCACCTACTGTGCCACGTGCTGAAGATAGAACGAGACGGGTCTCTCTCCTCCAGGACAGGGAAAAAACTTTTCAGTTTATGTACTACTAACAGCTACTCTTGATGGGCAGTCTTATATGTGCCAGTGCCAAAGTCGGGAGGAGAACTCAGCCGTGCAAATAAACAAACAAGTACACACGTAAGCAAAGCTCAGCTATGCAGTAAATAGTACAAGGTTCTCACCCCACAAAGCAACTCATGGCACTATGTCTTTCGCACTCGCTCTGCTCAGGTTGCGCAGGGGGAAGGAGCAGCGCAGGCCCTTGGTTGGGAGAACGAACTTTTTTTATACATATAAATTTATTTTTTATTGGTGTTCAATTTGCCAACACACAGAACAACACCCAGTGCTCATCCCGCCAAGTGCCCCCCTCAGTGCCCGCCACCCAGTCACCCCCACCCCCCGGCCCCCTCCCCTTCCACCACCCCCAGTTCGTTTCCCAGAGTTAGGAGTCTCTCGTGTTCTGGGGAGAACGAACTTCTGTTGCTTCTTGGTATATGAGGTTCTCACAAGTGCACCCGAGAGAGCGCTTGGCGATCAGTAGAGAGGGAGACCAGTGTGCTGCGAGGCTTGTGCGCCTGACGTGGAGGGTGCGTCTCCATGTGTGTCTTACTGATTCCTCAAAGCGACAGGGTGAGATATTGAGACTCAGAGGTGACTCCTCCAGCCCCATACAGGTGGTAAGTAGAGAGGCTGAGATCGAAGGATCTGACTCTTTCCACACTTAATCTGCATGACGATACTATTTCACCTTGGGGGAAGGATTCACTGACAAGTCTCGTGAAGAAAAATATCTTAGACATTTTTATTAGTTCTTGGGAATAGGACGCTGAACTCCATAAATACGTGTACCCAAATGCAGTTGGTGACTCTACTTTCACCTTTTACCTCGGAAAGAGCATGCCCCACAGGACTTGAGGAAAGCCTTTAGGTAAACTCAGCATCAGACAAATTACCCTCAACTACAAGCCTCATGTTGGCAAATAAAATACAAGGTGCCCAGTGAGATTAGAATTTCAGAGAAATGACAAAGACTGTGTTGGCGTAGGGGTGTCCCAAATACTGCGTGGGACAGACCCCGCACCGAGCACACACCTCCTAACAAACTGCTCATAGTTTACCCGAAATTCACGTGCAGCCGGGCATCCTACGCCTTTATGGGCTAACTCCGGCCGCCCCGTGCAAACCAGGCAATTCAACTGCAAGGGCCACAGCAGTGAGAATGAAGTAAGTATATTATTTCCCATCACGATTAAGTCCAGAGATAGCGACTCATCCAGGGGACAACGACATCAGGGCTCCAGTTCCTTCTCCACCTTACTCCTCGGAGGTCCGCGGGGTCCAGGCCACCGTCCTTGGGCTTCCTCTTCCCATGATTGCAGGACGGGGCGCACATCCAGGCATTGTTTGCAGTTACTACTTCTTGTAGAGGAGGAGGAAACTAGTCCCTTCCGTGGGCCTCCCTTAGGACCAAGGAAAGCTCTCCCCGAAGTTTTGTAGCAGGTCACCCCTGGTGACTCATTCGCGCGAGCCCTGCCTCACACTCAGGTAAGGGTCACTTACCGGCAGGGAGCGGGAGTCTGCGTGGACTCTGAGGCCGAGCAGGCCGCGCGGAGCAGGAGATGCTCAGCAAAGGCCCCAGTTGCTGCGAGAACCCCGGGCAGGAGCCTGCCGGCAACAGCAAAGCACCTAAGACAACCCCATCGCATCCCGGCCATCTCACGACCGAAGCTGCGTCTCCCCCCGTTGGCCCGTGTGCACCCTCAGCTGAGCGAGGGGTGCCCGAATCAGCAGCCTCAAAAGACCCCCGCAACATGTCCCTCTGGAGCTTTCCTCAAGCCCAGCCCCGGCACAGAGGCACAGAGGCACAGAGGCACAGGGCCCGAGATCTGGACAACTCTGTTGGCGACCCTGGGACAAACGGTCCAGGCTTATCTGATAGATACCTACTGAGGGGTCACTACAGGCTCACAACTGGGATGGGGGAGACCAAAAGCTGTAGCATCACGGGGCTCTCCAAGAATTCATGACATCATTGGCACCCTTCCTCTTCAGTAGGCAAAGTCGACGGAGTTTCAGAACACGTTCCCTCTGTGCGAAGTCTTCATGGACGGTTCTTCCAAGCAAGCCGTCGAGCTTCCGTTCACAGAGGGCCGCCAAGGCCATCCTGTGACTGCGCCTTGGCCGCTCCTGCTGTGCCCACAACGTAAGGACGGGGAGGAGGACAGATGCCACAAACCTCATTGGTCTTCGTCTGTGCTTCTGGGTTTCTCCAAATGTTCATTAATAAAACGCTCGTTTGTCTACATTGGATAAAAATCTCTGATTTTAGAAACATGTTCTATGAGCTCATCCAGACTCACTAACATCCTCATCACACCATGGCCCAAACAACTAGCTAGTTATTTATTCATTTATTTATTTATGTTTTGATTTATTTTTTGATTTGATTTGATTTGAAGATTTTACTTATTTACCCATGAGAGACCCAGAGAGAGAGAGGCAGAGACCCAGGCAGAGGGAGGAGCAGGCTCCCTGCGGGGACCCTGATGCAGGACTCGATCCGGGACCTGGGGTCAGGCCTGGGCCCGAGGGAGGCGCTCAATGCAGAGCCACCCAGGCGCCCCCCAACCAGCGGGTTTATGTCACGAGAAAGGTTGTGCTTTCGCGGTGTTTCTGCAGAATTCTGACCGATGAACCCGAGGCCGTCCCTTCCCACCTCCCGGCCTGCGGGAGCTCCGAGCTGCGGCTGCGGGCAAGCTGGGGAGTGGGCGGGTGGGGGGAGGGCGCACCTCCGCCTCCAGGCCGCCTCCCCGGGTTTGCGCCCCCGGCGCTGTTCCTCGGGAAGCCGCGGTAAGGGGCCTCTGCCCCGTGTGCTGCGGGAGGAGGCGCCGCGGGGCCGGGGCCTTGCTTGGGTCGTGCGCTCGCCCCCCCCTCCCCGGGTCTCGGGAGTCGCGAGGGAGCGGGAGGGCGCCTTGGGGGCCGCTGCGTCTGCCCAGCGAGCCTGTCCTCCTTCCCCAAGGGCCGGTGGGGGTGCAGCCAGGCGGGCTTGGGCGGAGCTCCACGCCCACGGCTTCGGGGCCACGGTGGCGCTGAGGCACGGGGGGGAGGGGGGGGGGGGGGGAGGGGGGGGTGCTGAGGGTGGTGGAAGGGGTGGGGGTGGAGGGGGCGGGGGGTGGAAGGGGTGGGGGTGGAGGGGGCGGGGGGTGGAAGGGGTGGGGGTGGAGGGGGCGGGGTGGTGGAAGGGGTGGGGGTGGAGGGGGCGGGGTGGTGGAAGGGGTAGGGGTGGAGGGAGCAGGGTGGTGGAAGGGGTGGGGGTGGAGGGGGCGGGGGAGGTGGAAGGGGTGGGGGTGGAGGGGGCGGGGTGGTGGAAGGGGTGGGGGTGGAGGGGGCGGGGTGGTGGAAGGGGTGGGGGTGGAGGGGGCGGGGTGGTGGAAGGGGTAGGGGTGGAGGGGGCGGGGTGGTGGAAGGGGTGGGGGTGGAGGGGGCGGGGTGGTGGAAGGGGTGGGGGTGGAGGGGGCGGGGGAGGTGGAAGGGGTGGGGGTGGAGGGGGCGGGGGGTGGAAGGGGTGGGGGTGGAGGGGGCGGGGTGGTGGAAGGGGTGGGGGTGGAGGGGGCGGGGTGGTGGAAGGGGTAGGGGTGGAGGGGGCGGGGTGGTGGAAGGGGTGGGGGTGGAGGGGGCGGGGTGGTGGAAGGGGTGGGGGTGGAGGGGGCGGGGGGTGGAAGGGGTGGGGGTGGAGGGGGCGGGGGGTGGAAGGGGTGGGGGTGGAGGGGGCGGGGGAGGTGGAAGGGGTAGGGGTGGAGGGGGCGGGGGGGGTAGTGGAAGGGGTGGGGGTGGAGGGGTGATGGAAGGGGTAGGGGTGGAGGGAGCAGGGTGGTGGAAGGGGTAGGGGTGGAGGGGGCGGGGGGGTAGTGGAAGGGGTGGGGGTGGAGGGGGTGGGGGAGGTGGAAGGGGTAGGGGTGGAGGGGGCGGGGGGGTAGTGGAAGGGGTGGGGGTGGAGGGGTGATGGAAGGGGTAGGGGTGGAGGGAGCAGGGTGGTGGAAGGGGTAGGGGTGGAGGGGGCGGGGCGGTGGAAGGGGTAGGGGTGGAGGGAGCAGGGTGGTGGAGGGGTGGGGGTGGAGGGGGCGGGGGGCAGGGCTGAGCGGGAAATGTCGCCGGAAGCCAGACGGCAGCCTCGGGGAGGCCGGGAGGCTGGGCCCGCGCAGGTGGCACAGGGGCTGGGGCCGCAGGGCGCCGGGCAAGGTTCGCAGGCCCCGGGGAGCCGGCCCGCGTGCGGGTGATGCGCCTCCGCGTGCAGGTGACGGGCTGTACCTGCCGAGGCCGGTGCGGGCGGATGCACACAGGCGGGGCCGTGGGGAGCAGGCGGGTTCCAGAGCCCACGCCACGTCCCCCGAAGCTCCTGCGGCCTCGGGTTGTCAGGTCACGACCTTCAGCTCAGGAGAGACGGCGGGTGCGAGGTTCAGGAAGGGGCTCGGCTCGGAGCAGGGGACTTGGCAGCTCCTTCGGAAGCGGGGACAGCCCCGGGGTCCTCCTGCCCGAGCGCAAGCGAGCAGGAGAGCTGGGGGGGGGCCTTGAGGTGCGGCTGGAGGTGAGGCCGGATGCGAGGGCCCCCCCCAGGCCCGGGCTTCCCCGCTGCGCCCCCGCGCCCCGCCAGGCGCCCCCCCCCCCCGCCCCCCTCTAGCCCTCCTCCTTGTGGCCTTCCCTGAAGCTTCTGTGCAGACTGAGCCTCCTCCTGTCACCGCGCATCCCCCGGCCTCCAACTCCTGGTGCCCTCTCATGGGGACCACGTAGCCGACCTGGAACCCCTGCCCCCGAGGTGTGGGCTGTCACCCGGCTGTCCCCTGGGCCACTCCGCGGTGGAGGCCGGTGCAGCCGCGGTGCAGGCCGCAGACCCCCAGCTTGCAGAGGAGAGCGGAGGTCCAGGCGGTTGGGGTCGCGGGCGGGCGTGGAAACAGCACACACTGGCCGCGGGAAGCGTTTCTCCCAAGAAGCAGCCTTTGGCCTGGATGACTTTGCAGAGGACGCGGTGGCCAGGGGCAGTGCTGACAACAGTACCAGGGCTGGCGGCAATTACTGGGATCTGCCAGCTGGCTGCGGTCAGGGAAGGCGTGGAAGAGGGCCCCAGGAGGACCCCGGTCACCCCAGGGTGGCTGTGACCCGCCCCACGCTGGGTCCCTGCACAGCAAGGCCAGAGGCTTCACTCCAAGGGCAGGGGAACAGACCGCGCTAAAATCACCCCCCACCTGACCCCCATCCCCAAACAAATAAACAAGCAAATAGCAGCACCAAGGCCCAGAGGCGGAGAGCCAGCACCTAGAGTGGCTACCATATATTCTCTGCGATGTCTGGCTTCCAACAACAACAACAAAAATGAGGCCCGAAGAGAAACAGGAAAGTATGACTCATATACCAGAAAAAAAGCAGACAACAGACACTGCCCGTGACAGTGACCTGATGGGGGACCCAACAGACGGGGATTTCTCGGTAGCCGTGACTGGTGTGCGCTCCCCAGGGGGGGGAAAGGAAGGTCCCGTCACCCAGAGAATGTCACTGACAGCGATTATAATGTTACCGTGTGGTCTGGACCCGAGAGCACACTTTATAAGAACATTTTATATAAATAACTGTGTGCCTGTGTGTGCGCGCATGTGCACAGGACACTACGTGGAGGTGTATGCGGTGGTTGGGCCTGCAGCACCTGGAAACTCACCTAACACACCTGCAGTTAAGGTCCTAAGACCACCGGCCTCTAATCAGAAAGTATTACTAAATTAACTTTTTGGAAAAAAGACTCTGAGAAAATATTTGAAGGGAATCTTACTTTTAGGGGATCATAATATTTCCAAGTCTAACTCTGTGTCTGAGCCACTTCACACCCATGCAGTGTGTGAAATGACCACTGAACTGGGAAGCAGAAGACTGAGGTTCTAATCCAGATTTTTCCTGAGCCGGGATCCCTATTGTCGTCCAATGGCTCTCCACCTGGAGGGATAAGAAAGAATTTAACTTAGTTAATTTTAATATCATGGTTCCAACTTAGAACAATTCAATCACATTTAAAGCCCTGTCCTTCGCGGTTCTGACAAAAGTTATTACCCATAGTAATTTTTTCAGAGGCAAAGCATTCCTGATTTCACATCCTTTTCTCAAATCTAAACACTAAGTGCTGATACTGGGCGGGACTGGGGGTGTTCTTCAATTTTATTGATAACAATAGTTCAGTGATTTGATATTATTATAACTAATCACATCCTAATTATTAAGGTTCAAAGTTAGGTTTACAATATTAGTTTACATATTGTCTTTATTATTTTTTTAAAGATTCTATTTATTCATGAGAGACACAGAGACAGGCAGGGACCCAGGCAGAGGGAGAAGCAGGCTCCCTGAGGGGAAGCCGACGTGGGACTTGATCCCAGGACCTCAGGGTTACACCCTGAGTCAAAGGCAGACGCTCAACCGCTGAGCCTCCCGGGTGTCCCTACATAATGTCTTTAATTTAAAAAAACAAAAACAATCTCCTATTTCTTTTTTTTTTTAAAGATTTTATTTATTTATTCATGAGAGACACAGAGAGAGAGAGAGAGAGGCAGAGACACAGGCATAGGGAGAAGCAGGCTCTATGCAGGGAGCCCAATGTGGGACTCGATCCCGGGTCTCCAGGATCACACCCCATAATGCAACGCTAAACCACTGCACCACCGGGGCTGCCCAACAATCTCCTACTTCTAAGAGACCTTTAGAAATGGTCCTTGTGTTATATAAACCAAGTACTCAAATCTGCTCTAGGCGTACTTAGGCATGATAGATGTTAAATTTGGCTTCTTCCTTACTCTCCTTTTGTCTTTCAACTTGGAGATGGCTGTGGTTGAGCCATACGGTGCTGCCACGCATCCACATTCATACTTGGTCCTGTAATTTTTTGTTCGTCAGACATTCATAGTAGGCATAATTTGTACTTTATAAATCCGTACTAATTGGTAGCTACTAATTTCCTCTGTTAATTCAGATTCAAGACCATAAATCACGATGCATTTAACCTACCATTCTTTCATTTACAGGATAAAAATGACAATGTGATATGATTTTTATGACTTTACAGTCATCACAAAATAATCAGTACGTTAGTAATCAGTAATAGCTCCGTACGAGTACATTTGAGGTTCTCAATTGAATAGAATGGGGGAAAGGTGGTTTTCTAAAGACATGTTTTCGGCCGAAACTAACAGTAGTGCCAAATGTTTTAGAAATTTTTTGCAATGCAGATAATAAAACTGCAGTGAATTGGACTAGAAATATCAAACTCATTTCAAATAACTGGCTCATTCTTAAGTCTAACTCCCCACTTCGCACTAAGCATCCTCTGCATGAATACTGAAAAAGAAACACTTCACTCGCCCTGATGAATGCAACAATTATAACACAAAAGAAATCATTAATGCACCAGAACAGAAGAGTATGGTCTGCTAGCATCTAATTAGGCTCTCACTGTAATTATCCTCCATTTGAGGAATTTTCTTAATGTAAAAATGATAAAACAAATCGTAAGTATTCACTTAGTTTAATTAGTTAGCAGCACTAAGGCACATTTAGTTTCATCTGTATCCTTTTTACATACTTTGTTCTAATGATCTTAACTGTAGAAAAGCTGAATGTTTTACCACTTCAAACTTTTTACAATACCCACATCATGACATCTCTTTTATATACCTTTGTCGCCCCACAGAACTCCCCCAGATGGATTCCCAACATTGCGCCAGGTTATTTGTGCTGAGGTGCTAGTGGAGGAGAAAGCATTGTGTGGCTAGAGTTCCCACAGAAAGGGAAGGAGGGAGGGAAGGGATGAGGAAAGGGGAGACGTACCGTACGGAGAGAGGAAGAAAGAGAAGGAGAGGCAAGAGAAGGAGAAGACCGAAATACAGAAGGAAGGGTGAATCAGAAAAGGAAGAGTTAGCAAGATGACTGAGACAGACACAAGAACACAAAGATTGTGCTCATCACTCACTGGTGATCCAGGTGTGATTTTTTAAAAATTACCTCTTTAGCGGTGCCTGGGTGGCTCAGGTGATTGAGTGTCCAGCTCTTGATTTCAGCTCAGGTCATGATCTCAGGGTTCTGGGATCGAGCCCCATGTTACGCTCCTAGCTCAGCATTGAGTTTCCTTGAGATTCACCTCTTCTCCCTCTCCCCCCACCCCCGTTCGTGCTCTATCTCTTTCTTTCTTCCTCTAAAATAAATAAGATCTCTTAAAAGAAGGAATCAAATCATATTTATCTTTTTAAAATATTTTATTTTTAGATAATCTCTACACCCAATGTGGGGCTCAAACCCACAACCCTAAGATCAAGACTTGCATGCTCTACCAAATGAGTCAGCCAGGGCCCCTGTTTACCTGTCTACCAACCTATTCATCTATCTATAGATCTATCTATCTTTCTAATCTATCTATCCATCCATCTATCCATGTATCTATCCAACTATCTATCCATCTATCCATCCATCCATGCATCCATCCATCTATCCATTTATCTATCTATCATCTATTCATCTATCCATCTATCTATCCATATAGCCATGTATCTACCCATCTATCCAAGTATCCATCCATCCATCCATCCATCCATCTATCTACTTAGCAATGGATTTTTTTTAAAGTCATCCTTCTTTCTCTGGGAATAAACACAGGAAGAGAAGACTAAACTGTGCCTACAATTCTCAAAACAAAACAAAACAAAACAAAACAAAAACAAAAAACAAAACAAAACTCCAAGTTCCCTTATAATGCTTTTTGCATTTTTTCCATAATTAAGAAAACTTTCAGCCACCCAACTGGACCAAGTCAGTCTTATTTCTTGGGATCACGAGTTCTTACTCCCTCCTGAAATATATGGCCCTTAATCAACAGAGGGCTCTTATGAGGGTAGGAACAACTTTCATGTCAGCGCTGGAAGGCAACCTAATGTGTATGCTCTATTTTGGGTAGGCAGGACAGCGGTCCATCTACACCCGCCGGCAGAAGTGAGCTGTAGCTAAATCAGTCTCTTCCCCTGTTTGCATCAGTGGAAGAAACTTGGTTGTGCAGACACTGGTGCCAACGTCGTGGCTTGATTTCCCCTGAGCTCCATTTCAGTGCCCTGCGGTGGCTCCTGGGGATGGAGGCAGATCATGGCATGACTGCGTTGTCATCACGCCTTCCTTCCCGCCGTCTTTTCCACTCTTCCTTGGGTGGCGAGGGACAAGGATGCGTATGTGGAGGAGCGAGCGGGTCCTTTTCCAGCAGTGTCACAGTTCTTTTAATCGGTTCATGATCCGAGTGGTTTGGGACCTTGGTGTTTTCCCTTCCAAACTGTTCGATGTGAGTTCTTGGTTCCTCTTCCCCGAGTAAGCTTCCTCTGGAGCTGCGCTGTGGGTGCCTCAAGCAACAGAAATCAGCGCTTCTCACTAATCATTACATTCACAGGTTCTAAAATGAAACACCTTTACTTTCTCCTCTTCAAATTGAGCTCCCCGGGACTAGGCCCACGCTTGAGAGAAATCCCTCTCTGCCCCCAGGCTCATCCTCCAAAGCCTGTCTCAGCTCTGGCATGTCCAGACACCACATCTCTTCCAGGTGGTAAATAAAACCTTCCGGGCACCATCTAGGTGTGAAGTGAGGTTCCAAAGAAAATGCTCTCTGGGTCTCCCCTACGTGCCAGACCCACAATGCCGTGGGCTCCGAGGATGTGCTTCTCAGTCTCCCTCACTACATTTAGCATCTCCTTTTAGTTATCATCCTTAATTGTTCCATCCTAGTCAAAGACATTTCCAAAATAATTGTGCGAGTTTCTACATCACATGAAAAAGTACAGAGGTGCCGGATGAAATAGCACCATCTCCTTTCTGCATTTTGTGGGAAGAAAATATTTTGCTGATGTAAAACCTCCTCATTTCAGTTTCATTATTTTGTTTGCTCGCTTTTCTCTGAGTTAAAAGGGTCCCAGGTGAGAAGTGATCGAACGTTGATGTGTCACATGAAACTTTCTCTTTTCCACTCAGCACTAATGAAAATATTTGCCCTCTACTTAACTAACAGGCCTTTTCTTTAAAACTTGCTGAACTTGTTTTTTAACTGAGTAACTTCAGCACAGACCATAACAGGGATGCTGTAGATTTTCATCTCTTTCATTCCTCAGGAAAAGAAAAAGAAAGGGAGGGGGAAGTCCCCAATTTCACGAGCTGAATAGGAAAAACAAAGAAAAGCTTCTTAGTATATGAAATAATAATTTCAAACTCTCGTTGGCTTATTAAATTATTGCTTTTCATTCCATACCAATGAAAAATCACTTATTGTCGCCAACGTAATATTTGTAAATTGCCAATATATTTTAATTTTATGTAATTATAATGTGAAAAACACAAATAGAAATGAGCATTCAGGACACCTGGATGGCTCAGCGGTGGAGCATCTGCCTTCGGTCCAGGTCGTGACCCCAGGGTTCTGGGATCAAGTCCTGCACTGGGCTCCTGCAGGGAGCCTCCTTCTCTCTCTGCCTGTGTCTCTGCCTCCTTCTCTGTGTCTCTCATGAATAAATAAATAAAATCTTTAAAAAAGGAAGAAATGAGCATTCATCATTAATAGACACATAGTGCTTTAGAATTTTAACGATAATATTTGCTTTTTGGGCAGACTCAAACTCAACACGTGGCATATGTAAGTGTTTTACGTGCTACTGACATCTCAGTTCCACCTAGAAATGTCCTGTAAATCCGCCCGTGCAATTAAAACAATCGGTAAGACACAAGGGTACATACAATCAGCATGAGAATATTTTAAACTGTTTTATCTTCTCAACAAAATTATTTCAGTAAAGCTAAATAAATAGTCATCAAATTACTACCCAGCAGACTCAGCAGCTGCTTCTATCTCAGGCTTCCGTAGAGGTCTTGCGGGTCCCCTCCCCACTCCGCTGAATTGACCCGAGAGACACAGGGGGATTAGTCTCGAGAGCTGGTTCCCTGCAGGGCACTGCAGATGATGGAGTGGGGAGCAGCTGCAGGGCCGAGCCTCCCGTCCCTCTGCAGGCTCCCCGAGTTCCGTTGGGAAGGCCCGAGGGCGCCCCGCTGCAGAGCCCCCGGAGATGCCGCGGGCTCCCCGCTCCCCCGCCTCCCCACCACAGGCCTACAGTGGTCTATCCTCCATTCGAATTTCTCTCTGAGCCCTCCACTGACTTAATTCACTCTGATGGAAAGTTCTATTCATTCTACAGCCAAATCCACCTCAAATCCACCTCCTTCTCTGTCTCCATTGCCAACAAAGTAGGCCAAGAAAATGGCAAGCTGTCAATTGGACCACTTGGTCAGCTTTTGTCACAGCAAAACTCGCTCTTCTCAATTCATTCTCCATAAAATATGGGAGTTATTGTCCTATTGTTACAAATAACAGAACTGGGCTTCCTGAGGGTAAATAAACTTGCCCAAGTTTATGTCAGAGTAAAAGGTCGCAGGAGAATTTTAAGCCAGGGAAACCAGCTCAAAGTTCAACAACTTATTCAATTTCATGTAACTATAAAATGGGTCTAGCTAGCTCAATTTTTTTATATATTATTTATTCATTCATGAGAGACCCAGAGAGAGGCAGAGACACAGGCAGAGGGAGAAGCAGGCTCCCTGCGGGGAGCCTGACATGGGACTCGATTCCGGGACCCCGGGGTCACGCCCTGAGCCAAGGACAGTCGCTCAACCACTGAGCCACCCAGGCATCCCCAGCTAGTTAAATTTTGAGCTTTTTTTACTAAACTATTCTGCCTCTCGATATTTAAAAGAATAGTGGCCAGAGGAATACTTTTTATGTCTCCTAAAATGGACCGGGGAACTCACTGCCTATGTGTGTGTATATACGTGTATTGTAGAAAATATCGAAATGTTAAGAGATATTAAGAAGGGAGCAAGAGAGAGGTAAAATTATGATTAATTTATTTTCTTCTTCATAATATTCTATTTCTACATTTTCATGAATTTTCTACTAGCAACATAGACTAGTTATAATCAGAAAATGAAGTTTTAAATAGATCTGGATGTAACTAAATATATATATTTTAAGCAAACTAAATTAAACTGAAACATTTGACCTTTTTATATTAAATTAATTAATTTTCATTACTTTCATAATTTTGTGACTTAATACATTTTTATTGACTTTATGGATTGTGTTACAGGGATTAGTCAAAAGGGTCTTTGCAACTGACGCCAGAAATCATGCTTTTTTTAGACTGCGCTCCCTTTCTCTACTTTCCTGACCAAATCTACCATCAAAAGTGTTTGTTAATTTGTCAGCCACTGTAAACAATACTTAAAAGGCGTTTTCAGGTACACTTGAAAGTAATCATGAGAAATAGCATAGCATTTACATATGAGTGAAAAATGTTCTTAGAGGCCTTTGGTGTTTTTCATGATTGTGAAGAGCCCCTGGAGTTCCATCTGTAACTTTTGCTCGCTCCAGAACTGCGACACCACACTTCCGGTTTCTATTGACCACTCACATTTTCAACACAGTCCACGTAAAACTGAACTGAACTGAACTCTTGGACAGCCCCAGGCTGAATCAAGTGGCCCTCGTTGACGCTGCCATAACACCCCAAGTTACCTCCTTCAGCACACAAATTGTGTGGCAAAATCACCTGTTGGTCTATATTCTCCACTAGATTGCAGCCTCCTTAAGAGCAATCTCTATCATTTCCTCAGTGTCTAAAAATCGTCTAGAGAATCGTCTAGATTCTGTAAACATATTTTTTCAAATTAAAAAATTAACTTCTCTAAAATAGTTTAATAGAAAATAGTTCTGCTCAATCAAAGTCTACATCATGACGAGAAGCATAATGAACTCTTCAAGGCAATTTAAAGTTAGTCAATCAACATATATTTCAATGCCTAAAAGATTCAGTTACCTCAAGGCCAGACTGGGAAGGGTTCAAGGAAACAGTTTATCAGCTGGAAAATTTTGGCTTTTGGCACACTAAAGAGAAGATGTCAACAAAGTGTATTTGGGACCATGGGAAAGTATTTGGTTTCAATGCTCTTTAGTTCACAGAATTGGTCCTTAGTCTTCCTCTGCATTTCGTTAGATCCCATCTCTGTTATTCCATTTGGTGTCTTTAGATGTACAAAGACTTCATTGAAGAATAATGAATTTCAGTAAGGCTGAAATGGAAGGGAGTGTTTCCCTGTCAGACAGCTCTCTACAAAACCTCACTCTTTGTTACCCAAATATCGTCAATATCTTTGCAAGCTTGCTCGCTGGCGCTCTAATTCTAGGTCCCTGTATTAGATTCTTTTAATGTTTGGCGTTGGCACCTGCCATAAAGGGCCGCTTTCAGAATTCCATCAACCGCAACAGTGCGTAGAAGACAATCATTTCTCACAGTTTCTACGAGAGTTCCAAAGTCTTGTATTTTGCATCAAATGATAATGTTTTTTTTTTTTAAAGAAAAAAGAGCCCAAACATTTACTGGCTATATGAACAAAACTAACACCAGGGCATTTGGCTGGTGAATGAAGGAGCCCTTAAGGAATTAAGTAGGGCAGCCTCAAATCCTGTATATGGTAATTGCTGGGCCTACGGATTCTTCTCACTCCAATGGATAGAGGATATGTGATCTCTGAGAGATTGTATGAGGCCAGAGTTTCAACCCCATGAAGTCTGAGGTTAGAGTTCTTGCAGGGTATCATTTACACTGTGCAGATCATTGCCTAACATTGTGCAAGGGTCTTTGGAGCCTCTGTTTGGCAGCCAGCCATGATTCACTGCTGCAGCATATTGTCAAAGCAGCTGGTGCTCTGTGTACACACACACACACACACACACACACACACACACACACACACACACGACCCACTGCAGAAATTAACCCTTTCTCACCCTACAACACATGCATACCCTTGACTTCACACTGTCCGTAAGAATCACATCTTATGGGATGCCTGCGTGGCTCAGTGGTCTGCCTTTGGCTCAGGGTGTGATCCCAGGGCTCTGGGATCGAGTCCTGCGTCGGGCTCCCTGCATGGAGCCTGCTTTCCCTCTGCCTGTGTCTCTGCCTCTCTCTCTCTAGGTCTCATGAATAAAAAAATAAAATCTTTAAAAAAAAAGAGAGAGAGAATCACATCTTACTCACTGAGGGCCAGTTGTGTGCCAACTCTTTTCACATAATTTCTCTAACCTTTACAACCCTATGAGGTAGGTAGTACAGTCCCCAATGTACAGATGAGAAACTTAAGAGGTTGAAACTCTGCCCAAGTTTTTCAGAAACTAGTTTTCAGAAACTAATTTTCAGAACTAGTATAAGGCTTAACTGATTTCAAACCAAGATCCTTCTGGTTCCTGAACTCTGTTTCCATTAAAAACTAGTGACCTATTCATACATCACAACAGGACCTAGAGAAGAGGCCAAAGCTCTTTTGAAGTGCAAACTCATGAAAAGCCATTAGGAAGGTAGGTAAATTCTATTATCAAAATTACAGGCCTACCTTCATTATGACCAGAGCTGACTTGCTTGAGAACCGTAAGAAATTCTGATTACTTAAGGCTTGTGCTTTAATCTCAATGGTATATTTTAAGCAGTCATTATTCTAAAGAAATAACTTATTTTTAATAAAGCACTAAAGAAGTTCTAGAAGTTCCAAAAAGGGAAGAGAATTGCCAATAATGCGGTCAGATTGCAGTATGGTAAAGGTTGTTGCCGTCTCCCAAAGGGCCTTCAGAGGTTGGCATTCTCTAGTGAACTGACCATGGCCTAACTGACTGAGCCCCTGGCTTCAACTTTATAAGATCAGGAGCTCGATTTGTGTCTGATACTAAAAGTTATTTCTATTAAATGAGAGTTTTGGTTCCTCCAGACTGGTTTTTATGTGGGGAAAAAATCATTAATAGGTTGTTAGTTTTTGAAATATTCCATTTATTATAGTTATAAGGAAAAAGGGATCAGTTCTTCTTTACAATTGTCAGTTCATTTTATAAACCTTATTATCCCATGTAGAAGGCTAGCAATTGCTCACACTTCAAAGGAGGCCTTTAATTACTATCTAAAATGAGTTATAAACCTTGTTAATTAAACTACTTTTAACATTTTAAACTGCATTAATACATTTCACATACTCCATTTCTTTCAATACATCCATAAATCATCTAACAAACTTTCTCGAGTATTTAAGCAATACTTCTAAAATTAACAATGAAACTTTAAAAATGGTTTCCCGTAAGCTTTCTTAAATGCTCAAATACTGTATAGATAATTAATTATATTCAGTCTTGATGCACAATTATAAATCCATTTTTAAACGGTGTACAGATTAAAGTCTCCTATACATTACAGATATATAATGTCACAAGTACGTACACATTAATTAATGTAAAAATATTAACCTCAGGTTTGAGATCTCTAAAACATTTCTACAATTAATTCTAAATCTTTCTACATAAATAACATTCTTTTCTGCAAAGGAAACATCATCTCACAAAATTTTAGGGGTTATATCCCTATGGAAGTTTTGGAGCTGCCTTCTCCCCTTCTCTGTGAACTGAGGCTGGGCCTGTGCGAAGACTGGATCCTGTCTGTGACAGGGATGGGACATACTGAACCCTGACGAATATAGCAGACTATGATAAGGGCTTTAAAAGTGAAAGAAGAAAACTTCATGTAGCTCATAACCATTAGAAGTGAACCACAGCTTTATCTAAATTTCAAGGCAGGTTAGAGTCTATAACTCCCACCCAGGTGGCCATGCCTCTTAATTGGATTTTGCTTTCCTTAGTTCTTAAGGTAAGTAAATGTATTCACATCTACATCTCGGTGTAAAGACATTTGAATGTAAGGCATTTCTGCATTTTCTCGCATTAATCAAACCATCCAACTCTTCCTGGAATTAAAATCATACTGGATTGAATTCTGAAATGTCATGGAGCTTTGTCTATTTGGCTCACAACTTCCAACCAAGGTTATCCTGTAGACAGGGGCATCTCTTAAGGGCAGAAGCACATTAACCCAGCTCACAAAAGTTAAGTATCAAAACAAAATGCCAATGTATTCATTTACAAGAAGTAGGACTGGTAAGGAAGCCAGGCACTTAAAATCTTCTGGTGCACACATTGTCTTCCTTTGATCAGGCCTCATAAAGAGGCGAGTTATTATCTGAAGGTCGCCTGGTGAGCATGAATCAGAACAAGAGAAATTAAATATATGATTTGGGTGGTTAATGACATCAGCATGAGACAATCTCATCTACGTCCCAGAGTTCAGAGGAGCCTAATAGATAGCATCCCTTCTTACCCCAAAAGTCTGGTACCAACTGTAAGGCAAACATGGAGTCAACAGATGGGGCTCAAAATGCAAGCTTTATTACTGGTGAGGCCTAGAGACACAGCTTCAGCTGTGCAACTAAGTGTGCTTGGTGAGGTTTCCTCACTGAATTAGACCAATGACCCTGTCACTAGTACAACGGTTCAATCCCAGTTTCCTCCATAGCCAGGCCCCTGACGACAAGGAAGCAGAGGGACCAGAATGCATCCATCCTGTGGGAAGGCTAGTTTCCAATCCAAAGAGGGGATAAAGAGAGAGAAAGAGAGAGAGAGAGAGAGACAGAGACAGAGACAGAGAGAGAGAGAATGGCAGAGTCCCATCTCTCTTCCACATTTCACTCATCAGACAAGACATTTCTTCTGCCGGAAGCGGTAAACAGGGGAAAGATGAGCCAGGAGTGTTTCTCTTAGGGAATCCTTCCATAAAGATTGGGGAGTAAGTGCTCCTCCAGCCTTGGTGCCATCCGTCCCCCCAGGAAGGCGTGGTCTGAAATGCCACAGGTCCAGGAAAGGATTGTACGTGTGCCCGGGCCAGGACTCCATCAGCCCCTGATGGAATCAGGAGAAGTACTGCCGGCTCGCACACCTCTGACATCCTCATCTGCCCACGCTTCTCCTGCAGGTCATTCCCTTCTCTCATTTCCTGGTCATTGGGTTTTGTTTTTCCTCTTAATATATTAAATTTGGTTGCTGTCAAGTTTCACGGGCCTAGAAACTAGTCTGCTTTTCTAAACATTCTGTGTATATGTCTCTGCTGTGATCATTATAACTCAATCTTAATCCTCTCAATTCCAAATTCATGAAGGATGACCAGTCCCCAGGAAAATCATAATAGAATCCATGGAGCTAAAACTCCTCTGTGAGACAGAGAGATTCTTCTCTGTTTACATCCTCCTGGGAACTTGCATTTAATGGCAGTAATTGCTTTCTTTTCACAGCTATGTCTGATCTGCTGCTCAGTTTTTCAAAATTAAAAAATAATCACTTAGAAATAAATACATAGGTGCCGAATCTATTTTGTTAAGCAAGGGGAGATTAGTATAAATGTAAAAAATGTGGTTACTACTGGGAGAAGAAGGCAGGAAACATCGTTGGGAAGGGGCCCAGAGGACTTCCTGAATACTGTGGACATTGTATTCCTTAATCTAAGTGGTGGGTACACGGATGTTTATTATTGTCACATATATGTTAGGTATGTGTCTTAATATTTTTGTATATAAGTGATACATTTCAAAGAAAAGATCTTCTATGCATGATAAAAATGGCAAGTGTAATGATTCTATTTATAGAAAATTTTATGTATGTGTACATACGTATGAAAGTAGAGATGTGCAAAATGACAACGATTAAAATGTTAATGGAGGATTTCTTCAGATAATGAGATTTCAGATGGTTTTTGGTTTGTTTGTGTGTGTTTGTTTTTCCACCTTAATGTTCTTAGGCTATGAATATAATTAGAAAAATCAATAAAGCTACTTTCATTGAGAACCAAAAAGAAACAAACAGAACTGCTGTTCACAAAAACTTATTAAATGAAGTTGTATATGTAGCTTTGTGATTTGAATTCATTATTTAATTGCATTTCTAGGCATTTATTTTTCTAATTAATGAAAAGGTGATACTTGCCTGGTATATTGTGTGCTGTGTGGACTCAAACCTCACTCTTGGTCCCAAAATCTGTATTATTTTTCTGTTGTTGCTGTAACTAATTACCACAAAATAAGTGACCTAAAATGGCCCAAATTTATTACAGTTCTGGAGCCCAGAAGTCCAACATGAGTCTCACTAGGTTGAAATCAAGATATTCGCAGGGCGGCTTTCCTTTCTGCAGTCTCTGGGGATGGTGTATTTCTTTGTCTTTCATTGGTTCTAGAGACCATCCATAGTTGTTGGCTTATGGCCCCTTCTTCGATCCCTCTACCCATTCGTCTGATTCTCTCCCCAGCCTGGTACGTTCTTATAAGGACTCATGTAATTAGGCTGTGCCACCTATATAATCCAGGATAATTTCCCCATTTCAGGGTTTTAAGATTAGTCATATTTTCAAAGTCTCTTTATTCATGTAATGTAATACATTCATAGATTCTAGGAATTAGAACCAAAACATCTTTGGGTGGCTATTATTCTATCTACCACATCTGTCTTACAGATACAGAAATATAATTTTGTGTTTATCTATATGCAATTTTTCCCTAATTGAAAAATAGGGAGAGAAATGTATTTTAATCTTCAAGAAACACATTGTCAAATATGGACATAACACCAATGTATTCAAAATAGATTCTAAACAAAAAATGGAGAACATTGTTTAAGATAATGGCTCAGTTGAAAAATAGGTGCGTTTTTAAATTGTCAAACTAAAATCCAGTCATGCAAATACTGAAAGCCCAAATCTTATAAATAATTTAGGGTTACAAAAAATAAGGTTTCTTCAATAAACTTTTAAAAAAGACTATAAAATCAGACTGCCACAAAGCAGGAGTAGGAAATATCTTCCATATTATGTATATCCCTCAACCAGGGTCATCTTCCCAAACAGGTGTCAGAAATACCAGTGGAAGGGCACCTGACTGGTTCAGTCTGTAGAGCATGTGACTCTTGATCTAAGGATTGTGAGTTCAAGCCCCACATTGGGCATAGAGATCAGCTAAAAAAAATGCCGGTGGGAACCACTGGCTGCACTCGATTCAGGCCTCTTTTTGCACCCCGTCTATTAGCTGTGTTGAATATTCTTCCAATAAGGATTTATCCCTTTGGGTTCAAATTCTCTATTATAATGCTGACTCTCAGAATATAAGCTAAATATTGGCAAGAACCCTGGCCTGAATTTATTAAAAACTAGGATAAAACTTGACATTTGAGGAGGAAAGTGCACCAGAAGAAATCTACCTGAGGCTAGGAATGGGTCATTGAAATGGAAACTACACAGTCTAACTTTTCCTATTTTCTGTGTTTTAAATGCACCATCTTGTACCAATAATGACAAGTCATGTCAACCAGCCGGGGGAAGATAAAATATAAGGATATAGAGGCATTTTTATTAAATTTAAAAAATTTGATGCCCTGGCCGGAGAGGACAGTGACAAGGGATTCTTGATGAAATAATATGAAAGGTAGATGTAACTTTCAAGAAATGGAGACAGATACATGCAGCCCGTCATAAATCATTGATCATATTTATGCCTAATATTTTATAACATTTCCCCACAGTGCCCATTGTTGATTCATATTAATCAAAAATAACCTAAAATTAATGCCGAACGCCCTAGGAAAATATTGCAAAGAAAGGACATTACTTACAAGATTACTTCTGCTTCTGCTCAAAAGAGTTGGAAAGCTTTATATCACTCGGTGGCATATTTCATTTTAAGCAGGCTTGTCTACTTTCATCTCGGTGCTATGTATAGCATGCTGAACTCTCTTCCTAAGATCAAAGGGAAACGCACTGTACTCTATTTACAAAGGCAAATTTAATGGGTAACCAAGGTACTTATTTTACTAACCTGACTAGTCCCTTTGAACTAATATCTTCACTGATCCACGGACCATGCTCAAATGTGGAGAAGGCTTCCTCAAATATGGAAAATATCCTTAGCCGAATGGTGCTCTTCCTTTGAACTGCCTGCCATGGGTTTCACTAGGCTGTAAGCAGACCGGAGAGGTTTCCCCAGGACACCTGAGTGCTAAGATCCTTTAGACAACAAAACACAAAACAACTAAACAATGCACTAACACTGCAACGTTGACAATATTTTATCTCGTTATCAACGGGTAAAAAGAGCTCACTTCAAAGTATACGAGGATGATATTAGGAGTTTTTATAATACTGAAGGCCGTTAGGTGCAGGCAGGCAGCTCTGGAACAGCTTACAATGCTCGCTTCTGCATTGATGTAAGGGGGAAATGTGTTCTGTGCGTCACATGAATGTAAACATGAAAGTGAATGTGTGTGAAGCAAAGTCACACAATGGAAAGAGGTTAGATTTCGGCGTCTGACATTCCAACACCGTCGTTCTATCTAAAAATAGAGTGGTTTTGCCAAAGTTGCTAAGATCACTGAATCTCAAATTCTCATTTTCAAAACGAGAAATGTTTTTTTTTTTTTGATAGACATCAATGTGCCTCACCAGCATTTCTGGCTTCTGTGCTTTGGGCCCATGAGGGAATTTCATTCTCGTGCCCGTTGAGGTTATGTCTGCTGTTGTAACTGGCCTTGGCCACACAAGTATGAGGGGAAACAATACGTTACTTCTGGGAAAAAGTATGAATTGGCATTATGAAATGTTACAGAAGTAGCTTTCTTTTCTGGGACAACCTTGGAAACACTATTGAGGCGATATGGAGTCCCAAGCCTGAGTCACCACATGGAGACGAGCTGTCGTGGAGAATTACTTGGATCTAAAATCTCACTGTTTGAAGGCACTGGGAGTTGGTACCACGGGGGAATTTACCCTACTCTGACTGAACATCCCTGTGGGATTAATAAAAGGATTAAGTAAAATTTAAAAAAAAATGAGACACCTAGCTGAGTGCTTAGCAGTTGATTAGTGCTTAACTAGTGCTTAGTTGATTCACAAGTGCTGGTTCTTTTCTTTATCTTTTTTCCCTAATCTTGTCCACATTTTTAACCAAGCGAACCTGCTGTCATAAGCTTACAATAAAAGAGTGAATAAAATTCTCCCCTTACCCTTTCCATCTTTTCCTATTATCTCTTCACCTCTCCTGCCTCTTTCCCTGTCTCACAGCAACCAGCTATTACAGGCAGAAGTAAGAAACAACTTTATAACCATTTCCACACTCCTCATAGTGGCAATCTTAAGAAAGAGAATGTAAAGATTGGTTAAAATCACCTGAAATTGCTATTTTTGTCCTGCAGAGGTAGTCTCCTCTGGATTATCCTCCTCTGATGCTAACACCTTTGCCCACTTTCCAAGCACCACAGCAGTTCTGAAGAGTATTTTCCATTCCATTTTCTTTGATGTCACAGTTTCCCTTGGTCTAACTGGCCTGAGAATTAGCTATATTTCTGCTTAGCTTATCTTGGTCTTATACCCAGCATTTGGTTGTTATTTATTTTTAATTTACTGCAGAACCTGGAAAATGGAAGCATACACAAGTCCAAAAAAACAATTTTTCTAGATTAGTGAGTGCAAAAAATGGCCCAGGATGTAATATCATCAATGGCTAACACCCAAATCACAGACTATGTGCCCGGCACTTTGCACAGCACTTGGCAAACAACCCTTTATGCAATAATCTTCATGATCCTATGAAGCAGGCACTGCAATCAAGAATAACGAAGCTGAGTTTAGAGAAATGAAATCACCAACATCCTTAGCTACTGATAAGTGGAGCAGGACAAGTTGTCCAAGTGGTTTGACTGCAAAGTCCAGCATGGCCTTAACCAGTTCCCACTACCCGTATCATAACATCGGTGTTGCTCATAAAGTCCTTCTGTAATTTACTAAGTTATATAATGATAGAGGCATATAAACGGATCATTCTAAACTGATTTCTTACATATCAAGCATTATCCTTCCATCCCCACTAAATAATTGACCACATCCCACTTTCCTCCACAATAAATGGATTGCCCACATGTACGTAAGAATATAACATAGAGGAAGTATTTCTATCTGTAGATTTCCTGGAAATCAGAAGGAGGAAGAAAAGGGAGATGCTTTTTTTTTTCTTATTATCAATCAGAACTCAAGTAGCGGTTATTTATTTATTACACTCTTGGATTATTTACAGAAAACATCTACAAGGAGGTATTTTAATCCTTATTTATTTACTTATTGAATATGATTGTGTAGAAGACACCATACTAGGAATGCTCATGGAGTGCAGAGATCTGATCCTCGCCTTCCCAAACTCAGTTCTGGAAGGGAAAAGGTTGAAAGGTTTGCTAGATTTTTGTTGTTCTGGTGTAGCTGTGGTCACCTGGTGTGATGGGGAAGAGAATAACAGAGTTCTAGTTTTCTTTATATAATTTTTAGATTTCATTCCATATTTAAGTTAATTAAACTATTAGGGAAAATGATCTCTAGTGCCTTCTGTTCTCATTTCTCTCTGAGGAGAAAGAAAGAGAAGGCATTCGTTACTCTACCCATTAATTTCCTCAGTGTGAATTTTTTAGCATAAGGAGGCTGCTTAGAATCCTTTAGAAGTTCTGAGGTAGAAAGGAAATATTACATACATTACCTGAAAGAACAAAGGGATAAAACCGAGGAGCAGTTGAGCAGTTATAAATATGGTTTGCCAGGTCGGTAAGGAATACTGCTTTAAAATGGTAACTAGCTGCATTACTTTCTCACATCACCTGTATTTCTATCTCGATTTGTACATATATGTTTCTGCCGTCTGCACATATATGTATGAGGAATGAAGGATTCTCTGTGCATATAGATTAATTAATGAGAGTCTTGTAATTGAAGCTTCTTGGAAGTCCTCCATTCACTTGACCCCATTATAAAACGTTTTCTAATTCTACAGAGAGAGAGTTATAGGGGAGAATAATATTCGAGGCAAAAATGTGTCTTATAGTTTCATGTAACTTAATATGGATGAATAAATATATGAATAGGAGTACATGTGCAGAGTCAGAAAGAATGGGAGAGGTCACCTCATCCATACTGTGCCTCTAGGTAGGGGAGTCTTCACATTATCAAAGGCAGACAGTTATTAAGAACCTTTGCTTGATTAACCGTGATTTTGCTATTGGGAGAAGAGCTACAGATGGAGGGATAAGTAAACTGATGTTTCCTCAGACAGTAATTTAAAAATCTCAATTTTGATAAGTGCCTATACATGATAACACTAACACATGCTAATTATAGCAACTGCATGTAGCAAAAGTTACACAGAGATAAAGGAAGATACGCTGCCCCGTGCTTTAAATCCCCTCTGCCCACCTAACAGAAATGACCCGCATCTCCATGAGGTCATGCAAATCAAGGCACACACACATACGCCCTCTCCTTTCCTTCCTCAATCTCTCTCGCGTTCTCTCGCTCTCTCTCTTCTCTCGCTCTCTCTCTCATGCAGACCTTCACCAGTTTTATAATTTTACAAAAATGAAGTGATATATTCATCGATATGCAATCTCTTTCTCCCCTTAAAAATAAATCATATATATCCTTTTGAGTCAATAAATACAGAATTCACACTTTTGAATTGAGTCAATAAATACAGAATTCATACTTTTGAATTATGAATTGAATTTATAATTTTGAATTGCTATATGGAAATTATTTACCTATTCTTCTACTAATAACATTCAAACCTTTGGAGTTTTTAAACCTTAAAAAGAAAGCTTCAACAAATATTCTTATGTGCAAATACTTACAAGCTATCTTTATATTCATTTGTTTCTATACAATGAGTTTTTTTAGGTGATTTCAGCCTGATAACAATTTTGTATAATACATAATCCCAATATTAATCACAGCTCTGAGAAACCGTGGCACTCGATGGAGTTCACCGATAGCTAGCTCGCCTATCAGTATTTCCCTTAATGATCAATTTGTCTAAAACAAAGTCAGAATGAGGCGCATGGTTTGCCATGTAAGCTCACTACTTGTTCCCCCTTCTTTAAATATTTGTTCATTATTAACTTTGTGGGAGAAAATAATTTTCAGCTAATGAAAGTTAAATGCCAACTTTAGGTTCAAAAGAAAGATTGAGTATACATCCTACATATCACAAAACATCTTAATTTTTTGTCAGTGTCTTTCATTTCCAAATTCCTTTCCCATTTTTTTTCTTTCTCTGTGAAAGAATTTCTCCAAATAACTTCTCAGGAGGCATTGTAAAGCTTTTTAAGTGTACATAAAAGAATAAATCACTTGTTCCTGAGCATATTATGTGTCTGAAGAATTAAGGCATGGAGGATTAAAATAGAAAGAAGATAGAAAAATATTCAGTAAGTAAAAGAACGTGACTTATTAATGCGGGAAATGAGCCATTATATGGTTCACTGATGTTTCCTCCTTGGCCCCTTGCTGTGTGTGCATTTATACCAATACACGCATACATACGCATATTGATGCATTACTTTTTATTTTTAAGATTTTTCATCATGATAAGTATATGATGTATCATTAAAAAAATTTATAAAACCATTATGCGTGGAGCACTGTTCTCAATGATATCAAGTGCTATGTAGCTTAGAAGACACAGACCCATTCTCACATTTGCATTACGCATCTAGGCCGAACTTTCTGCCATTGCCTCACATAACGCCGATCTATTCTCATCTTGGTCAGCTACTCTGGGGAAAAGGATGCACTAGCCTTCCTTTATGCATCTCTGACCGCTTTACCGTAAAATGCTATTCCTCCTAGGTAAGGGTCTTCTGGCTTCTATCACGTTTGATTGTTTTCAAAGAGCAAACATGGAATTATCTTAATAGTTTATATTTGTGTTATGTTATCTAAGGACAACCAGCCCCAAATGGATGAGGATTACACTCTGGGCCTGAACCTCAGTGGTTAAGAATTCCTACTTGACAAAGATATCAGACAAGAAAGACTTACCCATGCCTTGATCATAGGTAATGTCTTGCTGTTTTTGCCTCCCAAAAACCTACCTTGTAATGCTTTGATAGGAGTGAACCGTCATAGCCATTCCTATTTGCATGAATTCATCTTCCCTCCTCATGGAGATTTAAGAATACGGTGAGAATAGACTCAATGTTTACGGCACTTTAATCTAATTGCCAACAATTGGAAGCGAGCTGTGTGACCTTCAGCTGCACATGCGTCAGTGGAACACTACTTGGCCATTCAAAGGAACACACTTCTGATAACGCGCAGAAACATGAGGGAATCTCAAATGCACTACGCTAAGTAAAAAGAGTTTGCTTAGCTGACTCAAAGGGTCATGTAGTGTCTGATACTGTTTATATGATGCTCTGGGAGCGGCAAACTACAGGGGTGGAAAACAATTCAGTGAAGGGTTTGATAGTCAGGGACGGAGTATGGGGAGCAAGGATAATGACAAGAGGGATATAACCGAGTTTGGGAGAATGTTAGAACTGTATTCTATCTTGATTGTGGTACATACTACAAAATGCAAAAATAGTGACTTGCATTCTATGTAAATTATGCCTCAATAAAAGACAAATGCCACCAGCAACAAAAAAGTACATGTTTTCTAGTAGTTACAAAACATACTATCATTAAATGAAACATATCACTCTAATGAAACCTGATGTATTCGTTTCTACGGTTTTCCCTAAGGTGAAGGAGGTAACTGTAGTTTGGGATAGAACTTTTTTTTGGCATTTAATTCACAAATGCCTATGTATACATGATATAAAGCCCATATGTCTGCCTCTTTAAAAATGTGTGTTTTGTGCGGCATAAGTGGAAACTTGATGGCTTTGCAGCTGTTAGCATTTGTTCAGTAGTCCTTATTTGATGTACATGGGAAACAAATCGATTCTTTTGTCAGAAGTAGCAAAGTTCCCAGTTTCATTAAATGAATAGTTTAAATAATATTTTTCAAACTGGAAAGACCAAGGAAAGTTGCATCATGGTTTTTTTTTTAAATAAGAGAATCATTAAACACTGTCTTTAAACTAAGCACACGTCAATTTTAGTGACATAAAAATTGAGTATTTCATGAGAAATTATTATAAAATACAAATAATCGCTACAAGATACAAAAGATATATACATAAAAGGCACTTGTTTGAAAAATCTGTTGGGGAAAATAGAAGGATCACTTTGGAAAGAAGAGATAATGTAGAAAGAGGCTGTCAAGACATTCATGGGGCACCTGGGGGCTCAGTGGGTTCAGTGTCTGACTCTTGATTTCAGCTCAGGCCATGATCTCAGCATCCTGAGATGGAGCCCCAAGCGGACTGCGTGCTCACTGAGAGGTCTGCTTAAGATTCTCTCTCTCCCTCTCCTGCTGCCCCCCTGCTCCCTGTGCATGTGAATGCTCTCTTTCTCTCTAAAATAAGTAAATACATCTTTTTTTTTCTTTTTTTTAATTTATTTTTATTTATTCATGATAGTCACACAGAGAGAGAGAGAGAGGCAGAGACACAGGCAGAGGGAGAAGCAGGCTCCATGCAGGGAGCCTGACGTGGGATTCGATCCCGGGTATCCAGGATCGCGCCCTGGACCAAAGGCAGGCACCAAATCGCTGCGCCACCCAGGGATCCCAGTAAATACATCTTTAAAAATAAAACAAAGAATAGACAATTCATCAGGTTTCTGGAATTTCTGACCCATTTCTCTCCTTCGTGAACTGATTGTGTGATCCATGGCTAGCCAGGATCAATCTGTACGAATATAGAGCAGTTAGTATCAAACCCTACCCTGCATAATTTTTTTCTAGCAAAGAACCCTTAAAAGTACTTTAATGGCTTCTCACAGTGGTGTTCAGAATTATACCTAGGCATGCATTTACCTTTTTTTTTCTGAGTATGTTCTTAAGAAATTTATAAGTGAATTAACTTGGTTGAATGAAATAAAATATTGCTAGCGTGTAGCTCTATTTATTATTTATTTCCAATTTGATTTTCAAAAATTTTAAAATCTATTTCAAATAAATATAGATCAGATTAAATTATTACGGATCTATTAGCAAGTTGATTCCAAGGGAACCACACCAAATCCCAAGGTATACGATAAAATGAAATTTCTTATGTAAATGGAGCTAATCCATGAGATTTTCTCTAAGAAATTCATAATGAATATTAATTCTCATTTTATGACTTCTACAGCCTACATTTAGTTGCCTTCGTTTAGTACTAATCTTTTCAGAAAAGAGAGGACAGTATATAAAATACAAGGAAATAAAAAATAAAAAATAAATAAATAAAATAAAATACAAGGAAATGATTCCTAAGGAGACAGTGGAGAATGTGCTGACCCAGATATCCTTTTCTGTGCTACTGTTTAAAGTTGAACAACATAGTGCAAACAGGATATATGTAAGTGACTCATCAATGCCACGTTAATCACAGAAAAAAATGGTCAGTCTCTTACTCAGTGGTGACTGAAGTTTAGACCAGAGTAAGTCACAGCTCACTAAGGGAGGGAGAGCCTGCGGAATGTCTCAGTCTCTCCGTGTGTGCAAGTCCTTAAAGAGTGGAGCAAGTCTGAAGGCCTTAGCCCCAACGCAGGGGGTGCGAGGAAGATGCCCACGTGGCAGGTCTGGCCCTCATACTTCCGTCCCACTCCACTAAGCAGAGTGTCACGGTCTCAGATCCTTGTACGAGGGGGAACATACTGATGTCGGCCAGCAAGATTCGGTGTAAGATAACACTACGAACTTCTGAGTGGCCTGGCGCCCTACTGGATGGTGGTACAGAAGCCACAGTTAGATGTCACGGTGGCATTTACGTCTCTTCCCAGAAATAGCACAGACACAAGGAAGTGAGAAATGAGGGACAACGAGAAGGCTGATGGGAAGGTGAAGTGGCCTGGGAAGCAAAGCTAGACACACGCATTCGTTAGAAGAGCAACCAGAGAATCAGAGATGATGCTTCTAGGTCAGCTGACCAAGGTGCCCACCGTCCAACAGGCGTTTTTTGGGAGAAACTAAAGCTTCTGGGATTTGAACTGTATGTATACTCTCAGGAGGGAAGGAGAGGATCTTTTGTGACACCATCTCCGTCCCTTATCAAAGGTTTCAAAAGCTGTGGCCTTGCAGGAGTGGTACCCTAAGCACAATACATGGTCAGCTTCTGCCTAAGGCCGAGAAAAAAAAGAAACAAAACAACAACAAAACGAGAACCCTATCTAAAGCTATTTCACTAACCCTTAATTCTCACGATAGAAAATGATCTTCCTGAAAGTGATTTTTAATTACAATTAAGGCTGAAGCAAAAGATTGTAGTTTTCAGGGTGTGTGATGAGTAAAACTGAGCTGAGCTTGTAGAGTTTCCTCAAGGAGGTTCTGATCGAGGCCACTACGGGACTTCCCGGGGAGAAGTAGGAATTCGTAAAGAAAAGCTCTTGTTGGGGAGAGTAAAGAATTCATCTTGATTGACTAGTTTTCACTTGTGGAAAAGCAAAAATGTTGGCGAATAGATTTTCTTAGTCTGCACTTCTCATAGTGCAGATCGATGCGTCTCACTGTCTTCAGGAAGCTTCCATTGCCTTAGAGGAAGGAAGAAAGCAAAAATCTCTAAATCATATGTTCATAAAATACATCAGAGATGGAAACTGAGCTATGTCTTATATCTATCATCAAAAGCTAAGAAAACAAAAGCCTTCGTAGCAGTTGACATTATATTTGGGACTAATGGAAAGGGAAGATTTGAAGCTGCCCTTGACATTGACCCCTTTTGAACCACACACTTGAGTCACAGGATGCAGATGCAGATGCCGGTGACTCAGCCCGTCTATACTGACAAAGATTCTGTCCATGTCTAAACTTCAATCAAGCTCTTCTGAGCCCTTTTCCAACTAAACCTTGACCTTGGGGTTTCTGTGTTCATGTCTGCAATGCCGAAATTTAGCAAGATTCTTAAGTTGGTTGACCCAGAATCCCCCATCCTTGACATGCGGTCACCTTCAGCATCTAGTCAGGCTCCTCATCCTCCTCTATCCTCCCAAGTGATGTCCCGTCACCCTGGCCTGCCCACACCGAGAGTCCCACTAGGGCGGTTTGGCCAGAATGCCCTCTTACTCCTCCTCTTATCTCCCCTCCGTGATTTCCCACCCACCAAACCCCAGGCTGCCCCTCGGGTAGAAATCCCCACTTTCTCTTGTTCTATTCAGAACTGAGCCCAGGTCTATACTGAGGTCCCTTTCTCCTATTGCAATAATTTCCCTGAATAAAATCTGTTCTTGCTGCTCTAAGTTCTGTCCAGCTCTGGTTTGTCTTTGACAATATTACCCCTGATAAGACCCCAGGTTAATGAGAGGCTGCTCCACCTGAGGTGCTGCGGGTGTAGAGCAGACCTTGGAGATAACTCGGGGCTGAAGCTGGTCGGGCTCCTCCAAGCGGTTGCTCCTCCGGCAGTGCTCAGCCGATGCTAGGTCAGTGCCGTGGTCCCCCGCAGGGTCTTACGAATTTGAGCCTCGAGTAACCAGAAATAGAGCCACGGGAAGCGAGGCTCTGGAGCCATAGCGAGGTCTCTTATCAAATTTACTCAACTCAGATAGCAGCAATATTCAAGTTGTATCTTGCCAGGACATCTAGGCCTTCGCTAATTAGATTTTAAACCACAGGATCCTTTCTATAATGGCTAAAACTGTGAGGCTCACAAAACTGCTGTTAATTATTTGACTTTGGCCAAGGGACATGCATTATTAATCTTTCTTATTGCCCTCTTTTTAGCTGTGCCAACAAATAAGTAAAGTGTGTGTGTGTGTGTGTCGGTTTGAGAAAAAAACAGAGACATAGACAGAAGGGGAGAGGAAGAGGGAGAGACTGGGGGTGAAGGCACACCTGTATGTACGTCTATTCGTGTGCTGATGATGTGTCTGAAATTTATGTGCGGAAGGAGAGACAAAACTGTGTGGTTGGGTGAGCAATAAAATTTATGGAAAATAAAAGTTTTGCAACTATAATAGCAGCTCCCTAGCTGTAGAGGTCATGTCTTTGAAAATTCCTGTGTAGGAGAATTTAGTTGAGAAAAATAGAATAGAGTAACTGATGTCAGGAATTAACCAATTAAAGCTGTCACATTTATGCGTCCACTACACAAAGCAGAAAATAAACTCTTGCCGCTAAGGATAAGATCAATAACGATTAATGGAAGCAAGTCATAATTTGTTCCCTACTATTATTTTTGATTTACCACCTAAATCACTACCACGACTCCCTCTTTTCACTGCAGCTTCCACAAGATATATGCACAGCTGTGCCATGTTTATAGAGTCATAGCCCATGAGGTCCAGGCTCAGATCAGCAATGCAGTCAGAAGGCAGCCGAAGAGATAATTTTCAAATAATTTAAGCCCTTCACATGTATTTCTTAAAGTCCACGAAGGAGGCATATTTCTAATGCAATATTTAATATTCTCCCCTCACTCATCAGCTCCTCTCTCGTATTCTGTGCTACTCTCTTCAAAATTCCTCTGAAAAACTTCCATGAGAGTTTTAATCCTCATACCATTTTATACTCAAACTCAGCCCGCATTCCTTCCTCTAAGAGTTCATGAAAGCCCCCAAAGACCAGGGGAACAAGGCAGGACCTTTTTTGGAGATCAGTGCGGGTGGGGGTGAGGGGCGAGCAACTGACTAGATGAAGCCAGAATTTATTTTAGAAGATAAGAGGGAGGAGAGAGGCCAGCATCATTCATTGCTTAATAAATTTGCCATCTCACTCAGAGAAGACGTGTTTTTTCTTACAGCCTCCTGATTTAATGACTCAGAGATGCTGACGTCTCCAGCCAGCCGCTGCCCCGCTCCCAGGCCCCGGAGCCCCAGTTCATCTCCACCAGCGCCTCGGGCTCCCTCTCAGGACCACGGTTCTCTTCCTTTCACAGTCTTTATGTTTTTTAAGCCTTAACTGAGAAAGCAAGCGTTCTCCCCATTGCTTGATTTAGTCCCCTTTTCTCCTCCTCACCTTTGTTCTCTCTTCTTAAATCAACAAGAGCGATTTGAAAAATCACATACGCTAAAATCCCGAGCTGGGTACTTGACACGAATGTACACATACCCGGATTAACAACTTCTCTTATTTTACCAAAGGAGAAACTTTTATCGGGAAATGGCCGCTGTATTTCCAGGGCTGCTTTGGCTTACTCAAGGCAACGCTTAACAAAGAAATCATGTGTTTTTGTTCAAGGCCTTATTGCATGACTTGAACTTGGTTTGTACAATTTGCTGCTCAATGATTGCAAAGACCCCCTTGCAGCTTAGGGTGACAGCTGCTTCCACATCCTGTTCACAGTGGTGTTGGGTTGCACGGACGATCCTTGAAATGCCAGAAGACTGGCTATGGTCCAGGATCCTGGTAGTGGTTATATTATCTGGTTGTGGTGATATTATCTGGTCATTTTAGATAAAGTGTGGCTTCAATTGATGGTGATGAAATATATTAAGAATAAGATAGAGTAATTATGACAGATGAGATCCCACAAATATGCAACAGGCCACGATTGGCCACTGTTCTTTAAACCTGTAGTACGATTAGGCATCTGAAGCCAGTATCATGTATATATATATATGGTACTGCCTTTCCGCCCCGTGGATTTTGACTATTTCAGTTAGGGCATCATTTCAGGATTTGTGCCTACGTATATATGTAGTGATAGCCTTAATTTTACTGTGGCTAATACAAATGTTCCATGCATGCAATGTATCTGTGTATCTGATGCGTGCTGCCCTGACCCTTCCAAGTGGTTGTTCGATGCTCAGTGATAAAGCATGCATTGCATGCCCTTGGAAACCTGGCCAAAGCATATTGGATGGTGAATAGATCATTGCCGGACCCGAAGAAGACTTGGCCCAGCAACTTCTAAGAGCTCTGCTAATTAGAGAAACTGTGATTTGGATGGGGACTGTGATCATATGACTCCCTTTTTGAGAATACAAATGCAATGAAGAGGCTGCATTTAGAAAAAAAAAAAAAAAACCACCAAAACAGATAGAAGCAGACATCTATGTAACAGAACTAATGGAGACATGAAGCCACACAGCCAAAGTTCAAATAAAGACCTTGCCATTTAGTAAGGCTACAAGTAGGAAGGAATGAGGAGGCAGCCAGAAACTCAAGTTCCTTGGCTAGCTTTCCTAGGGATTATGATTTATATCCATCAAAAAGGTGCTGGATTTTATGTCATAAAGCATGTTGATCATGGCACCATCTGTGATGTCGACATATGAAAAGTTTTTTTTTCCAAAAATATAAGAAACTTTGGAAAACCTCTAAAACTTTTTAAATGACATATTTACATGCTAACTATGAATTTTTGTAGTAAACATACATAACCTTAAATTTACCATTTTAAACCACTTTGTTTTTTTTTTAAACAGGGAGAGAAAGAAAGAGACAGAGGGAGAAAGAGGGGCAAGGCGGGGAAGTGGAGAGAATCTTAAGCAGCCTCTACCACCAGCACAGAGCCCAGTGGGGCTCCACCGCAGGACCCTGAGATCATGACCTGAGCTGAAACCAAGAGTCACTTAACCAACTGAGCCACCCAGGTGCCCCCCACCCCCCACCATTTTAACCATTTTTATGTGTACAATTCAGGAGCATTAAGTGCATTCAAAATGTTGTGTAAAATAAAGAGGAGTAGGATGGAGAGGTGTAAGGTTGGTTTGAATAACCTCGTGCTCATGATTTTTATTGTTTCATATCCAGGGCTTTTGCTATTATGCAAGATTTAAAACTGCCACCTTAAAAAAAATGCTTGTGCTATTTAAGCTACTTATCTATTATTTAGCCTGTGGCCTGTTTTTATCAGTCCAAACATTAAATTTAGTTTTGAAGTAAGACTGTGCTGGAAGTTTTGATCAAAACTGCTTAATTCACATATATTTTAACTAAATATGAATATATACATATAGTCATTTAGGAGAAACAATTTAAACTCAAGTTTTTATATTTTTACGAGTAGATATTTCATTTTTTTAAAGGTTTATTTATTTGAGAGAGAGAGAGAGAAAAAGAGAGAGAGAAAGAGAGAGAGAAGCAGACTTCCTGCTGAGCAGGGAGCCCAACATGGTGCCCAATCCCAGGACCCTGAGATCAGGACCTGAGCTGAAGGTAGATGCTCTAGCCACTGAGCCACCCAGGTGACGCAGAAGGTGTTGCATTTTTAAAAATCAAGGACTTTTCATTGTTTGATTGGAGGACAAACAATTACAATTGGAGAACTTGAGATTTCTGAACAACATTTTAATTTTAAAAACTATGTTTTCGTAAATCATAGTGCTAGGGGACTCTTTTGAGAGGGTAAGTGCTGCACCTGTAAAATAAAGATAGCTTCCTGTTAAAACAGAACCGCTAACCTTTATACATATTCAAATTTCAGTGTCTATTCAATGCCCTTAGACTAATTGGGGTGGCACACACGGTTTGGAGGCCCCCTTAAAAAAAAGAATAGAAATATAAAATTCAATACAAAAATCAATATTTCTATAAGATGTGTAACCACGCACTTACACCAACTGCTTATAGTACTACTAAAATTGGGTGCCCTAAACACAAAGGAATTCTAGTAGGTAAAATTTAGCTTAATTTCCGTATTGAACAAAAACACATTGTGTGTTTATAATTCTATATGTTGTATTATTAAATATATTCCTGATAAGAGATACTTTTTTTTTTGACAAGACATTGATAAGAACTAAATCTTTTGTTCACAATTTTATACACCCAGTGATTGGAAGAAGTTTCCATATATCAACCTCTTGTTTCACAAATTTAAGCCCTCACCTCTTTTATTTATAAAACTTAAATACTTTCAGTGCTGGTTGCTGGTAGACGCCGTCAGAGGATGATATACTTCTGACCTTGCATCATTGCACTATGTGAGTCTTACCGTGGCACAAAAGGATTCCTACAAGCCATCCATCCCTGCTCTGGATGCCAGCAAAAACTAAGCTGTACTTGTAAGTGACTACAAATACATAAATATATCCTTCTAGATTCACATCAGATATTTGTTCAACTCCATTCCCATCAGATCCTCAAATTGCTTACAACGCCAAAGCAAGAAAAAAATATGACACAAGAAAAAATATGACAAGAAAAAATATGACAAAGAAAACACTGAAGTGGAAAGAGACATAAGTCTTAACCAAATGCTTTTGAAACCTCTTTTTTTTTTTTTGCAAACTTTGCAAAAAACATATGACCATGTGCAGTGGCCCCCAAAAGATATAGCCATGTTCTAACTCCCAAACCTGTGACTATGACCTCATCTGGGGAACAGGATCTTTGCAGATGTAATTAAGTTAGAGATCTTGAGATGAGATCATCCTGGATTACCCGAGTGGGCCCTAAAACAAATGACAAGCATCAAGAGAAGAGAAGAGAAGAGAAGAGAAGAGAAGAGAAGAGAAGAGAAGAGAAGAGAAGACACAGACACTGAGAAGACCATGTGAAGACAGAGGCAGAGACTGGAATGATGCAGCCACAATAGATGCTGCCGGCCCCCAGAAGCCAGAGAAGTGAGGAAGGATTCTCACCTAGAGGCTCCAGAGGGAGTGTTGTCCCGCCAACACCTAGATTTCAGACTTCTGGCCTCCAGAACTGTGAGACAATAAATCTCTCTTGTTTTACGTTACCAGAATGTTGGTAATTTGTTATGGCGCACCATGTCATCACCGGAGCCCTTCCTGGCCCTTAGAAGAGGTCCCATAAGACAGTAGATTTCCTATGCCTTGAAAAAAAAATAGGACAGTTGAACTTCTTGCGTATAACTTTATATTTTGAAATAAAGTTTGTCCTTTACTCCGATTCCCCAACTGTTAATATTTGATGACATCTTACCATATATGCATATATTGCCACATCTCTGTGTGTGTGTGTGTACTTTTTGAACAATTTAAGAGTAGCTCAGACATGAATCCTCTGCCCCAAATACTTCAGCATGTATTTATTTCCTAAGGAAAAATCACTCTTTCATGTCTACAGTATAATTAGGAAAATCAGAAAATTAACAACGATTCAATATCATTATCTAAAGATCTTTTTCATTTTTTCCAATTGCCCTAATAAATATCTTTAAGAGAAAAAAAATCCAGTGCAGAATGTAATCAAAGATCATAGGTTGCACGTGGCTCTCATGTACTAGTCTCTTTTAATCCAGAACAGTTTCTCTGCCATTTTTCTTTTTTTTCTTTTTTGTTTTTTTTTGTTTGTTTGTTTTTTGCCATTTTTCTTTTGTCTGGCATCATCCTGAAATATTTGAGGGTTATGTGTTAGTTATTTTGTAGAGTATTCTTAATTTGGACTTATCTGATATTCCCCCATGATTACATTTAGGTTCTGCATTTTGGGCAAGAATATTACAAAAATAATTTTGAGTTCTTCCAAAGCATCATGTCAGGAGACACATGATATTGGTTTGCCCCATTTCTGCAGATATTAACATTAATCACATGTATTTAGGTAATGCCTGCAAGATTTCTCCATTGTGAAATTATATTTTTCCCTTTTAACTAATAAGAACTCTGGGCGAGATACTTGAGACCACTTAAATGTCTTAGTTCTCATCACACTCATACCCACTTTTTCTAGCATCATTGATGACTGTAGCTTGAACTGATCGTTGCCAAATGGTTACTTTCAAACTCCATCCTTACTTCAACATTTAATAGTTGACAGTCTACTGAAGAGTTTTGCCCCCCTCTGCCATTTATCTTTCCTAGCTTTGGCTAGGAAACTTTAGATTGGTTCCTGAAGACACTTTAAACTTTTTTTATGGTGTCTAGTAGGAAAGACATGGGATTGGTAGGTTGGTATAATAAAAATATATATTTGGTCTTTGTCCATGCTTCCTGAAACAGAGGTCCTAAAACTCTTGGATTTCCTGAATGAAAGGAGTTTCTTTTGTTGTTCGTAACAAGCCCCTTTTAACAATACCTGACTTTTACTAATGAGACGACTGGGCAGGCCCCTAGCCAGCTTCAGGGTGAGGCTGATCACAGGAAAAATCAACCAGGTAATTAGAGGGTTAGGACTTTTAGCATCACCCGTCAACTCCTGGGCAGGGGAGACAGGCTGGAGATCGAGTTCAATCACCAAGGCCAATGATTTAATCAGCCAAATCTACGCAAGGAAATCTCAAAAAAAAAAAAAAAAAAAAAAAGAAAAGAAAAGAAAACAACTATAAAAAGCTAAACAATAAGGCAATCAAAGTGCTGGGAGGGTGATATGCCCTCAGGAAGTATTGAAGCTCCCGCCCCTCCCAAAGCTGGTGTTCCCAGAGCTCTACCACATAGAAGTCCTTGGGTTCCATCACTTACAACAAACTTGCAAGCAGAAGTGAAGGGTTTCCCTTTTTTATTAGAAAATAAGATGGTAGATTCCAGTTTTACAGCTTGACCTTGTCAACGACACGGATGCCAGAACAAGAGAGAGGCGCCTGGTGCGATGTGACTCTGGGCAAGCCCCCGTGGCTTCCTCAGGCTGGGGCTGGATGTGCAGTTTACGTGCAAAAAGGAACCAGAGGATGCTCTTTAGGTCCATCAAATCATAAAGCAGACTGGCCACGGCGTTTATGCTGACTTCCGACGGGTTGGCCAATGTGGAGAGTCCCCGAAGAGTGGTTGATGAGCGCTGACAGTGCATTTTACAAGTGGCCACAGTACCTTTGTCCAGGAAAAGTAAAACACACGATCCTATCAGTTTGTTGAGCTCGTAGCTACATACGTGATGATGCAGTTTGTACTATTATGAGATTGATTTCTTCTTCTAGAGAAAAGAGGGGAGGTTGTGTCTCAGAAGGAATAAGTTATCACATAAAACAGAGTAAATTCTAAGGGTAAAACTACGATGGTTGTTATTAGGACTAATGTCCTCTAGGGAAAGTGTCCTGGAGTAATGGGGACAAGAGTTTCCCTGATAATCCCCAAATCTCCTGCTCCCAGAGTAACAGCCACTAATTTTACCAAAGGATAAACTTCTGTTTAATTTGTTCAAGTCTCTAAATTAAAGGGTTCATAATTTGTTACTAACAGTAACTCATTAAAATGATTTATTTTCTAAATAAAAGGCTTAATTCTCTAAATTAAACCAACTCTTCCTTGGTTATAGGTTTCTAATAAGCCTATTGGGTCAGCCTAAGATTAAACGATGCCACTTTGGCTGATCAAGTTTAAGGATATTTTAATTGGTTGGTGTAACCTCCTTCTTTCTACGTTATTTCACTCCTACCAGGCCGCTTGCTGTTGCTGTAACACACCAGGCATGCTCCTCTTTCAGGGCTTTTTAGTATTTTTTCCCTCTGCCTAGAATATTCTTTACTGAGAGCTCTGCTTATATTAGTCAGTTGGGGCTGTTATAAGAAAAATACCATAGCCTGGGGTCTTAAACCACAGATATTTATTTCTCACAGTTCTGGGGTCTGGGAAGTCCAAGACCAGGTGCCTAGAGTCGGGATCTAGTGAGAGCTCCGCTCTTAATATTCAGAAGGCTGCCTTCTGGCCGTGCCCTCATCTGGTGGACAGAGAGAGGGCTCTGGTGTCCTCTTCTTATAAGGGCACTAATCCTGTCACGGAATCCCATTCTCATCACTTCATCTAAACCTAAGTGCCTCCCCAAGCCCCACCTCCAAACACTGTCACACTGGGGAATGAATGTCAACATACGAATTTTGAGGGGACTCCAACATCTTCTAAGCCCACAGCACAGCTTCTAAGCAGGTCCTAATTGCTCTAAGTGAGCTTCTTGCCTTCTCCTTCTTTACTTCCTTTTGTCGTTCTCCTTTTTATATGGTTTTGTTGTTTTTCTCTTCCTAACTGGAAAGGGCAAGCGGGTAAAAGAGCAGCAGGATGCAGACCCAAAACTTCGGACTAGTGGAAACGAAGAGTAAGTATTTCAGTTCCTTCCCCCCAGCATTTTCAATTTTTAATTCTATGAGCTTCAAGAATACTTTCTAGAAATTACCAGAAATTAACTCATAGAGCTTTGCTCAATGAGCTGTTTCAGGAATTTTTAATGGGAAATGCTATGTCTTGTGAATTTCACGGAGTCACTGATACATAGTTTAATAATATCTTCTAAGGATTCCAACTTTAAAGCAAGGGCCTACTTCTTAAAGAGATTTGTTTTGCTATGTTTTAATATGTGTTAATAAATTTCAGTTGAAATCCAGTAAATAAAATTAATTATAAGAATCAATTAATTTATACTAGCTATCACACATTTATTCTAAAATACACATTTAGAAAAATTTTAGGCCATTAATTGCTATTCGGCCAGGTTTTAAAATTTAATGTCTGCTCAATAAATCTACAGATCTAAATCCAACATAATTAATTTACATAATCTGCCTTGCATTGTAATTTTTGCTTTTAGAGAACTAAACGAAATGAAGCAATGGTTTGTTGTAAAGATAGTGTGTGAGCTACCATATTCTCTGCATAAATATCTTTGTTTTTTTTTAATTTTTATTTATTTATGATAGTCACACAGATAGAGAGAGAGGCAGAGACACAGGCAGAGGGAGAAGCAGGCTCCATGCACCGGGAGCCCGACGTGGGATTCGATCCCGGGTCTCCAGGATCGCGCCCTGGGCCAAAGGCAGGCGCCAAACCGCTGCGCCACCCAGGGATCCCATGCATAAATATCTTTGTTTGTAGAATTCTATGTCATTAACAATGACACTGGTTGCTTAAATCAGTCATTGAATTATCATTTTGCCACATTCTTGTATAATACTTTGACTTCTAGAGCTACGGCCATTAATCCTTCCATGGTTAGGTAAAATTGCTTCTTATCAAGGAAAACTTATACTTGAATCAATGAGTACCAAAAAACCTAAACTTAGCAAAAGCAAACAATAACTAACCTCCATGAAAAGCTTGTTCTCTAGAGTAAACCTGGAATAGAGAGTCAAAACCTATAACCTAAACAAATAATAATTTTAAGGAAAGTAAGTGCAGCAGTACGATGTGGAAAAACAGAAAGTTCCATATTTATGGTCACACACAATGTACATTTCAATGAAGTTCATATCCTTTCTCCCATTTCTATACATATTTTATCCAAGCCAAGGGAATTGTGTAAAACCTCAGCTGACAAAAACAAAAACAAAAACAAAACGGCTTGCCCTGACTGGTTTAATAAAGCTTGAGAAGGGCAAAAGATACCCAAAGTTTTTAAGCTGATGGTTCGCTGGGAGTCAAAATGGTCACTAATTCCTGGATAATTTAATGGAGAAGTGTATAGGTTGTAGGACTTGGATTTCTTGCGTCCCCATGTAGTAGAATCGTGAAGACTGAGTTAGGTCATAAAAGGCTCTGTAGCTTCTGCTTGGCTCTCTCGGATGGCTTGGGTGGAGGGAAGCCAGCCACTGTGTGGGCTGGACACTCGAGCAGCCCTCGGGAAAGATCTATGTGGAGAGGAATGGCACCCATTTGCCATCCTCAAGGAAGGGCCACCTGGGAAGCACATATTCCGGTCCCACTCAAGCCTTCGGATGACTACCGGTCCTGGCAAGGACAGACAGAGGTTGACTGCAACCCTTTGAGAGACTGTGAGCCAGAAGGGCTCCCCAGCCATCCCTGATTTTGACATGGAAACTGTGAGAGATAATAAATGTTTCCTGGTGTTTCCAAGTCACTAAATTGTAATTTGCTGCGACACAATAGATAAATAATGCATATTGCAGTCATTATTAAGACAATAAAGAGGCAAGTGGAACGATAGCAATAAATCAGGAACATTCAATATTCAGAGCACCAGGGTAATCAGGACAATGACTCAGATCTGTGGCACAGGGTCAGAGTTCCATCAGCAGCAAGGACTTTGAGAAAGAAATGCCTAAATGTATCTTAGGTAAAATTCGCCGCAGCAAAGGCACCAGAGGGGAGGGGAGTATACAGTTCAGAGGCTACTGAGCCAATTTGTGGAGAGAGAAGCCTAATGCTCTGAGTCAGTCTGAATACATCTAACACGTCCATAGTGTACATATAAATACAAATTATTCCTCTTGCCTTTTCAGATGGAACGTTAATGTGATTTCTGTGAGTCATGGTCCTATTTGGACTGACCTCTAGTTCTGAATTCAGGCTTTTTTGTTTTCCCCAAGAGATTATTATTAGCCATTGTAAAACGAGAACTATTTTAAAGTTATGATTTCTTGATCTACAAATTAACACAAATTTACAATAATTCTAAGAGTATGTTTATTGGTTTTTTGCTGTGTTCACAAAATATAAGTATTTGTAAAAACAGTAATTTTGTTTGGTATTTTAAATTTAAGGAAAACCACACTTAATATGTTTCAAAGGTTGTTACTTTCTGAGCTTCCCCAGGCCCTGCTAAACAGATCACACCCTCCAGAAAATCAATTAGATTTTTAAAATACTCTTCATCATGTACCTCATTCAAACTTTATTCTATAGTGCCCTACTCCACACTTAGCTTTCTTTCTTTCTTTCTTTCTTTTTCTTTTCCTTCCTTCCTTCCTTCCTTCCTTCCTTCCTTCCCTCTTTCCTTTTTTTTTACATTCAATAAATATTTATTAAATGAATAAGGGAAACTGGAATTCCATAGCTTTAATAGAAAAGACAAGTTATTAAAATCAGCTTGTAACTAGAATTCAAAATGTACAAAGAAATAATTTGTAAAGAGCCAAGGTAAAGAAGAATAAAATATTTCTGTAAAAGTATATCTAACCGGGATCCCTGGGTGGCGCAGTGGTTTAGCGCCTGCCTTTGGCCCAGGGCGCGATCCTGGAGACCCGGGATCGAATCCCACGTCGGGCTCCCGGTGCATGGAGCCTGCTTCTCCCTCTGCCTGTGTCTCTGCCTCTCTCTCTCTCTCTCTCACTGTGTGCCTATCATAAATAAATAAAATAAAATAAAATAAAATAAAAAAAAAAAAGTATATCTAACCAAATATTTCAAGCTATAGTCAATACAATACAATTGTACAATACAATAGTCAATACAATAAAATTCAACTATAACAGTTTGATAGTCAATACCATGAAATTTAAATATAACAGTATGTTCTCAGAACATCTAATAATAAACAAAACATTTTTAATTGAAATTCTAACAGAATGTAGTTGAATCTATTGCATTTTGCTCATCCTATTCTTCAATCTTCCCTAATTAATTCATATTCTAAGTTTAGAGAAGAGAGAATCAATCTGGTATATTTAATAGCCATGTCTCTGGATTTTGGATACCAGTATTAGTTTGGATTTTTACAGCTATGTCTCTTCTTAGTCAATTTGCTTTTCTTATGGCACTTAAATTTCCTCTGCTCTCAAGTTAACTCATTATTTCTTCCCAATAAATTTAATGTTTCTTTTTTCTATTCTTTTTTTTTATAATGAATTTATTTTTTATTGGTCTTCAATTTACCAACATACAGAATAACACCCAGTGCTCATCCCGTCAAGTGCCCCCCTCAGTGCCTTTCCCTTTCCTTCCTCTTTCTTTCTTTTCCTTCCTTCCTTTCTCTTTTCCTCTCCTTTTCTTTCTCTGACCTCTTCCTTTCTGTTCTCTTTGGCCTCTGTTTATCTTAACATTAAAAGTTGCTCTTTGGTTCCGGTAAAAAAGAAATATTTAAAAGACTCAGGGCACCTGAGTGGCTCAGTTGGTTAAGTATCCCACTCTTGGTTTTGGCCCAAGTCCTGTTCTCAAGGGTTGTGGAATCTGGCTTTGTGATCAGTGGGGAGTCTGCTTAAGAGTCTCCCACCCTCTGCCCCTCCCACCCCTTGAATAAATAAATACATCTTTAAAAGATATTTAAAAGACTTTCTAAAACATATTGGGAGTTTCTGGGCCATTAATTGAGTGCTTATTGCACAATAGGTATCATGCTAAGGTTTTCTTCTAATGTGGCAAGTATGTATTATGACCCTTACTTACAGAGAGGGTAGTTTCGAGCTTGAAGGAGCGAGCAAATAAATGTCCTGCCAGTGCCATGCTGACATGTGGTAGAACTGGGATTTGTCCCCAGGGTTGCCCAGCTCCAGTGTCCATGATTTTAATTACTACACTATATATTGAGGGAAAAAAGTACAGCTGACATTATTGTGGCACTTATAAATATCAGGCCTTCTTTTAAGAACTTTATATGCATCTTTTAATCTTTACAACAACCCTGTGAAGTAGGAATTGTTCATATCCTCATTTTTACAGATAAATAAACTCAGGTAAGGAGAGTTTAAGTAATGCTCGGTGAGTCTTGAAGACATTTAATTCCATGCCATCCAACTCCTAAGCACATGCTACTAATCAATACACCAACAATTTATTTTTTTAAAAGCACAGCATATTTTGAAGACAATGCGACATAAAAAGTTTTAAGAGAAGTTAAAGTCAAATGCATTTCTAATATTGCCATAGCATTAAAAGCAATAAACCATCTCGAATTGACAACTTTGAATAAGAGTCCATCTTTGGAGACGTTTCACTATTTTAATGATCTAAAAGCAGCCTTTAAAAATTACAGCATACCTTAATTCATATAAAACAATGGCAAACATGGGTCTTCAGAACTTGTAGTTTTTACTTCACACACAAATAAAATGTTAGGTTGAAGTAGATTTTTTTTTTTAAACTTTCATTTGTCTAAGGATTAATCGCTTTTCAAGATGTGAGATTTTTATGCTAACGGGAGTAGGTCATGAAGACAAATTAATGCAAGCAAAGTTTTGATAAAATGGAAATAAAATGGTTAATAGCTGCTGATGTTTTTGCAGACTGTGAGGAAATGATGACTAATTCAGCTGTAAATGAAATGAACTAAAATGAGAAGGTGTGTATTTGTCCAAATCTGGGCTAAAAGTCAAGTTTGAAGATACACGGAAATTCCATTTTCCTGTTGATGAATCAAGCAATTAATCATCCTGATCTTGAAATAGATAAGTTACCTTCAAAATTTATTTCTTCAGTTGAAAATATGCACTGGTTTAAAGGAAATATTTTTCTTAAGAATGACATGTTCATGGTAAAGCACTGTTTCTTCAATCTTCACCATCATCAAATCGCATTTACTGACATCACTATCTCTAAGAGTTTACAATGAAGATGGATAACATTCATGCTTACTACTGAGAAAAGAATGTCTGATTGCATAATCCTAAAAACCCAGTTGTGTATGAGTGTGTTTTTGTAACGTAGACTGGAAAGGGAATGAGGGAGGAGAAAAAGGAATCACAGTTCTTAGTGGGGGTAAGTTTATGTAAGTGGTAAGACTTGACACGAGGATTTTCCTTTTTTTTTTTTTTTAAAGATTTTATTTATTTATTCATGAGACACACACACACACACACACACACACACAGAGGCAGAGACGCACAGGCAGAGGGAGAAGCAGGCTCCATGCAGGGAGACTGACGTGGGACTCAATCCTGGGTCCCCAGGATCAAGCCCTGGGCTGAAGGCGGCACTAACCCGCTGAGCCACCCGGGCTGCAACACGAGCATTTTCTTAAATAATTCGATAAACCTTGACTTTAGAGCGCTGAGTGTTAAAGAAATGGGAGAGAAGATCCATTTGAACAAGTAACTCTAAGAAAACAAAAACAAAACAAAAACAAGACAGCTTGAGACAGCTCTAAAAATTAGGGACACACATAGATCTTCATGAACTCCTTTTCTACCAGATTATACTACATGGTCTTAAAATAGAAAACACTGCAAGTGGGAGAGAGAAAGAAAGTAGTGTCTTCCACACAGGGAAGTTAGTTGGGAACACTCACAAGGAACATCATGCCTTATAATTGATATGTCAGCAGAAAGATACCTAAGGTGCTAAATCAAGAGGTAGAGCTGGGAAGCCGGGGAAATTGTATATGGCTGGGGAGTTGACACTAAGAAAGACTCACGGTGAGTGTCTGCCTTAACATAGAAGAGAAAGCCAGGGTAGTAATTATTGTAACTGATGACTAGGGAGAGAACAACTTTTCAGTATTTTCATCTTTTTTTTTTTTTTTAAATTTTTATTTATTTATGATAGTCACACAGAAAGAGAGAGAGGCAGAGACACAGGCAGAGGGAGAAGCAGGCTCCATGCACCGGGAACCCGATGTGGGATTCGATCCCGGGTCTCCAGGATCGCGCCCTGGGCCAAAGGCAGATGCTAAACCGCTGCGCCACCCAGGGATCCCTATTTTCATCTTTTAAATTATCTTCTAAATCACTCTTTCTTGGCAAATCATAGAAAACAAAGGAAACAAAACAATATGCAATTAGAACTAGATCTCAATATATTTGTCATATCATGAGTGTAACAGAATAATCTATTAGGTTGGCTGTGAAAGAATAACCAACGAGATGTGAGAGACTTCCTTAAAATAAAGTGAGATTGAGAGCAAAAGTGCAAACAAATCCTAATTGTGTTGGGAGAAGCAGGATTTGCAATACTAGTATTAGACAATTATTAAGGCAAAGCAAAAGGCATTAAAAATTGAACACTTTTTTTAAACAATACAGAGTGCAATCCATAGTAACTATATCTCAAGGATTTTTGTGCACCAAATAACAAATAACGGCTTCAAAAATCCAAACACCGAAAGCTGCAGAAAGCCAAGTAGACATAGAAAGACAACAGTACCTCACTCAGCACGTGATAGATCAAGTAGATAGAAGACCAAGTGAGTCTAAAAAGCCCTGAGTAACAATACCATACAACTTACCGGCAATATCCTCAAAACAAAGACAACTTTTCAAAAATCCCTTTAAGCATTTACAAAAAATGTATCATATATTAAGCCACAAAAATGTGATAAATTCTAAAATAGAGAAACAACATAGAACACATGATTTGATCACAAGGGAGTCAAGTAAGAAGTCAACAAAAATACAAAACGATGGCATAAAAAAAGCCAGGGTTTGAGATAAGCCACTTTTTGATATTCAATGCTATTATTCTTCCCCTTGGTGGTGATAACAATAATATTATTATTAAGAATAAGAGAATAATAATAAGAATCAATAACATGATTTATTATTATTATTATTATTATTATTATTATTATTACATTGATAATAAATACAAATCCATGGCAAGTAAGCCAGGAAAAGACAGTTCTAAATATTGTGGACACGCACAGATCTCTTTCTACCAGATAACACTACATGGCTTTGAATAGAAGGCGCTGTAAATGGGAAAGAGAAAATCCCCACAACCACCTAGAAAGCAGCTTTTTCCACGCAGAAAAGTTAGTTGAGAACACTTACAAGGAGCATTACATCTTGTATTTGATATATTTCACATATTATATTTGATATATTGGCAGAAAGATATCCTAAATGCTAAATCAAAACTTAGAGCTACTGCTTGAGCACCTTGGTCTGTGGAGCTATCTTATCTCATAGCAGCCCTAGCAAATGGATATGGACAATTTTACTGCTTCTTTTCTAGTTTGTACTCAATTACCCCAAGTAGAACCTCTAAAATAACATTGAAAAGTGGCAGCAAGGAAGAAGTTCCTGTTTTATTCCTAGTCTTAGGGAGAAAGTGTTCAGAAGTTCGTCATTAAATGCGGCGATAGCTGTAGATTGTTGAAGACAGCATTTATCCCATTGAGGAAGGTCCCTTTTGTTCTAGTTTGTGGAAAATTGTTTTCCAAAGTCGTGAATTCGTGTTGAACTTTATGGAATGGTTTATCCAAATCTAGTGATACTTACGTGTGATTTTTCTCTTTTGTTGCGATAAGGTGGTGAATTTCACCGACTGGTTTCTGAAGATGAAACCAATTTTGCATTCCGGGGACGAACCTCACCTGGTTATACTACAGTGATAATTTCTATATATTGGTGGATTTGACTTACTAATGTTTTGAGGGCTCTTTGTGTTCATGAGGATTATTGGCCTGTGGTTTTCTTTTTCTTTTCTTTTTAAGCTATAATTGACATATAACATTATATTAGTTACAGGTGTACAACATAATGATTCAATATTTGTCTATATTGCTAAATGATCACCACCATAAGTCTAGTTAACGTCTGTCACCACCCTTAGTTACAGATTTTTGTCTTGTGATGAGACGTTTAAGGTCTACTCTCATAGCAACTTTCAAATATGCAATACAGTATTATTAACCGTAGCCACCATGCTGTACATGATATCCCCATGACTATTTATTTAATTTGGAAAAAGGCTAAGAATATATTTTAAAAGTTCCCTCAGCAAGTAGAGTTTGATGTAAGGACAATAAGTGTCTCTGAGTTTCATTAAATCAACTATAAAAGAACATATATCTGTAGTAAAGACTGTTGGCTTTGGCAATTCCCCAAAATGAGAGTTATTAAATACTGGAATAGTCGACCAAAAGAGTATGATCATTTATATATTGTTATTAGGTGACATATTTTATTTTACTAATATTTAGATGTGACCGGTAATTTTCTTTAAGTGAGTAAAAAGTTGCAGATTGAGTGCTCAGAGTATTCACGAAGATAATTTAAAAGTCATGGTTCCTGTATCTCTGGAGCTTCTATCTCAGAATTTTTAATACATCTTTGCATAAAATATGGTGTGTTCTTTTCCTCAAAAGAGATCTGGAATTATTTTCTTTAGCTTTATTCTGCTTCTATTATTATTTTTGTTTTGGAGGTTGAAGAAGTAGAAAAAGAGGAAAACTATTAGAGGACAAGTGATAACATAATACAAAAATTTGTTTATCACCGCCCTCTGCTGTACGATTTTCCTAAGTCGCCACTCGGCTAAGAGGGGCAGTGTCACTAACAGGTGTGGAACACCGACCCAAGGACGTTGGGGTACGTTTCAGCCACAAGGTCCGTCTGCAGCGGACGTTCTCAACCCTGGCACCGTTGATAATTTGCACCCAGTAACTATCTGCTGCAGGGGTCTGGCCTGTGTGTTGCAGGATGTTTAGCAGTCGCCCTGGCTTCCACCCACGAGACACCAGTAGTACTTCCCCAAGTAAAATGTCTCCAGACATTTCCAAATGTCCATCAGGGGGGCCAACGCTCTCCCAGTTGAGAAGCCCCGGCCTATAGGTTATCAATCACATCTGTAACGTGGTCTCATTAGGAATCGAGGCCCTTGGTAGCAAATGATAAATGGTCCCCGTCGCCAAGGCCCCGCTCATCATCTGTCTGAATGACATATAGACTCACTGGTTTACCCCATTGTCGCCATCCTGCAAACACAGTCGCGTGTTGAGCTAGCTGAGAGAGGAACTCAAGTGACACCATGACCCTGGCGGTCCTTTTCCTGTCTCGTTGTGCCCTCCAGCCATCAGCACGGAGTGAATAGGTGCAGAAGCAGGACTTAAGCTGCCATTCAGGACAGATTCTTTTCTCCATTATTAATTAGCTCCAAAATATGAATTATGTCCTTTCCACCGCCCCAGCTGACCTCAACTTAGCATTTTGCATGTTGCCCTGTGCTCCGGGTTTAACTTGGCAAATAATTCTTTCTTCCTTGTATTCTTGACCTCATTTCCTATTTGTGTATCTGCTTCCCCCAGATCCTGACCTTTATGTGTCTGACCCACGGCCGGTAATGGGACTAGGTAATGAGACTCCAAATCCTGAATGCTGCTTTTGCTTAATGACTTGGCATTTTGAAACTTGGACACTGCTCTGATCCTGATAGCATATTAACTTAGCATGAGTTAACAAAGAAACAAACAAAATTGATTGTTCTAAGAAGAGTTAAGAGATATCTGTTCAGTTTTACAAAGCTTGGAAAAATTGAGGGGCACAGACACAATTCACTGCATAAGTTATCAGTCTGATTGCTTTCATTTCTCATTCTCTCTTTTTCTCTTTCTGTCTCTCCATATATACATGTCTGATTATAGAACAGTTTTAAAGCTTGAGAAAGATAGAAATTTGTAAAGAAAATATAATCACCTATAAATCCTCTACTGCTCAGAAATAACTATTGTTAACTTTCTAACATAGATTCCAGTCTAAGTAGAAATGCATCTGTGTGTATCTATCCACATACACATTTTTTACAAAGTGCCATAATATTTCACACAGTATCTGTAACCAGATTTTTACTTTATAATGTATCCAGGAGTGATAACAAATAATTAATAACCCATAGTGGAGACTGACAGTACTGGGACAGGGGCCTGGTGCCACGTGTCAACTCTACAGCAGCTACAGGAGAGAGCCCCAGAGCGTCCCGTAGAAAGAGCCAAGGAAGTCAGGGTGGCATGGGACTCTTTGTTACTTGGAGAAGAGACTAAACACCAACCAGTAGACGTATCTCGACTTTTTGTTTTATTTTTTTTATTAAGACTTTATTGTTTGAGCAGTTGTAAGTTCACAGCAAAATTGAGAGGAAGGTCAGAGAGTCCCCATAATCCCACACACACACGCAGCCTCTCCCGTTGCCAATACCCTCCACCGATAGGCACTTGTGTCTCAGTAGATGAACCTACATTGACACATCATAATCACCCAAAGTCCATAGTTAAAATACGGTTCATTTTTGGTAGTGAACATTCTGTGGATTTGGCTAAATATAGAATGATAGGTATCCACCCTTGTAACGTCAGAGTATTTTCACTCTCTGAAATGCTTCCGTCCCCCTCTCTTTACCCCTGGCAACCACTGGTCTTTTTACTGCCTCCATAGTTTTGCCTTTTCCAGAATGTCATATGGTTGGAATTAACTATGCAGCCTTTTCCGATTGACTTTTTTCACTTCATAATATGCATTTAAAGTCCTTCCATGTCTTTTTATGCCTTCAGAGCTCATTTCTTTTTAAGCGCACTGAATAATATTCCATCGTCCAAAGTGGTTGTGCCTTTTTGCATTCCCACCGACGATGAATGCGAGTTCTTGTCCCACACGCTCGGTGTTCTCAGTGTTCCAGATTATGGCTGTTCCAACAGGTGTGTAGTGCCTTCTCCTTTCAATCTGCATTTTCCTGATGACGTATGATATAGAATGTCTTATCTAAATTCTTTGACAACCGGTTAGGGTTGCATCAGTGTAAGTCAGCTGAGTAGCATTCTGAATATATTTTGTTTTAATATCTAGAGAGTAATAAAAAAACCCTAATATTCAATGGCTACAAACTTTGTAAAGATGTGGATATTTAATCCATTCCATCTTTATATTGGTCTCCAGCACTTTATCTTTTTTGCTGAATCTATATGTTCACTATTCATCCAAGAAGCCATCATTTCTTAATTAAACTGATACAAATCCCTGTTAGTTCCTTCCTCAAAATCTGACCATATTAGAGCACCTACCATGTAGTACTTAAATGATATCCCTAACCTTCTGCTTCTCTTACCAAGCTGTGCGACCTGCAAGAATAGGGATTGTGTCTTGGTCATGTTTGTATTGGTGGTATTTGCTGTTCAATGAGTGTTTACTGCAATGGACTGTAGTAATATTCCTTCTCATGTTCCCTAGGAGCCTTATTTATTGGCCTCAATTAACATCTCGCTTTCAATGGATTTTTTAAAAACAGAAACCATCATGAATTATCACATTACTTTCATTTTCCCTCTGCTTACTCCTCTAGGCAAGCCTAATTAAAAACCACTTTGGAAGTCAGTCTACTCTAGTACTTGAGAATTTTTTTAAAGCCTTCTGTTCAGGAAATTCTTCTCAGCATTCCAGCCCAGTTATTCTAATAATCAGTGAAATCCTGTTTCATTCACGGAGCCCAGTAGTGGGCGATCATGAGAACTTCATCTTGCCCCCTCTGATGGGAACTTGGAAACTTAGGAACTCGTGCTTGATGTCCATGCATTCGTTCATTCAATAATTCATTATATCTTTATTGAACTCGTATTGCCTGCAGATCTGGGGATCAACAGATAAATAAAACATAGTTTCTACCTTTGAGGAATTCCAAATTAGTAGGGGAGGCAAGTTCTATACCAAAATGCAGTAAGTCTCATAAGATATTTATGCAATGTGTAAAAATGCACTGTATTGTCACATTTTCACACGCTATTTCCTCAATAGGAGGACTACCCTAGCCACCTTTAGAAAAACACTGTACCCCTACTCACAAAATAAGGCTTCCGAAATCCTTCAGTATTTGGATTTATTTGTAAATAAATACAATATTTATTTGTAAATAAATTCATTTGTATTAAAAAAGAGGTTTTGAATAAAAACTTTTTAAAAGCTTGAATTTTCCAAACACCACTTCTTGTCACTATCAGGGAGCACCTAACTGACAAAGGTGAAAAGAAAAAGTAGAATCTTTAAACGTCCTCCAGCAATGTTAAAAATCCTCCCAGTCACTGAAATATTTTTGTATCGCATCGCAAAGAGAAGATGCTTGACCATTTATCTTTACATTACCTGTCTCATGAAAATGAATGTTGGAGAGCCTAAAGCTTTCAAAAAATCAAACACGGGAAATAGTTACAGACAGTGATACCACTGTGTATAAATAAATTTACACTTGCCTTCTGTGAGAAGCCTTGAATAAGCACACCTAACATATCTGACACGAGGAGCGAATCATTTTCTTTTTTTTTTTTTTTTTTTTTTAATTTATTTATGATAGTCACAGAGAGAGAGAGAGAGAGAGAGAGGCAGAGACACAGGCTGAGGAAGAAGCAGGCTCCATGCACCGGGAGCCTGATGTGGGATTCGATCCCGGGTCTCCAGGATCACGCCCGCGAATCATTTTCTTAATATACCCCTGTCTTTACAAGAAAATAACTTTCAAAAAAATAAAAAAGGAGGGATCCCTGAGTGGCGCAGCGGTTTGGCGCCTGCCTTTGGCCCAGGGCGCGATCCTGGAGACCCAGGATCGAATCCCACATCGGGCTCCCGGTGCATGGAGCCTGCTTCTCCCTCTGCCTGTGTCTCTGCCTCTCTCTCTCTCTCTCTGTGACTATCATAAATAAATAAAAAAAAATTAAAAAAAAAAATAAAAAAATAAAAAAGGAAAAAAAAGAAAAAGAAAATAACTTTCAAAACTAATCATTAAATGAAATAAATAATGATAATGGCCAGAAAAAAAAAAAAAAACTCAGGCAGTATAAAATTTCTTTTATTAAACTTTATTACATAATCATGTTTGTAATGAATAGTTAATTAATTTTACAGTGAAAAGGAAACAATAGATTAATTCCTTTTAATTATATTTAAGAATTTTTTTTTGAAAAGGGAGCAATGTATAGGCTTATTGCACTAATAACTACATTGAAATGTAAGAGCAGTTAAATACCAATTAAACAAGAAGAACAATTTTAAGAGAATGCATTTTTTTCAGGATACTGTTGAAATTCAGCAATATGTCCCATGTAATGAACTAAAATTTGCATTTGACGAGCAAAAATATTAACCAACTAGCTTATAGTCAGTTTCACTGTTACAAATTTTATTTTTTTAAAAAAGATTTTATTTATTTATTCATGAGACACAGAGAGAGAGAGAGAGAGAGGCAGAGACACAAGCAGAGGGAGAAGCAGGCTCCCCATTGGGAGCCCGATGTGGGACTTGATCCTAGGACCCCAGGATCAGGCCCTGGGCCGAAGGCAGAGGCTCAGCCGCTGAGCCACCCAGGTGTCCCTTAAAATTTTAAATACAAAGAGAACCTCCAAGTGATCATATAGCATTGAATAACTGAAATAACTCAGGTTCTGTGTCTTTGTCTTGCTAATCACTGTGTATTAAATGCTCACTGGTTTTCAATGTTTAATCCCGAGCCAATATTAACAGGAATATGTAATGGCACTTCTTAAAATCAAGTGAATTCCATGACTTCAGGGATGATTTAGAACTTAGACCCACAAAATATATTTTTCAGGGAGAAATATTTTATCACTGACACTATTTAGAATTGCTGGCATGTAGTAAGATAAAAAGCAGACCGCTAAAGTCAGTTTTATTATTGTTTTTAAATCCTAAAGACCATAATTTCCCTCATTTGCCTGCTCTGGGGCAAACGTTCCCATTGCAAGGCCCTCGGAATGGCACATACTAGACCACGTGGTACTGTCACTTGTACAAATAATATTGTTTCCTGATTACATTTCTGCACAGGCCGCGGTGCTGGGTGCCCTCACACGTCACTCCCTTCCAGCCTCCCCACACTCAGCCTCCAGGAAGGAGGAAGGTGCCTCCTTCCTTTCATTTCATGGGTGAGGAAACACTCTTCGGGATGTTGGGTGGCTTGGCTCAGGTCGCATGAACGATAACAGAGACCCGGTTCAAGGTCAGGTCTGTCTGATTTGAGAGCCCTAATCCAGCCAATCCGGCTTCCACCTGCTCACGCAACAAGTAGGAATCGAACACCTTCTGCAAGCTCTTGCTCCCGGAGTGCACCAGACACACTGCTTGGCAGCAAGCGTCTATCATGAGTCCAGGACCCACTGTCCCCAGAAGTGGCCACGCTCCTAGGTCTACTACCACGGACTGATTGGTACTTCCTATTCAGAACCTTCACCTCAACGTCATCATAGAGCGTAGAGTCTTTAGGGTCACCTTTTTTTTTTTTTTCTGTCTCTCCTCCTGGAACTCCTTATTCATCAGGTATTGGGACTTCTGTCTCGAAGACTGATCCTCCAATCTGGGTGTCTTTCCTATCTTCTCTCTTCTTGTTTGTTCTACTTTCTGGACTGATTCCATCAATCATGACTCCTAATGCTTGCAGTTTTAGATTCCCCTGTTCAGTCTGTCTGATAACGGTCTCTCGGAGTCTTCATTTCCGTGATTTGCAACATTTGAATGTGAGCTCACTTCCAACAGCAAGTTGTTCTTCGTGTCCTGGCTCGGGGCACAATCCTAACGAGTGGTGCTGTGTTTGTCCCCTAGGTGGGCTCCCTCGCGTTTCACTGGGCCAGGCCAGTGTTCGCTGTCTTGGTAATTGGGTCCTTGCACCTCGTGAGGAGTAGGGATTTGGGCCGCACACTCAAGCACGGTGCAGGTCTGGGCTGCTTTCTCTCCCCCGATTTTGGGTGACTGGATGGCTTTTTTGATGTTTCCCCAGTTTCACAGAAGCCGTCCTCTGAGATTGCTCTTTGCAAGATGGTTATCTTCAGTCCCCTACAAGTATACGACCTGAGGCTTGTGTTTAAAAAAATATTAAAGAAGACAATTTAGAGGACACAAAAAAAACTTCAACACTTCATGAAATGGACAGTCTCCGTTCAGCGAACTGCAAAAAGGGGCCCAAGGCAGGAAGCTTTTATAAGATAAAGAATAAAGAACAAGGAAGAAAAACATAGAAAGTATCTCAGTAGCTGGAGCCACACAGTCGACTTTCTTTGGCATGAGAGGGAATAAAGAAATAAATACCGGGCCCGGAGTTAACCCGGCACCTGGGCATTGGCTGACTGGGAGATACTGCATTTCTGGTCGAGCGGAACGTGAAGATTGTGATTTAAGTTTCGGTTTGCTACCATGGCACCGCAGCTCCATCCTGGGCCTGGGGGTTCATTTCATACTGTAGAATCTTCACTAAGTCAGGACGCCAAGACCCAACAGGTTAGGCCTCTAAACCCTCTAGTCCTTCAGCTCCAACGCTTGTTCACCACTGTGACTTGGAGTAGACTTTTCGCTTCTGGCACCTGAAGTTTTCATTCTCTTCGTTTAAAGCTTTTTTTCCTGTATTTTATCTAGAATTTCCCCCTTTGTGTTGAGGGAATGGTTCTGTAACAGCTTCATATCCATCTCTCCACCACCCTGCTCCATCACTCCCTCTCCCTCACACCGAACGCCCACTCTCCTCCTATTAATCCCCTGTTGTCTCTCCCTTCTTCTCCAGATTCTTCATGGCAAACACCCAGAAATGAGGTCAGGAAAACTAGAACCTTCCTTAGAAGGGTCTTTTTTGTCGCTATTTGGGGTAGAAAAGGCTGGAAACAGCCATAGATGTGTAGAGTGAACGCTATTATTGTGCTGCTTATAACTGATCCAGGGAGTGGCTCAATGGATTTTAGAAGATGTAAAATTAGAGTTGTTGGTGTAGAGACAGAACTTTAGCTTTCTTTCCATGTTTTGGAAGTCTTTCGGGGAGGATACACTACTTGGCACAAAGTTAGGACAATATCTCATTTCAAAGTTTTACTAGCAAGGTTTCAGGGTGGTGGTTTTCTTTGTAAGATGGGGAAGTGTCAGAGTCTTAAGACAAAAGGCAAAAATTTGCCTGAAAACGCACTATATGAAGGATTTGAATTTTCCTTTTTCTTAGACCCCTGGTGACAGCCATATTGTGCATCCATTTTTGGCCTTTTCCCTACTTTCGAGTTGCTTCTACTGAGCCAGTGCAGTGCTCTTACACAGCCTCCCCTGCATCGCTTCTCCTCTGAATTGCACAGGGCAGGGGACTACAACAGTTGGCGGTGACAGAATCCTAGAGTTCTCGGTGGTGTCCAGCCGCAAAATAAGCGGGCGCACAAGGCAAACCTGAAGAGAGACCCAAAGAAGCGTCTGCAGTAGGAATAACTCAGGAGCGGACTTAACGGTATTAATGATGATGGTAATGGGAGCTGGCACTCACTGCATCCTATCACTTGCCAGGCATTAACCTAAGTGCTTTGCTCGGACGATAACATCATCTCCATCTCCTACACGGGCTACTATTGCTATTTCCGGTTTCTGAATCAGGAAATGGAGACGGAGCATTAAAATAACTTTCTCCGGGCCCTACAACTAGTGACTGGTGAGAAAGCGACAGGGCTCCCAGCAGCGGGAGCCTGTGGACCGTGTACTACTGTGCTACAGATCTGCCACGAGGCCTTCCCTCTCCGGGTGTCTTCTTCCCAATTTCAAATCCCCAAAGAGTGCACCTACTAGGCCCAGCTTTGGTCGGTCCCTGGTGAAGAGCTACGGTCAGAGAGCACAGTCCTGCCCTCAAATACAGACACCCCTGTGTATCAGCCACGCCGCCTGACAAGTGGTAGCGGTGGTAAAGGGGCAGCTGCCCCAAGTAGCCACGACCATACAACCTAATGACGTAAGAAACTATCGTATGTGTGCACGCGTACACATATGTGAACTGCAGCTGATACATGGTTCAAGATTAAGAACTGCATTCACTAAAATATACGGAGTGTATAGTGAGTTTTTATTATTTTTTGGTTTCTTGAAAGTATGTATATTTATTAAGCAAACTGGGATCCATTTATTATTTCGTTTTCCTTAATATGGAAAACTCCATGAAGAAAGTCAGTTTTCACTGAAATGATAGACTTTAATTTCTTTTACTCTGATTTCTCACGGCATGGTATTTTTCGCTGCTCTGAATAACCACCTGCTGAAAACAATGAAAACTGCTAGGTTAAAAAAAAAAAAAAGAAATACATTGATGAACTGGTAGGAAATGAATAAATTCTCTGACAGGAACAAAAGAGAGAAGGGAAGAAAAATGAGACTATCCTGAGAAATAAGTGAGAGCCAAAGTGGGATGTTGCTAAGAGATTATCTGTCAAATTCTGGACACCTACAGCTCCCGCTTTGGTAGCTGCGCAGCATGCTGAGGTCAGGAAACGAAGCCAAGAACCCATCTAAAAGGACGCATCTAACAGGGGCCAAAAGTTTGAGGCTCCAAAAGGCCACATTCCTGGTGTAAGGGTGAATGAGGAAAAAATCTGATGCATAAGTCAGTAAAGAAACATGGCGGGCTTGACCTTGGAATCCAGGAAATGAAGGAAAAGTCTGAGAATGCCCACTGAGAATCGAATCCAAGCCACTTGGATCTGAGGCCAAATGAAATCTATCTGTGCAGCTACACATATTAAGCAGAAACTTTAATCTCGTCGTAGGGTTAATGTTGCCTCCATGCAACTTGCAGAAGTAAATTCTCATACTGTCTAGGAAAACTCAATTTTAACTCTGGCCTTGGAGCATCCTGACAAGCACAGCCCCAGAAACTTGAGTGCAGAATCCAAAAATCACAACCCACAAGGAAACAGGCACCATGAGGAAAAGCTAGAAGAAACAACACACAGCAGAAAAGACCCATAAAGCTTTCAGTTTTGGATGTAACAGACAGAACATAGACTGTTTAATGTTTATATTATATTTAGTTTTTTTTTTTTTTAAGATTTTATTTATTCATTTGAGAGAGAGAGAGCAGAAGCAGGAAGAGCAGAGGGAGAAACAGACTGCTGAGCAGACACCCGACGAGCCACGGCTCAGTCTCCGGACCCTGAGATCACGACCCAAGCCCAAGGCAGAGGTGAAAAAGACTGAGCCACCCAGGTGCCCCTATTCCGTTTAATTTGTATAAGAAATTAGAAAATGGCTCAAAAAGAACCACATGGAATTTGTAAGAGTGAAAAGTTGAAAATATTGAGATGGGCCATATAAAAGTAAGACCAAAAAAAAAAAAAAAAAAAAGGTAGATAAAGTGAGAAAATCTCAGAGATGTCCCATGGACGTTCTAAGAGATAATGGAGAAAACAGAAAACAAGCAACACAGAAGGGGCAATGGTTGAGAATTTTCTACATTTGCTGCAGGACACTAGTGCTGAGATTCAGCAATCCTTTCAAATCCTAAGCATGGTTCGAACTTTTTTTTTTTTTTTTTTGAATGGTAAGAAGGAGGAAACAAAGAAATGACTATGGACCTAGATTCACCACTGAGAAACCACAGAAAAATCCAAGAGATCTTAAAGGCAGCCGGAAGGAAGGAAGGAAGGGAGGGAGGGAGTGTAGGAGGGAGGAAACCCGAAAGTCCTAGATTTTAGATAAAAGTACAGAAAGTAAACTAGGTAATCATTAGAATTGCTGTGGGTTTCCCTTGACATTCACCAACACGACAGGTGAGCATCCTGCCCATGAGCGGTGGAAAAAGTCTTGGGTAGAAGAGGGCGTAAGGGAGGAAACTCAAAAACGCATCAAACGTCTGGACTCCAATCTGAAAAAAAAAAAGTGAAAATAGAACATTGAATTGCGAACTGAAGACACATTTCCCAGGAAAACGAACAGAGAGCTAAGGCAGGTGGGAGAGAACGATGCTCTCGACCTGTGCTGCGTGCAGACATTCTTAGGAAAAAGAAAACTGAGCCGTGAAGGACCGAATCCATCACGGGGGGGGGGGGGGGGGGGGGGGAATGGAGTCCCGGGGGGGGAGGAGGCCCGGGGTAGAAGACGACCCCTCCGCGGGTGTAGACAGCTGGGGGCGGGCTGCTTACTCAACGCCGCCTAAAGTCATCCTTAGAACAGCTCATTCGACAGCAGCAAGTCTCCATCCGTTATTTCTGCTTGTTCTCTAGTTCTGCTTTTTTTTTTTTTTTTTTTTTTTGTGGGTGCACTTTGTGCGTTCAGCTCGATGACATCACGGTGACGACGAGCCGGACCGCGGAATAAAAGCAGGTAAAGAGCGCGTGGAGGGCGGCCACCGTCCAGGTGCAGGAAAGCCCAGCAGGCGCCTCGTGGGTATTTTGAGCAGTCGGAGACTAAGGATGCGTTCCAGCCAGGAGTTCTGTCTTACGCAGTGCGGATCGCCCGAACTCCGCTGGCCGTTCCGGCGCTGGAACACCTTCCACCTGCCCGGCCCTCCTGGAAACCCGCGACTCCCAGCCGCCGGGGCAACCGAGGCACGCCGGCCGGGAACAGGTGGAAAGTTGCTCCTACTTGGGTTCCGCGGGCGCCTACAACTCCCGTCATGCCCCGCGCAGGCCTCAACAAATAAACAGAGGCACCGCATTTCGGATTCCGCGGCGCACGGGGCGCAAGGCCGTCTGGTCTTCGTAGTTGCCACGCCGGTAACCGCCGGGCGCGCCGATCCTCGCCGTGGGGGGGAACCGGACTACACTTCCCACAAAGCCGCGCGGGCGGACTCCGGCCGGCTGACGTCATCGCCCCAGCCGGCCAATGACAGCTCCGGGCGGCAGTGAGGCAAGCGCCGTCAGGCGCCAAAGTGGGTTTTTTTTTTCTTTTTTTTTTTTTTTTTTTTTTTTTTCCGCCGAAGCCGAGCGGGTGCTGCTAGCGGAGGCGCCATATTGGAAGGGACAAAACTCCGGCGACAGCGAGTGACACAAATAAACCCCCGGACCCCCTCGTTGCCCCAGCTCTAAGGGCCGCGATGTTGTACCTAGAGGACTATCTGGAAAGTGAGTGGGCGGCGCTGGCGGGGGCCGCCTGGGGGACCCGCGGGCGGGCGGGCGCGCGAGCGGCCGGGCGGGCGGGATGGCGGGAGGGAGGGGGAGGCGGGGGATGTTTCTTTCTCACGGTAACTGGCAGCCGGCTGTGGGCTGCCGGCTCCTTCGCCCCCCCCACGCACGCACGCACGCACGCAGTGACGTCAGCGCGCCCTTCGCCGTTGGCCCCGCCCCGCTGACGGCCTCTCCCTTTGACAGTGATTGAGCAGCTGCCCATGGACCTGCGGGACCGCTTCACGGAGATGCGCGAGATGGACCTGCAGGTGCAGAGTAAGTCGGCGGTTCGCCCGCCCGGCCGCGCGCGGTCGGGGCCAGACCTTCCACCGACGTCGTCGCCTCTGCTCTCTGACTCTCCTCCGGCTCACGGGCTAGTGCATAAGGAGTCGTTAAAAAAAAAAAAAAAAAAACAAACGCCAAAAAAACCCCCCCAAAACCATAAAACCACACACACACACACACAAGGCAGTGCCGCATCTTGCCTCTTGCTGTCCACGCCGCTTCCCCCTTTGCTTTTACCCGAGGAGGAGGCGCTGGGGCCCGCGTGTGTGTTCCTTTCCCGAGTTCAAGACTGCGATAAAAGTTTCTGTGCCTCCGGGGAGGACGTAGACACACGCTTTTAACGCGCGTCGGTGTAGGTGTGGAGAAGATGGTGGTTTCTGGCCCGAGCCCTTGCGTCCGGAACGTAGATTTCGGCATTTAGACTTCTGCTGAAGTTGGTTCTGCTCAGAATTCTCTGCAGAGCGGAAAACCCAGCAGCCTAGGCGTTGGTGTGGCTCTTTAGTGACCCCGGTGAACTTGGAATGTCGAATCTTGCAAAGCCGCACCTTGCAGGATGCATTCCCACCCGCCAGCAGGATGATGCTATTCCCCCCCCGCCCCCCCATGAAAACGAGTGAGGAAAATAGACCTTCCTGTAAAGCTGCTTATCTGTTGCAATAAAAGTGATGACTTCTCATCCATCAGTGGTAGCTTGGTAGTCTGGTTCCTTACCCCCACCCCCCTCCCCCCAAAAAAATTAACCGTTGTTCTTTCATAGAGCAGTATTTGGTTTATCCGATCTTTTTGTTTTGTTTTGTTTTTGTGAAGGGTTTATGATTCAAAGCAAGGAAAGAGTCAGTGCCTTGGAAACGAGGAGGTCAACACTTGGAGCAAAATCACAGTTAAAAGGAGTACGAATTTATGCACGTCATGCTCTGAAAGAACCTCACAGGCCTTCTCCCCCTTTTATGAAATGAATGTAATACAGCCGTTCCGGTTCTCTTGCAGGGACACCGTACTGCGAACCACGAGTGCGGAATGAGTTACACGTTACACGATTCAGATGTACCATGGGGTGTGCGCTTAAGCCCGGATGTCCCCCTCTCTGTGTAGATGTAGGCTTGGCTGCCAGCAGCGCATCTCGTCTAAACTGATCTAATGCCTTATTTTTCTAATACTGTGGATGACATGAGATAATGCAAATAGCCCGTTAACCTAGGTCCTGAAGACCGTCCAACAGATGGTCTTGGAGGCTGTTGGAGCCTGAAGATGGCTCCAACAGAGCAGGGGCTGCCATGGTTACTGACCTGCACTGAGTAGTTTTTATCCAGAAATCAATTAAAGTTGCATTTGTTACTTTAAAACAAAACAAAACAAAACAAAACAAAACTTGTGCAGTTGATATTAATGGCTGGCCTTCATGCGGTCTGTCCTCAAGAAAATACGTGCCTTGATCCCATTTATTCTAGCTGTGGTTAGACTATCTACGTAAAATGTTTCTCATGCCACTAGGTTTTTTTTTTTTTTCCCTCGAAAAGTAGCGGTGGTGGAGGATCTGGGTTTGGGGGTATGACTGGGGGGAAAAGGGTATCATGGAAAGAAATCAGAGACCCAGCATCCCTGAGGATCCTGCAGCTCCTGAGGGCCTGTCCTTTCCCCCGTGCTTCCCCACCCCACACTCGCACCCCACGCTTTCATACCCACGGGTGGTGAATTTAGGTTCCTGAGCCTCCGGTGCGTTCCATGTGGCCATGCAGCATACAAGGTGATGGGCTACGGAAGCCTTCTTTATGTTCAGTGGGTCGTAGTGTAGGAGTCTGAACTGTGTGTTTCTTTAGCTTGCCCACAGAATTCATTTTGACTGTCATGTAGTTGAAATGCTATGTAGCGTTTTCTATAGGACTGAGCACAGATCTTGATGTCAGATAGATCCGAGTTCGTATTAGAGTTTTGCTGACTTACTCTTTGACCTTGACCACATTACCACTTCTGAGGGGTTTTCCTTGTCTATAGAATGGAGATCATCTGAGGATTTAAAATAACACAGTTAAACTAGAATTTATAGTATCTGATACAAAGCAGAAGTTCACGAAAAGGTGACTTATTTTTGCTTCGTTATCATTACAAATTTTAAATTCTCTTGTGATTTGTACTTGGATTATACAAATGAGAGGTTTTATTTTTTTATGTTTTTTAAAGATTTTCTTTATTTTTGAGAGAGAGCGCATGTGGGTGCAGGCACATGAGCAGGGGAGGGGCAGAGGGAGAGGGAGAAGCAGCCTCCCCCGCTGAACAGGGAGCCAACTGGGGTTGGGGGCACCCAGTCCCAGGACCCTGAGGTCATGACCTGAGCCAAAGGCAGGTTCTTAACCAACTGAGCCACTCAGGCGCCCCAGATGAGAGGTTTTATACACTTGCATTTTATAACAACTAGAATTTTCTAAAGTTAATAGATCCTGTAGATTGATAAAAGAGACTTCTTTGTAAAACAAGTTAGAAATTGCTTATTTAAACAAAGGAAAAATTTTTTTTAAAAGTAACTAAGACTTCTTAGGATCTTGAAAAACCTATTGTATTATTGCCCTGAAAAATCTCCAGACGGTTTTCCTTCACTTAGATAGCAACAGAATCATTTTTTTTTTCACTTTTCTTTTCTTAGCAGACATGGAATTAGATGATTATTCTTGGCACACACTTGGGAAAAACTTATCTAGAATAAATAATACAGTGTATTAGGTGAATAAATGTACCTTCTACTTTCAGTCATGATAGGAGATGATGGAGAGCTTAATGCCATATAGGAAAAGGTTAAAATCTTTTTATTACTTTTTCTTATTGAAAGAAACATGAGGATTATCTAGTGGTAGTTTTAATAGGAAATAGTGCTTTGGGACGTTTGGCTGATTTAATACCATTAGCTCTTGACCTGAAGGCTGTACCATTGAAATACTATGGTATAGAACCTATCTACGTTGTTGACTAGACTACTTTGACTACTGGAAAAATTTTAAATAACAACAAATATAAATTGTCAGAGAAAACTGTTAACTTTTTTTTTACTAGAATAATTAAAGCATTTCCATAATCAAAGCATGACATATTTACGTTACTTGGCAAGTGAGTGTGTGTTGTCAGATATTTTTTTTCTTTCTCCAAATCAAAGCATGTATATTCAGTGTATGAATTTGGTCATCTAAATATGAAATGTTTTTATTATGTCATAGATGCAATGGATCAGCTAGAACAAAGAGTCAGTGAATTCTTTATGAATGCTAAGAAAAATAAGCCGGAGTGGAGAGAAGAACAAATGGCATCCATCAAAAAAGTATGTTCAACACTAGATGATTTATCGGTAAACATTGGGACCCTCTGAGAAAGATATTTTAAAATGAAGTAGTTTTCTGGATATCAAAGTGAAGGAAAGTTATTAACAGCTCTTTAGAACTTAAATAATTTGTTATATTTATAGAATCCTTAAAAAGTACAATTTTTTCTTTTATTTTGGTTATAGCTAATTAAAGTTGCCTTGTCTTTACAGATATAACACTGTCTTCCAATTATGGCCACAAACTGGGGTGAAAATTAGCTGGCCTTGAAGCATATTTTATATATTGCTAGGTAACTAAGTTGATGGAGTCACAGAGGAATAGAATCTTAACAGTTGAAAGCATCCTTAAAAGGTCTTTTAAAAAGTTTAAAACACTACATTTATATGAATTGGGCCTAGAAATACAGAGTTCTTGGAGTTTTGGTTAGTTGTGTAGTACTTACAGGTCTCTTCCATAGTAGAATAAGTATCAGATCTCCTCCCAAGGTTTGCTTTAAATGTGTGACCTAGGGTATTTGGGATACATTGGAAGAACTATATAAAAGGCCTGGGTTTGGGTGTGACTGCCATTTAGCTGTGTGACATTGGACGGGTTTTCTTAGTATCTCTGAGTAGTAATGATTCCTTCATCCACAACCTTCACAGAATTGTTCAAAGATCAACTGAGAAAGAAATTTGAAAACTACAAATTTAGTGTATTGTGTAATTTATTTTGCCACATGGGGGGAAGATTATTTCTGTTAGGAGAAAAAAAATTAGAGTGTATAACAGAATTAGTCCTGGCTTGGAGGATACCTGGAGGCCCAGATGTGTATGAGTATAGATATCCATCTGTACAGGTGACCCTTGAAAACATGGGTCTACATGTAGTGTATGGGTCCACTTATACGTGGATTTTCGTTTTTGATAAATACAGTACAGTGCTGTAAATATATTTTCGCAAATAACATTTTTTTTCTACAGCTTACTTTATCCTAAGAATACAGAGCATAATACACAGAATATGCATTAACCTGCTGTTTATCTTATCTGTGAAGGCTTTGGGTCAACAGTTGGCTATTAGTAGTTAAGCTTTTAGTCAGAAGTTTATATGTGGATTTCAGCTGCACGGAAGTTGACATCCCAACCCCTGCCGTGTTCAAGGGTCAACTCTAAAACGCTAAGTCAGTCATCATCCCTTTAGCCTGTTAAGTTTTTGGTGTAGTACCGCTTTGCTATATACCCTAAGAGTCTAGTTCTCCATGGAAATTGATAGAATCCTATTTTTGTTTTTAAATGATTTGCTTTATACTGAGGAGAAATCTAAAGTATAGATTGAATTGTAAGAATTAATACCTAACTTAAATGAGAGCTGCAGAACATTGGAAAGGAGGGACACGCAGGTCAGAATCTTTTCATTAGTTATACTTTTATTAAAAAGTTTTAAAAATGAAAAAAAAAAGTTTTAAAAATGGAGAGTGCAAATGTTCTTTATAAATTAGATAAATCGTAACATTTTCTTTGAAAGGAGAAGAGCTATCATTAGTTCACATAACTTTTACTAGTTTAGAGGCTAGATTTGGACTCTTATTTAATTTCACTTACATCTTTTTTAGGAGTGTTGAACGTCCTCCTTTAATTCTTGGCCATTGTACATATAATTTCTAAGCCTACCCCATCACCATCCCATCCTTAACTGGGTTTTTATCGCTATTGTAGGATGACTGGCGTTGAATACAAAGTATGATAATGAAAATACAGTTGTATGTGCTGAATACACATATTTTTAAATTATTTATTTTTGAAATGAAAATGTTTTTATTCAGGATTACTATAAAGCTTTGGAAGATGCAGATGAGAAGGTACAATTGGCAAACCAGATATATGACTTGGTAAGTAAAATTAACATGCATGCTCTGCCATAAGTATTTAAATTGTGCATGTTTTAAGTTTGATTGACTTACATATTAATAAGAAGAACAGAATAAATTTGAAGTATTGCTTTCTTGATCCCATTTAATTTGAGGCTTCAGTATTTTTTTTGGTTTCATTGTGGAAAAGAGTCAGAGTCCACAATTTTAGTCAACAGGTCAAGAACCTTACATTTAGCCAATTTACATTGTTAAAAGATTTTAGCTGATGTTAGACTTTTTTTTTTTTTTTTAACAAGAATTGCTGTTTAAATTTATTTTAGTAATCCTTATCTTAAGGTAGTGTGTTTACTTACCGGATAAATCACCTTGAGATTGTTTCTGTGGTAAAAAACAAAAAACAAAAAACACATAAAACTACTATGTTGACAAGACTTATTGGTTACCTGATTAAATGAAGAAGAAAATCATTTGAGTCCGTGTTAAGAGGTAGTACTCAACTATCTACTAAGTGATGTCAATAGATAGCACTCAACAACTGGTTCCGGTGGCAAAAATGGGAAACACTTAATTAAACTTTAAAAAAAACGATTTCCTTTTTGCAGCGGCAACACTTGCAAAAGATTGAAATCACTCTAAGACAGAGGCAGTATTTCTCAAACGGGTATAATTAATGATGCTCTCTTTTATGTAAAGCATCTTCTAAAATATATTCCTTAGGAAATACTCCTTTCTGGTTCTGCCTCAAAGCAGGTTAAAGCTAAAAACAAATGGACACTTATCACCGACTTTAGCATATAGATTTCATATCTTGTTTTTGTAATCTTATCTGGATACAGTCTCATTACTGAGCAGTAAATTACAGTAAATATAAATGTTACAGTAAATATAAATGTTACTGATAATACACAAAAGATGCAAACGGCATATGGTATACATTGTAGAAGCTTATAGAAAACTAGAGAACATTCATCCTGTGAAGCCATAGAAAATGTTGCCTTGTTCTCATATAGTGGACGTTTTTAATGGCTGTAATAGGTTCTGTAATGCAGTTCTTCTGAAAACAATTTCATAAAAGATACACTACCTTAAGAAAGGTAGAGTGAACTATAGCTTGATTTATTGTGGAACTGGAAAAAAAAGTTCTTAAATGTTTTGATCTTGAATTATGTCTGTAAACACAGAAGGAGACATTTATATTTGAATCCAAGAGGCATTTGTTTAGTAACGTTGCTCCTCATAGTTAATGATTACATGTGTCAGTCTTTATTTAGAGACTACCTGCTTTTTAAATCATACAGCTCTTTGGCTGTGCTCTTTGTTTATATTTTGTTACTTTGCTACTTTTTGTATGTTTAAAAACTGTACATTTAGAAAAATATGTCTACTACGAATGTGTCCTTTTTAAATATGTGTGGGGATTTTGTGTGTATATATCTATTATTTATGGATCACATTGTTTATTCACTCTTGTGCTCCCTATAATGGAGTTTTATCTGCACATAATGCAGGAATAAAAAGTAAACAGTGTAAATGGCTTCTGTTCTCCAGGTGTTGGTAAATTAGTGGGGAAGACATGCCCCCAAACCGAAGTGAAAAGCCTGCATAGAAACATGTAACAAATAAAGATTAATGCAGTTAAATATTCAGTATCCGGTAAAAGACTGGACTAAGTGGGGTAGAGTGTGGTTGATTTCTTAGAGGCTATCAGATGAGTTTTGAACAGAATTTATTCAGAAGCTCGGGGGCCTGAATTAGGTGTTGTGGCGACGGTAAAGCAGTTCACTCAGGGATAATGGATAAACATAGAATGAGACTAAAATTTAATAAATTCTTTGGGGGGGTGAGGTGGTTTAGGCTCGGCAGTGAGGCAGTAGAAGGGATGTGACGAATTGAGCGGAACACACTGAAAAGCAGGTGCGCATAATGAGCCCATTCGGCGAGAGGTCGAGAGGTCGGCCCCTTCCCCGGCAGCAGGGCTTTGGGAGGTACCCAGGCCCGGAACCTCAGTTTCCTCATCTGTGGACAGCAGTCGGGATTCGTGCCCTGCCGAGGATTCCCAGCCGTCTGTCAAGCCATCTTGGCCCGTGAGAGGGCCGGTGAGAGGGCCGCAGAGCAGACGCTGCTTCTTTAAAGATCATCTCTCTGGGATCGTCCACCCTCCTGCAGCCGCTGCCCCCCTCCCCGCTCTCTTCCCCGGCCCCCAGAATTTGCAGGCCTTCTGTCTTGCCCTTCTCTTTCTGTGGCTTCCCCTTCCCTCCCCGCCCTTCCCTTCCTCCCTAGTCTAGCCCGCCGAGTGACACTGCTATTTCAGGCCGTCGGGACACCCCTAACACAGAAGTCCCTTCTTCCCTGAGACGAAGGAGCCTGCGTCCCCCGCATCTTGGTTGCCTCCCGCAGTCCCCGCGGCCGCCCTCGCTTGGTTGCTGTTCTCGGGGCTCGGCCCTTGACCTGCGTGGTCTCCCGCGCTGTTCAGGTGGCTCTCCCACCCGCGGCTCTCCTGCCTTCCACCCAGTCCCGCCCGAGGACCACTCGCCACGTGGGGAAGAGCTGCCGGTCAAATGGCAGGTGTCCCCCCGCCCCCCCCGCACACACACACTCCACACACAGCCCAAGCTGAGAAACATTCCTCCGTCCACGTCCCACGTGTCCTCTCGGGTGTAGCAGTCACACTTAGCGATTCCTCGAGCCCAGGCTTCTCCCCTGAGCCTCTCCATCTTCCCTGAGATTCCCCAGGCCCCGGGACTCAGTGTATTAATATTCAGGCTGAACTCTTAGTCTCCTCTTTTCCTTCTCTGAGAAGAACCACTGATGTTCGGGTCATTTGCCGTGGAATACCCGAAGTCATCGAGTCGGACTCCTGCTTGGAGGAGCCTCCCCACACGGAGTTAATCAACGTGTCTTACTCCTTTCATCTTCTAGTACCTCGCCTTACCTGCTCCTCTCCACTCCCGCAGCCTGTCGCAGTGCAGGGACTTAAAAAAGTGACTGCCGTGCTTTTCTTTCCACCTTTGCTTGGGAAACTCTCCATCTTTCATAATCCTGCACATGCCGTCTCTTTACTAAAATCACCTGAATAATCTTTATTTATGTCACTTATATCTAGCAGAAGAGATTCGATCACTTAGAAAAGTCACACAAGAATGATCTGAACAGAAGACTTGGCTTTCCTCTCATGTATAATACCTGTTGGTGGAGGCAGATCGGGCTTGTCTGGCGACCCTGACATCCTCAGCGGCCCCGGCTGCTTCTAATCCGTTTCTCCTCTTCCCTGGACGGATAGAAGAATTGCAGTAGGAAAAGACTCAAAAGCGCAGATTTTGTACTCAGCTCCTTGAAAAGTGCCTTTCTGGAAATCTTACCTGCTGATTCTGCTCACATCGTCTTGGCTCCCTGTAGTTGCCTCTAGAAATGCTGCTTCACAGGGCACGTTGCCACCCCAGGTGTGTGGGGTCCTGTTAGTAAGGAAGGAGGCTAGTGAGTAGGTAATTAGCACTTTGGGCCTTACCCTACCCCTCCACAGAATCATACCAGTTGCCAAATCATGGTTATTGCCATGATTTTATTATTGCTTGAATTAAATGGTGATTATTTATTTACCTTTTGCTTGTATATTTGTCTCCCCTATTATAAATGTCAAGAAGTATGTTTTTTTTTAATGTTAGAGTCCTTAGACTCCAGCGTAGTTACGTCTCAGTAAATATTTGTTCAACAAAATCGCCTAAGTAGGTTAATACAAAAGGCACTAACATGACTCCCAAGTCTTAGAGATGGAGTTTAGTGGTGTCACTTTTTGTGTGAGACACTGTAGTTGAGTGACATTTTCTCGAAAGTTTAGCTTGCTAAAATTGGTTTTAATAAACAAACAAGGGAAGGCTGCAGTGCAAACAGCCCCTTCTTTTCAAAGTATGACTTTCAACCAAGAGAAGTGAAAGTAAATATAATTCAAATGAGTTCAGTTTCCTTTATAGAATCTCTTTAGGAGGCCAACCAATCTCATGATGATCTATGTCTTTGCTCAGATCTTTTCTGTATCCCTCTCTTTAAATTGTTCTCAGTTTCTTTTAGTTTCTTCAGTTTCGATAGATTTCTTTCTTTGATACATAAGCTCATTTTGTAAGTGCTAAAACAAGATTTATAGATGTGCCTTCAGGAAAAGGGGCATTTTTTAAAGTATCAAAACTTATTGTGAGGTACATGTTTTATTTAAATGCCTTTTTTATTTAAATACTTTTCACTTCATAATTCCACAATGGTTTCTGGCTCTTTTCAGTTCCTTTGCTTTTGAAGAGATTCCTGTTAAATTATGAAAACATTTGTTAAACACAATTAGACCTAATTATACAAAGTAAAGACAATGTTATTTTCATAAAATAAAAAATATTAGATCTTGTAATCGGGGCCCTTGAGGGTATGTGAGGTTCGTAATCATTCTGTACCTACAGACCCTGGCACAGCAGATTAGTTGAGCAGTGAACAGAAGGAAAAAGTAAGACTCTTGAGGCAGTCTGATCCAGTGTTTCCCAGACCTTAATATTTGGTTTTCAGATTATCCGTACCATCTGTATATCTATATACTAAGTAAATTTTTAAATGAAATTTATTTAAGAGGAAAATTTATTTACAAATCTGATGCTATTAACCTAAATGAAAAACTAGCATTACTTATTTGTCACAAATAAGTAATTATAAGATGTTGAAAAAACAACATACAGCCTCCTTGGAATGCTTGCACTCTGTGTGCTGCACCGTATTGCCAGGGTGGCTTGTGGTATTTGAACACTTTATGCTGGAGGGTAAGAAATTTACTTTGACAAATCATTGCAAGAGAACAGAAGGGAATTATTGCCTTGTTCATAGGGAGGTTACTAAATGGATTTACCATCTCATATTAGTTATATTCCCCAAAATATCAATAGTAAATATCCAAGTGAAAATCCTTATAAATAGGAAAGAGGAATTAAATTCCTGTAACATTTAGTATTTGAGAGCGCAGAAAGCTAAGTGCTTCAAAAGTGAGTCGGTGAGATGTAGTATAAATGTAAACCTACAGTAATTTTTATTCATAGATCATTTAATCAACATGTGGTACTTCTATTTATATACTTCTACATAGTGGGAGAGTATAACTTTCATTCATTCAGCAAATATTTCTAGAGCTCCCGCTATGAGCAGTCAGTCACTGGTGCTAAGTGGGCAGTAACGACACAGAGAAGGAATGCATATAGGCAAACTATGAGGCAAAGATGAGTTCAGATTTTGGTAAGTGCTCTGAAGGAAATAAACATTGTGGAGAGAGGGGTAAAGAAGGAATTACTGGGGGAGGCAGTTAAGAATGTAGTCAGGATGAGTGGTGTGGTCTCAGTAGGTGACATTTGAGGTGGTGCTTGGGAAATGGGAAAGAGCCAGCCATGGGGAGAGAGCTTCAGGAAGGACGTTTCAGGAAGATGATGGACCAAGTGCCAAGTCTAAGGCGGAAAAGCGCTTGGCAGGTTGAGTCAGAGAAGAGGCCAGTGTGGTCAGCGCACAGTAAGAAAGAAGAGTGTACTGGGGGCGGGGGTGGGGGGGTGGGGCGCGGGACGCAGGAGCCCCCGCATGCAGGGTCTTATAAGCCCGTGGAAGCAGTGTGGTTTTCCTTCTGGAAGTAGTAGGACGCCACCTCAAAGAGAGGACTGAAGTGTACCTTAGACGAAGTCGTCTTTATGCCTTTGCTTAAACATGGTGTTATTACGGTAATTTCAGGTAATGAGCATGTGTTGTTTTTACAGCTCTTAATGTACAATAGTTTAGTATGTAATTGTGTTTGATTTTGCCCCTCAGTGTTTTTACATAGCATGGTATTTCATCATATTATTTTTATTGAAATGCTTTATTTACTTTTAAAATCAGTAGTAAACTTTTTAAAGCTATGGCTAGCATTGTACCGATTACTTCATTTATTAAGGAAAGAAACCAGACTGCATGAATATCCACAAATGAAGAGACTGGTGGCGTTAGGGATTCACTGGAACAAACTGAAAATTTATTTCAGTAGTTGTTTTGGTGGAAATGAACAACGAAAAAGCTATCCTATTAAAATAATTTCCTTCTAGAATCCTGATAGTCATAGTCATTAAACACTTACTTGTGTTTCTTAGCCAGATGTCACTGTCATCAGGCTGCATTAGATTACAATACCTAATGAAGTTGATTTATGTGTACTCGATAAAATTTGCTTTTAGTTAATGCTTGAATGATTTTAGCAGTCTTTTACATTGCTCGGTACCCTTGAACTTGCTTCTTTTTTATATCCTGGCCTCTTCCTGAGATGATTATATTTCAGGTATATATTTTACCTATAACTTTGAGAATTCTTCATCTGATACTCTGATTAAAAAAAACATGTTATGTAGATTTGACCTTTTGACTTGTATCCTTACCTTATTGTCTCTTAGGAAGATTAGATATGTAGTTGATGTGCTAAGGCCTCAAATACTTGATTCAGCCTCAAGAGGGATCAGATTTTTACCTTTTTCAAATATAACTCAGAGATGTGAAGAATCATTTTCATGACTTATCAGAGAAGTAATTTGCCATCATGATTCCTTTTTCTTCTCCAATTTACCCTCTTTATGCACTATTACCAGATCTTTTGCAGTTAGGAATTTATCTCTCATTGCCATGGATTTCAACTTAGAACTTTTTATACTAACTTGTGCTCATTCTGAAAGAGCAAGTGAGATATTTAAATTTTAGAATTTGATGGTATTGGAAACCATAAATCATGTAGAACCTTTTTTTAAATAGCTGTATTTAGTTCCATTTGGGTCCATCAGTGACACATCTTAAAATTTGGATATTGGAAACCAGGAGTCAAAAGAGAAAGAATAAAGGATTACAACTCTATGCCAAAATGTTAAAGTATGAGGATTTTTTGTTTCATGCTGAGGAGCCAGGGGTGACTTACTTATTTTTGTGATCATCAAGATGTTAAAAATAATGTTGACAGAATTTCCTTTGGTTCTGAAGAGGTCAGAAAAAAAGAGAATTGATTTAAAACTAAAGCAGTTATATTTGGGGCTATCAGATACGATTGGGGGCTGTAGAAGTAATGAAGTTTTTGTGGCTAGTACTCATTGACATTAAGTGGGGAACAAATCAATAATTAGACTCTGTGGTCAGCCTCGTGTTAGGAGCCTGTGGTTAATGGAAAATCTCTCTCAACTGGAGTAGCACCCTCTACACTACTATAAATCAATCGTATGAGGTCAGGTATGTATGGAGGAGTGGGGTAATTTAGGTTGTTGTTTTGTCTGATACCTGTGGGGTCATTAGGGTCATCTGCTAGTGGAGATACTTTCCCCATTCAGAATCATGGGGGTAGAGGAGATGCACCCTACAGGTTTCAGGCAAGTTCAGTTCAGCTCTTGCTGCGGCTGTTTAATACTATTTAAGTACGCTGGTTCTTTATAGCTTGAGTTAAATCTTGTGATCAACTTTCTAACTTCTGATTTGATTTAGTACAGTAGCAATGACTAAGAGAAACCATTCTCATTGCCTAATAATTGCTTCTAATAGTTATCAGTTCATGATCTTTTTTCTTACCTACCAGGAGGTAGGAATGATTGGAAGCTGTTTCACAAAGCTGCCTACCACAACCTGGTTTAGGCTTTTCTGTTTATTTTAATTATGTATTTGTTTTTAGAATTGTAACACCTTTGGGTTCTATTCCTTTTTTCCTGGCTACTGGTATTGGAAATCCCATCATTATTTTCCATCCTCTCATATGTAATAACCCTCATCAGTACTGCCTTTAATCCACTGAGGCAGTTCTTAGGTGCAGGGATGTGAGGAGTTAGGGGAGGATACGCGATGTCTTTGTCTCACTCCGGCCCCATCCTCCCAACAAAGATTCTAACATTCTACCTGTCTATACTGTGTACACCTGTTACAGGCCACACCATACGTCACTTTTTCTTTTTCCTCTGAGAATCTTGTTGGTCTTTCTGTCTCTATTCATTCCTTAATTATTAATTTTTCTTTCCACTTATTTGGAAACATACATTTTTCACCCTCTAACTCATAACTACTTTGTGTCTACCACAGCCAGTGTTACATATGTATTTTTTTTATGTACTTATTCTAACCCTTTTCCAACTGTAGCTTATTTGCTACATTTAGGGCATATGCATTTTAAAGACATTTATCATGTTAAAAATCTCACATAGATCTTGATTTGTCAGCCAAATTGTAATTCCTATGAAGGCAGGGACTCTCTCCCATTTTTTTCGTATCTTCCATTTAACCCAGCGCCAAGCACAAAACTCAACATTTATTAGTAGAATGATCCGTAGGTAATAAAAGCCGTGGAATATTTTCATTGCATTGTTTTAGAATTTAAATATGAGTATTTTTTTTTCTGACTTCCCTTGAGATTAAATTTTGACAATGTGAGAGATATTCTTGAATAACTAAGGTCTGTGTTCACACTTTATTATTGGAAGGGAGGTTCCAGTAAAGGATGCTCAATTACCTGCATGTTCTTTGAATAGGAGCATTTATGTACTTCTATAGGATTTTAAATATTGTAATTACAGTTTCTACCAGGCTCTGAAAAATAACTTGTGTGTAAAGGTGGAGGGAAAACTAGGCTTTAAATTATTGACAAGTCACTAACCAATACCCCAGTGGGTGCTGTTAATATATAAAATATAAATAACAAGAAAATATTCTTGTTTTTCAATTTCAATTGTATTCTGAGTTAAAAAACAGTTGGGTGCCACATGCAGAAGTTCAGCGGGCAATTTTAGGTATCACTGGTGAAGCACAACTTACTACAAATTGATCAGAGTTAAATCCTTTCTCCATAATGCATTATCTACTGCCTTTGGGCAGCTTTTGTTTCTTCACTTATGAAATGAAGACAGTAATAACCTGTGTCAAAAGATTAGCACAAGGGTTAGAAAAGATAGAAGAGCTTCTAATGCACCAAGCACATTACATGGCGTCTAACACAGACAGATTGTCTTCTGCTATTTTTCTGCCCATCTCCTTCATTTTAGGCACACATTATTTCATTCTTATTTAATTTTTTTGCCTCCATAGTGTATCATAGACGCTTTATATTTGTAAGAAAGTCACTTCTAATTATTTAGCTGTGATCCTTTGGGAATCTAGGGTTTGAAAAAAGTTGTCAATAATACAACAATATTATCCAAAAATTGTGTTTCACTTCAAAGTGGTAAAGTTGAAAAAGTATTGAAAAGATATTTAATATTAACCTTAAAAAAATTAAGACTTGTTGCTAGTTTGAGGTCTCTCATAATTTTCTGAAATCCGTCAAAAGATCTCTAGTTGAATGAGAAAATAAAATTTGCCACGTTAACAAGGGCATTAGTATTAGCAATAAAACCATTTTAACCAGGCTCTTCGGGGAATGGAGTTTCCTGGCTAAGAACCCCTTTTGTTTCAACCCTTTACATAAATGTTTACAAGTATAATGGTTTACTTTTCTGCCTTAGAGAAATATATGTGTAGAATATAGTAGCCTCTTTGTTTATAGACTAAGGATCTTTCATTCTAAATAACAGTTATTATACTATGGCAGTGTGGTAGATGGCCTTTTTATAAGTAGGAGGAGATTAGGTTGAAAGTAATCCCAGTGTATACTATAAAAAGTTAACCCACCCTCCTGCACTTCCTTCCCCTTCCGTCCCAAATATCAGTTTTATTTAGTTTCACATCCTGCTTCTTCTGAATGTTTTCTAACAAACTGTGATTCTGGTTTCTTAAAACTTCAAATTTATTAAGGGAGACTTGAGAGATTATTTCATATAGGACCTTCATTTATTTCATAGATTAAAAAACCGAGATGTAGGTTAATTGACTTGTTCAAGGATACTAAGCAGATACACTAAAAGAAATATTTAGTTTTCCTCACTAAACTGACACTTTAATAGTGTCCCAAATTTTGGTGGTTATCTTTGATCTTCTTTGAAACAGGTAGATCGACACTTGAGAAAGCTGGATCAGGAACTGGCTAAGTTTAAAATGGAGCTGGAAGCTGATAATGCTGGAATTACTGAAATATTAGAGAGGCGTAAGTAAAATTTACAGTTTTCCATCAATGTTGGACACGGTCCATGTGCAAATCATTGAGGAGACACTTGTCCCGTGGAGACTTCTCAGATCCTGCGCTTCTGTGGATGGTGGCAACCGGGCCGGACAGCTTGGACTCCAGCAGCTAGAACCATTTGGGTTATGGATACTGAGAGAGATGATGCAGGATATCATACACTCGCTTTTTATTAAAATCACATATTAATATTTTTTAATATGTATATACGTTAGTAAGATAAGTGGAGAGAACAAAGATTTAAAGAAATATAACCATCTAGAAACAAGTTAACCATCTTCATTAAATGTATTGACTTTGCCCTGCCTGCTAGATACCCTTAAACTCTGAGGAAGGTTGTTATTTTTTTCATGAGAACTGCCATAAGGCTTTTCCTCAACTGTGTTGATAAGAAAGATTTTAATTGATTCCAAAGCATTTCCTCTTTTTCTCAAAAAAGTGAACTTTTTTTTTTTTATCAATCAGAAGCAATTTTAATATTTCTTTGTAAGGTTCAACTTGATCACCTGCTGTAATTTACCTTGATTACTTTTTTTTTTCTTGATGCATTTCATCAGCAAGAACATGTACCTATTTCTACACACTGATGAAGAATTTCTTTATGGTGTTGGGTCGTGTGTGTGTGTGTGTGTGTGTGTGTGTGTGTGTGTGTGTAGATACACACACTCCCTAGACTAGGAGAATAACCTAGTCAAGAATCCATGTTGGTATCTATAGTTGCAATTTTGTATTCAAAAGTAGATCTATCACTTTAGATGATCATCTAATTTATTTGTGATACTTTTATTCCAAGGAAATCCTATCTGAGAATAGTGTTTAAGACAAAATAAAATGTTCTGTAGCTGTTGTAATTTTTTTTTCGAGATGCTGATAATAGCTGTGAATAACAATGATTCATGCCTATTCAGTACTGCAGGAAGGTTAATGAAGCATCCTCCGTAAGGACACAGACACACTAAATGAAATCAAGTTATAAAATCTGCTCCACCCTGTGCCCTGCCATAATTTCATCTCAAGGGATCAAGATAAACCCAGAAAATTTCATTAAAAGTCTTTTAATGCTTGGCGGTAGAGATTCTGTGCCTAACTTCTTTTAGGAAGTCTTTACTATCATATGTCCTTTTAACAATCAAAGAATTTTATTTCATATAGTAATGTCCCATCACCTAATACTTTAGGATCTCCCGTAGAAAGGTCTTCAGCCCAGTATAACTAGTTTGAGTTTTTAGATCTTATCAGAAATGGAGTCATAGTATCCATTCATCCACTTATGCGGTACCTGCTGTCCTGAATTCCCCAATTAGACATTAGCATGCCTTGAGCTTTTTTGTACGTAAGGTGAATATTAAGAAGTGGATTACATACTTTTTAGAGAGAGGATGAAATTGCCTCAGGATAAAGTTGGCAGTGGTGGTTCTCTGTTTGACTAAAATGATACAGGTATGTGCATCAGGGCTCCCAGGCCTCTGGTAGGTGAGGGTACAGAGTGTCTGTAGTTGATTGACCTTTAAAGTTCTGTGTTGATATGTATCTCTGTGCCTTTCATTTTTAGGATCTTTGGAACTAGATACTCCTTCACAGCCAGTGAACAATCACCATGCTCATTCACATACTCCAGTGGAAAGTAAGTTTGGTTTCGGGCAGCTACAATTTTCAGCATAATTAAAAATTCATTATATTACTTGTATATTCTTTTTTAATTGGCTCCATACAACCAATTGAGAAAAAAAAATCTCTCCCTTATTTTATTTTATTTTATTTTATTTTATTTTATTTTATTTTATTTTATTTTATTTATTTTATTTATTTTATTTTATTTTTATTTTTCCTTACAGTTCCTGATAGACTTATTGCTGTCATTTGAGAAAAACATATTTGATTTGGGAGTAGAGAGTTTGCTTTTCCTGGGATACATTGAGGATAAATATATGGTATTAATAGCAGCATATACTTCCTACATTACAGACACCTGATTCTCTCTAGAGAGTGTTATAATTCAAGTCAAACGATAAGCTACGTGATGGTAGGCTCTTTGGTTTTTTGCCATCCTTGCTTCTTCAGTGCCTAGCGTGCTGCTTGGCATATAAGAAGGCCCCAATGTTGGTGAGTTAGTGAGTCAATGAATGATTGGTTGGATCTTAGCCAGTTAGAAGACTGTTATCAGCGCATCTTGTGACAGATCAATCTGATATGAAAGAAGGGTTGATTGAGAACTATTAAAATTGTAGATAGTGTTTTGAAAACAAAATTCCTATCATGCTATATGTGAAACCATGGTGCATTGTGAGTTATTCACAGTACTTTGCTGCTGAAGTTATTTTTAATGTGTGAGAAGGCTACTCTTAACAAACCAGGTGACGCAGAGAGTTCTGCTTATCCTGTCTTCCAAGAAAACATATTGTTCTGTATTCCATAAAGAACTCAGGACATAACTGTACCTACTTGTAACTGAATGGAAATATTATGTTTTGTCCACAGTTCTCTAAAATTTTAAAACACAAAATTTCTTTATTTATATTCAGAAAGGAAATATAATCCGACTTCTCACCATACAACAACAGATCATATTCCTGAAAAGAAGTTTAAATCTGAAGCTCTTCTGTCTACGCTTACATCAGATGCCTCTAAGGAAAATACGCTAGGTAAGTTTATTATCTTAAACATGAATTATTGATGTTTGTATATGTTAAAATAAGGGGAAATGAAAGCATTCAGGATTAACAAATCATACTGATTTTTTACTTGGTTTAAAGTCCACGTTTGGGGAAAGAAGAAAAAGGAAAAATCGGACATGAAAATTTTATAGTGACATGAAAATGTTAAATTTAATGATTATATCTGTACTGGGAAATAATGTATTTTAAGCTTCCTAACATTATATTCTCTCCAACCATTTTTATTTCTTCTTTAATTCTACATAGGGTGTCGAAATAATAATTCTACAACTTCTTCCAACAATGCTTACAATGTGAATTCCTCCCAACCTCTGGCATCCTATAATATTGGCTCATTATCTTCAGGAACTGGTGCAGGGGCAATTACCATGGCCGCAGCTCAAGCAGTTCAAGCCACAGCTCAGGTAAAAAGGAAGAGGTTTGGAAATAGCAGGTACATTTTGTCTGAATCATTGGCAAACTTTAATAGAAACAACGAGGTGTGAACAGAGTTTTCTTACATTATTGTATAGTTTCATTTTTAAACCATGGTTTTATGATGCCTGATGTTTTATTTAATGAAATGAATGTGCATCAATTTACCTGATAATGAAAAGTAAAAAAATAGATTCGTGCAATGTCATGCAGATCCCTTCGTACAGTGATTGCTCATGATGTGCATGTTTTTGACAAGAAGCCATAGCACCTGCTAGGACAGTACTCCATTCTCTGTCGCAGCCCTGAACTGACTGCATTACACTTGTTCGCTTCTGTATAGTTTATATTCCAAATTAAGTCACCAATTCTCTAGTTCCCTCCTGTGTAAAAACTGATTTTAAATCTTTACATAAAATAGTTCAAATGCCAGTGATGGAAATAATGGTTCAAGCAAAAGAATATTGGATAAACTGACATAATACTGCAACTAGTAGGACTGAAAAAGAAATCTGCATATATGTGTGTATTAATATTATCAATGAACGTCTGTTTAAGATGAAAGAGGGACGAAGAACATCAAGTCTAAAAGCCAGTTATGAAGCGTTTAAGAATAATGACTTTCAGCTGGGAAAAGAATTTTCAATGCCCAGAGAAACAGCTGGCTATTCATCATCTTCGGCACTCATGACTACATTAACACAGAACGCCAGCTCGTCAGCAGCCGACTCCCGGAGCGGGAGAAAGAGCAAGTAGGTTTCCCTGTTACAGTGGCCCTGTGCCCTTACTAAGTATGCAGTCGGCTTGGCATCCAGCTGGGCTTGGCCATGTGCAACAAAGGTAGGATGTAATGGATCAGGATCACGTGGGGGAGGCAGGAAGACACACTGTCATACTTGGGAGGAGGAAAGTCTCTAAAAGGTGTTTAAAAGTCTTTAATCTTTCTAGAGTCTTAAATTAGATATAAATGACTCCTGTTTACTTTCTTCTGTTCATTAGGATAGCCATTTTATGGAAATTTTTTCCTTTATGGCCCCTTATTTTGTCACGTGTCCCAATGTAAATTAATGCATAAGATACAAATTTTATCCTGGGAATTTTTTTTAAACAAATTCTTCATTTTTATTAAAAGGAAATTGTATTAATTCTTGGTCTTATGCCCCCCAAATTGAAAGTATGAAAATATCCCTATATTTTTGTATATAAGACTCTTAGGATGGTTGTCTGTCTTAAACACAAAACCTTAACAGGGTTTGGTACCATCTATCCCCAGTATCTGCATTTGCTAGATATTCAGACATAATGAAAGTTCAAATGGTAAACCAGAAGAAGAGCTGTTATCTAATAACTGCATCATAATGTATCTTTAAATGTACTATATTTCCTGTGAGTAAATCCCAGGAATGATCAATGTAGAATTGCCACAAAAGTGCTAGGTACCTCAAAAAGTAATTCATCTTAATGACCCAAATTTATTACAAATGCTGATAATAAATTTTCCTATTTTAAAATTTAATTAGCATGTAAATATTGCTAAATTCCTTGCGAATTTGCACACTCTTTCCTGTCTTAACACAGGTAAGTATTCACATCTCAGTTGATGATCATGATCATTTTCATCAACTGCTTTTGTGTATTTGTGTTTTAGATTTTGATGAAGAGCATTCAATTTGCTTAAAAATACAAAGAATGTCTGGAAGATAGCCTTAGCGAACACTAATTCTTACAACTATTACCTGTAATTTAAGTCAGCATTAAATCGTAACAGATTTAAAAAATTATTACGAAAACATAGTTTGAAAGAAATTTTTATGAATATCTTTATTCTCTTAGAAAACAAAAATAAACTGTTATGAAAAATTTTGCTCTTTGTTGCTCTCAATAACTGTGCTTTTAAACCTGTGTATCAGGTTAGTTTAACTTCATGTTTAACGTTAATTTACGTTTAATGTCATTTCATTTCATACCACTCATTTAGGAATTATTCTCCCATAACTTCTGGATGCTGAGCAAATAAAACTGATACTGTTTTTTTCAGAAACAACAACAAGTCTTCAAGTCAGCAGTCATCATCTTCCTCCTCTTCCTCTTCCTTGTCGTCATGTTCTTCTTCATCAACCGTCGTACAAGAAATCTCTCAGCAAACAACAGTAGTACCAGAGTCTGATTCAAACAGTCAGGTTGATTGGACTTATGACCCAAATGAACCACGATACTGCATTTGCAATCAGGTAAAAGTCTGATATGTCTACAAAAGCGGAATCTCAGTAAAATAGAAAACAGAGCTGTTTGATTTTTTTAAGCGCTTTTTTTTCCAGTTAAAATACTTTTGCTTCCTTGTATGATTTTCTTCTGATTCTTATAAAATCACGTTTGCTGTAAATATAAAGAGTTATAAAGGACTGTGTAAGTCACCCATAATCTCAGCCCTCGGATTTAACCTAGAATTAGACATTTTGTTTTATCAGTACTGTTTTCCCGACATGCGTGTTGTCTTATTCTGCTCAGGCTGCCACGACAAAGTACCGTAAGCTGTGTGGTTTAAACAGCAGAACTCTATTTTCTCCCAGTTCGGGAGGCGGTGTAGTCCAGTACTAAAGTGCTGACTGATCCCATTCCTGGTGAGGGCTCTCCTCCTTCCCAGCAGAGGGCCACTTCCATGCTGTATCCTCATGGTGAAGAGAGCTCTGGTGTCTTTTCCTCTTCTTACGGGGCGTCCAGCCTTATTGGGTTAAGATTCCATCCATCTGGCCTCAGTTAGCCTTTATCGCCTCACAGACCCTGTCTCTAAATACAGTCCCATTGGGGGCTAGGGCTGCAACACGGGACTTTGGGGGAGAGGCACGAACATTCAGTCTTTTACCCGTATGTACACACAGATGCTCACGTGTGTATGTGTGTCTGTGTGTGTGTATTTGACCAGTTGGGTCTCAGTATGTTCTTCATGTAACACTTTTTCACAGTCATGGGTACTGCACATCATTTTTCTTGAAGTAGTTTTTTTTTTTTTTTATCTTCTCACAGTTAAATGTTATACTGTATGTAACTTTTTAAGCCAATATTTAGGTACAGGTTTTATTTTTAGTGTTTTTGAAATTACAAATTATGGGACCCCTGGGTGGCTCAGCAGTTGAGCGTCTGCCTTCAGCTCAAGACGTGATCCTGGAGACCCGGGATCGAGTCCCACGTCAGGCTCCCTGCATGGAGCCTGCTTCTCCCTCTGCTGTGTCTCTGCCTGTCTCTCTCTGTCGGTCAGGAATAAGTAAATACAATGTTTAAAAAAAAAAAAGTTATGATTATATTATGGTAGGCATTTTTTTATGTAATCCATTTTATACACTAATTTCTAAGATAATCTTTTAGAAATTTTAGAAATAAAATTAAGTTAGAGTTTAATAAGTTCTTTATAGATCTTGGAAACTAGCCCTTTATCTGATATGTCATTTGCAAATATCCTCTCCCATTCTGTAGGTTGTCTTTCAGTTTTGTTGACTGTATCCTTTGCTGTGCAAAACCTTCTTATCTTGATGAAGTCCCAATAGTTCATTTTTGCTTTTGTTTCTTTTGCCTTCGTGGATGTATCTTGCAAGAAGTTACTGTGGCCGAGTTCGAAAAGGGTGTGGCCTGTGTTCTCTTCTAGGCTATTGATGGAATCTTGTCTCACGTTTAGATCTTTCATCCATTTTGAGTTTATCTTTGTGTATGGTGCAAGAGAGTGGTCCAGTTTCATTCTTCTGCATGTGGATGTCCAATTTTCCCAGCACCATCTATTGAAGAGACTGTCTTTCTTCCAGTGGATAGTCTTTCCTCCTTTATCGAATATTAGTTGACCATAAAGTTGAGGGCCCACTTCTGGGTTCCCTATTCTGTTCCATTGATCTATGTGTCTGTTTTTGTGCCAGTACCACACTGTCTTGATGACCACAGCTTTGTAGCACAACCTGAAATCTGGCATTGTGATGCTCCCAGCTATGGTTTTCTTTTTTAAAATTCCCCTGGCTATTCGGGGTCTTTTCTGATTCCACACAAATCTTGAAATAATTTGTTCTAACTCTCTGAAGAAAGTCCATGGTATTTTGATAGGGAGTGCATTAAACGTGTAAATTGCCCTGGGTAACATTGACATTTTCACAATATTAATTCTGCCAATCCATGATCATGGAATATTTTTCCATCTCTTTGTGTCTTCCTCAATTTCTTTCATAAGTGTTCTATAGTTTTTAGGGTATAGATCCTTTACCTCGTTGGTTAGGTTTATTCCTGGGTATCTTATGCTGTTGGGTGCAATTGTAAATGGGATCGACTCCTTAATTTCTCTTTCTTCAGTCTCATTGTTAGTGTATAGAAATGCCACTGATTTCTGGGCATTGATTTTGTATCCTGCCACACTGCCGAATTGCTGTATGAGTTCTAGCAATCTTGGGGTGGAGTGTTTGGGGTTTTCTATATACAGCATCATATCATCTGCAAAGAGGGAGAGTTTGACTTCTTCTTCTTTGCCAATTTGAATGCCTTTTATTTCTTTTTGTTGCCTTATTGCTGAGGCTAGGACTTCTAGTACTCTGTTGAATAGCAGTGGTGAGAGTGGTCATCCCTGTCTTGTTCCTGATCTTAGGGGAAAGGCTCTCAGTTTTTCCCCATTGAGAATGATATTTGCTGTGGGCTTTTCGTAAATGGCTTTTAAGATGCTGAGGAAAGTTCCCTCTATCCCAACACTCTGAAGGGTTTTGATCAGGAATGGATGCTGTATTTTGTCAAATGCTTTCTCTGCATCTAATGAGAGGATCATATGGTTCTTGGTTTTTCTCTTGCTGATATGATGAATCACATTGATTGTTTAACGAGTGTTGAACCAGCCTTGTGTCCCAGGGATAAATCCTACTTGGTCATGGTGAATAATTTTCTTAATGTGTTGTTAGATCCTATTGGCTAGTATCTTGTTGAGAATTTTTGCATCCATGTTCATCAGGGATATTGGTCTGTAATTCTCCTTTTTGGTGGGGTCTTTGTTTGGTTTCGGAATTAAGGTGATGCTGGCCTCATAGAACCAGTTTGGAAGTACTCCATCCCTTTCTATCTTTCCAAACAGCTTTAGTAGAATAGGTATGATTTCTTCTTTAAACGTTTGATAGAATTCCCCTGGGAAGCCATCTGGCCCTGGACTCTTGTGTCTTGGGAGGTTTTTGATGACTGCTTCAATTTCCTCCCTGGTTATTGGCCTGTTCAGGTTTTTTAAGTTAGAATGTTTGTTACAGACTGCCAAATTATCTTCTGAAGTTCATTACCAAAACCAAGTGAGCATGCTTGTTTCCTAAACCCTGTCCAATGATGGATACTATTTTGTATTAAAAACCACATACCAATTTGATAGTTTTTATGTCACATAATCATTTCAACTTATATTAGTAGTAAATTTGGACCCTTTTTTGACTTTTTATTTCCTCTTTTATGAATTGACTCAGTGGTGTGGGCTGAGTTTTCTATCATTTTTGTCTTGTATGTTATAAATACTTTGCTTGGTTTAGATGTTTTTTTGTTTTGTTTTTGATTCTGAAATTCCAGTTTTATGGAGTAATGACTGTCAGTCTTTTTCCTTATGAAGTCGGCCATGGGGTATATACTTAGGAAGACCTCCTTGCCTTTTTTTCCCCCTATAAATACATCTTGTATTTCTTCTCATTTGCAAATGATTTGTTTAGCTCTTGATACGCTTCAGTTTCTTTATGTTTAAATCTTTAATCCATTAATCCATCTAAAAAAACTTTAATCCATCACAGTTTATTGTGTTTCATGGTATAAGTTGGCAATCTAATTTTTGAGAATTTGCCATTTAAGAGTTGATTAGGTTTTCTACTATCACCCAACAAACATTTTTTTATATCAATTATTAAGAAAAGAAAATTCTTTAAGGATCCTGGTGGTAAAAATAGATTACCTGTAAAAGAACAAAATCAGATTCACCCGAGATTTCCCATTTATAACACTAAAAACTGGGTGAAATAAACTGTAGAGCTTTAAGGGAAAAACCTGAGTGCCTCCAAAGATTGTTAACCGGAGAAGTTGTTCATGTGTATAGACCCATATACAGATACTCTCCCTCGAGTGAGACTCAGATAGTATAACATCTAGTTCTAACCCTGTCTAAAACATTTTTCAGTCCATTGAGAAAATAACTCAAGAATTAGAAAGTTGTGTTCTAAAGTACTGGTGATGAACAGCCAAAAGAAAAATGAGAAAGGGCAGATAGTAAATTGATAATAAATTTAGAAGTTACAGCTGTTCCTGTAAAAATATAAATGAGCTCACAGGACCCAGGAAAAAGTTAAAACCTTGAGTAAGTAAGTAAGTAATCAAGAAACTAAAAGTCTTTAGGAAAGAAACCATCCACAAAGGTAATTTATCAAGGTTCTTTCAGATTTTCAAACAGAACATAATTTCTGTGTGTTTCCTCTGTGCCCCTGCCCCCAAAAAATCTTTTAATAAAAAGCTATAAATCTTTCTAAAAATCTTTGTTAAAAAGCTATATGTCCTATTTCTTAACGCAATTTTATATTCTCCTCTGTTTTCTAACAGTATCATAAGCAATTTGGTTTTAGAATTTAGATGCTTGTCGTATAGTCATAATAAATATTTACTTTTATTTTAACCAGGTATCCTATGGCGAGATGGTGGGATGTGATAACCAAGATGTAAGTATTAAACTTTTTAAATTAGGAATAAAAAAAATCACGGAGTATTATTACTTGAACATTCTCCTTACTTAGGGTGTCTCTCAGTTTAAGAAAACAGACTTGCAGTTACGTTAATTACATTATATTAATGCTAGAATATTTCTCTCCAAAACAGGATAGAGTCCCTTCATGTGTTCCCAATTTAACTTTTTTAAAGCCAGTTTTATGATTTCATGTGCGGATAATAAATCTCAAAAGGTGTTACGTGGTATGAAAATTAGAAACATCCTCCACCTGCTTTGCTAAGTAATACTGTGTTTACTGGAATCCAGTTCACTTATCACGGTGAGGAACTGGAATTTCACAACAGTACCTTGTGTCAGGAAGCCTGCTGCCGGGGGGACGAGGCGGGGGCGAGGGAGCGATGGAAAACGTTGAGGCCACAACTGATTTTCCTCCTACCAGTGTAGTGTTTCCTATCGTTCTCTGCAGCTGTGAGCCGATAAGAGCCACTTCTGATATAAAACTGAAAGAAAAGAATTCCTTTTTTTCTTTTAAGGAAGCTTAATTTTGGTTACATACATATCTTTATTGGATGCTGAGAATATTTCTTTCCAGTAATTTCACTCCCTCCTTACTTTTCTCAGACTTCCCCTTTGGTCATCTTTTCCTTGCAGAGGAGTAACAGAACCCTAAGTTCTAAAGAAGTCCTAGTCCATAATACCATAACCCTAAGGTTAATGATAACAGTTTAAAACTTTAAGACAATGTGAAGATTGAACAGGGTTGGCTTTGTACATTACTGTTCGTGCCTTCCTGACCTGACAGGGTCCCAGCACGTTCACGTAGATGGAGAAAGCCTGTCCTCCCACTTCCCCTTTACAATCACTTGTGGGCTGTCTGAGATGATTGTAGAACAGTATTGCCCAGTCGTTCCAAGAACACCATTGTAAACTCCTGGGGCAGTTAGTAAAAATGATGCATTTCTGTGAATATCCCAGCATAGTCTCTGATCTCTCTCATTCCCAGTTGTACTCTTCCGAGTGCTGAGATTTTCTGCGGAAGGTGTAGGACTGCCTAATAAGTTACAGAGTAGAATCCCTTTTTTTTTTTTAGAGAAGCAGGCTCCATGCAGGGAGCCTGATGTGGGACTCGATCCCGGGTCTCCAGGATCACACCCTGGGCCGAAGGCGGCGCTAAACTGCTGAGCCGCCCAGGCTGCCGTAGAATCCCTTTGCTCTGTGTATCTAGGAACAGATCTACCCAGACACGAAATCCAGGACATCCCTTTGTTTTTCATTGCAGCTAGCTTATTTTGCTTTTACAAGGGAGTGAATAAGGCCGAATGTTAAATAGAATCCGTAAAATGTGTTTACTTTTTTTGTGAGAGACCCATCTCACTGCTTGTCCTCGACTGTTGGTATCCACTCACTCTCCAGCTTAACGAGAATTAGTGAGTCTTCCTTCATTGCTTGGGATCATGGAAATAGTTTACATGAACCTCCGAGTTAATAAAGATGCATACGTTTTTCTGCCTCCAGTTCCTTATCTCTGAAACTTACCAGTTGTATTCAATGATCTATAAGTCAACTCCTAGATCTAAGAGTTCTGTTTCCTTGCATCTTATTGTTGATATCCAGTCTAGTGGGCATATTATACTCCCTAATCTCTGGAGATGTTGACAACTTTTGCTCTGCCGCTTTGCTTTCCAGTGCCCAATAGAATGGTTCCATTATGGATGTGTTGGGTTGACAGAAGCACCAAAAGGAAAATGGTACTGTCCACAGTGCACTGCTGCAATGAAGAGAAGAGGCAGTCGGCACAAATAAAGGTGGCCGTCTCCTTTGAGGAAGAGAATCTTCAACTAAACATTTTATATAGGACTTTAAAAAAAGAAGAGAAGGAAAGAAGACGCAATGCATTTCCAGGCAACCACTTCAAGGATTTACAAAGACAATCCTGTAAGATCTTGAACTTGAATTTTATGGGTTGTATTTTAATAATGTAAGTAAATTATTTATGCACTCCTGGTGTGCTATGAATATTATTCCAGTTAGCCTTGGATTATTTCAGTGGCCAACATATGCAGACATTTGTACTCCTCAACCATTTTCTCTCAAAGTAATGGGCATTCTATAATTTAGACTTCAGAGAATTCCAACGATGAAGATTTTAAGAAAAGTATTTTATATTCAACAGGTACGTTCTGCTGCATGTACTGTACTCCAGAGCTGTTATGTCACACTGTATATAAATGGTTGCAAAAAAAAAAAAAAAAAAAAAAAAAAGTCAGTGCTTCTAAAAAGAATTTAAGATAATGGTTTTTCAAATGCCTTTATAATAAGCTTTGTTTCTTTGTGAAACTAAATTCAGCAGGCTGAAGGAAATGGTTCATGTGATGAAGTGGGCTGGTGTCCTCTAGAGTACCTGGGTACATAAACAGAAACTCCTGTAGGTAAAAACGAATCTGTGCCATTAGTCTTTCTATGTTTCTGCATCCACATAGAGTGCAGTTCATGGGGGTGGGGGGGTGGGAAGGGGGGACCTGAAGGGGAAAGGGCGTTAAAGTGATACATTTTTATACCAAATGTGTTTATTTTTTTGTGCAAGTAATCCTTAAAATTGGAATTGTATTAGGTGTTAAAATAAAGTTTTTAAAAAATTACTTGTATTTATACTTTGCAGACTTAATAAGGGAAATTTCTTAATTCTAATTAACTTCCAGTTTTCATAATCTAAATAGGACAGAGGTCCAGGACACAGAATGCTGTGTCGTCTGTGATTTCTTTAACAGTGCTTGGATTTCACGACGTGAAAATAAGGGAAAGACCTTTTTAATGTAAATTTGAAACGTAAATGTATTTTTCTAGAACGTCTCCCGGACTTTTCCTTCATCTAAGGGACGTGAAAGACGTCTAATTACAGTAGATAAAATGAAAATAATGGTGACAGATGTTTTGACGTGAGGCAGTGTGGCCAGTTTAAGTAAAGAGACCTCCTGGATTGGAGCTTAAAAGTGCAGTTCTATTTTGGATACTTACTACATACTGGTATGACAGTTAGTTCACATTTTGAATCACTCTGGGCTTTATTAAACCAGGGTGATGCTGGCTGCAGGATGTCTGTAAAGCACTCCTAAGGTTTTATTCTATAGGTGCTATTAAAATTATAAATTTTGCATAGTGGAGGTTTTATTTCAGGTATACTATCAAGTCAGGTTGGTAGAGAAATCCTTAAAACTTTAGAAATACTTACTACATCGTTTCTTTTATGTTGAAACTTACTGGGTCCATTAGATTTCCGCTTTAATCAAAACCACTTATGAGCCTCTCAGAACTTATTCAGAAGACTATAAAATCTATGCAGTGCTACCCAGAGGGTATGGATGAGAGGGGGGCTTTCAGAGGTCTCTCCTAGCTTCACGAATCCTCAGTTCTGAGCTGTAGCAGACTGATTTTATAGCTGACAGCCCATGAAACCACGCTGGTTCATTTGTAGGGTGTTGATGATTCCGCAGTATCACGAGGATCACGATTCCGTAACACTCAGTATTCTCATGGAGATTTTTAGAAACCTTTAAGGAATAATATATAATGTAGCAAACAGTTCGTTTATTAGCATGTGGCCTGGAGATGCTCTGTGGTACTGTTTAACCTTCTAATTATATATAATGAATTTCCCAAATTCATTCATTTTCTAGGAATTGGTCAAAGGATAAAGCCTTATATGTACAGCCTTACTTGAAGAGAAAGTTCCTTCTCTGAGTCAGGAACATCCCTCTTTCCAGCTGCTGCAGCCCCTCTCAAGTGTGTGAATTCCACTACTTACCAAATCACTTAGAAAACATTTTGACAAAATTCAGCCTCAAATATCAACTATCTTATGAAGCATCTATAAAGAAGCAAGCCAAAATTGTGTTTAGTTGTTTAGTAATTGGTAAAACCTGTTAGTATCTGAGATATAGCCAAATATGGAACTACTTCCTCCTCAAAAAAAAAAATGTGGCCAACTATTAATATTCTTTGAGATATTTACACCAAGGGGTGAGATAAGCATTTTTGCTCTTAGAAAATACAAATTCAGGGGCACCTGGGTGGCTCAGTGGTTGAACCTCTGCCTTTGGCTCAGGTCCTGATCCTGGGATCCTGGGATCAAGTCCCATATCAGGCTCCTCGCAGGAAGCCTGCTTCTCCCTCTGTCTGTGTCTCTGTCTGTCTCTCATGAATGAATAATAAAATATTAGAAAAAAAAAAAAAAAGAAAGAAAATACGGATTCAGAATCTTTGTTGTGTAAAACTTGTGTAACAATTGGTGACACAAAAAAAAGTCCAAAATGTGGGTTCACAGTTTATAGGTGGTGAAAACTGAGGCCTTACTGCAATGGAGTGTACGTTAAAATGTTCATGGTGACACATTTGAAGCAATAAATGGCTTAATTAAATGCCTAAATGAAGCTGAGTGTTTGATAAACATACGGTCATTCTTGTAAAGGGCAGTTCATTTTTTTGCTCTTTTCTCCTTTTAAAGCAAATTCCACGCACTTCAGGCTTTTGACTGCATTTGGCCCGTGCCTCTGTCCTTCCATCTCAGAAATGGGCTTGTTGATCCCATTAATGAATCTTAGAAATACAAATGTCTGATACGCTCGGGCTGCGGGAGGTGAGGCGCTCGGTGTAGACATTGCACTGTTTTCCTTCAACTCCCATCTTGAAATCTTTAACGGGTGGGTCTTAAGAGTGAATATGCTCAGGAACCGTATTTTGATCGTCGTACAAACATTTTGCCCCTGGAGGTTGAGCACACACAGCCCACGGTATTTGGGTGTGGGCGTGGGGAGGACCCGCGTGCTAACAGGTAACTGCTGCACTCGGCAGGTGGGGGCGGCGATGGCAGCGGGAACACCCACACCCCGAGGCTTCCCCGGGGGGTTTCTTTTGAGCCGATGCCTAAAGGCACATGAAGTCAGGAAGGTTTTCCACGGCAAGATACTGTTTAAGGGCCACGTCCACCCCGGTAACTTAAGAGAACTCTGGGATGAGGGAGATGAAGGGTCAGCAAGCAAAGCCAGGAAACCGAGCGGGAGTCTATAACGAGTTTACACCGTGTCCCCGAATCCTTTGTTAAGGAGACCAGTGGGGCATCTACGTACTGTTGGCCGAACACGTTCAGATCGTTTTAAGTTTAATGAAACCAGAGCACTTTTCTTAATGTAGGGGTGACACAAGTCTATAACTTGGAAATTGCTCAAAAAAAATCCTACATTTAAGGTGGATCTTTCCTCCTCATTTTTTTAATAATAAATTTATTTTTTATTGGTGTTCAATTTGCCAACATACAGAATAACACCCAGTGCTCATCCCGTCAAGTGCCCCCCTCAGTGCCCATCACCCATTCACCCCCACCCCCGCCCTCCTCCCCTCCCACCACCCCTAGTTCGTTTCCCAGAGTTAGGAGTCTTCATGTTCTGTCTCCCTTTCTGATATTTCCTACCCATTTCTTCTCCCTTCCCTTCTATTCCCTTTCACTATTATTTATATTCCCCAAATGAATGAGACCATATTATGTTTGTCCTCATTTTCGAAACCATGAATCAGAATTGCCAACGAAGATTTGTTTCGTTTTGCTTTCCTCATTGAGATGGTAAAGTCTACGTCCCCCAGGCTGTGACTCCTGACACCCAGGATCTTAATATTCGTGATTTGATTCTGCTACAGAGAAATAAAGTTAAAAGTGTCATAAAGACGCACTGACTTCAGAATTGTTTTTGTTTTTTTGATTGAAGCATGACCAAGAAGAGGTATGCCTGCCCCTTTCCGGCCATTTCCATTTTCAGGTAGTAAGTACATATACTTTATACGTCAGTATTTAACTAATAAGTTATTAGGCATTATTAAAATGAAAAAAAAGTAATTTCTTAATAAATTCTTCAGGGCCATATAATCCAGTTTTTGGTTAATCCGGAGCCACCTTTTACTTTCTTTGCTATTGACAGAAGAGACCGTGGAAGAGCATTATAACCCTTCATTTCTCCACTGCTTATTAAAAACTTGGAAGCCAACGCGGGAAACAAGGGTGGAGCATGCATGTGCTTGTGTATGGGTCACTAATTCCCGTCCCCCTTTTCTGCCCACCTATGTTACTGAATAGAAATAGTTGTTCCTAGGAAAGCGTGTAACTGCTAGTCTTGAATGGTGAGCTAGCCGAAAACATTCACAAATTTAACATCACAAATTTAAGGAAAGACGGTGGTCGTATTTGAATTCTGTTTGCATTGTTAAATCTAATCCAGTAGAGGGACCCTCCATGCTAATACATTAAGGTAAGAACGGTTGTAATAGGGTACTACGTACCACGTTACTTTAAACAGCTGCCCTTTTGTTAAATGTAATATGAGAGTCCAGCCAGAGATATTTCTGAATAACCCTGAACATAAATAAATATGAGTTACTTGTTTGGAATTTTACTAATATCTTACTATTTTTACTAATATTATAACTAATAATTAGGTAGTAGGAAATCTTAGTGTGACCTCTCCCCAGTATTTCTCATTAGAACTTTTAAAAATTTGCGTTCGTATCCTGGAAGCGCTTACCTATTTATCTTTAATATGACAAATGGCTATTTTCTTGAATAGGTTTCACAAATGTGCCAAAAGGTGTGTCCATTTTACCAGCGCTTGACATTTATAAATGTTTGAAAAGGAGTCCAGTTTGTTGAAAACAACCAAAAATATAAGCTTCTATGTTAGAGGCCTTATGGTTTAGATAGAGGAGTCATCTTTTGAATTTATGTGGTATATATGTGACCGAGAACCCCACTGTATCGAGGAATGTGCCCTTCTGACCCACCTAGATTAGCTCAATGGTAACCAGCCTTCGCTGGAGTAGGAAGATAAAACCTACCTTCCTTCCATCCCCTATCAGACAACATCAGTCTTTCAGATAGTAAATTCAATGCTGTAAAGATTTCAAAATACCTCTCATTTTCTGAAAATAAGAATGGGTGATTGTAATTACATCTTACAAAAGAAACAAACTAAATTATGTGACTATCTTGAGACGATTTCTTGAATATATTATGGTTTCCATGGAATATTATATTGCAGGTTTATAGAGAAGACAGATGAGATTTGTAATTTAAAGGACATGATTTGATAGTATTTCATAACAAATGGAATCTCAATTTATTCATGTTTTATAAAATGATAGATAAAAGCAGGAATTCTCGCTCTACACCAAGGTATACGTTTGTGCCCTAAAAAAAGGTAAAATAAGTCGCGTAATTCATTGGATTAAATGTTTGCCAGTCTATCTGTGTACTTACCGATTGAAGCGATTATTTACCTTCCCTCCCTCCCTCCCTCCCTCCTTCCTTCCTTCCTTCTTTCTTTTCCGGAGTGTGCATTAATATGGGCATGTATATATGTATGTTTACATATATCTACATAGATGAATATATGGTCTTTTAGAAGATGCAAATCTTAAACGCACATTTGACAGGCCTAAAGGAAATTATATGGGCAAAGTTGGTTGCATTTATTGGAAGGAGTGGGATAATTACACATTCAGGAAGTAGGTAAAATCCCGATGTCATTGCCACCAGCCGCGCAGGTACACACGATTATTCTAACCTAAGTAACAATCAGGAAGCCACATATAAAAATTATGCAGTAACTATTCTTTGATTAAATTTCAGTTTTCCAACAGCACTACTGACATCTGTACTGGATGGTGGTTTGTTGTGGAGGGCTGCCCCGCGCCTGGTGGGACGTTTCGCAGCATCACTGGACAGCAGCAGCATCCCGGGGCCCGCAGGTTGTGACAGCCCAGAGTGTCTTTAGACATTGTCACATGTCTCCTGGGGGACAGGATTGCCCCTGCTGGGTTGCGTGTTGCCAAGATGTGAAATATTTCCTGTGGGAAAAATGGAAATAGTCTGGAATACATTTAACTCGATTATGTATAAACCTCCACAAACAGGAATTTCTTTTTTTTAAATTATTTTTTATTGGAGTTCAATTTGCCAACATATAGCATAACACCCAGTGCTCATCCCGTGAAGTGCCCCCCTCAGTGCCCATCACCCAGTCAGCCCCACCCCCCGCCCTCCTCCCCTTCCACCACCCCTAGTTCGTTTCCCAGAGTTAGGAGTCTCTCCTGTTCTGTCTCCCTCTCTGATATTTCCCACTCATTTTCCCTCCTTTCCCCTTTATTCCCTTTCACTATTTTTAATATTCCCCAAATGAATGAGACCATATAATGTTTGTCCTTCTCCGATTGACTTACTTCACTCAGCATCATACCCTCCAGTTCCATCCACGTCGAAGCACATGGTGGGTATTTGTTGTTCCTAATGGCTGAGGAATATCCCACTGTATACATAGACCACAGCTTCTCTATCCATCATCTGTCGATGGACACCGAGGCTCCTTCCACAGTTTGGCTATTGTGGACATTGCTGCTAGAAACATCGGGGTGCAGGTGTCCCGGCGTTTCATTGCATCTGAATCTTTGGGGTAAATCCCCAGCAGGGCAATTGCTGGGTCGTAGGGCAGGTCTATTTTTAACCCTTTGAGGAACCTCCACACAGTTTCCCAGAGTGGCTGCACCAGTTCACATTCCCACCAACAGTGCAGGAGGGTTCCCCTTTCTCCACATCCTCTCCAACATGTGTGGTTTCCTGCCTTGTTAATATTCCCCATTCTCACTGGGGTGAGGTGGGATCTCATTGTGGTTTTGATGTGATTTCCCTGATGGAAAAGGATGCGGAGCATTTCCTCATGTGCTTGTTGGCCATGTCCATGTCTTCCTCTGTGACATTTCTGTTCATGTCTTTTGCCCATTCCATGATGGGATTGTTTGTTGCTTTGCTGTTGAGTTTAATAAGTTCTTTATGGATCTTGGATCCTAGCCCTTGATCTGATACGTCATTTGCAACTATCTTCTCCCATCTGTAGGGTGTCTTTGACCAACAGGAATTTCTGACTCGTTTGCCGGAAGGCGCTACTAGATGCTGCGAGGATATGGTGATGAGTGAAATAGTTTGTGTCACAGAGCAGATGAGACTGTAGAAGGCTACAAGTACACTGTGTCACCAAAATACAGTACAGACTATGACACAGACCAGTAATCTTGGTTCTAGTGCAAGCAAATTCAGAGTGTTTACAACAGAAAGAAAGTGGTGAAAAGTAAGTAAAGCAACCGGCTGAGAACACCGGTCCCGTTTACAAGAGGCAGGGGCAAGTGTTGTCAGATGGGCCCTCGGGTGGTGGGCACGTTGGAGACGCTGACCTAGTGGGCAATTTAAAATGAAAAGCATCAAAAATAATAAAATAAAATAAAATAAAATAAAATAAAATAAAATAAAATAAAATAAAATAAAATAAAAAGCGTCTAGTTCAGGGGATTTGGTCTGTCTGGACTGTTGATTCATCTAGAAGAAACCTGAATCTAGTCTGAAAAATAAAATACATTGAGAAAATATCTTTTTCAAACAACACCCTCTCCCTACACCCCCACCCCGCTACTTCCTACCAGAAACCCCGAATGGAACACACTCGGAACGGAAGAGGGTATTTTGTGTTGGGGGAGCCTTGAGGGGGAAGAGCGTTCTGTTTGCGGCCACCCCTGAAATCACAGAGCTCTAGAAGGCGCGTCACTCTATCATCCCAGGTTGATGCTGCTTAAACACAGGCCCTGGAAACCGCAGTCATCTAGCAGAAGGGGCGCTCTGTGAGAGTACACGCACCCCGCAGTCAGTGTGACAGGTGCGGCCCGCAGGTGCGGAGTCGTTGGGCATGTCGCCCTCCCTGTCCCCGCACCGAGCAGCTTCCTCTGGCTTCACCGTTCCCTGGGCCCACGCCACGCCCCAGGCTCCTGCTTAGCCTGGGCTCCCGGCCGGCCGGGCGCAAACACCCGCTACCGTGGCCTCCACCCACCGCTCCCGCTCATCCCACTCTTGCTCTCCTTCTGCGCCCCAGCGCCTGCCCCCCACCTGCGTGCCAGGGGCTGGAGGAAAGGGAGCCCACCCAGTGCTCACGTTTACTTTGGAGGCTTCTGTGTTCCAGGAGGTCCGTTACCTGGTGAATCTCTGTTGGTGCGTGTGACCCCACTGCAGCCCAGCTCAGCCCCGGCGCCCAGAACACCACGGCCCGCGCCTTGAGCCTCCAGACATCGTGCCATCCCTCTGGCAGGCCACCAGCCCTTCAGAGAAGGCGTTAGTGACCTCATTTCACAAATCAGCTGTTTAAAGAAAGAGAAGGCCATGATACCTGCCGGACTGGGTCAACTCTAATATCCATGTTGGCTGCCATCCCTCAGGTATTTGGTGCTAAGGCCTCCTGCACCTTTTCTACCTCTTCCACCTCCCACTCCCTTCTCTCCCTTCTGCCGTTTTTATTTAACTACTTACGCCATCCTCTCCTACACCCTCTGACTTGGTGGTTGAACCAGGGAATTGGGGTTTTTCCAGCCGCCGCCGGTATCACTTCTAGAACATTCCTTCTGATTCCTGTTATTTAAAGTCTGGCTACAAAATTATCTGACCCTGTTCTTTTTTGCTTTTCCCGGCCGGAAGGCACTATGGTCTCAGCATCTTGTGTCTTGTGCTTCTTTTGTGTCTTGTACTCTAGAATTAAATGATACGTGAAAGTGACGCACCAGATTCCTCAATTCTGTTTTTCCACACTTTTTGCCTTAATAGAAACGCGTGTCCATTCCTTTTCTCCCAGGAAAGAACTTTATCTCACCTGATCTCATCCCTGCAGTGTAAAGATCTGGTAATTCCTGGGATCCCTCGAGTCACCCTGCATCCACTAGAGCTATACCGTCCCACGTCACTGTTGAGCTCTTTCTCCTAAAACTCCCCTGGCTTCTAAAAGTCAAGGGTCACTTCAGTTCTCTGTACTTCCTCGTGTGTCATGGGACTGAGGACTGTAAATCTGTACCGGAGGGGACACATGGGGGCTCTGGGGCCGATCCAACTGGAGTGGGACTACTTCTGCTGTAAAGCTTTAGTCAATCTGTTTTGTAAAGGAATTAAAGTCGTTTCCTGCAGGCCCGGGACTGCAGGTGCCCCTGTCCCGGCGTCCTGCTCCCAGGGCACCCCTAGGGGCCGCTCCATCTCACCCCAGAGAAGCGGCCGCCAAGCAGGACCTTCGGAGGGGATCTTGGGGAGGCGGACACGGAGGGAAGGTCACGGAGGGATGGTCCGCGGCGGGGACGGGGCACACAGCCTCGTGCCCAGGGCCTCTGAAGGCGCGCTCCGCTCCAGGGCCGCAGGGGGTCCCCAGGTCACAGGGCGGACGCTGCAAGGGCTGAGCTGCGAGGGCTGAGCTGCAAGGGCTGAGCTGCGAGGGCTGAGCTGCAAGGGCGGGCACTGCAAGGGCTGAGCTGCAAGGGCTGAGCTGCAAGGGCTGAGCTGCGAGGGCTGAGCTTCGAGGGCTGAGCTGCAAGGGCTGAGCTGCAAGGGCTGAGCTGCAAGGGCTGAGCTTCGAGGGCTGAGCTGCAAGGGCTGAGCTTCGAGGGCTGAGCTGCAAGGGCTGAGCTGCAAGGGCTGAGCTGCAAGGGCTGAGCTTCGAGGGCTGAGCTGCAAGGGCTGAGCTGCGAGGGCTGAGCTGCAAGGGCTGAGCTGCGAGGGTGGGCGCTACAAGGGCTGAGCTGCGAGGAGGGGACAGTCCGCGCTCAGGCCCGAGGAGCGGCCGCGGCGGCTCGCCCAGACCCGAGTGGGCGGGACACAGGGGCCTTGCGTCCAGCGGGTGCCAAGGACACTGGGCCACGCAGCGCCACACGTCGGACGCGTCGGTGAGACCCTGCGGCTCCCGGAGGGCAGCCACGTGCCCAGCGCGGCGGGAGACGTCGCCCCCCCCCCCACCCGGCTGCGGGCCCCGTGTGTCCGCGGGAGCCGGCTGGAGCCCCGCCACGCCCCGCCACGCCCCCGGCTCAGCCCCGCCCCGGGCTCCGGGCCCCGCCCCCGCACGTAGCCCCGCCCAGGCCCCGCCCCGGATCCCAGGCCCCGCCCCGGGTGCCAGGCTCCGCCCCTTCTCCCGCCCGGGCCTCGCCCGCGCCCCGGCGGTAGCCCCGCCCCCTGCTTCCTGGCCCCGCCCCAGCCCCGCCCCCGGCTCCGGGCCCCGCCCCTCCCTGGCCCCCGCGCTCCAGCCCCGTCCAGGACCCGCCCCGGCCCCGCCCCCCGGCCCCTGGGCCCGCCCCACCCCGACTCCGCCCCGCCCCGTCCCGCCGGCCGAGTCCCCGGCCCAGCTCCGGCCGCGCGGGGAGGGCCGAGGGCGGGGGCGGGGGCCGGGGGGGGGCGGGGGGCGGGGCCGGGCCGGGGTGGGGGGCGGGTCCTGGACGGGGCTGGAGCGCGGGGGTGGGAGCGCGGGGGCCGGGGGGCGGGGGAGCGGGCCCTGGGGACCCGGGGGCGGGGCCGGGGCGGGGCGGGGCGGGGCGTCCCCGGGAGCTGAGCCGCGGGCCGGCCGCTGGGTGTTCCGTGCCCGGGACTTCGGGTCCGCCGTCCCCTACTCGCGGAGTCGCGGAAACTTTTTTTCCGGCGAAAAGAATGAAAACCGAGTAAGGACCTGGCGGCCTGAGCGCGAGGCGGCGCGAGGCGGCCGGGGCCGCGCACCCACGGGGCCGGTGCTGTGGGCAGGCGGGAGCGCTCGGGGGCGGCCGCAGGGACGCGGCGGAGACACGCGGGGCCGAGCCCTGCGCCCGCGCCCTGCACCCGCGCCCCGCGCCCGCGCCCGCCGTGCATCCCGCCCGCACCCGCGCCCTGCGCCCGCCCGCAGCCGCGCCCCCGACCCGCGGCACCTGCCCGCCCCCGGCCCGGGGCGCCCCCTCGCCGGCCGGCCGCTCCCGGCGCGCATGGACCCGCTGTCCCCGGCCGCCGCCCCGGGGGCCCCGTGACCCCGGCATCGCCCCCGGAGAGCGCGCGAGCGGGGATGGCGCCGTCGTGACCGGGCCGCGCCGGAGGAGCACCGATGGGCGCCCGCGCTCGCCCCGCCGACGGCAGAGCGCCCCGGCCCCGGCCCCCGCCCCCGCCCCCGCCCCGGCCCCGGCCCCGGCGCGGCTGAGCGGGCCATGCCCTGCCGCCCGGGGGCGCCCTGCCGCCGGCGCTGCCCCCGGCCCTTCCTGCTGGGCCTGCTGGTGGCCGCCGGCCTCTGCTACCAGAGCCTCACGCTGCGACGGACCGGGAAGCCCCCGAGCGCGCCCCCGAGCGCGCCCCCCGAGCCCCCGGCGCGCAGGTGCTGGCCTCTCCCCGGGGACGCACGGGAGGTCAGGAAGGTAAGGGCCCGGCCCGCCCCGCCCCGCCCCGCCCCGCCCCGCCCCCAGGTCGGAAAGGGCCCGGGAGGGAGCCCCCGCTCCCCGCTCCCCGCTCCCCGCACGCGTCCCCGCCGCCCCGTGGGGTCCCCCGGCCCCGCTGGAGGATGCTGGATGATGCGCACCTTTGGGGTCGCTTGGGGTCGGGGCCCGGGTTAGGACCCTGGGAGGTCAGGCCCACTCAGACCTTGCTGCACCCTGAGCGTGTGCTGGGGGGACAGTGAGCAGGAGGGCCCAGGCCTGGCGGGCCCGGGGCAGCCCCCAGCCCCCTCCTGTGACCCGCTGCGCCCCTTGTTCCTCCGTGGGCAGATTGTCACAGCAGCGTCCTTACCCCTGAACCACCCAAAGGAGTAGTGTCCTTGCTTCCTCCCAAGCCGCACAGCTGCCTTCTGCGGGTCATACAGTTGGCCAGACCCCGGTCATCCTGTCCTTACACTATTCCAGGCAACTTCACTTAGCTGTGTGACGGGTTGGGAGGAACCCCAGACACACACACGTGCACACACACACACACACACACACACAACCGCACAGGATTTCTGATTTAATCTACCGCTCTGGTTCGTGCCTGTCAGTGACCTCTCCGGATGACCTTTCCAATGACCCAGCCTAAAACAGAAAGAGGGAAAAGAAAAGCACACAGGCAAACCTGCGTGGTAGCAGAGCTGCTGGCGTCTACACTCCACCAAGGGGTCCCGCAGGTTAGTGCAGGAAGCTGTTGGCCCCGTCTGGTCCCTGCAGCAGAGTCAGGTAGAGCCTGTGACTGTGGTCGCTGTGCGGAGCCGCGTGTCCATCACTGCCAATGCCTCCAGCACCACGGCCATCGTGTTTCAAAAACTGCTTCATGCACGTCCCCTCCAGCCTCGTGAGCCCGTGAGGGAGACGGGGTAGGCACGGTTGTCGGTTGTCATCGCTGCGTAGGGGACGGCCATTGAGGCAGGCCACCCGGCCAGCAGGGAGCCCTGGTCCCCACCGGGTTCCTACCACTGCACTGGGGCTGAAATCAAAGCAAATTCAAAGCCCTAGTAACAGTCAGTGAAGAAACCACAATAGGAAGAACTTGTTGAAATACAATATAATACATTAGAACAACAACAAAAAAAGTCTAAAAACCTTTGAGTGAGTGACTTAGTTTATCCACCGTGTCAAGAAACATGGCAAAGAATAGCAGATAATATAACCAGAAACACTTCCAGATGAATCTCCAATTGCAAGTGTGAATCAGTTATGAAATGTTCTAAAGTCACTGGAGAATTTGTATTTTTTCTTCATTTGTGCTAGCATTGATTTTTGTTTGCCTTTTTTGAATACATCAAATCTCTAATGGGTATAAACTGTGACTTTGAAAGTCACGTCTTGTTTCTATCCAGTATTAATAGATACAGTTTCTTTAAAAATAGTCAAAATGATTTTGCTCTTTTTTTTTTTTGAGATGGTTTTGCTCTTTAAATACCTAAAATTTGTGTAAAGAATTTTTGACAAAAAGGTTTTTATTCATTACCTTACAGCTCTTCTTACTCCCTGCTTGACTTTACGTGACTCCTGTTTTTGTCTGTAACACAGGCATATGTTAACTGTTATTTGTAGGCTGTCGCAGAAAATTCCATTTCAGCTTTGGATCTCCTGCTACTTACAAACCATCTGAAACTTATTGGCTGCTTGTGTAAAACATTCACTCTAGAATTTTCTTTGCAAAAAAATGCCAGCCACATGATCTTTTCCCCCAAATTATTCACAGTCTTAAATATCTTAATCATAAGCAAGATTCCAAGTTCACAATTATAATTCAGAATGGATATAAAAAGTCAATTTCCAAACATTTGCCATGTATATCTATTTTTAACTAGCTTGTGTCAGCCATTGGTTTAGAGCCAGTTTTTCTAGAGATAGAAAGGAAACTAGAAGGAGTCATGTGGAAGTTAGTTAAAACCAGATATAACTTAGTTCTCCTTGTCATGTATGTTCAAAAAAGAAAAAAGAATCAAATAATAATCCAGTTTTGAAGATTAACTATTCTGTAAGATAGCCAAAGTGAGGAAACAGATGTTTTGGGGATCAATAGATACATCAGTCTCAAAAAGAGCTACCTTATGAAGTTCTTTTTGGAAAACCACTGATGAGATGCTTATGTAGATTTTTCTCAACGCTAAACTATAGCTTTTATGGAAAAGGCATTGTTTGTATCTAGAAATTCTAGGTTTTGGTATTACTTTTAAAATGTTCATTTTTCCACGGCTTTTTTAGTGATTTTTTAAAGTTGCTTAAAGTAGCTGGTTGTGACCTAAGGTTCGCAGGTTCCAGGAAGTATTTGGATTTATAAGTACCAAACTCAGGCATGTCGCACAAAATATTGTGTATGTGCATATGCACGTTTGTCTGGGAGGAATCCTGGTCCCCTGCATACAGTCAGACCTAAAGACATACCAGGAAACAAAAATGCTTAAAAAGCAATGCATTTAAACTTAAATTGCTCCTTCAGGAAGTACACATTGGGTGCAGATTTATAAGTCTGAAAAAAAGGAAGAGAAAATCTTAACGAAAGAATCCCTGAGAGGAGGCTTGCAAAAGGGTTTCGGGGACTGCTGAAGTGTCTACAGGGATAAACATCCAGAAACTAAAATCCACTCCCAGAGTCTTGGATCCCAGGTTTCACACTTTGGTGAATCAGCAGCCAGGCCTGCCCCCACCCACCCCCGGGCCTCGGTCCGGCCCGATCGCCCTCCAGCAGCGCGCAGGGGGCTTCTGTGGCGCCCAGGCCCGAGGCCCGGAGGCCTGCGCCCTGCGGTTCGCCCCCTGACTCTGTTTCCCCGCAGACCCGAGTCACGCCCTGGTATAGCCAACTTTCCACAGTTAGGGAGTGCTCTCCCTCTTCCGGCCAAATTTTAATTCTTTTTTCCATTTGAACTTTCCAAAGGACCTTGCTGAGCAGCTGCACTTTGGTCATTTCTTCCGGGTTTGCTCCCAGCATCACTTGTTTGGGTTTGGCCGGTGACCTGCCATGTGTTAAAGCCATTTCGCTTGAACGTGCACACTGAGGACAGTTTCACACTGAGGACAGTCCGTTTGCACGGAGGCAGACTTGTTTGTTTTGCTGGGATCCAAGCCTTGACCCCTCACAGCATGGGAAGCCCCGTCTCCACAGGCCGTGGGCCAAATGTGCTGGTGCGCATCTGGGGGCATCTGCTCCTGCCCGGGAACTCAGCGTGTGGAGAACGGGGCCACCCCACCGCCCCCCCGGGGCTCCCCAAGGAGCTGCGGCTCCCTGTGCCTTGCCGTCCTCCCCTTCTGCGGGCCTCTCCCGTGCGCGGTGACTCGTCTACACCCGCCCCCAGCCTGGGCGGACGGCCGTGCTCCTCGTGCTCCTCGTGCTCCTCGTGCTCCTCGGCAAACAGCCGGTGCTCTCCCGCAGCCTGCCCTGGTTGGCTTGGTTTGTGGCTCTAATGACGCACGAGATATTTACCATCGGAGAGTTCCTAAAAGGTTGCTTGAGTAGCCCCAGGTTTTCTCGAGACGGAAGCTGAGGCAAGACTTTATTGGAGGCTGCAGTCGCAGGGATGCAAGAGTGGGGGGGGGGGAGAGGGGGAACAAACGGGTGCGTTTAGGGGAGACACGCCCAGGGAGGCTGGTACAGGCCGGTCATTGCGGGGAGGGGGCAGCACGGGCCACCGATCTGTCTCCTGGTCTGCCCTTCTTCTCTCTTCCATTGCTCAGAGTTGTCCTGTGCCACGGCCAGGTGGCGTTACCTGGACTGTCGAGGTGGCCCCTGCGGAAGGCGGCCTCAGTGGGTGCAGGCCCGCTGGGCCAAAGGTGGGCCCTCCTTTCCGGTCCTCATTGTGCCTGGGGACCCCCGGTCCGTGGTGGCCACGGGGGGAGACATGGTGTCCGTGGCTTGCCACAACCATGGCATGCGCGACGGCCGCCGGAGGGAGGGTACGTGAGGAGGGCGACGTGCTGTCTGACGCGGTGGTCGTGCTAAGTTTGCCTCCTAAAAGCCCCGGCAGATGCTGCAATGCGCTCTGGCTCTTGGGAAATGGCTCCACTCCCTTTCAGGCAAGTGTTAGGGACCAGCTCCCCGGGAGCTCTCCGACCGGAGAACGCGCCCTGACTTCATCTTCACCCTTTGTCCCCCTGGCCCAGTTGGTTCCTCCGTTCTCCCGTCCGCTTCCTCCTCAGCGGCTGTCTGCTGAGCGGGTTGTGCTAAGCACCACGGGGCACCGTGACACGCAAGGGAAAGGCTCGTGACAAGTAGCTAAAGGACCACGGGCGAGCCCGTAGCTCTAATAAGCGTTTTGGAAGATGAGCAGCAGTTGGAAAGGGCGGAGAAAGAGGCAGAAAATGCCACGTTCACGAAGAGGGAATTAAATGGCCCGATAGGTCTGGAGGATTCAAAGTATTTGCTGTGTGAGTGTGAGTGTGAGTGTGAGTGTGAGTGTGAGTGTGTGTGTGTGTGTGATGTGTTGGGGAGCAGCGCAGGGAGGCCTACACGTGGCGTGGACAGTTCAGCAGGGTCTAATGTGGAAGTGTGGGCGTGATATCCTATCCCGAAGGCGACAGGGAAGCCCTGAAGAGTGGTACGCAAAAAGCGGCACACACAGGTTTATGTCATAGAGAACATTCCAGAAGACATACTGCAGAATGGACTTGGGGGGTGGGCGAGCGGGTGGACCTGAAGTAGGGCGTCCGGGCGCAAGGCTGTTTCCCGAGGCCTCTTCCCCGCCCAGACTTACTTTCCTCTCGTGTTCTCGAACGCCGTCTTTCAACTTTTTCCAGAACCTTCCAGTTGCTCCCTCGTAGGGCAGGCTTGCTAGTGCAGACCCTTCCCCTGGCCCATGCCTTCTGCGGGGCCGCGTACTCATCAGTGACCACAAGGAGCTCCCTTCGCAGGGGACAATCCGCCTGACCCGGGGCCCCCCCTCGCGCTCTCCTTTCCCTCAGAGAAGCTGTGGCTGCGTCTCTTTGGACTTACTTCCCGGTCACCCCTGCCCAGGGGTGACCTTCTCCCTTTGCCTTGGGCTCTTCCACCGAAACTGCTCTTCAGCGACCCCTTCCTTGTCTATCAGGTGAAGTGATTGATTTTCGGTCCACATCCTTCTGCTCTGCAGCGTCCGACACAATTGGTCAACGACCCTCGGAATGTTGAATTCCGCGACACAGCGACATTACTCTCTGACGTCTGCCAATAACTGCTCGCCTCCTTTCAGGGTGCATTTCCTCTGACGCTAAAAGTAGACATTGCCAAATTGAGTGTCGTCGGGCCTTCGGTGGTCTGGGTTTATACTTTCCCTTGGTGATCACATCAACTTTGCATTCCGTTTACTTTCAGCCTGTATAGACAGAAGACCTGTTAGGTGTATGTCTAGCTTGGATCTCACTCTTCAGCCCCCAGATGGGCATCTCCAATTTCTTGCTGTCTTCTATTGAGGAGTAATAAGGACTATGAAAACTCAAATATTTTCCTTTCAAAATTTCCACGCCCAAATCCATGGCTCCGCTTGACCTATTTCCATGAAGAGGACTCCCCCGCTCCCCATTCTCCTGAGTGAACAGGTTTTAACCCCTGGAGTTATATTTGATGCTACTTGCTCTTTCCCTCCGTCTTGCCCCCATGGCCAGCTCCAAATTAGAAAGGCCACCACACTTTCCAGGCCTCTTCTTTTTCTCTTTTTAATTGTTACCTTTTTAAAAAAAATTTTTTAATTGTGGTAACAAATACAAAATACAAGATTTGTCCTTTTCATCAATTTGAAGTGTTCGACTAGTACACTAGTTGTACTAGTTATATTTGTACTGTTGCGTACAGGCCACAACATTCCTGCCTTGTCCACAGCCCTTTTCCAGAACCATTTGTTTCAACCCAACTCAGCTCATATGTCGTTTCCCAGTGTGTTCTGCATGCCCCTGGCTTCTGGTTTATACAGTCCTGACTTCTGGTTTCTCTCTGCGACCATGATGCTCATTTGGCCCTTTATTATGCTTAAGTAATTTTAGTTATCACCTTAGAACAAGCCTATATGACTGGTTTAAAGTGGGTTTTCTCCCAAATCCCCCAAATGAACCCAGATAATAACTAATTAATATTCCAGATTTTTAGAGTTTACCTTCATGATCTTGATGCTGTGTCCTCATTGCCACTAACCTAGACGATTTTCAGGGGCGTAACCAGTTCCTCTTCAACCTACTGCACGTTCTAAGCCATCTACATACAACTCTTATGTTCTGTCTCCTACATGGGCTGTGGTAGTTGTTATACTGAACCCACTGAATCGAATAGAATCCATCCCTCTCCTGCCAAGTATGTTCCAACAACTTTTCCGGCCTAACGTCCCACTCTGCCTTTATTTGTGATCCTAATGCCAGCTGTACCCTTGTTTCCAAATGCCACCTCACCACCTTTGCCTGGAGTCCCCTCCCGTAAGTCTATCCAAATCGATACCTCTAAGACATCTTTACAGACATTCTTAGAGCGTTCTGGAATCTGGAATTCCACTCTCTCTGGGTGGCGGCAGACCTCATCTCCATGACTTGATGTGTGCCTAAGCATCCCTAATAAGACTTGTTTTTCATTGTAATTATTTAGAAATGAAGAAACACGTGAATGTAGAACTAGAATTAGAAATAAGTTGAAGATGATCTGGTTCAAGACTTATTTTATAAGTGAGAAAAAATGAAGCTGATGGAAAGGAAGTCCCTTTGAGAGTGACTAATGGAGTTGATAATGATGATAAGATTAGACTAAGACCTCAGTTTTTTTTAGCTGTCTCTGTTCTATTTCCCCTACTATCTCTATTCTATTTCCGTTTACTCCATTCTATTTCCATATACTAAGTCCATTCTACTTTCATATACTCTCCATTCTATTTCCATATATTCTCTATTTTATTTTCATGTACTATATCCATTCTATTTCCATATACTATCTCCATTCTATTTCCATGTACTATCTCCATTCTGTTTCCATATATTCTCTATTCTATTTCCATATACTATCTCCATTCTATTTCTGTATACTAAGTCCATTCAACGTTCATATACTCTCCATTCTATTTCCGCATATTCTCTATTTCCATGTACTATATCCATTCTATTTCCATATACTTTCTCCTTTCTATTTCCATATACTATATCCATTCTGTTTCCATATGCCGTCTCCATTCTATTTCCATATACTCTGTCCATTCTATTCACTGTACTATCTCCATTCTATTTCCATATACTAAGTCCATTCTACTTTCATATACTCTCCATTCTATTTCCGTATATTCTCTATTCTGTTTCCATGTACTATATCCACTCTAATTCCGTATACTAAGTCCATTCTACTTTCATATACTCTCCATTCTATTTTCATATACTGTCTCCATTCATTGGCATTATGGATTGAATTGCATCCCCCTCAAAAAAGATATGTTGAAATCCTAACTCCAGTACCTCAGCATGTGACTTTACTTAGAAATATGGTTATCATAGATGTACTTAGTCAATATGAGGTTCACACCTGAGTACCGTGGGCCCCTAATCCAATATGACTGGCATTATAAGAAGACAGTCAAATGAAGACAGAGACACACAGGATGCACTGCGCTTAACGATGAAGACAGAGTTTGGAGTATGCAGCTGCAAGCCAGGGAACCCCAAAGATTCCTGGCAAACCACCAGAAGCTAGAAAGAGGCAAGGTAGAAGTCCGCTACAGTTTTCAGAGGGAGCACCCCACTGCTGGCCCCTGGGGTTCAGGTACCTAGCCTCTAGAATTGTGGGGCAATACATTTCTGTTATTGTAAGCCACCCTTTTGTGGTACTTTGTTGTGACATCCCTAGGAAACTAATAAAATTGGGGAAGCGGAGTAGTTCAGCTCATGAGCTCTGGAGTCAGATTAAAAACACTTGTTACCTTGCTACCTTGGACACACTTCTTGATCTCTTTCGGATTTCATCTTCTCACCTCGAAATGGATATATTTTCACCTACCTTACAAGGCTAACATGAGGCTTACATGAGATAAGTCTTGTGAAGCACTTAAAGTGGCTGACATATAGAAAGGGCTCAATAAATATTAACTATTATATAATTTCCTTGAGGACTTACTCATCCTCCCGACCCCTACAGACCCTAGCATGGGACCTTCACAAAGTAGGTGAGCAATAAATAATTGCTGCAGGGAACATGAGGAGCTGGGTAAGGAGCATCTGAGTTGAAAGCCTTGTTGCGTTTGTCTCCCTGCCTCTAAGCTGTTGTGTTTTCACTAATGAACCTTGAGAATCAAAACAAAACTTGGGGAAGCTGCTGTGTCGATCGAGTCAGGCTTGCTTATCTGTAGGCAAGGTCTTCGGTTTGGGCTGAATCTTGTTTTCTTTTCTTTTTTTTTTTTTTAAATTTCAGATGCTGGGATTAATTTTATGCTATAGTTAAGGATGTGGAGGGATGAGTTGGATGGGGAGTAGGTAGAGGAAAGAGGTTAAGATTTTAGACTCTGCACAATTATATTTGTTTATTGTTTTTCTCCCTACACATAATTTAAGTTCCTTAAGAGCAAGTACTTGATTTAACTTGTTTACTGCTCCTGACCCTAGTGTCAAAACAGTCTCTGACACGTAGTTGAGCCCTGAATAAATATCTAGTCAATGAATGAATGAATGAATGAATGAATCATGACTTTGGAGATCAGAGAAAGTCTACTTTAAAGCAAAGATGAAAAATGAGAGGAAGTCCTCCTTCCTTTTCTTTTTTATTTTTGTTGAGCTCTCAGACCCTGAACCCCATCTTTTTCTTCTACCAGTATCCCTTGAACCCCTTTCTATACCATCTCTTCTTATACTTGGGGCTAATGCTAATTGTCTGCCATTTTACTACATTGAATCTGCTTCAGTTATCATTCATTTCTCCTGTTCTCTTCAGTTCATTTGTCTCATTGGGATCTTTATCCTGTAAGAGATCTCAAGTATCTACCACATTTAAGGAAGAAGGAGGGGGTGGCCTACATGGCTCAGTTAGTTAAGCGGCTGACTCTTGATCTCAGCTCAGGTCATGATCTCAGGGTTATGGGATCGAGCCCCATGTTGGGCTCTGTACTCAGCGTGGAGACTACTTGTCCCTCTCCCTCTGCTCCTCCCTCTGCTTGTGTGTGCTCTCTCTCTCTCTTATAAATAAAATACTTTAAAAAGAAGAAGAAGGAGGATGAGGAGGGAAAGGGGGAGGAGGAGAAGGAGAACATCCTTTCCCAGCCAGTGTGGCTTTCTAACCACTTCCCATCTCTCTTGGCTTCTCAGTCACCACCATCTTACCTCTCTTCCTATGAAGCAATTCCCATTTTTTTTTTTTTTAAAAATTAATTCTACTAAAAATCGAGCTTTTCCTTTTATGTGTTTTTATATGTTCACCATATTTGAAGATAAACATTTAGAGAGTATGCTAATGGTAAACTAAATCTGGGGCCTATGCACAGGAGGCTCTCAGGAGATGATGTAAGCATGCTAACAGGTATGTGACTTCCATAGAATTATTTGGGCTGCCCAATGAGCGTTTAACGCCTGTGGATTTCTTTGAGATAGTTGATTAGAGCTATGCTAGATTTTTATAATGAAATATGCACATGAGTGAAAAATTGTTCATACTGAGAAAACTTTAAACAAATTCAAATTTGCTTACACTAGATACATTTTAATGGAGTCTTAATGAAGACTGATATTTAGCAAGTTATGTTAAATTTCCTATGAATCCAGGAATTAATCAGTTTATGGGTGTCATTCTCTCTTTTTTCAAGATAGTGGCAATAACTTCTTCTTTTTCACTCTCAGCAATTTTGTTTCTTGTTCTAATAGAATTGGAAACTCACACAAACCCTCAGAAATGGAAACCACTAGATACACTCACATTATAAAAAGTGCTTCCTGTTATCAACTTTGAGTCTGTGGCCTTTTGGGGTGAAAGGAATGTTTGGTTTCATTTTTCCCTTTGGTTTCCTTTGGATCTTTTTCTAAGGAGCCATTCTCGCTAAAAGGATGAGCTCATGTTCTAAAACAGGATTTATGTTCTCTAACAGAAACTATACCAAAGTTGGAAATTTGTATGGTAAATAGTACTTTGTCAACGTTTGCACTTTCCAGAGACTTGTTCAAAGTGTAAAACTAAACATCTGGACTTATATACAGGGTTAAAAAGAAATATAATAACAAATTATAAATTGAGCCTTGGCCATATATAAGCATCTTAATGAAAAAAAAATGTATTTAAAGTTCAATTGAATTCACTAAGGGGAGCTGATTCACTTATGATCCAAAATAATAGATGGAACAAAATATTCAGAAGAACACATGGACTTGAAAGAGCACAACGGGCCCAATCATGTGTTCGGAAATATAACTACGTTTGGTATCTCTAGTCCTTGCTTGGGGACTCTGAGTGGAACCCTTGCCAGTTCACTTATGGTGCATCCCCATTGAGTCCCTTGCTAAAGGGAGGCTCCAGGATGCTGCGTGTTGGTGGGAATCGCCCTAAGTGTATCCACCAAGGCTTCTGACCCCAAACCTGTTGAGTATATTGAGTAAGAACATAGATATGTTGTGAAACAAACACGACCTTTGGGGTAACGGCTCAGATTCCAGCCGTGTCACTTACTAATGTAGGTCACAGCAGATCTTATGTAGATTTCTAAACTCAATTTTCTCACTGGAAGAATGGACCTAACTAAATCTGCTGCTTTAGAATTGAATAGGTGTCTGAAAACACCAAGCACGTTGGCTGACCAGGGTTTGTGTTCAGTAAATGTTGGTGTTTTTCCTGCCCACAAGAAGCTGGATTTAAGCTTTGACCTCAAAAACAAGCACTATAAATGGCTTATATATTTTTTCAAGAATGTAGTTCCTGTGTTTGATCTTCCACCTCTGTGCTTTCTTCGTTATATTCTTTTTGGGCAGATGTTTGAGGTAGCATGTTCTGTGCTAGCCGTCTTCGGAGTTCCTCTGACACCTCCAGATGAGCCAAATGGAAGTACTTTCCACTAGTTTTCTCCAGATGAATGATACTTCTTCCCCTCCTGCTCAAGAATGTGTTCAGCTACTACAAGTAGTAGCAATGAAGCACATCTTCCCTGATTTATAAAGTTCAGATTATTCACAAATTCTGATATTTTAATTCTTTTTATAGCCAGTTCTTTTATGACACATCTCACAGTTGATTTTCACAAATCAAAGCTCATTGTCTGCTGTCCTGAGTATATTCTGACTATGCCTAAGAGAGGGATCTGGGAAAAGTGACCGATTCAGAATGGGAGAGTCAGGCAGGGGAAAAGCCTCATGAGAGTAAACAATATATGGGGAGAAAAGAGAATTTATTAAATAGGAATATTGTTCCTGGGTCCTGGTGTTTCTAGCTGGTTTTGACATAGGAAGAGAAGACCATGTTGGAGTGCTGGTATACCTGGTAAAGGTCAGTGTATCTGAGGCTGATCCCGCTGTGCCCCACTCACTCTCCAGGTGGAAGAGAAAAAGAACAAATGGGTGTACAGGAAGGTACTTGTGATGAGTACTGGGTGTTGTATGTATGTGATGAATCACTAAAGTGAGTGTAATGCGGTGGCCTATGTAAGCAAACTCTAAGCCTATAAATGCTTCAAGGTTAGCAAATCAAAACCTAAGGACAACTAATCAGAAACAGCCAAGTAGGAGTGCCTGGGGGGCTCAGTGCTTGAGCATCTGCCTTTGGTTCAGGTCATGATCCGGGGTCCTGGGATCGAGACCCGCATCGAGTCCCACATCGGGCTCCCCACAGGGAACCTGCTTCTCCCTCTGCCTGTGTCTCTGCCTCTCTCTCTCTCTGCCTCTCATGAGTAAATAAATACAATCCTAAAAAAAGAGAAAGAAAGAAACAGCCAAGTAGACTTTAAGCGATAGCCAATGAATAATTGCCTTACCTTGCCTGTGCCTTTTCTCGATTAGAGTCTCTCCCTGAGCTCCCGGTAGAGAAACATCCTAAGACCAGTATTACCTTATATGTTCACTGACTAGAATTTACATAAAAAGTTGAAAGTAAAAAGAACTAATGGGGACCCCGTTCCAATCCCAAAGAGTTGAGTCACCATGCACAAGTGACTTCTTTTGTTTCTTCTTGTAGCCTATGGCATAAGGATGGGAATATATGTTACGGAGATGTCATGGGGTCAAGGTAGACACTAGTTGGAAAACACTGAGGTTATAAGAGGGAGGGGAGTAAACATTATCACATCTGCTAAGAGAGAAGCCAAGGCATATTGGACATTTCAAGAGTTTACGTGAGCACAGATCGATTCTCATCAGGCAGCACCACACCGCAAGTGGGTAAGAGTGTTCCCCCAGTGGGAGCTCAGGGGGGACCTGCTTAGAGAAAAGGCACAGGTAAGTCAAGGCCGTTACTGATTAGCTGTCGCTTCAAGTCGACTTGGCTGTTTCTGACTGGTTGCCCTTAGGCTTCGGTCCGCTAACGTCGAGGCCCTCACAGGCTTGCACTTTGGCTGCCTTACGTTGGCCACCACCCGTTACACTCGCTTCGGCCTAAGAGCCTCCATGTTCAATTAATTTAACGCATCCCGAAGGATGAGGTCACGAAAATGTTCTCACTGCATTGGGTATCTCCTGAGGGAAAGGGATGCCTATAGGCAACAGAGATGTGAGACCCAGGAACACGCCTTTTTTCATGAAAAAGTGGTAGCATGGTGTGCTACCCAAACACAGTTATGTTCCAGAATGCTCCTGAAGTCCCAAATCGCAGTTGCAACCACGTTGCCTCTTGGCGCCCCACTGTTTCTTTAACAAGCCATAGGAAGCATAGTCGCCTTCCAGTAGTTTCAGCCCTAAGCCTGGCTCTTCCCTGGTGGCAAACCCAGCAGTCATCTGGCCAAAGTGCACAAATGCTTCGGGAAAAGTGGAACAGGAAATTAGCTTTTCTGTAGCAGGGCAGGGACTATCTGACCTTGGCCGGCGTCAACCAGAACGTGGACTTGCACACTGAGCAGCAAAGCCCCCATGAGGCGCACCCAGAGGGCAGGAGTGATTCCAAGTGGGTGTCCCTCACTCCTCCCGCTATGACGCGCTCTGTCTCCTTTGAGGAAACAGTGGAAACATTAATACCACATCTGAAGCTTCTTACACGCGAGCGAAACCGACCTGTCCAAATATTTTAGTGCTACATAAGCTATTTTAAAAGCAGATGGTTTCAGGGCAGAGTTCATTTTCTTTCCTTTTTTTTTTTTTTTTTTTTTTGGAGCAGAAGATAAAGATGAGGGAAAAGGAGATAAGCTGATTATTTTTCTTTTTAAGAACCACTGGTTAAAACAATAACACGTCTGCTTTAAACACACTTGTTTGCTGGAAAACAGAATAAAATGTATTTGTGAGAATATATTCTGTCAAAAATATAAACTTTAGGGAGCTAGAACTGTCTCCTGTTTTTAATATAAAATAATGACATTTTAGAAAGAAGCCCCCTAAAAAGAATAAAAAAATAAAAAGAAGCCCCCTTCCTGTGATATAATTGGGAGGATGTCTCATCCCCCAGTGATGTACACATAATCCTAAGCACAATTCTTAGGAAAACCCTGAAAAAGTAAGCAGGAATTTATAATATAAATAATATAACTATTTCCTATGGAGTCTAGCATTTATTTTTTTAAGATTTATTTATTTATTTGAGAGAGAGAGATAGAGCAAGTGCATGAGTGTTGGTGGGGAGGGACAGACCGAGAGAGAACCCTCAAGCCAGCTCCCCACTGAGTGTGGAGCCCCACGTGGGGCTCAGTCCCAGGGCCTCGGGATCATGACCTGAGCTGACATCAAGAGCCGAACCGACTGAGCCACCCAGGGGCCCCAGTAAGGTCTAGAATTTAAACCAAGCCTTTCTAATAAATTACCGGCGGCCGGATCAGGGCAGGGATGGAGGCGAGACCGGGCCTGGCCGCATGAGCTGAGTGAGTGGATGAACGTGGTCTAGTGTCATTCAGGCTGTGTAGACACTAGCCCAGGATGTCTTGGAGGCCTTCCCACCGTGGCTCGTGGTCCTTATATTTTTCTTTTGTACTTTCAGTTGATTTTTAAACTCTGGCCTCCCCGACAGCCCATCCAGGTCATCCTCAATCTATAAGATGCCTTCACTTTCCTAAAAAGACCAAAGCAGTCTGTTACGTTAGAAGAGACGGTTTCTTCTTTAGGTCTGGCCTATGAGACCCTCTCCTGGACCCTTTAAGAATAAGCTGGACCTCCTGGAAGGGAACTCACTTTTCTGGCCAGTCACAGAAGAAAGCCAAATGCTATCCTGCCACATAATCCATCCCCTAAGGGAAGAACCACAGAGTTTAGGGACCTGAAAGTGTGATCGTCGTGTTCGATGGTGTCTTATTCTTTCCTCTAGAGATGGTGCTTATTTTGTGGTATTACCAGATACCGTCATTTCCTGCCAATTTTTGATTTTTTTTTTTTTTAAATTTCTTTTTTTTTTTTTTTTTTAATTTTTTATTTATTTATGATAGTCACAGAGAGAGAGAGAGAGAGGCAGAGACACAGGCGGAGGGAGAAGCAGGCTCCATGCACCGGGAGCCTGATGTGGGATTCGATCCCGGGTCTCCAGGATCGCGCCCTGGGCCAAAGGCAGGCGCCAAACCACTGCGCCACCCAGGGATCCCTAATTTTTGATTTTTATTTTTATTTTTTATTTTTATTTTTTTTTTTCAATTTTTGATTTTTAAAGCAGAAAATTGGCCTCAAATACCTAAGCATTCTAGAGTGAGCGTGTCATTTGGAAGGCCCTAAAGTCGATTTTGAAGGGACCACGCGAGATTGTGTTGTGATGTGTTGGTGTAAGAGAGCAGCAGGCGGCGCCGCGAGCCGGATCGGGTTGACCGGATGGAGGTTCCGGAGGGAAGCCTGGGAAGGAGGTTCTTAGGACCCATCAGGTGCTACCGGGTGGTCCCCACGGAGAGCCCAGGCTGTCTGTTAGCGGTGGCCAGTGAGCTGGAGGCACGAGATGAGGACACCACGGGGTGCGCACCGCCCCAGGGGTTGGAGCAAGCAGACAGCTTGAGCGCGAGGCGTAAGTGTGTGCTTGAGGGAAACTTTGCGTATGGACCTGGTTGAAGGCAGGATGTTTTTCCATTTGAGCAGCGTGTGGTGCCTGAATATTCAGCACTTGCTCCTCCATTCATCGTGACGGTTTGTCTTCCACGTGGGTAGGCCGAGCAGGGTTTCCCTGGGCTCCTGAGGTACGGGCCTCCATCCGTGGCCTTCCACTGAGACAAGAGCCGCAGCTGACCCTTGCTGCAGGGGCACCTGCACACGCAGGTGGGCTTCCATCCTTAACCGTCTGTGCGGCTCACGGAGACGCTGGATTTCGGGGGAGACCCTGGACGAGTGGGTTGCCGCAGGGGTGTGAGTGCTGAGGCGGAAAGACGGGAGCCAGAGATTCTGCGTGCGTGGGGCTGGCAGCATCAGGCGCTTACCTGAGGTGGGCTTGGCCACCTGTCCCCTCCTGGGGGGTCTGATATGGCAACTGGGCAGGCAGTGGGTGGAGAACCTCATCCTCATCCCCACCGTGGTGCCTCAACTCTACCCTTACGTCTGCCAGACGTTTTTTTTTTTTTTTCAAGGCTGGACTCTGTGCAGAGGGGGGTCATGTTCACTCTGGTGCTGAAAGAGATTCTAGGCTCTTCAAGGGCTTTTTGTATCCTGATGGTGAATATATTTACAGAACGTTCTAACAACGTATAAAATTAAATTACGGGCAGCCCCGGTGGCACAGCGGTTTAGCGTCGCCTGCAGCCCAGGGCGTGATCCTGGGGACCCGGGATCCAGTCCCACGTTGGGCTCCCTGCATGGAGCCTGCTTCTCCCTCTGCCTGTGCCTCTGCCTCTCTCTCTCTGTCTCTATGAATAAATAAATAAAATCTTTAAAAATAAATAAATAAATTAAATTAAATTAAATCACATTTAGTCGTTCAGTTAACATACTGCCTAATTCTTGTCTGGCACCCAGGTCTAAGCAGTATGCCCGTTGTCCACATGACAGCAGTGGCCAGGTATATTCTTTTCATGATACACTTGCTCTAGCACTCAATTTTTGTAAAAGAAGAACAGCAGAGATGATGATGGATTATTCTTAGACGTGTTAAGGCCCCTGATCTAGAAACACCACCTTATCCTATTCCGCTGGTAATTTGCTGGAAGCCCTTTGAAACCACGTAATTGGGATTTTTAAGGTTTTTATCTCATGATCTTCATTACACAAAGAGGCCATAAGACTGATGGGGCTCTGATGTCATGGTGACCTACGTCCGTAAACGCCTCAAGGTTAGGAAGCCAAAATGCTAAGGACAACCGATCCCACACACAAACAACAACAACAACAACAACAAAACAAAACAAAAAAACCCACCAAGCTGTAGCCAATCAAATAATTTCCACTCTTTGCTCCCACACTTTCTCTACCTAGTTCTTCCCCCTGGCTCCTCTGGGCAGAGTGTTCCTAACCACTTGGGGTTTGGGGCTGCCCGATTGGAGTGGACTTTTTTGCTCACGTGAGCTCTTAAAATGTCGAATGTGCCTCAGTTTACCTTTTAACGATTTAAAATATTTTAATCCGTCAAGAGGTTCTTTCATGCAATGACTTCTTTAAGAGATATTTAATGCGCCCTCTCTTTATGAGGACTGTGTATTTTTGGCTGCCCTTATCTTCCCCGACTCTCCCCCATCCTTACACCAGCATGAAAAGTAAGAGGAAATACTGGTGCTTCTTCACAGATGAAGAAATCAAAGTCCATGGAGTGGCGCTTCCGTGGCATCAGCAGACAGTGAATGGAGGGTGGGGAGGGGAGGGGACACCCAGGGGTCAGGAGGCCTGGGGCTGGAAGGCAGGACTCGAACCCCCACTGGTCTCTGGCACCCGCACAAGTGTTGGGTGGACGGTTCGGTGCTTAGGTAGCGACGCTGCCAGCCCCTGTTCTTTCCCGCGGTCACGTCGCTTTTGCAGGGCCTCGCTATTTTAAGACCGAACTGCTGAATTCACTCGTTGTTTGGGCCTGGGGGGACAGAGACTTGCTATTATTTTAACATTTTTCAAAAGAACAAGGGCTCCCCTTGTTTTCTGCTTGGGTTTCCCGAGTGCGGTCGTCGGTTTTCTCCTCTTCCCGACGGGCGGCCTGCAGCGACTGCGGGGCTGCGAGAAGGCTCGTGGGGCTCGGGAGCATTTTGCCCCCCGAACCTGTGGCCGGGATCGGGGCCCGGGGGGAGTAGCCTCCTGCTCTTCAGCTCCCCGGGCTTGTCTGATTAAGGGGAGACTGGGGGTGCAGAGGCAGGAAGGCAGAAGGAAGGAGGAGGGACAGCAGGGCCCGGGGCCATGGTTCGTATTTGATCCCACGTCGGGAGCAAGTCCGAGGCACCCGAGGACCGAGCAGGGCAACAGCGACAGGTGCTTCCCGCTGACCTCGGGGCGCTGTGCTCCTCCCGGGGCCCCCCCGGCCGCCCCAGGTTTGCAGGACCCCAGCTGGGCCTCGCTCTGTGAAGTTACAGCCCCGGAGCCCGCGGCCAGTGCGTGTCACGGCGGGGCCCGCGGCCCGGGGAGAGCTGCCACCACGCTGGGGGGCCGGGGGGTGGCTGCCGGGCCGCACGGGCACAGTGGCGGCAGGGACATGGCCGGTTGGCCCGGGCCCGGGGTCCCCCCTCCCTGTGACACAAGCCCTGGCCTGTGTGCCCGGCTGGGGGCCGCCCTTCGGTGGCATGGGTGCGGTGGGGCCTCTCCTGGCCACCAGGCACCGTGATGCCCCCACCCCTGACCTGCGATGGCAGAGGTCCCAGCGGGCGGAGGCCACGCGACCCTACCGTCCCCGTCTGCCCTGCTCTGCTTTCCCAGTCTCCTGTCTGCGCCTCTTCCCACTCGGGCCGCAGGCCCCTGGCCGCTTGCTTGGAATCCCTCCATGCCAAGGCCCTTCTTCGGGAAGGCCTTCGCCCTCGTGCCTCACCTCCCTCGCTTGCACACGCCGTGACCTGGCTGCCCTGTGGCCGCTTCTCCTGGCTCTTTCTGCCTCAAACCAGGCCCCACCCTGTGGTGCTTACCCCCCCCCCCACCGGGCACCTCTGATGCTCCCCCGTGTGATTAGGGGCCTTCGCAGCACGGGGCCCAGGCCTCCCCTATGGCTTGACCGCCCAGGTCATGGAATACTTACACTTAAAAAAAAAACAAAAAAAACTTTTCTGTATTATGGGAGTGACGTCATAAAGTTCTTAGGAAATCTTTGCGATGTAGGAAGTAACGGTCTGGCCCTCCGGAGTTCCATCAGGATGCCCATCCATCTCCAGGAAACAGAATAAAACAGGAAAATGCTCTCCGGGTTCCCCGCTTTGTGCCTTCCCTGCTGCGGCTTTTAGTAAAGGGCATCGACGTCCGTCGAGGGTGTACGTAGGTAGAGAGACCAGCGGGAAGTCAACCAACTCCCCAATTCTCTACTACTCATGAGGTTTTGGTTTCCTACCAGTTACTTAAGAACACAGGGAGTAAAGCCGTATTACCTTCCCCGTCACCCTCCTTGCGGGTCGTTCCTTACTGCCTGCCTGACCCTATTTGCCGCCCACGCACCTGTGGCGCTGACCTGCAGGAACTTGCTGGTGCAACTTCTCTGCTCATCTTTTCTCTCCCTCTAAGGATTTTCTTTCTTCCCTCATTTTCTTTCACGCACAACATTCATAACACGTGCAAGTGACAGCATCTGGAAGAGCTCCGGGATCATCCTTTAGCACTTCACCCAGACCAGAGATCTGTACCTCCACCGGAACTCACCTTGACTTAGATTTCCTTCATTGTTTATTGCTCTTCCTGCTAAAAATAAAAAGTGAGCTCAGCGGGGCATAGAGTCCTGCCAGGGTTCTTCAGAGCCCAGCCCCGTGCCTGCCCTCTAGGAAGTGTTCAACAATCTCAAGTAGGTGAGTGAGTGAGTGAGTGAACATGGAGAACGAGCCAAAGGGGAGGGCATCTGAAGGACCCAGGAGGAGAAAAGGGGATGAGGTTCTCAGGGATTTGAGGGTAGACATCAGGAGGAGGTTTGTTGGGGGATGATGTGGAATCCGGAGAATAAGCCCAGAGTGATTAGCTATGGAGGAGAGGAGAGGACAGGTTTCCTCTACGGCAGCCAGCAGGAAAGAGGAAACGTTAGTTGTGCCGATAGGCGACCGGTTTGCCAAAACAGAGGCCATGTAGCTTGATTCCTTCTATTAGTGCTGATTTCCTCTGTGATGGGAGGCAGTGATCTGTAGAAATAAGAAGGTAGCTAGAGACCGGGAACGTTGGTCACTGTGGAGTATGAGAGAGAGGGAAGCATGGTGGATGGTCTGGGGACCCCCAAGACCCAACTGGTTTTGCCAACCAGAATCTGTCCAACCAACCAGGCACTTTGCTTCAGCGGCTCCCAGCAACCCAGCCCAGGGGCGGGACAAGCAGGCCACTGAGATCTATGGGCGTCAGGTTCCGCAGCCCCCCAGTCCTCCCCACTTACCTGGCTTGTCATTATTCATTGCGCCTAGTTGTTTGCGTCTTGATAGACTGTCAGCTCTGCGGGGCAGAGACCCGTCTGTCTTGGTAACCGCTGGGTCCCCAGCTCTTCCATGCCTGAAGCTTTACCGTGTGAATGTGGTGCAAGTGCAGTGGAGCAAGGGAATCTCATGTACTGGGCAGGGAGTGATTGGAGTGTTGGACCATGGAATCTGAACTGCCGAGCAAGAAGGTAAAAAGGAGGCTCTCAGAAAGTTGGCACGAGGAGGAAAAACCAGTGGTTGGAGAACTGACGTGTTAGGAAGAAATGAGAAGAGATGGAAACATGCAAATGCGATCAGACAATGGAAAAATCTCATTTTATAATTTTGGAGGGGGGGCGTTTTGGGGACCACAAAGTGCAAGATGTGGTCATTGGAGGGGGTGGTTGTAGGGAAGCGCAGGAGAGAGAGTCATGAGGGATGAAAAAGTAGATATTTTATGGCTTGAGATGCAAATGTCAAAACTTCCACTGAGATTCTCTAGTGGATGTTTTCACCTGATGGTGAGGAAAATGATGGAACTTATGCTTACAAACAGTGAACGCGTACTTTGCATTCATGCGCTCATTCGTTGGCTCACTCATTCATCCATTCCCTCTTACTCAGACCAGCGTAGACACATCTAGGCCCTCATGAAGCGTACAAACTCGTGTGAGAGGCGGACATTAAACAAGTCAACATATAACTACAAATCGTGAAGAAGGCCGACGGGAGAGATAGATGGGAAACAGGCGATGATGGGTTGTAGGAATAGCTACTTAAGTCGCCGCCACCTCATCAAAGCTATATTGGGAATACGGGTTTTTAGGTTGAAACTTGATTGCTTTAGTTTCTCTGCTGATGCTTAAAACTTACACAGAGGCACAGGTGAGCAAACGTGCCTTTCATGGGATGTTCGTGGGACAGGCAGGAGCCTCGAGGTGCCGTTTGGGAGTGAAATCAGATTGTGCTCGTTGTCATGGAGTAGGTCTGAGAAGTGCGTGTTCCTTCCCTGGACTTGAGAGCCAGTTGAGTCAGTTGTGAGATGAAGATAGAGGTTAACTAAAGATTCATTTAGGTGAGGAACATTCTCGTGGGGCTCTGCTTGCAGACCCACGGGACTTGTGGTCTTGTGTCCTACAATTATAAATATTTTTTCAGTGCGAAATGTGTAGGGTATGCATCCAGGAAAACTCCATTTTATTTCTTGAATTCTCTAAAATAAGTATAAATTTCACCAATGGGTAAAAAATCCCTATTTTATTCTTATAACAGAAAAATTAAAACATAATTCACTATGGTGGACTCGGCAATATTTCTAAAATGTCAAAGATCTAGACCACAGGGCAATTTGAGTTTTAGTTATATGTAACACACATCCAAGGTCTACCATATGATTTGTATTTAGGCATCAAAAGGTGTCATGAATACATGGCTACTTTAATAAATCTAGAAAAAACGTTCTTGCTATGTGAAAAAAAATTATTTTTCATCCCTACTATATTTTAAAAAGCTCTATTTCTTGCTTTTGTGGTGAGTCTTAGTGAAGATTTTTTTTAATACTATAAGTAATTGAGAAATACAATACTTTTATAATATAGGTCTTTATTTGATTTTTTTTTTTAGTACAAATTCATTACTTTTCTCAAACATTTAATCCTATTTTTGTCATTCTTGCTCCTATTTGAAATTCTGCTGAGATAAGTTTCTTAATCCAAATGTTCACCACTTTCTGTTCCCAATCTTCCATGGTAGTATTTATAACTAAGACATACATATCGAAAGAAAATGTTTGTGTTCATTCATTCAAGGAATATTTATTATGTGCCCCTTACGTGCCCAGTAATATTCTAAGGTTAGGAAAACAAAAGTGAACAAAAGAGACAAAATATATGGTTTCATTTACCTCCTTTTATGGTGTAAGAGAGATAGACAATAAACATAATGTAGAAGTAGATTATATTTTTTCATTAAAAGGTGACAAGTCATATAGAGAAAAACATATATCAAGATATATGGAAATATAGTTTATTGCAGAAATGCTTTTTATGACAGAGGTCAAACTATAGTAATTGTAAAGCTTATAGGATTTTAAAAAATATTTGTTTAGAGAGAGAGAGAACGCAAGGAGGAGGGGTAGAGGGGTTGGGAGAAAGTCCCAAGAAGACTCCATGCCGAGCACAGAACCCGGTGCAGGGATCGATCTTACAACCCTGAGGTCAGGCCTGAGCTGACCCTAAGAGCCGGACACTGAACCGACTGCGCTACCCCGGCGCCCCTAATGCTTATAGAACCCTTAATGGAAATGCAAAGTTATAATATGTTATTATTCAATTTTATTAATAATTGCCATCATTTATCATTGGGGCACTGCGTTGGACACTTTTGTATAGCAAATTAATTTAATTCCCCACCTAACTTCAGGTTACAAGGTAGAGTTCGTTACTTCAACCATACGTATGAGAAAACCCTGACGCAGAGAGAGCACACGACTCTCCCCAGTGGACAGAGCAAGCAAGTGGCAGAGTCAGAATTCAAATCCCGGTTTCTGGTCCCCGGGCCTCTGTTCTTCCTCCGTGTGGCTGCACCTGACACTTCAGGTTGTTTATTTATTTCGGCGCTCTGTCCTTTGCTTTAGCTAACGTGGCATAAAGGTCTCAGACTTTGAAGTCTTTCCAATTAAAATAATGTGTTCATGTTTTTTTAAGATTTATTTATTATACAGAGAGAAAACGGGAGAGACAGAGACAGAGGGCAAATGGCGGGGGCAGAGGGAGAGGGCGGGAATCTCAAGCAGATGAGTAGGGAGCCTGACGTGAGGCTCCATCTCATGACCCTGAGATCACGACCTGAGCCGAAATCAAGAGTCGGTTAAGCATCCAGGTCGTGAGATCGAACCTCGTGTCGGGCTCCGTGCTGAGCATGGTCTGGGAACCACCCCCCCCCCGTCTCTCTCTCTCTCTCTCTTTGCTCCTCCCTCATATGTCAAATAAAAAAAATAAAATGTTTTTAAAAATTAAAATAACTTTGATGTAGTCTGGCAACGTGATTTCCGAGGGACGATTTTTCAGGTCCATCTAGAAGAAGGGAGAGAGGGTTAACACCCGGTAATGCTCATTCTTTCCCAAGGTCTTCTCAGTGGGGCTGCGAGTCCCGAGTTGTAGACTTGGCCAGGTTGAACCCTTCCACTAAAAATATATCTTCAGAATTGTAGGGGTAATCAAGAGCTCTCATTTCCCAGACCGCCGCTCCTGGCGTTTGGGGATCCTGCATGTGTTAGTGTGGTTGACATAATTATTCATGTAGTTTTTATTTCACATATGCGGTGTGTGCACCTGTTGTTAAACCAGTCAAAAGTGTTCTTGCCCCTTGGTATTGGGCCATTTTGCTGATACAGTGAGTTATAAATATGACAAGGACAGGAGCAGTTTGTATTACAGGATAACATGACATAATTTGACTGACAAGCTCACTTCCCATTATTCTCTGTAGCCTGAGATGCGAGTTAAAATGTCAGTCTGTTATAAAGGTTATTATAAAATATGGCAGTAATTATACTTTATTTACCATAAGCTCCATGTCCGCTACACTGCCGAGAGCTACGTTGCTCTTGCTTAAACTGACCCTGGCCGGGGGGAAGGGGGGGTGGATTTTTCAAAATAGTAATAACATCAAGTTTGAAAATACACTCTCCCCGTGTGAAATCACTGCTATCCTGAGCCAGCTGTAATAGAGAGGAGCATCCTGTGATTACGAAAGAAAATAATGTGAGAAGGGAGTTCTGGGCACTGTGCATTTTGCCTGAGTGACACCGATATATTTGGAAGCATCTGTCTTCCCCTTGCACCTCCATGCATGTTTGTTTGTTTTGGCCTCCTGTGGGCGAGCGGTGCCCTCTGACTCCTGCGTACAAAGGCCCCACCTGTTTCTGGCTTCAAATACTCCTTCTTCCAAAATTTACCATGACAAGCAATGATATTAGCTGAGGAATCATGTCCCAGTTCACAGTTGAATTTTTGAGTCTAAATAGTTTCATTATCAATCAATAAATAGCTTCATTATCGATAAAACACAGCATCCTGGGGAAGGGAAGATACTTAATTAATCATGCTTGTCCGAAGTACCACGCAGGGGAGGTGCGATTAGCTCGTGTTCTATTCCTTTCTATTAAGTCCACCGCATGCGGGTTAAACACCTGTGTCGCCACATGCCAGGCAGGGCTCAGGCTCAGAAGCAGTTTTTCTGACTCTTTGCTCTTCATGTTATTACTTAAAAAGCACATATATAGGGGTACCTGGGTGGCTCCACCAGCTAAGCATTTAACTCGTGTTTTCAGCTCAGCTCGTGATCTCAGGGTCCTGAGATCCAACCCCGGGTTGGGCTCCCTGCTCAGCGGGGCATCTGCTTGAGCTTCGCTCCCTCCGCCCCTGCCCCACTTGTGTGTGTGCTGTCGCTCTCAGATAAATATTAAAAAAAAAAAAACTCACACACATATTATTTCCCATATACCAGGCACAGTCCTAAGCCCATCACAGACACGAACTCTTTAGTCTTCTCTGCACCCTAAGGAGGAAAGCATCAGCCAAGGTCACACAAAGAACACTGGTAGACCCTGGGGGATTCGAGCCCAGCAGGCTCTCCAGAGTTTGTGTTCTCCTACCGTCACTCGCTTTGTCTGTTCATTCGCAGATGGCAATAGTTTGTGTGCAGTGACAGATGGGATACGGTTCCTGCCCTCAGAGAGTTTGTAGTCTAAGTCTATACCTTCTTTCTCTCCACACATATCATCAAAGATATCAAAGATCTTGATCAAAGACCGTCAAAGATCTTGATGGGGCACCCTGACTCCTTAATTTAGTGGGTATCTTCATTCATCGAACATGTGCTGCGTGTACGTGTACACCGCCTGTTACGGAGCTCGCATCGGGCAGAGATGCACTCTTCCTCTCGGAAGTGCCAAGGGAAGGGTGTATTTCAGGGAAACCTTTCCCAAAGAGGTGACGTCTGATTTGGAGCTAGCCAGATGGACGAATGGAGAGGGGGGGAAGGAATTTTAGGTTGAAGGCACATTGGTGGGCGAATGAAAGGACAGGGTGGGCTCAGGAATGGAGAGCATTAAGAATGTGCTATGACCAGAGAAGAAAGACAAGGGTTAAGTCTGAATAGCCTTGTGTTCCTTGATGAAGATTGGGAATGGAGTCTAGGGGTCGTGGGAAGTCAGGAAGACATTCAAGTAGTGAAAAGACATGGTCCCCTATGTTTTAGATCCACAGAGTGGACGCTTTGACTCAGAGGTGCCCTATGAGTAACTTGGATCCCAGTTTTGTTTTGTTTTTATCTCTTCTCCCTCATCGTCCTCCCCCAACTCCTTGTCTCCTTTTTTTCGGCCCCTCCAAGTCTTTGCTGTCACCCTGATATCATCACTCCTTCCAGTAACAAAAAAAAAATGATCTACTTTATCAAGGTTTATTCTCAAGTTTTTAGGAAAATACCCAATGTCTGCCATTATGCCTTATGATGAACTCAGATTTCAGCATTGTTTCTACTTGCCAGTTGGGAAATTCCTTTTCGTTAGTGGAATTTCAAACATCCTTGTGAGAAAGAAGAATATTTATTTGGAGGATCAATAAGCTATGGAAGGAAGAACCTGAAATTACGATGCCCCCCTTCTGGGGCAGGGTCCGCCCTGCCACACTGAGCCGGGTGCCAGTTTTGGTGCATTCTGCTTGAGGGACACAGCAGCATTGTCCATCTCCAGGGAGCTCTGAGCGTGCTTCTCAGCTCTCCCCATTCCTCAACATGTCCTGCCAGCACAAAATCCATCCTCTGCATCCATTTCCTCTCCTGTGTTTACCTAAAAAGCACCGTTAAAGGTAATGCAGCTGGCAGGATTTTATAGAAGCACAATGCAGATGAAAGGCGTTGCTATTAATTTATATTTTCAGCTAGGGTTGAGCTCTGTATTTCAGCGTAGCAGTATTCCCCCGGGAGCTCTATATTTTAACGGCCTAAAATTCTCATCTCTCTGTAATAGTGAGAAAAATTCAATTCACCTTCACTTCTTGCATACGAGGTCACCTTTGTCCTTGCCAGCCTTTCAGGGGATCTGTCTTTCATTTCCAGAGACACTGACAGGACAGCTTTCTGAATGGCCCTTGATTTGCATTAATGATGTCCTTCAAGGGAAGCCTGCAACTTCTTCCTCCTGAATTTTTATGCCTCCTTTCTCTCTCTCTCTCTCTCTCTCTTTTTTTTTTGTAGATCCAGAAGTCACTAGAGACACACTTTGGCGGCCATGACCGAAGGGCCCTACTCTACAGGCCTTCTTCCTTCAGCGAAACCGAGCTTCGGCTCCACCAGCACATTCTCACTCAGCATCGCTACACGGTCGTCATCGCTGAAGAAAGGCTCGAGGCCGGCCTTGGGCCGAGGCTGCTAGAAAAAGGTCAGAATAAGAAGCAAACACCAAAGTTGCTTGATGTATAATGTTAAACAATTTCCAGAACGTGCCACATTCTTTCCCTCAAGAAATCTATACAAGCAAATCTGTATCCGTGACCAACTTTCCTGCGTCAAAGAAAACTTGGCTCCTTTTTTACTTCCTCTCAATTTTTCTTCAGCTATATTTCTTTGTTCCTGAAATTATTTTGTTTATATTTTTGTAGCATTTTGGAGTTGCATAGTTCATATTTAAATGCCACATAAAAAATGTTTATGTTTATGAGCCTGAATACATGTCTGCCCAGCACCAAACTGCTCCATATTTTAAGAAAATTGCCACTTCATCTGACTGCAAGTAGAATGTGCTGGAAATTGTTTCGAGAAGCCAGCTTAAATGGGATTCACAGATTGGCTCTAAAATGCGAGAGAAGCATGGATATTTATCACACACACTATTACTAGTCAAGTACTTTTATTTCTATCATTTGGAGTGAGAAATAAAAGACAAGTTTTTAAACAAGGTATTTGGAAAGAAAGTTGAGTAGATGATGAGGGTCAGAAAGGGCAGTAACAATAACAGCTGACATTTCCTGAGCTACTCACCATGTGACAGATACACTCCACCTTGCTCGAAACAGGATGAAATCAGAGAGGAAGCCAAACCATGAGAGACTCTTAATCATAGGAGACAAACCGAGGGTCCCTGGAGGCGCGGGGGGTGGGGGACGGGGTAACTGGGTGATGGGCTTGAAGGAGGGCACGGGATGTAATGAGCTTTGGGCGTCGTATAAGACTGGGGAATCACCGCCCTCTACCTCTGAAGCCAGGAATACACTGCATGTTAATTAAGTGAATGTAAATAAAATCAGAAAAATAATTTTTTTTAAAAGTGCTTCCATATGCCGATGAATCAGTGGGGTTAGGGGAACAGTTAGCCACAATCCCCCTCCACCTTGTTCCCCTTTTATCACACTGGCTGTAAAGTTATAAGCTACTTAGCACAGTTTTTGGAGGAGAGGGCCCAGAAAGTACACTTCAATGCAAAGAAAGGTCCTAAAAAGGTGCAGAGTATGGGCCACCAGGACAGGTCTTCAGGAATGCCATTCGCTGATCCCTATCCCCTAGGAGTAGTATGGGAATCTGCCCTGGGCTCCTGGAAGCCCAGGAGAAAAACAAAAGGGAAAGGGAAAGCTCTGGAATATTAAAGGGGGCTGAAAAGGAATTTTACAGACTTCATCGTGGTTGGTCCTATGAGGAAGGACCGATTGAGAGTTCTAGAAGATCCACTAATGATATTGTCAGGAAACCATTCATAGTGTTAGGGAAAGATACAAAACGTGTGGTCTCCCTCCCATCCCATTTTAGCCCCTCACTGAGGTAGGTGATGGTATGACCCCGCCTGCACCCGGTGAGCTGTGCGCCTAAAGTCGTGCAAAACAGCAGCCGGGGTGACCCACCACTCCCCGGGAAGCTGCTGCTCCCCCTCCCCGATGCTGCTCCTGACCGTGGAGGGGCTCAGGAGGGGCTCTACGGCCTTCGGTGCCTCTGAGCTCCAATTCGGTTTCCATTTTCAACTTTGTCCAGTTGCAATTCAGAAGGACTGTGGCTGCTCTCTCCCTTGATGTCCTTGGGTCAGTTTTACAAGAAAAAGGAGGATGACTTTGCTGCTCCCAAATACCAAGGAAGTGCGAAGACAGCCTGGGGGCAAGAGAATCTGGCGGCCAAATTAGATCCCGAGATGGTGTCACCACATGTGTCAGTGTAAATGCTGATTTGGCTCTCCTGCCCCACATTCCCTCAGCTTGCAAAACATCCACTTCCTAATTCTTTCTTGGTTTCTTTGACTCAGGCTAATAAGATATTATTCCTGGGGAAGGCCTCAAGAAAGGGTAGCAATTTCACTAGAATGGAAAACGGACTTTTGGTTTTCCATCTCATTTTGTAGTTTTCGTTGTGAGGGAAACCTCAAATACCTGAAATTAAAAAAAGTTCTGTGACCATAATCTAACATTTCCTGGATTTTCTAACATATAGGGGAAAAAAAAAGCACATTTTTATTGCAGCTTATTTTCCATGGCCACAGATTTAATCTATACGTTATGTTTGAATTGAGGCACCTGCTGTAAAAATATTTTCTAAAGATTTGATTCATTTTTCTTTAGTTTCACATGTTCACCTCATGCTTATTTTACTATATGTACAGCAGCAGAAAGTATGATGCTCTATTTGCACATTTAAACTTAATTTCTCCATATTGAGCATCTTGGGGGACGTGGAAGCAATTCAGAATAATCTGGAGACTCAGCCCTCCTATCTTTATCATTGCAGTTTCTGCTCTTGGCTGAACTGAAATTTGAAACCATGACATCAAAAATAAAATAGGTACTAAGTGCCCAGCCAGGTACAGATTTGACACATTTGTAAAATACACGCTTGGTCGTAGGAAAATAAATATTTAAAAAAACCCTTCCCTATCCTACCTGTTTTTCCTTCTTTTCTCGCGTCTTCTGATTTGAGCCCATTCACCTCTGCTGGCCTCTTTCTGTGCCAGTGTTTGAAGCACAGGTGGCCGCTTTCCAGCTTGGAGCAACTTTCTTTTTCTTCTTTTTTAAGCCTTTAAGGCCAGAAATGGATAAAAATTAGAAAAAATAAAAGCATCCTAACCAGGCAACATTCCACTATTAAGTATAGTCTGTTTTTTGGGTTTTGTTTTTTGTTGTTGTTGTTGTTTTTTTTTTGTTGTTGTTGTTGTTGTTGTTTTGTTTTGCTTTTTGTAGAGTAACGTTTGGGCTTTATATTCTATTTGGTTTCCCTACTACTTATTTAGTAAACATTTATTGAAAGGAAAGGTAAGCAGTCTCAGGTTCTAAGTTAGAATGTGGGCATTATGTTTTTTTCCTGGTTAATCCCATTCTGGTGGCATAACAGAAGCCGGTGGCCCTCCCCGGAAAGACAGTACGGCTGCGAATAGGCGACTTTAAGCGAGTGAGGTTCTTCGAGCTCCGGCTCTCTTATCTGTTAAAGGCAGTAAATGATATTACCTCATGATAATCTGTGGTGAGAATTTAATCACTTTGTCCGCCCCATCAGAGTTCTGGGAGGAGACAAAGTAAAGCCCAGCCACTATTTTTTGATTCAACAGTCTGGGAGCAGGGCCCAGAAATTTATATGGCAAAAACAGACACATGGGATTCTGATAGGCAGCCCACTGGGGTGCACTATCCTAAGAGACAGACCGTGGGTTCAAGAAATAGCCATCTTTAGAGTTAGTTTTGTGACTAAAACAATGCAAAAGTCTACTCGCTGCAATGCCATCGTACTTCTCAAGTTTTAACTGTATAGGTATTTACAGGCATTTCATCTTTAGTCTGATTTTGAAAACAGCGAGCGGACAATTGTCCTTACAGATTTAAAACTTGGCAACATGTAAGACATATATACTTTGTGGTCCTTCAGACTCTTCTTGCTTTGGAAAAATATATCTCATGTCCCTCCGTTTATAAGAACATATAATTCTCCAAAGGAAAAGATAGAAGCACCAACCCATTATTGTCCTTCCTGGTATCTAGCTACTCTTTACTAAATCACGGAATAGCGTAGTCGCCTAAAAGAGAGTAGATGCCTTCCAAAAATTCTTAGTCTACTCCCACGGTAACATCCAAGTCGTATGGGTCTGTGAGGCTCTGTCTCTGCAGGTTGTATCTTTGGATGAGAATTATTTCTGTTTACTTGAAGAGTAGTACCTATTTATCAGTCTTCCGTTCCCTTTTGCATGCACCTTGCACTTCCAAATTAAATATAATAATCCCTGTGAAATACAGTTGCCAATCTGCCACAGAATCGGTCACTCTTAGGGTTTCAAATTGCTCTTGTTTTTGTAGAAAAACAAGAAACCACCCCATGGGGTTTTCCCATGGATTTTTTTCCCCCCAAGAAACACAAAAGTGGAAGACCATATCGATTTTCTTGCCAGAGGTTGGCAAACTATGGTCCCCTGGCCAAATCTGGCCCAATGCCTGTTTCTGTAAACAAAGTTTTGTTGGAATACAGCCACATGTTTGTTTTCATAGGCCTTTGCCTGCTTCGTTTTACCATAGCAGAGCTGAGGAGTTGGAACAGAGACTATATGGCTCTTAAAGCCTAAAGCATCTATTGGGCCCTTCACAGGAGGAGTTTGCTGACCCATGTATCTAGACTAATTCTATGTTATTTGATCCCAAACCAAGCTGATGGCTAAATTCTAGGGCTGAGATAGTTTTTAACTTTTACCAAACCTCATTCAAAAAGGATTTGTTGGTTTATAATAACACATATAAAAATAAAATTAGGGCTCAGGCTGGATATCCCTCTTAGTTATCATAATTTAAGCTTAATTTTGGTTTGGGCCTTCAAATACCAAGAACAACAAGGGAAAGAATAGAAATTTTACTCTCAGAAAGAAGGGAACACTATGTTCCTTCCCCTAACACACCCAAGTAGTACATTTAAAACACATTTCTTGAAGGGATTGCTAAGTAGATGAGCCTAAGTTATGTAATAGGTCCAGAACCAGAGCAGTGTTTGTACTGCAAACGAAGTGGATGTCATATTTTGGTTCATATAGCAACCTTCCAGCGTGAGCGGAGACTGTAATAGTGCAGCGCGGTAGAGCAAAGGCATTTCTAGGAAGGGCTAGAGTCAATATGGTGATGGTGCTTATCGATATTTGTATTGATATTAAACTTGATATATTGTGTTCTAGAGAATGAAGTTTTAGATGCTGCTGCTTCATGGCTTCTCCCCCCCCCCCGCCCCCCCATAAGGACACTGTAATTTATCTAACTGTGTTCTTGGGAAGCACTATTAAAAGATATAGTTAATAGAGCGAGAGATACAGATCACTACTTAATGTTGTGGAAAACATATTAGAGAAGAAAAAGCCCATTTCCTTCTCTGTTCATAATTTAATAGTTTTCTATCCTCCTATATTTTTATTTACATTCAACCTGCACTCTCAAAAATGTCCAACACACCCATGTACCGTTTGAAATTTAGTCTAATTTTGAAGGTTTATTTATAGTGGCCACTTGCCAAAAGCTGTTTCTGGGGCTTGTATGGAAAAGAAGCAACTACTGCAGACCAGTCTTCACTTTTGTGACGGGGAAGGCGTGTTTCAGTTTTCTTTCTTTAGCTTATTTGTATTCAAGAAGAAGCAATAAGGAGGTTGAGATTTAAATTGTCCGTAAGAAAGAAGAGCTTAACTACAGTAATTGCTTTCTTGGGGGAGGCAGTAGACTGGGGTAATTAAAAAGAATAAGCTTTGGAGTTAGATCAACCCCGAGTTGAGGTCTAGTGTTACCTTTAATGGTTACTTATATAACCTTCCACGAGTTACTTAACCTCCCAAAGTCCTTGTTTTCTCTTTGGGAATTGATTGTGCTGGAAGATTGCTCCACCGAGGCCACGTCCACCGAGGCCACGTTGGGGGCCCTCCAGGAACGGGAGATAATGTCCTTACTACCGTCAAGAACTAACTGCAGAAGGATGATGGAGATTCCTTTCTGGGGAGGTTCACTGAAAATGGGTTGTGTGTGAAGAACGTGGAGGTGCTACTGCTGGATATTTTGTGATAAAGGAACGTGACAGGTGTTTTCAAGGCCGTCTTTATCCACCCACGTGTTCTCATTGGAAGGTCTGGGCTGTAAATCCTCCTGAAATTCCAACACATAGTCTCCTGGATCACTCCCTTGGGAGAGACCTCTCATTAAGAAAGCAAGTCGGTGGGGGATCCCTGGGTGGCACAGCGGTTTGGCGCCTGCCTTTGGCCCAGGGCGCGATCCTGGAGACCCGGGATCGAGTCCCACGTCGGGCTCCCGGTGCATGGATCCTGCTTCTCCCTCTGCCTGTGTCTCTGCCTCTCTCTCTCTCCCTCTGCCTGTGTCTCTGCCTCTCTCTCTCTCTCTCTCTCTCTATCATAAACAAACAAAAAAAAAATTAAAAAAAAAAGAAAGAAAGCAAGTCCGTGGGGGATCCCTGGGTGGCGCAGCGGTTTGGCCTGCCTTTGGCCCAGGGCGCGATCCTGGAGACCCGGGATCGAGTCCCACGTCGGGCTCCCGGTGCATGGATCCTGCTTCTCCCTCTGCCTGTGTCTCTGCCTCTCTCTCTCTCCCTCTGCCTGTGTCTCTGCCTCTCTCTCTCTCTCTCTCTCTCTATCATAAACAAACAAAAAAAAATTAAAAAAAAAAGAAAGAAAGCAAGTCCGTGGGGGATCCCTGGGTGGCGCAGCGGTTTGGCCTGCCTTTGGCCCAGGGCGCGATCCTGGAGACCCAGGATCGAATCCCACGTCGGGCTCCCGGTGCATGGAGCCTGCTTCTCCCTCTGCCTATGTCTCTGCCTCTCTCTCTCCCTCTCTGTGACTATCATAAAAATTAAAAAAATTATAAAAAAAAAAGAGAAAGCAAGTCTGTAAGCTCCTTGAGGTCAGGGGCCATGTCCGTTGTGCCTACCACTTAAAACCCTGCCCTCTACCTAGAGGCGCCCAGGGAATACTTATGAGTGTTTATGGAATACAGTCGAATGCGTGAATAAATGAAGATAACATAGTGTACCAGTTGTTTGAGCCCCTTAGTGAACTATCTCAGAGAATTCACATTAAAGCTTAATTGATAAACCTTTTATTTTTACATGGCATTAGAGGTACATGGATACGCTACCGTGCTCAGATTTGCTCTTCTATAAAAATAACGAAACTGCAAATACAGTAGTATCTGGGCTGATGGTACCTGTTGAGGCTTTAAGTGCTTGTGACCATTTTTCAGAGTTCTTCTCTTCTTTTCCTGTTAAGACTCCTTGGTCTCATTTACCAGCGTTACTGTCTGGTGGTATTGGAGGAGGACGGATGAGTTTAGTTCTAGGCCTGTCTGGTCTCAGGTGCCATAAGGTTTTCATATGGGTATATTTAGCAAAAACTGAAGAAAGGATTTGTGAGGTATCTGCTTAGAGGTGATGACTGATTCACTGAGGGTTTAATATTCCATAAAACAGTGAAATGCATAGCATTACCTAAAAACAAAAACAAAAACAAAAACAAAAACACGCAAACAAAACAAAACACAACAAAAAACCTCTCCAATAAAGAATTTGTAAAAGTAAGCTTTTGTGGCTTGTGAACACAGAAAGCATTAGGGTCACCCCCCCGCCCCCCCTTGTGAGCTAGATCTCCTTTGTGTCCTCTACATTATTCTCTCTACTTCTTTGCTTAGTATAGTGTAAGATATTCGCATTTATGTTCTTCCAACCCCTTGCTTTGGAAAAATGTATCAAACGACCCAGGAATTTTATAACATACACCTTCTCTACAGAAAAGAGAGAGATCCACCGTTGAATTACTCTCTTTGAAATCATCCAGGTCCTATTTAGTAAATCATTGTTTTAGTCCATAGAATGAATGGAGTAGTGGCCTAAAAGGGAATATTTTGGGACTTAAATAAATATTTTCCAGAACTTTTTTGCCTTGCTCCTAGGGTAGAGTCTAAGTAATATATGGTCCGGGAGACCCTGCCACGTAGTATATTTTGTCATTGGGTGAGACCTATTTATGTATACTTGAAGAGGGCATATTTCCACGGTTGCTGCCGAAACCAGATCTGCAGCAGGCACAAGAAAATAGATGGTTCCAATTGCAAAGAATGTTTCTGGGAGGCCCTGCAAGTAGTTGGGCCAATATTTTTGTATCCCCACTGTTTAACGGGACACTTGGGTACGAGATTTATCTGTAGTAACTCCAGAAGACATAACCGGGACCAGTGTAAGGATGAACATTTTATCACTCGGAGCTACGCAGCAGGGGAACAGCCCATCTCAGAGCACAGGAGGTTTTGCTGGAAAGGCATCAAGCCAGGGGTGCTCCGGGTAGTTGATTTCTTATTCAGAAGAATGAGGTAAAGTCACCACCCAAGTCTTTCTCAGATCGGCACCCCAACATTCATACACACAGAGGGGAAGTAAGACGAGATCCTAAACCTCATCACTCTAGGAATCCCTTTCCTTTATAGTCTTTTCAGTGTCACATCCAAGGGCAGAAGAGAGGACCGGTGAGCCAAGGGGTGCAGAAATACTGGTCTGGGGACACATTTGAGGGTGGTCCCCTTTGGCTAGTAGGCATGTTGATAGCAGATGCTTCTACTTACCGATCCTTTAAAATGCGGGAGCCTAATGAGCTCCTCTTCCTCTCTTTCCTTCCTGTCTCCAGCCTCACACCAGCCCCCCTGCCGCCTTCCTGCGTTTAATATGCTGTAGGACTATTTAGCAGGAAGACAAAAGAGTAAAGGTCACATTTAAAAGGCACAGTGTGTTTCGCCTTGTCGGTATTTCACCCAGAACACCTTTGACATACGTTTTTTATTATGCAAGTAATAGGTTTTGGGTGACATCAGAAGCGCTTCTGTGCCTTCCATTGATCAAACCAGGGGGCGGAGGGGGTGGGGGGGGTAGAAGGAAATTGAATCAAAGAAACTTAGAGGTCTGCGCCCTTCTATTTTGTTGTAGTATGACCTGCCGTAATTGTGTGTTCAGGTTGATTGTGATTCCCCTCGGTGCTTATAGAATTACTGATGTATTTACGAGCAAACAGAATTTGTTCTCCGATTGGAGCACTAGAGCTCGAGGAATGTTTATTTAACCCTAACTCAGTTGAGTTGTTTATACTACAGAGACCTGAGTTCAATTTACTTTAGTTTTTGAGAAAAAAAAAAAAAGCTGTCTTATTTATAGAAGTTGAGCTTCAAGTGACCTCCCCGTTCTGATGTTTCCTTTACCCTCCACTGTGCAAAGAGAACAAAAAGCCAGTGTCTCATTTTTACTCCAAAGAAGCTAAACTGCTTCCTTAAGTGGGTTGGTGCTTACCATTGAAAATGGTAACCAGATGTTTACCGAAATCTCCAGCATTTCTCGTTCAAGCCTAGCTTCCTTCTAATCTTTTGATCTTTTTAAGTTTCATAGAAACCAGATTGGGTATTTAAATTTTCCAAAGCTGGGAAATGTTTCATATAGCTTTGAAGATGCTTGCTCTGAACTCTTTCTTTAAATGCACTTTCTGCTACTTTTATCTTTTTTTAAAGGTACAGCAAATCGTCTTTTTTCAATACTACGGATTCTTTTTAACCACATTACAAATAACATCTTGTACTATTGTTCGGTTTTGTGTGAAGGGAAAAAAAATCTTACAGTCTTTTCCCCCCTGGCAGATACATAGAGTAGCTTTTGTAGAACAACAAAAACCTACATGTCACCTAGTTTTGCCTCAGTTACAAAATTAATAGCCAAATTCAGTGGTTGGTTAAAATGTTTCATTTCAGACAGTAGGTGCCCCTGATTGCCTCTGACCTTTTTAGTTCAGTGGTTCTCATGCTTGTCCGTCCATGGATCTCCTCTGAAGAGTTTTAAACTCGGCTTCCCAGGTTCTGGGTCCAGATGTTCTGATTGAGTGGATCTAGAGTTTGGGCCTGGACATCAGAAGTTTAAAATCGGGCAGCCGGGGATCCCTGGGTGGCGCAGCGGTTTAGCGCCTGCCTTTGGCCCAGGGCGAGGTCCTGGAGACCTGGGATTGAATCCCACTTCGGGCTCCCCGTGCATGGAGCCTGCTTCTCCCTCTGCCTGTGTCTCTGCCTCTCTCTCTGTGTGACTATCATAAATAAAAATTTTAAAAAAAAATTTAAAAAAATAAAATAAAATAAAATAAAATCGGGCAGCCCCGGTAGCCCAGCGGTTTAGCGCCTGCCTTTGGCCCAGGGCGTGATCCTGGGGACCCGGGATCGAATCCCGTGTCAGGCTCCCTGCGTGGAGCCTGCTTCTTCCTCCACCTGGGTCTCTACCTCTCTCGCTCTCTCTCTCTGTGTGTCTCTCATGAATAAATAAATAAAATCTTAAAAAAAAAAGAGAGAAGTTTACAATCTCCAGGTGATCCTAAAGTACAGGTAAATTGGAGAGCTTTGGTTGATGTTCTATATTGTTTTCATCTCAAATTGACTTTTATAAGTACAGTTGGCCCTTAAACAATGCAGATTGGAACCATATGGGTCCACTTACACACAGATTTCTTATAGAACAGTCCTATAAATGTATTTGCTCCTCCTTATGATTTTCTTAATGATATTTCTCTTCTCTAGTTTACATTATTGTAACAGTCTGGTGTATAATACACGGAACGTACCAAATATGAGTTAGTTGGCCTCCCGTGGTTTAGGTCCACAGAGGCTATTAGTAGCTAAGTTTTGGGGGAGTTGAAAGTTACATACAGATTTTCTACTCTGCAGGGGTTGGCACCCCGTCACCCCTGCATTGTTCAAGGGTCAACTGGAATCTATTTCAGGTCATTGTTCTCTTCATATTTCTTTAGAATTAGAGGCTTTACTCGTCTCTCTCAGAAATCAGCCATTCTTTTTGGTTTTGCCATAGACTAAACTACGCTTCGAATGACAGATTTCGTTTGTAAAAACAAAGAATATTCATATTATATTTAGCTTAAGGAAACACTCCAGGAAACAAAAACAAGCTGTTTCATATGGGACTTTTCAAGTGACGGAGTGTGGGGATTAACTACAAGGGAGTCTGGGGATTCCAGATATGGTGTGTTTACTATGCTGGTGTATTATCAGATTTAGATGCTTGAAATATTTTAGACATTTCCCTCAATTTGGGAGGAGTTTGGGAGCATCTAACCACATTTTTGAGACTGCCTCTTGGTTTTTGTACCAGTTTTGCTTTCTACTCTCCATTTTTTAATTATTGTAAACCTCCCTAAATCACCTCCTTTTGAGACTTGACTTTCCCTCTGGAGAATTAATTAGCTAATTAGAATTAATTAGTTAATCATTATTAATTAATATTTCCCTCTGGATACCCTCTATGATTTTTCATCTTCCCCTGAGCCAAAGGCAGACTCTCAACCACTGAGCCACCCAGGAGCCCCTTTTTTCCCCTATCTTGATATTTCCTCGAGATATTTTTCTACTCTGCAGATGCCGTAATCTCTGGGGGACAGCCAGGGGTGGGGGGTTGGGGGGTGGGTGGGCAAAATGGGTGAAGGTGGCCACCAGGTCCCCAGTCCCAGTTAGAAGTAAGCTCTAGGGCTGTCCTGCGCGGCATGGCCACTGCAGTTCGTAACACCATATTTTATGTTTGAAAGTTGCTAAGAGAGTAAATGTAGCCGTTCGCACTACACACAGACGCAGATCTGTGACTCTGGTGTTGGCTGTTAACTAGATTTTTGTGGTGGTCATTTTGCAATACATGCATGTGTCGAATCACTGTGCGGTGCCCCTGTATCTAATATAACGTTACGTGCAATGAAATCTCACGGCAAGACCTATGACCTGCTTCACGTTGAATCTACTCTGTCTCCTGCAGGCAGAATTTGTAGAGGGTCTTGACTTTCCAGGGCCCGAGAGATGACGTTTTGATCTGTGTGTCCCACTGCCTCAGCGTGTAGCCAGCTGCGCTGGTCACCTTCGCCCCAGCCAGGGTGCGGCCCGGCCGGGCAGGTTCCTCCTGCAAGCACCGTCCCCAGGGTGCTGAAGGGGCTAAGCTCGGGGTGGGCCCCTCTGGCTGGGCAGCACGCTCCAGGGCAGCAGGCGTCTGGGCCCAGGTGCCACGGGCGCCTCTCGGGCTATCACAGTGGCAGCTGAATCCTCCCCCGGGTGCTGCTCTCTGCCTTCGACGGCATCACACAGACGTGGCCCGGCTCGCACGCCGCCCGGTGCAGAAGTCCTCAGGGACCTCTCATTCCCCCTCATCGGAAGGCCAGTCTCGGCGCGGCCTTCGAAGCTTCCCGAGCCGAGGTGCGGACGCCTCCCCATCCCGGCGGTAGCATGATTCTCAGGCTTGTTCTCACACTCGAATTATTCGGGGAGCTTAACGGTTTAAAGTCAATGCCCAGGTTCCACTCCTGAAAATTATATCAGAACTGGGGGGAAGGGGAGTGAACCTGGGCACCGCGGTGTTCTGCGGAGCCCCGGGTGAGGGTAATGTGCGGCCCCGCTGGTGGCTCCTCGCCTGTCTTCACAGTCCAGAGCTTTGTGATTTGCGTTGCTCCTGAGGTTTCTGGCGCCCAGGATTCCTTAAAATCTAGATTAATTTGTAAGCCTACCCATAGATTTCCCTCAAGGTGGAGATGGTCAACAAGTTACCTGAGACCTCATCACGCCTGATTCACGCCGCTCTGAGGCCTAGAGTGTGTTTTGTGTTCCATCGTTTTATATTTTGTGTGTGTTCGTCTTCTCTGCCCCCTATGTTATAAACTTCTTATAAAGCAGGGCACGTTTTACTTATTTATTCGCGCTCTACTCGGCATAAGGCATAAGGCATAAGGCAGTCTCCTGCAGACAGCTCGTGGGTGCACAATTAAATCAATTAGCAATTGCAAAATAAACCTGCAAATGCCCTAGGAGAATAACTGAACCTTTCCTTGGCGTAGTCAAGCACCATTTGCTTCTTAGAAACGTAGGGGGGAAACTACTTAAGGCGAAGGAAGTGGCTGTGTGGTAGAGCCAGGCGAAATGTGCTGCAGGCGGGGTCTGAGCGGAAACCCCCTGAAAAAGCAAAAACTCGACACAGCCGCTTCCCTTGGTGAAGCTTCTCTGTAACCTTGCTTCAGAGCTGGTTCAGAGGGATGGCTCTGCTTTCCAAGAAAGGATCCACCAACAGGTTTAGAAGAACCTTTTAATAGTAATCATGGTAATTCTTTCCAGTTCTTTCTCTAAGGAAAAATGTGAGCGTCACACGAGAATCTCATCCTCTGTGCAACAAAATGGTTCATTGAGAGCAGGGAACTTTTGGAATTTAAAAAATCTTGCTTAGCATTCCACCTCATTGTCAGATGACCAAACAAGTGATGAAGAGGTGTAAAGGGCAGAGATGACTCTTAGGGGGCCCTGCCCTCTGATAGCCAGCACTGTAGTTTGTGTGTATCAGAAGGTAAAGGAATCCCTGTGCAGGTGCTTGTCTACAGAGCATAGTTTTAGCAAAGCACCAGCCATAGCACCCACTGCTTGCTGGGCTTGTGATCCTCAAACTTAATATGCATCAGAATTGTCTGGAAGTCTTGTAACGTCACAGATTGCTGAACTCGACGCCCAGCAGATCTGACCCAGGAACAGTGGGGAGGTGTGTCGAGAGATAACAAGCCCCCAGGTAATGCTAACGTGCTGGTCCTGGGCCCTGTGTTGAGACTACTGGGCTGGAACCTTCTGTATTACAGTTTTCCTGTGTTTCTTCCAGGAGCACAAAGAAGTTCTGGAATTGCCTATTTGATCCTTAAGTAGGTAGTGGCCAAACAGTTCCCCCTTTGCCTCACCGGGGCTCTCACCGGGGCTCTGAGCCAGCCTTCCACATTGGTGAGAAGCCCCGCTCCTAAATTCAAGCAGATGCTTCACCCGTTGATTGTAAGTCAGCAAGCGAAGCCTTGGTACATGTTAATTCTTTACTGAAGTCAAGGCCCGGGGTCCATTTGGAAGTGACGGCAACGAGCAGCTGCATTTAAACTGTCTTTGGACGTGTTGGGCTTGCTTGAAGGTAGCGGGATGGAGGTAGGAACATGGACATATGATTTGTCCCAAATGGTAACCATAGGCCCCCAAGGAGCAGCAAGATGGCCCTTGGGAAAAGAGGAAAACCGCCGTGGGTGGCATTGTCAGTGAGAGGCTGTGACTAAACTACTTCATTTCTTCAGATGCCTTTCATTTTATGGAAGATGACGATTTTTGAACTAGACAATCTTTAGGATCTACTCCAATTGCAAAATACATAGAGTACAACAAGGAACAGAGGAGACTACCGACAAGGCTACCCCCAAGCCAGTTAACTTGGACATGTTTCTTTATAAGCGTTTTATACATTTTACACAATTTTCTAGCTTGCGTTTTTAGCATACTGTTTATCAGAAACACATGCCATAAAATTTTTGTAAACATTATTTCAATGGCTACATAAAATCATGTTATATGGATGTATTTAATGTTTGCTTAATATGATTTCCTTAATCTTTTCCACATTGTTAAATATTTATATTGGCAATGTTTTGCCGTCGTAATTCTTGTATATAAATTCTTGTGTATCGATCTTTATCTACATTTCTGATTCTTTCCTTAGCACAAATTTTTAAAATTAAAATCACTGGGATATAGAATGAGGATCTATTTTTGAACCTCTTCGTTCCTGCTGTCAAAATTCTACCTACCTGATAAGGTTAAAGCATTTCCCATGCGACATGCAAAAAAATCTCTCATCTCACCAAACCTCACCAACATCAAAACTCTGTCATTATAAGTGAGGTTGTTTTCAGAATGAGAACTTTACCTGTTTTTTTATGGAAGTATAGCACGGAAATCCAAATTCACAGCTGTAGTATAGGGCAGATTGTTTCTGTTGGAAATTGGTACTTGCATCCTAGTAAGAATGCTGGGAATGCCAGCAAGGCAGGCACATTCCATGGTAATCTGAAGGCTCATCCAGATAGGCAACGTATCAGGAATAATGAGTGTTTGCATATCCACTGATTTGTTTACTCAAGGATTCTATTTGTTATTTGTCCATTTTTTTTGAAGAAATAGCATATTAAAATTTATCAGCAAGACCTTATTTCTCGGGTACCTGAAATCTCTAACTCATGACTACACAGCGTGACTATTGCACGCTGAGACTGATTTTTATTTCTTGTCTTATGGAAAGAAATCCTATTACTTGTCACATTGAGTATTTTTAAGGCACTCTAAGTGATATCAGAGACATTTTGAATTTTAAACTGATCAAGATCCAGGTTCATTTTTCGTACATTTTTGTTTCTGTGTAGCAGATAATTGACATCGGATCGTACTTTGAAAGCTATGCAGTGTGTGAAAAGACAAGTGTCACTTTTCTCCGAGAATACTATTTCTTTTCTTGGCGGCATGCGTGTGTATTCTAACTGCATTTTTAGAAAATAGCCCCATTTACAAAGATGTCATATGTTTGTGGCACGGTACTGAGTTAAATATTTGCAAATACAAAGGTGAATGTGAAAAATTAAATCCAGATCCCAGCACCCAGGGGTGACACCGCTAATGTTGTGCATGTGCCCAGGCATCTCTCCAGGCCTGGCCCAAGCACACACACCACACACACGCACACACACATGAGAGCACACGCTTGCATCTTACTTACCCTTTTGCCCCCTGCCTCCTACTACAATGGCTTATCCCACATGTTTTAGCAGACACAATGTTAATATTCTGATATTCTGATAATAGCTTCGCCACGCCAACGTAGTCTTAAAAACTGGAATAAATTTTCCTATCGGTAGTTTTAACTTGGTCTATTTTGATTATTATTAACTAAATGTGCTGTGATATGCACTTTATCTGCATTAACTTACCGATTTCTCACTCCGGGTGTGTAAGGTAGGTATTTCTGTCTCACAGATGGGGAACTGAGCAATCATCCCAGGACTGGTACAGCTGCGGTTTGGCCCACAACTGTCTCTCTCCAAACCTGAGTTTCTAGCCACAAAATCACACTAGTTTCTGGAAAGTATATAACAAATTTTTTGCTTCATTCTTTTTAGTATTTCGTTATATGGAATATCCTAGTATTTTAACTAAGTCCTTTTGGTAGACATTTAGAATTGTTCCAACTAATTGCTACACAATACAACTTTGCTTCAGTATTCATTTATATTACATTTTGGAGATCTGAGTGTAACGCTCAATTATTTGGCGAGTGGGTGAAAATATTAAAACTGCTTCTCCTTGCCGAATTTCTCTTAAAAAAGGATGGTTCCTATTTTGGCTTTCATCACCAGTGCTAGTTCACAATCTTTAGGAAATAGATGTTAAAGTGTTTTTTGATCTGATGAGGTTAAAACTGACATATTAGTTTAACTTTTAACTAAACAGGAAGTTTCCCGGGGCACCTGGGTGGCTCAGTGGTTGAACGTCTCCCTTCGGCTCAGGGCGTGATCCTGGAGACCCATCTGGAGTCTCAGATCCGGGTCCCCGCAGGGAGCCTGCTTCTCCCTCTGCCTGGGTCTCTGCCTCTCTCTCTGGGTCTCTCATGAATAGAGAAAATCTTTAAAAAAATTAAAAGGGAGTTTACTTGCACATCAATTAGAGATAAATGCTGTTTTTTAAACTTAATTTTTATTCATAAAACTTTTTCATACAAAGCATGTAAATAAGAAGTTTAGAGAGGGGCACCTGCTGGCTCAGTTGGTAGAGAAGGCAACTCTTAATCTCAGAGTTGTAAATTCAAGCTCCATGTTGGGTGTAGAGATTACTTACAAAAAAAAAAGGCTTATAGGAAGGAAATTCAAATGGCAAAACAAAGAATAAAAAGATGGTGAAATTCAGAAAATGTTACAGAAAGACAATTTAAAGTGTAGAATATTGCACTTTACACTCACAGAATCAGCAAAACCCGAAATAGGTGCCTTCACCTATTGCTGGTAGGGATTCTGGGAGTGGAAGCTCTCAGATCTTGCTTTGGAAATGTGGAGTGTTATAGTCTTCTTCTGGAAAGCAATCTGGAAAAATCCATAAAATTTAAAATACTCCTACTTTTTAACCCAGCAATGTTGTTGGTGGGAATCAATCTGATAGCAGTGAAAGAGCATCAAAACATGATAAAATATGCACGTGAATCTTAAAATTAACAATGTCAATGAAACAAAGAAAATTATTTTAAATAACAACGATCAAAATAAAGGAATGTGATTACTATATGAATTTTGAATAATGAATAATAAGAGAGAAAAATAGCAAACCGTGCTCCAAGCCTCTGGTGAGGTGGGAAATTAATGTTATAAAAGGAAGGTCATGATTTTTCAGAACTCTGTTAATATCTGTGGGATAAATTATACCTGTTAGATGTGCAAGACCAAGTCACTTTATGGTATGCTTCAACAGTACTTGGCAGTTTCGCACTGACCTAAATATTCTTCATCTCATGGGTAACAGAATTATTAGCTTCAGGGGGCATTTCCAATATCCTCTTGGCTTCTAGGAGCAGGGCCAATTTTCAGAAAACTGGATGGATGAAACCTGTCTTAGGCGCTAGCCCAGCTGACCCATTAGCCAGGTGCCTCCTTACCTGAAGCACCCACTTTAGGGTGCCATGGGGGCTGGCCTCGCTGCTCGGGTCACACCTACCACCGGGGGCCTGTTGGTACTCACTCATGAGGATGTACATTTCTTCACCATTAGTTTCAAGGCTCAAGGCGTCACCTAGTCTAGCAAATGCACTTGCACTACCAATGAGAGAAAACTGCTGAGCCCAGTTCTAGATAACGTGCATGAATTTTAACTGAGGCCCACTACAGATGAGGTCCTTCCTTATCCTTAGATTGGAGCCACTAATGAGTATCTTTCCTTCTATGGTAAGGCGAAGGCCTATTGAAGACACATAAAGGGGTAGCAAAGAGTGGAAAGAGAAGATTATTCGCTGTGTTTTCTAAATTAGACTTGTATCACTCTATACAGAAGATAACATATTGTGTTTCTTGAAAGTTCATCAAGATCTGGATTTTTATCTGGAATTTATCTGCATGTGTATACCTTCCACTCATTTATTCATTAAACAAATACTAATGTAAAGCTCATCAAGTACTAGGCACTGTTCTAAGCACTTTACAAATATTAACTCATTTAGTCTTCATCCTATTCCCTAAATGTTGGTATTATTATTATTATTATTATTATTACAACTACTTTTTGGAATGACCTTGAACAAGTTCATTAGATTATCTGCTGCTTGATTTGAAAATGGAAGATAAGACTTGCTCCATCAATATCTTACAGAAGTGTATGATTGAGTTAAATAAATCTCCAAAGAGATTGAAAAGAATGCATTATGAGCAGGAGATGTGTAATCCTAAAATACTTGTTGCATTAAGTAATAAGCCATTGAGGGAGTTGGTTCTTTTTCTCATGTTAGTGAATTAATTTTCTCAAGCCTTAGTTCTCATCTGTGCTGAATTAGTGAGGAATTATTCTTAGAATAAATTTTAAATCAATGACTCTCTCCTCCCTCTCAGATTGCTCACGGTCCCTGGTGCCTTATTATAAAATGTTAAGCCAGACATGACTAGGTTGCATTCATTGCATTTTAAAGAAGTCATGCAAAATGACTTTTAATAAAACAGGAAGAAGGAATAATATTTGGTTAAATGAAGTGTCACAATGCTAATTATACACAGAAACCTCCTGTTCCATAATGTGGAATTTGATATAAGGAATGTCTGTCTAAAACTCATGTCAAGTACTTAAGTAATAAAAGAACTAATTTTATTATTTTTTCAAAGAATTTATTTATCTGAGAGCGAGCAAGAGCGAGATAGAGCACAGAAGGAGAGAGAGAAGCAGATGAGCTGCTGAGCAGGGAGCACGACGTGGGGGTCCCTCCCAGGACCCTGAGATCGTGACCTGAGCCGAAGGCAGACACTTGACTGACTGAGCCCCCCAGCCACCCTTAAAAGAACTCAGTTTAAAGCACCAACTTCATAGCAAGTATTATGAGTAGGACATTATTTTCAGGCATCAGGATATTTCATAATTGACACCAGATACTCAAGTTACAGTCAACACATGGCTATTAAACAAGAACTATGGGTAGGGCACTAAAGTTGGTGTCGGTGGTAGAGGGCACGTCAAAGGCGAGTGAGACCTTTCAAGGATATAGGGCAGAGGTAGACATGAGCGCCCCTCAAACATACCCGTGCGTGTAGATCATCTGGGGATCCTGTTGTTGACAAATTCTGATTTGGTAAGGTCGAATTTGGGGGCTGAAATTTTTCATTTCTGTCAAGCTTCCAGCTGATGACAGTGTTGCAGGCCCAAGGACCGTTGTTGAGTAGGAAGGATGCTGTGATAACTAACCGTCATACCGGACGCAGTATAAGCAGTACGAGGGCCAAATAAAACGTCCCAGAACAGAAAAGAAAGTTGCCAATTCTGAGTGTGGTGTGTAACGGTGAGCTCTCAAGCGGATTTTGTGAGGAAGAGCATTCATAGGGAAGAGCCGCATAGAGGTCTGTAAGTGCTTGGGGTCTCCGGGACCAGCAAAGGGTCAAGATGGCAGAAGAGGGAGTGGGGGGCTGCTTGGAGAGAAGTGTGACTGGAAGCCCAGGTGAGGGCAGGTGTAAGAGGCCCAGGTGGCTTTGCTAAGGAATTTGATCTGTCTTGTGCTGGCAGTGGCAAGATCTGGTTCTTTTGGAGGATTGCTCTGGCTGTAATGGGTTGGAGAAGGAAAAAGAGAAGCAGAGGGCCTAGGAGACTTTTGCAGAGATGGCGAGATCTTAGGCTTAGAGAATGTGATAGGATTTGGAAAGGTCGGGAAATATTTAAGAAATTCCAACTTAAAATTGATGGGAATTGGAAATCAATGGGATGTGGGAATGATAGACAAGTTGAAGATGACCTTATACCTTCTAGCTCGAGGGAGAGAGAGTGGCCACGCCTTTGATGCTAAGAAAAATGGAAGGAGGGACAAGATTTCGGCAGGAGACCATGGGTTCAGATTTCCACTCGTTGGGCAGGGCAGGGCATTTGTTCTAGAATGCAACTGGAAATGTCTCTCTGAAATACGAGAAGTGTAGAGAAATGTAGATTTGGGAGTCGGTGGCAAAGAGGCAATAGCTAAAGCAATGGGTGTAAACAAAATCACCAAAGGATTTGAATTTAGAGAGAAATAGTGTTGTATGTAAATAAAGGCTACAAATCTGGGGAGCTGCACGTAGTAACAGGGGGTCTGGGAACCCGAACTTGATCTATTTTCCAATTCTCGGTATTTTAAATACCATTAGAATTTTTATTAGCCTGCAGTGCCTCTTGCATGGAGAGGAATTGTCTTTGCCTTCCAGCGTGGCGGTGCTGATTGGGTTTGCGATGCGACCTCCTGGGTGGGAAGGACTCAGTGAGCTGCTTTCGGCCGGTTCGGCCACCGACTTAACGACCGTCTTACTTCCCCGGAGGCCGGGCGCTTGCTGGTCTTTCCATCCCCGAAGTCCTCGCTTTATTCAGATTTCCTTCGTTTTCTTACGTGATGTCCTTCTTCGGTTCACGGCCGCACCCAGGACACCGCATTAGGGGTGGTCCCCCTGGTCCTTAGGCTTCTCTCACCTGTGACCGTTTCTCAGACTCTCTCTGTTGGTTGGGGGACTTGGCAGCTCCGGGAACAGGCCAGGCCCTCTGGGGTCTCTCCCCTGGGATTCGCCTGGGGTTTTCTCCTGCGATCAGACGGGGCTGCGGCCGCGGGAGCAGGAGGGGGGCCGTGGAGCTCGGCCCACCCTATGGAGCTGTGCAGGCTCCAGGTGACCCAGCGCTGCTGGTGTCAGCCCCGACCCGGGGTGGGGGGCTCAGGGTCAGGCTCCCACGGCCGTCCTTTCACCTCCCTTTCCATCCTGCACTCTCGCCAGGATGCCCTGTGTTCAGCTCCGGACCAGGACCGGGAAGCTGTGCTCCACCGCCCTTGGAAGAGTCTGGAGAAGCTACATAAATTATTGGGTATTTTTACACTCACAAGCTTGGTCTCTTCATCCCCGTCTATCTACTTATTCGGGTCATTTGTTCATGGTGACATGGACTCGCAGGTAGTTATTTTATACTTCGGGTTATAATCCAATATCATTGATTCTGTTGCTCTTAGTGTTCCAGTTTGGATCATTGACTCCTGTGTCCCTTGGACGTCCTTCGATCATTGTTTTTGTTTGTTTCCCTGTTGGTTTTTGGGCTCTTCCGTACCTCCTGGCACAATGATGCTCTAGGCTCATCTTGTGTATTTACTATTCCAGCCTCTTGAATCAGCCATTTCTCCAAGGACCTGTGGTTCCCTTTATTGGAGGATGATCCTAGAAACCAGTATCTAGGCACTAGGTGCAGTTTGATTTTTAAAATTGCTGAAGTGTTCATTTCCTTTAAGGTCTTCTAAGCTGGTGACAATTCCAGACATTTAGAAATTTGGTAAAATGCCAAAGAGTTTTATCCTAGATAGAAAACAATCTTGAAAGCAGTAAAAGAAAGAAAGAAAGAAAGAAAAAGTAGTAAAAGTTTAAATACACGTTCGATTACACTTCAGTAGCAGACTAAATAAGGGCCCTGAAAATCTTCAAAAATAGCATTTAAAAAACCCTATGGATTATTCCAAAGTAAACATTTCTTAAATTTATTTCATAGGAATAAACTGATCTCTTTCATTTCAAGTTCTTCTTAATGGAAAATTTCTTCAGAGCCTGAGTCTTTTTAAACTTTTGTAAAAATTTGAGCATAATATTGGTTTCTTGAGCTTATGAGTAGAGCAGAAGAATTCCAGGAGCTCAAAACTCCTCACAAAAACGATCTCATTGATCTTCACTACCTCTCATAGGGCAGAAAGAAGGTAGATGGTGTAGGATAGGAAAGCTTGATTTCTAGTGTGGACTTAGGACACCATGTGTGTGTGGGGGGAAATATGGCTTAGAATTCTGTGGCAAAACACAAAGGTTTTTTATTTTTTTTTTAATTTTTTTTATTTTTTAACATCACCTCTTAAAGGATAAGGAGCCAGAGGCATCACAAGCAAAAACCCCTGACCAGACTCTTGGGGTAAGGAACTAGATTTAATTAGATTTTGTGACCATGTTGTATAATCGCTGACGACCTAAAGATTCTATATATATGATTTCTCTTCAATTCTGCGATATTCAATCCAATAAACATCTACTAAGTGTCTACAATACAGTACAATCAGTGTTAGATAAAATACAATCAGTGTTAGATAAAAGAATGTGAATGGTTTGTCCTTAAAGAAAAGTCAAGAATAAAATGTGGGCTACTGTTCTGTAGATCCATCATATTAAGAATATAGTTAAGAGAACTGGTTCATGCAACCTGGAAGATTTAGGAAAAGATACTTGCAAAAGGTATTTGCAATGGCTACTTTATATCCAAACAATCTTACGGTGTTTTCAAGCATAGAACCTAATTTGTCATCAATAAGTTAATCATGTATTCATAAATGTGACATTATTTACTAATTCTGATAAAGAATGGACACAGGGAAAATAATACTTTGTTATTCAGTAGGAATTTGATAGTCTAGTTGTGAAGAAAAAAAGTATATAGATGGAACAGTGACTCTATGAAATATTCTCATTTTGTCTTATAGAGGAATATTATGCATTATTTATAATTTAAACATCTTCAGTATTTTATGCTAAAAAACCCCATACATTTTAGGAAATCACCATCCTTGTATCCTTATGGAATCTAACAGTCTAATACTGTGCGTAAGTAAATGAGGCTTGGCTTTTATAGCTATGTATCTTGGAAGCCTTTGGACAAGCTTATTTTCCAAGTCAGACTTTATAAATCTTTTCTGCTTCCATCTGATGTATGTGTTCACAAAAAAGTTTCCACTAAGTAAAGCACTTGGAATCTCCTTTCTTTAAAAAAAAAAAAAAATTCCCTTAAATGCTGGGAATGGTTAACTTTATTTTCTTAGGCTAACTTCTCTCTTATTTTTACTAAGAACCAAAATATATCTTTCGGTCCTTGTAAGACTACTTTAATATTTTCCCTCACTACTTCCATTTTTAATTTTTACAATATACTGGCTTTTGGTTGAGTTTTCATTGTTGATCTGTTGCTCACCTTCAGTTGTACATTCACTATGGATCTCACAAATATATAGCAAATAATTCTGAGATCCCGGCCACTGTTGTAGGCCCTGAGGATATCGGAGTGGACAAAACAGGCACAGCCCTGCCTTCATGGAGCTCACATTTAATGGGCAGGGCAGGCGGGCAATAAACACATAGACAAGATACCTATACCCTGTCGGATGATGATAAATGCTATGATGAAAAATAAAGCAGGAATAGACTTAATATTCTGAGATTTTTATATAGTGCACCAGAAAATTGAAGTTGTCATTCCTTGAGGATAAACAGCATTTGTGTGAGTGATAATATCTCAGAGTTCTCTGTTGTTCTCTGGATTGAGTTACTGACCCGGTGAACTTTATCAATGAGGGAGGTCATCTGAGAGCCAGGAAATGATTGTTTGCTTTCCATGGCAGCCTGCCTCTGAGAGACTGGAAATATTCTGAAGACAGCCCTCACTCCGTAGGGCAGATGCTTGAGTAAAACAAAAACAAGAACAAAACCCTTAAAAATAGCTCTTATTTTTAACACCGAGGATGTTACTTGCTTCCTGAGGACGAGGAGAGAACGATAGAAACTAACTCTACACCATTGTGTGTTGAGCTGATAAATCTGGACCCTGTCTGTGGAGTCTTCATTGCTCCCTGAGCCAACACTGAGGAGGCACGTTGGGGTGGTGTTATCAGCAATTTTGTTCCACAGTTTATGGGGAGGAGCCCATATAGGTTTTTCATGTTTTTGTAATTTTGAGATGGAGAACAGAACATCCACATCCTGTTTTCCTAGAACAATGTCCTATGACCTCTCTATTTATGGGCTTGGCAAGTCCAATGTGGGAGTTAGTCTCACTCTGGTTTCTTTGTGACAGGGAAAGAAATCATTTTAACCATCAAAAAAAAAATCTAAGAAACTTTTAGAGATTTCTTTTCAAAGGTAGGTGGAGGCCAGGTTAATATTTATAGTTCCTGAGTATATGTACGGTTGAGTGCTCCCTCCTTCTACAGATAAACATTTTACTTAAATTACCAATGGTAGCTAAGACTGCTTTGGGGCACTAGGTGAGGGTCTAGGAATGTCCGGGGTACCTGTTACAGACAGTCCTTTTTGCCTCTGAGGCCCCAAAGGACATGGCTGTGCTGGAGAGTAGTTGGAAAAATACCAAAGCTGTCTAATTCCTCTTTGTCTCAGGTTCCTCTCTTGTATAGTGTGTAGAATAATTGTGTCTACCCCATAGGGTTGTTGCAAGTTCTGCATAAGTTAAAACACGGGAGGTAGCAAAAGCTGAATTTCTCTATTGCCTCTGTGGTTTCTGAAGGGATAATGATGTCACGGCCACGAACGCGGGCCCTGGAGCTAAACGTCCTGTGTTCAAATTCTCTTCCTACCACTAACTAGATGGCTGATCTTGAACAGGTTATTTAACTGACTGTGCTTTTCAAAAAGAAAATGATCATATCCAGGAGGCTATGGAGTGGAATAAATGAATTAATACAAATACTTGGAATAGTACCTGGCTTCCTGTAAGGGCTCAAGAAAGATTTACTGTTGATATCATCACTGCTACTACTAGTACTATTGTTTATTTATTAGTGTGGCTTTGGCACTCAGATCCTGGTGCAATATTGTAGGGAGCTGGGCTGAACAAGCGAAAGGTCTCCTTTTCCCTCTGCCAGGAAAATCTAAGAAACCACCATCCAATTCGGCCAAGGGTGGCTTTGCCTGGTTATTTTTTTTTTTTTCCCAAATCCAAGTCTGACCTCTTAGCTCTTACACTCTGATAATGTCAACCGTCCAGGGAAGAAGAAACACCAAGGAAGGCCAACATAAAGGATGCTTGCTCCAGGTGCCTAAAAAAAAAAAAAAAAAAAAAAAAAAAAGTCCTAGGCAACTTATAACTATGGTGACAGCCCTGAGACAGGCTGAAGGTCATAAAGGGTCCAAAGAGAAACCGTGGGGGAGACATGAGAGCTGGCCCACCTCGGAGTGGTACGCGGGTCACTCTTCCAGTCCAACTGGAGAGAAAAGACCTAAGTCAAAAGGATGTCCACAGGCTACTCCTGATTTTTCCAGTCTAAGAGACCACACTTCAGTCCTCACCAACTTTAACAGCCAATAAAACGTCTCTGGAGTTGAAATGACCTTACTCAACCTTGCAGGAGAGCGTAGCCCGATGTGAAGATCAAAGGGTGTGTTCAGACATCCTTTGAAGACCAACTGACCAAATATCAATTTGCCTACTGGCCTCTTAACAAGGCCAATTTACCTAATGAACGACTCTAATTCATTTGAAAGCTAAAGCGTGGACCATCATCTTGCTGAATGAGCAATTCATGCAAAACTGACACCCAGTGTTTTACATGGGGTCCCGATGGTTCCCCTGGGAGGCAGAGCCAGGCAGGGGGGCCAGGCCAGGCCACATGGCCAGGTGGAGGGAATGTGGGAGGCTGTCCTCAGCTCCCATCAGGGGACTCAGTATGACCACAGCCTCTGAGTTTTCAAATGAAAGCAGGAATCTGGGTCTTGGTGTGAATTATACTGACTTTCGCATTTTGGCAAATAGTTAAAATTTAAAACAAAAACAAAATAAAAATAGTGCAGGCCAAATGCACCGCACATGCAGGCTTGATCTCTCCAGGGGGCCGCGCAGCCTGCAGTCCCTGCTGTGCACCTGGGCCTTGGCCTACTCACGCCTCCCTTGCAGCTCCTGAGCATGGCCCCACAGCTCCGCGATATTCAGCAACCTGTAATTTTGCTGAGGCACATATTTGTTTCCCAAAGGCTCCAATGTTGACTTCTGAATGTGATTTACTTAGCTAGTGAATGTGCTTTTTTCTCTGCCCGGTTTCTTTTTCTTTTCTTTTCTTTTCTTTTCTTTTCTTTTCTTTTCTTTTCTTTTCTTTTCTTTTCTTTCTTTTCTTTTCTTTTTCTTTTCTTTCTTTTCTTTTCTTTTTTCTTTTTTTTTCTTTTCTTTCTTTTCTTTTCTTTTTTTTCTTTTCTTTTCTTTTCTCTTTTTTTTTTTAAGATTTTATTTATTTATTCATGAGAGACACACAGAGAGGCAGAGACACAGGCAGGGGGAGAAGCAGGCTCCCTCTGGGGAGCCCGATGCAGGACTCGATCCCAGGACCCTGGGCTGAAGGCAGATGCTCACCTGCTGAACCACCCAGGGATCCCCCTCTGCCCGGTTTCTAAACTTCAGTGTGGCTTTTGGGATTTTTTTAAACCAAGTTTGGATACATGGTGCCACTCATAAAACAAATGAAGCTTTTTCTTTTAAAAGGGGCTGTGGGAGTTGGGGTACGGAGTTGACTTTTGAGGTTGGAGATGAAAATGAAGAGAAAGTGAAAAGGTCTACTCAGGACTTAACTAGGAAATAGAGATTTGGAAGTTTGAGGTAGAGCTCAGTGAGGGTGACAATAGGAATTTTGAATGGAAACAATCAGCATTTTTCAGACTGCGGAGGCAGTCTTGAGATTCTTGGCTATATTTTACTTGGATTTTAAGGGTAGTAAATTTATTGTGCTACAAAGTATTTTTGAGATATTAATTTTAAATTTAAAATATCTGTTAAATATTTTTGAGAGGTATGTGGTGTCCCTTATGAATGTCAAAACCTTGTATGGCACTTTATAAGTTATCCTAAATTCTTTTTAATGTTCAGATCCCCCACAGATGGTTGAAGGCGGTGACTGTACTTTCTCTCTCTCTCTCTCTTTTTTTTTTTTTTTGCTATTTACATTCATAATTCTAGTGCAATGTCCTGCTCATAGGAGATTCTTAATAAATTAAATGCTTTGCATTATTTAAACGTATCTTCCAGTTTTAAACATTTATGGCTTAGATATATATATATTGTAATCAAACTGAGAAATTGTGTGTATGCCTTGGGTAGTGAGGGGGGGGCATGTGTCAGCCTTGAAGAAATATAAAACCTACTGTGTCTTTATCTTTTTTAAAAGATTCTATTATTTGAGAGACAGAGAGAGAGTGAGAGAGATAGAGAGAGGGAGAGAGGCAGAGACACAGGCAGAGGGAGAAGCAGGCTCCATGCAGGGAGCCCAACGCGGGACTCGATCCCAGGACCCCGGGGTCACGCCCTGGGCCCAAGGCAGACGGTCCATGCGGGGAGCCGGAGCCGGGCTCGAACCCAGGACTCCCGGATCATGACCTGAGCCCAAGGCCGACCTTAACTGACGGAGCCGCCCAGGTGCCCCCCGCTACTGTATTTTTAATGCCCAAACAATCTAGTCCATGATTTGAAAGCCTCTCTTTGCATATCCTTATCTTCTTAAAATACTTGGTTGAGGATGCTATGTCAGGAGGTTTCTTCTAGAGTTCTGGTGTGTCTTGGGCTAGCAGTAATGCCAAGTGCAGCCATCTCTGTGTTTTCCCTTTTGACTTTATATCAAAAGTTTTGGCTGAAAGTGCCAGGTGCACATTTTCAATAAAGTCGTGGAATCATCATAGAATATTTGGTCTGGGCTTTAGGAAATCCTTCGGAGTCTCCTTCAACGTGAGGATGCATGAGACCGCGTAGACCTTCCCCGCCGAAGGCCTGGTGGCTAATACAGGCAGAGCTTTCTCCCGCCCCTAAATTGCCTGCAGCATCTTTCCGGTCCCCTTGGACGACTGTGCTATATTCCAGCCTCTTGAGATCTATGAAGCAAACAGAGAAGCCCTGGGATGGGAGCTCCCGTGTTAACTGAGTTCAGTTCTCCGGATCCTTTTGTTTGGCAGAGGGTTTCTCTTCGAGGAACAGGGTAATTCCAAACAGCCAGAGAGCACAGAGCTTGTCACGACGAAGGACAAGGACGTGGTGGGTGCAGAGTGGCATTTCATTCCTGATGGTCGTAGATCACTCTTCATTATCAATCTTCCCGCCCCCTGGAAAGCCCTTCTTTGAAAGCGTTACACGTTCAAGTGAGAAATTCTTTTGGGAAACCATAAAAAAGACAGAATTTGGTTATTTCCTAGCTTTTTAGAAGCCACTAGTACCTAATGAAAGAGATGACTGATGAGGTCTGGCACGAATGGTTACCGCAGGGACATTATCTTAGGACTGATCAACAGGAGAGGCCATCTGGACAGAAATCGCTTAATTTTTTAAAGTAATATCAATCCTTTTGTACATGACGTGGTGTTTGCAGGTTATTGCTGAGATACCTGTTTCTATATCGTCTGAAGCAACATGTTTACCGCCCTATCACGGGCTGGTTGTTCATTCATTTAACAATTTTTTAAAAGATTTTATTTATTTATTTGAGAGAGCGTGAACACACACACACACACACACACACACACACACACACCAGCAGCTGGGGGGAGGGTAGCAGAGGGGCAGACGGAGGGGGAAGAGCAGACTCCCCGCCGAGAGGGAGCCCGATGCCAGTCCCAGGACCCCGAAATCATGACCTGAGCCGAAGGCAGACGCTTAACCGACTGGGCCACCCAGGCGCCCCTCATTTAGCAAATATTTTTCAAGTACCAGTTACATGCAAGACATGTTGATAAAAACTTACATAAATAAATCAAAGACAGTAAGGGAAAATAAACGTATAACACATGTTAATTTTCAAATGTCCAAGTATTATGCAAGAATGTACTCTTCTGAGATTATTTTGGCAAGTTACTAGGATTTATTGGCAAAGAGCTTTGTCCTTGGTAAATAGCTGAAATATCATTTCCTTCGGCCCATGTTATACTCCGTATTTTGACCTCAGCTTTGCTATCTGTAACTAGACCACAAATTCCTTTTAGACAAAACCTATTTTTTAAAATTTTCATTGAATTTTATTTTCTGCTGACAACAACTTTTTCTTTGTAAGAAATCTTATAAAGGGATATCTGATGTTTAAGATTTGTGAAAAGTAACGGTGATACCAAAGTCCAGAACAAAATATTTGGTGTTTTGACTTCTTATCATTATTCGATTTTGTAACCAGCCTCTATCTTAAGAGACTTTATAATCCTCTTTCCTCCCAATCTCCAAATAAGACTTTATAAATGTACAAAGTTAGTGACTTAAAGCATTTAACCTCTAGTCTTTTAGTTTTATGACATCACTTTAGATAAGTGAATTTTCCTTGATATAATAATAAATATAAAAATATTTCTAAATTAGAAAAGTTGCATTTAAGTTACTTCAAATATTGACTTTTAAATATGTTCAGAATCATTTGTGTTTTAGGATTTAAATAATAAAAATTTTAAGTCTAAGAACGGTGCCTTCAAAAATCTGATAAAAATTATTTATTTTTCAATATTCTTTTGCTATTAGGTGATTTGGGCTCTTGGGATCTGCTCATTTGCCTGTCTTCTAGGAAAGCTGGTGGAAAACCTTGCATATCCAAGGAAGACATGTGCCATTTAGGTTTACATCAAAAGGTAAATATCCTTTTCAAAATGTTTGCACACTTTAATGGCTTTTTGGATATTAACGCCAGCATTTCTTGGCCCATAATATTTTTTTTTAATGTGAGGAAAGCATCAAAGCTGCTAGTTATTTCTCAGTAGTGAAATAGTATTGTAGTAGCTACACTGATTACTTGGTATTTCTGCAGTTGATAATCTTGGTATCTCCTTCCTCCTGGTAGCTCTTGACTTCCTTGACCTTTGGGTTGAGCACATCATCTTTCTTTCTTCTTGTCCATCTCTGGCCATTCCTTCTCTGTTTTCTTCATAGCCGCCTTTCCTCTGCTCATACTTTAGATGCCTGTGTTCCTCAACACCATTCCCAAGGCGGGGTTGAGGATTCCCAAAGGTACATCTAAAATTCAGGCTTCTTCCCAGTCTCCAGGCGCACATGTATAACTGCCTATTAAATATCACCTTTGCATCACACAGACGCCCCAAATCAACAGGGAGAAAAATAGCTCGTACGTTCCCTCGTAAGTCACTGCTACTCTTGCATTCAGTAGCTCTGCAGGACTCCTGTTCTATTGGTCAGGAGCATGAACAACCACAACGTCACTCCCTACGGTAGGAAGCCGGCCTTCACCTCTGATTCCCTCCTCTCACGTGTCACCTGCGTTCCACCAATCACCACTAGTACGGAACTTAACTGGAACTTAACTCTTAAGTACGTCCCAAGTATTTTATTTCTCAAGTATCCCTACTCGCTGCCTCTGTCCTGGCCAATCAACTTTTCTCACCAGGGTCGTCGTAGAATCCTCCTCACTGCTTTTTCTGAAGCAGGTGTTTTGTCCCTGAAATCCACCCTGCCCACGGTTGTCAGGATGAGAAATATTAAAGTGCTGAACTAACCCGGTTGCTCGTGCACTTGACCTTTGAATGGCTTTACACCAACCGTGAGATAAAGTCTACGGTCTTCTCTGTGAATATCAGTCAACCTCCAGGCAGGAGACAAATGCCATATATATATTTGGTTTGAAAAATGTATGTTTATTGGAAGGAACTTTATTTATTTATTTATTTAATAAATTTATTTTTTTATTGATGCTCAATTTGCTGACATATAGAATAACACCCAGTGCTCATCCCATCAAGTGCCCCCCTCAGTGCCCGTCACCCACTCACCCCCACCCCCCACCCACATCCCCTTCTACCCCCCCTAGTTTGTTTCCCGGAGTTAGGAGCCTCTCAGGTTCTGTCTCCTCCCTGATATTTCCCACTCATTTTTTCTCCTTCCTCTTTATTCCCTTTCATTATTTTTAATATCCCCCAAATGAATGAGACCATATAATGTTTGTCCTTCTCCGATTGACTTACTTCACTCAGCATCATACCCTCCAGGTCCATCCACGTCGAAGCACATGGTGGGTGTTTGTCGTTCCTAATGGCTGAGGAATATCCCACTGTATACACAGACCACAGCTTCTCTATCCATCATCTGTTGATGGACACCGAGGCTCCACCCACAGTGTGGCTATTGTGGACATTGCTGCTGTGAACATCGGGGTGCAGGTGTCCCGGCGTTTCACTGCCGTATTTGAAAAGATTTAACTGAAGAGAAACCAGTGAAGGAGGTTTTTATTGCGGTTCTGACAAAATAAGAGAAATGAGATTAGGGACAATCTAATTTTAAAAATTAGGGGGAGAAAAGGATTAGAGGCACCAGAGATCAGCAGCCTCGTAAGATTTCACTACCCTTGGTCCGAGGACGGGTATGTGGAAGGAGTGGTCTGTAGAGCTTGATGAGAACTGAGGCCAGGAAAGAGGCCTCACTGAGAAGGGGCTGCAAAGGAGCGGGGGTTGGGGTTGCCATTGCCAAATCATAGCCCTGCAGAGAGGAAGCCAGGGAGCTAAGTGCTCTCTTTACTCCTACCCATCGATCTCTTGCCAAGGCCTCCTGTTGGTGCCACGCATCACTCTCGGCCTCACATGTTTATTTATGCCCATTCTTTACCTACGAGGAGATTGACGTGCAGAAAAATTCAGAGAATTGCCCGAGTCCTCATTGCTAATAAATGAAGCAACCAGGATTCAAACTCGGGCAGTTTGGCTTCAAATTTTGTTTTCCTAACCACATCACTATAAACCTCTCTGGATAAATATTTAGGACCGACTGCATTTACAGACTATGCTAATGAATACTCTTAAAGAATGCATTAGTTCTAAATGCTTCATATTAGATAACTGTCACGTTGGAGCATGAATAATTTGAAGCTTTATGAACCATGACTTATTTATGTCAACATAAATATTCAAAACAGAAGTTGCTTCCAATTTGTTGGGGATTCTGAGATGAACAAAGAAAGGGCTCCTGCTCAAATTAGGGTTACTCCTCCCATCAGAGCTTTGGAATTTAAGCACTTAACGAAAGTGATCTTAAGATTTGTTATGAAAAAATGAATGGCCTGGAGTCTCTCTAGTCAGAAGGAGAGGAACATGATTTTAAAACTGTTGGTCCCTGTGATGCTGAAAGTGAAGTGAGGTCCACTATTTGGGGTAACACTAAGTTTAGTAACTGGGGCTCTATTTCACCTTTAACAGAAAGGCTCTAATGTTTCAAGAGCAGAGGGATTCATTTCTAGCTCTAAATGTTTGTAGGATTAGCAGTCCCTCAAACCAGGATGCTGTTTTTAGTACTTGGAGCACTGAGAACCACTGAAATGGCTCTTATTATAAAGCATTTGAGCACATTTTCAGGTGAATTTGATGGAATGATAATTGCACGGGAGAGACAAGGAGATAATGACTCTTCTTGTCATTAATTCTCGTCCTGGTGGAGGATACTGAACAGCTTTTGGAGAACACCCGAGTTTTGATAAAGTAAAGACTAGAATGTGTGTACCAATCTAATGAAAAAAAGGAGAAGTCCCTTAAGATACACTGTGAAGTGTGTGTCACTTTGCGTGAGCCCTCCCAATTTTTTCCCGAGTGCCTTCTTACACTTTATAAGTAGTCCAAACTCCAACATCTACTCTCCTTAATGAGTTATTGGTATTACAGTAATATCACTTTTCGTTTACCAACACTTTCTAAATGTTTAAGATTATATACTGTTGTTCTTATTAATGAACTACATCTCAAAATAAGAAGGATGTTTTACTTTTGCTTCTGATAATATGTAATAGGAACAATTTAGATGTAGACGACCCACAGGTTAGGATTGTGGAAGGTATGTGGGGACTGAAATCTTTCTTTCTTCCTTTTTTTTTTTTTTTCAAAGCTGAGCTGCCCTCTCTTATTTTAAGATTTTTATCTGTTTATTTGACACACAGAGAGAGAGAGAGAAAAGTAGATAGAACTGCAGACAGAGGGGAAGCAGGCCCTCGCTGAGCAGAGAGCCCGATGCGGGGGCTTGATCCGAAGGCCCTGGGATCATGACCTGAGCCGAAGGCAGACAATCGACTGAGCCACCCAGGTGCCCTGGGATTAAAATCTGTCTAAACGTACATTTCCTTTTTCTCAATTTGATCTCAGAAATAACCCAGGGCTCCACCATCATTATCATTTTTCATACGCATTCTAATCTTTTCAAAGATATAAAAGGTTTTATGCCAAGAAAAACAGCAGCTTCAAAAAAAGAAGAAAAAAAAGAAAAACAGCAGCTTCTATAAAATATACACATTTGCATATGTGTATGTAAACTGTTCAAACCCAATATGAAATCATAATATATTGAAAATAATTATTTGGGTGATAATGATGTGTCGATGTAGATTCTTTAGGTATAAAAAAAGTACCACTCTGAGGGGGTTGTTTATAGGGGAGGCTGTGCATGTGTAGGGGCAATGGGTATGTGGGAAATCTTTGTACCTTCTGCTCAATTTTGCTGTGAACCTTAAAACTACCTGAAAACTTCTTTGAATACGTTCCTTTTGATAATGATGCAAATCTCATATATTTTATGATGTACACAAAAATAAGAGTAAAAAGCAATAATGTTATCTTATATTAGGTTACAGAAGAGCTTTATTAGGTTTAATGATGAGAATAGATGGAAAATACACGTAATATAGCTGACTTGCTATGGCTGTATGACCCACAGCCCTTGAATATGTTTCTTTGTGCCAAGTTATTCAGTTGAACTGCTTAGTCTGGTGCTCTGTTACAGAGTAGAATGGAAATGATATTTCTTGTGTCACGTGTCACCTTGGTTATGTCATCTGCGGAGACTCTGTGAATTCCAAAGATGTGCTTTGGAGGAAGGAACAGGGGAAGAGGTCACTGAGTGGGGGATGGAAAAGCGGAAGGCGGAAGCCTGAGAGCAGTTGCTTCCCTTGGCTTGGCTCTGCTTTCTGATTCTGAGTCAGTTTTTTCTTCTGACCTCAGGTCTCATATAGAAAGTCACCTCTCCAATGAGATACAGTGACCGACACTTCTGCTGAAATCTGTGCAAGCTGTACTCTATCTTTGCAGCACCTTTACAAGGTCCTCTGTCCCATGAGTTAAGTCACGATTATTCATTTGGCCTGGCCTCTTCCATTCCTTTGTCTAGGATGAGACAGCTCATCCAGGATGCTCTAAGCACCTGCTGTAACAGCACATTGGCTCTGAACTCTTCAAAAAGCAGGAGGAAGGTTTAAACTGGACCTCATCACCACATAGCCTTTAATGATAAAGAAATAAATTTATCCCTCATGCTACTCTTCTTTCTGAGTCCTTCTATTAAAGTTTCTACGTAGTCCGTAGCAACTGAGTGATTTTGCCTGGTGAAAGAGGAAATGGTTCAGGTTTATTGACTTTTAAAGCTTTTGACAATATAATTTACTTATTTTTTTAAAAGATTTTAAAAAAGATTTTATTTATTTATTCATGAGAGACACAGAGAGAGAGAGGCAGAGACACAGGCAGAGGGAGAAGCAGGCTCCATGCAGGGAGCCCGACGTGGGACTCGATCCCGGGACTCTAGGATCAAGACCTGAGCCAAAGGCAGATGCTTTAACTGCTAAGCCACCCAGGCGTCCCAACAATCTAATTTAGAAAGAGTCTTTGTATATTATCCTTTTGAAAAAAAAAAAGCCTTTATTGTAGTTTCTCTATACTTTTGCCATATCCTCTCTTCCCTCCAGCCATTCTTAGGAAGTCTGAATTGTAAACTTAAGGACCTTCTGAAAATTCTTTGTTTTCTACTTTTAGTCTCTGAACTTTCTCATGTTTGCATTTGAGAAATGTAGACCCCTTAAAAGTCTAACGTGTACCATACTTACAGCCTTTGCACTCCCAGGGCCAGAGGAATGTGCCTCGGACTCTGGTATCTTTGGAGACCTTCAACCTTGAGCGTTTAACATGTGGCTCACACAGATTCACAGGAGCTGGTTCTGCTCAAGCCCCCGCTTCATTCATTCACAACGTGGGCTGAAAGTTGACTGTTTGCCAACTAAATGAGTGGAGTGAACAAGGGTTGGAGAATGTTTAATCAACATGTTGTTTCAAAGCATTTTAAGTGGATTGTTTTGAAAAAAAAACTACCACTGATGATTGAATTACTGAATCGATAAAAACCTTACAGAAGCAGGGAAACTCAGAGACCAAAAGCTCTACAAGGAGAAGCAAAGTGACGTGCTCAGGGTTACGATTCTGTTAAATGTCCTCGGTGGAAGTGTAACCCGTGTTTCCGGTTCTCTCTTCAAGTGCAGCTAGGTTCTTTCCTAATAGGACTCGTCAGTAGGACACAGTGAAGAAACTACAATACTTGATAAGCTTAAAGTGAGTTAATTTAAAAGCAATCACCAATTTCTCAAAAGTGAATCTGATTTTCTAACTAATTTACCGCGATCTCTTTCTGTTGGTTGTAACAAGGCTTTGCCATTTGGAGCGTTTTTCTCGGAATTTAGTTGAAAACAGCTCGATGATTAGTCTGTAAATTCAGAAGAGAAGGAGAGAATTGAGCTTGTTTGTGTCTCTTTTCTTTATAAGGTAAAACATATATTTGAATTTATGATAACTTCTATGAAGCTTTCTATGAACAAATTTTTGTGAGAATACAGTTTTGCGGTGACTGGATTTTATATCTGGAAGCAATCATGCCCTTCAATGTGAAGTGAAGTCTATAAAAGTTTGAAACAGGATTAGCACTGAATTTCCACTAAATGTCTGTGATTCAAGTCACTGAGGACTTTTGGATCTTCAGAGTTTGGTTGACTCTGAGGTGTGTTTAGTGCCATTTTCTGAAAAAAGCAAACTTGGCCACTGTCAAGTCATTTGTGTCACTCTATTTGCCATAAGGACATTAGTATTTCCTTTTAGTTTTAGCACGTATCGTGGCTTTGAAATATATCAAGGTTTTCAGAAGTGTTCCCAAATATTTTAAAGATTTCTAAGGGCAAGTTTTTGTTTTATATTATCAAAGAAACCACTTTATTATTCTGGATTTGAACGTTGACTTGCAGAGATTTGAAGGTAGGGTGTGGACGGGGTAGACAATAGTTCATAACTATAACTCTGTGGGTTTTTGCATTTCCTGTGCTTTAGCATTTATGAATGCCTAACTCACTAGAATCTTTCTCATTCCTTTCAGGTAAACATATTACCAGAAATACAGCATCAGCTTTGCAGAAAAGAAGGATTATGTCAAATAATTAGGAGATTTCCAGGTAATCTTTAGTTTGCTTCCTTATGCATAAACATGTAAGATATGTAGGCCGCTTCACCAGATACGGAATAATGAGATCTCAGACCTGCATATTTAGCTCCTTCGTCTATCATTCCACAATTACAAATCTTTCAGAATCCACAAGGTTTTGCCCATGGGGAGACCCTGATAAAAGGAATACAAGCATAATATTGGTATTCTTTCTTTTACTTTTGAACCCTAACTTTCTAGGTGAATATTCCCTTTTTCCTTTGCATTTGTCTTTAAAATAGTTGCTGTTTTATTTTATAAGCAGTTATTATACTTACTAAAATACTCCTTAATTACTTAAAACAAGGTTTAGAAAAAAATTTTTTCATGACTAGGTAATTCTGATATTAACAAATTTGCTTCTGCTTAAAAAATTCCCTCAAAAAATTTTGTATGTTTCAGATAGGATACTGAATGAGTAACTTCCATGTCTTGACATTAGAAATTTGGGACAAAAATTAACATCTCATTTTCTCATCGATTCCCAAGGTGAAAAAAAAAATCGTGGTCTGTGAGTCTTCATAGATCAAATTATAGCTTACTCTAAAAGCCATCAGTGAAAGATTCCTCAAATTTCTTGGTTAAAATCCATTTAATGTTAAACAGCTTATGCCCCTAGAAAGTATTTCACTATATAATTACAATTTAGATCTGGAGAGCTTCAATTCTGTTTTTAAAAATTTAATTTGTGCCCTAGTGGGATCAAGATACCCCATGGGGTTTTCCATGGGTTTTCAGCTTCCACACAAAACATACACCACCTTGGGATGTCCCACTGTGAAGACTACTGCCATTTATCAAGGATTAAAATAAAATAAAAATGAATCAACAACTCAGCTTTCAACCTAAGGTATTCATCTAAGATAAAAAATAGCTGTGTAGGGGATCCCTGGGTGGCTTGGAGGTTTAGCGCCTGCCTTTGGTCAGGGCGTGATCTGGAGTCCCCGGATCAAGTCCCAGGTCGGGCTCCTGGCATGGAGCTTGCTTCTCCCTCCTCCTGTGTCTCTGCCTCTCTCTCTCTCTGTGTCTATCACAAGTAAATAAAAAAATAAATCTTAAAAAAAAATAGCTGTGTAACCTTGGTTCTACAGTTAATGTTTTTATATGGCAGGTGTAACTTGACTCCATAATCCCTAAGTTTTGTTTTGTTTTTGTTTCTGTAAACTTCAGCTGGCTAGGTTTTGTTTTGTTTTGTTTTTTGTTTGTTTTTTTACTTTATAAAAAAAGTGTGTTTTTGTGAGATCCGAGTAAAATAATCATTGCCATTAATATATTATTAATAGGTATCTAAGAATACTTTAGGCAATTTGAAAAAAAGATTTGTTTACATTTTGGATGGAACCTGCATATTTTTTATTGCTACTTACATTTCAAAATGATGGATTCAAAACATTTCGTTTCTTTAGCATTAGAGTTAGCAGACGTGTAGACTCATAGGAATAAAAGCTCATTTATATCCAGAAATGGATTATCACTTTTTTTAAAAGATTTTTTTTTAAGAGAGAGAGGGAGCAGGAAGAGAGAGAGAGAAATCCAAACAGACTCTGGGCTGAGCGTGGAGCCTGATCTGACCTGGGGCTTGACCTAGCCACCCTGAGATCCCTACCTGAGCCCAAACCAAGAGCTGGCTGCCTAACCAGCCGTGCCACCCAGGTTCCCCTGGATTATCACTTTAAAAATGCTCCTCAGAGACCTCTCACATAAGTTCCTATTTTATATTCTGCTCACATACAATCAGGAAGTTTTTAACTGTCTTCTTTTGCTTTAAATATTTTTTCCCCAAGAACATGTATAGGCTCTAGACATAGGTCATCCTTTCACCACTCTGTCTAGTGTTTTAATTTTCTGTTTAGCCCTGTGACTGACAGGATAATTTTGTGGAATATACAGCCTCTTAAATAAAATTATTTCTTCTATCATGTTATTCCTCTTTAGCTAAAGATAATTTTCTTAGATGTGTAGCTTTAAAGGACAGCATGTAACGCCACGGCATTATTTTCTGATTTAAACTTTGTAAACAATAGCTTTTGTTGTAGACTGTTGCCTAGAATATATACTATGTGGTATAAACTCAGTATTCACAAGTTTAAATACATTCTATTTGTGAATAGCAACTATTCAATATTGAATACAGATTAGGTACCAGCATGTCGGTGCCTAAATATATACTAAAGAGGTAAGATAGTAAAACTAAGCAAACTACCTTATAATTTAGCCATTTTATTTAAAGTCAACATGGCCTCTGGTATTTTAGGCTGTGTTTCATTTGGAAGTAGAAAAAACACAAATTATTGAAACCAGAGATTTTTTTATCTCTGCCTCCTATTAGATCTGTGATTCAGAGGTTGTTGGTTTTTCTGTTTGCTTTTTTAAACCATAAAGTGAGGATGATGAAACTCATTTCATAAATTTAATTTTAAAAACATAGTAGATCCTATCTCTGTGTGTGTGTGTGTGTGGAGTGGAAGAATAAAGCACTTTATATATCATACCTAACACATAATGCTCAAACAATGGTAAATGGATCCTCCTAGATGCGAAAAATCAAGCACTGGACCTCACAGTATTTAATCCTTTTCTCTTTATGTGATCATCACTATGATTTTTTTATATTTCCGGCAAAAACTATGAAGGGTCTGAGATTTCACCCTATTTCCAAGCTCACAAGTCAGCCTGCCACTGCTTTCCTGGGCACTGGCGGAAGACATGAGACTCCTGGGTCAGAGACAAACGACTTTACTATTTACAGCCCCCGCAGCAGGGGGACCACCAGCATTTGCGCTGGTTCAGGGATTCCCGGTTCCCACAGGGTGGTGTGAAGCGGCCTAGGGGACGCTCGTATACTTGCGGTTTGTGTTTCCGTAGAGGAGCTCTGAGCTTAGGGGGTTGGGATGTTTTATAATGGGCAGTGGGCATGCCCGCCCTTTGCTCTAGAGAGAGACATTATTTTTGTTATACGGGACGAAATCTTCTCGTTGCTCCAGAATGAGACACCAGCTCTATTTTTCAAGGCTATTTGCCATATAAATATCTTTGAAAAGATAGTTTCGAACAAAGACTGTCAGTGCCTCTGTTTGCAAAACGTGTAGAAATGTGAAAGATGCACGGAGAAGTGCCTCCCAACAGTTTCAGAGAAGAGCACCCGACAAACGCCAGCCCTGACGCTGAACCAGCCAGTGACCACTCCGAGCAAGATCCAAAGCCCACTTGTGCTTCAGTTTTCTTGTCTATAAAAATACAACGTTTGGCAAGGACTGATGATGTTGAGAGGACATGATTCCACTGTGCCTTTTTTTTTTTCTTTTTTCATGCAGACATGCTGTCCCAGGCTTTATCTTAAGGTAGAGACAGGAATGCTGAGAGACGAGGGCCCATCATACTGCTAAAGGGCTGGGATCCTGCTGCTGCAGCAGGACAGTGATCGGGCCAGGGGTGGAGGAGTGTTTGAAGACAGCGTGTAAGACGAACACAGTCTGTTCCGTTCCATAGCCAGACTGGATGTACCTGCCATTAGACTTGTGACTCACATGGAAAGGCATAAATCCATGGAATTTTTACTGGCTAGCACAGAGGTTTATTTTTACCTTGCCATTTAATGCTTTGCTTTTTGGAAAAAAAAAAAAAAAGTTTCATGACTTTAGTTGGTCCAAAATTCTGGCTAGTGTTTATTTTGTTGTTGTTGCTTTTTAGTAAGTTTGTTTTTTTAGATAAAAAGGATTTCTTTCTCATATTTCAAATATAAATACAAAAACAAAATATCAGAGAGTGGTTTTACTTGGGTTGTGAGTTGTTTTTGTTCTTTTATATGCAGTAGCATCAACCAACAAGCCTTGGTTAGAAGTGTGCCAAATTTTGGGGCATTACTCATTCTTCCCAGTAGTGTTATCTTAGCTCCAAGCATTAGGTTTCATGTGAAGCTGGAAATGTATGCAGAACTTGATGCAAAGGTAGCATTTTGAATGTTTCAGGATCTATGTCCTCATTTTTATAATAACATGTGGGTACGCGAAGAAAAAGGAAAACAATAAAAAAAATTAATCTTTTGTTGTATCTGAAGAAGACTGGACTTTAAAATATTATAGATGTTTACTACCAAGTATAAAAAGTATCTTCAAAATAACATAATTGAAATTATTTTTAAGCATTGATCAATAATAGTTAATTATCTCATGTGGCACTGGCGATTGTTTTTAACATCCCAGGTCTAAAACTTCCTATTTGTCAGATGATGTTAGCGAAATATTGGCAGGGAATTGGGTAGCCTAGCTTGGATTTAAACAAAGCAACATGGAAATTCCCAACGCTTAACACCATCTGAGGGTTTTTGTTGCTTTCATTTTTTTCCTCCCCTCTGCTATAACCTGGAGGGATGTTCTCCTTAAAATAAGTCTTCAAGAAATGGGACCATTCCCACTGTTAAAGACTGGGGACCGGCCTCTACGAGGCAATCAGGCAAGTGTTCAGAGGAGGCCAGCTTGCTTGTTCTTTGTCCTCTCAAATGCTGCTATCGCCTCTCTGTGTCTCCTGTGTGTTCCTCCATGTTTCTGTTTTTCCAGAGGCTTCCACCTCTTGTCCCACACACGATTATATCCTTCATGCAAAACATTCTTTCCCCAAGTAAAGCCCACCTCTTTAGTATGACCGACTTTCTGCTAGGTGATAGCAGAAAGTAAGCTGATGGAACTAATTCAGACTAAATTACACCCTCACCCCAGTCATAAGCCTCTTAGATGTATTTGCATTTTTATAAAAGAAGCTTGCGAACCCAGTGAATTTCTAATTGGTAGAATTTCTGGAAGTGCATTCAGATTCCCATTCAGTTCATCACCAAGCCGTCCACTTCCAAAGCTACTTGGATCCATCTAGTTTCTCTATCCCCACTGTGAACCAGTCTGGTTCAAGCCAACATTCTCTCGTGCCCTTCCTCCTTCCTTTCTTGCCCTAAAAAAACCCTCTCCACTACTGAGACTCCAGCCAGAGTTATCTTTCTCCATCTCTTTTATTTATGAAAGTCCATTAGCCCTCCTCACAGCTGCCTGTCTAGGGACTAAACCGTGAGGCCCGGGTAACTAGCTCTCTGATGCTCTGACTTGATCCAAAGATTAGGATCTAGATAGATCTAGATTTTACCCAGAACAGAAGTCACACACCCACATGTTGTCAGGGACCTGGGATGTGACTCAAATAAACTCATAGCAAATTCAGAAGCTTGACAGGTCAGATAACTTACACATTTTCAGATTTGGCCTGTCGTCAACTTTATAGGCTCTGTAACATAAGCCATTTGGTCTCCATGAAGAGAAGAGGAGGCGAAGACGTGGGAAAGTACAAGGCAGTACCACATGGCACCACCCAGATGCACCTCAGCAATGTTGCAGTGCTACAAACGTAGGGAAGATTTCCTCATGTTTCTCATCCCTGTACAGTTCAGTGACCACTGAGATTCAGATCCCACCCAGTGGTCCTTCCCTTACCTCCTTATCCCTATACTTCTCCGTCCTCCTTCCCCTCAGCACATGTTTGCATTTTCCTAAACCCTTGGTAACTCCAACTTCCATTCCCCCCACAAAACAATAACTTTGCTAACCCTTGAGAACATTGATGTTGGGTTTTTCTGCTATAACTTTAATCTCTGGAGTTGAGGTGGATCGTCTTGATCTCTTCTCTACTCCTTCTTACTATCATCCAGGGACATCCTGACCATTCAGCATAGTCCATAAGGAAATGGTCACCCAGGTTAACTTCTTCCTCTCCACTTGAAATTTGCCATCCATCCTATCAGTTTTGATGTCCATATGGATGACCTTTCATCCTCCTAACCTCATGGCTCTTTGATGTCATCGAATCCTTGACCTTCAATTCTCATCAACTTTGGCATCCAGCTTTGGTAGCCCTGCTTGGTTGCTTGCACCACACAGCACTACCCCATCTGTGGAAGCTTACTAATCCATGACTGCATAATCAGTCTTTCTGGCATTTTCACTTCTTCAGTTTCGGAGCTGGAACCTCAAATGACACTTCTAGTACTCTCCGTTCTTCTACTTTTTCCATCAGCCAGTTTTGGTCAGAGTTCCTTTCTTAGCAAACCTGGACTGCTTAGTCTGCCTCTTGAAATCTTTCCCTACAAGCACTTGCAACATTTGTATTTTTATTCCACACCAGCCTTTAAGCCACCAATTACAGAAAAATCCTACAACCTGACATCGCTACTTCTACACAACAAACACTGGAGAAAATCATCTGAATTTTCTGGGGATTTTTTTGTTCTGAAGATGTCTTCCTCACTTGCTAAAATGGGGAAAAAAAATTATACTGTTTTGCAGTCGTCAGCTCAACCACCACCACCACCACCACCACAGCTGGCTAGTGGCCCCTGAAGCAGCCTGTCCTAATTTCTCTCTAGAATACTTACAAAAACACAAACAAAAAAACTTTAAGAACTAGTCCTAACACTTGCATTATAGATATGGGAGGAATTTCCATGCCTTCTAAGGCCGATGGAAGTAAATTGTCATTCTTAATGTTCTGTTCAGTTCTCTGTAGGTAGAGAAGACCCTCTCCCTCCTTGGTCAGGATGTATTTCAAAAGAAGAGCCAGCCGGATGTGCTGATGGTTTGGATGGGGTTTGTGAAGGAATGTCTGCTGCAGTTTTAGCCAGCCATCAGTGGGGCTAAGTAAGTTAGAGACCAGGAATGGAGCTTAATCCGTCATTCTGCTGTAGGTCCCAGAAAAGTCAAGTGGTGAGACAAGGACACATTCCTTCCAAGTTGAGTATATTGTCTTTAAAATGAAGAAAATAAATATCCCGACTTCACCACCCAGAAATAATTACTAGGACCGTTTTTGTGTATTTTGTTACTGAAAAGTAGTTCCAAGTGAAGCCAGTTTTTTGAGATTTACGCTTTCTTTCCTCTGTGTTCCTAGTTTACCATGTGACAACTGCCGTTATAGCCAAGTCACATGGTCTCTTGGCTGTATTTGGATGTGTTTGCTTTCCCACAAGGACTGAGTCCTCCTGAGAATAGGACCTTATTTTTCACTTTTCAAGGTCCATGCCTTGGACGTGGTTCCTGGTTTAGAACAGCCGCTCTAGTATTTGTGAACAAAAGACCAGAGAGGATGATAATAGAGGGGATCAGGGTTGTAAAAGGAGAGCCCTGCCCAGCATCAGGGGGTCTTGGCAAAGCTTGGATGGATTTATCCCTTTACCCTTTAGGAGCTCGATATTGAGTTGATACCTGGGGGAAAGGAGAGGGGCAGGCAAATTTGAAAATACTGTCACAGTCCTCCAAGATAAAACTGCCCATTTTAAGTAATGAAATAGTTGCTCTTACGAAAGAACTAGAGAACAGTTATACTATCACAGATACACGAGGCAGAAAGATGGTAATGACCATTGTAGCCAAAAGACTCATCACCCCATTGTTTTCTAAAAGGACAAGCTTAACACTTTCTTGCACAGTTGATTGACCATTCATGCAGGCCAGGCATGGACATGTACTTCCCGTAGGTAAGCTCTGATTGTTCTACCATTTCAACGCAAAGGTCTTTAAATTTTTGTTCACCATTCTTCAGTGGATGAGATGGGGGGCCCCCTACTCTTTCCCTCCTGCAGTCCCATAACTGGGGCCTCCTTCCTTTTCAGGGTCTCCTTAGCCCAACCCTCTTGCCCCTGTCCAACTCAGTGCTGTTAAGTAGGGACCCTGCCAGGAACTGACCAACTCTTCAAGGAGCCATAGTGTGCACAAGCAGGGGCAGAGGGGGGCATGGGGATCTGTGCCCAGACCTTATCCCCTAACCCCTGGGGAAGGTGAGGCAGGGCAGAGACAGTCTCTGGGGTCAGTCCCAGATGGGTGGTTACCTCCCTTTCCTCCACTCTAAACCTGGGGCCCTCAAATGGGGTTGGGGGGCTGTAGTGGGGGGCCCCCCTAGTGGGGTTTGGGGGTTGGGTTCCTGAATGCACCATAATTGCTGTATGAAATATTAAAAAGTTTAAAGTGAAAAAAAATTCTTTAGTAAGCTAAGTGCTGACTACTAGAAGGATGGAGTAGGAAGACAGTAATGAGAACTCTCTCTTTCCTACTCAGTAATGTTTTAGTACGTCTTAGAGCTTAGCTCTCTGGGCAGTTTTCTTCATCTTATTGGTTCTACATTCAGAGCAGAGGAAATCCTATACTTCTGGCTGACTATTGTGCCTCAGCACTTTTCTTGGTGGATCCTGTGCAAGTGAGGGTGTCTGAGATATGGCCAGAAAACCTAAATCAGAAAGAAAGAGCATTGATCTACATTGCAGTGAATGTTAGGGGGATTACTTTTCTTTTTTAAACCCTACATCTTACAAAAATCTCAGAAACCCTATTTAACAGAGAAATGGAACTGCTTTGATCAATCATGGGCAGGATCCTACTCTCTTCATCCTTTCTTTCTTGTTTTATCATCCCCTGGTGGGGGCGGGGCTAGATGCAACTTGCTTGACACCTACCTGACCCCAGTGAGAGTTCAGTCTGGAGTCATGACTTCAGATAAGGAACTTTAGAACAGAGATAGTTAAGAACAGTCAGTGGGGGTGGAAAATACTGTCACAATTCTCTTTGTCCAAGTATGAAAGTTAGAAATGTTCTTCTCTTTCCTTCCTATATCTTATGCAGGTTTTTTTGGCCAGCCTATGAGAGGGAAGTTAATGAAAGCAGAAATAAAAATTTTGGAATGATCAAACATGCATTTTTAAGATTCCTTTTACCTTTCCCTTTCATTATGCCTACATACATTCATTATGAAAAAAATTAGAAAATACAGATAAACAGAGAGAGAAAAATGTAAATGTAGTGTAATTACATAATTTTTCATACCTTCCCTATTAATGTGTAGTTTTTACATACTAGAGTCATAATCACTTGAAGTATGAACAGATTACGGGATATTTATCGGTGGAAAACATTAAAAATGATGGAAATTCACATTTATTGGCACAAAAAAGTGTTTATATTGTTGAGTTAAAAATAAGAGTGACCCCTGTACATGCTATACATAATCTACTTTATATTATTAAATGTTTTTTATTTTATTTTATTTATGATAGTCACAGAGAGAGAGAGAGAGAAGCAGAGACATAGGCAGAGGGAGAAGCAGGCTCCATGCACCGGGAGCCCGACGTGGGATTCGATCCCGGGTCTCCAGGATCGCGCCCTGGGCCAAAGGCAGACGCCAAACCGCTGCGCCACCCAGGGATCCCGGTGTTTTGCCTGTGCATATATAATATCCATTTATAAAATGTATATTAACAATGTTTGGTCTTAAAAATATATTCTCACGTAGAAACATTCGTGAGAATGAACGTTAATTCATTCAGTACTCACAATGTGTCCATAAGGAGATACTATTATTCCACTTCTACTCAAGGGTAGAGAAATTAGGTACATTTCTCAGGATGACACATCTAACAAGTGGTATATGCACACAGACACCCTGAGTCTGGAGCGTCCTTCTCCCCACCCCCCTGCCCAGCTCCTCAGTATGGTAGTCAAGGCCCCCAAGGGCTGAGGCAGTCTATATTCCTGCCCGGTCTCCCTTAATCCCTTCAACCAAGCCTAGGTCCTCTGTTCTCTGTCCCTTCAACACACTTAACTGCCCTCTCCTCTTCCTGCCTTTACCCTAATGACCTCATTTGAACTTAATCATCCTTCTAAAGACCTTCTTTTCCAAATACGGTCCCATTCTGAGGTACTGGGGGTTAGGACTTCAACATATGAATTTTGAGGGGACGCAATTCAACTCATAACAGCCAGAGCTGGCCGGAGGAGGCAGGGAACTGTGATTAGCTGGTTTCACCAGCCCATCTCTCCACCATGTGGAGAGAGGAGAACAGATCTCCAAGGGAAGGAAGCGATATTGGACAGACAAAACAACTTGATTGGTTATGATAAAGCCCATTGAGTTCTTTAGGCAGAATAAACCCACACCCCTGCCCCCACTGCAAATCATTTTGAAGTTAGAGAATATTTATCTTTCTCTCTTCAGCATCCAGAGCCCAACACTGTCCATTGGATACCCAGGTGCCCTTCTGCTGGCCCATATGTGGCTTGGTCTTTCTGCTTAGTTCTTATTTCCTGCCTCGAAGCCCAGTTCTCACATGTTCTCAGACCTTGCCTCTGCTCTCCAAAGCCACATAACTTAATCAATTAATTAGTGCTTCTATGCTTTCCTCTCTCAGATGTACTTCCCCCCACAGGACATAATTCAACCCAAATGAATAATTCTATTGGTAAGAATTTGAGACACCTTGCCGACCGGTCAAAACCTCATGGAAACTGCTGAATCCTACAAATGCGCAATCACCTACACAGTCTGACCTGACTGTAAAATTCACAGCCCTGCCTGTGAGACATAAATCTCTACATTAACTAGTCGCAGCCAAAATCAAATGGAGATTTTTGGAAAATGATAGCAGCTCCATTTCCTTGAAAGTGGGAAAGATTATCTGCTGTGTAGTATATAGTTTGTTGGTTGGAGACTATGAGATTTCTCCTTCCACTTGGCATTTCTTAAAAAGTAAGAAACAAGCTTGTCAATATGTAGTGCTTCACGCCTGGCCACTAGCAAGATGGGAGGGAAGGGCAGTGGTGGCCATTAGCACCAGAGTATGTCGATGAGTGTGAGCTTTAGGAGACTCACTTTGTTGTCTTCTTTTTGAGAAGCTGGACCAAGATCACTGACCCGAAATTATCTCTTGATCTTCTGTCACTCGTGGCTTTACACTTTACACATTTGGCATTAGGCCAGTTTGAAAGGGACAGCATGTCCCTTTTACAGTAAACACTTAGCAGTTCATTGACATCTCTGAAGTTGTGCTAAAGACCAACTAGCTGAGGGAGCTGATTGATCCCTCTGCTCTTCAGTAGGGCAAGTTTGGTCTCTACTGGTTTTCAACCTCTGTACTTCATGCCACCATGGAATATATCCATTTATGTCACCTGGAGCGTGTTGTCGTGTGCCAAATACTGTTACACACAGAGGCAACATTGCATAGCACACCTACGATATGTATGATTCTGATTATGAATTTTGATTTTTCAACGGATCATAAAAGAAGAGGTGGAAAGAGTGATATTTACTTTTGTTGTCTAAATCTCTGTGGCAGGCCCCTACTTACTTATTTTGATGATAAAATAGATGGGTAGCATTGCATCTAAATAAAACCAAAACATCCTGTTAGGCTGTGAAGAACCTCGAGCAATAAAACTGGGTTTCTTTGCATGATGTAATGAAAACTGAGTAAACTATATTTGTACTTGATTGATTTGGTTACTCTGTCATCCCAGCCTGCATTTATCAATCAGTAGCGTTATATCTTGCCATGTGCACACACATCCTATGACTTGGTATGTAGTCTGCTAAAACAAACTATACTATGTTTGTTGGCATTTTCCTCAACAAATACATCACCCAAGCAGTGATTGTGATGCTTTCTCCCCCTCAACTCTTCGTGAGCCACTCTACTTGTAACAGAAATATTAGCAGTGAATCTAAAGTCTTGATAAGATGCTTGAAAAACATAACTTGCTTCAAAATAGACCAAAAAGTTCTTACCAGGTGTAGCCAAACTTCTTATTTTTAAGCCATCAGGGCTGCACTGTTTGGGGATTATAGGAGCTGGGTTAAGAAGGTTGCAGAACGAAATCAGGTTCAAGGATTTAGCTGCTGAAGTGGTGAAAATTCATCCTGACAGTTACATACTTGATCTGTGAGTAAACTCAATAAGCAAAGGAGAACCGTATTGTAATTTTGATTCCTTTGTCTATGCATTTTTAAATCTATTCATTTATCTGCCTGTCTAGATAGATGAATATAAATAAATATAAATATACATTAACATATACATTTAATTTTTATATTAATTAAGTCTATCAAGGAAGAATGTGTGTGTATGTTTGGTGTTGGAGGATATAATGTGTGGGACTTCAAAATAATCTCTCTCTCCCAGTCTCCTTTTGGTGGTAGAGTTACTGAACAACAAAATGGCAACTGTAATGAAAGAAAAATATTGTTAGTAAGTTTACCATGCTCATAGCTTTGTTCATTCATTTTCATGAAAGTCTAGGACCATGCACTTTCCTTTCGATTTGCAAGATCTAATCAACATTAGGAAATAAAAGCCCAGTAAAGTGATGCATGAACTGTAATGCACACAACCTCATAAAGGGTATGTTGTATAACACATTATTCATGGGAAGAGGATTCTTGTTATGACTAGTCTCTTGAATTTCCCATTGTAACCATAATAATTAATAATACAACTTATTAGGACCAAGACATTTTAACAGGCATCCAATGTCTTGCAATCTGACAATCCTGTTGAAAAATATATTGATAAAGACCCAAAATGAGAGTTGCAGCAAATACATTTATTTTCCTAAATAGAATCTTAGAAGCCTTCATTTGAAGTTGAGGTTGTGATTAGAAAGGATACATGTCTTGGCAGAACTATAATTAAGTGAATGAATGGGGCAGTTTTGGAAGATGCTTTGATGATGAGTTGGGTGTGCTTCTGTCTGGGAAAGAAGCATAGACTCTATTATATAGTACAGCTCTTTCAAATCCTGATTCATTACATCAGTGACTTTGAGGACCATTTTCTTTAAACTTCTCTTAGCACCATCTATTGGTAAAATAATGCAATTTTCTTTTTCTTCTAAGTCATTTTAATTAATGACATCAAACAGTCATAGCAGCAGTAAAATCCCAATGTTGATAATTATTTTATGAGAAAATGTGTAGCAGATCAAAGGGTAAGCTTATTCCGAAAAGGACAAAAGTAGGCAATTCATTGACATCCACTGAGAGGGCCTTTTGAAGGTCTATTTTGCCTCACACATTTCTGAGCATCTGTAAGAAAGCAGATACTGGTAAGAATTCTTTTTTTTTTTTTTTTTTTACTGGTAAGAATTCTAACCTTCCACCCAGTGAAGGCATAAGTCAAAAATCCTATGGCCCAGGTATGAAAAGACCTGAATTCTAGTCCCACCCAACTGCTAACTACAGTTATGTGTGACTCTGGGAGAAGTACTTAGTCCATTTGTGCCTCGTTTCTAGGCCTGTAAAACAGAAACAATTATACTGACCATTCTGTTCTCATAGACTTGTCATGAAAATGCTTTATGAAAGAATACGTATTGTAAATCTATAAAAGTAACATGTAAGGCCTTTATTTCTATATTATTCAGGATGTCCATGAATTGACTTAGAAAGGAAAATTAAATGAGGCTTTCCGTTTTCTACATTGACCTAGAACTGTCACAATAACATATATTGTTCTTTTTGGAGACATTCTGAGATGTAAAGAAGTAGGCAAGTGTTACCTAGAGTGAGAGGTTGAATACAGACAGTCATCAGAGAAGAAGTGTTAAGTGTCGGGTTTTTTTGGTAGATAATTATAGTGGGGCTTCTTGATTTATGACACAGAATTATTTTATAGATAAATTACCCTAAAATAAGAACAGGAGGCAACATTAAGTTTTTACTATATGTCAGACACTGTCAAGCACCTCACATGTTCCTTTAAGTCTCTATAACCATCTCTGGGACAAATACTATCACGACTCCTTTAGATACAGGAATGGAAGTACCAAGAACCTCTGGGAAACATAACGAGAAAGCAGCAGATCTATATCTAACATACTATATTATACCCCTTATCATACACTTGAGCCACTCTACTGTATTTTTAGGCTTGTCTTATAAGAAAATAAGAAAGGAGCTATTTAAGAAAGCTAATATCTGGGCCTAATGAGAAATTGAACTTGTTTTCTCATTTTATTATGATGATGATTATTCTTTCATCAACTAAAATAACCTTTTCAATTTCTTATTTATCATAATATTTACACATAAGCAGATGTGATGTGAATTTGCACAGGCAAAAATTGTTTGTTTTGTTTTGTTTTAGTTTTTTAATAGAGAATTCAGTAGCAGATAGAAATTGCCAGTCCTGGGTAGTGAGAAGCTTGGGTCCTCAGCACTTACTGTCACTCCCTCTGGAGGGTCCTCTCGATGTCTCCACTGTTACCTCTTTCCTGATGTGCCCACTCTGGGCTCAGCTCCCCAAACCATCTACAACCTTTTTAGGCAGAGTAGAAAATCTACCATGACAAACCTCATACTGCAGCCATATGGTTGGGGTTAATGGTGATTCAGGTGTGGGTGCAGCCACTGGGCTCAGGACTAGGCTTTTGGAATTAGAATAAGCACCTTGGGCCACTTTGAAGGGCCAAGAATTAGTTGTCCTGGATTCTTGAAGCCGTTTTTCTGATCTTCATGGGAAGGTTTTTTAAATTCCCTGATTGTGCCGTCAAACTAGTTAATAAACACCAATCTGGGGGATATGGATTAATAAGTGTAAGTAGCACCAAATTATGTTTTGTGGGAAATATATGATTTCTGTGGAATTAATGGTTCTTGCATGTTGTTTTCAGAACAAGTAATTGCTTTGACCTGATTGCACATCTGCTGTTGGATGGTAGCTGGGTGCAGACTGAGCCAGACTGCATATGTGTGAATCCGATCTTGGCCACCTAACAGTCCGGTGTCCTTGAGCAAGTCTCTTACCTTTCTGTGCTTCAGTTTTCTCTCTGCAATGTAGGGACGATAATGACCCTGTCTCCTGGGACTCGTAAGAGGATAGGATGAGGTAATACATTTAAAGTACCTAGAACAACGCCTCACACAGAATGAGCAACCCACAAGTGTTTAGTATTAGGATTGTTGCTTTAATCAGTATTTTCATAAATATTAGTTGATGATTACTAACTGCTACTTTTATCTAGTTTGGTAAGATGCATGTTTTCCAGAATTCACTAGCGTGGAGACAAAAGTAGGATCTTAAAATAGTCACGAATATATTTCTTTACCACCACGTGTACTCACTATCTTCAGGCCCCTTCATCTGGAAATCCTGCTGCCAGTCACTTTTGGGTCATCTTTTTATTCCTATCGGGCCCCTGTTCTTTTTTAATAGCAAATATATTTGTTGACCTCTGGTTGGTCTGGGAGGTAAATATCTCTAACTGACCTGTACACACAATTTCAACAAGCCAGTGTAATGGCCAAACTTTAGTATAAAGGACAAATAAAAGGAAAGACTTTATCACAATTTATAGTGTAATATGTAAATTTTAGGCATAATGACACCATAAAGTGTAGTGAAATTGTCAAATCCTCCCACTCATGTTTTGAATCACCACGAATGTGACAGATACAAACTCAGACTGGTGCAGTTGTATCGTAAGGAAACTAAGATTCCATGGGTCACGTCGCTGTTGGTGATGCGCCTTTCCAAAATGGTGAACAACTCAAGAAACTCACAAATAAAGCATGATCTTCTCTTGCCTCACCATGGACTTGCAAAATTCAGTGTATTTTAAAACTGGGTAAAATGCTTAGATTTTATATACAAAATGGAGAGGAGGCCCCTGGGTGGCTCAGTGGGTTAAGTGTCTGCCTTGGGCTCAGGTCATGATCCCAGGATCCTGGGATCCAGCCCCACATGGGGCTCCCTGCTCAGGAGGGAGTCTGCTTATCCTTCTCCCTCTGATCCTCTTTTTCTGTTCATTCTCTCTCTCTCTCTCTCTCATAAATAAATAAAATCTTTAAAAATAAATAAATATAAAGAAAAAATAAATAAACAAAATGGAGCCAATCTCTAGGTTCAAATAATTACCATCAAACTTTTCACCCACATCAATGTCCAGGGAGACATTCAAAAGTGATGCAGGATGAGGGAGAGCTTGTTAGCATACGCAGAGTGACATTCAACATGGTAACGGCTGGTGTGGTGTGTGCACTGGCCAGGGAGAACGGGTGCCTGATTGTTCAAAGAGATGCTGGACTTTACGCCTTACCGATGCCTTCCAAATAAATATCGTCTTTATCCCACACAAACACAAATATCAAATTTATTAAATTATCTTTAATCCATTCCATTAAATTTTATTAAATGTTGCCTATTAAATTTCAGTCGTGTTCTTAATCATTACGATGCCCTCAAATACCCCCTGTCTTCGAGGGCTCATCCTGTGTGCTCATAAAAGCAACCCTCTTGTTCCTTGATACCATGGCCACCATTTCCTCCCCTTCTGCTCTGTTGTCCACGTACACCATTGGTCATGACCGCCAAAGGTGCCCTGAGGGTGGTGCCCCACAGGGCAGAGGCCGCTGCTGCTGCCGTGCCTGTCATTTTTTGTGCCAAGGGCTCAGCCCCATGTCAGGGACACCACGACTCGTGCGGTGCCTGCTTCTCTTAGGGCTGCTGCAGAAACTGTCGGTGCCACGTCCCAATGTAACTCTCACTGTTTTGCCAATTGGCCCTTGGTAGTCTCAGAAACCTAAATAGGCCAGAACTAAATTGACTTACTAGTAAAAATATTAGTAGTTAAAATCCTTCTTTATAAGTCTTTTTTTTTTAATTATTGCATGTAATGTTATACTCTCAACCTCTCAGATTATTGGAAAAAAATTTCTTAGTATTGTTTTTGCTCTGACCAAAACCTGGAGTGGAAGACAGGCTATGGTCTAGAGGAGCAGTGCTCTAGAAGCCGCCCTCCTCTTTCATGTCCACTATCCTTGGACATAGCTTGCCAGCCACCTTTTCTCTCTTTAGTATAGATTCCTTACTACTAGGCTTCACCCACAGTTCTTCTAGTCAGGGCCAGACATGGTGAACTCTCAGTTGAACACTAAAAATTCCACCCTGGTGGTAAATAATAACCGGGTAGCAGTCTCGTCATCATCTCTCATTAACCATAGGGCTTAAAAGAGCAACAACAACAAAAAGTGCCTTTTCCTTCTTTTCCCAATCTTGGGGGTCGTGATGGTGGCATTTAGCATTTTTGAGTTCTAACAGTGTCACAACTAGACCTGAAATATTTCTGTCGAACACAGTATGGAAATAGGGGTACATTTATCCTTCAAACAGAAAGCCACAACTATTTACGTCCTTGTGTTCCAAATATTGCAGAAGCAGAAAGTTTACTTTGAATCTAAACACAGAATTGAGCAGAAGAGGAAGATGACATGGTTAAGTAAACTGGTCTTTGGCCTAATTTGTCTTTTCAGTTCAGTATTTTGTAATGTTTCTGTTTCTAGATTCCTTCTCTCTCAGTCCTGGGTAGTAGGGCAGTCAACAGCCAATTTTAGAAGAACTGGTGTCATTTAAGGGAAAGAACTTTAAACTATATTCATAGCAGGCTATAAAAAGCAAAGATACCACCCACAAAGTGATATTTAAAATTTTCCAGTTACGTGATTTATTGGTAAATCTACACATGTGTTGTGCCGAAAGCAAAATGAGCAATGTACCAGATGTACTCTGAGTTTTTAATTAAGACTAATTTTACCTAAAGGACAAGTTTTAATAGGATATTTTGCTGTTTACAAGCAACAGAAACAAAATTTTAAGCCATTTGTGGGTGAAAAGTTCTTATTATCTAGAATATGGCTCACAGGGAAAAGCAAAACTAAAAAGCAACTAAAAAACCTAAAAGTCTTATGTCAATCTCAAAAATTTCTAGTCAGGAACATGTGCCCTAATGTCAACTCAAGCTCCTGGAAGTAATGGGTTCTGTGAGTATTTTAAGTGACTTGGTAAATAAAAAACAGATTGGGGGGGATTGAAGAAAATGGTGAGTCAAGAGCAAAAATCTCTGAGAAATTGGGGCAGTGGCAAGTTGCAGACAAGGTGAGTAAGTCTGAAGTATTGCGCTGAAAACCTGAATTGCAAATTATTTGATGGATAATAGTAGCCGTGAACTTTTGTCATTTTTTTACTCCACATGCATGAAATTGAATGAACAACTCTTAATTCAACTTTTCTCCTCATAGAAATTACATGTATTTTTCTCTAAATCTGATTTTGCTTTGCTGCCAGTGGCCTCTGTTCCCTCACAGCAGGTTGCCTCTGCAGCCCCCTGGGGCTAAGGGGCCTCATGTCAGGCAAAGGGGATGGAGTCACTAATGGCAAAGACCTAAATAAAAATGACCCTTTTGAGAGAATGTTGAGCATTATGTTGATTTAAGCAAACAAACAAACAAATAAAACCCACTCATTCCAACAGCAATAGGGCTGACCCCAAAAGCTTTGAGAAATAGTTTAAATTTTTAAATAGTTTTCTGTTTTTGTTTTGAGGGAAGGAGAGGTGGGTACAAACTGACAGTAAGGGGGGAAATTAGCCTTACTCATCACACAATGAAATTTCTTCCAAATTCTGCCTTTATAACCTCACCGCTCACTGGGCAAAGCCCCCCCCCCCCCCCCCCAGCTCATTAAAACATGCCTGGGCAACTTCTCTCCTCATTGGTTTCATGTCCACTCTACCCTAACTCTATATAAATTTAAACAATAAATTTATTTCTTTCCATTCCTTCAAACAACATAACAAAGATATGGTTCCCGCATAAGTATGTATCATACTTTCAAAGATCAAACAGGAAGAGGGTAATAATACCTGTACTCTGATAATTTTTTTCACAGTTACTCAATATTTTCCCCTTTTGACTTAAAGCTAGCTTGAATTTTTTTTAGACTACTTAACAATCCAAACTTCTATTTTGTTGAAAGATTTTACGTAATCCCTATACCCAGCATGGGGCTCAAACCCACAACCCTGAGATCAAGAGTTGCATGCTCCACCAACCAAACCAGCCAGACACCCCAACCACCCAAGTTTTTAAATTCAGCTTCAATTGAGTCACTCTATAGCCAACGGTTGGATTGGTTAACTCATAACTTTGAACACCTGACTGATGCCAGAGGTCCCAGGATTTTTTTTAAAGTAATGACTATCCATTTTTAATTTATTGAAAAGGACTGGACATTCATTATTGGGTGCCCCACAGTCATTTTCCTGAAGGCAGTCAATGTATTTGGTAAGAAAAAAACAACAAGATATAAATTACTTGTTATCCACCATCCCCCTTTTTTAAGGCATCTAAATGGTAGTTTAGAACTAGATGTTCAATCTGGGATTGCTTTTCAGAGACATGCAGACAAGTGAGGTTAATTGAAATAAAATGCTGACGTTGAAACTGATGCCTGAGTTAAAGTGCATTAAATCTCTGAAATATAATTCATTATATATAATCTCTGAAATATAATTCGTTATATATATAAATTAAATATATGTTATGTAATTTATGTACATATACATGCATATATATATATGTACACACATGCACATATATACTAAAAACATCTTGGCAATACAGAAGATAAGAGATGTATAAAGAAAATATGAAGAACACCCCTTGGGGCACCTGGGTGGCTCTGTTGATTAAGCATCCAACTCTTGATCTCAGCTCAGGTCTTGATCTTGGGGTTGTGAGTTCAAGCGCCGAGTTGGGATCTATGCTGGGCATGGAGCCTGCTTAAAAAAAAAAGTGTCCTTAATAGAAAATAGTTATCTGAATTTAATGTCCTGACCTAAGTTCTACAGGGAGAAGAGAGAGCTTAACTTCAGAGTTTAAAATCTAGACAAGAATAATAAAGGAAAACCCAAAGTTTTAAACACCGAATTAACGGTTTTAAAGACCAGCAGCTATTTAGCACTTCAGATAGGAAGGCCCGCCCCTTTTGGCTCAAGTAATTGGTTAATTCTTTAGTTATTTACAAGGTATAAAATAGGTCAAATGTACCTGACTGACCATCGGCTTACTTAGCTAAGGGTGAAAACTGAAAACTGAGATACTATTTCAGAAACTCGTCAGGTACTGCCTGGCTTGTGACCCTTGCCCTCTGTGTCCTCATCTGTATTGGGAGCAGACTCTTGTATTATGATGCCGCTCAGCCAAGCCTGACCTCCACAGACTCCCAATTTTATTTCACCGATCATTTGGAAGGGGGGAAAGAACTTGAAGATAAAATGGTTCCATGGAAATATGTTTGCTCAGTGTCCAAACCAAAAATCTTCTCTGACATATTTCCATGTTCCTGACCTATTTCTGGCATTTGCATCTCAGGCCCTCATTAAATTTCATTTCAGGAACTGGCTCTAGTCTCTGTGTATTTTATATTTTTGTCTCAATCTTGGAATCAGATATTATGAAAATATTGATATTCTGAATATGTACTTGGTTCACATATACATTTATTTATAAATAGTAGAGAAGCGGATTGACCGTAATACCATGCACCTTTTATTATACCAAAAACATAGGGTAAAAATTGAAGATTGAGTTGGTCTGTGAAGTTGTCATTGAAGGAGGAATAGGTTAATGCATGATTTCATTTAAAATAGGGGCAATGACCCCCCCATATTTATGTGATATATTTAAATTAGGATTGACTTCAATATACTCAAAAAGAATTTAGAATCACAAATTTTTAGTAAGTCATTAATTATTCTGATGTAAATTATATCAATAATATTTCATGGCTTACCCTAGAAAATGTTCCTGAAGAAAAGTTTAATATTAATAAAGTGATTAACTTATTTTCACAATGGCTGGGTTTAGACAGCTATTCTATTATCATATTTGTTGCACTCTATGTATTAATATTTGTCGGAGGTTGTGTTTCAAATTGTTATTAATGATGCTCATTAATTTATACTGAATTATTCATCTCTGGTCTTGCTGAACTAGTCAAGCATTTTTTTCCTCTTTCTTTCTCCCTGGAAAATTCATGCAGAAAAATATCAAAGCAAAATTAAGCTGCCATAAAGTAATAAAACAATCTTTCATGCTGTTTGGTCATTGCAGTGAAATCACAGGGGCAAGAAAATTGAAGTAGTAGCCTAGACATAGCTTTTATTGCCAAGGAAAATGAACAGAATTCAAGTTTCTTATGTTGTCATGGTCAAAACATAGAGCAGTCCATGGGGAAAATTGTTTTTGTAACAATTGCATGGCTTTGACACTTCCACTGAAAAAGAACAGAAAGGAGAACATTTATGGCTTGCATTTACTGAGTGCTCAACAAGCATTTGATTGCTTGGTTGGTTAGTTGATGGAAACTTTACACAATGACTACTTCTTTCAAGCACATTGTCGTGTTATTGATCTGGTCATTTTTTATGGGTCAGATTGTATCTCCATTTACATCAGGACATGGACTGCATCTTATTTCTTACAACATAAAATGCAAGTTATTCTTCCTCTCACCCCCCAAATTACTATACTGATGTACTACGATATTTGTACGTGTGGTTTGATGCACCCTTAGGTGGTAACATGGGAAAGATATTCTGAAACTAGAGAGTAAACTATCGGTGTCAGATCCACACAGGTAGTAACATAACATTGTCAACTCTTGAGAAAGGAATTTTGAGTTGCTTGGCTTAAGGTTAGAATTATGTAGGAGTAATGCCACTTGTATAAAAAGAAAACAAAAATATGCTAAGGAATCGACGTGTTTGGAGCATGTAGATCCTCAAATTATACCATTTAAGATCAGGTGTAGGTCTGAAATAGTCTAGTGACTTTTGTCTGTGGGTCATAAACTTGTTGACTAAGATCTAGTTCTGTTGACTGAGAGTTGAGTTGGTTGTTTGTGAAAAAAAAACAAAACAAAACAAAACAAAAACCTGTTCCTGAACAAAACAGAGAGGAATAGACTTAACTATGGCAAAACTAGGTCGGTCCTAGGCCTACCCCATCCACAGACACCTAGCCTCAACACAGAACTCCTTTCAACACACGAAACATCAGGAAATGAACTGCTTTGCTGGGAGATCGCTAGGCTAAACATGAGGAAGGTCACTAAAACCAGTGTGTCTTTGCAAGCTACTTCAAATAAAATTGCTGCATTTTATTTTGATCTACACATCTGTGCTTATCACATATTTCCTGCTTCGTTCTTAAGCGGCTAATGTCAAATGTCACATGTTTAGGAATCACATAAAAGAGGATTTAATAGGTTAGCCTTTGTCTGATAGTCAGCAGTGATGAGAAGCCCTTAGTGTTGAATAAATTCAAAAGGAATAACATTTAAGTTACACTTTGTGAAGTTTCTAGTTATAAACAGGTTTCCTAGATTATAGAAAAGGGTTATATTAAAGTACTTCTGGTAGTAGCTATTTAACATTCTTTGAGTATTTAATATATGCCAAGTGCTGTGCAAAGCTCTTTAAAGAAAATTTTATGTTTAATTCTTTCAGCATCCATATGAGGTACATTCTCATTTTCCAGATAAAGACACTGAACTTAGAAAAGTTGAGGAATTTGTTCATGGTCGTAATTATGAATAGGAATTCATTAATAGACAAGAATTAGGATTTTTTTAAAGTAAGTGTTCTTTGGAATGTTGTTTGTAAAATGTTGTTGAACGGGACACGAGCGGCTCAGTGGTTGAGCGTCTGCCTTCAGCTCAGGGCATGATCCCGGGGTCCTGGGATCGAGTCCCACATCGGGCTCCCCACAGGGAGCCTGCTTCTCCCTCTGCCTGTGTCTCTGCCTCTCTCTGTGTCTGTCATGAATAAATAAATAAAATCCAAAAAAATAGTTGGGGCGGGGGAGTATTGGATAGCAAGTATACTGCAACATCCTGGACAAATCAGAACTGTGCCTTATTGGTTTCATCCATGTCTTCCCAAGGCACAGGTTCACTTTGTTTGGGGAAGCAAATGTGCCTTGGTCCCCAGATCCCTCTCTTATATGATGTCCCTGTAAATGGATAGCTTTCCTCTTGCTGTCTGCTGGTGACCTTCTCTTCCATGTTTTTTTTTTTTTTTCTTTTCCTTTCTTTTACAATGCGGTTTATTGGGCCTCACACAAATCAAATGGCAACTGGTTGACCTTGGGGAGCACTCAGAATTGCTGAAATATACCTGAATTCACAGGACTCTTGCCACGTATCTAGTCCATTAGGTCATATGTAGCATATAGCTTAAAAATTATCACATAACTTTTCACCTAGGAAGACAAATTAAGAATTATAAAGGATCTCAGAAATCATCTAGTTGTTCATCCAGTAAATACTTGTTTAGTACCCACCGTGCTTACTGCTGTCTTTTTCATCATCATTCAAAGAAGGAAATAGATTCAGAGGTGAAGATATCTGTTCTCTTTTAGGAATTGGCAGGACTTGGGCTATGCTTCTATTGTTTTCCAAGCATATACTAGGTACTCATTGAGTGATTTCAAGTTTGTCCCTCATACTAGTCAGGGTTTTCCATGGAAATAGAAAATAAGATCGGTCTATCATCTGTCTATCTATCTATCTATCTATCTATCTATCTATCTATCTATCATCTATCTCTTATTTATGTATTCATTGAAAGAAAGAGATTTATTGTAATGTTTTGGTTCCTGTGATTCTGGATGTTGATAAGTCCCATGATCTGCCATCTACAAGCTGGAGACTCAGGCTGTGTAGAGAGCCAGTGGTTAGATTCCAGTCCCGGTCTGAGGGCCTAAGAACCAAGTTCTTAGGGCAGGAGAAGATTGATGTCCCCACTCAGTTAATCAGTCAGAGAGCAAATTCAATCTTCCTCTGCCTCTTCATTCTGTTCAGGCCCTCAGCAGATTGGTTGATGCCCAACCACAACCGGGAGAGCTGTCTGCTTTACTCTTCCCACCAGTTCAAACGCTGATCTTCTCCAAACATACCCTCGCAGACACACCCGTAATGTTTAAGCAGCTATCTGGGATCCCTTGGCCCAGTCAAGCTGACACGTAAAGTTAACCAGTGCACCTTTTCGTCATTCCTACCCACAGACATTCTAGCCACTGGAACCTTCTTTCACAGGCAGTATATTTATGTACTATCTTACTTCCCTTCAATAGTCATCACGATGTGGTAAGAGAAACATTATGAATTGCTGATATTTGATCAATATTAAACCACTTTTTTATCTAACAGAACTCAATTTCATATGGTTCATCCTAAGCCATGCCCTACTATCATGTAAAAATGCTCTTATTAGAGATCAAAAGTAATATTCACTCTTCCCATATGTGCGTGCACACACACACATACACACATGTACACATATATGATTGTTTCTAGTTTATGTGGCCAATAAGAAGAAAACTAGGGCAAAAATTTGTATTTTCCAAATGCAGGGTTTGCTCTGGATATTCTCCATTCGTTCCTTCACTCTAGACCTTTCCCCAGGAAGCTGTCTACCACAGACTGTGTCAACGGGGCTCCCTTGTCCCCTGACTTCTGGTAGGAGATCAGAGTTCAGGAAGAGAGAACTTTGGGGTATTTATCCCCTACATGCTTCCCTGCCAGACCGTGGCTTGGAAGTGCCTCTGTTCTGCCTGTGGCCATAGCTCGTACTCAGTGTCCTCTCCCACAGCTACGCTTTTTGCTTGGTTCTGTAATCACCACCCTCCGGGCTAGGGGTGGCAAGAGCTTCCCTTTCATCAGCCATGGGAGCCTCACTACCTATTTTTCCCTCTAACTCTACCATCCTTTAACAGCCCCTTCTGTAATAGTTTTTTGGTTAACAATCTGTTCACTTACCCCTTTGACTCATGCCGTCCATTCATTTTCTCCCAAGGCCCTGACTCAGTTTTTCCCTAGCTATGACTTTAGTTTGTGTATATATTAATTTATATTTGTTACGTATGTAAGTTCTGCAAGCATGTTAGCATATCTCTACCTGCAGGCTAAGGATTAAGACTTGTAAATGTCTTTGGGCAGAAAGAACAATTACTATATCCACAAATGGTACTTACTTACACTTTTAATCTCAAAACTAATTGTTAATTTACTAATTAAGACCTTTTATCTTCACTGGAAGTTTTAAAACAAGAAAATCCTGGCTAAGTTTAGCTTCCTAATATGAAATTCAAGACAATATTCAAACATTCATGAAATATAATTACATTTTCCACTATTACTTTCCGATTAATTATTAGCTCTGGGCAAAACATTAAATCAAATAAAGTATAAATTAGTCTGCTAATCTTTGCTAGTCTTCCAGTGTATTGTCTTTCCCTATAATGTACATAATTAAATGTCATGTAGAAGGGAAAAAAATAAAATATTTTAATACATTTAAATACCATTTTGGTCTCCAAGCACACATTGACTTAACCCCCACCTCCCTCCAACTAGCTCGTTGCTAGAACATTTTCTGAGCACTTGTAATGCATGAGCATGGTGTTCAGTGATGAGACATCAGGAGATTCCTGGGAGATCACATTCTGGATTCTAGAGGACTCCTTGATGTTGTCACATACCCATTAACATTGGTTGTTAAGGATTAAAATGAAAATACAGGTCTTGTGGTTCTGGTTTAATCTTTCTTTTCTTTTTCTTTTTTTTTTTTTTAAATTTTATTTAATTAAGATATATATATAGAGAGAGGCAGAGACACAGGCAGAGGGAGAAGCAGGCTCCCATGCACCAGGAGCCCGATGTGGGATTAGATCCCAGGTCTCCAGGATCGCGCCCTGGGCCAAAGGCAGGCGCCAAACCGCTGCACCACCCAGGGATCCCTAATCTTTCTTTTCTTAAAGCTGCACCATACTCAGCAGGTACCGAGTGCCTGGCCAACCAGATTCTAGAAGGCAGGAGAAAAGCGGTTTTTATGCATCCTTAAAAAATTGTTCATTTTTACCCTGGGTAAGTGGTAAAGTTACAGGCTTCAGAGCTCTTTAAATAAGCTGAGAGTAGTTGGTCAATAAAAATACAGAGATCTTTCACGTCCGTATCTGCTTATTCATTCATTCCTCATACTATGCAGTAGGGAAGCCCTAGAGACACATGGTAGGCCTTCCACATTTAATTACTTTCTGAAAATATTTAACAAACATGTGTTAATGAATTACAAGGCCATTTAAAAGATTGTCATAGAAACCCATCTCTCAAATTTCTCCCAAAAACAGAAGCTAGTTTTGACGTTGTTTATAGAAGATTTCTAGGTCCCTGTGGGTGTTGGGTGGTAAAGGGAAAAGGGGGGCATGGAATTTTAACACAGGTGGATTGGACTGGCTTGTTGAGAGAGCCCTTGATAGAAAAGGGAAATGAAAGATGAAAGGAATAGTGACTTCTGACAATTCTTTGACTATGTTAAATGAGATAGTAGGGTATTTAAGATTTTCCACAATTATTTATCGTGGTTCCAAAAAATGTAGTTGCAGCTTTTATAGGCATTAATGGAGCTTATTTTTAATTTTTGTCTGTAATCAAGGGAAATGGGAATTATTTTAGATGTCGGGAACATCTAATTAGAGGTTTTTTTGTTTTGTTTTTGTTTTGGGGGAGGCGGTTAGAATCATTAAGAGTAAATTCCAAACCTGGAATAAAGTAATAGAAAGATATATATATATAAATATATATATATATATATATACACACACACATATATATATAAAATCTTTGTGACATATTAATATATCTATTAATGTAATACACTAATATATCTATCTATCTATCATCTATCTGTATCTATTATCTTTATATATATAATATTATATATAATATCTATATCTATTATATATATATAATATATATATGTCACAAAGAGTAAAAATTAATCGATATTAAATTCCATTGCTCAACCACAGTTTCAGGGGCTGATGTGGAACTCTGACACATTCTTGACAATTCCTATATTGGATTCCACTTGCTCTGTGTTATAGGCTCTTCCACACGAACTAAGGCAAACAAAAAAAAAAAGGTGACATAAAATTGTTTATTCTTTGACATATTTGCTGACTACTACTTCCTGAAAATCATTGAGCTACTACCTTGGTGAAACACTTAATAGGGGTAGCTTCTCCAAAGTCAGCTCTGCTTGGACTTCAAATCAATGCCGTGCTTCCTGGCAGTAAGGATAAAAAGGAAATCAGAGTAAATTACACTGTTCTCGTATTATACAAAAGAAGGCCACAAATTAGCTCTTCTGGAGAGAGAAAATCTTTCCTAGTAATAAATTCTACAAAAAAAAAAGTCTTTTTAGTGAAAAAAAGAGAACGTATTTTCTTACTGCAAATTTAAAGGATTATATAAACATTTCAAGTCTTTTAAAGTTGTGGCTCCCAAGAAAAGAAATTATCTTAATGACTCTTCATTTGTCACCTCCAGAAACAAGCAATTTGAGTATTTCTTTTATTATGATGTATTAGAACTTCATTAATAAGGAAGCCCTACAAGTAGGCTATCATTTTTTGAAAAAGATCACACTGTGCTAAATAATGAGATATGGGAATACATTGAACAGCTTGACTTCTGCTGACTTTTACTTAAGAGTGTGAAGTGTTTTAAATTAGACTATGTTAGTATTGATGAAACGTGCACAAGGGGGAAAAATAATTTAAAGGCTTTGTTCCATTTTGGGAGCTAGATAGGTTGTATAATTTAAAAATAAATCACTGCGACCTGGCAGTAAGGAAACAACAACTCTCATACACTGTTGGAGGGAGTGGAAATCGGGACAACCTTTTTGGAAGCTAACTCAGTAATACCTATCAAATTCACAATGCGGTTATTTGTTGATCTGGCAATTACCCATACGGATTAGAATTTGCCCCTAGATAAACTTGTAAAAGTACGCCACAGTAGATTTAGAAGAGCATTCATTGCAGTATCTTTGAAATAACAAAAGAAAAATGCCACAAATATATTCTGAATACACAGCAGTAAGAGAGTGATTAAAACAAATGTATATTCATTTAACAGCACACCCCAAGCCATTAAGAAGGTTAATGTAATTAATTCTATGTAGGCACAAATGGAAAGGACTCGAGGATGGAGTGGGGGGTAAATAAGCCAGACCTAGACCATTATACAGTAACTCCCCCTTATGTGTGGGGGATGCAATCCAGAACCCCCAGTGGGTGCCTGAAATGGCAGGTAGTAGCGAACCCTGTATGAACTATGTTTTTTCTTATATGAACACACCAAAATAAAGTTTATCTTATAAGTTAGGCACAGCGAGAGATTAACAACAATAACAGATAATAAAAAAGAACGATCACAACTGGACTGTGATAAGAGTTATGTGAATGTGGTCCGGCTCTCCTGAAGTACGTTACGTACCGCACCGGTCCCTGTGATGATGTGGGATGCTAACAGGCCTAGTGACGAGGTGAAGGGAGGTGAATGGCACAGGTAACTGAAACTCAAGAAAGCAACACTATAGATAAAGGGGACTACCATAATGTCTCGTTTGGATAATCTAAAAAGCAGAAATGCCTGCATATATAAGTTATATAGATATACTGATATTTATATCAATCTACGTATTGAAGAATTATACACATCGTATCCATCATGCACTGATTCAGACTTCAGAAGTGAATATTGGGGGCATCCCCGGTGGCTCAGTGGTTTGGCGCTGCCTGCAACCTGTGGTGTGATCCTGGGGACCCGGGATCAAGTCCCGCGTTGGGCTCCCTGCATGGAGCCTGCTTCTCCCTCTGCCTGTGTCTCTGCCTCTTTCTCTCTGTGTCTATGAATAAATAAATAAAATCTTTTTTTAAAAAAAGTAAATATCTAGGCTTTGGCTGCGGCTGAGAGAGGTCCTAGATTGGGGAGGGTGGGGATTGCTGGATGCTTCCTTTCTCTTCCAATTTGATAACATCCTATACAATTTGATTTTTCTAACCATGCACATTCAATACATTTATTTTTTTTTAATATCAATGAGTGTTCTGGGGTACAGCAGTACTGTTGGTCTTCAGTGTTAGATGCCTTAAAAATTATTAAATAATATTTTACAGAATAATAAAGCACTGTTGTTGAGTAAAGGACCAAGATCATGAAGCATGACAGAGTCTGTAGCACATGAAGGACAGGATTGTCCCGAAATCAACTCAGGTTGTCCATGTAATGTTCTTATCACAAGCAAAAGTCAGCTCCCGCAGCCGTCTTCCCCATATTTAAGAGTGCATCTCTTGTGTGTGTGAGGATAGATCTGCCTGGTGCAGGACAGTTAGAGACGCCGTATGTACCTCCCTTTCTGAGCAAGACTCTCCTAGTCTATTGTAAGAGAATAAACTATATATAAAAAAAGGCGTCTCTGAACATGCACTATTTAATGGATCTAACTTTGATTCAGAATGGGGAAACAACTTGGTTGTGTATGTCCCATAGACCCTGTAGATGAACACAGCAAACACTATTTTGGAGGAATTTTGAAAAGAAACAATAGAATGACTGGTTTTTGCTCTTTTGAATTATTTTTCAGAATTGCGACTTCCGGTGAGCCCGTCTGTGTGTCTGGATCAGAGCATACAGTCAAAGCCAAGCACTTCCAGTCACCTTTTAAAAGCAGCGAAGCCTCATATGTGGAAACCTTGGGACTGGCGACGTGAACAGTTGTAAGCTAACCATTCTGAATTGTTATATCCAGCGTGCATATTTAGAGACAGCTAACAAGGGAAAAATCCCTGAAGATATCTAGAGGGTATTCCATGTTTGAATTATTAGGTTCTGTTACATAAAATTTCAACTATCTCTTCTTAATAAAGAACGCCATCATTGATTTTCTTCTAGACTAATTCAAACCTCTCCTGCCTTAGAATAAACATTCTATGGGTAAATAGGACTCATATCTGGGAAGTTACATTAATGGAAATTGAATTTGAAACCTTGACAATGTGGGACTATAAAATTTTAACTTCCATTTTGTACTCAAATGACACTGCCCTAGTCTATGAGAATGGCTGAATGAATTTTTTTTCTAGTTAAATTTTTTTTATGCCTCCTAGAATCTAAGGATACCAAATTATTTAAATTACCTCCAGGGGAATGATTTTGTAATGTAGATAAATTATAGTGAAAAATTAAAAGATTTTCATAATCTTATCCAAGAGACAAAATTGTTTACCCCATCTAATTTTATAATTATTAGGTAGTATTTCTGCAGTTAATAGTATTTATTGAAGAATCACATGCATCTCCTTCTTGCCTAACCTTCAAAAGTTGAAATAGCACAATCTTTTCAGTGACCAAACTTAGATATTTGAGACATAGAAACATCATGCAAAAAGCAAATAGTTAAACATTTTGTATCTTTAATGATGTAAGTATATTTGTTTCATCACAAAATATTAGTGTTAGTTTTCCTTTGTAGACTGAAGTATGATCTTCGTACTTTATCCTTTAAATCAACCCACAGTTATTCGTGGTGACAGTTATTGGGTAGAATCAGACTAGTGAGGAATGCTTTTTGTCATAGTTTTGGTGACCTGTCCACCATTGAAAAATAGACTGTTTTTTTCTTGTCAAGGAAAAGACAGAGCAAAGGCAGGTCAGGGTAGGACTGGAAAATATCTTCACGATTCCTTCATTTGTATCACCTTTGTTGTAATCATACATACATGACCAATTTACATTTTTTAAATCTTTTTTTTCGATAATTTAAAAAAATTTAAATTCAATTAATTAACATTTAATGTATTATTGGTTTCAGAGGTAGAGGTCAGTGATCATCAGTCTTATCTAACACCCAGTGCTCACTACATCACGTGCCCTCCTTAATGTCCATCACCCAGGTGCCCCACCCCCCTACCTCCTTTCCTCCAACAATCCTCAGTTTGTTTCCTCTGATTAAGAGTCTCTTATGGTATGTCTCCCTCTCTGATTTCATCTTATTTTATTTTTTCCTCTCTTCCCCTATGATCTCCTTTCTTAAATTCCACATTTGAGTGAGATCATATAATAGTTATCCTTCTCTGATTGACTTATTTTGCTTAGCATGATATCCTCTAGCTCCATCCACATTATTGCGAATAGCAAGATTTCATTTTTTGATGGCTGAGTAGTCCACATTTTCAAATCTTTAAACCTTATTTTAGGTATTATTTTCCTACCTTCCTTTCTTTTAAAAGAAATTTAATTAAAGTCTACCAGAGTAGAGAACTCTTAATTAACTTGATCCCTTCTCCATGTACCTGTATATCCCCTGATAGTGATGCTAATAAACAGTGAAATTGTTGAAGGAAACCCACACATTGAAGGCCGGGGTCCAATAAAGGACAGATGAGTGTACAAAACTTCAAGGTAATTCACAAATGATGTACCCTAAGTTATGGAGCATCAACTATGATGGTTTATTTTTTAGGGATCAAACAACAGTCCTTGCTCCACATGACACAATCTTCAGAACAGAAGAATTATCTGTGATTCTTAAAGCATACGTGTTGGTGACATCCTTATCACCTTTGCGTGCATTCATTCATTCAACTGGCACAGTTTGGAATCCACCAAAGAAAAAACGCTTCACTGTCAAGGTAAAATTTCCATCAAAGCTGTCATTTCACTCAAAGTATCCTGAAGATAAGTAAAGTGAGTTGAGCTGCCTTTTTCTGACCTTTATGATTATCAAATCCCATTGAACGAAGATTGCATCATTTTATTGCTGAAAGTAAATATTTTCATTTAATAGGTGCAGGTTCAAAAAAGAATTGGAAACAGCTTAATTCGTTAGGATCACACAAGCTACATCTGGTTTTCTCAGTCCATGATTATAGTTCAGTTCTTTGACCCATTACAAAGCTAATCCTCAGTGGTATTCTATTTTCTTGACTTTCCACTTATTCAAGAATAATATAATCATTGCAACAAATGAAGATATAGTTTTCCCTTAGTTTTTTTTCTTCATTCGTGGGAAGCAAAACACCTATTTCATTACAATAATCAATATGGAATAGTTGCTGAGTGAAAAACAAAGCTCTCAAGTGTGCCTAAGCTACCAAGCCGTGACGTAGAGCATGATGGGGAAGTTTTCTGGGAAGAACTTAGTCACGACCGCAAAAAGTTTAGTTATAAAAGGTAACTCAGGTCACCTCAGTTGAAAATAACATCTAGTGACAACACATTGGGTATATTTTAAGAAGTTCCCAATTTTACAGAAATAATTGTTCAGAGGGCAGGCAAGAGGAAATGGGAAGACATTGAAAGAATAATTAGCTTGTATATTCTTTCAGTTTCTTCCCATTTTATCTGTCCACTGAACAATTATTTCTCTAAAATCAAAAATTCCTTCAAATAACAAATCTCACTTACAGGATCCCACTTACATGAGAATCTAAAATTGTCAAACTCACAGAAGCAGGGGATAGAATGGTAGTTACCAGGGACTCAGGGAAGGGGAAGTGAGAAGGGATTGGTCAACTGGTACAGAATTTCAGTTATGCAAGATGAATGTGTCCTAGAGTTTTATATACAGAATAGTGCCTACGGTTAATAACACCAAGATTTGCTAAGAGAAGAGATCTTATGTTAAATATTTTTATCACTAAATAACACACATATACATACATGTGTATGTATATACACATACATATATATTTGGAAGGAATAGATGTGTTTTTTTTTTTTTTAAATTTTTATTCATTTATGATAGGAACACAGTGAGAGAGAGAGAGGCAGAGACACAGGCAGAGGGAGAAGCAGGCTCCATGCACCGGGAGCCTGATGTGGGATTCGATCCCGGATCTCCAGGATCGCGCCCTGGGCCAAAGGCAGGCGCCAAACCGCTGCGCCACCCAGGGATCCCCGGAATAGATGTGTTTATGGCTTGAATGTAGTGATGGTTTCACGGGTGTATTTCTCTCCAAACTGATCAAATTGTATGTATTAAATATGTACAACGTTTTGTATCTCTATCATAATAAAGTGGTTTTCAAAAAAAGAATGTACAAGTGCCTTTAATAGTTTCAAGAGATTCAGAAGTGACTGACCCTAATGTTTTTCAGAATTTATCTTATATAAACTACATTGTAAATTCTGAAAAATCTTCTCATGGTGAAAAATCTTTAAATGGCCCATTTAAATATTGTCAATTAAAAAAAAATCAGCCTGATAAACGATGCAGGTGCTGTATTCCTTGGTATAATATATGGCTGACATTTTGAGGAAATAGTATTGATGGAAGTCTTAAGGGCACTTTATTTTAAGGACAGTCATCTTAACTATATCAATGTAGGCGGGTTTTAGTTAATTATGAAAAAGTGGAATCAAGGTTGGTTTGCCTTTCATGTTATCTCCCACTAGTCTTTACAGTGGTTGTTTGTATTTCCCCAAGTACCTTCCATTGTTTTCAAATTTCCCTTCCTATTAGATTGAATTATATGAAATTGCTGATATTTGGTCATGTTTGACCTATAAAAAAATTGCAATTTCATACGATACAACCTAATATTTGGAAGTCGCGTACAGAGAGATAAAAGGAATCGAATTCCTCAAGTCATGTCGCATTCAGGCATTCAACAAATGTTTACTCACCACAGTCCAAAATCCCCATTCTTGTAGAATTGCAACAGCAGTCGGTGCAAGTCTCCCACAACTATTTATGCAGCCCTTTTTATCCCCATTCTCCATTCAATTCCCTTGCTCCTCAAAGGCTATCGAAAAAGTGTTAACCTGTATCTTTTCATTTAGATTATCGTAAAATATGCAGTTGTGTTATGCACACATGTGCTTTTAATTTATGTAAATTGTATTGTATTAGAGATTTTTTTCTTTGAACTTTTTTATGTGAACTCCACATTTTTAAGAAGGAAACATCCACACTGTTATGTGCACACCTTCTGTGTTACTCTTCACTGATGTACAGTCGTGTGTTCCATCCGTTTCCTTACCCAGTGATAGACATCTTGATTATTCCAACTCTTGACTAAAGCAAATAGTGCTTCAAATGTACAAGTTCTTATATGTGACTCTTTACGAATCTGCATCTGATTTTTCTGGACAATATATACCCGTCATTAGACATGTTAGGTCATAGGATATGGGTTCATTTGGTAGAATTAAATAATGCCAGCTTACCCTCCAGAAGGCCTGTTTCCATTTCTATGCCATGATCAGTCTCTCCGTGTCCCTACAACCTGCCCAATACTTGACCTTTCAGGATTGCAGCAGGTCACAAGTGATACTTTACTCTTACAAATTTGTCATCTATCTGTTAACTTTATCCATAATATCCTTTGTTGATGAGGACTTTTCAGTTGATTAGTCAAATTAATTTTTCCTATAATTTCTGCTTTGGAGATTTAGTTCCAGAAATTGTTTCTTATCTCTAAGTCATGGGGTGGGCTTCTCCATTCTCTTCTATTACCTTTATCATTTTTTTCTGGACAGATAAATATTTTATTCAACTAGAGTTCACTTTTGAGCCAGATTTCTTTTTCTATATAATCAGTTTCCACAGGCTAAAAACTCATCATTTCCCATGAATCTAATATCACCTTTAATGAATAAGTTCCCATTTGCATATGGGACTGCCTCTGAGCTCTCTCTTCTATTCCAGTTGGCTCCCTTGTTTTTATTATTTTTGCAGCATATGTATATCTTAGTATCTGGCAAGGGGGTCCCTCTCTTCTACTTTTTCTTTTTGGAATTCAATTAGCTATGTAGCAGACATTTATTTCCTCATAAATATTTTAGAATATCAAGTATTTTTAAAAAATCATACAGTAATTTCAATAAACATTGAATTTATAGTCCAATTTTTGAAGAATTGAATGTTCATAATATCATCTCTATTTACTAAGATCGTTTTCTTTTTCCTTTATTAGACTTTAAAAATTTTTCCCCATAAAGATCTTATATGTTTTCACTTATGTTTATTTCTAGATTCCTTAGAATATTTGTTGATATTCTTTTTGAAATTATATTGTCTAGTCAGTTATTGCTAGGATAGAGAAATATTGTTTTTGAAGTTGAACTTGTATTTGGTAAATTTCTTGCAATAATTTTATCACTAATACCAGTGGATTTGGGCATTCAAGACAGATGATCATTTTATCTGCAAATAATGTCATGTTAATCTCCTTTTTAATTCTTATGTATCTTCTTTCCTTCCTCCTCCTCCTCCACTTCCTCCTCCTCCTCCTGCTTCTGCTCCAGTTCCTGCTTCTTCTTTTCCTTTACTGTTTGGTCAGAACACCCACTACTATCTTTAAAGGTAGAAATGATCATTAAATTTTCTTGAACTGTACTTCATCTTAAAAGGAATGAAACTCAAGTTTCTCTGTTTTTTTTAAAGATTTCATTTGTTTATTTGTCAGAGAGAGAGAGAGTAGATAGGCAGAGGGAGAAGGAGAAGCAGGCCCTCCGCTGAGCATAGAGCCTGGTGCAGGGCTCGATCCCAGGACCCCAGGATCATGACTTGAGCTGGAGACAAACACTTAACCCACTGAGCCACCCAGGCACCCCACAAGTTTCTCTACTAAGTAAAATGCTTGTGGTACGTTTTTGGTTTTTAATCTTCATAGTTGCTGCCCAGGTAATGAGACTAATAGAGGGAGCCACACTGGATGCGTCACCATGTTACAACTATTGCAATATATGGACAATTTTGTTTCCTCTGCACCGTCTCCACTCCCCTTCCCAGACAGTAGTTTATTTTGAAACAAATCCCAGACATCATATGATTTCATTTATAAACCTTTTTAGAGTGTAACTCTGCGAGAGATGGATTTATAAACTTCACTAAGTTAAATAAGTTCCCTTTTATTTTTAGTCAGCTAGGAGGCTTTGCCGTAAATAGATTTTGAACTTTGCAAAAAAGCTTTGTGCTGCGTTAATAAATTATATGATTTTTTTCTTCCTCAAGTTTATTTTTGTGGTTTATGACATTAGTGGATTTCCTTTTAATAAAACGTCCTTGCATCACTGAGATAAAACCTATGTGATTATTTGGGGCTATTTTTCAATAGTTTTTTATTTTTTTTTTAAGATTTTTATTTGAAAGAGAGAGAGATGGCGCATGAACAGGGTGGGGAGAGGGAGAGAGAGAAGCGGGCTCCCAGGGAGCCCGATGTGGGGCTCGATCCCGGGACCCCGGGGTCATGGCCTGAGCCAAAGGCAGACGCTGAACCGACTGAGCCGCCCAGGAGCCCTGCCCTGCTGGATTTGTTTAGTTCTGACTTCCGTGTCTACGTTCATAAATGATATGGGCCTGTAGCTGTATTATATTTCCCTCATCTAGTTTTTAGAGTTGAGATTACTGGAAAAATAGAACTGAATAACTTTCGCTCATTTTCAGCTTTCTAGTACAACCGGTATAAACTAGGAGTGACTTGTGGTTGTGTACAACATCCTCCTGGGCTCGTTCTCTTCTTATGGAGTGTTTCCAATTAGGACCTGGAGTTTTCACCCTTTAATTCTGGGAAGTTTGTCTTCATTATTTCTTGAAACACTTTTTCTCACTGTGTTTTCTTTCTTTCTTCTGTCGTCCGCATTGTGACCTCTTCCTTTCATGTGCTGATGCCCATTAAGAGGATGCCCATTTTTACTTGCATTCATTAATTTCTTACTCTGTTTCCTCTTGGCTCTTTTTAATGACTTCTATTTTTTTTTTCACATTTCATTTCGCTACTGCCTCCCATTATTTCCTTGAGTATCTTAGTCGTGCTTTTTCAAAGGTCCCAGTCCGTTAGTTTCAGAGGTCGGCGCGCTCTGTTGCACCACGGGGCCCTCGTCTGTTGGTGCAAGTAGATCGTGTCTTTCTCTTCCGTTGCTTGCCCCCTACCGGAGGCCGCTGTACTTCCCACAAGGCCCGTATCTGTTCCTTGAGCTTCAGTTCTGCTGCAGGAACGATTTGCTGCAGCGGGTACACTGCCCGCAGAAGGCCCGTCCTGCGGGTGCATCGAGCACATGGTGGGCGATGAGGTCCAAGCGTCAGAAAACCACTTTTGATCACTTCCCTCTGCCGCCAGTCGGCAGGTGGTTTCTCTGGTCAGAATTTCACTCCCTAAACTCTTAGGAAGTAAAGCCTTGGGGGGAGGCACTTCTCTCCCTTATAATCCATCACCCTGGAGGTTTGAGAGAACCGGGTGGAGGAGTGAATGTCGGAAGTGATATAACCTCACGCTTCTCCTCATCAAGACTTCACCTGAGCAGGACATTAAGCCCCCTCTCCCCCACATTAGCAACCTGATTCCCGGCGTGGACTCTACATCCTAAACGGGAATGGGGAGGCAGTGAATGTCCTTAGGGGATCCCGGGGGAGAGGCACGGGGGAAATAACAACACTTTCCTCCATCCTGGCCTCTCGGAGAAGCGTCCGAAACCCACCAGCCTCACACTCCAGAGGTCCTGGGCCTTGCCACCACTGGCCAGACGGGTCCCAAACAGCTTGCACAATCCCCTTCACATAGCTTTTTATTATTTATTCCTTTGAAGCCTCCCCCGTCCCCCCTTTTTTTGTTTCTTTTTTTTTTAATTTTTTATTTATTTATGATAGTCACAGAGAGAGAGAGAGGCAGAGACACAGGCGGAGGGAGAAGCAGGCTCCATGCACCGGGAGCCCGATGTGGGATTCGATCCCGGGTCTCCAGGATCGCGCCCTGGGCCAAAGGCAGGCGCCAAACCGCTGCGCCACCCAGGGATCCCTTTTTTTTGTTTCTTTAAGCATCACCTCCCCTAAGCCCAGTAGAAACACTTTTTTTTTTTTGTCGTAGTTTTTATGTACAGTAGCCTCCCTTACCTGCACATTTGATTTCTGCAGTTTGAGTCCACTCCGCCTCCACCCCCCAAAGACTTCTGGAAGCAGATGATTCTTCTTCTTCTTCTTCTTCTTTTAAAGATTTTATGTATTTATTTGAGAGAAAGAGAGAGAGAGACAGAAACAGCAGAGTGAGAGAGAGAGAACATGAGCTTGGAGGAGGAGCAGAGGGAGAAGAAGCAGCAGCCTCCCCCCTGAGCAGGGAGCCCGACATGGGGCTCCATCCCAGCCCCTGGGGTCACAACCTGAGCTGAAGGCAGACACTTGCCCGACAGAGCATCCCAGGTGCCCTGGTGATTGTGATGAGTCAGCAGAAGGTCCGTAGTAGCCTAATGCTATGTCACAGGGCCCACATCCTGCGCTTCACTTCCTCCTTCACGTCAGCGTTTGATCATCCCACGTCATCACAGGGAGGGCGAGTACAGCACGATGTGGTGCTTTGAGAGACAGACCAGCCTCACCTAACTTTTATTATAGCCCGTCGTTACGGTTGTTTTGCACTAACAAATTAATTAGTTTGCACTAACAACATTATTGTTGTTAATCTCTTACTGAGCCTAATTTATAAAATAAACTTTATCTTAGGTGTGTGTGTCTAAAAAATACATAGTGCACAGAGGGATCCACGGTCGCCCTGGTTTCAGGCACCCACCGGGAGCCTTGGTGGCCTCGCCCCTGTGCATGAAGGAGACAACCGTATTTCCCGAGGACCAAGTGTGAGACAGGAAGGCTCTCCGTGACTCGGTTTTCCTCGGACTTTCGTGCTTTATTCACTCTTTTGTTTTCTTAGTCGTACCCTTGTCGCCCATAGGACGGAGGTGGGCTGTAGACGTAGCACAGGAAAGCAGCAGGCCTCATCACCCGCACCCTCTCCTTGGGATTTGTCACGTCAGGACCTTGCCTGATTATTCTGGACGATACTGTTGTCTGCTCTCCAAGGGAGGCAGCGCAGCTTCCTGGGTTCGTGCGCCAGACAGTGATTATTTCCTTACGAGGTCAAAGCGACGACACTTGATGCTTCGGATAAGTTGCTGGAAACAAGGGGGTATCTGTTCACCCTTCAAGTGAAGTACTTATTGCTTCGGCTAAAACAAATAGATTCTACTTATCTGTTAAATCAGTTGACCACCTTCCAAAATACTGCTTCCTCCTGATATTTTTAGATGTGAAAAATGCCTGGAAATGGCTCTCAGTGCTAGTGTAGAAAACAGGGCCCAGATTCACTTTAAAGCCCAACTATGCGATGTCGAAGTTTTATTGAACATTGTTTTTTAAACCCCACAAAACATAGTCATGTACGTGCGTGTGTGCGTGTATCCAGAGTTCTCGATTCAAAGGCTGAATGACTTAGTTAACCCAGGAGTGATTTATGCACTGTGCAGCGAGACAGACCCACTAAACTGGTTATCAGTGGCCATTTATGGAATATTCCGGCAGCTAAAGGACGTATGAGAGTAATAACAGAAATAACTAGGAGCTCATTTATTTCCAATTAGGTTTGCTGCTGAGATACTCTCTCTACTAAAGCTTCGGAGGGAGTTGAAAAATATCAAGAAATGCAAATTTGAGAAAATGGCAAGTAGTTTGCTTTGTAAACTAAACTTTTTTTTTCCTAAAAATCTCCTTCTTTAACAGTTAAAAATAATTTCAAATTTAAGTGTTAGGTGTTTGCAAAGGAGGTTCAAGTTTAAAAGTCGGGGCAGAGATAGAAAAAGGGAAGAAAACTAATAGCATATGTGACTCTCGCTTACTAGCCTTCGATTCAGTTTTTTTTTTTTCTTCAATTCAGTTTTAAAACAACCGTTTAGGCTGCTAAGGCAGTGTCGTTTTCTTGGTGAATGTAATAAACCCATTTTTAAGCGGGATTCTAATTTAAAGACTTCTTTGCTTAAGAAGCTTCCTGTTCTGAAAGACGCCAGTTTTATCTATGAATTCCAGAGCAGGACCCTTGCACAACCGTTGTAATTGGTGACTTTTGGTCAGATGCCTCCCTGGCTGTTTTTACACGCGGGTCGTACAGATTAACTGCAAGACAGGTCTTAAGTTCAGATCTGGCTCCTGCGGCAGAGTCCCGGCTCGCCCTCCACCCTCTGTGGTCCCCCAGCAGGGGGGAGGCCCTGGGGGGGGGTGAGGCTCGGACTCCCTTCTGACACCTGGAGATGCCATCTGCCTGTGAGCACAGCAGGCCGCCTCGCCCAGACGCGCCTCCCGGGTCCAAACCCATCGTCGGATCCGCCGCGGCACATTTCGGGATGCCCGCTTGTTGCCACCGGCACCAGCTCATCCTCGACCCTAACCCGTTCTTGATGAGCGTGTCTCGCACTGAGTTCCATCAAGGATCACGGACAACTTTATTTTTTGGAGAAGTGAAATTGTCTTTATTTGGAGACCATATGCTCTTTTTAATTGAAACCTAATCGGCATAAGGTGTCTTCTTGGCTGCAGGCCCGCATCCTAGTGACCCGGGACCTCTGGACCTTCTGCCACGCCCGGGTGCTGAGCCCGGTGGCTGCGGCACTGAAGGGCCACCAACGGTGGGAAGCAATTGCCCGGGGCGGCTGGCGGCCTCACCCTCTCACTTCGCTGGGGTGCCCCACAGGCTTTCCTGCGAGCGCAGGACACAGGTGTCATAATCTGAGTTTCTGGGCAGGGTCACCCTGAGGGAAAGGGGAAAGCCAGGGCGGGTCACTGCCTGTGTGCCCTGTGGAGGCCCCGGCCGGGCCGCAGCCCTAACCCCCCGGGCTCCAGCAGCACCGCAGCACCGGGGGCTCATCGCTGCTCTGCGGGGCCCGCCGTCCCCCCCCCTCCAGGACACCAGCGAGTGTGCGAGGAGAGCGGGAGTCTTAGCAAAGCCAGGAACGTTGCCATCTACCAAGCCCTTTTTCCAAGAATGCCCGCGGCTCTTACTCGTTTCGGGGATGTTGCCGAGATGCAGCGAGCCTGGCTGCGCATCAGGGTTTGTGCAGAGCCTTCCACGGGGCGCTCAGGCGGCTTCGTATCCCAGGGGGAGGATGAGGGATGCCTCGGGATGCAGGTACAGTTGCCTGCAGCGGCCGCCGGCCTCGGGCCGTGGTCTTCTTCTGATCTTCATTTTACGTCTAACACCGCAGACCGTGGAACTGACCTTGTAAAAGGTTCTCCGCTGAGCCTCGGGCCTTTCTGCAAGGCCCCGGAGACCTGTGTCAGCTTGTAGGAGACGGTGACTAAAAGGCCGCTCTCGGGAGTTTGTGAAAGGAGTTCGTGTGTTACTTCATCTACTCTTACCTGGATCAGATTTAAAAACTGCATCGGGGGTTCATTTGTAAGGTTTGGCTTTATATAAATAAAAATTATAGGCGACGAGCATAAAATTAAATAAACATGTGGCCGAAGCTGACAAAATAAGAACTAAATAATAATTGAAAAGGAAAATATATCTCTCTAATCAGCCCATACCGGTGTTGAATATTATTTAAGAGATATATCTGCTCCAGCAAAAGAGTGATTGTTTTGCAACCGAACATGACTTTAAAACAATTTTGTTATTTTGCATTGATACTGTTGATGCAAGTTCGTCTCTTATTTTGAAAATTTTCATTCACTCATTCATTTCATTTATTCATTCCTAGCTTTGTTCCGTAAAAGGTTTGTCAGGTGGTTATATACATTCATTAATTCTTAATACTGCACCTGGATTATCCTAAATAGGAAGATAATTTATTCCTTAATAATAGTCATGTTTGTTTGATCAAAAATGATCATTTAAACACCTGACCATAAGCTTCAGAACAGCGAGCAATGTGCCTGTATCCCTGAGAGCCTCAGAAAATGCCTGGCACATGGCAGGTACTCAAAAAATGTCTATCAGTGAATGATGGTCTATCACTATCATTTTATTAAAGGTACCTGATTAAACCATACACAAAAACTTTCATTTTGGCAAAGCAGTGTTGAGAATAGGTTCTGCATCAAAAGATAAAGATGAGTGTTTGCTTCAGCAGCACGTATACTAAAAAAAAAAAAAAAAAAGATAAAGATGATGAATTTACCTATAACATCTTTGCTAATTCAGACATATCTTTTCTGAACTAATGTAGTGAACTGGTTAATATAAGCAAATAAAATTAACTAGAATGTGTGCATTATACATACATATATACACACATATATGACACATATATAAAATGTGTTACAATGACAACGTGATGTAGCACTTAACCCTAATAAATAAATCTCTAAGTATTATTTCCTTTAACACTAGAAAACTGATGGGCGAGTATTAGTTGTATGTCCAGAAAAATGGAGGTTAGCTGATATTCAGGGATTTCAGCGTGAAATCAGGGGAGGTCAGTGTGTCCCTTCAGAATACTTGAAAGAAGAAAAGGGAGTTAGTTTCTCAGTGGCATGTGGATGTTAGGATGTGTAGGTCCCTTCTCCTTCGCGGCTCTTCTCCCCGGCTCCTGTTCAAACCCGCTTCTCTCTGGCGTCATCTAGTGGATGCCTGTGAGAGGACGAGAGAAGGGCCCAGAAAGATCCCTGAAAGGATCAGATGTCCCTTCTGCAAACCAGGGCCTGGGAGTCTGTGGCATGTGGACCTCACAGAAACTCACAGACTAATCGATGCAGGCTGGCCCAGCATCAGAGTGTCACTCTGGTCACACCTCGGAGATCACAAGTTAAAGAGAAAATAAAGATCAGATACACTGTTTAGAGGGAAAAAAAAGGAGTATGGAAAAAGCACTAATTAAGCAATGTTATAAGTACTTATTAATCATCCATCGATGCCTAGATTACAGAGCTGCTGTAATCCCTTCCTGTGCTACCCTCCATCCAATAAGGAATGTGAAGATGGACCCATGGATTAAGGCAAAACTCTCTGCAGTCTTCCTGAATTTTTCCACTTCTGCGCAGGGACCTAGAGTGACTCAATTTAATTTTATGAATCTAAAAAAAAAAAAATTAAAATAATACAAATTCTATGCATCTTGATTCCTAGACCTTGACAAGGCTTACCTGAGTTTTCCAACACTGTGTAATGGTAAATATCTTCTGAGGACAGGAAAACATGTTGGGAGAAAAAAAAAAAGTCAGATAAAGTCAGCAAAAAAAATCAAGAGAACAAACATGAGGAAGAAAACCTTATTGGCCTCAATATGCTTAAAGTCCTTGAAAGAAGAGATTACGTTTATTTATTTATTTATTTATTTATTTATTTATTTATTTATTTCTTACTTACTTATTTTTATTTAAAAAAGAAACACACCTTGAGCGCCTGACATAACACCTAGTGCTTAGAAGACAGGGGAGGAGAAATGACTTGGAAGAGAGACTCCACTCATCAGATTTGCTGAAAAAGCAACTAGTAATAAAAAATAACCCCTTTATAAAGAGGTAGGTGAATGCAAAGTCGTAACAGTGAAGACGATAGCAGTCAGTGTCTCAAAAAACAAATAGCTCTCTCGTGCTTGAGTCTGTTATAAAATGTGCGCCCGGTGGAGGAGACGGATGATATTTACGATTTTACTCTGGTTATGGAAACAAAATAATTTCCCACCAGGACGCGTGGCAGCTTATCCCATTACCCGCCACCTCAAGCACCTTGTGTTGAGCATCTCCTCTCTTCTCTGAGGTCTATGTCAAGGACCGTGACAAATCCTAAATGTAAAATAGCCCCGAAATGTGCCAACGAGGTGGAAGTGATGTGTCTGCTGAAAGAAGACAGGCTTCCGCTCCTTCGGGAGGGAACCTGAGCAGCATTTGTCTTACGTGATTTATGCATCCTAAGTTTCAAATGAAATACGGCCTTTCCCTCCCATATCTTGAAATGCGGTTGCAAATTTGAAAGAAACCTCAGGCTTTTGTGGGGAGGAACTCCAAGCAAGGATGCGCGTTGCCCCCAAGTGACCCTTCTAGATACTGCACCAGGGCCTCGCGGCCTGCAGGGTGGTGGTGGTGGGGTGGGCAGAGCTGCTTTTTCTCTTGGATTATACACCTTTTTTTAAAAAAGATGTCATGTATTAATCCATGAGAGACCACAGAAAGAGTTAGAGACCCAGGCGGAGGGCGAAGCAGCTCCCTGCAGGCCGGACGCGAGACTTGATGCCGTGACCCCGGGTCGCCTGCGGAGGCCGCGCGCACCTTACCTGGCCGCGACCCCGCTGTGCGCCCAAGGCCCTGGCTCCAGGGGCCCCCGGGCGGGGGCGGGGAGCTGTGGGGGTGGCCGGTCCCCCCTGCACCCCTGCCCCGAGGGGCTCCCCGCACCCCCGCGGATGCCCCCCCGCCGGCCCCCAGCAGCGCCCAGCCTCAGCCGCCCTGAGGCCCGCCTGCAGGAGCTGGAGCTCGGGGCCGCCCGGGAGGGCCCTGGTCCCCGTGTTCGCGCCTCCTCTCGGACCCGCTGCCCCGGCTGCCAGGTCTCCTGCAGGGCCGCACCGCCCCGGCCGCAGCCCCCGCCGCCCGGTCCACGCAGCACGGAGCAGGGCCCCGGGCTCAGCTGCTTACTGGGCGCCCCTGGGCCCATCCCTCACTCAGTTAGGGCCCGGACTCCCCCTGGGCCTGGTCCCCAGCTCATGTTAGGGCCCCCGCTCCTCGCCCCCCAACCCCCCCGGGTGGGTGCCCAGCTCAGATTGGGCCCCTGACTCCCCCCCTGGGCCCAGGTCCCCAGCTCGAGTTAGGCCCCTAGCTCCCCCCCTGGGCCTGGGTCCCCAGCTCGAGTTAGACCCCTGGACCTGGTCCTGGGTCCCTAGCTCGGGTTAGGGCCCCAGCTCTCCCCGGGCCTGGTCTTAGGTCCCCAAGTCGGGTTAGGGCCCTGACTCCCCCTGGGCCTGGTCCCCAGCTCGGGTTAGGGCCCCAACTCCTCACCTCCCCACCCCCCCCGGGTGGGTGCCCAGCTCAGATTGGGCCCCTGACTCCCCCCCTGGGCCCAGGTCCCCAGCTCGAGTTAGGCCCCTAGCTCCCCCCCTGGGCCTGGGTCCCCAGCTCGAGTTAGACCCCTGGACCTGGTCCTGGGTCCCTAGCTCGGGTTAGGGCCCCAGCTCTCCCCGGGCCTGGTCTTAGGTCCCCAAGTCGGGTTAGGGCCCTGACTCCCCCTGGGCCTGGTCCCCAGCTCGGGTTAGGGCCCCAACTCCTCACCTCCCCACCCCCCCCGGGTGGGTGCCCTGATCGGATTGGGCCCCTGACTACCCCCTGGGCCTGGGTCCCCAGCTAGAGTTAGACCCCTGACTAGCCCCTGGGCCCAGTCCCCAGCTCGGGTTAGGGCCCCGACTCCCCCTGGGCCTGGTCCTCAGCTCCGGTTAAGGCCCCAAATCCCCCTGGGCCTGGTCCCCAGCTCGGGTTAGGGCCCCGACTCCCCCCCACCCGGGCCCAGTCCTTCGTCCCTAGCTCAGTTAGGGCCCCAGCTCCCCCTGGGCCCAGTCCCCAGGTCGGGTTAGGGCCCTGACTCCCCCTGGGCCTGGTCCCCAGCTGGGGTTAGGGCCCCAACTCCCCTCCTGGGCCTGGTCCCCAGCTCGGGTTAGGGCCCCGACTCCCCCCCCCTGGGTCCAGTTCTGGGTCCCTAGCTCGGTTAGGGCCCCGGCTCCCCCCTGGGCCGGGTCCCCAGCTCAGGTTAGGGCCTTGACTCCCCTCCTGGGCTCAGGTCCCCAGCTTGGGTTAGGCCCTGGACTAGCCCCTGGGCCTGGTCCCCAGCTCCTGTTAGGGCCCCGACTTCCCCCCTGGGCCTGGTCCCCAGCTCGGGTTAGGCCCTCAACTAGCCCCTGGGCCTGGGTCCCCAGCTGGGGTTAGATCCTCGACTCCCCCACTGGGTCCCCAGCTTGGGTTAGGCCCCTGACTACCCCCTGGGCCTGGGTCCCCAGCTCGGGTTAGGCACCTGACTACCCCCTGGGCCTGGGTCCCCAGCTCGGGTTAGGCCCCTGACTACCCCCTGGGCCTGGGTCCCCAGCTGGGGTTAGGTCCCTGACTACCCCCTGGGCCTGGGTCCCCAGGTGGGGTTAGGTCCCTGACTCGCCCCTGGGCCTGGGTCCCCAGCTCAGGGCTGACATCCAGCCCAGCGGGGAGCCTGCTTGAGATGCTCTCTCTCCTTATAACCCCTCTTCCCCCCAGAAAAAAAAATACTGTGCCAAAATAGTTTCTACCAGAAGTTTCATTCCTGACGTATTTGAAAGGTATGAGAATTTTCCCATGTTGCTTGATCACCCAAACCACCTACGGAAAGAATCGGTATTCAAGTCCCAGAGCGGAATCATTACCTCACAGGAGAAAACCGTGTGCTAAGGAAATATACTGCATTTTCATGCTCTCTGTGAAGTACTGCTATGGTGAAAAGAAATGCGATTTTAAAATATGCATCGGACAATGATGACACCTTTTCAGGCTGAGTGATAAGCAAATAGCTGGTTGCACTTTTACTGTAAAGGAAAAAGAATTAAATCACTAGCACTGGATCTAAGAGCCCTGCACCTACAAGACCCAAATGAAAATCCCAAGGCACAATGACCTCCAGGGGCCTGGGGATGCACGTGCATCTGGGAATGTTCTGGTACCCGCCGTCTGACCTCATGCAAGTCTTTCAATCTCTCCAAACCGCTTCCTGTGTCTAAAAAAGAGGAGTCGTTTCTAATGGGTTAGATAAGGTTTTACCTTCCTCCTGCAGGTGTTTACTGGGGACTTCCTGTGCTAGACATGGTGTTAGGTGCTGGTGACATAGGACAGCGTCCCTGCCTCCGTGGAGTTTGTTCTTCTGGGGGATGGGAGGTGAAATACAGAGGAGGAACTAGTTACCCGCACACAGACAAGTACAGGTGACTACAGATTGTTTTTGAAGCTTTATTTGTTTGAGACAGAGAGAGAGAGCTCAGTGGGGAGGTGTAGGGGGAGAGGGAGACCGTCTGATGCCCACTCAGGGCTGAGCGCGACCCCATGACCCGGAGATCACCACCTGAGCCACAACAGGACTCAGTCGCTTAACCGACGGCCCCAGCCAGGTTAATTCCAGATTTTTGCACCCATCATTTTGCCACTCCGCAGTTACAGATTTTTGACATGGCTGAGGATGAAATGAGTAAGGGGGATGTGTAGAAAGTAACTGGGTTGCCCGTGTGATGAGAGGAAGGAAGATCTCCCCGACGAGGCGACATCTGGGCTAGAATTCATGGGTAAGACTGAGTGGCATTTGCGGAGCCAGTGAGGAAATAGTCTCAGCAGGTGGAGAATGCCAACGGCCCGAGGTGCTGGTCCCTGCACAGGCACAGAGCATCGCCGGAACTGGAAGTGTATCCTGTTGAACAAAAGGAGAGGGGTCCTCTCCTTTTGAGAGGAGAGAGAGCCCGGATCATGCGAGACTTACAGGCAAAGCGAAGAATTTGAATTTTTTTCTAGGGGCGAAGGGATGTCCCCGAGAGATAGTGAGCAGGGGCTCCCTAATGTGATTTACCTTTTCAAGCCCGGTCTGCTGCTGTGTGAACGTACTGAGGAGGATCGTGAGCACAGGCAAGGCCCTTGGGCGTCCAGGTAAGAGGACTGCTCCCTGGGCCTAGTTGATGGGATGGGGGCTACAGAAGGAGAGAAGTTCCTAACGTGGGGAGGTAGAGACGCGCTTGGGTGGTGAGTTGAGAAAGAGGACAGAGACGGCTCTCAGGTGATCCCTTAGCTGTTATTTGGATGGTGGTGTCATTCCCTGAGCTACATCAGGTGGGAGGGAGTAGGATGGAGAAATGTGAAAGGAGGAAGAGGACAGGACCATGGGGTCCTGGTCTCACAGCTGCTTACCCACGTCCAGGTTCACACCTGTCTGTCTGGCTCTTAGGCCTCCTTTACTGTGTCCCGCCCCTGAGGGTGCCACGTGGGAAAACTCTCTGGGGGAGCTTGGTGTTTTTTTTACCCAATCACGTCCTCTCCCTGCATTTCCTGGCTCCATTCCCCTCCCCTTCCTACTATTTCCAACAGAGATGGTCTACCACTTGGTCCCAGATCAGCAGTTTCCCAATATGTAGGAACAGCCTGGGCAGAAGTGTGCCCGTTCCTCAGACACCAGCGGTTCAAGGGTTGTTTTCAAATAGGTGGGGCCTCAAATCCTAGGTCCGTTCCCTTGAGGACCATAGGGTTGTCAACCCTGATATATTCAGCCAAGAAGGAGGGAGGAGAATGCTTAGGGACCTGCCCACCCTAGAAAGGGTTGGGGATGGAAGTCAGAGTGAAGCTGGAGGAGTCTGAAGAGAAGTCAAACCAGAAGCAGCAGGCATTTCACTGCATTCCCAGCACCCAGAATAAAGGAACATGAAGTTCTCAGGTCACCTTCTGTCTCCTGTAGGAAGTTAATGAGGGAAAGAGGTGCCGACTCCATGCCACAAAGAGAGGGAAATAAGGAAATAAGATGTCATGTGGACAAACCCATGAAAAGCCAACTGAAGTCGTTGACTTTTGCTCCATAATAAATCACTCCTACACTTAGTGATTTTAAATAAGAAATATATTTATTTATTGTTCCTCTGCTTCTGTGGGGTGACTGGGCAGGATCTGCTGATCTCTGCAGCTCGGCTGAAGCTGGATGGTCCAGCTTGCCTCAATGACACGCCTGGCTGTTGGCCTGGGGTTGGCCAGGATCGTGGGGCGCTGTGTGTCTCATCACCCAGCCAGCTGCCCAGTGCTTTGTCCTATGGTGGTAATGTCAGGGTCCCCAGGAGCAGCCAGTGAGCAAACCCCAAAAGCCAAGTTCTCTCCAAGCTTTTGTTTGTGTTGTGGGCTGAATGATCGCTCCCAAAAAGATATTTTGGATTCTAACCCCAGGACCTGAATGTGACCTTATTTGGGAAAAGAGTCTTGGCAGATATAATTGAATTAAGGATCTCAAAATGAGATCATCCTGGATTACCCAAGCGGGCCCTACACACATCAACACATGTCCTTATAAGAGAGAGGCAAAGGGAGATTTGATGGACAGAAGAGGAGGAAGTCATGCGGAGAGGAACCGAGAGGACAGCTCTACACCCTCAAGCCAAGCAAAGCTGAAGAGCCGAGGAACGGATTGTCCTTTAGATCCCGAAGAAGGAATGTGGCCCCGCCAACACCTCGATTTTAGACTTCTGACCTTTAGAACTGGGAGATAATAAATCTCTATTGTCTTAAATCACCAGGTTTGAAGTCACGTGTTACAGTAGTCTTAGGACATTGAAACTGTTTGCATCACACTTGCTAACGCTCCGTTGACCAAAGAACTTCACAGGGGGCGACACCAAGATCAAGAGGCGAGGAAAGAGACTCCACCTCGGGGTGGGGGGAAGTGTGTAAAGTGACAATGCGGAGGTGGGGGGGGTAAGCGGGCGCCTACAAGGGAGGGAAAAACTTGTGGCCAGTTTTTCCAGATGGCCACACCAACGTAAAGAAGGATTTTCCCGTTAGAGCGGATTGCCAGCAGGTTCACGGGATGGAATGTATTTAGGATAGAGAACACGGGACTTAACAAAATAGGAACAGGAGACAGCAAAGAAAGGAAGGGGGAGAGTATCGTATTGATGGCTCCTCGACTCCCCGATGGGAATGGGGCTCCGAGTAGTTGTATGTTCTTCATCAAGTAAGGTGGAGAGTGATATAACCTTCCCCCTAAAAAACTGGCGAGGAACCCAGGTGTTTAATCTGTGTCCTACTGTGTACCCGAGATTCCTGTGTTGGGCCGTGGAATCAAAAACAACTCAAGGGAGAAGCAGTGTTGACCCCTCAGTGGTGGTTCATGGTCCACTCGGCTCACTTGTGTTCCGCGGCTGCTTCGCGGAGACCCGCGTGCCTGGCGACCCAGAGCGGGACTTAAGGGAGACACTGGTTCCCGCTCTCCAGGGAGCCTTCGGTGGAGGAGCCCAGGGGGAAAGACACAGAGTGTCACACCGAGCAGGCTGCGGGAGGGGCTGCGTTTGGGATGGTCCAGAGTAGGAGACGGTGGGTTGTTCAGCTGGAGGAAGGTGAGGCGGGTTTCACCGAACTGGTGGCCTCTCAGCTGAGCTTGGGAGAATGAGTGGGGTTCCTTTAGAAATGGGGAGGGGATATTTGCATTTACTTTGGAAAGACATCACGACACATGGGAACGTAGCTTATAGTCTCAGAAGTACGAGCTGCCTTATTTATTTGGCTAGAAAGCATATGTATTCCCGTATTTTAGGATGGGGGAAATCTTAGGGCAGCATGCGGTGGAGGGAGGGAGAAAGAAGAGAAGAGGGGGGAAAGGCATAGGGTTTGTGGCGTAAGGGAAACCAGAAAAGGTATGTTAGAAGCATATGGTGAAGGGCTTGCATTTCATGCGCTGTCGAATGTACAATGGCCCCACTGTCATCTCACGTATCTGAATGTAGGGATCCTGAAGGGTAGAGTGATGCGTTTATATCCATTCTGTGGATAAGGAAATGAAAATCCACGAATTACTGAAGATGACAGAACTAGTAAAGGTGATTAGGGTGAGGACTCCGATCTCCAGTGCGTAAATCCCTCTTAATCACCACTTAACTGCGTGCAGCATTAAGCAATGCTCTGTGTGCCCTCCCTAAAGCACATTGATTGCTGAACCCAAGAACTCAGTGCCTGAGGCAAGCGTTTGTATGCCTACCGCGTGGCACCCTGATGAACTCCAAGTGCAAACAGAGATAGATTCACTTTTATCAAAGCAAAGTTGAGTATTTATAAATGAATCAATCTGGGAAAATTTCTTGGAAGCATTGCAGGTGCATTTAATGTAGGGTAACCACTTACTTGGGGTCAGAGAAAATTTTGGAACCTGGGGTTCTACCCTGAGGTGTTTTGCAAATGTCTTTATGTTCTTGCTTAATTGCATTTACAAACAATGCATTATGGGTGAGGTGTCCCCGAGGTAATGACTAGCAATTCCAGCGAGCTCACCTGCAAGGGAACAAAACACCTTGGCTGTATGTTACAAGATTGACAAAGGAATGACACTTAGGTTTTTAAAATTAAGGATTTCACGCAATGCTTTTTGAATTCTCACATAAAAATAGCTGTCCCTCTGCAGCACAAGGGATAAAAGGGCGCGTACTGTTTATTATATCACCTGTTTCTATAAATACTGGGACTTCTGTCCTTTATGACACGGGCTGTGCTTCAGGAGGACGGCTCTGGCAGCAATGGGAGAGAAAGAGGTTGCAGGCAGGGAAGCCAGAACTCAGTCCTTGGGACCGCGATGAGAAGACATTGGTATATCTGATTATAGTACTAAATCATAAACTTTTAAATTGTGCATCATGTTTAAGTGCTCATTTGAAATATCCCACGTAAAAGAATGAGTTCTGTTGAACACTGGTAAAAGAGCGGTGGGAAGTACCTGACAGGAGACAGGTGTAAGAAAAGAGTAGAGGGCTGTGACGCATCTGCGGGTTCAACCGACTGCAACGCGGCAGCCCTCATCGGTTAGGGCAAATTGCTCCATCATTTTCTTTCTTGTACAACCAGAACTCATTATTTTTATGATGAATACATTTCCTGTTCTTCTGTGATTGACCATGAAACTTAATAAGGACTAAAATAGATACCCCGCATAACATATCCAGAACATAAATGAAAAATATTTTCCCATTTTACTTTCTTACCCATTCGAGAGTATTTATAGATACACGAGAGGGGGTATCTTTCTGCCAAATGCGTCCGCGTTTGCAAATTTTTGTGCCGTCCATTACGTATATTTCCTGTTGGAAATATTAGCAGATTTTGATGTCATTTTCTACTCAAGACCATTAATAAAAGATGGAAGGTTTTGCAAACAACCATCAGACCTTATTTTACTAGAGGTTTAAAAAAGACCTGTGTCTTAACTTTAATGGAAATAGTTGTGACCTGCGTGAACAATGGCATTCGTATAAAGAAAATGAGTAGACATATATATACAAAGTCCAATGATAAAATTTTTACAACTTTAACTTTTGTTCTTTACTGTTAAATCTCTTTTCTTCTTTATATCCCACTGAGAGATTCCAGAAGGGGCAATAAAAATAACCTGCCCGTTCTCAGAGAAGGTTGAATATAATGCAATCAGGGTTCTACCATTCAAAGCAAATAATTAAATTTTATGCTATTCACAGCCTTTTGTATTTCTGCACCTTGCTTCTGATCAATTCTCTGATATACGTGTGGGAGAATTTAAAATTTCCAGCTACGAAACTGATGAAATCATACTGAATCTTCTATCTGAGTTTCCAAGTTTAATGTATGCTTTAAAGCTTAGGCTTGTTAAGAAGTACAAATGAATAAAATTATTCATGTCATGGGAAGCATGAAACTTATTTAAATATTGGAGTTCTGATCTAATTCCAGGGAATGAGTAAAAACTATCCTAATTTAGGCTCAGCTAATTAATTCACTTTTTCCGTGGCATGCCCTACAGCAAGCCAATTTTCAATGAGCTAAAACAAATAATGAGAATATTTGTGTTCTTAAATCATTTGACTTGACACAAAATTTTTTCCTGATCCAGGCAATTTGATTTCAGTTACAAAGAAATACTCTTAGTTTTCCCAAAAGGTGATTAGGCTACATAAATGCTCAAGTTATTGAATTGGTATTTTAGATGTGTGGCTGTGAGATCACATGCTTGAGAACTATGATCGTTTCCAACACACTTTCCATGAAAGTAAAAACACACACGACTCATTCTTCTGCATTTCGGGCTCTATTTACATTTCTAAGTCTGGTATAATCGAGGGCACAATAACAGAGGGAATGCTGGGGCTTTGCAACCAAGCTGACTGGCTTTAACACCCATATGGGTTACCCCTTTGCTATCTAACCTTGGACAAATTACTTGTGTTCCCAGCCCTCAGTTTCTTCATCTATATAATGGAGACAGTGAGTATCAGCCTCATAGCATCGCTATGGATATAAACAAAAAAAGTGCATGAGAAATGCGCAGTGTCTGGCATGTGGTGTCAGCGTGGCTAAGGCTACTGGTTATTCTTAAATGCAACATAGAATCACATGTAAATACATTTAGTAGGTTCACTAAATGAAACATTACATCAGTATTTGGGTTTGTAATTTAGTCTTCTTTTTTTCCTGCCTTTCTCAAGTCTTTTTTTTCTTCTTTTTATTCTGCTGTTAAATATCTGATTCCCCCGCCCCCAAATCGTGTCCCTTTAAATTGCCAAGGAGAGTTTTCCCCAGGGCTTGGAGGCCAGCACTCCGTGTCCTGCGGCCGCTCTCTGATGCGTGGTCCATGTGCTCCTGCGGGCCCGACACATCCAAGTCTGTGATTCCTAAGCAGGGCGCCCTGTGTCTCCCGGGATCCATAGGCCTTTCAGGGGGTTTACAGGCACGTGGATAGTTTCGCGAGAATCTTCTTTCCCCATCTCTTTTAGATACTCTTCTGTTCCTCAGAAAAAAAAGACCTGTCACCTATCCCTAATATGATGATGATGATGATTGGTTCCTGCTGAAAAAAATTTGCAAAACAACACAAAAAAACAACAAAAAAACCTCCCCCAAAACAAAACCAGACAAATTTAACTATGGTGTTGGTTAAAGACAGTGACGGATGCGGGTAGTGATTACATAACAAACAGTCCATAACACTCTGTAACAAACCCTGCATAACTCAGATTGTTTTCAGTTTTTAACAAAATTAAATATTTCATGATAAATCACTATGTGGACTTTTTCCCTCTGTATACTTTGGAGGGAATTTAAGGAATTAGGTCATGCTGCTGTAACTAAACTCTTCCATCGCTCTCTCTCCCTCTCCCCCTCCCTATATACATACTTTTCCATTCTATATATCCCATATATATTTTATGTGGACAAGTTTTCTTCATTAAAAATAATATTAATACTGATATGCTGGATCCTTCTCATTCTAGCCATAAGTCATATTCTCTCAACAGATACGTGTGTTACATGAATAAAAAGAAATTACATCCATCTAAGAGATGCATTTCCAATACAATTTTACTTCTGTATTTCAGAGATTAATGAGTAAGACTTGTAATATATTTCTACTGTTTTGACCAATTGTGTACAGCAATAACTGTAATGATAACTTTTGGGGGAAGAAAAAATATTTTTAAATTTAGAGCCATATGGTTTTCAATTTTCAAAACTTAAATTTATTTATTTATTTATTTTTAAAAGATTTTATTTATTTATTCATAGAGACACAGAGAGAGAGAGAGAGAGAGGCAGAGACACAGGAGGAGGGAGAAGCAGGCTCCAGGCAGGGAGCCCGATGTGGGACTCGATCCCCGATCTCCGGGATCACACCCTGGGTTGAAGGTGGTGCTAAACTGCTGAGCCACCCGGGCTGCCCACAAAACTTAAATTTATAAACACATTTTTCTTATTGAGACTTACAGGGTGATTTAAAAAATCCATTTATATGTAAGATAAATTACTTGGGGATAAAACGCTGAGGTACTGGTACTCCTTTGGATGCATCTTGAGAGTTTTACAAGCACCTGGGAGAGAGACTGGTTAGGTGAGAGTCAGACAGGGAGATCCTAGGTGAGTCTACAAAAGGCAGAAAGAATAATAGTATCAGTCAAAAATAATAGATTTAAATTCCAAGGATATTACAAATAGGTAGATTTGAATGCACACGTATTCCCCGTTTAATTTGGACAAAGAACATACAATCTTGGATTTCAAATATTTAAACGAATGCCCTTTGTTTCACCCTTGGATAAAATGGCAGCTTTTCTGCGATTATTTCCTTTTAAGCATTGATTATAACCTATCACGATCATCCTCTGGAGTGTGTGTTCCATCATTAACTTGTCCTCTCTTCTGGATCATTCCTGTCAGCATTCAAGCTTGCTATATGATTATTTCCCATCCTGAACACATGAACAAAAAGCACAAGAATCGAAGAGCGTTCGTAGGTAAAGCAATGACTGGGAGTAGAGATGGAGATTATTTCCACTACTGGCAAGAGCTGAGAAATGGAGCAAGGGAGGGCTTAGTTTTTGTTTTGTTTCTTTTGCACATTTTTTAACTATTAGAGAAGTGCTCTTTTGGACGTCGGTGGTACAAAATTAGCAAAAGCGTTTAAACATGATTTTTGGAGAGAGAGAAGCTGTAAAGACTACAAAAGTGATTTGAAATTTTGTAATAAAAAAATAAAATTTTGTAATTGTAGTAATACATGTATAACATAAAATTTACCATCTTAACTGTGTTTAGGTGTGCAGTTCAGTAATATTACATATATTTACATCGCCGGGCAACCCATCTCCAGAACCTTTTTGCAAAACTGGTTATCCCCATGAAACAACCCTGCAATCACGTTTTCATCCCGTCAGCCACCTTCAACTTCCGTGTTATTTTCTGTTTCTATGAATTTACTGCTCCAGATACCTCCTGTAACTGGGGCCATACAGTGTCTTTTGTGGCTGGGATGCCTTCCGCGTTCTCCCAGCCATAGTGTGTGTCAGAACGCCCTTCCTTTTTCAGGCTGAGTGATATTCCATCATATATTTTACCTATTCATCCATTGATGGATGCTAGAGTTGCTTCCGCGTTTTTGGCTGTTGTGAATAATGCTGCTATGAACATGGGTGTGCAAATCTCTCTTCGAGACTCTGTTTTCAGCTGTCTTGACCACCTGCCCAGAAGTCGAATTACCAGATCCTATGGTACTTGGATTTGTTTTATTTTTGAGGAACCTCCGTACTGCATAGCAGCTGCACCATTTAACATCCCCAACAACAGTGCCCAAGGGTTCTGATTTTGTCACATTCTTCCCCACACTTAATATTTTATGGTTTTGGGTTTTTTTTTTTGGGGGGGGTTGTAGGCATCCCAATGGATGTGAGGCAATATCTCTCTTTGTGGTTTTGATTTGCACTTCCCTAATGATTAGTGATATCAAGCATATTTTCATGTGCTTTCTGGTGCAAAATGATATTAAGTACTAGTATTCTTATTTACACTGAGAAGATGAAAATTTCTCTCTCACATAATAACATTGAGAGACATTCTAAGAAACTTTGGTAAGGAACAATGCTATGAAACACTGCTCAACATTCAAGATACTAAAATACTAAAATTCTAAAGTTTCCCAGTTAGTCAAGAATATGAATTAAGGAAAAAAAGAAAAAAGAAAAACAAACCCAAACTCTAATATTGGCTAATCTTTCATCCTTTGTTTTAACTCTGAGATTAAATTTTCTTATCTCAAAAATCCTTTCGAACAGCTGTAAGCTTCTATTTTTCAAAGGTTTTACTACAAGTCGCCAGAAAAAATGCATATCCTCCCTCTCTTGTGAGATGGAAACAAGAGATAAACATGTCCTAAGGAGAAAAGTTATTTTATCCAGAAGCTCCAATAAATTATTTCTCTTATCAACGTCTCTGTGGTTTCTGTGATGTTGTACTTAGCTTCCCTCACTCAGTGAGTAAAACTGTGTTAGGTACTAGCAACCCCAAAACAAAATGGTGCAGTTTCTGCCCTAAAAGATCTTATGGTCTAGTGGCAAGAAGAGACAAGAAAGTCAGCAAGTTTGACACAGAATGACACATACTGCCCCCGGGAGCAATTTGCCCAACATCTTCTGGGAAGATAAAGGGAGTTAATCAGGCAAAGCCCAGAATTGCTTGAGAAGGGCTGTCAGAGATGGGGTTGGGGAGTGAGGTGAGTAGAAGGGCTCCTTAGAGGTATTTTAAGATATTGGGACGCGTGGGTGGCTCAGGGGTTGAGCGTCTGCCTTTGGCCCAGGGTGTGACCCCGGGGTCCTGGGATCGAGTCCTACATTGGGCTCCCTGCAGGAAGCCTGCTTCTCCCTCTGCCTGTGTCTCTGCCTCTCTCTCTGGGTCTCCCATTCATGAATAAATAAGATCTTTTTTTAAAAATGTATTTTTAGATATCAAAGATGTGATGGAAGTGTTCCTACAAATTTTATCGCGTTGATTATTGATTCCTCTTGTCCTTCCATTTTTAATTGATGATTGTGATCCATCTGTGTACATTTAAATACATCACTTGAACGGGTAGGTGTGAAAATCATGAACACCGTACCAGGTTATTGCTTGAATCTCACACAAGTGCCAAAGGGTGACGTTTCAACTGCCATGATCATATGAGGTCATTTTCCATATAATTTATTTTGCACTAAATTCGTATTTCATTTTTACACTGAAGGAGGAAAATACAAAGTTTATAAAATAGTTCCATGTCCTGTTAACGTTTTAAGATGCTCTTTTTGTTTATTTTTACCTTGCTGCCACGGCACTGATTTCCTTGAGCCCTTATATTCTCATATGTATGTAATTCAACAACACCCATTAAAAGTCTGGATGCAGAGGGGGAGAAGTCTCCTTGATATCTGAGTTTTCGGCTTCATCGATTTAAGCCAGCGAAGCAGGTGGAGGTGCTCCTCCGGGCACCTGTTCTTGAGTGCAGAAAGCCCCTGGGAGAAATGTGGTTTTCAGGTTCTGAGGGCTGTGAGTGGTATTAGGATCAAATAATTTCGGATTTGACATTGTCTAATGAGATCGTTGAGCACAACTCTCTACACCTCAACACAGAAGACACAGAATTCAAGTGACCACGGAAATGGTCCGACGTGACAGTCACAACAGAACCCGACAAAGAAGTCTTGCCCTTTAGCTTCAGTGGATCCATTACAGGAATTGATTCCAGTGTTGTGTCCTCTCTGGGTCACTCGTTGAAAGACAAGGTTTTGTGTTTGTTTTTTTAATGACAACTAAGCGCTTGGTATACTTCTGTTTTCATTTCTGGCTTAGGCAGTTTGCCAGCCCCTGTACTCATCCTTTAAGTAGGCCGCTCCCCTGGAGTTTTGTTTTGAACCGAAGGCCTTAATAAATACATTGAAATTCATGCCGTGAGGGAGGACAGACACACAGACACCGACACGGGGACAGAGCTCACCCACCGGGCGAGAAAGCGGGTTGCTGTGCTTGGATCGTGCTGTCGCAGCGCCACCTCGCCCCTTCCTAGGTGGCTCTGGCCCCGCAAGGCCCGTCCTCCCAGGAGCCCACCCACGTGGCAGCAGAGGGGAGGGCGGCCTGCTACCTGGGCCCCCTCCCTCCCGCTGGGAGCCTCGCCCCGGCATCCACCCCGCCGCCTTCGCTTCTCTCAATGTCCCATCGAGTTGGTGTCACAAGGTGGGGACCCCCAGAGGCCGTCTTCACTTGCCACAGGTGCATTACCTCGTGAGAAGCAGGTTCCACAGGCTCGGCCGCCACTTGATGTCCCTGTCGGTGGCCGAGGGCTTCCCTGTCTCATCAGGACAAGGGGCAGGTGCAGGCGTGGTGCCACCTGCTGCCCCCGTCCCTCCCAGCCCTGCGTGTGCAGGACCGAGGCCCTAACTGGTCGCAGGCGTCCTCGCCGGTCCAAAGCAGCACAGAGCCACCGAGGAGCCGGCCGCGTCTGCAGGGTGACCCTGGGCCCCGCACCCCGTCCCTGACTCCCGGCCCGTGCCCACGGCCAGGTGCACACCGACACGGCCGAATGCCTGGAGCCAGTCCCTCTACTGGTGGCCTGTGTTTGGGGCTCGCCACCACGGTCGTCTCCACGGTGGGACAATCAGCATGACCCTACAACACTGATTGCTCAGTATTTCTTGCCACAGAAGATATCATCTGATAATCAACCTCCTATGCTACACAAACGCGCCCCGCTTCCTTAAATTATTGACCTTGACCTTTGTGATATTCAGGCAACATTAAACTAGAAAATGCGACCAATATCATCAATAACCCTTTCTGCACAATACGGTGAGCAGAGCGAAATAGGAGTTATCTCTTTTTGGAAAAAACAATATTACTCTGTTTGGACTCAAGGGTGTTAACCTTCTTAGTGTTAGCATTAATTTGTTTGCTTTTGATCACACAATTATTACATTTATTTTCCTTGGTGAAATGGAAAAACATGCCAGTTGCCAAATGCTAACGATGTGTTCATAGTCTTAAAATGTACATCTCATTAGGTTTCTGTTTTTCAGCTGGTAAAAGTTTATGAAGTCAGTGTTTGTTTCTCTCGGGGAACTTTGCTTGGTGTTTTAAAGATACACTTACCGCTTCCCGCAGGTCCCTCATGCCAATACCCGTCCTTCCCTTTCACAGCAACAAAAGTCTTTCACTTTGTAGTCTTATGCGGTCCAGATACATCGAGCCCTTTCTTCCAAAAACATTAGTGGCATACCTGCTGCATGTTTTTTCAAAAAATATTTTTTGTTCTTCATCTTTGAAAGATTGTGTTTATCCGGAGGAGGTCGATGACTCAATATGAGATTTGCTTTATGCTTTTTAAAAATGTTGAACTGGGCTTTGATGTTAAGCATCCTCAAGGGGTAGTTTTGTTATTGTGATTATTCTAATATTTTATTTATTTATTTATTTATTTATTTATTTATTATTTATTTATTTATTTCCAAGATTTAAGCAAATAAAAACAGCTGTTTATGATATCAATAATAATGTTTATAAGAAAATATAAACCGGAGCTTTATTCCCCCCCCTTTTTTAAGACTATCCCATCTTTTATATACACAGGAAACCTTAAATTACAATGTCAAGAGGACACTGCAATTCTCTTAGATGCCTCATTAGTTGGCTAGATCTCCCATAGCAAAATGCTGTGAAGAAGCAATAAAAACATTTATTTTTGTTCTGACATATTCAGGAAAGTGGTCATACTAAAAAGCTTCGATCTGAATTTCATACCTTACAGTGTCTTTCAAATACATTTTCTTCTGATTCGGGTTTGCGGCCCTCTCCTTGGTACTATTCACCCATTTTAAAGAGAAAGACACAAAAATTCAAAGCGAGTTGCTGGTCTGAGTTCATCTAATAGAGCCGCAAATTAAACCTGGAAGTTCTGATCACAAGCTCCTGTTAATAGTTCCACTTCACTTTCCATGATGCGATGCCATGAAATGGAAAAAAAAAAAAAAGAGAGAGAGAAGTAAAAAGCTCTTAAAGTGATTTAAATACAAGCACCCGGGATCCCTGGGTGGCGCAGCGGTTTGGCGCCTGCCTTTGGCCCAGGGCGTGATCCTGGAGACCCGGGATCGAATCCCACGTCGGGCTCCTGGTGCATGGAGCCTGCTTCTCCCTCTGCCTGTGTCTCTGCCTCTCTTTCCCTCTCTCTGTGTGACTATCATAAATAAATAAAAAAATTAAAAAAATAAAAATAAAAAAAATAAAAAATAAATACAAGCACCCCATATTCAATTGAAAGGCTTATTATATATTTTTAAAATGTTTATAATGCATTCATATTGCATATCATGTACAGAACATGCATTTTACACATTCTGTATACAACATTCATTATATATTTTCACATTATAATCTATTCTTTCAGTGCATATTATGTATAAGATACATGGGGGTGTATACACACATACCATACATAGACACTCCCGAACCTTCCTATTTAAGGAGTTCTTTTGAATATGGCAAGGACACAGAACCCAGAGGAATCTTTCAGACTCGTCACCTTGAAAACGATAGACAAACTGAGATCATTGTTTCACTATTGAATCCTTTACTTTGTTCACAGCTGCAAACATTTTTTGAGACATTCCTGACAGCCAGTTCACCTCTTCAGGCTTTTGATAATATGAAGGAAGCAATTAGCAAACTCCTGCTAGCAGCTGAGGCATTCAGCGAAACATCGACGCGGGGACCAAAGGCCTTCCATGGGTAAAAACAAATTCTAATATTAAAAGAAAGAAAAAAAGCAACCTTCTAAAAATTGCTAGTGAAAATATATCTTAATTATCACAAGTAGGTGCTACTTGGAAAATGTCATGTCACTATATTAATATGAACTTGTAAACATCTTTTCACATTTATAGATCCTAAAACTTCAGAGCATGTTATAGACTTCTTAGCTTACCTATAATAATGAGAAGAAATAAACACACATTATTTAAATTAATTTTAATTGCATCTCCTTTTTAAGCTTAGCTATTTTTATCATATGAACTTTGCATTGACTAGATATAATTTTATTTAGGGACTTTATTAACAATACACAATAGTCATTATCTCTATATTTCAGTTTCGTTGAATGTAAGTTAATGCCTTTTTTCCTAGGGAAATGTTGAATTTAGAATGTCCACCAAAAGGTGGTGACTCAATTAAGCTTTATCATGCTTCTTCGTATGTGAATAAGAAGGCCTAGCATGTAGGAGGAGTGCGAGAGTTTCCTTCTCCATATTTAGGTTTTCACGACAATAACTTCATTGTTTAATGTGTTATGAACACCCAGGATATATTTGCATTTTCTATAAGGAGTAAAAGAAATTCCTATTTAAAAAATAAATTGCATGGGATTTTCAAGCCACTGCCCTTTTTAATTAGGACTTATCTTGAGATTTGCCTATAGTGACTGTTAATAATGTATCATAGGATACATTATCACACAAATAATAATGTATCAAAGTGTAGCAAATAGAGTATATTTTTATATTACCTTCTGTTTTTATTTCAGATGCAGATTATGTTTTCAACTTTTAACTTTTGATATCGGTTACTACAGTTTCAGGCACCCTGTAGTGCTGCAGGCGAGTATCCCAAAGACTGCTTGTGAGCTTCCACCTTACGCTGAATGATCTGTGTGTCGGGGGCGGCAGTGGGGTCTATATGCATGTAGGTGGGTTGTTTGCATTCACAGTAACCAGTCAATAAATAGCAGCTCGTTAGTGAAGTCACTACAGGCTTTTAGTCTACTGTAGTTCGGAAAACTAAATAATATGTGAAGAATCTATGATTTGAGTGTCAGTCCCCACTACGCATCACTGTAGATCGGGCATGGATTTTCCTGCGGTTCAGTCACCACTGTCTATGAAGCAAAGTGGCAAAATTTCACTTGGGTTTATAAAATAAGAAAAAGTAACTCTTATTTTGTACATACAGATATTTAGTTTTAAATTGGACTGTATTTTAATTGAAAAAGCTATAGGAATTTTTGAAATATGTGTTTTTTTTTTCTGGTATGAATACGTGTACATTGAAGAGTGCTTTTGTACACTCTGATTCTTTCACTTCCTTTTGAATCAAATGAGCTCATATCTTTCATCTGAAATATCTTTCATCTGAAATATCCCTTTTTGGTGAGAAGATTAAAAAAAGATTGATTGAACAAGTCTACAGAAAGCTTTTTTTTGGGGGGGGGGGCGGGATATAGAGTAGGAAGAGGGAAAGGAACAAAATAAAATTATGTGCGACCAGAATTTAACTTCATGTTGTATTGGCTGCTTTTCGAACTATCGCACACGGTGAATGGTTACATCATCTAAGACTCAGACATTTAGTTGAGTAGCTCAAAGATGCATCCATAAAACTTTGAAACTGGATGAGTTGACATTTTTAATCACTTATTCCTTACCTTGTGTGCATCTTAGTCTGTATTATGCTCTTTGAAATTTATGGTAGCAGCCAAGGTCAAAGAGGTTGCTGCCTGTGTTCTCCTCCAGGATTTTGATGGATTTCTGTCGCACATTTAGGTCTTTCACCCATTTTGAATTTATTTCTGTGTATGGTGTAAGAAAGTGGCCCAGTTTCATTCTTCTGCATGTTACTGTCCAGTTTTCCCCAACACCATGTATATTAGCAAACTCGGATATAAACACAATCTAAAAATAGTAAAACATAAAATGAAATAAAAATAAATAAAATTTATTATTTATATATTTAATAATATATTAAAGTATATTATTTAATATAATTTATATATTATCTTCCCTGAGTGCAAATTCGTCAGCAATAAAGTTTCAAGATAAACTCCTGTGACTTTATAATCCATTACTTTTCAAATAAGAAATTGTGTCTTCAAAAAAAACGATACTTGCATTTTATAAAGCTGTTGACCTCCAAAGAGGCCACTAGATGTCAGTTCTGATCTACAATCCAACAGGAATGAATCATGTCTTCAAAATGATTTCCCTGCATTAAAAGTCCATGAAAAATATTTGCTGTGCTTTTACTCTTTTACAGGTGCATGAGCATTTACATTTTCATGATGATGGTAATGAGGATTTTGAGGACCAAAACACAGAAGAATTCCTTTTGCAAGATACTTACAATTTTCTCTTCTCTAATGAATCTTCGCTTCCAATGTTTTCTGAGATATTTCAGGGACTTTATCAGTCAGGTGTTTTTAAGGTAAAAGCATATTCTTTAAGTGACAAATGTTTTTTTCTAGTCATCCTTTGAAAGCTGCCATTTCCTTTATTGTGTAGCTCAGCAAATTGATGGTTCATTTGAAATGATTTACTATCCATTATCTTACACCTCTTTATATTTTTGTGACCTGAGGACCGATATTCTTTTGTGTCAACTAAGTATGAGTAACTGATTATGAGGCATTTATGGGTTACAATAAAGAAGTTCGTAGCTCCTAAGGAATGTTTGTGGATATTATGAATAATACATATTCGATGTTATTCAGAATACTTTAAAAGGAATAGTAGAATATTTTGCAGGCAATCTAGAATAGCAGTAAGTGCTCTAGATTGACATCAAGGGACTAGAGTTAGAATACTGATTTTTGAAGAATTCACATCTGGTTAACATCTTAGCTTAGCTGCTGCTAACGAAGGTATACTGCTTCATAGAAGCCCTGGTAATTTTGATGGCTTCTTAATACAAGTTTTCTTGATGGGTCAAAAATCTGTACAGATTATGAAGTACAATATTATTCTCTATATATCTTTCTGTTTTATTTTATTATTATTTTTTTAAAGATTTTATTTATTTATTCATGAAAGACACAGAGACAGAGAGAGGCAGAGACACAGGCAGAGGGAGAAGCAGGCTCCATGCAGGGAGCCTGACATGGGACTTGATCCCGGGTCTCCAGGATCATGCCTTGGGCTGAAGGCGGCGCCAAACCACTGAACCACTTGGGCTGCCCTTGTTTTTATTTTTTAAAAGATTTTATTTATTTATTTGTGAGAGACCCAGAGAAAGAGGCAGAGACACAGGCAGAGGGAGAAGTAGGCTCCCTGCAGGGATCCCAGTGTGGGACTCGATCCTGGGACCTGGGATCACATCCTGGGCCAAAGGCAGATGCTCAACCACTAAGCCCCCCAGGGGCCCATATAGCTCTGTTTGAAAACTTGTATTTAGAGAATTTGGAGGAGTAGAATGTGAAAGTTCTCACAAACATCAATGCTCTATAGAGAGTTGTTTGTGAACGATAGAACATGACTTTATAGATTGTTTCCCTGGGATTTTATTAATTTTTTCCTCCAGTTCCCTCTTTTCCTCCATTAATGAGTGTACTGTTATTAAAACCATTAGAACCACCTGACCCAGAAGAAAGAGTAAATATGTGCAGCTTCTCCTCTCGGGGATTCATCAGGGAAAAAAAATGGATGTGCAGGAAAATGGGGCAGGAAGTGTCTTCATGAGAATCCCACAAACTCCAAAATTGTAATGCCCATGGATGAGATGTCCATGTTCACCTGCTGCTCGGATTGTTGGTATCCTGAAGGCTGAAGGAGACGCTTTGTGCATTCCCAGACTGTCATCCCCCACCTACCCTCCTGGGCTCATCATCCCAACCCTACAACCAAAGCCCTATTGAGCAATTTCATTCGGGTCCTCTTGGTCAAACACTAAATTTTCTTAGAGCCAGACTTCGTGGTGACAAACTTAGGCTTAGTTAGCTCAGCGGTTGGAAGAGTTCAAACTCGGATTGGTCCACCAAGTGGGGAGGAGGTCGGGCTAAACATGCTTTGACTTGGAAACAATCGCTGAAGAACTGTTCCCCTCCCCATCATAGGGTGAAAACTATCAGAAGGAACCCAATCAATGCCTGTCTTTAGAGGAGATGCACTCCATTATGACTTTCATAAAGGAACTTGGGAACCTGCAGCAATTCCAACTGGTAAAACAAAAGTGACATTTTATTCCTCATGATTACTGGGACCATAGATCTGCCATTAACTATTTTTGCTTCAAACTAGGTGAAGACTTTCCTTGAAGAAATAGAAATCTTTGTAAACTTCCTTCTTCTTTTCAGACATCTCAGTATTACAGTGAGCAGAACACATATTCTTTAAGAGTTTGCATACATGACTCAGAGTAAAAGGATATGAGATGAGCACAGCTGCCGGTATATGAGAGTTCTTAAGGGGAAAAGGTCCACATTTTTCTAAAGAAGTTTCGCTTTTAGTTTTGGGACATGGACGTGTAACAACAATTTCTTTCTGCTCACTGTGCCCTTTCTGTTTGTGTAAAATCTAATATTACTGGGTGTAACCCCATTTTAGAAAACAACCTAAATCTCAATTTGTTGCAACTCTATAGCAATCTTCAAAGAAAGAAAATGTGGATAATTATGATAACCACTAATGGCTTGGGCCTAAAAATATAAATGATATTTGTTTTCTTTTCCATGTTTCTTACGGGGTTCTGTTACTTTATTGGTCACTATCAAAGGTCATTATCAATATGATTTATTACATGTACATATGCAAGTTCAGGATTTGCTTTGCTTCTAGTTCTACCACTTATCTAGATAGATTATAATGGGTTTATATTTTCCACCTAAGATTTGTTTGTACGAAGCATCTTATTAAAACAGCTTTTTTCAAAGTCCACAGATAATTTATTGTCAATCTATTTGGATCAAACATTTGCTTTTTACTTAAAAAAATAGCATGTATTCACATGCTACTTGTTTGAGTTATGACCAATTTACTAAGTCAATTTAATGAATATTTGGCACCTGTCTTTATAACTTAGAGTCATATTTTGAGGGATTAAAAGTAAGCTTTTGTCCCAAGCATAATTTAATTGATGGATTATTTTAATTAATTTAAACATAGTAAGTATTACATTTGTGACTGTTGGCTCAAAACTCAATAATGATAAAGAGACAGGCCTCATTCTTCAGGAATTCATAATTTAAGATATTGTGAATGTAGAGACCATCTTTTGGCACCATGTGTAAACTGAAGAATTATCTTGCAAGAAAAAGGACAAACCTCAAATTTCTGATTCTCAGAGTAGAAAGAGGATAACCATACATTTTTTTTCTATAAGATTAATATCTCTCACACTGACAAAGTTTACTTGTAACCCAAAATGATTTCTCCCCAGTCTTCCTACTGCCTGAGTCGCACTGTCATTCATCTGTTCTCAGGTGTTTATAGGAAGGAAATACCCATTTTCATTCAAAGAAAAAGAAGAAAGAAAACTCACGGCATTTGGAAATATGACCAACAAAATTGGTCCCTCATAAAAAGTGCTATTTTCCTTAACAATTGCACAGAAAGTTATATTATGATACTGACCACTGGATTTTAAATAAATATCTGATTTTTAAGTAGATGAATAAAATATAAAGCCTTTTCTAGTAATAATACCTTGTAAGTTATTTTCCATAAATTCTTCTGATATTCTGGTTTTGAATATTTCTTCTCAGCTATTCCCATCTACTACTCCGGGGATTCGATCTTTAATACATGAATTCTACGGGATGGCAAACCCTATAGATCAACCTGGTTCAGCCCTGACTCGGTCCTGGTCTCTTTTAAGTGTATTTGAACAATTCCAGCTCCTGAATAAAAAGGCGCAGCTACATCCATTGGAATGGTAAGATAGCCACAAATTTGAATTGTGCGATCCAAAAATTCTCTAAAGATTGATTTCAAAAGATTCTGCCTACATTAAAGAAAGCAACAAGAAATGTGTCCAAAAATTTGTGCTCTGGAAAATAAGCTTTTTTAAAGCATTGAAACCATAACAATCCTAGTGGTCTTCAAACACTGTAATCAGAACACATCCAACAGTTTTTCAAACCAACAGGACTTGACTCTGCTGAAGAGTCATGTTGAAAATTAAAAGTTTCAATTTCATTTCATTCTGTGATATATATCCTTGGTTTATGGAGCATCAGACAGACAGAATTAGGCAATTTTTTTTTATTATTATTTTATGAACCATCAGTTGGCGCGGAGCCCAACATGGTATGAGCATTTATTTAGAGAGCTTTTGAGGCATAACTTTATTCTGGGCAAAATCTAGCCAGATTTATAAATATGTCTGTCCCTGCCTCAAAGATAGAGCCTTTCCTTCTTAGAAGGTACAATCTCAGAGGGAAATATTTGACCTCCCATTTCCTCTTCCGTTCTAACGAGAGGTAGTAATGGGGCGATGGGAGAGAGGACCGGCCAGGTGACTGTATAAACATCTCCGGTAGCGGCTGAAGAGGGACAGTGCCCAAGCCACTGGCTAAGTCTGCTTCTCTTTTAGATGATGGAATTCAGGGAATATTTGACTTTTCTTCTGCCAGGAAAACAGAAGCAAACCTAAACCTCCTAGGGAGATGAAAGACGAAATGGCCAGGCCATAATTACTTATGCCTCTTGCAGTCACTCTTAGGAAGGAACGGCCTGAGCTCTCCGGACTTGTGCTTCGTTTCCCTCTGCCTCAGGAGGTCATGAAAGCAGTTCCATAAGAATTTTTTTCTTATGTAATTCAAAAATACAAGTAATTATATACTTGAAGAATTCTTAGGACATTTCCTGGGATCAAACTCACTTTAATTGCCACGATCTTATGAAGTTGGCCGTATTCCCTCAATGCTCAAAAGGAGTGAGTCTGACAGTAGCCTTTACTGGTTTGAAAAGGAGGCTTTGAATAATAGGGCTCAGTTTCCATCTGCGCGTTCTTCGTCCTCGCTCACGGAATTCAAGTCTGTCTCCTTCATCATTACCGATGGGGAAGAGCAGACTTGATTTACTCAGGAGCCAATGTAGGAACTGTTTGCAACCTTGACTAAATTCCCTTGACGTGTACAAGTTTGGAAAATTTGTTCGCCGGCAAGTTTTTCTCAAGCTTCCCCTACAGTGTAAGTTAGGTGTAAGGGCCTGATCTTAAATTCAGAATACTGAAGTTCACCCAAACCCTGGCCCTAGCCCTAACCCTAAGCCCAATTCCCGTTGAATAAGGAATTTATTAGTGGTCAGTGTTGAAAGTGGTCAGTGTAGAAATGGCCAGGACTTTCTTGAATCAGACAGACAAGGACTCAAATATCCCAACCCCAGAGTTTATCAGTTATAGCAGCCGAAGCCCTGATGCCTCTGAGACTCAGTCTCCGCATCTGTAAGATGTGGATCCTGCTACCTAGCACATACTATTCCACAGGATTACCTATGATAATTTCCATGTACCGCGTGGCGTCTGGTGTGCCGCGGTGCAAGCAGGTCGTAAATATTAATATCGGCTTTTCATGTTTCTCTACCATCCAGAGGTCACTTTAGGATCTACAGTGGAGGAGATATTCTTCTTTCTTTTATAGGAAAAGCAAGACAAGTTCGAAAGATTTATCTAAGTGAACGCTGAAGAAATTAAATTTTAGATCTTTATCGAAAAGCAATTAGGTAAAATCACTTTGAGAACATTTCAAGAAAGAATACTCAATTCTAGTTATCTTCAGATTTATCCAGGAGCATATGTATATTTGATTCTCATCCATGCTGTGTTGCAAGGTGCGTGCACATCAGACACATTTTCCAGATGAGGGAAACCATGCTGAGAAGGTGGGTCATTTGCTCAAGCCCGCAGCCAAGAGAAATAGAGGAGGGATTAGGACCCTGGCCTCACGTCCATGGCCCGGTGCTTTATGCCAGTACTTCCTAGAGATGAGCAGAGCAGGTGCACACATTCTTCATTGTCCTTATCTTCACAATGGTCACCTCCAGCTTTTTCTACAGAAAAAGCCAGTTTTACATACCTACACTACCTGTGGTGGATCAATGACTTCATGCTTCCTTTTATTTTTTAAAATTGGTAATTTATTTAGGTAACCTCTACACCCAGTGTGGGGCTTGAGCTCAAGACCCCAAGATCAGGAGTCACATGCTCCCCGGACTGAGCCCTCCAGGTGCTCCCACGCTTCCTTTTAAACAAAGATCATTTGCTTAGAGCAACAGGGTGAGAAGAGAGAGAGTTAGAAAAGCAACGGTTGGGAAAAATGACCATTATTTATGTCTGTGCCCTGAGGCTTAGAATCCAGAGGTCTCGATGGAATTAGTATAAATCTGAACAGAACGAAAATATTAAAATCAGTATTTGTGCACCAACTGCTAATTTTCACTTCACTAGAAATAAAGTGGCAAGTGTACTTTGCTGTCATCATAGGCTTTCCATGAAAAAGCCTCATTTTAAAAAACAAATAATTTATTCACAAAATCGCACGGGGAAGACTGCAGGATGCTTTCCCATAGGAAGCATCTCATTCCATTAACATACTAATTCACCGCATGTGCATTCCAGGCTTGTATCTTGCACGAGCTTCACTTAGAGATTTTGCTTCCTATGAATTCAGAGACATTTTTTTAATTTGGCCTGGCACCCAGTCAACCTTCAGCTAAACAGATCTAACCCCATGCTTGCTTTATCTGTTTCTTCATTCCTTGAGAAGAGGGAAATATTTTCAAGTAAGTCCTAGACATTCTTTTCTTTCTCACCCCTAAATACTTCATTGCATGCATCAAAGAAAGAAGAAAGACTTCACAAAGTAAAACTGCAATAAAAGCATCACACCTTCCCACATTACAATATTTTTAATTCCTTGATTCTTCATAACTTGCTGATGTTTCTATTTTGAGGGAACCGAATACGCCTGTTCATCTCCTCTCTACCACAGTGCCCGGCACAGTATCTGGGACAATAAATATTTATAAAATGTAACTGAACACAGAGCGTCTGATTCCATTCTCATAGCATCACCGTGAAATCAGGCCAGTGAGGTCATCTCCATTCTGCTGCAATAGGAGTGGGGAAGCACCGCATCGCCCTCGAGCAAAGTCAACTCATGTCCTGCTCCATATTCTCTAGCAGGACCACCAAGCGTTCGGTCTGCACTTAACATTCTTTGGTTTCGACTTTGAGGAGTTAAAGAACAATCTGGCCAAGCACACAATTATACAGCATGAAAAAAAAATGAGGCAAATACACCAAGATAGAACCAACCCTTACCATTAAGTGCAGCTAGTCAGCGTCTAAGGATAGAGGACTCGGCAAGGCGTAGGTCATCTTTTTGCATAGCACACTTATATTTCTTGATTGTGTGTATATTCTTTGGAGTCTGTGCCTCAGAGTTTCCAAGATTTCTTGCTTCAAGACTGTAATTTTAACCAAACAGATTCCAATAGGAATGTGTGTTCCCAAATCACTTCTGTTGGACCCAGGCGATCAGAGATTGCTCACTTTTGGACTGAAAAGTGACTTTTTTTTTGCCCTGGTTTTCTTCAAATACGCTTCTGCTGATTAGAGATGATGAGATTTCCACCCACCTCACTTGAGGCGAGATTGCCAGTCTTGAGGAATGAAATCCAGAAAGTGTTTCTTTGTGTTCGTCAAAATATCTGTGCCCACAAAGAAAAAAAAAATAGTGTGTTAGACGTAATTTCCATGAATTTCGTTCATTTCATTGATCCAGACTTGTTTGGCATTGTGTTTGCAGGAATTCTTTCACAGAGGATGAGAACACTGAAAAATCCCAAGTGCCATTGAATGCAACTGAAAATAAAAAAGGTAAAAAGATATAGTCTCACTTATTCCAACAGGAAAATAAGTATTGTGTGGCCTCCAAAATATACGAGAAAAACGTTGAGCTTCATTAGCAATCAAAAATGGCAGTTAAACTAGGAAATACTATTTTCCCTCAGATTCGAAAAGATTTTTCCTCTTAAAGATGATAGACTTAGGGAGAGTGTAGGAAAATGAGTATCTCATGCCTCTGGTGCTACCTCCCTTGAGGGGCTGTGTAACGACATATAAGAAAATCCTTAAAAGTTCTTATAGGTGCCCATGGGTGGTATAGTAGGTTAAGCACCCGACTCTTGATTTCCACTCAGGACATGATCTCAGGGTCCTGGGATCGAGGTCCCGGTCAGGCTCCGCACTCAGTGCAGACTCTGCTGAGATTCTCTCTCCCTCTCCCTCTGCCCCTCCCACTCATTCTCTCTCTCTGTCTCTCAAATAAATACATCTTTTTTTAAAGAGTCATTCTTACACCGTAGAAATCTCACCTCTAGATATTCATTTTAAGGAGATAATTAGGAATGTACACAAAAGTTTAGCAAGTTATTAAAAATGAATGTAAAAATTAGAAACTACTTCTATCGTGATGATAGTGAATTGGATAAATGAATTAAATCGTAGACTTCCAATGCAATACTGGAAAGCCATTCTGATATTGCAGAAGAATATCGATGACATGAAAAAGATGTGTATGGTGTATTGTTAAGTGAAACAATTGGCTACAAGCCACATGGGCCTCAAGGAAAGTTAATGGCAATTTTCTTTCCCAGGCCTACCTCTATTTTTCTAATTTTCTCCTTCTAAAGAACATCTGAGCTGTTGATCATACCACATGAAAATTTTTCTAATTTTAAGAATAAAAAATGAAAAGAAGTAGTACCACATGTCTACGACTTTTTAGAAATCACGATTTTCCTATTACAAGTCAAGGTTTAATACAAGACTGTGGTTCTCAGTATGTGGTCCCTAGACCAGGAACATCGGCATCATCTGGGCAGTTTGGACCATTCAGACCTACTGAGTCAGAATCATACCTCTCTGGGCAGGGGGCCAGGATGATATTTTAAGAAGTCCTTCAGGTGACTCTGAGGCATGTTAAAGTTTGGGAACCACTGATTCGATAGAATGAATTAATAAGCCCAGTGAAGAACTGCTATTCTGGTTGTCTTTCTCACTCCCACCAATTTTCTCTTTAAATGAATGATTTAAGCACTCTGGGTCTTTTTATTCATTCCTTGGATCCATTAGTCTTTACTAAGGAGATTTTAGAAAAAAGCTGAGTTTGATTCAGAAATTTAAGAGGAGGGACGCCTGGGTGGCTCAGCGGGAGCATCTGCCTTTGGCCCAGGTTGTGATCCTGGGGTCCCGGGATCGAGTCCCACATCGGGCTCCCTGCATGGAGCCTGCTTCTCCCTCTGCCTGTGTCTCTCTCAGCCTCTCTCTCTGGGTCTCTTATGAATAAACAAATAAATAAATCTTTTAAAAAAAAGAAACTTAAGAGGAAATGTCAGTAGAATCAACTGGATGAAGTATCTGTAATTCTAATGATTTGGGATGTGACAGTCACAAAATCATAGAACTAAAAGGAATCTCGACAGAGCACCCTCAGGCAATGGATGACATTTAGACCATTCGTTTTTCTCTCTTAATATTTTCCTGTTTGAAATCATCGCTGTCTTGAGATTTGAACCAAATACCTTGTGTTACTATAGCCTTCAGTTTAACTGAGAAGTGCTTTTTGATATAGGAAAAGTTAAAGAATAAAACGTGTTCTACTTAATCATGCTTGAGTTTATTGGATATGTATTTTTTTTATTTTGACTAATAGTTTTCATTTTAAATTAACTTTTCTTTTTTTAGCTGCTATTCGACAAATTATGAATGAAACCAAAGAAGTCCACTGCAGTAATGGTGAGTCCTGATTAATGTGTTTTGGTGGCATAATCAATAGTGATGCACAGCCCTACTTGGAGTAAATCACCGTTTTATCATATTCGGGTACTTTTAGGCTGTATTGTATTTTAAGAAAATTTTTAGAAGTTTCTCAATGAGTTGATATCTGCCATTTTTGCTTAAGAAGAAGATTTTTAATTTTCTATTTTTGAACATGAAATGTTATGTCTATGTGTTTAAGGCCAGCGAGTTTCAAACTCATTTTGAGGGATCCTCAGGGTGCTAAGGCTTTGCCTTGGAGGCTGCTCAAGTGGATAAGCTGGGCTTATCTGCCTTATACATCTATTTTTAGGGCTCACAGCACCCCACAAGGATTCCCTTTCTGCCAGATTGTTGACATAAGGGATAGTATTTGAGTTGAATTTTCTTTATAACAATTGGGAGTTTCGAATCTGATTTTCAGTTTATTTTCTCAAAGTTCATGAATTTTTTACTAATGTATAATCAAGAAAAATAGCCCAACTAGAGCAGTAATGCATTTCAAGTATATAGATTTTAGAATTAAAAAAATTTTTTCTTTACTCTGGTCAGTACTATTCCAATGGCCTTGCGAACATATAATTCTAGAGAATCTGATTTTTCCAAGATCATAGGGCTATGAAATAGCTGCACTGGATCACGAAACTGGATATTCCAATTCTTTGTCTAAAGCTTATAAATTATCTTAATACTTTATAATAATATGATGGAAAAATAAGGGTTCTACTTGGCAGGTTTGATTTTTGGCCATGTATGTATATGTATGTGTGTGTGTGTGTGTGTATATATATATATATAAAAGATACACTTAGAAAATTTAGCCTTTCACAAGAAATCTATTCCAGTAAAACATAAAAGCTGGCAAAAATAAAATTTATCGACTAAGGTTTAACTTACTATAAATAAAAGTCTTCCAGTTTAAAAAAATCCAACTTGTATCTTCTAAAATGCAATTAAATTCATTCATTGTTTTAACAGTTATCATTAAAATCAGGATAGACTGAGAGGTTACACAATAATGTGGTTTAATAGAATCAACAAGTACATCCAATGAAAGAAAAAAATAGCATTTAAAATAAAGTATTACTGATTGGGGGAAAATATCATTAGGACTTAGCCATCTCCTTGCCTACACTTTCCATCCAGTCTTTTCCTCCTAGAAAAATACGTGCGACACAGGGAGCCCCGTGCCTGGGCTACAGAGGGAGGGGCAGGGGCGAGCTGAGAACGCACATTTGTCCTGTGCGGGCTCCGCGGTGGAAGCCGCTTCACCTCTTTGGTCTCCTGTTCTGTGATGTATAAAATGAAACAACCATATGGGCATAATCTCACTTTTATTCCGTTCCCAGTTAACCGGCTGTAGAGGATGGGAACATGTTAGATAAGCTCTTGGGCTAGTTCCTATTTTTGTGTAGATAAAAAACTAGTCCTGCCTGGGTCTGCATAATTAACCTGCCCGCTTTCAGGGCATGATCCAAGATTTTAAAACAATTACTCGATGACGCCTTCAAACAGGTGGGATTAGCCTTCAGCGTCAAGGCGTTTCTCGTGTTTAATACGAGGTATGATTACCCCTCGAGAGGGCAATAAAACTCTGCGGTTAAGAGAATCCATTAAAAGCCACCAAAGCTTCCAACAGCTTTCCCAGATGCACTTGCCAGGTAGGTCGAGCAGCCTGCTACCGCCCGGCACACGTGGGCCTCTCCGCGGGCCTGAGGCGGCTGGGCCCGGCAGGTGGGTGCTGGGCCTCGGCAGGTGGGTGCTGGGCCCTGGACGTGGGTGCTGGGCCCTGGCAGGTGGGCGCTGGGCCCCAGTAGGTGGGCGCTTGGCCTGGGAGGTAGGTGCTGGGCTGGGGGGGTGGACACTAGGCCCGGCAGATGGGTCTTGGGCCCCGGCAGGTCAGTGCTGGGCCCCGGGAAGTGGGTGCTGGGCCCCAGCAGGTGGGCGCTGGGCCCAGCAGGATGCCAGCTGACCCAGGTGTTTGGAGGCAGCGGCCCACTGGCCTTCAGGTGGAGCTGACACCGGCCAGATGAGCTTGCAAGCAGGGGTGTAGGACCCAGCGCTTGAGCCAGAGGTGGAGAGTTTCTGATGAAACCAAAAAGGAGCACTTGCTAGAATCTCGCTTGTAAGAGTAATTACGCGCTCTGCCTCGTGTGGGGCAGTGTTTCAGGGTCATGACAGGCAAACCCCACTGGAAACTTCCACCATTAAGTCAAAGTGTAAACTGCAGGGAAATTAACTCTCAGTGACTGTTTTGTAAAAATATATCATCTCAAGTGAAAGTCCATCGTCTGTGGTTACTAGTCTGAAAAAAATAATCTACTTCGTTATTCATTTAACTGGTTTTGAACGTAAGAATGTAATGCAAGTGTTTGGACTCCCTTTCTACCAGGAAATGGTCCTTTGTGTCTCTAGACTCCAGCCTGTTTATTTCTTTTTTAAAAGATTTTATTTATTCATGAGAGACACAGAGAGAGGCAGAGCCACAGGCAGAGGGAGAAGCAGGCTCCCTGTGAGGAGCCGGACGTGGGACTCGATCCCGGGATCCGGGATCGTGATCTGAGCCGAAGGCAGGTGCTCAACCCCTGAGGCCCCCCCCGCCGCCACCCCCCCCCCCCGCCCCGGCCATCCTTGCAGCCAAGCAATCTGCTAGGTTCTGCGACAGGACTGAGCAGAGGATAACATTTCCTTCTCATACTCTAGGGCACTCTCTCGGGTTGGGGTGACCAGGGCAGGGAGGTGGGGGGGGGGTCTCAGGATGTCCTGCTGCTGTTTTTGTATCTGAGTGTTTGGTATAATATTGGATTTCACATTCTTCACTCCACCCTACTGCCTGTAAGCTACTCTATCAATCCAATGGCAGTTTAATGACTCTCCCTATTAAGAAATTTTCCTCATTCCCTGCTGGTGCCCTCCTGTTCTGACTTCACAGAGTCACCGCCCCCATTTACCCGTTGCTTGATAGATTCACTAAATGCCACGGAAATGTTATCAATCCACCGGTGAGACATTTTCCCACCTCCTCACTGCCTTTAAACTTCTAACGGCTGAACAAAATCTTATCATCTGTGTAATGCCAACTAACGTCAACAGCTGTTATATAAGGCAAGCTCTACAAAACTTGAAAAACAGAAAATCCAGCTGAAGCCACAAATCAAATAAGACCAGAGTGCCAAGTGGAAAATCAGCCGTGATCACTAAGGCTGTTCAAAGGATTTAAAAAAAAAAAAAAAAGAGACTTTAATCACATATGATTTTTAAACATTTATCCATGTCACAGTTATCTTTTGTTTGCCATTTTTGTTTTGTTTTGTTTTCTTGTGTTTTGACAGATGACACACAGTGTTATATCAAGCAGATCCTCACACATCCACGTTTGGAACTAAATCCTGAATTTAACCCGAAGATCAAAGATTATTACTCTGAAGTCCCATTTGATGTGGTAACAGTGACAATTGGCGCAGAGACTTCTAAGTGTCAGTGCAAGGTGTACCTGCATGATCGGGCCAGGCCCAGGTACGGGGCCGCTGACCAGGGCTGAGCGGAGACACCGTGGTGGGAAGCAGGTCTCTGAAGCAACCTTTGAAGGTTCAGAAAAGCTGAAGCATGAGATCAGTTGGAGAGATTGCCAGGGTGTGAAACCCTTCCACTTCGCAGATGTCATGTCGTAAAACACAAAACAAACAAAAAGGGGACATATCAGTGCTCTACTGATGTTGGCAATCTTTGGTTTCAAGTTTTTATTTCAATTCTCATTAGTTAACGTAGATGGTAAAATGGGTTTCAGGTGCAGAATTTAGAGATTCATCCCTCGCATATAACACCCAGAGCTCATCACAAGTGCCCTCCTCAATACCCATCCCCCATCTAGTTCATCCCCCCTCCCCTCCCTCCATCAACCCTCCGTTTCTCTTCTGTTGTTAAGAGTCTCACAGTTTGCTTCCCTCTTTCTTTTTTTCCCTTCTCTATGTTCATCTGTTTTGTTTCTTAAATTCCACATATGAGTGAGATTATATGGTATTTGTCTTTCTCTGGCTGACTTATTTCACCCAGTACCCTTTAGCTCCATCCATGTGTTGAGAATGGCAAGATTTCATGCCTTTTTATGGCTGAGTAATATTCCATTTTGTATATTATATAATATATATATTATAATATATATATATTTACATACATCACATCTTCTTTATTCCTCAGTTGATAGATACTTGAGCTCTCTCCGTAGTTCGGCTTTCATTGATAATGCTGCTATAAACATCGGGGTCCATGTACCCGTTCAAATCAATATTTTTGCATCCTTTGGGTAAATACCCAGTAGTGCAATTGCTGCATCATTTCTAACTCTTTGAGGACCCCCCACACTGCTCCCCACAGTGGTTGCGCCAGTTTGCATCCCCACCCACAGTGCAACAGGGTTCCCCTTTCTCCACATCCTCGCCAACATTTGTCGTTTCCTGTGTTAATTTCAGCCCTTCTGAGGGCTGTGAGGTGGTGTCTCATTGTGGTTTTGATTTGCATTTCCCTGATGATGAGGGGTGTGGAGCACCTTCCCATGTGTCTGTTGGCCATCTGGATGTCTTCTTTGGAAAAATGTCTGTTCATGTTTTCTGCCCATTTCTTAACTGGATTATTTAGTTTTGGGGTGTTGAGTTTGATGAGTTCTTTATAGATTCTGGGTACTCTGTTAGCAATCTTTGTATCTACTCTTTGTCATAGTGTTGTAACAAGAGAGGATCTTGTGTTTTGAAATGTTAAAAAGAGCTTTGCGCAGTGGCAGTATCGTAGCCAGTGAGGTTTATCCGAGGCACGATTATTGCTAATTGAAATATTAAAAAGATTCATTAGGGGTAGCTTCCTTCTACCCTATCCTAGCTCTTCAAAGTTTTGAACATTCAGGAGCTGAATAAACATTTTGGTGACAATTTATGGACATACTGACACTAACTTTCCTAGTTTCACGGGATTTTTTTTCTATTAACTCTTCTGAGAGTCACCAGAACTTTCTTTGTTTCTTTGTTTCTTGTGTTTATAATTTTGAACAGAAGATAGAACTTTATTACACGCCATGTTGGTGGCAAGGAAGATACTCGTGTTCCCATGCTATAGGGAAGGAAATGCATTTGGATCCCTGGGAGCCAAGAGAGTCTAGTAGGAAGAAAAGAGGATTCAAGTCAGACCAACCTAGGTCCTAGCTCTGACTCTACCATGGGACTTTGGGCATAGACTTGTTGTGAGTATTGAATGAGATAATGTATGCCCCTGAGAAGTGGTTCATAAATAGTAGTTTCCTTCCCAGTGATTGAGGGAGGACATGACTTGCCCTGCAAGAGAATTGCTGGCATACCAAAATACACATTTTTTTCCATATTTTAAGTTTCATATGAAGTTGTACAGACCTGACCTGCTTTTGTGTACACATTATAGGCATTTAATAAGCGTTGATGTTTATCATTTATTTATATGGATGTATGAATGAATGTTTCTTTCTCTCTCTTCCTCTAGCTTTGCCAACTACCCTCTGGGTTTGGGAATGAACAAAATCTCAATGCTTGTGGTGGATGAATCTCCAGCACAGGGCGAGACCCTGATCACATACAAACTCACCATCTACAGAGAAGACCGCCCAAGTCTGCCCTTGTTTGAGGACTTCACAGCCTGCGGTTTTGTGCAGGTAGGTGAATTCTACATTTGCACTCGCGTTGAACTGGGAGTGGCCTGTTGACCTAGGTGAAAAATGCCAAATGCAAATTGTTAGGGGAAAAAAAAATGTATGCTTGCAAATCCAAACTGTGGTCTCATTTCAAAAGAGCAAGAGTCCCAGCCAGGGATGCGAGATACCTTGTGGTGACTGGTTTTCTTTTTAGTGTGCTGGCTACCCCCACACTCACTGTGTTCAGTGGACGTATTGTAGTTAATATTGAAAGAAATGTCTTGAGTACTCACACTGAGTTACAAAATTGATTTTGCGTTTGATTTTACACCTCCATGTGAAATTGTGCTGTGTTTCTTGGAATTGTACCTGAATCTACTCTGAAACTTTAAACTAGATTCAGTGGAGTTTATTTTAAAGAATTAGAGAAAAATTTATGAAGCTATTTTGTGGAAGGGACACCAGACGAAGGGAATTAAATTTGCTTGAGTAGATTGATTTTTTTCCTGCACTTCTTGTATCTTAATCATTCCTAAAGGCCGTAGTTTGTCTCGTGAGCAACACATACCGTTTTGCAATCTGCCGATCTTGGAGGGTGAATGTTACCCAGAGACTTTGTCCAATTTGGTGGCTCTCTCCTCTGTTTCTTCTCTCGGTTAAGATTCCAGGTACGACCTTCCACGTCTCCTCACATCATGTCCCCTCACTATAGGTGCTTCTGGGGAAGTAGTAAGTGATATTATCACATCTCCTGATTCACTCAGAAAGCATAATTGCAAATATGGCACATCTCAGTGACTGACAACCTGTTGGGAGCGTTGAGGCACAGAGGACTGGTTATGATCTGTTGCAGAGAAGGGGCTGACTGAGCCTCCGTGAGTGGGATGAATGCCATGTTTCCTTAAAGGCAGCGGCCAGAGAAGTGCTCTCTTCTCTCGCCATTATTTGTCAGAGCGTGTTTTATGCTCCTGCTAACCTGGCCTGCTCACTGCACCCCAGACCTGCTTCCCCGTCTGGATGGTGGTGACGTACATAACCAGGTGGTGTAGAGATATAGAAAATATTCAGTTAACTATGTCCTTAAGATTTGTGCAACTTATTGTATATAGAATATGATATACTTGCATTTTGCCATATGTAAGTTATATATACTGAATATAAATTATGCTTCAATAATATAAGAGAAAAACATTAGTGGGGAAGTATGTATTATCTCCCAAGACATGCGTCTCTTCTCAAATATTACATTCATCAAAATTAAGTTAATTACCATGCAATTACCTTAGACAATGGATTATATTAGGAATTTGTTAATATAACATGAAGAAATATATTAGAAAATTCTTGTGGGATATACCCTACAGATGATTGCAGAAAAGTATTTCAGTCATTTAGAAGAATTCTTTCCAGAAGGTTTTAATTTAAAATTGATGTGTGGTCCCCCAGCAGTACTATATTTTATAACATGGCACAGTGTCTAATAAGCACTAGTATTTTTTTAGCCTTCCTTTTACAAACTGTCAAATGACTGAAGAGATAATGAATGAATAATAAGGATTGGTTTAGACACTTAACGAGGCACGAGTGGCCTGAGGAACTGGAGGATGGAGGAGTCCATAACAGAGGTTAGATTTTTCTCATCCCAGGCTCCAGTGACAGTTCTCATCCAGAGACCTTGCCCTTATTTCTTCTTTATGCTTAATCTCATTAGCGTCTTTAGGTTTCACTGCAAGCTGATCCCATCATGAAGTTCAGAATACAGAGAAGAAAAGATGTAATTTTGGAACTCCTGTCAATCAGTTTCCAAATTAATAGTTAAACAGATATACATTATGAGACTCATGAATGTTTAGTCTTCCAAATTGTCATTTTTCTTTTTTATCAACAAATTTAGTGACTTACTATATTCTTAGGTTGATGTCCAGAGTCAGACCATTGCATATTAAATGGTAGACCATTCTATCTGAACCCCTAAAGTGTATATGTGGCAAACCAGAGGAAATGAATTAAACTTTAATTATATTTTATTTGCTGGTTAAAGGGAAAAATTACATTTCTTCCTTATATTTTAAATTATATTTTGTCCTATTGGACTCCATTATTAATTTTTAAACAAACCTAAAAGGAGATCTACATTAAAATACCCCCCAAAGAGTGTCCAATCTGTGGTTAATCAAGCCTCCTAATTTCTCCTTCTCCCATTCTCCCACTTTCTGGTTATCAGCTATTCATTTTATCATTTCACTGAAAGTCAACTAACGGTGAAGGGAAAGTAAATATAAGGCATACCAGTCCAAAAATCAATTACTTTGACATTTTGGTGAATAAAAAGATAATCTAATTAAGTTGTCATAGGTGTTTTGTATCATTCATATGATCAAATACTGTAAAATACCTACTTAGCCATAATTCACTATTTTAGTGTCTGTTTCTAATTATATTTCCTGTTGGATTTCGTACATGGCTGCCACAGAGGCAACTCATACTTTAGCCATTACCAGTGAGGTAGAAAGGACCAATTTACATAACTGATACAAAACAACTAGATTTGGACCAGGGCTTTTCAACCTCAGCAATGTCAATATCAGGGCTGGATAATTTTTTGTTTTGGGGAACTATCCTGTGCACCGTAGAATATTTTGCAGCCTGGCTTCTACCCAGTAGGTTCCAGAAGGTTCCCTTTCCAAATTGTGACAACCAAAAATGTCTCCAGACGTTGCCAAACATCACCTGGGGGGCAAAATTGACCCCAGTTGAGAACTACTGATATATACCAATAACAGGCCTGCTTTTCTACTTTCCACTAGTAAATCTAGTAAATCTGTAGTGGATTTACTCTAAGTATGAATAGGTTAGAGGTAATCCTTCCATGTTGAAAGTTGAAGAATCGCTCGTCTCTTATCTCTTCCTTGTATTTTTAATCATTTCTGTAGTCAGCAAATACCACTATGATAGCTCTTTATGCTTCTCATTAATTTGCCATCTTTTCTAATGTATTATAATCAGAAATATGCATTCAATTATAGAAAACATGATTCTTAATGAAACATAAAAAGTCATATAACATACCTACACTGTTATTTCATTTTGATTTACCTATAAATAGCGTAATGTTTTGCTGTTAGGAACAAAGATTTAGAAAGCAATAAACTGTTATTATGGCTGGAATATGTCATGCTTCGGAATTAATAAAATATATTTATGTTCTAAGGAAATTAAAACACATATGAGGAGATATTTCTTTTAATATCTCTTTCCAAATCAAAAAGTTTTGACAAGGATAACAATATAGCATCCATGGAAATTGATTTGTGTAAATGATCTATGGTCTCATATATATACATTTTGCCCCCAAAGCGTTGTGCCAGAATAAGGCCATAAATAAAATCTACAGAAAGGTCATATAGCAGAAGCGTAGGAGACTACATTTCAGGGATCCGTTTGTTAGAAACGGCCTTCATTTTAAAATAAATTACAATTAATAAAGGAAAAGGACCGAGGAAAGAAAAAAAATTCTGTTTAAAAAAAAAAAGTCTTGCCCAGCATTTAGTTATTGATTTAAAACTGACATTTGCTGTCTTATTAAAAAAATTAATTAGTGATCTATATGCTGAGCTATTAAATGACTCCAATTACAGCATTTGGAAATGCATTACAATTCTCCCCCTTATTTTTGTACTGTTTCTCAACACAAAGGTTACAAAACAATTCATGAGATAATTGTCTAATATTTTAGCAAACACAATAAAAGAAGAGCATTTATTGATGACAAAAAAGCCCCTTTGTCCATTTCCAACGTCGTAATGTCTATTAAATACTCATTTTTGTCATTTTCAGTTACCTTGCCTACCCCAGTACACCCGAAGTATGTGATTCAATTTTTCAACCATACAGCCTGTGTTGTAATGAAAGCCTCCCAACCAATGACTGCGTATTAATTATCTGCTATGCACTTTGCTCTTACAAATATGTCATATATTATGGGAGATACTGTGCAACATCAGGAGAACTTTCATTATGTGCCAGATATGAGGCTAAGCACTTTACTTTTTTATCTTATTTGACGTTCTTCACAACTTTAAACACTGGTGGTAACTGTCCCAACCTTTAACTTATGGAGGACGTAAGGCTTTAAAACATGTGTAATTAAGTAGTGAAGGTGGTATTTGAATACGAGTCTGACAGACCTCAAATTGACCCCCTTTATCATTACTCTGGACTATAGAATCCAAAACTCTTACTACACTCATAATCTAATTAACCTGTTTAGGAAATTCATTTGGCCAGAATTTAACTTGTTAGAATTTAGTTTAGTAGAGCTTGCTTTTTTCATGGTCATGTACAAATGATAATTTTTATAGTGTTCTAGAATCACTGCAAAATTCTGAGGTTTTCATAATCCTTATTTTGATGAAGAATGTGATGGAATCAGAGCTTCATTGGAAAAGTTTTAGAGCTCACATCTAATATTTTACTAGACACATATATATCCTCATATCTGGCTGTCTTTCTTGGTCCCAATATTTAAGTCAGGTTTAATATATTATGTATTGGAATTCTACGTAGCCAAACTACTATGTTTACTATCATTGTTAAGATGTTTTCCAATGTGGAGGATTTTTGAATATTACGCTTGATTATACATTAGCGATTTCCAGTTAATCTTTCTCACTGTTTAACACAACTTACTAATTGTTTCTATTAAAAACATCCACAATATAGTTTTTCAAAACTTTAAAAAACCCTTTGTTCATGTGTACTTTTTAATAGTGATAAGAACTATTGTGGAACTGACAATTTGATGATACTACAATGACATTCATCAATGTGAAAGGACCTTACTTTCCTACTCTTATTTAATCCTCACAACAAACAGATAAGATAACATGGATGACTTTTATTGTCTGCTTCACCCTACTCCCTTCTACGAGAAAATTCCGTCTTGTGATATTTAATGTTTTTTATGTTCATTTATAAATGTAGGTACTCATTTATTTCTATTTGTATTAATTAATGTATATTTTTATGTTTAATTTTAAGGGTTTTGTATTTTGGTGATATGTCTCAGAGGTATTAAGAACAGATTCTTCGCGTGTTTGTTTCCACCTTAAGTGATTCATTATGGTATCTCTCTGCCTTTAACGAGTGAAAATTAGTAGGTTCCTGAATGCTGGGATTGAACACTGCACTTAGGTCATTTACACATGTGGGAGAGAATCTCAGAATTTTCTCTTGCTCTATCAACAACATAAAAGTCCGTTGTCTCTGTCAAGATTATTTTATTAGAGCAAATTTTGCATCTCAGCAAATTGCGTCAGGCCATTCTCCTAACCAGTGGTTGAAAGCCATGGAGTCCAAGGCTCATGCCCATCACTGCTATCAGGCAAGCCTGTGTTTCAGTCCTGGCTCTGCTTCTAACTGGTTTAATGTGCTGTGTCTCCTAGTGTGGGGCGGCGAAGCTCTCTGAACCTCAGTTTCTTTATCTAAGACTAGAACTAGTGAGAGAACCTATCTCAGAGAATTGTTCTGAGAATTAACCAGTTGATAAATGCAAAGTTTGATCCCAAGCCTAGTATATGATCAAGTGCTCAGTCAATATTCAATTATCATCACAATCATCATCATCATGAAAATTCTTTTTGTCCAGATGCACCTCTCAGGCTTACCTCTGGGGTGTATAGAGAAGGAGAACAAAAGAAGGACGAAAAAGAACAGCAGAAGAAGTAGGAGTTGATAACAGTGAGGATGCTAGAATTGTTTTTTTTTTAATTTAAATTCAATTTATCCACATATAGCATATCACCCAGTGCTCATCCCATCAAGTGCCCCCCTCAGTGCGCGTCACCCAGTTACCCCATCCCCCTCACCCATCTCCCCTTCCACTTCCCCTTGTTTGTTTCCGAGAGTTAGGAGTCTCTCATGGTTTGTCTTCCTCTCTGATTTTCCCCACTCAGTTCCCCTCCTTTCCCTATGAATCCCTTTCACTATTTCTTCTATTCCCCGTATGAGTGAGACCATGTGATGTTTGTCCTTCTCTGACTGACTTACTTCACTCAGCATAATACCCTCCAGTTCCATCCACGTTGAAGCAAGTGGTGGGTATTTGTTGTTTCTAATGGCTGAGGAATATCCCATTGTATACATAGACCACAGCTTCTTTATCCATCATCTGTCGGACACCGAGGCTCCACCCACAGTGTGGCTATTGTGGACATTGCTGCTAGAAACATCGGGGTGCAGGTGTCTCAGTGTTTCACTGCATCTGTATCTTTGGGGTAAATCCCCAGCAGTGCAAGTGCTGGGTCGTAGGGCAGGTCTATTTTTAACTCTTTGAGGAGCCTCCACACAGTTTTCCAGAAAGGCTGCACCAGGTCACATTCCCACCAACAGTGCAAGAGGGTTCTCACTTCTCACATCCTCTTCAACATTTGTTATTTCCTGCCTTGTTAATTTTCCCCATTCTCACTGGTGTGAGGTGGGATCTCATTGTGGTTTTGATTTGTATTTCTCTGAATGCAAGTGATGGGGAGCATTTTCTCATGTGCTTGTTGGCCATGTGTGTGTCTTCTTTGGAGAAATGTCTGTTCATGTCTTCTGCCCATTTCATGATTGGATTATCTGATTTTAATAAGTTCTCTACAGATCTTGGATACTAGCCCTTGATCTGATAGGTCATTTGCAAATATCTTCTCCCCATTCTGTAGGTTGTCTTTTAGTTTTGTTGACTTTTTTTTTTTTTTTTTTTTTGCTGTGCAGAAGTTATTTATCTTGATGAAGTCCCAATAGTTCATTTTTGCTTTTGTTTCTCTTGCCTTCGTGGATGTATCTTGCAAGAAGTTACTGTGGCTGAGTTCAAAAAGGGTGTTGCCTGTGTTCTCCTCTAGGATTTTGATGGACTCTTGTCTCACATTTAGATCTTTCATCCATTTTGAGTTTATCTGTGTGTCTGGTGTAAGAGAGTGGTCTAGTTTCGTTCTTCTGCATGTAGCTGGCTAATTTCCCCAGCACCATTGATTGAAGACGGTCCTTTTTCCAGTGGATGGTCTTTCCTGCTTTGTTGAAGATGAGTTGACTGTAGAGCTGAGAGGATGCTAGAATTGTAAAGGAATTGGGACGGGAGGAGCTGGTTGGGAATTAAATAGGAGAGCAAGTGGCCTGGGCTGATCCACACAGTTGCATTCCAGCTGGTCAGGAGTCCTAGGCACTCTTGCCTTTCTGGATCCCTTCTTCCATGAAAGAAATACTTAACGTTATATTTTGCAACTGTGTTGGTATAAAGAGGTGCATGTACTCACACTCATGTGCACACTTTGAAGAGTTTAGTTTTTTTCTTCTTCTAAGTATAAAGGAAATTCCAGCATTTTCTTGGCTCCTAAAATTAGTGCTGTGTGCTGTAGGCATGATTCCTGTTGTGCATAATAGAGGATTTGGCCCTGCTCTTCTCCCTCACTCTGAGGGACGGATGGCAAAGGCATCCATACCGTCATCAATGACCTGGCCCATAGGCATTCTTTCAAGTCTTGTCAAGTGCTCCGTACTTTTTTTTTGAAGTGCTCCCTACTTAAACACTTAGCCCTTTGCAGGTGTTTTAGGTTCTGTGTGCAGGGACTGAGCACACCTTTACCAGCATTCTGCAAGGGCCTACGCCGCGGTGAGGGGAGTGAAATGTTATTTCCACGAGCAGTTTGCACACCCAGACATTTTGATTGCAGTAGCCTCCTCAGTGGCCAATAAGCATTCGTATACATCTGAGGCTTAGGAATTTTTATTTAGCATCGTTTTCTTAAAAAGCAAGTGAAGATGAGAGGAGTGTGTTCCTTAGTTCGTGATCTATTTTAGTGCTTATATAAATTATCTTTCTGAATTGGTGAAAAAGAGCTATGTTAAACACTCACCTCATGGGTTGATGTAACTTACGGTCAGCTAAATTACCATTTAAATAAAAACTTTTGCTCAGCACATCTGTTCTCCATGTTTCTCGAAGTCACATCTGCTTCCTTTACAAGAAGAAACAAACTTTTACTACCATTAGTGCAGCAGCACCAAGATAATGTGGAAGAGAATGGGATCTTCCTGGCTTCAGCATCCAGAAGTCTCTCCGAGGACAGCCCGCGGCTGTGTACAAACACTGATTTTCATTGGAAGTCTATGTTTCGGCGTTCTAAGACTCAGTCTTCCGATTTGTGAACTGCACAGGGAGATAGAAAAGAACCCAGGCAGGCCTTTAAATGAAATACTCTGTTAGAGTGACCAGATATCAAATGTGACATTTGAAAGGTTGAGGGAGGTCGTGGCTAACAGGGGAGCAGATAAATGGGGTTTCTTTTTGAAAGCTCCAATTCCTCATACCCGCGTCTTTGTGGACTTTAATTGCTCTAAAGGGCCTCTACATCTTTTACCTCTCTTTCTCCATTTCTTCCCCCATTTCTCAAGTCCAAACTAGCTCTAATAAAGGTACACAGCAGGATAGGGAGGTTGGTGGTAAGAGAGGGGAGAGAACCTGGGCGCTGGATTAGTTCTTCCATCTACCAAACTAAGCCTACAAAATGACTCGTGTTAAAAAAAGAAAAAAAAAACACACATTTTTGGCTTCATCCAACAACAGATTTTGGCTCTTTATAAGACAAGTTAAAGCGAATGATTCCTGTGGGCCCATGGTCTTTATTTAACCTTTTGTAGGAAGCAAGGTACCCTTTTGAATATCTGATGAAAGTTTTGACCCCTTGTTCCAAGCAATAATACGCACGTAGACACGATGCCGTATACAGTTTCAAACTTATGAAAAGCTTTGGGTGAACAGTTCTTATCCCAGTAACTCACAATTGGATGCAGATTATCACCAGCAGCAACAAGCAGAATAAGGACGGTTTCACTTCTGGCGTTCATCCATGAACTATGATTATAGTTCAGCTTACTGAGCACCTACTTTGCCCTAGAAACTCCCCTAAGTGTTTATACAAGTTATTTCATTTGTTGTTTTCATGATAAAAAAAATTAGTATCTGTATAACAATATGCCATTTGGGAATTATGTGTGGCTTTTCAATGATCTCTGTTAGCGCTGAGAATCGGCAGTTATCGTGGATCTCCGAGCAAAATGCCACCAGAGCTAATATTGCCTTGGGAACAAGCATCTGGGAGGAGCCACCTGGCCATTGTCTTCTTCTCACAGGCTCAGAAGGCGGTTATGAGTCGTAGGTAATGGTGGTCCTGGAAACACAGGGAACATTAAGAATATGTTATTTGGACTGTTTATATTGCCCTCATTAGTCAAAGTCACTGACGTGCTCTGTCTCATTAGGCTAGAACAAATTGTGTTTTGTTCAAAGACACGTTGGCCCAATGGCGTGATTAGGTAATGCTAAGAAAATTTCCACATGTATCTGACCAACTGTAACGTTTCTTTCAATAAGCGTGTGTTGTAGGAACAAGAATGAGGGACGGGGTATTCCTTGCAGATGGTTTCACCGATTGCAGAACTACAAGTGGATGTGACACATGTTCCCTGAAGGCAGAATTAGGACACTTTACTGCCTGACATATTTAACTTCTTTTGAAAATGATGCTAATTTGTCTTTTTTTTTTTCCTTTTTCATCCACATCCTTTTTTTAGGCAGGACTAATGAGTTTAAAACATTGAGCATGACCTCATTCTTCAAAGCAGACCAGGTCTCTCCACCCCAGTGGCCCCCCAACTCTTTAGGATCTCATGCTTCAGCAATGTGAGGCAGACTTCCACTGACATTCCTGGGTTTTTACCTCGTCCGCCCCATCCCCCCTTCCCACCCTGAATGCTTGAGAATGATTTTTCCAGACCTCATAGGTTATTTTAAAGTTAAAGTACTGTGCAGTTACGAGGTCCAGATTTCATAGGTTTAAGAAACACCAGGAAGGGAGATTTTTTTCTTTAAGTGGAATAACCTTTCTTAAATACTTTGATCAAAATATCACTTGTACAGTCCGATTCTGAGTCACAGTTCATCACTTACATGTTGGAGAACGGGGGCAGGTTCTCACCCCTCAGATAGGGCTATCGTGGTACTGATCCCATAGAGTGGTTTTCAGGAAAAACTGAGTTAACGTCGTTGGCATTTGGTGTAGTGCCTAAGCACCGACAGAGCTCAATATACATGTTTGCAAAACATAAGTAGACAAATAAAATGTCTTCAGGTTGGTATAAGGAGGAAAGTTTAAAGCAGGCTTTTTAAAAACCTGAGGCCCAGTAAACTGAATTGGAGATTTTTTAATTGCTTATAAGTAAGTTTAGATTTAATAAGATATAAAAACATGAAGGGCTTTGCAGAACAACCACCGGTGCTAAATTATACAATACATTTTATGGTAAATGTAATAAAAACAAAACTTCCAGAAATTAAGTGTGAAATCTGTTCCAAGCTTGTTTTAATTTTGATAGTCGCACAACAAATTTTGTACGTCGTCGTGTTCGCAGTTTCGTTGAGAGACTGAGAATTAGAGAGTGTTTTCACAAAAAGAGGGGAAATGTTTCCCTGCCAAACACAGAAGCATCCCTTCACAGATATTACCTGGTGGGTCCCATTAACGGTGAGGAGATCCATGTGCCCTGGGCCAGTTTCATGAACGAGCAGCACACGACAAAGATGCCCGGGCAACATCAGACAGAGGTATAATTGTAACGTAGCTTGATTTCGTAGCATGTGTCATCTCTTTTCAAACAGCCCTGTCACTCTGGAAAGCCATCCCTTCAAAAGGCAACGGGCATATTCATCCCTGATAATGATCCAAATGACACAAGGTGTTCCATTCTGTACACTCGCACCGTAAGTTCAACCCGAACCGCTAAACGCTTCCCCCGCTTGTTTAAGATCAGACTTTGTTCCAAATGACTCTTGGGTATTTCCCAAATGCTAAGACACCTTCACAGATGAGAGATCTTTCCACTTCTGAGACTATTTAAAACACACGGGGTCTCTAGTCGGTGCTTGCTGTGTGCCAGGCCCTCCTCTGATTGCCTAACATCCATTCACTCAGTTCTCCAAACAAAACGCTGACAGGCCGATCCTCCGGTAATGCCCGATGATTCTGCAGCTGGAGAAATGCAGGGACAGAGACAAAGCCCACAGCCACGTAGCTTCCGGGGAGCAGGGCCTATTCTGGAGCCCGGGCAGCTGGTCCCAGACCTGCGCTACCTCCTGGAGCAGGCTCTGCTACCTACAAACTCTACTCTCCGCCGCCACAGCCCACTCCAGAACTAGATGCTGAAATAAATATACGGTTTCCAAAAGACCCAAAAAATTAATTTGTAGGTTATTGTTTAGAATGTGTAGTTATTTATTTTTTCCTATAAAAGAAAAGTTACAAGTGTGGTGAGGTTATAGAGAATATCCCCAAATCCTGCTAACATAATGATGTTTAATACAGTGAAAGGGGTCTTGGGGAAGGGGCTGAAGACGCCAGAAGACTGTGCCATGGTTTTGTGGGGTTTGGGAAGGGCCTCTGTGGCCCAGGCTCTTAACGGGGAAGATACCAATAGAGGAGGGCGTGAGTGGCCAGGCGTGTCTCTAGCCGTGGGGTTGACCCGTAGCTCCGTGGGCAGCAGGTGTATTTATTGTAACGCCGTCTGTGAATCTTGTATTCCAATGTCACACTAAACTTCAGAGTTGGGGAGATCTTGGCCATCTGACCCCTCATCTTGCATGTGAATAAACTTCAATAACTTGTGATGATCTGTCCTTAATAATTCACCGAGTTTCATTGCCAGGAAGGAGCAGAGTGAGGATTAGAACCTACGGGCTGGTCATTAAACCTTTTGATGCTTAGCAGTTGTACCTCATGTAAAAGGGCTTTTGGAATCCAGACCTAGACACGTTTCCTGCGACCTTGAGCCAGCTCCATATCCTTAGGTCTCCAGCGCAAAATTGCTGTTTCTAAGTGTGTTAAATGAATGATCAATTGCAGATTTGCTGATCACTCTGCTCCACTAAAAAATAAATCTCTTTCCTCTCTAGAATCTGCACTCTGCTGTTTTCCTACCCTTCTTTGTTAAGTCTTAGTGGCATCCTCTTGATACAACAAAATACAAAAACTGTAAATAAAAATTGTTTGATGAAAACAAGTCATTATATTTAGAGGTAGTTGTCAATCATTTAAAAAAAAAAATCCGGGATCCCTGGGTGGCGCAGCGGTTTGGCGCCTGCTTTTGGCCCAGGGCGCGATCCTGGAGACCAGGGATCGAATCCTACGTCGGGCTCCCGGTGCATGGGGCCTGCTTCTCCCTCTGCCTATGTCTCTGCCTCTCTCTCTCTCTCTGTGCGACTATCATAAATAAATAAAAAAAATTAAAAATAAATAAATAAATAAATAAATAAATAAATAAATAAATAAATAAAATCCTCCTTGGGAGCCAGGTCCCCAAAGATGAGACTTACTGCGGCAATCTGCAAGTCTTCAATAGCCAATCAACAGACACATTTGTCTACGTCAACACTGGCACAGAATGAAAAAATGATTCACGGAAAGCCCCCAAAATAGCCTGCACAGCGTCGGACTCTCTGGCATCCTCTTTGCCGTGCTAAGTCCGTCTGTGATCGCACTAACCCCCCCGGCTGGCCCACAGCCCTCCTTGCCAACTGGCCACATGCTGCTGATGAACAGCCTCTCACCCCTTTCATAACCAGAGCACAAATATTAGATGAATTTCCTTTGAACCTCGCTTCCTCTTGGCTCTTAATATAGTCTGGCTCCTTACAAGAAACACTCTGGGTTCTGGGAGCTACAGATTCCCTTATTAATCACTCTTTTTTTTTTTTTTCTGGATAGGCAAATGTCAAAAGAATTTTTAGCACATCTTCAAGGTATTTGATAGGTTATATATGATTGGAAACAATCTCCCATTTCTTAAATATTTCATTAGAATCTGTCACTGCAGTACGTGGAATACTAACCATCCAGCCCTTAGAAGGAGGACTAAGGTTTTTCTGTGTGACAGTAACGATATCGAAAATAATAAACCTCAATCGTGTTCTATTTGGTGCTTTTTCTGAGAACCCATTTCCTTAGATACCTTTACGTGTAACTGACCAGACAATAGCCAATCTGTATTTAATCCAACTTAATAAAATAATACGTGTTCCGTGTTAGAAGGAAGCATCTGAAAGATTATATTCTTTTTAACACCATTACCCAGTAAGAACACTTTTAACCATAATAATAATAATTTCCAGCTGTCCCAAATCCTAAAAGTAAAGCACCAACCCCCCAAATATATTTTGTTATTGGAACATGTGTAAACAATTATGAATATCTAAACCATACTGGCATGGGGTTTCAGGCTCTCTCCAAAACTGTAAGGAAAAAAATGCCTCTAATAAGCATGTTGATAGATATATCCTACTTCAAAAGTTGCTTTTGCAGACCCGCAGAATAAAGATTTCACTTTTTATATTTTAATAACAAATGTTATAAAGTTTAAATTTCATGTTCAAAAAAGAGTAAAAGGCATCCCTGCAATTCATCTTTCTAATTTGAAAAACTCAGATTTTTCAAAACTGTCCCGAGATCAGAGGGTAGAGATCGATGGTCTCCTCTCGGTGAGATCCCGCTTCTCAGGAAATCAGAGGCCTCTGACTTGATCAAAAGTTGCTGCTTGTTTATTCACTTTTTGTTTTGTTGTATTTTGCCTTTTCAAAACCAAAGAAAATCATATGGATTCGTTAGGCTAAGTACACGGATTTCATTATGCCTAGAAAATATTTGGAGGAATAGACATGTTTAAATCCTAAAAGGTTTAGGTTAAATGTATTTTTAAATGAAACTGCTTATATTTTACCAGAAGAAGCACTCATGACCTCATTTGGATCTTATTTTAAACACAGTGGATTCCCCTACCTAGGAGCATGGTGTTGTTCAAGATGTGAAATCACTGCGGGCGTCTTTACCAGGACACTAGTTAATAATCTGTTCCTGGAGCTTACTCTCCGTCTCTGTGCTATCGCTTTGCCTCTCTCTCTCTCTCTCTCTCTCTCTTTCTCTCTCTCTCTCGTTCTCTCTACTCTTTCATTCTCTTTCTTACTTGCACTTGCACATGCATTTGCACACACACACACACATACGCAGAGTTTCTCTAGGTCAAAACCTAGATCTTTGATCACCTCGTCTAGCACAATGCCTGGAAAGTGGTTGTTGTTGTTGTTGTTGTTGTTGTTGTTCTTCTTCTTCTTCTTCTTCTTCTTCTTCTTTTTGGGGGGAGGAGAGAGAGAGCATGTGACAGTGGTGGGGGAAGGGGGAGCACAAAGAGAGAGGGAGAGAGAGAATCCCAAGCAGGGTCCACACCCAGCACAGAACATAATGCAAGGCTCGATGTGGGGCTCTAACCCACAACCCTGAGATCATGACCTGAGCAGAAATCAAGAGTCAGAGGCTTCACTGACTGAACCACCCAGGTGCTCCTGCCTAGAAGATTCTTAATTAATATTTATAAAACTAAACGACACTTCCAGGCTAGATACAAAATTAACTATATGTGCTATTTTTTTAAGTTATGGTGCTCTATTTAAAAAATGCTAAAGTGCATCATTACATTTGTAGCAGAATAATGATGGCGTCATTCCTGGCCCTGAAGGTTACCCAATAATGCACTTCCTAAATCCTTTATGTTTCAGTAAAAAGAAAGCCTCCTTCTTAGCCTCAGATGTTTACTTGCTCAGCAGCAAGGCAGGCGTGAGGGCGCTGGTTGCAAAGACCAGTGACCCATAGGGCTTGCAGTCCTCGTGAGGACAGGCCGCCTATTCCCCTCTGCTCCCAAGGGAAGAAGGAAGAGGAGGCCCCAATTACCTGTCTGAGGTAATCACCTGTGACGTCTGGAGATGATTTCAAGACAGAGAGAAAGGTGCTTCTTTACCTTGTCAGATGTCTGCTTAGCTGCCAGGCTTACGGAGTGGCCTTGCACCACCAGAGAGGGAGAAAGGCTCTCAGAGACATGGGGGCTGGTGAGGCCCACCAGCTCAGAAGGGGCAACGGGCTAGAGGTTTATCTGTACCTAGAGGCATTGAGGTATATATCTTAGGACCGCGAGTACTCTGAAGTCAAAGCTGTAGAAGGTAGAAGAAACTAGGTTCAGAGAAGCCTTATCAGGGACACAGCATGGGAAAAAACGGTCCCTACGACTATGATTATGTCAGGACCCAGTGGAAAGAGCAGCTGAGACTCTCAGGGCTCCAGACGGCTTCACCATCAGGGCTTATTTGAGGAGACCCCTGTCTACATGATGAGCTACACCAACAGCGATGACTCCTGACAAGGAGATTGCTTTTCTCCTCTCCTTCCTCCTGTCCCAAATCAAAAGGTGTGAATTTATTTATTTATTTATTTATTTATTTAAAAGATTTTATTTACTTATTTATGAGAGACACTGAGAGAGAGGCAGAGACCCAGGCAGAGGGAGAAGCAGGCTCCCTGCAGGGAGCCCGATGCGGGATTCGATCCTGGGGCTCCAGGATCATGATCTGAACCAAAGGCATACACTCAACTGCTGAGCCATCCAGGCATCCCAAGAGGTGTGAATTTAGGAGTGAGTTTAGGTGTCAGTCAGACGCAATTTCTATCTGAGGGCTCTGGGGAAGCATGAATTTCCAAACTCACTGAGGCTGCTACAGAATTCAGGTCCTTGTGGCTGTAGGACTGAAGTTTCCATTTCCTTGCTATTGGTCTGTTGAGGGCTGCTCACGGCATCCAGGGGCCGCATGCATTCCTTGCCATGTGGGTCCCTCTGTCTCCTAAGCCAGCAATGGAGAATCTCCTGCACCTTGAATCACTCTCAGGATTTGTCTCTCCGTCTTCCCTGGACCTAGATTTAATCTCCCTAATTTAGGGTCAACCAATTTTGGACTGTGATTACATCTGCAAAATCCCTCCACAGCGACAACTAGATTAGTGTTTGCCTGACTGACCAGAGGCCAGGAACTGAGAGCTATCTCAGGATTAAACCTATCACTCTCTCTATCCATCATAAACTCTAGGGGCCAGGAATCATTTCCCTGGGGAAAGCTGTGGATCCAATATGAAATTAAACTTTTAGTGAATAGACCCAAGTCTTTATATTAAAAATGAGACTATTTATAACTGGCAATGACTAAAGTGTGATGATATAAGGCTTTAATGTCATTAAGGGAGTTAGGCCTCTTAAGAAAAGAGGATAGTTGTTCAGTCAATGGAATGTGATAGAAGTAGGAATTGGGGGATCCCTGGGTGGCGCAGCGGTTTGGCGCCTGCCTTTGGCCCAGGGCGCGATCCTGGAGACCCGGGATCGAATCTCACATCAGGCTCCCGGTGCATGGAGCCTGCTTCTCCTCTGCCTGTGTCTCTGCCTCTCTCTCTCTCTCTGTGACTATCATAAATAAATAAAAATAAAAAAGATTAAAAAAAAAAGAAGTAGGAATTGGAAGAAACAAGATTTTTTTTCTTATTTATGTCTTACACGTTGAGACTCCTCAATCAAAACTATTGTCCATGATTAGAATATAGAAGCTCGAACAGGGGAGCAGTCTATCATAATAAATGTCCACATGTCACCTATTGTGCTTGGCACATCTTATCACTCAGCATCCATAACAGGCATATGTAATGGGCGCTGTGATCACAGCAAACAAGGGGCAGACTGGGACTTAAATTCAGGTCTATCTGGTTTTAAAGCTCATGATATTAATTCTTATACAATTAGCGGCTCTTAAACTACTGAGGTATTTTTACCCCAGATGACAAACGAGGAAACCTACTCAGCCCTGCTATCAGAGCTTTGGGTATTTTCATAATCAAATCATGTTCTGCCCCAAATAAATTCCTGTAAGCTTGACATACAGAGTATGATTAGGCTTTCAAGCATGTGTTAGTTCTTCTTCCGAGATTAGCAGTTTCCCTGCCCTTTTTTTTTTTTTTTGCATTTCTTTGTTTGTTTTTTACTTAAGTGAAATACTTTAAGAGACCATGATGTGTTGCAAACACAAATCCTTCCAGAGGTGGGTAATACATCTGACCGCATCAGACTAGATGTGAGGCAGTGGAAAGCGGCCGGGACTGTGGCACGCGGGAAGCATATGCCCTGTCCAAAGTGAAGAGGAACTACTCAGCTCAACTTGATCATTGCCATCTCGGAGTTCTGGTTCAGTATTGTCAGATCTTCGGAGTCTTCAGGAGAAATCAACATGCATGTATGTTCATGGAAGGCCTCCCAAATGGTACAGACTGGTACGGCTTTTCAGAAAGGACCTTTCTGTCGGCCAAACAAATGAGTAAAAACTCTACCATCAGGGATCCCTGGGTGGCGCAGCGGTTTGGCGCCTGCCTTTGGCCCAGGGCGCGATCCTGGAGACCCGGGTTCGAGTCCCACATCGGGCTCCCGGTGCATGGAGCCTGCTTCTCCCTCCGCCTGTCTCTCTGCCTCTCTCTCTCTCTCTGTGACTATCATAAATAAATAAAAAATTAAAAAAAAAATATAAAAAAAAACTACCATCAGATTCAACTCACAGGCCTCAGTTTATATATTCTGATAGAACCCAAATCACTCATGTTATAAATGATGAATTTTATATATATATATATATATATATATGACTCTTAAAAACCCAACTCGACATGGATTCCATCCACTTCTCTGACTGCATATGAACCACTTTTACTTAGATAATTCTCTATCACATTCAACATCTTTAATGTCAGATGCATTGTTTCTTGCCCCCTCTCGACTTCCCACAACCTTCCATCGATTAGCCAACCACCTTGGGTGCAAGAAATGTGACTGAATTCTGGCTAAGCTGAGCAGGAAATGAACTTATTTAAAACCTAGCTGGTTATGTGCAGAATTAAACTATTGAGGGAAGACGAAAGACCCAGGAAGTAGATAGGAATCAAAGGAATGGTAGAAGGCACAGACACTGTCACACCGCGAGAACCTTCTGGTCTGGAAGCCACTCCTGGCATGTTCACTCCTGCTGCCACTGGACACATGCTCTTTTCCAGATTCCCCTCTTCCGGATCCCAGAGGCTGCTGCTTCTGCCACTGCTTCATTCCAATAAGTGAGTTCAAAACTGTCACTTCGCGTGCGTATCATTTGCTCCAAAATCAAAGTCTTGGAGTGGACACGCAGTTGGCCAAGTTTAGATCACACGTCCTCGTCCAATTTATCAAATAGATGGAACAGGAGCATCTGGCTTTCCCAGTAGAGGAATCCTCCCAAATAAGAAAAGATTGAGTAACAGGCGGTGAAAAAAATGACAAATATCTCCAGTTCTGGTATTTTGTTGAACCTCACCACCGGAAGACATCTATGGGTTCTGTATAGGTCAGGGTATTTTCATACCTAAGGCTCTCTGAAGACAGACTAAAAAAGGCCTTCTCCAGAGGTCCACACGTTTCCATTTCAAACGTCCAAAGCATAGATGAGTTGACCACTTGGTGGCAAAATTAAAGAAAGAAATTAGGCATCACAAGCTTGGGTGGACCAGATGACTTTTTAAAAGCTCCCCAATCTATACGTTGTAAAGAAATGACACGTTAGAAGGATATCCCGGTCTCTGCTCCTGCTAGATGCTCTGCTCTTACTTTCACTGTCGGTGTGTTTGTAAATACCGAGGAGTAGAAGTTCAGGGTGTCACAAGTCTGATCTGAAGGGCCTGAGGTCCTCTGCGGCCTCCCTGTCCAGATGACATGGGACCTGCCCCGCTGCTGGCTACTCGGCCCAGGGTTCAGAGGGGCTGTGGAGGATTTGGAGGATTTGGAGGATTAGGCCCACAGCTTGGCATCCGATTCCTGTCCTAGTCTACTACACTTGTTGAGCTCACCTCCATCCAGACCTCGGTTTCTTTCAGCGTCACCGATTGCTTGTGCACATTGTAGGGGCTTAGGATTTAGGGGCTTAGAACCCCCGCCCCCCGCCCCACTTCTCACCAGGGCTCACCACCCTCACTAGCATTAGCCACCTGCACGTTCCTCTCCTTCCTCCCCCATCACTAGTTTCCCTTACACTAGTGATTCTCAGACTTGATTGGGTGGTGCGATGTCCCAGAAGGCTTGCTGACCCCAGGACATTTCTGACTCCTCAGCTGGTGTCCTGGTCCTGACGGTGTCTGGCCTCTGGAGTAGGATCTGTACTTTGAGAACCGTGGCTTATGCCCTTTCTCGTGCAGAGAGCACCTGCTTTCAGGTGTATGTCGCTCAGGTGCATACTCTTGCCCATACAGTTCCTTTGTGGCACACTTATTTGCATGGTAGGAACCCCTGTTTCTTTAGCTCTTGAGAAACTCTATTCCTGTTTGTGAAAATGCAGATTTCTAGGTAATGTCACTCAGAAGAGGTTTCCAGGGGAAAAAAGAAATCCCTTCTACGGCGCTTTCCGTGACTTGACTTTCCAATCCTCTATTGGTCGCTCTGTATTCTCTATGGCACAGATGTGTTTTTATTCTTTTACTTAACATTGTCTGGCCTTTTCTCTAAGTGATTCTGCACTACAAAGAATCTTGTGTGTGTTTTTCTTGAATTCTCCAATCCTGTCAAAGACATACAGGTTTTTGCACATGTAACATATCAGATAATTTCAATAATTATTTTGACAACATAAATTATTGACTTTTTAGTTTTATTTGCTCTTGTAAAACATAATCGAAACCTATGAACACAAAAAAGGAACAAAACAAAACAAAAAGGAAAACTTCACCAAATGCCAAAGACATATCATAGAAAGCAGTATGTTTTGAATAAAAACTTTAAGAATCTAGTAAGTGACTTTCTTTCTTAGGTTGTTTTGTTTGTTGTATCCATTTTGGGAAGAGCCATTTCTAAAGGCAAAAGCACACTTTTTTGTGTCAAATTTTTAAAAACTTCTAAATTGTTAAGTAATGAAAATAAAGTAATAAATAAATCCTGTGCTCATTAATGGACCAGGTTCATGTTTGGTGACACATTGCTGTGTGAATATATTCAAATAATCTTTATCCGCTCCTCCTACTATTCAGTCATGAAGGAGCAATCGTTTAACCAATCTGTGCATCATTAGAAAGTCCTTTTCTTAGAAATTCGTCCCCTCTACCCTCCCATTTCCTTCTCTTTCATTTTGTCCCCAATCTTGAGAGTCCTCACCCCAAAGTTTACAACACATCCACATCCTACTTCTGTCCTCTGCATAATCACCCGCCACCGAATCTTAAGTTTCTAAATTATTTTTTCTTTCTTTTCCTTCTTTTAATAGTATTTGGGTTGAGAGGAAATGAAATTTTTACTAGTCATAAAAAGTCTTAAAATATTTTAAGATTGGAATGTATGAAGTCCAACATTTCTTTTGATTCTGGCTTTCACTAAAATCATTTGTATTTCATTTGTGAAATGTCTACATGGTCTCTTCAGAATCAAACCAAAATATGATTTCATGTATTTGTGGCTTTTATAAACTCCATGCTATACAGAGTCATCCAAGTTCATAGAAATATGGTAACGCACATAGCCGTTTCCACAAATCAACATCCTTTTTATTAAATCAGTTGAGCAAATCTGATTTTTTTCACTTTAGAATGCTAATCGAGTGAACACAACTTCCCTACCACCTTTGCCAATAGATCCTCTTTGAGTAAATGTGTTTTTTTTTTTTCAAACCACTAGACATTCCACCAAAAGACCACATTTTTCAAAATGTTTTTTCAGTGAAACACAGGGATTAGGTGAGGCATCGGAAGACCTGGATTTTTGGGCTGGGTCTGTCACTTATTATCTCAGCAACACTGAGATGCCAGTCAGCTTCTCAGAAAATTGCTCTGATCTGTAAAATGGAGATGATAGTATTTGTCCCAACCTATACTCACTGGGTTGTCGTGAAGAATAAAACGACAATGGAGAGAAAAGCGTTTTGTAAATTAGAAGTCATTAGTGAGATGAGAGAGATTACGTCATGTTCATTTATGTATTAGGTGTATTGGTTAATTTTAAATGATTCCATTCATTCTTTGGGCGGAGAGGGGTTCAGTTAAACATGGTAGGTAATGTCCTGCACCACAGAGGAAAAGCTGCTGTTTTTTCTTTGCTAATAAACTGAAATCAGTAACCAAGTTGGATGAGCCTGTATCGTAAAACAGCTCATGATAATCTCCCTGACAGTTCCAAGGAGATGTTTATCTTTGAATTTTAAGAGGTGAAATTATTTTGGTGCCTTTTATCTTTAGAGTAATTCCGTGTTTCTTCTTCCTTGTAAAGTTAAGACTCACGTAGTAAAAACAAACAAACGAACAAAACAAACACGCATACAGCAGGCTCTGACATTTGCCGCAACGTTACAGGAAATAAATGCAGGGGGAGGTGAAAAAAGTTCTTTAATGTAAAAATTCCTGGGTGTTAACAGATCGTGAAAATCAGCAGCAACTGTTGGGCCCCGGACCATGATCTACGGGGCGAGGGCAGAGGATTCCGCAGAGATGAAAAGAGGGCGTCTGGTGTTTGAGGTGTGGCCGCATTTGACTTTCGTGTCCTTTGGGGACGCGACACGTCCTGCAGCTGCCTTTGCTAATCAGTCAGTGTGACCCGGGCGCCCGGGGCGGGGGCGGGGGGGCCAGGCTGCTGCGCCAGACCTGGGCCGTGCAGGTCGCTGGGTGGCCGCCGTGCCCCCTGTCCACGACCTCGACCTTCGTGGGGGTCCTGGGGAGCAGGAGCACAGGCCTGGGGGTGGGGGGCCTGCAGGTGCAGGAGCACGGGCCTGGGGGGGGCTGCACGTGCAGGAGCACTGGCTTGGGTGGGGGTGGGGGGCTGCAGGTGGAGGAGCACGGCCGGGGGGGCGCAGGGACAGGGGGCAGGAGCACGGGCCTGGGTTGGGGGGCGCGGCCTGCAGGTGCAGGAGCACAGGCCCGGTGAGGGGGGCAGGAGCACGGACTTGGGTGGGGAGGGTGCCTGCAGGTGGAGGAGCACGGGCGGGGGGCGGCCTGCAGGTGCAGGAGCATGGGGCGGGGGTGCAGGAGCACGGGCCCGACCCAGGGGGGGTTGGGGGCCCTGCAGGTGCAGGAGCCGTGGGCAGCACAGCTCTGTAGCAGGGGGCACGCCCGGGTCAATGCCCAGGTCAGACGGTTTGTGTGGCTCTCACGCTGTGAAGGGACCTACTGGAAGCCGTTGGCTTTAGTTTATTTGTTTTTTTAAAGATTTTACTTATTTATCCATGAGAGACCCAGACACATAGAGAGAGGCAGAGACCCAGGCATGGGGAGAAGCAGGCTCCCTGCAGGAGCCTGACACGGGACTCGATCCTGGAGTCATGGCCTGGGCCACAGGCAGACGCTCAGCCCCGGGCCCCCTGGGCGCCCCAAGCCCCTGGGTTTAGTTCACCCTCGCGCATGCAGGCCCCCGCAGCCCCGCGGCCTCCCGGGTCACGGCCCAGACCCCAGAAGAGCAGGAGCGTTTCTTCCCGGGCAGAGCTTTCATCCGTGCAGAGAATTGCTCGAATAAAAGCTGTTTCTCAGCTGCCCTCTTCACCAGTTGCATATTTAAACTTTCACTCTATGAGAATCTGAAAGGCATTTTTTAAATCCACAGTCCTTACACTAGGGAGAAGACTACTGTGGACGTGGTCGTGGGCATCCCACGGAGGAGAATTGCGGAGTCTTGTAGCTCGTTCAAAACACACGATTTTGATTGCCAAAAACACGTTCCTACATGCTTTTCCAGAAACAAGACTATTTGTAAAGCTAGACGTTTTAATATGACAAACTCTACATGTTTCATGGTCGTAAGACAGGGGAAAAATCAAGCTGAAGTGTAAAACGGTAACTAGGCCTTTTTACTTTCTAAATTCATAATGACGCTAATTGAAATCAGTGTCAAATGCAACGTCAGTGTATGTGCACGTACTTGCAAAATGCTCTGGTGAAACAGCTTTAAATTTACAATGTTTTTAAAAAATATATGAAATGCAATTGCTATACTGGTCAAAATAATGCATCATGGATGAATATGTATACAAGTTTCAGCAGTGAATACATGTCAGGTCATCATGTTTTATAAAACTGTCAGACAACAAGCTGCCTACAGCTTTCACAGATACGTAAAATTGGCTTAAATCATATTCCTAAGAAAGTGTTAAAATGGTTTTAAAATTAAAATAAATTATTAAGTTCTATAAGAAGGGTAATTAGATAAAATTAACTTTAGTTACGAAAAAGCAACATTATTATTTATACTTTTGAAAAAATTGGTCCTGTTTATTTTCCTCTTTAAAATATATTTTTTGTTTTTAAATACAGTTTTCTATTTTATATTAAGAACAGTGTTGGGGCCCCTGGGTGGCTCAGTGGTTGACCGTCTGCCTTTGGCTCAGGCTGTGACCCCGGGGTCCTGGGATCGAGTCCCACATCGGGCTCCCTGCATGGAGCCTGCTTCTCCCTCTGCCTGTGTCTCTGCCTCTCTCTCTGTGTCTCTCATGAATGAATAAATAAAATCTTTTTTTAAAAAAAAGAATAGTACGACATTGAATTAGATTTAGTTTTATTAGAAGGTACAGATAATCCAAGCTTCTTTGTTTCCATAAAGCTTGGATAAAATGTTTGATCAAAATATCCTTTTCCAAAATATATATATAGTTTTCATTTTTTATTAGCTGCCAGAATTTAAACATCAAAAGATTCACATAAAAATCTGGATTTTTATTCGTGGTCAAGATCTGGCAATCCCAGGTCTGTCTTCCCAGATGACAGCTATTACCATCTTCTGATTTACTCTCCATTGAGTTAAAACCTGGACCATTATATACTCTCCCATTTATACACCATACCTGTGAGCATTCCAGGTGGGCCTCCTACCCAGGGCAGTTCTCAGGAAGGAGCCTGGATTTGGGAATTAATCAAGTCAGGTTGATGAAGGCAATTGATTTCTTTCCAATCATTTGTTTCCATGTTTCCCAATCAAGTAACCATTTATCCCATTATCCTCATCTCCCTGTGATGACTTCTCATGTAAATGAAATCTCCTCTATTGTGTTCTCGTCTATCGTGTTCACTCCTGATTCTAGAGCCTGAGGAGATGCTTAATAAACATTTGTTGGTTGAATGAAAATTAGATCTTCCAATAAAAGAGGCTACATAGTGGCTGGATGGAAAAAAAAAAGTCATTTTGATGATATTTTTCATTTAAACAAGAATATCAAATATAAGTAGGTCCCTGAGAAAATCAATGACTGATCTTCTAAATTCATCATTCTTGCATCCCAGCACCTGATAGAATGCCTGACACATGATGGACGTCCAATAAATATTTGCCGAATAAATGAATGGATGATCTCATCCACCTGTGGTGACTGTGTGTCCAGAGGAAGAGCGACAGTCAAAGTGACTCTCTTCGCTCTGTGTTTGGGGTAATAGTGCTGAGATGTGGCTCCTCTAGGGCATTGGTCAACTGATTCTGAGTTAATATCCAAGATAGATTCAGTTTCTTTTTTACAACGTAAAAGGAATTGTGTTTGAGATTTCTTTATTTCCCCTGTTAGGAATGGTTCCACTGAAGCAAATGATTCTATCAACGTCTGCGGGAGATAACACTTCCTCCGTTGACCCCCACCCCCACCGTGACTTACACTTGCCATTTTACACTGACCACACCTTAGTGACACTTCTTTACAGGCATATCACCCCAATCATATTTCCCCCTCGTCTTGATCATTTCTGCTACCCTGCAAGACACAGTTGTGCAAGGTTGATGTCCTGCGAGGGTTTGTTGAACGAGTGTATGAGTGATGCAGAATAAATCCAGATAAGACATACACATAGAGTGTAATTAGAGTGATTAACTTAATGCATCAAAGTCGATAAAATGCCCTATATTCAGCAGCATGAGACACATCGTCAGAAAATCTACATTTTTGAGATTCCTCTGTGACTTGAAGCAGGTGGCTGTACCTCTCTGAGTCCTGGTTCGTGTGGTAGGAAACCTTCACGGGCCCCCTCACCATAGGGTCCCATTCTGCTTGGCCAAAAGGAGTCGTTTATATAAATTCACATTTTTTTTTGGACTCATTATCAATGTGCACACTTACTCCCTCAACAATTACAATTAAATAAACTTTATAGTAATACATATAAAATGCTTAAAAAACAGGGCCCAACAAAGTAATAGCCACTCAGTAAAAGTTAACACTTATTATTGTTATTATTATTATTATTACAGTGAATCGGATACAGTGTGGATTAAAACAGGCACAATCTCTGTCTTCATGGGGCTCAGAGTCTACTGGGAAAAACAAATGTTCAGTCAATAACTATACAAATAACAAATTATAATTGTCATACATACTAGGATGAGGAAGGACAAAGTGTAATGAAAAATGAGTTTCCAACCTTCATTAAAATTCAAAAGATGAGATCTTTATTCCTCTCAGCTTCTTATTGGTGTTTTTTTGTCATTGTTAAATGATTTATAAAGTGTTGGTTAAAGGCTTTCTAATACACTCTGTGTTAATCTCCCTCTACCACTTAAATTTAGGAGAACTCCTGTACCAAAACATTAAAATTACTCAAACTTAAGTGACTCTTTTTCTTCAGTGCGTCTTTACATATTTTCCAATGGACTGAGTTTGTTTTAATTGCTAATAGAAATAATACTTTAGGTTATCAAATGAAAAAAAGCAATATCTAAATTTAGAGAAACTCATAAACTTAATTTGTGATCACTTGTGTGTCCATTTGCTTGTCAATTTTCCCTGATTGAAAATAACTGTATTTTTGTTAGCAGCATACCATTTTCCAAATTCTGCTATTATCCAATGATTGCAGACTTTATTGAAAGCAAAAATTTTAAAAATATATTGCATCATTATATCCATTATATCTCCTGAGCCTGCCTTCAAAGTAATGTTTTCTGCAACTTATACGTGGTATTTAATGTAAATTATTATAACCTTTTTGGACTTTCTTTGTAAATGTCATTCAATATAATAAAATAATGCTGTGAAGTTATCTGATAAATCCTGAATATTTCATTTTCCGGACTTTTCCTAATATTCCAAAAACATACCTTATGTATTCTTACCACAATGGATAAAATAGTTTTTCTGTTTTTAAGTCTCTCATTGCCTAAGAATTGGGGTATCTCTATTTACTATTCCTTTTCTCTTTTTTTGACGATTTTATTTATTTATTCATGAGAGACCCAGGGAGAGGCAGAGACACAGGCAGAGGGAGAAGCAGGCTCCATGCAGGGAGCCCGACGTAGGACTCGATCACAGGACCCCCAGGGTCATGACCTGAACTGAAGGCAGACACTCAACCACTGAGCCCCCCCCGGGGTCCCCTCTATTTCACCATTCCTAAATTGAAATGGGTTCATTTTAAAATCAATGGATATTGATTATTAAATTGACCTCTAATAGTAATATATTTTCTGCTTTCATTATGACCTCGAATTTGGGATCAGAAAGCCTAAGGCTTGGGTCCCTTTCTCTTTTAAAAATGTACTTACTTAATACCCTTCTCTGAAAAGGAAGGCTTTGAGGTAGCTGGTAGTGAACGCTCTATAAAAATAGAGTGGCAGCATGGAGCTGGAGGGAGGGAAAGGTTAAATAATCGGTCAAGGTCGAACAACTGGTAACCCGCAGACCACATCCCTGCGTAAGCCCGGGTCTTCTCTGTGCACCGAGGACAGCGATACGTCGGCCACAGAGAGGGCTGTGCTGGACGCGCAGAGTCAGTGTCTTAGGGCTGAATGTTTGGAGACCTGGATTTGCAGATTTACAAATAACTATAAATCTAGTGCTTAATTCACAATGCTAAGCAAATATTGAAAACCAGGAATATTTTTTTTGTCTCACAATTTTACCAGTTCTGCCCAGACTGAAGTTCCCTTAGTGGGTTTTTTCCCTAATTGTTTTTCTCTATTTTCAGTTGGAACTATACTGGTGATATATTTTTTTCTTCTTTTGCCTTAATATAGTTAGTAAATCTCCTATGAATCTTAAAGATGATGGAAAGCTGCTTTCTCATAAGAAGATATAGTGATGTTGGTGTCAAAAAACCCCACTTCAGCAAATATGATATATATCCTTTCAGAATATTGATTTATGTGCCTGCCTGTTTAAAATATAAGACCTATCATAAATGGATAGGCAGATAGGTAGGTAGATAGCTTAGTCTCAACATCTGAGTAGTTTAGGGTTTTGTATTATGTCTCGAAGCCAAGTCCCACACAGAACATAATCTACAATACTTTGGAGTAGAGGAATGTAACCCGTTACTCAACGTACATTGTCAGATCCAGCTGGCTCTGTCAGGCTAAGGAGAATAACCTAGATTTATCATTAAAGGATTTATAAGTGTCTGGTGATTAATAATTTTAAGCTTTATACAAATAAAAATGGATCCAGATTGAATATATACGTGCATACACACGCACTGCCCTATGATGGTCCACTTTGTTCATGGGTGCCCGTATTTTGAATCTCCAACTGGAAACCAGTGTCTGTGAGGCAAAGGTCGCTCTCGTGTGTGGGGCGGTGGAAGGAACTGGAAGGAGCTTTATCTCTTCCCTTATCATTCAGCTCAATGACATGCAGTTGTTCAGACAGGCTTGTAACAACCCACAAAATAATGGTGTTTTACATGTTGAAACCCATTTAGCCATCACAGCGGCCCTGTAAAAACCATTTTATAGTTATAAGAACTGAGGCACAGGGCAGTTAGGTATGTCGCTGAGATTACCTGGGAAAGTGGAGCCGGGATTCAAATGCCATTTGGTTCCAAAGTCTTGTGTTCTCAACTGTTCTTCCTTTCTGCCTTAGCCAGAAGCCACCAGGTTATTGTACGGCAAGGACTTGTTTGTTCCTTGGACTCAAATATGAACAGTTCAAGAAAGCCGCCAAATTAAAGACGAATCACCTCTAAAATGAAGGCCTCATTTTTAAGTCAAAATAAGTTTTGCATCAATGGCTCTCATACTTTGGAACTTGTCAGCGCGACCTGGCCGTTTCCCCAGCGTAGGGAGACGGAGAGGCAAGCTGAAGCTGGCCCCCAGGTGAGCCAGCAGGTGAAACAACACTTGTCAGGCGACACAGCCCGACCTTGGCACCTGGTGGATCTGTTTTCCTAGAAACGGTGGCCGCAGAGCTACCGGAAGGTGCACGGTGCCTTGAGGTGCGCAGCCTCCTGTGCTGAGTGGCCAGGAGCGAAGACGCTTGGTGATTTAGGACGGGCAGGTTGAAGCACTTAAAGGACTCTGCCCACAGGAGTAGGGTTAAATAAGTAGCAACAGGGAGTTTTCACTAAAAAAAAAAAAAAAAAAAAATCTTAGCGCTGAAAACAAAGCCAACGAGCGACACTGAAGGAGCAGGGGATTTCTGGGAGTATTTCATGCAGTTACAACATTCATAGGAGCCACCACTATCTTTCTCATGGTTTGCCTGTTTTCCTTTTCTTTTTTAATTTTTTAAAAATTGTTTTCCAGGGAATCCATAGCTTTTGTCATGTCACATTTGGAATATTACCAAAAAAATAATAATAATCGGTTGGAATGTCACATTTAGATTTGGTTCACTTGTTACTAAAAACATAAACCAATTGGATGGAGTTCAGAGGAAAGCAAGAGAGACCATTAAGAGGATGGGCAGACTGATTTATTTGCCATGATTAAAGGAACCAAATATGCCCAAAAAGAGAAGCAAGGGGCATGACACCGGCTCACAAATATCTGAAAGATGCAGGGGCTCCTGCAAGGAGACGCTTTTTATTTTTTCATCTGCATCACAGCGAGCGTATCTCGTCCCCCGTAGATCTGGTTTAGAAGGGAAAACCGCTACTTGTGCTTGGGTAGGGACAGCAGAAGGGACCGTGTGACGCCCCCCACCGAGCCCCCTCTCAGCACACACTCCCCCATTCTGGAAAAGACCGGGGCGATCTGGAGTAAGACGCAAGGTGTTTCTATATTATGTTCATCAAGGGAGTTTCTGAAACCCTTGGCCAAGGAGGCCTCTGGGGTCCCAGTGGGCAGACGTGCTCCGAAGAGCACGAGGCTTGGTGGCGCTCGGGCGAGTCTGTCCTGTTCTGAGAGGACTCGGGCCGCACGGGCCTTGCTTAGGAGGCGAGGAACGGGCCGGCTCACGTGTCTGCATTTGGGTTGGTTTCTTGGTCTTCGTGCCACTGGGATCTACGTAGATGCATCAGGACCAAATTACTTTCGAGCTGTTTTCCCTTTAGTGGAAAGGCTTCCCAGGGCGAGAGATACGGTTCCTCTCCTGGCTCCGTGTCTGGCTTCTTAAAATGCGAACGACCAACCCTTACCTTCTGACGCCAGGAATCACACGGGCCGCGGGCTGAGCGTCCAGTTGTCCCGCTCACCGAAGGCGCCGGGTTGATACCAGTCCTCTCTCCTTGGCACCACCCCATTCTCTCTTCATCCTGGCAACCTCTACTGAAACTAAATCTGCACAAATTCCTGGCGTTGCCCATTTTAAATATTTTTCTAGAGAAGCAGAAAAGTTGATTTATCTGAAAACTCTCAATTCACACACAAAAAAAATTTTTTTTTTTTGAAAAAGCTTTAAAACCTCATAGAGGCCAAACAAAATACAAATATAGACACATGATTTCTTCCGTAGAGAGTTTTGGAAAGGCTGTGGTTGAGGTATAAGGTGACCTAATGTCTTTAAAAATATTACAAATCAAAAAAAAAAAAAAAGACTTTTAGAAAAGTAAAACAGGCATCAAATGCAAAGGAACAGATCTTAAAGAAAAAGTGCGGTGGACTGGCTCTTTCCAAGGAGCAGCCAGCCGGTAGGAAGCGCTACCCCGGAGCTCAGTGACTGTCCCGTCTTGGAGAATGGGTTTGCCAGTGGCCTTCAGGTTTTACCACCGTAAATGTAACGAGGTGTTGTCTTGTGATATTAGCCCACGCGTCTCCCCCTTGACCTGCTCGCCCGACCGCCTTCCACGCAGAAATCCCCTGGTAAGGCTGCTGCGGCGTCAACACGGTGAGGACGTGGTCAGTGCAGTGAGCTGAATTCTGCCCACGGAAGGGATTTCTAGGAAGCAGGCCCTCATGACCACCTCCGGGCTGTTCCAATTCTCTGGATTCTGGAACAGGAGGAAAAGGCAGCCAGGAAGCGAGAGAGCTGGGGGCTGGGTGCGTCCCCGAGAAGAGGCCCCTGCAGATGGTCTCTGTCCCCAGAGCCACAATGAGGTTGGGCCTGGTAGCAGAGGAGCCCTGGGCCTCGCCGTGCAGATACAGGCTGTGAGGAGGGGGCGAGTGGAGCTGGCAGCTTGGAAAGTGGGAGAAACGGCAGCGTGGAAGGGAGCGTCCAGGACAACCCCACCGACCGTCTGATGGCCCCGCGACCGAATGCGGACACATCAGGAACTTTCTCATCCTCTGACTTCCTGGGAGGATGGAACTTGCACCTAAACTAAAACCCATGTGCAATTTTTTTTTTTTTTTGATTCTGCTGAAGAGCCTTACGCTTGTGCTGTGATGTCAGGGCAGAGAGGAGGCGGGGACGGCTTGGTCAGAAAGACCCACGTGAGGTGCATTTGAAGATGACTGTGAGAAATGGAAAGCAAGGGGCGCCCAGGTGGCTCAGTCGGTTAAGAGACCAGCTGTTGATCTCAGCTCAGGTGTTGATGTCAGGGCAGTGAGTTCAAGCCCCGCACTGGGTTCCTACCCCAACGCGGAGCCGGTTTTAAAAAGGAAAGCAAGAAAGTTGTGCAGATAGGTGGACAGGACTGTGGAAAATGTGGCCTGAAGTACGGTTGAGGGGATGCACGGGGCCGTCCTGATGAAGGTGGAGGCAGGAGGGAAGGAGCCAAGCAGTGAAGTGTGGTGAGAGGACCTGAGCTTGGAGGACAGAGGGCGAATGGGGCCCAGGAAGCACCGGTACGTACCCTGGGTCCGTCGAGCCCACGGGGGTGTTCCCTGGACGAGTTGAGAAGACACAGGCGGGTCATGAAACAGAGAGATCAGGCCCTGGAAGGACGTCGGGAAGAGCAGGATGAGATGCGGGTTGGGTGTGGGAGTCACTGGCACGAAAGCGAAAGCCCGGGAAGCCAGATGAATCACTGGGGGAAGAGAGCGGAGCCAAGACGTCCAGGGGGAGACTTAGGGGCCAGCCCTGTGTTCCGGCCGTGGGAGAGGCCACGGGAAACACGGGCAGACGCAGGAGAGCGGAACCGCGCAGTAGCAGGCCCGGAAGGCCAAGTGTGAGAGATGCTCCAGGACGGAGCCGGTGGCCTCGGTGGCTGTGGAGAGGCCGGGACCTTCCCCCTGGCCCGAAGCCCTCGTCAGCCAGGAGGTTGGCGACCTCAGGGTGACCTGCTTCCCCGGAACCGTGAGGGCAGAAGCCAGGTAACTAAGGGTAAGAGGGGAGCGGAGAGGAGGAATCAACCACGTGGAGACGAACCGGTGTGCACGCGGCCGTGGAGGATGACGGGGGCGGCCGGCGGGGCCCACCAGGCAGATCCAGCCCCACGCGCCCGTCGGTTCAGGGCGTGTGCGATACATCTAAGGAGCGGGGAGGGTGGTTGTCTGAGGATGACTTCACGCCCCGCGTGCTACCGAGGCGGTCTCACCAGAGCCTACAGAATGGGATGTTTCTGGAACCTTCTCCCCAGCGGCCCCAGGAGGCCGCTGGTTCCTGAGTCGACACCTTGACGTCTCTAATTATGGAACTCACTTTATTGGCCTCATATCCTCTTTTGATTTGCTATCGTCAGCCTGAAGTTAAGTGTGTCCAAGTGTTTAAAATTTGAGATGACTCAGGGCTCGACAGCAACGCCGCGCTCTAGGGTCTAGGGCGGCTTCTGCATCGCCGTGTCCCAGGGCTCGACCGGCGCTGGTCCGAGGCAGGGGGAACAAGTGCGTTTCGATCATATGAATGAGAAGTCAACTTAAATGCATTGCTTGGGTCGCCTGTGATCTCCTTAGCAAATGCTTAATGCTTTAAACTACTCACAGTACTTGTGAGGGGGAAAAAGAAGCTTAACATAACGAGTGTGCCTGGTTGTGATGTGTACTGGGATCGAAAACATCGGCGCGGGGAACCGACTGGCTGGCAGTCGTGTTTTTGTGTTTACCCTAGGACGTCGGCAAAGCTCCCCTCACTTTACTAATCTCTCAATGACTGAGGTTCCTTGTATTTCCGGAATTCTGGAATGGTCTCAGATGTGGCCTAGACGATGTCTAGCTTTCTTCCTGGCAAATTCTCAACCGTCAGGGTCCCCTTGCACTGAGGCCAACTGCAAGAGATGTGTGATGATTCTCCAACTGACTCATTGTGTCTTCATACGAGGTGGTTATCACTGCAGGACAAACCCATGGCCTATTTTCACTGTTTTCCCAGCTGTTGGCCTGTTTCACCTTTTTTTAAAAGCCTATACATGCATAGTTTTTCCAGATTTTCAGAAGCATATTTCTCTGGGAAAATATCAATACTAAAATGGAAATAAGAAAAAATATAATAAAATGCAAATGGACTTTTAATGGGCCGGTAAATCTGATTTTCTTTTCAAGAATCTGAGGCTCTTAATTTGGTTTTCTCCATTATTCATGCACAAAGGATACTCTTTTTCTTTTCAGCCAGAAATATCTCTTTTGTTTGACTTTCTTTTAAAAAACACTAGATTCTATATTTTTTTTATCACTTTAATTGGTAGTTTAGCTCGCCATTCATCTCATTTTAATGCTTTTAAAAATATAACAAAAGTTAGGCTTCAGAGAAGCCAAAAATAACAAAGTAAGCAGTCCTTCAGATGAGGAGAGGAATTTTTATTTTGGTGCTTTGAAGCCAATAGTTTAGTAATAGGCTCAGAAAATTATTTTAATACAGAGCGCCTGGGTGGCTCAGTCAATTAAGCATCCAACTCTTGATTTGGGCTCAAGTCACGATCTCAAGGTGGCGAGATCGAGCCCCGTGTCAGGCTCTGTCAGTGGGCAGTCTGCTTCAGATTGTCCCCCTCCCTCTGCAACCCCCCTGCTCCCTCTTTTTCTAAAGTAAATCTTAAAAAAAATATGTTAATACAACCCCACGGAGTTTGTGACAAAAATGTAGACTCACATGGTATATTTTCTGCATACGCTTGTTCTGCAGGGTTTCCTATCTGATTGTCACTTCCTCGGGTGATTCGCACCTTGAGACACACTCTGTACCACTTACGTCTATTATCATTATTGTATGTAGTGTCTGCACACTAGATATTTCTTTGCTATGCAGTGAGAAGAGTGAAGAGAGAAAATAAGAGCATTAGGTCTCAGGGACAGGAGACGATCACTAAATGATCGGGCTGGTAGTTTCTGAAATCAATACTTCATCTCCGATACTTGTCATCTTAAAAACTAATGTAGTGATTAGTAGGCACATGTCTCCGCATTTAGTTGTCTCCAAACTAACTTGACTTCTTTTCACAAAATAATTGTTCAAACTACTCTTTTTCCATCATTTTTAAGAAATACCCAATAATAAGGGCTCTGCGGCTGTCAGGCAAGCCACGTGACATCACGTGTGATGATTCTTAAACTGATTTACTGTTTTCACATGAGGGATTATCACACTGTGGGAGACACAACTGTGTTCAGCTAATGCCTGTTTTACATATTTTTTTAAAAGGCAAATGTTTTTCCAGCTTGCCTGGCACAGAGGTATATTCTTCAGGTATCCTTGAGGGTTTAGGAGCATTTCACCCAACACCTATGAGGAAAAGGATATTCTGTGCAGAGAGAACAGAATGAAAACTGAAACATGAAAACTGAAGTTGCCAGTGGCTCAAATAATGAGATATTTACGTATTGCTTGGTAAAGATCCATGATCTCCAGGCTCCAGCAATGACTGGATTATGTTGGAATCTGTACATTTCCTTGGATGGAACTCAAGATATTAATTTGAAACGCATTTCTAACGCAATATTGCTATGATTAATACATAAATACGGTATTGATTTTGAACGGCAATAGTTAAGACTTTTTAAATTTTTATATTCTATATCAGAGAAATGTCATAAAAAGTGCCATCCAATTCCATCACCAACACTGGTTCTTAACTAAAAGACATTTTAGGTAAGATGTCAGCTGGGCTAAAATGTCAACGTAAAAGTTTGCGAGTATCGTTGCTTGCGCGAATAGATTTGTAATATTTTAATGAACTTTAGTAAGTTTGTTACCCCCAAAAATGTGAGAAAGGTTCTATTTTCTGGTCCATTTTATGGATGGGGAAAATGAAGCACAGAGTGGATGAGTCACTTTCCAAAGACCACACAGCTAGCTTATGGCGGGTCTGGGGCGTGATTCTCAGACTCTAAGAAACTCTAACTAAAAGAATATTGGGCGCGTGTTGATTGTGTTTCAGTCTCATAGCTCTTAATGTAGTTAGGAGTTAGGTATTTCTGGACAAAACTGATATGTGGACATCCAAAAGCTATCTCTCTTCCAAAATAAACATGGGAAAGTATTTAGGGGCCACTTATGCCCATGTGCTTCAGCTGTGTCACACATGTGTACTTCCCTCATAAAAAACGCTCTGCGCTGGACATCCAACGTATTAAAATACTTCTGTTCTCTTAGACAATGAGAAACAGTAAAAACCACTATAAAAGCTACAATGGAATTAGGCCTGTCAGCCCACACTAAGCATTTAAATGAGAGTTTTTTATTTTTAGTTTTAACGATGTTACATTTCCTGAAATCAACATCCATATAAAGTCCATACAAATAAAACCTGAAGAGTCAGGTGGACAGTGTTAAGCAGATCAGCCTTTATCCAAATGAAAGAAATCTGCTTAATGGAGACAGTAGCTGGAAATAGCTCAGTAAATCATTTCCCCCACGCTCTTCCTCTCCTCCCGTCGCTGTTTGCTTTGTGGTTCTCGAGCATCACTGTGTTTCTAAGCACGACACCTGTCCTCTGGCTCATCTGATGGTTGGTGCGACTGGAACGTGCCACCGGCAAGCGCGGCTGGTGAGTCCGTGGCCAGGTCAGGGGGCCCTGGGCTCTGGGTCTCTGTCCCTCCAGAACCATTGGGGTCACTTTGGTCAAGTCACTCGACTTCATCGCTGAGATGAGGACACCAGTACCTACGTCACTGTGAGGTTGTGATCATTATTTCACTAAATAAGAAAACACAGGGAGCCTGAAGACGGCCCCGCCTGGCACAAGGAAGGTGACTAACGTACATTAGCTCCTCTCTTTTACCTACTTGCCTTTTTACTAGAATTTTTTTCCCTTCAAGGAATTATTCCAATTTATCATTCTAAGCTCTATCCTTTGTGCTTTTAAAGAAAAAAAAAAATCTCATTTGTTTCTTCCATGAAGCTTTACAAACATGTAAGAATCTGCCAAAAATTATCAGTATGAGTAGTTGCGGATAATTCATAGTAATCGTGTGCGCGAGAACCCGCAAGCTTTCCCCTGGTGCCCAGGGCTTATCTGGGTTTATCTGGGCTGAGAAATCACTCGGCTGATGGTGGCCTGGTGGTTCTCTCAACATCTCTAGCGGTTCCTGCTGCCGCTCAGCGTTGAAGCTCTTGTTTTTGTAGCCGGGTGGGAAATTGGCAAATGGCATCAATTTTAAAATCTAAGTAATATTTGCTTCCATATTTTTGAAACTCCTGAAAACTAGACTTGTGAAGGTTGTCAGCCGAGAGATGTTACTGAAGATTAATGGGCTCGCAGATTTGGGAATATGGGGGATCCCCGACCCCCACGCCAAGCTCCCCAGGGAAGGGAGGAGGGCAGCGTGCACGCGGGACTTCCAGAAGTCTCCAGACTCTGAGGCCCGATGGTCATAAGGTGTGGGCTTTGTCCTCACGTTCCCTCACAGATCTTTGAGCCTAAGAAGGGAAGCGACAAGCAAGGATAAGTGGATAACGAGCTGTAGCCAGCAGCCCAGGTAAAGGTTTGACACGAATACCTCACCTATTACTGGGAATTGGCTCTACGTAGAAGAACAGAACTGATATTTTTTTCCAGGTGAATTTCAATTTTGCATTCAAAGCTGGTTTATGACATACATTAAGAATCAGGCACAAAATTGGTTGTTTTGATAACTGAAGAGGTACCAGGCTGTTGAGGATTAAAGACTCATGCAACTCACTTAGGGGAAAACCAGTTGTTCCCCACATTTCTTTAAAAATGATTTCTTTTGTGTGACTTTTGTCTTCCAAGAGGAAGGAAGTGGAACCACAGTTGCATTCTTCGTGTGGATATTGAAAAGTTTAGATTTAGCCTTTTTCCCCCCCTATTATTTAAATGATACATTGACATTGTAAAGGGGGGACGTGAGGCTGGTTAGGCTGCAGAAAAACTAAGGGCAAACCAATAGCTTTTGTGAACAGTTAAAATGTGAACAATTGAAATGTAAACGCAGTGGAGATCCTAGTCCACTTTCAGATAAATGTGAAATAAATAATATTATTATTCTAATTTAATCCTAAAGCTGTTTTTCATTATTTCTGGGTTTTACCACACCCATCAAAAGCCGTACACTGCTTAACGTTTCTTGTAAAGCCTGTAAGGAGACTCATATTTCCTCTTAATAAGTTTTGCATTGTGTTTCATACAGAAAACGAGTGGGTGGGTTTTCCATTTCTTCCAACTTTAACAATATTAAAGATAATTGTAACTATTTTCTGAGTTATACTTTGTTATACCGAGTTAGGCTGAGTACACTTAACAATTGCCTCAATCAAAAGCTGGCAGATAAACCGGAGTAAGAACCGGAAGTGGGAAAACAGAAGATCATTGCAGAATGGATGCGCCAGCGAGAGTGCCCAGTTCTCACTGGTAGTAAATGAACGAACAGGGGAATAAGGATGGGTAAGTCTTAAAAGATAAATGACTTCTCTCTGAAAACAGTTAGGTTTCTTTAACAAATAGGCCCTTGCGAAGCCTAGAGAAGGAAACCATATTCAAGTGAGACTACGGTCGAAAGCATAGAAATAACTATTGCTGCAGATGGAACCGTTTGATTCCGATGGCTAAGGGAACAGTGCGGAGGACACAGGGATTCCTTTACGAGGTTAACCTCACTCTGTTCTGCAGTTAAAACTGCCCACCAGCTTCGATGGAACCTCTCAGGAACGGGTGCCGTTCTGGTCAACGACCGCGTAGAGTGTGCAAGCCAAGAAGCGATGGCCCACTGCAACCGTAACGCTCCCCCTGAGGCCCAGAGTAGAGTAAAGGTCCTCCAGGTCAATAGCATCAAATTCTTCTTTGTATGAAGAAGACGATATGAAGAAGAAGACTGTATGAAGAAGACGATACCATCCCCGGGAAGTTTTAAATGGTTAGACAGATAGAAATAAACCACTAGACCAAAAATGTGACAAATGGTGTGTCTCTATTACAGCGATGGAGTGAGATACAAGAAAATGTGTTCTCTTACTCTTCGGTAATTATCCATTTCATGAACAAATAAGATCAACAGTGTAGGAAAACACTCGTTGTATCTATTTTTTACTTTGGACAAGTTTGAATTTTAATTCCAAAATCTTTCTTCAATCATAGGAGATACAATAAATAAATACGCAATACCCAAAGATTGGTGATATATAATAGCCAGGAGCTAAAAACAAAATATACTTTATTGTCAATAATTAAGAATATAGTTTTTGTTTGTTTGTTTTGCTGTGGAATCAATAGTTCAGTAATTGTAGAGATTTTGGTAGAAACTGTACGGAAAAAGATTAAGTTCAATATGACTGCCTCCCGCTCTTCATTACCTGTCTCTACAAAACAGCTTGTCCAGGAGTGCAAAACTCAGCAAGCCACTGCGTTTGGTGAACATGGGCAAACTGTGCATGCACTAGGGGTTCTTGTGATGAATTGCTACTGCGGACACGCGTCCAATTATCACAGTTTCCTAATAGATTTTTAGATCCGCACCATGCTGCTGCTAACTGAGATTCTATGCTCGAAAAAATCCATAAGCCCCGTCCCAGCAAAAGTGAAGGAAGCCAATGCGCTGAGAAAATTGCAGAGGACAGGTAGTGCTCTGACATAGGACATTCCAAATGCTTTGCAAACAACTAGTTAGTCATATGTGGTAATGTATTAAAGTGTTGAAAATCACACCCAATGAACTGGATACCACTCCAATTACTGTGGAATATATATTTTATATTGTTGGTTGTAACACCGACTGCCTTTCCATAGCATCGTCAAGAAAATAGACCCAGGATAAGAAAAGCATTTATTTTCAAATATATTTTATTTGCTTCCCTGCCCAAGACATTATTCCATATTCAAGATCTGGTTATTGATAATTTTGAGCAAGCAGGGAAGCGAATTTGCAAACGCTGTCCAAATTTTTGTTATGGCCCTTTACACTTTCTCTGTCTTTGCTAAAGTATGCTTCGAGTTTTGCTTCAAGTCTTGGAAATCATCTAAAAATTATATGTGCAGGAATTTTTAGCAAACTTTTTTCATGAATTTAAAAGTTTGTAAGATGTTTGAATATTGTGGATGAGACGCTAGCACTTATCTTCTATATGGTTATTATAAAAGAGAGTCATTATGGCTCTATTTGGAATTCCTGATGTTTTACGCCTCCACCAAAGTGCTGTCCTTAGGCCAATATGAATTTCTTTTATTTCCTGGTGCCTGAAACACTGAACACAAGAATAATATATAATTCTTAGAAAGCTCATGCATAAGATATGATATATATATACATATATATATAGAGAGAGAGAGAGAGAGAGAAATCATCAAAATAAGATGTCACTTTATTAAAGAAACAAAGTCTTTTGCAAGACCAAGAAATGAAAGAACCAAGCATTCTTTAAATGGCTATCAATATTTTAATCTTAAATCTTCGCAAGTCTAGCAGCACCTGGTCTAATCAAGCTAGTCATAGCTGAGCTTTTCACCCAGTGATTCAGTTTGCTTTAACTTAATCTTTTCTAGAGAGAAAAGGAATTCTCTACCCATCTTCTCAAAACCCTGCAAAGAGGTGAAAATCGGGGGTATGTATTCAGGCTTGCATCCCAGGGAGCTAGGTCATCGTGCTAGGTCATCATCCCAGGGTCCTGCCTCAGGTATAGCCTTCCTTGTGGCTTCCTGCATCCCTGCAGCCCAATCTGTAAGCTGGTCCCGTCGGGCCTCTCCCTGCATCCCCAGCCAGCTCGGGGACACACTCCTTCATTCTCTTCATCATGGGTAGAGTCTTCTCAGCACTTCTCAGTGGTCAACAAAAGAGACGTGATTGCTCTTCTGCTCTTCTGGATCTCACAAATACACTTGAGGATGTAGACATGAGACATCCAAATAAATGAGATAGTAACTATGGGATATGCAGAGTGCAGGGAAGGAAGTGATGGACAGTGCAGGGAGCCCTGCCGGCAGTGCTGTTAGGAGCATCTCGCCCCGAAGGGATGTTTCAGATAAGAGGAAACTGGTCTTGAGGAAGGCCATGGCGAGAAGGTACCAGGCATAAAGACCTGTGGCACTTTCAAAGGAAGGAAAGGCTGGTTTGGTGAGAGGGCGGTTGGACGAGGAAGAAGGCCATGCATGAAGGGAAGGGAGAGGGAGGTGGGCCAACTGCGCAGGGTCTCGTAGGCCACAGCAGGGAGCGTGCACTTGATGCTCATCGCACCTACAGGCCCTCAGACTTATCGTGTCCAAAATTAGAACTTGTGATCTTGTCTGCATCAGGTCAGCAAAGAACAGGAGACTCTTGGGGTCTTTCAAACAGAGTTAATTTAATGGAAGGGATTGTTCACACGGGTGATAGAAGAGTGAGAAGCAACACAGAGTGGGGAGACAACCCAGAGATTGCCAGGTCTCCACCCACTGGTGAGACAAAACGGGGAGCTGGCTTTGCAGACTCTGGTTCTCTCGCTCCTGATTACAATGTGGCCTATGATTTGTTTTATTTTATTTTATTTTATTTTGTTTTACTTCTTTCTTTTAATTTTATGAGTTGAACAGATATACCACGTGCTTCCTGACATGGTGCACAGAGAAAGTACAGCACCACCCAATTAGATGCAATGTTTGTGTTTTGTTTTTTTTATTTCTAAAGATTGTATTTATTTACTTGAGAGAGAGAGGGAGAGAGTGTGCACAAGCAGGGGAGGGGCAGAAGGAGGGAGAAGCAGGCTTTTGAAGAGGGAGAGGGGCAGGGAGCTGGACATGGGGCTCGATCCCATGATCGTGACCAGTCAGACCCTTAACTGACTGAGCCACCCAGGGGCCCCTGGGGGCAATGTTTGGATCTCATTAGCTTCATAATACAACCACACTAATAATGATCAGAAGACATGTATACGCAATAAGAGTGACACGTATAAACGATAAATATTAGATATTTGCCAAGATTAAGGAATTATTAATTTTTCTAAATTTGATGGCAGTATTTTAGTTATGTTAAAAAGTGTTTATCTTTTAGAGATACATATTGAAGAATTTACAGAAGAAATGCCATGATATCTGGAAGTGGCTTTAAAATAACCCAGTGAGGGGCCCCTGGGTGGCTCAGTTTTGAGCATTTCCTTTTAGCTCAGGGCATGACCCCGAGGACCCAGGATTGAGTCCCATGTCGGGCTCCCCACAGGGAGCCTGCTTCTCCCTCTGCCTGGGTCTCTGCCTCTCTGTGTGTCTCTCATGAGTAAATAAATAAATTTTTTAAATAATAAAAATCAATCAATCAATCAATCAATCAATCAAAATAATCCAGGGAGAGGGGTGCCTGCATGGCTCAGTTGGTGAAGTGTCTGACTCATGACCTCAACTCAAGCCTTGATCTCAGGGTCCTGAGCTCAAGCCTTCATTGTGCCTTTGCTGGGCTTCATGCCTAGTGTGGAGCCTCCATAAAAAATAATAATAACCCAGTGAGAATAGGTCAGGGACTAGAAGTTTAGATAAAATCAAATTGATCATCTGTAGCTAATTGTTGAAGATGGGTGTTCAGTAGACCGCTCTATCTATTTTGTTTGCACTTTTCGACAAATAAGACATTAGATCCATTTGGGAGAACAGAAAGCCCTTCCTAGAGAGAGCTCGTGAGGAGAAGAGATAAAAGACAGAAAAGTTGAGCCTTGAAAGCTGTAAGTTTGAGAGGCAGGGAAAGGGAGAAACCAGAAAAGGGAACAGACGGTGAGGGGCGGGGATGAGGGAAGAAAATCCGGAGGGTGCGGCGTCACAAAGCCGAGACGGAATCGGGGTGCCGTCGACATATGTGCAGTGCCCTGAAGAGTAGGGTGACGGGAGGCAGGACAGTCCTTCTCGTCCCAGGTGTGATCTGGGGCTCTCTGGTCTCGGCGGCAAGGGGCCAGGGAGGGAGGAGGTGGGCGTGGGCCTGGGGAGGAGGAGTTGGAGGCGAGCTGCCCGGGCTCCAGGAGGCCAGGACGTGCTGGGAGCCTTGGCTCCCGTTTGCCTCCAGACCCTGCAGGCTTATCCTAGGAGCGGCTCGGCCACTTCTGCTGCATCGTCTCTGCTGCATCTCATGGCGGGAGTTAGGCCTCCCTCAATCCTGACTACACATTGCCGCTTCCACCTTCAATTCTAACATCTTCCATGCTCCAAGATAGCTTTTTTTCTCTTATTTATGGAGGGCATCTTTTATATCATGAAGAAGTCCCGTAAAACCACAGAGTGTTAGCAAAAACAAGTCATACTGCCTTTCAATCTATGAGAAATAAAGAGCTTATCCATAGGTGACTTCTTTAGGTTCCCACAGCTTTCGGAAAAGAAACGAGATTGGTCTTAGCCATCCCCTTATCCTACTTTCTTTCTTTTTTTCCTGTAAGTTGCATATTATTGCCTTCTTCATCATCTTACCTCTAGGCCCACTCGGGATACAGATGTAAAGACGTGTGCATTCATCCCGCGCGTAAATCAACAGGTGTTTGTTGAGTACCTGTCAAGTATCAGGCACTACTAGACGGACACCAGGCAATAATAGAGGCGGGAAACAAAAACCGACAAGAGCCCGCCTTCATGAAACTGATGTTTGGGCTGAAGAGATACTTAGAACGTCCAACAAATAAAAACGTGCAGTTTATCAGGTAGTGATGAAAGCTACAGGGAAAGAACAAGCACAGTCAACAGAAAGTGTGAAAAGGGTGCTGTTCCCATCATGGTCAGAGAAATTGTTATGATGAAGCAGCATTTGAGCGGAGACCTGAATGAGTGAAAGTGAGCCTTGCCCTCTGTGAAGAGCGCCCCAGACAGAAGGAAGAGCGAGTGCAGAGGCCCCGGGGTGAGCACATGCATGGTGGCTTGGAGAGCAGGGAGTGGAGGAGGCGGGTGATTCCAGCAATGGGGGGGGGGGGGGGGGGAGGAAGAGGACGGGTGGGCCTGCAGACGGGGAGAGCTCACAAAGACCTTGTGGACCAGGCTAGACACTCAGTTTACTTGGGGCAGGAGGAGGGAGGGAGGTGGCGGGGCAGGGGAGGGGAGTGCTGGGATCATTTTGAGAGCGGGCATCAGCATGGTCTCATTTACTTTTCAAAAAGGTGTGTGTGCTTGTGTGTATTCACTCAGTCTTCACTTGCCCCTGTGAATAAGGCGTACGGGCGCTTCTTAGAAGTGGCCAAGCAAAGTACAAACATTTTTAAAAAATTCCTTAGCCGCTCCACGAGGCCATTTAAAGTCCTACAAAAGCTCACAGAGTAACTTGTGGCAAATAAATAAAATATTCGGGGGATCTCTGGGTGGCTCAGCAGCTTAGCGCCTGCCTTTGGCCCAGGGCGCCATCCTGGAGTCCCAGGATCGAGTCCCGCATCAGGCTCCCGGCATGGAGCCTGCTTCTGTCTCTGCCTCTCTTTCTCTCTTTCTATGTCTATCATGAATAAATAAAGAAAATCTTAAAAAAAAAATAAAATAAATAAAATATTCGGCGTGTGTGTACGTGTCACTAACACAGCAAAGTTGCGTTCCTAAATATCGAGTCCTAAATGTTAAGTCTGAAAGAAGCTCTTAGCCCAAACTCTACCATCTTTTCCCTTTTTAAAATTTTTTAAATTATTTTTTAGATTTTTAAATTTATCTATTCATGAGAGACACAGAGAGAGGAAGGGACCCAGGCAGAGGGAGAAGCAGGCTCCATGCACGGAGCCCGATGTGGGACTCGATCCCAGGACCCCGGGGTCACGCCCTGAGCCAAAGGCAGACGCCCCACTGCTGAGCCACCCAGGCGCCCCCTTTTCCTAATTTGTATGAAAACAAACTCAGACCGAGAGCAGTCAGTGCCCACATCCGGGACCACACATTTGACTGTTTTAAGGACAAAGGTCCGGGTTTTCTCACTTCTGGCCTCGTATTTTCCAGACAATAGACCACCTCTAATTCCATGTGTCACCCTCAGTGACTAGTCTCAATTCTAACTTTGAAAGCTCCAGAAACAGTGTCTTTTCTGCACTCGGGAAGACGAGAAAACAAACCAATGACCAGGTGATATTGTAAAGACACTTTTTATCCACCCACTTTTATTTCCTGTTACCAGAGAAGTGCCTCCTTTTCCCTGACCGACAAACTCCCCCAGATCACGTGTGTGTCCAGCTCTGACAGACGAAATCAGCTCTGAATTCGTCTACATTCAACGACCATCTACAGTCTGAAAACTGAAGGCGACGACAGGATCCTATTAAATCTTGGTGAAGTCATGTGAGCTCAACTACGAACAGTTCACAAAAGTCACCCACGCCCAAGTCAGGTTTTCCCATCCCTGCCGTGGGCGCCTTAGGGCCTGCCTGGCCAGCCTTGGCTGGTGCAGTCCGGGCTCCTGCAGCCTGTAAATGTCAAGGTCAGTTGGAGGTAAGGGCCGTGTGGTATGAGAGAGGGAGGATCACAGGAATGAGGAAAATAGTCCCAAATCTCAGGGGGTAGGTGCTTGGGGAAAATGTAAAAGAACTGTCGGATGCCCGCTTTATCGCCACTTTTTGGAATATAAACTAAAATCCGCAGTCCTCTAAAAACGTTGGAAACAGGACGAAGACAGCATTCCCCGGAGATTAACGGCTCACAGATTTATAGGGACATTTGTGGCCGAGGGAGCAAAGGACCCTGTCAACCCGTATCCCGCAGGCCCCAATGTAGAGCATCGATTTCAATGTATTGGAGAAGACTTCTTGGAGGAGGTGACATCCGAGATGCCACTGAGGGACTGGTAGGAGGCAGGGCAAGGGGGGTATTCTCGGCCCGGGGACTTCAGAAATGAAGGGGGAAAGCCACGTAGAACCTGGGAGAAAGGCTGAGTAGTTCAGTGCTGCTCATGTGCAAAATCCGACAAGGGCTCAGTTATTAGGGCTTTCGGCCTGGCGGTACGTGTGCCCTGAGCCCGCGTCAGTGCCGACGATTGGAGGAAGGCCAGGGCCGAGTTGGCGGCGCCGACTGGGGACAGTGAGTGGTGTCCCATCAGGGCCTTCCCGGCGCAGGCCTTCGTCCCCACGTGCTGTCAGCTTCCCCGAGATCGGGCTGTGAGGTCAGGCCGCACGTGCTCCCGCGGGGCCCAGCAGAGCCACCAGGCCGTGGGGGGCTGGCACAGAGGTGGTGGGGTGTCCTCTCCCTGCGCCTGTCCCCGCCTCGCTGCCACCCCCCAGGCTCGCGCTGTGTCACCAGGCTTCCCACCAGCTCCCCCTCTGCGGCCAGTCTCGTGCCGCACTAGGCGACTGAGTTCTAAGGCCAGATATGCTTTTCTTCGGCCCGTGACCCCCTGGTCCCCAAGCCCCCAGGGTCCACTTGAATCCCCCTGCATGATGGCGCCCAGGGCCCCAGATGCCACCTGGGGTCAACCTGGGGGCTCTGGTTGCGCAGCCGCCTCCTCTGGCTTGCGTCTCTCCAGGCGCTACCCGTTTGCTGAGATGCTCGTGTCGTCTTCTCCTCGTGGGTACGTTCACTTGGAGTCCGTGTCCCTGAGGAACTGGTCCTGAGGCTTCGGAGCAAGGGTGGGAGACCCCCCGGCTTCCTCGGGGCGTCTCTTCTGGCGGGTCAGAGCGCGGCCTGCGAGGGCTTTCCGGCGGCCTTACTGTTGTATCCAGCGCGCCCAGCGAGGTGTCTGGATGCAGTCGATTTGCAGTAAACATCTGTGAAATGAAATAATGTGTTCTCTCCCTAAAAGTCATCTCTATATTTCTACTTTTCACGTGTAAAAAAATACAAAGGCAAAATTAAGGGCGAATTTTTATGAATTGGCCTACGTTCCTACCAAAAATGTGAATTGTATAGTTTTAGGATGCATATCTAAAGGCATATTTTAAAATTCTATTGAGGGAAAAATGTAGTCAAAATTGTGATTGGAAAGGCTTTTTTTTTTTTATTTGCGAGGGAACCTTTGAATCGAAAGTCGGGGCACTTTCTATGGTTGTTGAAGTAAGAATGCAACAGCACGATTATGTGCAATCTGTGTTCAGTTTTTTATACTTTCCGTCAATTCTTCAGATCCTTTTGGAGTGGTGGAATGCCTGTGGCTTTCCGACTGGTGTGGCGAAACAGAACAGTTCTAATTCGCTCAAATTTGGGTGGTTATTGGTTACATGCCTCTGTGGTTCTTTCTCATTGAGTTTTCAGTCCCAAACTGGCAGGTATATGAGTTTCAGACCTCAACCCCGATGTATTTTTAATCAGCAAGCTCATCCCGGAAATTAAGAAAGACGGTAAAAGGAAATAGGAAACAGAACTGTTGGAACCACTCAATTTGTCCCCGTTCCTTCGGCCTTATTTCCCCGGTATAACAACACACACGACCCTGCAAGTGAGTCTACAAGAAGCATTTCAGTCAACATGTTGTTTGCTCCCCTGTCGGGGCGGCAGCAACAAAAACCCTCCCGAGAATGAGCAGCCTTACGGGTGGGCCTTTACGAGCGTTGACAATACGTGTTCAGTGATTCTGTTCCTGGAATGACAAGAACATCAGGGAGCCAGAGGTAAAGGAGAATGAAACTGGGGAGGGAAAAAAATCTGTTAAAGCCACAATATTGGATCTGAATTTGCAGTCGCTAACTGCCACGCATGTGCTCGTTTCCTAAATATCATTGGCGCTGCCCCATGTCGTGTCGTCCTCTTACCGTTTTTCCCCATCGTCTCCGGCAGCAGAGTGTGTGTGAACCTGGGTTATACGGTGGGTTGTGCACACGGAGGTACACGCTGCTGTGCACACACTGTCCCAGATCTGGTGACAAGGCCCTTGAGTATAAGGGCCATAACCTTATCTCGTCCTTTGCGCACTTCCCGTAGCTTGTGCATCAAATGCCTGATACGCAGGGTTCAAATCTGAGTGACCGCAGTCCAGCTTCACAGAGGAAAGCAGAGTGATATTTATTAGCAGTCAGGGGAGTAGAAGGACGAAAAGGATGAAGACATTTTCAGGAAAAATTGCCTTTTCTTCATTTCCGTGTCTGAATACAAAACACATGGTTTCAAATAAATTAATAACCGCTTATCCCCAGTGACAAAGACAGCACACTGATACCAAAATGAAAGAATAAACAAAATAGATAAGATTTTTATGTTTTCAGTTGAGGAGAAGCAGAGCACTCTCCCCCACCCCCCACCCCCCTGAGTTTCTGACAATTTGTTGCCAGGCTCAACCATGTATTTTCTGGAAATTTCATCAAGTGAAATCGTTCTAAGACACTACTGCTTTCAAAACCTAGATCAAATTTCCTTTTGGATCTGGGGATCTGACCAAGAGCATATAGAACTCTTAAGATGGATTAATTTCTATTCTGTTCATCTGATCTCTTTCATTTATCATCTAATAAGTTGACAAAGGGACTGAAATACACAGAGACGTGGAATTTTGGGTTACCCAAAACGACCTCCTCTGACTCAGTCAAATTTGTGGTTTATATTTTAGCCATCACTATGGTTAATTTCTATTTGTTTTTACAATGCATACGAACAAATGTTTGATAAAAAAAAAAAAAAGGAGAAGAAGAAATTAAAAGAGAAAGAACCAAAAGTGAAATGTGAGAGGGGTTAGGCCGGCCAACAGTATATTAAAGATACCAAGCCAAAGGATGGAAAATGTGAACAAGCTGGGTTACTTTAGTTGAAAAAATAAACCAGTGATAGTACCCTAATATCTTTAAGGCTTGTTTGGTAAATGTTAAAGCTTCTCTTTCTCTTGGGTGGGAGTTTCTCTTGGGTCATTTTGACTCATAAAATTCAAATGACATTAAGTCAATTTCTTCTTTAATTTCTTTTTTTTTAAAGATTTATTTATTTATTTATTTATTTATTTATTTATTTATTTATTCATGAGAGACATAGAGAGAGAGAGAAAGAGGCAGAGACCCAGGCAGAGGGAGAAGCAGGGAGCCCGACGTGGGACTCCATCCTGGGACTCCAGGCCAAAGGCCACCCAGGGATCCCTCTTCTTTAATTTCTTTGTGTTCTTGTGGATTATCGGAAAATTTCAGCTACGACGCCGTGCCCTCCTTCATTCTAAAGAGTAGGCTTGAGGCAAATGGAGTTGGGGAGGCTCGGGCAGAGAAGTGGCGGGAGAACTGCCCCTGCCTGAGCACCTACTGTGTGTTAGGTCTGATTATTGGGTCCTTTCGACCCATTGTCTCACAATTGCCCCCACAATTACGTAGGTGTCATTAACTCCCCAGGTGGGGAATTTAAGACTTGAAAAGGTCAATAACTTGCCCAGGGTTAGTGATAGAACTAAGATTTAATCCTAGTTCTGATTTATGCCAAATTTTTACTACTCCGCTTTACCTGTAAAACTGGGATACAAGAGTAATAAATGCATGATATAAAAACCCAGAAATAAAGCAGGTGTATTTTCTTATAAGTGCTTAAGAGTTAGAAATTAATAGCCGTGGACTTAATTTATCTGCACGGGCTTAGCCTCTATTACCACGGATGAGCAAACCCTGGCTGTAATATATTTTAAAATGATAGCAATAACCCATGTTCATGGCACTACCTGAATAATACCAATTTAAAATAATTAATTACCACAGACCAGACTATAAACTTATTTTACCAGTTTTCCAGGCCACTGAAGCAGAGCGTATATTTGTCTCCACATAGCAAAACTGTGACGGATAATCATTCCAATTAGCCGCAGAACATGGTTTGGGGGTTTTCTTTCCCCGTTAAATCTGTCAAGCTTTTCAACTCAGTATGTCTCATTGCTTATTAGAAAATATAATATAATACGAAGACCAGAAACAAGTCCGAATTCGTTTGTGTTTTGGGAGTTGCTCACGTCTCATATAGGAAAAGGAGTTTTTAATTGTATACGTCCCATTAGAGAAGAACTGAAATGATCCGTTACAGCGCTTTTATTACTTTGTCTACAAATGGTATGTTTTCCTTCCTTAGTGTTTTACAACACACAAGCCACCGTAGTGAGGTCTCCTGTTCCTATTGAGGTGTTTGTTAATTTATTCAAAATTAAGAGATGCAGACGTGCACAGAGAAGGCCTCAGACCCACTTAGTAGACACGATAAAATATCTGTGCAGGTGTGCAGCGGAGTAGCCTCGGGAAGTCCTTGTGTGGCATTAGCCACTTCATTATAAACACATCAAGGTCACAAAATTATTTTTTTTTCCTCTTTCTTATAGTTTCGTCGATCTCACTTGTCATGGAGCCGGTGTGAAACCTTTCCCTGTAAAGTAGCCTTTATCAAAACAAAGAGCTGCTCCTTACTCTAGTGGCTGCAGGTGCATTCACATAACCCGTGGGGACAATTCAAGTAAAGATTTAGCTTTTAAAAAGAACCTGGTCACGGGAGGCCAGAGAAGTTCCTCTAACACACTCACCCGGGGCTGAGAGGGGGAAGCACGGCTTCACCGTTTGCTCTGGAGCCCGCTCTAGGAGCCCTGGGGCGCTCATGGACCCATCGTGACTAAGGCCACCGCAGGAGCACGTCTGCCCATCTCTACCTGGCATGAGCTGGCAGCAACCGCGGGGGAGAGGGAGGTTGGCGCTGGCGGCTATGGGATTCGGAGGGCCTCCAGGCAGCTACGGATTTGGGAGAGAGTATTTATCTTCTTCATAAAATAACTAAATGTGAGGTTATTTTTCTTTCAAATCACACAGCTGCCTGCTGAAGTCCTGATGTCTTGACGTGTAGCCAGACCTCAGGCGTGGTGGCCGTGAGCCTGTGCGTCTGTTCTCTCGAACGCGCCATAAATGGGCCATGGGGAAGGGGGTTCTGGAGCATGGAAGCCCCCTGGCATGACTGGCACCTGTCCTGCTGCCCTGAGCAGGGCGCAGGAACAGACTCTGTGGCGTGAACTCTTGCTTTCCTGGGAGGCAGGGGAGCTGCTATTTGGGGGGCCTGGAGGCTCAGGGGACGTGGGGAACTCGGTGCAGGTGCTGTGTCGGGGGAAGCACAGTCTCTACCAGGAGCATCGCTCAGTCTGGCCTCGGCCCTCACACATGGCCTGGCCTCGGCCCTCAGACCTCGCCTCGCCCTGACAACTGAGTCACAGCCTGGGGAGCTCCGAGGCGCCCAGGCTAGTCCGAGGAACAGGGTGGTGGGTGCAGGGCTGAGGGCATCTGCCGCCGAGAGCTGGGGAGAGTCGAACCTCCGTTCTGCACACTTGGCGCCAGCTGTATGCAGCTGGCTGGGCGCCCTCAGTGCAGCCTGGGCCCGGGCTCGGTGAGCCTGCCGCCCCCTCCGTAGCCTCCGCCACTTGTCACCAGGCCCCACATCCTTCATCAGCAGCTCTGAGAAGAGCGCCATGAACAGGGCGTCAAGCTCCCCTGACTGGGGCAGCAGCGTGTGGCCAAGCCCGTTGAGCTTAGAGGCCGCGGAGGGGGGGCATCAGGGATTCCGGGGCGGACTTGTCGGTTCTTTAGGAAACAGGCTTGGCTGGCCGCGTCCTGTCCCAGCCGCCAGAGGACAGGAGCAGCCTGGGCACGCGTGGCACTTGGTGCAGGTGTCATAAGACGGCGGGGAAACCTGTGATGGAAAGGCGGTGGCGCCCCTGGACGGAACGCACTGATTTTCAAAGGCCAGAAGGTCATTCTCCGTCCCTGTGCTACTGTCGCTGGTGGAGAAGAAGAGACGTGACCACATTTTAGATCACAGTTTTGTTTTGTTTGTTTGTTTTTGCTTAATTTGTAAACCCTTCCCGTAAGTCCAGCCCGTTAGAGCAAGCAAGTTTTAATGAGATAACTGGCATAAAAGCAATCTAGAAAGTTAAAAACCTCCATTCAGTTGTCAGGCAGCCTGCCCGGTTTCTATTTTGTGCAAGTTTATTGCAGTTTGAGGATGTCAAGTATAAGCCGCGGTAGACGTTTGTCTCTCCGGACTTGCACACCAAAATACGCATTTTCAAGTGATGGCTAATCCACAGATTTCCAGCAATGGAACCTTGTTTTTATTTTATTTCTTCTTTTTAAAGAAATTACGTTTCTTTCTTTGTTTGTTTTCCCTAAAGAACATCTAGTAAATCCTGACGTGGTTCCGGGAGGCCTCCTAAAGCAGGTTTTCAAAATCACAACGAATGGGCGCATCGATTCTCACTTTAAGATCTCTTGCTTTACGCTCATTTACTTTTTCCTTTATCCTGCAAGTGTTTGTTGATCGTGTCCAATGTATGAGATCCCAGGCAGAGCTGTAGGAATTCAAAACTGATTCCACTGACACCAGAACCGTGAGCACGCCTCCTGGTAGCAGACCACTTGCCAGAGGCCTCCTGTGGACCAAGCGCTGTTTGAGGCGCTTTCTAGGAATTCAACTATTGTCACAGCAGCCTGGTGAATTGGTGCTCTTGTTACCCTGGGCTGCACATTTAAGGAAATTGGGGCCCAGAGAGGTTAAGTAGTGGCCAAGGTCACGCAACCAGTAACTGGCGGAGCAGAGATGTAATTTAGGAAGGAGGATTGTTTACACTTGAGCGTACGTGTGCAGGGAAATGAGTAGAAGGATGCTCCGAAAATTGCTGAGGGGACGCGGAGGCCCGAGCGCCGCAGCCCGAGGGAACCAGGGAGCGGGGCTCAGCACGGGCAGTGGCGTGAGCTGGGCATGCAGAGGGGGCCGCCGGGCCTCGTGAGTGGACGCCCACGCTGCTCTCACTGCCTACCTGGTGGAGTAAACGAGGTTCCCTGTGGGTGAAAAGCTGGACCGAGAGGTCGGGCCAAATTATAAACACTCGAAAGATCCAGCAAGGGCGTGGGGCTTCCAGCGGGAATGGCTGGTGGCGTGGGGTTTCCTCATGGTGGGGGGACACACTCAGAAATGCCTTTCCGAGTTCTCGTCTGATAACACAGCGCTTGGGTTTCGATGGAGAAACCCTGGGACGATCGTTGAGGGTACGGCTGCCAAACAGAAAGAAGCCAGAAAACAGTGTTTGGGGGTGGCGGCGACGCCAAGGACAGCGGGCTCTTGGGCTGTTATCTCATGACATCAGGGGAGGGCCCCCCGGCCCCCACGCCTCAGCACCCCCACACAGGAAGGCCCCAGGACCCGGCAGGGACAGCCGGGGACATGCGAAGCCCGACGTTCCCGTGGCAGCTCGGGCCTGTCGTCTCGGGGCTCCGGGGCCAGCCGCGCCCCCCGGGGGCAGGTGCACCTGCTCGGGGACTGTGCTGGGGTGGGAGGGGCGGGCGCACTCTGCCCGCTGCTGGGCCGCCACCCTGCCCCACGCCTGGGGAGCCGCCGGCCTGCTGCCCTCCTGACCCCGCGCCTCGCCCAGGGGGGGGAGCCGGCCCGGAGCTCCCACACCTGCCGCAGGCCTTCTCCGGGCGTCACCGGGATGTCGCTTTCCGTTTCCAGCAGGAACTGGAGACTCGCTGAAAATCAGTGACTCCTTAGCTTCCCGACGGGGCGCCGCGGGCTCCCGAGCACACCCACGAAGAGTCTTCTGAAGCAAGTGTGGGGACGTGGAGAGTTTACCCTCCGTTTCCCCCTCGCCCCCACGCCGGGCTCCGGGGTCGTGGGACACACGTCACCCATCAGAAAATTCCCTACCTTCTGTAATGCCAAGCACCACGGAGACTTACGGAAGTGCCTGAGAGCAAGGAGGCTGGAATAGGGATTCGGGGTGCACGGGAGCATCCCCGTTGGGAAGCTTAGAGGAGTCTAACCCGCGGCCTCGGGGTGCAGCATCCGCTTGGCATCACTCGGGGTTGGGCTGCGCGAGTTGTGAGCTGAAGCTGGACAACAGGAGCCACCCACGCCGTGGGGACGGTGACGCATGGGAGCGCGCACACCTTGGAGAGGAAGACTCCGTTCCCGGGCTCTCGCCACCAGATCCCCGCCTTGCTAACCAAATGGATCCCCGCGACAAGTATGCTTCACCTGCCTTTATCGGGTACAGCCTCCTCCTGTGTCCTATGGGGAGACATGAAACATGTGGGAGGTACAACTCCTATTTTCTAAACCAGGGCTACTAGCAGAAGCATATCGCGAGCCACGTGTGTGATTTTAAGCTTTCTAGTGGCCATATTTTAAAAAGCGGAAAGGGGTGAAGTGCATTTTTTTTTAAAAAACCTTTTCGTTTTCTTATTATAGACTTTGAGCTCTGAATATTATATGAGAAAAAGGAGATACATATTCTCATAAACATGCCAGCAAAATAGTCGAGATACCACTGGATTCATCGTAGAGTATTTTTCCATGGTATGTTGGTGTTTATTTTTTGCTGATGGTAAATTACATTTACCAATTGCTACTTTGCTCTTCTTTTATTATTTTTTATTTTTTTGAAGATTTTACTTATTTATTCATAGAGACACAGGCAGAGGGAGAAGCAGGCTCCATGCAGGGAGCCCGACGTGGGACTCGATCCCGGGTCTCCAGGATCACGCCCTGAGCTGCAGGTGGCGCTAAACCGCTGAGCCACTGGGGCTGCCCATACTTTGGTCTTATTTTAACTATATTTTTTTATTGAGATAAAAAGAGGCAAAGTTAATTTCAATAAAGTTTTTAACCAAATATATCCAGATTATCTCAATATGTAATCAATATAAAATTGTTAATGAAATACTTTACATTCTTTTTTTTTTTCATGTTGTTTACCAAATCTGCTCAGTATTTTATACTTAGAGAGCATCTCAAGTGAGATGAGCTACATGTGGTGTGTGGCTACCATATTGGACAACACGATCCTAGACATTTAAAAATCCAATTGGTGGGGCACAGTGGTTGAGCATCTACCTTCAGCCCAGGGCCTGATCCTGGAGTCCTGGGATCGAGTCCCACGTTGGGCTCCCTACAGGGAGCCTGCTTCTCCCTCTGCCTGTGTCTCTGCCTCTCTCTCTGTGTCTCTCATGAATAAATAAATAAATCTTTTTTAAAAAATAAAAATCCAATTGGCATGAAAGGGTTTTTTACATGGTGATAAAAATAAAATCTTACAAATAGGTTTTTCATAACACTCATAGTCATCATTTAATTAACCAATTAGTGCAATATTTCTAAGGGTGTAGTCCGAGAAACATCCTTTTCCCATAGATGCCTGGTTAAAAAGTGAGGTGTCTGATTATATAGGATCAGAAAATTCCGGGTTAAACAAATTTTCATCTCCTCCTCCGCTAGTGAAAACTTTGGACGTGCTGATGTACACTGGATTTCCAAGAAGAGAATGTGTATACGATATTTCCTATTCCTAATTGATCATGAAATCGTTTTTCACAGAACATCTCTTGGGTGTAGTGTTCCAAGGAACATATTGTGGAAAATGCTGATTTAAGCCCAAAATCAGTGATGTAGGAATTTGGAAATCGGAAAGAGGTGAAATGGAGCCTTCCTGGGAAGCCTTTGCGGGGGTGTGGGTGAACCCTCAGCTAAGTCTTCTCCAGTGTGTCCGACAGGATCTCTGTGATAGCATTTGGCCGTTCTGCACGTGGCTGCCTCCCTGGAGGTTCTTTAGGGAAAAAGAAGAGACCGATTCTGATTCACATCTTGATCTCACACTGAACCAAGCATTAATCACCAGTAAATATTTGCGGGGTTGAATTAAAGAGAAAGTTTGGTGGAGACCGGTGCAGAGCTGAGCACTTGAAGAGAAAAGAACTTCGTAAGCCCAAGAAGAGAAACCATCACTCTACCAAGTTGAGGTTAATGGGGAAAAGAGTGAGGGAACTGGTCCTTCCTGACTCAGCAGGGAAGCCCCTCCCAACTCCTCTCACGCCTTCACTGGAGAATGGCCACACGCAAGACAGAGAACAAGAGAGAGCCAGGAAAGCAAGGGAGAGAGAGGTAGACAGAGCAAGGCGGGAATGGAATGCCAAAATTCAATAAAAATGTTCTTCACCCAACATGTGTGGGAGTTTCTGCCTTTCCCAGGTCAATGTTTAGGGCTTTTTTGAGACCATGAGATCTGAGACAAAAGGCAGGAGATGGTACGTCACATAAAACGGTCAAGAACCAGAGCTTGGGAAAGAAACTCTGGAAAGTTTTCAGAGTTTTCTACCCAGATACCCAAGAATCACATGATTTCCTGAAATGAATTTTTTTTAGAGTTGAATGCTGAGTTAATTGCCTTCCTCACAGCTTTTTGCTGCTTTTCTCACATCTAGATGGGCGGTGACTGACCCATGGCCCTAGCTGGTAGGCTCTCGGAGTCTCATTCCTGGATCCACTCATAGACACGGGCTTTCCGAGAGGAAGCCGGAGCAGAGAGTAAAGCAAGCTCAGTTCTTCTTCCTCTCCACTCTTCACCCAATCCGTAGTCTGCACTTTTTTTTTTCTTGTCTGCAAAACCTGGTTTTAGAAACGGACTCCCTCTCTTAGTCTGAACACAAAAGAAGAGAAAGACACCTACTGCTTTCTACCGCTGGTGACGATTTTCGACTGTCCCTGATAAAATGGAACCATGGGGTAAGAGGGACTATGTGAAGCAGCTGAGCGGGCTGTAGAGAAGTTAACGCTGTGACCCCAGCGTAACGATCGGCTCTTCCCAGAACTCTCGGGTACGTTTCAGGGAATATTTTTCCTGCGCTAGACTCAAACGTCTAAAACAAAGGACAACGTCCTTAGTTCTACTCCCAGAAATCCTGTCCAGAACATTACCTCTGACCTGGCTTCCAATCACCAGACATACTCTTCTAGCTTGTCCTTCCAAAGTTTTGACCACCCAAAGAATGCACCAGGCTGGAGATCAAAGAACTCTTCTGGTTTACACTTGGCTGCTGGGACAGCGCTGGGTTGTGTCCCTGCTGGAATTAGCACCGATGTCTTCAGAGGAGCCAGCCCCAGGGACAGGGCAGCCCGTCACTGGAGACGTGAGGAAGCGGTGAAGATTCCATGAGCCCGGTGTAAAGCCATGCTCCCTGCTTCCCAGCGAGATGGTGGCTGCCACTCCTGGTTGGGAAGCTGTGTAGGAGGGAGGGCTAAGCCTGGGAGAGCCACAGGGCGTTCTTCGGAGGTAGAGTCTTCTCTCCAGAACCTATACTCACTGGTAAGATGGTGATCACAACACAAGAAAAAAAAATCGCTTTTCTATAGGTTTTTCTTTGCTATAGATGGGCTCCAAAATTTTTGAAATACACTGTGACCTTCCTGGTAAAGGAAGTAGGGTAGGGGGTCCCCGGCCTGGCGGAAACTTGAGGACAGAGCGTCTTGCTTACCATTGTGCGTGTGATACCCAACAGAGCTCCTGGCATGGGGTGGGCATTCAATGAATATTTATTGAGTGAATTACTGGATGCAAATGGAAAATCTGATTTGGGAATAACGAACGATCATGCCAAAGACAACAAAGTTGTTAAGTAGCTGGGGTGGTGCTGTGACCAAGGTCATTTGATACGTTTTCCAAAGCACCTCTAGAAAGCCGTATGTACTCAGCAAGCTTTCAAAGCATGCCTGATGCAAAACATGCAGATTACATTTTCTTTTTTTCTAGAATTACTCCCTCCTTTAGGTTTAGGCTTTTATTAATTTCTGCAACCAGTCGCTCCTATTTTAAGACACGCTGGCACGTAGCCCATCGTAAATAAAGATGACACACCTGGCCCACCACCAGCGGACATGATCCATCCATTCCAAATCTTTTCCACTCTTCTCAAGCTTTCATCCCCATGCCCTAAGTCTCAACAGATCATTAACAAGATCAAAGTCAGCTGGTATGAACTCACAATGTCTCCAAATTCTTCTATACCTTCACACGCCCTTCCTTTCTCCGAGAGGGAGGTGTCCCTCTTGTCTCAAAGACCGATTTCTCCTCTTCCCTCGGACCTCGCTACTTCCTATCTTCTGGAAACTTTGCTCCATCCATCAGTTAAATAGTTTTCAAATTCATCCTTTCTACTGACTCCTTCCTCTGTGTCAGCAAACCTACAAGTCACTTCTGTATTTGAAGATAATTCTTTATCCCTGTGACCCCCGAGGACCTCTTACCACCTTTCCACCTCGTCCTCTGTCAAAAGCGAAGCCCCCCACTCCCCGAATCACCACCTCCGCTCTGCCAATAGACCACCCTGTACCCCGGGGGCCGCAGCGGCGTCCCTGTCCATCAAGTGAAGTCAATCACTGACCGCCCTCGTGTGCTTGAGCAGCAAGTCCAGAAGTTTCTGTCCCCTTCCCACACAACGTCTGGTTTTCATGGTGCTATGGAAATGGAAATTTTCTCTCTGAGAGGAACAGGGCTAACAAAATTAATACTTTCCCTATTAACAGGAGGAAGCATGGCCAGAGGCGTGATGGAGGAGGAGGGTGACTGTGTTGAGTGACTTGGTTATGAGGCCATGTCTTGTTTGGGTGTCCAGGGGTGGAGATGAGAAGATGGAATAGGAGAGTTGGCAAGGAAAGGAGAAAGGCGGGGAGTTGCTTGCTAGTTGGGCATGTGTGGTGGGGGGGGTCCCAGGTCGTGGAAGTACCACCGCGTGGGGTCCAAAAGCCAGACCCCGGGGCACCTGAGTGGCTCACTCGGTGAAGCATCTGACCCTTGATTCTGGCTCAGGTCGTGATCTCAGGGTCAAGAGGGGGCCCCGGGCCAGGTTGGGCCCCCTGCTCCGTGGGAAGTCCGCCGGAGGACTCTCTCTCTCCTTCTGCCTCTCGCCCGCTCATGCTCTTTCTTGCTCCCTCTCTCTCTCTCAAATAAATAAGTATAAAATTTTCAAAAGGGCCAGGGCTTCCCCTCTGTACCGGTGCTGGTGCACTCGCACCTGCTCCCCTCCGACAGCTTCCCGCGCCCTCAGGGACGGAGGGCAGGTCTGACTCAGAAAGAGGACATTGCCCGTGGTCTTCTTCCCTTAAACACCTGAAATTCCCGGACACCCAGGAGAAGAGGTCTCTACCCTGAAACCTTCTCTCCTGGACTTCATGGACGTCTCGGTTAAAAGCCCTTTGTTCCACGTGTGGGGAGAGGCAGCTTAATCCACGTAAGGAAAACCATGACAGCCTTGCTGTCTGGTGCTGCGGTTGAGGCGGTGGCCTAAAGGCTGCGCGCACGGCAGGGGCTTGGAGGTCCCTAACGGCTACCCACCAGACGCCCCTAACGGCTACCAAGAGGACACCCCTAACGGCTACCAAGAGGACGTCCCTAACAGCTACCAGGAGGACATCCCTAACAGCTGCCCAGCGGACATCCCGGAAGGAGAAAGGGGATCAGCAGAAGCCTGGAGATGCTCCAGGAGAAGCGCTCGACTAAACCCGCTGGAAAGGCCCACTCTTTGGGCAGAGGCCGAAGGAAGTCCTGTAGGGACAGACTTGGAGGCCCGCGGTCTCAGGCCCTGGCTGACGGGTGGAGGCCCCAGGTGCGTCCCCGGACCGGGGCCCCGGGATCCCACAGCGAGACGGCCGGGGCGGCCCGGGCCCGATGCCACTGTCCCCGCACACGGGACTTCTCCGTGGCCCCGATCACCTGTCCTGGAGGCGCGTCAGCTCGTTGCCCCTGGACACAATCCTAGTTAAAGGTGGGCAGAGTGGGAAGCCGAGAGCCGCAGCTGCGTAAGCGGCCCCGGGCTGGGGCTGGTGCGGGACACGGAGCCGTTTACAGGCCGAGGCGAGAGCGGATCTCGCAGCCCTGGGTGGGCAGGGGTGAGGCCGTGTGTCGCTAGCAGGCCCGTCCCCGACACACAGCGGTCGGGTGGGTATAACCCAGAAAGAGCCGATGCCTCACCCTGACGGTGCAAGGGGGGCTGCGGGCCCCTCCATACAACGCCGGTTTTCTTTCCTGGGAGGTGGTCCCTTTTCATGATTAACTGGAGAAGAGGTCGAATTACCGTCCCCTCTGGAGAGCAAGGTTTGTTTTGCTGATGAAGACTTGGGATGAGTTTCCAGGACTGATAAGACTCCGCGGCCCTGCCTGTAATAGGTGAAATCCTTAGGGCGATTCCTCCCTCCTTGAGGATTTCTTCTCGCGTGGACGCATGTGACCACACACAGAAGCCGTCCTGTGTTTTATGAGACCGTTAGGAGCACTGCCCTTTATAATCCAGAAATGGAGAAATTCTGTGACTTCGGATCCTACAACTCCCACTTACCTGTCAGTGGGGCAGTACCGCCGTTTGGAGTAGGTTGATTGTTTCATCCCTCTTAGTTCCCGCCCTGTGAGTGAGTAAATCTGAATTCTGCGTTCACTTTGCACACCGTGCGGAGATTTTTCTGGTCACCCTTCAGTTGATATTTAGGAAAGTCTATTTTCAGGCACTTTTCGATATAATCTTTTCTTTCCACTTTCAGAGGTTTCTGATATCGTCTTTATTTTTATTTTCTGGAAACTGAGCTTCAGTTAAGACAGAGAATTTTTTTTTTCTTTCGGTTGTCCCGACCTGGAGAAGAGAGTTGGCTACGACTTTAAATAAAGAAATAGGATTTTTAAAAAATTAATTAATTAAAAAAAATAAATAGGATTAAACCTTTCATTTGGCTTATTTCTCTTAAATCCCTCGAAAGCATTCACTTATAAGGATCACTGGCAGCAAGCTCACACTTTGCTCACTTTGAAAGCAGAAGAGACCGGGACCTGTTGGGTTCAAGAGTAATCTAAATATCCAGATCGGGAAAAGCTCGTTAAGTGTTGTGCGGGAAGCAGGTAGAAAGCCGCACGCCCCCCAGCCAGGGCGCTGGTCACCTTACACAGGCGGCCAAGGCCGACCGTGGACCGAGGGCGGGTCCCGCATCCCCGCTCCGCTCGTGGGACCGGCGCACGGGACAGCCGTTGCTGCAGGGCTCTGCTTTGACTGCAGCAAAGCCAGTCATCCGTCCCCTGTATGTGAGCACAGCCAGTGGTCCCTTCCCTCCTTCCATCTTGAAATCGAAGCCCCATCGATGCCAACAGGCCCCCGCGGCCAGGGAGGGATCCCCTCCCTCGAAAAGGAAGAGCGAGGGACTGCGTGGAAGTGGGGCTTGGAGCCTTCCCGGGCAGTGCTAATAAAAGCAAAATAATGACATTTTTCTCTGATAAATTTTAAACAGATAATTAAGAAACTTTGACTCTTATTTCTCTGAAGGACAAGCATTAAATAGGCCAAAATGGGCAGCTGGGAGTCGTGAGTATTAATATCACAAAAGGTTATATTCTCTTTACAGAAGAATATTTTGCATAATTGAAAACCCTATTGTTCTAATTAAAATACAATTTTCCTTACTAAAATTCAATTTGCACAGAACTTTTAAAGAACATATCTAGGGTATAAAACAGACCATGATGACCTTTTATTAATGGTTATTTATTTTATTCTTTTTATTGATTTTGTTACAAATAATACAAAATGTACATAGCAAACCGTGAGCATTTTTTTTTCTAGTCCTGACCCGAACTTCATGGCCTGGTACATACACATCTAGTTTTATTTATTTGTTTGTTTATTTATTTATTTATTTATTTTTTAAGATTTATTTATTTATTCATAAATAAATAATTTACTGAGAGAGAGAGAGGCAGAGACATAGGCAGAGGGAGAAGCAGGCTCCTCGCAGGGAGCCTGATGTGGGACTCGATCCCAGATCCTGGGATCATGACCTGAGCCGAAGGCAGGTGCCCAACTACTGAGCCACCGAGGCATCCCCACATCTAGTTTTTTAACTACTATATGTATTTATCAAAAAGTGAAGAAATTCAACATAAGCTCTTATTTGTAACCTACATTTTTCACTTCCAATATTATGGATATCCTTTTAGATCAATATGCACCCACATGCTTTATTCTCTTATTTTTTTTCTTTTTATTGGCTGAAAAAATGCAGAGAATCACCGAAGAAAGAAAAAACTTACTCATAATCCAAAAAACCTTATATAAAATAGTCAGTGATTATCTCTCCATTCATCTGATCCTACCTACCCACACTTGGAATCTGGATAATGACTACTGTTGAGCATATCCTTGCAGAGTTCAACCAAACTGATACTGATTGGCATATCTATATACTCATCTGTGTATATATGTATTTTTTTACTTTTTAAAGATCTTATTTATTTATTCATAAGAGTCACGGAGAGAGAGAGGCAGAGACATAGGCAGAGAAGCAAGCTCCCTGTGAGGAGCCTGATGCAGGACTCGATCCCAGGACCCCGGGATCACACCCTGAGCTGAAGGCAGACACTCAACCGCTGAGCCACCCAGGTGTCCCCATGTGACTTTTTAAATAAAAATGAAACTGTGCTATAATAGTGGTCTGAAATGTCTGTTGTTCCCCAACTTGAATGTATGTACATCTTTCCAGATCAATAGATATATAATGACCTCCATCCTTTTAGTGGCTACATAATATTTTGTGACATGAATGATATGTATTGACGTACTTAGTCCTTCACTGATAGGCATTCGCAAAGTTTCTTATGCTTTGTTGTCACAAACATTGCTATAATAATCATCCTTTTGCATTCTATGCATTATATACCTCCTTTGCATTATATTTTTACATACATTCACTCCTATTAGTGTAAGAAAGAAAACATAAGTAGAATTAATAGATTAAAAAGAATGAGTATTTTAAACTATAATAGATCTCGCCAAAGTACTTTGAACAGACAATGTGTAGGTGAGCCTGCTTTCCCACACTCCCATCAACACTCCCATCCCACACTCCCAACTAACACCCGTGTTTAGTCACAACAGTACGTGTTGAAGTGAAGAGTAGATGGTCAGCCTGGTTCTCAGACACACGGACAAATCTTGCACAAGGAAGTGCTCTATTAATTCACACACATCACAAAGAGATATTGATTCTTCTCTCCAATAGTATTAATTTCAGGTTCTCTTATAAGCAAGGGGAATATCGTTATGTGCCAAGAAGCAGGGAAAGAATTGAATTGACATTTAGTCCTGATTATATACACGGTGTGATACATATCACATGTTGAACAAAGGCCAAACTGACTCAAAACCCAATTTTATTCAGCAGATCTTATTGTGTGTGTCCTATCTAGGTTGTCTGGTTCTTGGGGTAAATTGTACACTCTCTCTCTCTCTATATATATATATATTTTTTTTTTACTTACTTATTTATTTATTTATTTATTTATTTTTGATTTATTTATGATAGTCAGAGAGAGAGAGAGAGAGGCAGAGACACAGGCAGAGGGAGAAGCAGGCTCCATGCACCGGGAGCCTGACGTGGGATTCGATCCCGGGTCTCCAGGATCGCGCCCTGGGCCAAAGGCAGGCGCCAAACCGCTGCGCCACCCAGGGATCCCCTATTTATTTATTTATATATAAATTTCATATATCTAAACACATATGTGTATATGTAATTCATATATACTGATGCATACATATCCATCTCTGAAGAAGCGTAAAGAACAAGCGACACCTACCCAGAGATAAGTGGTTACAGTAGAGCATCCTATGTCCAATAAGGTGTAATGTCATGACATTGCTGCAAAGAGAGAACAGCGTCTTTGAAGGAAGTGGAAGCCAAGAAAGGCTGCTCATAAGAGATCACGATTTTGCATGGTCCCAGAGCACATGAGGATTTCTAGACAGAAGCGAAATCCTGGGGGAAGAGCATGCAGCTCTACGGGCCTGGAAGGCAGGATGACAATAGGAAGAGCAAGAGTCAGGCCCTGTAGTGAGGACAATTGATCTCGCTTGTGAAGGCTTCGGGTTGTTATGCCCACCTGCGCGTGTGCAACTTCTCATAGTCCCCAGTGAGACAGTGGTCAAGGAAACAGAACTCCGATCCCAAAAAGCAGTATTTTAATAAATATCACCGGATTGGCCCTCCCCTCAGAATGCTGTACGTAAGCATCTTCTGCCGCCGTCCATTGGGCAGTCTACCTGCATGTCCCCCCAGGTATTTTGAGCTTACGACTAACTGAGCATTTCCTCCTGCACCTCCCTTCATGAACGAGCTATTTTCTCCCTTCTCGTGTGTCCATCCAGTAGCTCAAAGATTCCCTAGATCATCTTTACCCCTCTCCTTCACTACTTTCAACCTCCTCCTACAGATCTCTTGTACCCTGGCCCCTTCCCCACATTCTAATTCAGCCTGTGATCCTCTTTTCCCTGAACAATTGCAGTAGTTGTCACACCTACCTTCCTGCCTCTAGACCCAGCAGTCTCAGTAGAGCCTCATTAGGGTCTTTTTTTTTTTTTTTAATAAGGAATTTCTTTCTTTCTTTCTTTGAGAGAGAATGAGAGCATGCAGGCATGCAGGAGAGGCCAAGCTGTGGAGAGGGAGAAGCAGGCTGCCCATGGAGCAGGGAGTCCTGCGTGGGGCTCGCTCCCAGGACCCTGGGATGGTGACCTGAGCTGAAGGCAGCCCCTTAACCGACTGAGCCACCCATTCTCCCTAGGGTTTTTTTTAAATATGCAGATTTAATTAAAGTCCAATAGCTCACCCACCACCATCACCATCAAAATCCTTCTATCATGTCCTAATATTACATAAAGGTCAAAAAAAGTGACCACAAAACATAGTGAACAGTTTAACTCTATTCTTGTGAAATGTATGCACATGTAATAAGTACTAAGTGCATAATACACAACTGAACATAATATGCATGTATAGAGGAATGGTAAAATCCAAAATATCATCTATCCTTTCCATTTTTAAATTTTATTTTTTATTCTCCATCCTTTTAATGAGTATGTATATAGACTAATTAATTAATGAGAGGAAAGATAAAATCCAAACCCTTTAGCATAGCTTGAAGCTTCTGATTTAATTATTTTTACGTATAATGCATTTTATTTCCTTAATATGGAAATGCCCGCAGTCATTTTTAATATCATTAGAAAGGACGCGTTTAACTACATACATATTGCTATTTAAATTCACTGAGCATTAAATAAGCTAACACTTATTAGGTGATTGTAAGGTGTTTAAGACTAATAATCGCAAAACAAAACACAATTTCTTAATTCTCAAGCATATAAATATTACCAGCTTACATGTGTACTAATATGATTCTGTATATATTTGACCTTCTAAAGCAGGTTTTTTTTCCAATTTTGTTATTTTTTTGTTACGTATAGCACGAGAAACATCACTTGTCATGAAAAATTAAATGGGTATTAAATAAACTGATATCTATTTAAGTGATTTGCAGTTTTAAGTGAATACATTTAATTTCTGTGTGTGACTGTGAGACAGAAAGAGAATAATCATTACTTTTGACAGTAATTCAATTCTGAAAATCCCAAGGAGATTATCTCAACTTTCCCTTAGATGACTTTGACCTTGTCCAACTGTCCATCCTTAGCTGCCAACTAGCTCTCAGCCTCTTACACATGGTATAACTGAACTGCATTTATTTTCAGTTCAGTGTAAGCTCCATCCTGTCTCCAGTTCTGATTTTATAGCTACTTTAAAAAAAAAAAAAAAACGTAATTTTTTTTAGAGGAGTTTTAGGTTTACAATAAAATTGTATCACCATTACCAGATTGGTACTTTTTTTTCAAAACCAGTGACAAACCTACATTGACGCATCATAATCACCCAAAACCCATGCTCAAAGTTTGCTCCTGGTTTTGTACATTCTATGGGTTTGGAAAAATGTATAATGACACATCTCCATCATAATAACATCATACATTGTATATTCACTGCCCTAAAAATCCTCTGCGCTCTCCTCACTCATTTCTCTTCATAGTCACAACCCCCTAAAGCAGGTTTTTAAGATCTTCATTTCTCCTATTCCAATCACAGAAGGACAATCTTTGGATACATGTTTTCCTGTAATATCCAATCACACAGAATTTTTCCAATAATTGTTTTTTCTAACCTGCAGTCCACTTTTACTATTTAATATTGCTCAACAATATCACATCACCTTCAGATTTTTATTGACTTACAATACTTATAAAATTGATCTTAAAATGTGAGAAAAGTGTTGGAATGTCTAATTCTCATTACAAGCAACAAATTGTTTTTGTTTTCAACCTAAATCATTAAAAATGAAATTTATATACTTTCACACCGTGGCTTTCCATAATACAGTTGCCAGTAAAAACAAATATTCCTCCTATGTATGTAAGAAACTTTCTCAAGGAGGGAAAAACCCTGAAAACATTGACTTACCTCAAAGGAAACTTAAATTATACGGGTATTTAATTGAGTTTACCCCCTGCCAACCTCTACATTCATCATGAGCCAGTTGCTGAGTGATAAATTAGATGGTGGTCATCAAGAATAGAAGTGAGGGGCACCTGGGTGGCTCAGTCAGTTAAGTGTCTCTTGATTTCAGCTCAGGGCATGAGCTCAGGGGTCATGAGACTGAGCCTCACGTAGGGCTCGGCGCTCAGCATGGAGTTTGCTTCAGGTCCTCTCTCCCTCTCCCTCTCCCTCTGCCTTCCCTCTGCTTGCATGTACTCGATCTCTCTCCCTCTCTCTCTCTAAAATAAATAAAGTCTTTGAAAGAAGAAAAAGAATAAAAATGAGGCATTGCCTTGTGGCTTACCAGTAAGCAGCGCCTTCTGGTCGCACAGTATTTGAACAACCAGAAAACATTCTAAGGGGTATGTGAGCAATAAACATAGGTATCCTGCTCTATTTATTTTTATTTTCATTTTTTGGTAGCCCATTTTAAATGCGAGGAAACTGAGGCTCAGAGAAAAGTTATTTATTTGTGCCACATTGCACAGCTAGCATGAACCCAGGTATTCTTTTAAATTTAGGATGATACAAGGAAATGAGTATGGGTGTTAGAATCATACAGTCTTGGGTCTAACTTCTGACTTTCCATCAGACAAATTAGTTAAATTCTACAAGTGCTATTTGTTTAGAATGCCTCTCAATGGGGATCCCTGGGTGGCGCAGCGGTTTGGTGCCTGCCTTTGGCCCAGGGCGTGATCCTGGAGGCCTGGGATCGAATCCCACGTCGGGCTCCTGGTGCGTGGAGCCTGCTTCTCCCTCTGCCTGTGTCTCTGCCTCTCTCTCTCTCTTTCTGTGTGACTATCATAAATAAATTAAATAAATAAATAAAAATAAAAAAATAAAAAATAAAATTAGAATGCCTCTCAATGGAGCTAATACTAATGCACAGCTACGTTGCATAATGTGCATAAGGTGGTCATTGGTGCATGATAGATATTCAGCTTTTTTTTTTTTTTGGTTATGTTTTGTTTTGTAGAGATTCAGTTTTAATCATAACCACGTTCGTCGAGGTCTTACTGTGATCGTGCGTGGTTCTGCATGCATCACATGTATTCATTTCTTTAATCCCCTCAGCCATCTCATGAGGCAGGCTTTCACAGAAGAGGAACCTAAAGAAAGGATTTAATTCGCCCAGGATCACAAAGACAGCAAGTGGTGGAGCTGAGGTTAGAATTCTGCAGTCTGACATGGTAGCCCCCCCTCTCAGCCACCGGGCTACTGATAACATGAGACCTGGACCCTTCAGATCTCTTCTGTGATGCCCTGGCCTCCGTGACTCTTGTGTCCTGGTGGCCCGCAGGCAAGTGAGTCTCATAGGAGAGCTCCGTGGCATATACACCAATTTCCAGGGCACAATCATGGGCAGCATCTGAGGTAGCCTGTGAAATACGATTAATATGTTTAGGAAAAGAGGGATCCCTGGGTGGCGCCTGCCTTTGGCCCAGGGCGCGATCCTGGAGACCCGGGATCGAATCCCACATCAGGCTCCCGGTGCATGGAGCCTGCTTCTCCCTCCGCCTGTGTCTCTGCCTCTGTCTCTCTCTCTGTGACTATCATAAATAAATTTAAAAAATTAAAAAAAATTATAAAAATATGTTTAGGAAAAGAAATCCCATTTAAAAAATGAAATCTAGTAGCACAGTGTCCTGTCTGCATAATGACTTTTGCTACTGACACCCAGGAGAAGGAAGGGCCGTAACTTAACAAAGAAATTGGTGTAGCCGTAGAATGTGACTCCCACCGTGTACATAAATGGTTACGTTCCCGACAAAGGAAAACTTGCGACTAACTCCAGAACTGATCCATTCCCGGGGATGATTTCTTAGTTATGCCAGACAGATGTCTGTCAGCAGGGAATATTTCTTTTGTTTATAATTTTAAAAAGAATAGTAAATGGATGTCAATTGTTTCCATACAGCTTTGTGACATTTTCTTTTGTTTTGATCTTAGGGGCCACATAGGAGTTTTTCACTCGTGACCACATGATAGAACAAATGATCCCACATGATTTCTTAGTTGTGTTTTCGACATAAACTAGTCATCAGAGCAGCTAAGTTGGTAAAGATTCTCCTGATCATAGGTTCTTTAACAGATAGTCAAAGAGATGTCATCAAAAATGACTTTGTCAAAAAAAAAAAAAAAATGACTTTGTCCTCGGGAAATACAGACTCCCTGAGACAGCTGAATCCTCTCCAGTATAAACAATGACAACTTGTTACGCATTTTTTAAAAGAAAGAGTTTTATCAAATTAGAAAAATCTGCTGATACAATGACTTACTACTAACAGTGAAAATAGGCAAAACATATTTAAAACTTTTTTTGCCAACAGTTTGGTTGGTCTACACCATTTTTATTTATTTATTTTTTTTACTGAACACCTACATACTGACTTCCTAAAGACCTAAGCTTCACGGAACACACTTTGGGGGGAACATATAGCCCTTCTTTGAATCATTATATCCTTTTTATTTCAATGAAATGTCTAAAGCACAGGGAAAATAGGCTTTTGAAACATTGTGAAACACCATAGGGAATGATTTAAAAAATAATGGCCCATCTATTGAGCAATTTATCCTCTTAGATACTATTTTCCCTCCAATTATCAGCCTCGGCTGCCAAACCCTTCGGTTATATGCCCAGTTCCAGTGACAAGGAACACCTGGCATAGGGCACGGAGACTCAGTGGGAGTTAACATTCTCTAATGCTATGTCCACTTTGGTTTTGACCTGTCAGAGTTGGCCAATACAGGGGAGCCTTAAGACACAGTTGGCCTTTGAGAGATGAAACACTGAGGAGCAACAAAGATCTGAGCAGGGTAACAACTGCAGAGTTCTAGAACAAAGCCAGGCCTCTGATTTTAAAGCCATGCTAGCTATCACTTGGCTCTGCTAGGCCAGGCGAGCATATCTGATTGGTGACAGCAGGATCCCAGAACAGCTGTGGCCTAATGCAGAGAAGTGACACACTCTGGCAATCAGCTGCAAATGCCATGTGGCCGTGGGTCCTTGAGATGCAGGCCCACGGACCGCGTGTCCAAGGAGAGGGGACCCCGTGGGTTCTCGCGCGTGGAGACAGGCCTTTGCAGAGCACGGCCCTTGGAAGCTCACGCCGCAGAGCTTTAGAGGGATGTGGCCTATAAGGACCCACGCTCCAGAGTTGGCTTCAAATGAAAGAGCCATTTCATCCCACGCCGGGAGTTGTGACAACCGCTTCGCAGGAATGATCAAATCGCAGCAACGGCATCCAAGTTCAGGAAACAATGAGCTGATGTAAAACCCATGGGAAGCTTAAGACAAGCTAAAATGACAGTCTTACATCTCCACGTTTCTCCAGGACACCTTGTCTTCAATGTGGGGCCCTAGAGTCCTGATCGCCCCCGTGGAAATGGGCGACACTTCGTCCTGCGGCGCCCGCCCGGGCAGAGAACGCATTGTCCACCGCAGAACGTGCCAGCTCCTCCCGGGGCACACGGACCGCTCACGGCAACGTCGCCGCCACCAAGCCACCCCACACGATCTCTGTTGTCCCCAGACCCAAAAATCATCCTCAGGGTCTTCCTGAGGGCCTGGGCCTTGCATCTCCTGAGCTAACAGTCACAGGGGGAGGACAATCAGCGGCGCCTGGATGTGCCAGCCCTGACACCCGGGTGCCACTCGGTCCAGGCCTTGTGGGCCACAGAAGCCAGTGCCTTGGCCCTGGTCCTGACCGCACGGCCCCGGGTCCGAAAGCCCAGCGGGCCCTCATCTGCCCGCTGAACCCAGAGCGTACCTGAGGCTGTAACCTGCTTCCCAAAGCACAGTCGGGCCCATCCCTCTGGGCCAATGCCGAGTCCCGAGCCATCTCCCTTACAGCCCTTGAGTTGTGGGACCCCGTGGCCACCTTCCCTGCCAGCACCCCGCCAGCACACTGGCTGTGGCCGCCCTGATGGGCCCAACAGATGTCTGCTAAAGGAATCGGCTGAAAAAAAAACCCAAGTGAGTGAGTGTCATCAACTGTACACTTCTTGGGAGCACGACATCCACATGACAGGTGAATCCCGATGATTTCGAAAATTATATTGAAACAAATATTTTCCCTGATGATAGGCCATAATATGTAAATAACTGTTCATTGTCTACCGTGGGAATTAATTTGTGTTCAGTTAATAAGTAACTTCTCGATGTGCTATTATTCAAAAGTCAAAAATATTTGAGTGACCAAGCATGAGCTGGAAAGGAAAGGTGCTTGGGAGCTTTTTTTTTTTTTTTAATTATTTTTTCCATCGGAGGGAATAGATTTGACCTGAATCATTCACATTCTTGCTGAGTCCCATTTTGACCAACTGTAAGCATTTTAAAGAGCAGCTGGTTATGTTTAGAGATGCCATCTGTAGCCACGAAAAAAGAGTCCTCCCTGATGAAGAGTTAATTGGTCTGGAAATGTTTCATAAACACAATCTTCGTTTCTTAGTATGGTGTGTTTTCTTTTCTTTTGTTTTGTTCTTCAGTCTATGAAGCATGGGTTTAAACTTAGACCCAGGATGCAAACTCCAGCTACTCTCTTCACGAAGCTGACTTCAGAAGAACTTCCCCAAACTCTACAAACCTTTATTTCCTCATCTGTTGAATGAATGTTCAAACGGTTGTAAAGATTCAATGCAGTCGGGCATGTGAAGTGCCTACTGTGGTGCTTTGCAGGAGCCAGGCCCTCTATAAAGAGCATCTTTTGGGGCACCAGGGGGGCTCAGTGAATTGAGCATCTGCCTTAGGCTCAGGGCGTGACCCCGGGGTCCTGGGATCGAGTCCCACATCGGGCTCCCTGCAGGGAGGCTGCTTCTCCCTCTGCCTGGGTCTCCACCTCTCTCTCTCTCTCTCTCTCTCTCTCAGAAATAAATAAATAAATAAAATCTTTTTTTTTTCCAAAAGAGCATTTCTCTTCCTGCCTGCCAACTCACCAGAAGATTGGCGTCCCCCCAAAAGTTAGACCATAAATACAGTAAGTGCACCTTAGCTCTTCTGTAGCCTGCGGACTGTCCTCCCACAATTCCCACAATTTTTAAGAGCAAAATGCTCATAGATCACAATTTCTGCCATGGGATATGCATGGATGCCAATAACATGTGACCATGCAGAGCCATTGCTCTGCAGTAGGACATGTCAACAAAATGGTTAAAAGCGTTTTAATGATTAGAACATTCTTCTACTGTAAACATATATTTGCCCTTCAAGAAAATCCTAAAACATGACTATCAAATTGTGTTAGACTATCTTTTAACATGTAAAATCAATTTTACAATTGCAGAAAGTTCCCAAAGACCCTTCCTCTAGCTTTTCCTAATATTAACATTTCACATGAATATGATACTTTATCAATACTTAGGAAATTAATATTGGTACAGTATATTTGCTTCGTGAAACACCTTTTATGGATTTCACTAGTCTTTCCAATAATTTTCTTTTTCTGTTCCGGGATCTCAAATGGCTTTTAGTTATCATGTTCTTTAGTCATCTCAAATCTGTGGCAGTTTCACAATCTTCCCTTGGTTTTTGGGGGGCGGTTTTTTTTATGACTTTGACACTTGGAGAATGCAGGTCAGTTATTTGGTAGGATGCCTCTCAATTTGGAATCGTATGTCTTGTCTGATTAACTTTACACATTTGTGGCAGAAAATCTGCAGAAGTGATGTGTTTCTCTTGATCACTTAATGAAGAAAAGTCTTGGCTGGGTTTCTCCACTGTGAAGTTACATTTTTTTCTGTGTAATAATATCTTAGGGTGGGTGACCTTTAGATTAATCCTAGAGTATTTTTAAAAGTCTGATTAACATGTATAAACATGTATAAACATATAAAACTGGGGCGCCTGGGTGGCTCAGCAGTTGAGTGTCTGCCTTTGGCTCAGGGTGTGACCCTGGGGTCCTGGGATCGAGTCCCACATCGGGCTCCCTGCAGGGAGCCTCCTTCTCTCTCTGCCTGTGTCTCTGCCTCTCTCTCTGTATCTCTCATGAATAAATAAATAACATCTTAAAAAAAAACATATAAAACTACACATAGGGAGGGCTGTCCTGTCATAGAACAATTATTTTCATAGCTGTTAATATTTGCATTGTTAGGACATATTTATACCAAAAATTAATATTAACTTTTGATCTTACAATGTCATGGTAGCTTGGATTTCAGTTTTGAATGCATCAACATTTCCTTCTAAACATAATGTAGCCACATTTAGCATGCCTGGAGCTCAACTGTGGATGTACAAGATGCTGATTAGTGGGTGATTTTTAAAAACTATTAGCACTCAGGGGTTACTATCAAAGCCTCAAAAGAGCTGGAATTTGTAATGTAAGACATGTAATGAGATCATTCCTTTGTAGCATGACACATGTCACTTGGTTTAGGTTTCATTTTAAGGTTTAAAATTCTCTAATTCTGAGGATCCTTGAGCCTGTGCACCCGCATGTGCGTGCATGCGTGCGGGTGGGTAGGTATGGGCGTGTGTGTGTCGCAGTCACCGGGATGAATGTGGGCAGGAAATGCCCGCCAGGTGCCCCAAACTAGGGTGACCACATGTTGCGTTAAAATACTCAGTTGTACTTGTGCCCCTCAGAAGATTCCCTACCAAAGCTACATTTTTAAGGATCACAGCCTCATGTGCTTTGAGTGGACCAGGGCCCCGTGGCACAGGCCGTGCTGAAGTACATCAGGAGTTCCACGCCCTACGAGGGGTCGGTACTTCCCTGGAGACCTGCTCACTACTTAATATGCGGGCGAATGCTTGTTATGCTTGGCGTCACCCTCATTGATAGGTAAACATCAATTAAAAGTTGTCTTTTAAAATTATCTCCGTGGCCTCCTGCCTCTTTCCACTCACTGCTATTTCAGCTTCGGCCCACACATAATAGGTTTGCTCCTTTGGAATAGGAAAATGACCTTTTCTAGTTGTTGTTGATGTTGTTGTTTTGTCACTTCGCAAACCGATCCAGATGCTCCGAAGCATGAGAGGCCCCACGGTCGTGCATTCAGTTCCAATTCCACCCTCCTTTGTTCACAAATCAAAAAGAACTGAACTTTTTCAAATATCCAAACCTATAAATTCATTCTTTCTTTTCATTTGCATTCACATCTACCCTCTGGATTCCATCTGGATCCAAAACCAAAAGTGCTGAAAGACCACAACAAAGGCTGCTTTCCTTGGAGTTCCCAGCTCACCGGAAGTGGGAAGCATCAGGCTCCAGCTCACTAGATTTCCAGACCCAACTCCACAAACCCAGACGTTCGTATGCACGTCTAAGCTGAGAATCCAGGGTGCCTTTCAGAATGGAACTCCAGCAAGCGGGATCATGCTGGCCCCATCCTGGTTAACTCGAGAGGCCATCTAGGTTAAAAAAGAGAAAATTGCCTATTAGTTCAGGGATTTGGAATGCATGAGAAATATATAGAAGTATTCCAAATATTGATGTCATATTAATAAATTTAATTGAGTGGAACTAATTCATCTGTTTATAATTTGTTTCAATTTCCCCTTTTCCTGAGTTCATTGGGGACCAGCTTAATATTTGCAGGTAGTTATAATATACGGCCACTTTTCAGCTGATGTTTAAGGAAAGAAACACACAATTGTGGTATCCTATTGATGGCTCATCACCTCGTGGGTCCTACTCTGTTCTGTGTCAGAACTCCAAACTCTAAGCACGAATCACAAGTCAAGCAGCATTCACAGTTGGGCTACCCAACGCCGAGCTCCATTATTCCTTAAAAACCATTAAAATCAAAAACTTATTTATAAACTCTCACTAGAACAGAAATATCAAGCATTGAAAAGTATCAACCTTCAAAGCAGTGTTGTTAGGGTTCCCCTCTCCACGGGGTAGAAGGACTTGGCAGGCTGCTCGTTTTCATTAAAACTCAACGTGAGGCAACTGTGTAGGTGAAGCCTACTCACTGCACATGTTTTATCAGAACAATGCGAAGTAAAAGTCAAAGTGTCTCCTGCTCCTCGGTAAAATGCCTAATTTCTTACTGTTTCTTACAAGGGCATCTACTTAGTAAAAACTTTTGTTAAGTTTTATAGAAGGAGCTGAGAGACTATCTGATAAGAATTTTTTTTAAAGACTTTATTTATTCATGAGAGACCCAGAGAGACAGGCAGCGACACAGGCAGAGGGAGAAGCAGGCTCCATGCAGGGAGCCCGATGCGGGCGGGACTCGATCCCAGGACCCCCAGGGCGTGACCTGAGCCGAAGGCAGACGCTCCACCGCTGAGCCCCCCAGCGGCCCCCATCCTTAATCCTCTAATAGAGCCACTGTTCAGAGTTTCTCATGCGTCGTTCCAACAATTATGTAGGCACAGTTGAGGACATATGATATTTGGCATTTTATTTTACTTAAATAAGATCCTGGAATACATAATGTCCTGCAACTTGCTTTATTGCTCTTAATCACGTATCTTATATATCTCTCCATATGTTTACTCTGCATCCTTCTTTTCTAAGAATCAAAAAGCATTCTATTAAGTGGATGTTATTTAACCAGTTCCCTGTTGACGGACACTTGAGTTGTGTCAAGTTTTCCATTATTATGCAAAGCACTCCAGGAAATTTCCTTGCAGACTATATAAAGTATTATCTGTAGGACAAAGTCTTTGGAGTATAATTATATTCAGAAGATATTTCCAAAATGCCTTCCCTAAAGGATATAAATCTCCTTTCACGTGAATGTATATGCGTTACACTTTTTTCTTAATGAAAAGTGTAGGTTTTAGGATCACTGTGGCACGTAAAGGATGGTTTCAGATGGATTATGCCATAATTACTTATTGCTACTGTATACCTCAGCTAATTTCCTACAAATGTTCATTGGGTGTCTAATAATGTGAATTGCATAATAGCTACTCAGTATTTTATGGCTTGCGGACTACAATACAAGGAAAGCAGTTGTTAAGTTTAGAGACAATGTGAAGACAAAAAAATAATTCATTCCTTTTGGAACAAGATAGTGAAATTAGCTCCTCTGGAGCTTCATTTCCTTCTTTTTTTTTTTTTTTTAACAGAAATACAACTGATGTAGAGCATCTTATTAGTTTCATGTGTACAACACAGTGATCCAGTATTTTTGTATGTTACAAATGATAAGTCTGGTTACTGTCTGTCATCTTATGAAGTTATTAAATACCATCTACGATATTCCCCAAGCGCACATTTCATCTTCCTGACGTTTATCTTCTAACTGAAAATTTATACTTCTTAATCCCCTTTACCTATTTTGTCTGCCTCCCAGTAATTTGTTTCGTCTATCATCGATCTATTTCTGCTTTATTTCATTTGTTCATTTGTTTTGGTTTTCAGATTCCACAAGTAAGTGAAGTCACATAGTATTTGTCTTTCTCTGATTGACTTACTTCACTTAGCGTAATACGCTCTAGGTCCAAGCATGTAATGCAAACGGCCAGAACTCATTCTTTTTAATGGGCGAGTAATAGTCCATTGTATGAATCTACCACTCTTTTATCCATTCTTCTGTCAAGGGACACTTAGGTTTCTTTCATATCTTGGCTGTTGTAGGTAATACCTCAATGAACATAGGGGTGCATGTATCTTTTTGGATTGACGTTTTCATTTTCTTTGGACAAATACCCAGAAGTGGAACTACTGGATTGTATGGTAGTTCTATTTTTTATGTTTTGGGGGAAAATGCCATACCGTTTCCCATAGTGGCTGCACCAATTTGCATTTCCGCCAACAGCGCACAAGGGTTCCCTCTTCTCCACATCCTCATCAACACTTGTTATTTTTTGTCTTTTTGATAATGGCCCATCTGACAGGTGTGTGGGGATATTTCACTGTGGTTTTCATCGATGGTTAGCAATGTTGAGCATCTTTCCATGTGCCTTTCGGCCATCTCTATGTCTTCTTTGGAAAAATGTCCACTCGAGTCCTCTGCCCATTTTTTAAATCTGGTTATTTGGAGTTTTTGACATTTAGCCGTGTAAGTTCTTCGTAGATTTTGGATATTAGCTCCTTACTGGTTATATGATTTGCAGACATCTTTTCCCATTCAGTAGGTTGCCTTTTTGTTTTGTTAATGGTTTTCTTCCCTGTGCAAAAGTGTCTTAGTTTGACGTAATCCCTTCTGTTTATCTTAGCTTTTGTTGCCCTTGCCTGAGGAGACTGATCCAAAAAAAATATTGCTAAGACCAGTGTCATAGAGTTTTTTAACCTATGTTTTCTTCTAAGAGTTTTGTGGTTTCACATATTATATTCAAGTCTTTAATTCAATTTGAATTTATTTTTATAGGTGGTATAAGATAGTTCTCCAGTTTTATTCTTTCGCATGTTATCTGTCCAGTTGTCCCAGCACCATCTGTTGAAGAGACTGTCTTTTCCCCATTGTACATTTTGCTTCCTACATCATAGATTAATTGACCATATATGCATGGGGTTTGGGGAGGCTCTCTGTTCTATTCTACTGATCTATGTGTTTGTTTTTGTGCCAGTACCGTACTGTTTTGATTAAGAGAGCTTTGCAGCATAGTTCGAAATCAGGAAGCTCCAGCTTTGTTCTTCCTTCTCAAAATTGCTTTGGCCATTTGGAAGGCTTTTTGTGGTTCCACCCAAATGTTAGGATCCTTAGGAACTTCATTTCTTATAGGAAAGAACAGTCTTGATATGGAAGGGGACTCTGCCTCCCTAGGACTGTGCCAGGATTGTCAAGTTTGAGAGTCACCACTGAGTTCCAGGAAATAGGAGCATCCCAGGGAAAGAGGAAGAAATGGGTGCCTCCGAAGGAGTGGTGCCATAGGGAGTGAATGTATAGTTTTAAAATTAGATGGGCATTTTTCATTACTTAGTAGGAGAGGGAGACAATCATTTCATCTTAAAGGAATGATTCCATGGAGCCAGAAAAGCAAGTAAGATGTAAAGATTCCAACCAGATCAAATAGTCCGTGGCTCTAAAACTATGGCAATATCTTACTAAAAATGAGAAATACTACTAATTCCTTTATGGCTGAACACCCCCTTTTTTTAAGAATTAAAAAGGCTTGCAGAAAAACTGGTAACAAGAAATAGTGATCATGAATTCATGGGTAGGACAGGGGGCAAAACCAAGGACTCCTTAATATTCTTCTGTTAGTCATTGCAACACTTCATGAAAACTTAGTCAATCTTTAAAATTACATACTAAACATACACACTCTACACATGTTTAAACAAGGAAATCCCTGCTAATTAGCTTCCTGCAGTCTAGGGAGAGCTATGGCCATCCAGTCCGGAATCTGTGAAGTCGGCAGCAAAATGATGTGCTCTAAATGTGGAGCTTTCTGGGGTTAATGCCATTTTAAGCAACTCTGCTAAATACTACCCTTTTTTGTGTATCTAGACTCTGAGGCTCCAAGAGATGACACGTAAGGCCAAAAGAGCTGTCATTCGTTTTCTTAAATATGCCTGAACCTGAACAAATTACTAATCACCCCAGTGAAGAAAGAAGTGAGAGAGGCTAATGATTTTTTTTTTCTGTCAAGGTAGTTTAAATTTTGTTATTAGTAGGTTAATTACTTTTCATACCGAAGGCAGTATTCAAAAAGATCCACATGGCCTGCGAAGAACAGGTTTCACAGACTCTTAGAGGAAAAGAGAAGTTTGGCTGCATATTCTTATTTCCATAGTGGTTTGACCAAGTGTGGGTTTGTTTCTCTTCCATAGCAAGGAGCGCAGAGGTAGACAACCCAAAGTTAGCACCGCGTTTCTGCAGCATCATCTATGCCCTGGGCTCTTTCAGACTTGTACACACGGTTGACTCATGGTCATGACACGGCTGCTCCTCCTTCGGGCTCGCACATGCATTCTAAGAGGAACTGAGAAACAGAGTGACAAAAAAAAAAAAAAAAGCACATCAAGGAGGCTAAGCTTACATCAGAGAAGCAAAACTTTTCTAGAAATCCATTGCCAGCTTCCACTTTTTTTTTTTTTTTTTTTTTTTTTTTGCTAGAATGGTGTTGCATGGCTATGTCTGGCTAAAAGGAGAGTGGGAAATAGAGCTCTTTCTTCTTATTTTTTTTAAGATTTATTTATTTATGATAGACATGGAGAGAGAGAGAGAGAGAGAGAGAGAGAGAGAGAGAGAGGCAGAGACAGGCTCCATGCCGGGAGCCCGGTGTGGGACTTGATCCCAGGTCTCCAGGATCACGCCCTGGGCCAAAGGCAGGCGCTAAACTGCTGAGCCACCCAGGGATCCCCTCCTTCTTCTTATTTAAAATGCTAGATATATTGCTGCCTGCAAGAAAACAAAGAAGAAAGAAAGGAGAATGGATGTGGTGTAGGCACCTAACATTGCCGCCATGCCTAAGAGATCATCCAATGCGTGTCCCCCCTCTTTTCTCTCCACCTTTCATCATTATATATTGAGAAAACTAGGCCAGTGACTGGCTCAAACTCCTACAGCCAGTTCACGGCAAAGCCGGAATTAAAATTCGCAAGTGTGACTCCTGACCCAGTGGTGCTTTCAGAATAGGCCACTGCCCTCCTCTCTAATAAGCTGCCCGGGGCCAGCAGCCAGCCGAGGCCGCCCTCACCCTCCCAGCGCCGGCAGCCGGCGTCCAGGCTCGGGTCTGCACGGAGCCATCTGCGGGTTCATTCAACCCTAAGAGCAACGTCGTCTGGCTGCAGCTGGGAAATGAATAACGTCCGCTTCGGCGGGCTGCTTTGGTTTTCCAAAATAGCCAAGAGTTTAACTTAAAGAGTCCAGATTTATGAACCGCCAACAAAGCTTAGCTGCTAAGGAGAATTTCAAAAGGAAGCACAGAATACGATAGAAGATTCTTTGACCTCAACTACAGAAAGGAGGCTGCGACTGAGTTTCCTTTACCTTGAAGTCGCGCTCCCTGTGCCACACCCCTGGCTTTCCTTTGCAATCTCGCCTGGACTCCTGTCCCGCGTCCGATTTGCTGCCGTTTAGTTAGGACCAACAGGCCCGACCTGCCACCTGTCACAGAACAGCGGCCCCTGGGAGCCTCCATCTGAGCAGAAATAGCACCACTCCGGGAAGGCTTCAAGCACCAAGTCCGGCGAGAGTTCCAAGTGGCAGCAGTGGTCACCGGGTGCGACTCCCACTCCGCCTTCCCGTGACCTGCAGACGTTCAGCCTATCGTCCTTGGCTCGGACGTGAGGCCCCAGTGCTCCGAGAGGGCAACACTGGACACCTCGGAGGAGTACCCGCTCTGCTCCCAGCCATTTGTTTCAGAAGCCTCGAAGTCAAAAAAAATAAATAAATAAAATTAAATTTAAAAAAAAAAAAGAAGAAGCTTCGAAGTCAGATCAGAACACGCTTCTGTAATATTAAGTGAATTTTTTCTAAGCTGCACCTAAGAGGATAATTAGAACAAATGAGATGGAGGTTTCAGCGGGAGCCGAGGAAGGCCCTCCTGGCAAGGAGCTGGACTGTGCCCCCGACAGGCCGCGGACGCGCACTTCCAGCAAGAACTTTGCACACTCCAGGCATGAGTACTTTTCCATTTTGAAGATGTGTTTTAAAAAAAAATGCTTAGAATCACATTATAAGTTAATCATTCTTCCTCTGAGTAAGAGTTTGTAGTAGATAAGCTTGGACGTGGCATCTCCAGAAAGGTCCATGATTTCAATCATTATAATGTACATTGTCAGCATATGAGTTCCTCAAAAGTGACTTTCTTTTTGCTTAAGATGTCAGATAAATCCTTTTCCTGCCTTATCTAATGGCCTTTGACATGCAATTTCTTCTTCTCAGAACTCTCCTGCCCTGTTTTTCTCATTATTCAGTTCAGATGTTGCTACCTCAGGGGATTCCTGGGAGGCTCAGTGGTTTAGCGCCGCCTTCGGCCCAGGGCGTGATCCTGGAGTCCCGGGATCGAGTCCCACATTGGGCTCCTTGCAGGGAGCCTGCTTCTTCTGCTTGGTTCTCTGCCTCTCTCTGTGTGTCTCTCATGAATAAATAATATCTCTTTGTGTCTCCCTCAATTTCTTTCAGAAGTGTTCTACAGTTTTTAGGGTGTAGATCCTTTACCTCTTTGGTTAGGTTTATTCCTAGGTATCTTATGCTTTTGGGAGCAATTGTAAATGGGATTGACTCCTTAATTTCTGTTTCTTCAGTCTCATTGTTAGTGTATAGAAATGCCACTGACTTCTGGGCATTGATTTTGTATCCTGCCACGCTGCCGAATTGCTGTGTGAGTTCTAGCAATCTTGGGGTGGAGGTGGGTGGGGGGCTGGGGTGACTGGGTGACGGGCACTGAGGGGGCACTTGACGGGATGAGCACTGGGTGTTATTCTATATGTTGACAAATTGAACACCAATAAAAAATAAATTTATAAAATAAATAAATAAATAATAAATAAATAAATAAATAAACAAATAAATAAAAATCTTAAAAAAAAAAAAAAAAAGATGTTGCTACCTCAGAAAAGGTCCTGGGACCAATGTAGCTGAGAGAGCCCACACGCACTCATCAGTGATTGGCTTGGGGGGCCAGGGGACAAGCCATCAGGCGTACGGAACGGGCCATTCCTCTCCTTGACTGATGCATGTCAACCACGTGTAGGGCTTTAACCGAGTAGCTAGGACTGTCAGCTGTGGTTGGACTCTCTCCAGGTGAATATGAGGATATGACCTTGCAGACATGTGCGCACACACGCCAGAGAGACCCCAAACAAACAATAATTTTCAGGCAAAGGTTTATCTAAATCTAGAGTTTTTGAAATGTTTCAACGTCATTTGCATGACTGAATGAATCTATCATCACCACCTCTCTGCATCTCCGTGCGTCGGTTTATACACTCCACAAGACATCTTTCTATTAATACGTTGAGCACAACGTCTCAGTCTGAAGTACCTGAATTTAGGTGACTTGGCGGCGTGTTCATGGTGTGTTTCATATGACATACGTTGTTCTGTAACAAAGCACTGCTTTAGGTTTTTGTCTTTCTCATGTGTCTTGCAAATCTCTCCATGTTGCTCTGTTTAGATTTATCCTGTACATTATATGAGGGTTTTTTCTCCCTAATGTTTGATATAAACATTTTTTTTGTAATCTCGTAGATGCTTTATGTATTTTTTTTCTGGCCTTAAAAAAGGTCCAGCCTGCACCAAAAATTAAATATATAGACAGCTATCACACACACACCATTCACAGATGTTTATTCAGACTAAAACTCCTCCTTAACTTTGTGTTATTGGAGTTGCTTTTTTATAATGAACATTTTAATGCAAATCACATTCCTGAGCTTTTTTTTTTTTTAAGATTTTATTTATTTATTCATGATAGACATAGAGAGAGAGAGAGAGAGAGAGAGAGAGAGGCAGAGACACAGGCAGAGGGAGAAGCAGGCTCCATGCACCGGGAGCCCGTCGTGGGACTCGATCCCCGGTCTCCAGGATCGCGCCCTGGGCCAAAGGCAGGCGCCAAACCACTGAGCCACCCTGGGATCCCCTACATTCCTGATCTTTAATCAGTATTCTAAATTCCAGTTCCAGTTATGAATTTAAAAATGGAAATATGTATACTGAATCGGTATTTCGTGAAGTCTGTGCATGACCCTCCTTCCTTTTGTTCCTTAATATCCTGGACCTTCTCATCTGAGATGTGGAAATCTGAGTTGGGTGTGAGAATGTGTGAGAGGGTGAGGGAAGGTGACCAGAAATTGCTCATTAGAGACAGAGTCACAAAGCAAAGAGGAGGTCAAACCAATTATTTTTCTCCATTACTGAGAATTTATGATATGAAATGGGAAAGAATTACGTCTAAACTTTTATGCATTCAATAAATATTTGCCTATTATATGTTAGGGACTGGGGATATGTGCGAGTGAAATAATTCTTTGCTCTCAGGGAGTATTCAGTCTAATGGAAAAGACATAAATAACAAATTATCACCTAATGGTGAAGGGTATGGAGGAAACCAGCGGGGATGGCGCGGACAGGAGTGGGGATACACAGTGATGCCAGCGTTTCAAGAAGGCCTTGCTGAGGCCTGAAACACAAAAGACGCTCCCCAGGAAAAATGAGAGGGAACACATTCCTGACGGAGATAACAGCATAACAGCGTTTTTACCCACCCTAGATTGTGATAACTGAGGGAACTGGGTGAGAAGGGAGGGAGTGGAATCAGGTGAGGTAGGATGGAGGGACACAGGCCAGGTACGGGGGCCAAGACCTTGTAAGAACAAGCTAGAAGATCACTCTGGAGTGTGCCCACATGTCCAATTGTAATGGTTTACCGCTGAGACGTATATGATGCTGTGCATCAACTTTACCACGATCAGAAGACAGGACAGGGATGCTTGAGAGAGAGAAGAGGGGGGCTTAGTGCAAATGAGGGTGCTCTGACCTGCTCGAGCAGAGTAGACAGGAGAAATCTCAGAAAACCAAACCACCATTCTCGCTGCACACGTCAGCTAGAGAAGGCATCGCTCACTGCGGAACAGGCCTCTAGAATGATATTCCCGGCAGTGGGAGGTTACCCCCTTTTGTAAATACATAGACATGTTTTGACTAAAATACATGTATTTGATTCCATTTATGGCATATCATGGGTCTTTAATAAATGTGCATTGAAATGAGATTCATCTGTTAACATCCTTCTCAAAGATTTCCCTTTTTTTTCACATCAGTGGGTTTTTGCACTTGATGGATTGTCTTACAATCTATTTTTAATGAACCAACAACCCACAGGTGTATTTTTTAAGATAAAACTTGCAGCCATTTCTTTAAAAATTGGTAGAGAAATCATATCAGTGCAATAATGAATATCAATGCCAAAATAAAGATTAAGTTGTCATTAGAATTTATATTCATCTCTCAATGCAAGTAGCTACCTCTAGCACAAACAACTATTGACAAGTCCCTAAAAGACACCACAATTGGTCCCTTTTGTCTGCAAAGGTTATTTGGCACAAAAAAAAAAATCTTATTTTTTAGATTTTATTACTATAGGTCAGGTTAATTACAGCTAATTTCTACCATTTTAATGCAGGACTGTGGTTTGCTGATTCACCCAGAGGAAAGCTGTGGGTTACAGCCTATTTCTTCCGACTACATTGAAGCCATTTCACGGCCCGAACTAAAGATCTGTCCATCTGGGGACACAACAGGTGACTATTATATTGGATATGACTTCTGTGAAAAAAAACTTTCAATGTAGATAAGTGTACGCTTAAACTATCCTTATATATCTAAAAAAAAATCAAGGTACCACATGACTTTTTTCATTTGCATAAAGTGTAACACCTATGATTAATCTGAATGCAGTGTTTTAATATGTGAAATACTTTGATTCATCAAATTCTCTTTTCTTCACCATCTGTTCTTTGCCTAATTAATCCATATTCATCTATAGATATCAGCCAGAAAAGTCACTTGTACCAGAAAGCCTTTCTTGAACCCCCGATCTGTTTCCTTATGGTATATTTTCATAACACCCTGTGCTCGTCTCTCATGATCGTTTCCACAACCATTTAAATGTTAAATATATAACTAACTCTTTGATGTCAGTCTTCCCAAGTTGTCCGCTGGGTGAGGACAGGGAGTCAGACTTGTTCACAGTTAGCACTATAATTTCAACAGAGTAGGTACAAAATAAATACCTGTTGAGTGTGTGGACCAAAGAACTGCTTAAGGAAATAAGTCTAGTTTAAATCACTTCTCTAAAAAAAATAAATAAATAAAAAATTAAAAAACTAAAAAAAACTAAATCATTTCTCTAATTATAAAAAAAAAAAAATCTTTGAGAATGCTCACTATGTCTCCCACATATTGAGCATTAAGAGAGGCAGGAGAATCCTGACGTCGCATTGCAATTACAGTGTTGAATCCCACCTCATCCCAGAGCAGAGCTGGAAGGAGACTCCTCGATGCCACCGTCCACATTCCCTGTTTCTCTCCTTCCCCAGGGCTCGTCTTTCTGGGGAGGCCCTTGGGGTCAGGCTAAAGCTACGACTAAAAATACCTCCAAAGAGATAAGAGGAGCAAGGAGCACCTTCTCTGAGATTCCTGGTCGGCCCTCTGGCCTTATGACCCCGCATCTCCCTTCATCTAAAGAGCCTAAGAAAACACTCAGGAGCTTTTCTACCCTTGCCGTGAACTTCACACCACAACTTGAGTGGGAAATGAGTTTCACAAATGAGCGGTACAAATTGCGATTTGGCATGCCCAGTTAGCCAACGTGGGCATGTCCCTGTTCTCGAACATGTGTTCTAAATAATAAATTACGGTCCGTGCACAGGGAGGGATTTCCCCGTGATGGCACGTCAGGTGGTATGGTTTACGAGTCTCAGCTAAGTGAGATATATACTCTCACATACAAAGGAGACACCCATGTGTCTGGTTAAGGATTTTTTTTTTTATCAGATGACATTTTATGAGAATCGTAAAACAACGTAATTCCGTTCCTCCTACTGAACCAAAGTCAAAAGTTCTTCAACAAAAAGTTGAAGATACGATACTGAACTTCCTCAGGAAGTGGCATCTTTTCCTGTTCATTAAATTTGCTGTAAGTTACGCCGGGCCCTGACATGAGGCTACCTCGGTGCCTGGTCCTTCCAGGAGAGGCTGTCTTCGAGCAGGGACCTGCTGGTAACTTGTGTAGCCAGGCTCCTTTAGGGAAGACCCCAAAAGTGACTCCCCACGCAAGCCCAGGTCCCTTCGCCTGACTATACCAGGCCCCTAAATCCGACCTCTCCTCTCTTCCAGCTCCTCCTAGCCTCCTCCCTATTCCCTTCATGCCCATCAGGCTGCTGCAGGCTCCACATTGTCCATGCTGTCGCCCGCTCCTAAACGTCCTCCTCCCGTCTTAGCCCATTCGCCCGATGCTGTATTTTTCTCTCCAGGGAGCCCCTCCTTACCGTCCGCCCACTCCCACCCCCTCAGATTGGCTTCTCTGCCGTGCCCCCAGAATACTTTGGGTACGTGTCTACAGTAGCATCTGCCTCACTGTTTCAAATGTTTATGTGTTTCTCTCTCTTTCACTAATCAGTGGTCTTCAGAGTGGAACGATGATCGGAGCAAGGGGAGGGGGTACCATGGGACAGTCCACAGGATGAAGCCAGTAGATTAAAATATATACATTTAGTTTGATCTGATCCTTCTTATTTTAGTTTTATAATGACCATAACTCACAGATACAGGAGGACAGGCGCCTACGTTACAGCGTGCGTGCGTTAACACACCAAAGCCCATGACTACTACTACTCATGACTGCCCGAGGTCGTAAGTTTCTCCAGAGCAGAGAATGTTCCTTATTTTAAAATGGTCGTTGAACTAAATCCAAGGTCCAAGTCCTCCCCCTTTCCGCAGAAGACTGTGAGCGGTCAGGGCACGGTTGGCCAGGGCTATGTGCTCCACCCTTATGGTCCCAAAGACCTCAAGATTCAAAACAAATGAGTGAGGTCAGGAATAGCAGTTTGCAAGAATGGATTTTTTTTTTTTTTTTTTTTTTTTTTTGGTGCCGGAGATTTCCTTCCTTGATGTAGGACTCCCTCCTGCTGAAAGAGGTCACGGTAGACACCACTGGAAGGAAATTTATTTAGGCACTCCGGCTCCAGCGTGCACGGCCATAGATCTGTTCCAAAATCTTATTTTCACAGCACATTACAGTTATTTAGCAAACTGTATCCTTTTTTTTTTCACCTTGCCAATGAAATGATGGTCTATGTGTCTTTTCAATAACACTAGCTAATATAATTTTGAGTGCCTGGGTTTTTTTTTTTTTAATTTTAAAGTTGATTTTTAGCCTTTAGAAAACAATTTAACTACAAGACACAGCCAAAGAATAAGATCTCTTGCTTAAGAAAGAAAAAAATATTCTTTTCATCTGAAGAAGAAATTTATACAGTGATTTTTGGATGAGAATTACCTTAAAGGAAAATAGCTCCAAATGCATTTTATGACATGTAAACAAAAGATATTACCATCTTCTGTTTGTAGCAAGGAAATATGACAACTTATACCTTAATATCTCTAGTGTTGAAAATATGATTTTTTTTTCCTAAGTGAAAACTGCTTTATGTTACGACATTATGGAGTCAGGAATCAGGGCTATCTATATGATCTTACATCTCACCGTGGCCCTAAGTCACAAAGTTGAATTTCTTCTCTCCGTCATGGCAGCCAATCTGATCCACTTAAATGGCTGAGCTCTAAGCTTGCATTAAATATAAAGCTTTAATTATAAACCAAATAACTCCTCCCAAAAGCCATTTTTATTCCTCAGGATGCCATTCCCTAAAACACATGTCATACCCTATTTCAGAAATCACAGCTTTGATTCATTCAATGTTTAAATATATAACGTAGAATTTATGTCCCTCTTTTTGACAATTTTAGTTAAGAGCTGGTATCATTTAAAATGTCAAGAAACTCCAGTCCTGCAGATGTTATACAGATGTCTATTTCAAACACTATTACTAAATCACAGTAAAGGGGAGGCGGGGGGGGGGGCATTTTTAACCAATACGAAAATGCAAAGAGTTACGACTGTATAAATACATAGTAGTATGAACCATTGGGGCCAGGCTTTCAGAGGCCCAATCAGGAGTCCTTTTGATGTGCACGAGATTTTATGCCTGCAAACTAATTGTACCCATATTTGGATTTTTGTGCACGCAATTGGCCACTCGTTTCCTCAGCCTTAGAAGCGAATGGCCAAAGAAGGCCCCAGTTTGTGCAATGTTAGCTGTCAGCAAGGTTAGAGGCGGAGAGAGCATCTGGGGGAGAGGATGATGTGCTCTGAAATACTCAAGGATCTGATGAACGCTGAGCCTTTCAAAATATTACTAGATATAATCTCATTACAGAAACACATTTACGTCCCCAACAAACCACCGTCCTATTAGAAGGAAAATTAACAATGTTTTTTTTTTAACATAGTCTCTGTCAACACGTGAACCCACTAAATAAATTCAGCTTTTAAAACCAAAGATAAGTTCATTAAAATAGCCTATTTGTAGGCTTTCATGTAAATGCGACCAGAGAGACCATGGGTCCATATTTCATTTTCGGCTGATGATTTCCCCTGACAAAGGGACCAGCAAAATCGGAGGCTCTGGGACCTCGGTTTTAGTCCAGCCTGTCATCAACAGCATGATCCCATTCCTGTCATGTAATTCTCGGGTCCTCAGTTTACCTCATCTGCGAAAGAGGAGGACCGATGGGGGGTCCAAAGCCCCACTCCGACCCCATTCAAGAGGGTCCCGCTGACCGCAACTCTCCACGAAGATGTTGGCGTCGGTGGCTGATGACAACCCCTGTCCCGGGGCAAAGTTAGATTTAGAAGCAAGATGTACTCTGGATGAGAACCACAGAAAAGTCACAGAAGGGGATCGGAGGGACCGTCTTCCCCTTGCCGTTCAACACGCAGCAGCTGTCCTAAACTTTCCGCGTGTCCCTTAGTAGCACCGCTCTTCTCTGCATCTGGAAGCTTCGGAGATACGTCTCTCCCTTCTCTCTGCTGCCTCTGATCTTCCGAGGGGGCCTTGCTTCTTCAGCCCCCGCGCCGCAGGGCTGTCTTGTCACCGGCCCCCAGGTACCCCCCACGCCATCTCTCCAAATCGCCTCCACCCAGCGGACGTGGTCACACTCACGAGCTCCATGGGACCTTCCAGACACCTGCCCCTAGCGACGCTTGCCTGGTTCTGAACTGCCCCGGCTTCCCTGGGGGCCAGGGGCGGAAAGTGCAGTCACCGGCTGCTGGGTGCCGGCCGTGGCAGGGGCTGTGCGGGCCTCCGGGAGGGACTCTGAGGCCGTGTTCCCGGCTAAACGGTGGCCCCCAGCGTGGCTGCGCGTTGGAATCACCGGGAAAGCTTTTAAAACATACCTGAGCTCCGCACCCCGTGGTTCTGACTTAATCATTAGGACCCCATGTGAGCGTGGGGGCTTTCAAAAGGTTTTTTTTTTTTTTTTTAATTTTTATTTATTTATGATAGTCACAGAGAGAGAGAAAGAGGCAGAGACACAGGCAGGGGGAGAAGCAGGCCCCATGCACCGGGAGCCCGACGTGGGATTCGATCCCGGGTCTCCAGGATCGCGCCCTGGGCCAAAGGCAGGCGCCAAACCGCTGCGCCACCCAGGGATCCCGGGGGCTTTCAAAAGGTTTTGAGGTGACTCCGACGTGCTGGCTGCGGGCAGCGCTGGGGTGCGTGCGCCTCTAGAGCCCACACTCCTTGGGCGCCGCACAGATATTTTCACTCACCTGTGCCTTACCTTTAGGATGCTGTAACTAATTTACGTGTTTAAATCGTAACCCCCTGACCTGACCATAAATTTTTTGAGGTTTAGCATCGTGGTTAAGAGGGTTAAACGCGTTAATATGTTAAAGTGCTCAGGAAAATCCTAGCATCTGACACACGCTATGAAGCGTTATTATTATTATTATTTCTTTTTTACTTATTATGTCTTAACACCAGTAGCACCCACCATCTAGGAGGGCAGATAGCTCAACGATGTCTTGAGTTCAAATCCCCCTGGAGAGAACTATTTTGTCTTCCCCAGTTCTCAATCAACCCACACTTCTTTTTTCCCTTTTGTGACCAACTAGTGACCAACAAGCTAGCTCCTCTTTCATATTTTATTGTTTCTGTTCCCTGTTATTCCGCAAACACACCATTCTGACATCCCCGTGCTCGCGGCCCGCGGGTGGGACTCCTTCCCGCTGAAGGTAACGCGGCGCAGGTACTCGGGTGAGAAGCACAAAGCAGAGCCGGGGCCAGGGCTCTCCACTCTCGCCCCTTGCTGACTCCGAAGGTAGGAATGTCGAGCTCGGGATGTCGAAGAGCCAGGCCTAGTGGTCCGGGAAGCGAGCCCTTGGGGGGGGGAGCGCGACTGCTGGAGACCTCAGAGCATTCCACGGAAGACCCGACTAACCCCCCGGGGGCCGTTCACACTCCACTCCTGAAAAGACGTTCGGGGAAGAAACAAAAATCAAGAATCACTGGGCGGCCCGGGGGGCTCCCTGCGTGGAGCATCTGCCTTGGGTCCAGGGCATGACCTCGGGTCCCGGGGGATCGAGTCCCACGTCGAGCTCTCTACGTGGAGTGTCTGCCTTGGGCTCAGGGCATGACCCTGGGTTCCGGGATGGAGTCCCACGAAGGGCTCTGCATGGAGCATCTGCCCTGGGCTCAGGGCGTGACCCCGGGGTCCCTGGATCGAGTCCCGTGTCGGGCTCCCTGCAGGGAGCCTGCTTCTCCCTCTGCCGCACTCTGTCTCTCTCTGTGTGTCTCTCATGAGTAAATAAATTAAATCTTAAAACAAATCAAGAAACATTTCTGGATTTTTTCCTACTAAATGATCAACACGTCTTCCGACGCTAAGGCTCCCTGGCCTGTCCTGAAGCACCAGACTCCGCGGGGAAGCGGGAGACCTTAGTGCGCCCAGCACGCGGGCTGCGGGCGGCCTCCTGCGGGGACGAGGCCGGGGGAGGGGGCAAGGGCAGTGCCTCGTCCTCCGGGGGACACGTTATCAGAGCATCGGCGGGGCGGCCTGGGCGTCCCTGCGCGTGGCCCGGCCGTGGGGTCCTGCCCCGGGGCGCCCCGCCGCTGCCTTGGCCCCTCAAGGCCTCACGGGGTTTCCGGAAACGAGCGACCGCCGCGTGGCGCCCGGTGGCCGGCCTGGGGTCAGCCCGGACCGCGTGGTGGTGGAGCCTGTCCCCCGCCCGTCCCCGTCCCCCGTCCCGTCCCCCGTCCTCCGTCCCCGTCCCCGTCCCCCGTCCCCCGTCCCCCACCCGTCCCCCGTCCCGTCTTGCATCCTGTGTCCTGTCCCCGTCCCCGTCCCCCGTCCCTGTCCCCCGTCCCCGTCCCATCCCCGTCCCCCGCCCGTCCCCGTCCCCCATCCCCCGTCCCGTTCCCGACCCCCATCCCGTCCCCGTCCCCCGTCCCGTCCCCGTCCCCCATCCCGTCCCCGACCCCCGTCCTGTCCCCGTCCCGTCCCCGTCCCCCATCCCGTCCCCGTCCCCCATCCCGTCCCCGTCCCCCGTCCCGTCCCGGGCCCGGCCTGCGCGTGGAGCTGAGCGACGTGTCCTGTGTCTTCCAGGCCAGTGGATCGTGCCGTGCCTCAGCTGCTCAGACGCCCGCACCTGTGACTGGAGAGCAGTAACGTGGCAGCCGCTCGACTGCCGGCACGCGGTCCTCAGCAGGCCCGAGCTGCGGCGCTGCCTGCGAGGCCGCAAGGTGGGTGCCCGGGGGGGGGGTCGTGCACGCCGCACAGGCGCTCCGGTGACCCCCATGCCCGCCGCCGGGAGCCGCCTGGGTCCTGCTCCCGAGGCGCGATTCTCCCCGGGCCGGTCTCCGGGACACACGAGCGCGTGAGAGGCCGCCCGTGCTGACCCGGCGCCACGCGGTTCCCTCGGCACAGTGGGCAGGAGCCGAGCCCCGTCAGCAGCAGCCGGTCAGGTGCCGACCCGTCAGCAGCCGCCCCGTCAGCAACCGCTTGGTCAGGTGCCTCCCGTCAGGTGCCGCCCCATCAGGTGCCACCCATTAGGTGCCAACCCGTCAGCAGCCGCCCGCCAGGTGCCGCCCCGTCAGCAGCCCCCCGTCAGGTGCCGCCCGCCAGGTGCCGCCCCGTCAGCAGCCCCCCATCAGGTGCCGCCCGTCAGGTGCCGCCCCGTCAGCAGCCCCCCATCAGGTGCCGCCCGTCAGGTGCCGCCCGCCAGGTGCCGCCCCGTCAGCAGCCCCCCATCAGGTGCCGCCCGCCAGGTGCCGCCCCGTCAGCAGCCCCCCATCAGGTGCCGCCCGTCAGGTGCCGCCCGAGAGCAGCCGCCCGCCAGGTGCCGCCCCGTCAGCAGCCCCCCATCAGGTGCCGCCCGTCAGGTGCCGCCCGTCAGGTGCCGCCCCGTCAGCAGCCCCCCATCAGGTGCCGCCCCGTCAGCAGCCCCCCATCAGGTGCCGCCCGTCAGGTGCCGCCCGTCAGCAGCCGCCCGCCAGGTGCCGCCCCGTCAGCAGCCCCCCATCAGGTGCCGCCCGTCAGGTGCCGCCCGTCAGGTGCCGCCCCGTCAGCAGCCCCCCGTCAGGTGCCGCCCGTCAGGTGCCGCCCGTCAGGCGCCGCGGGGCAGGCAGGCCTCTGTGGCTCGCTCTGCACACTCAGGGAACAGTCCCCACGTGCAAGGCCCCTCGTGCTCCGGCTTCCGGGCTGTGGGGCACCCGGACGCCGTGGCCTCGCCCCGTGGCCGGCAGGTGTGCCGTGGGCCGCGCTGGGCCGCCGCCCTTGGTGAGGCCTGGGGGCTGAGCCGGGTCAGCCCTTGTCCAGACGCTCCACGGGGGGCGGCTAGCGCCGGGCTCCTCAACGTGGGCGCGGGGCCAGGGGCCCGGGCGGAGGGTGGACGTTCTTCTTCGGGCGATTTCCACGAACATGCCCCAGTGGGCACGGCTGGGCCGCAGGCAGAGCGGCCGTGTTCGTCACCGCCAAGGGGAGCAGGAGACAAGAAGCCTTCACGGATGTGTGAACTCCGGTTCCGCTCGGGAGCGGCCTCCGCGCGAGCTGAGTGGGCTGCCGGCGCCCTCACGCCCCCCGTCCGTCCAGACAAGCAGCGGGCCCGACCGGGGTCGCCGTCCCACGGCTTAACTCGACTTTCTGACACGTAACAGTCGCTTAAATGCTCGTTGAGGACACGGGTCGGTTCAAGTCGTCTCACGTCCGCCGGCGGGCCTGCGAGGGGGCTCTCGGGTCTGTGTGCTACGTCAGGAAGGCAGCTCGGCGGGGCTGAATGATCCCCCACGACCGCACGTGGACGCGTGGCCACCACTCGGCGCGGTGAACCGCGGCTGCGACGGCCCAACATCCACATCTAAGAAACGCAGGACTGGAAGCAACGAGAACAGTCATCGCTCTGCTAGCTGGACTCTCCAAACTCTTCCAGAACGCGGTCCTGACCTCAGAATTTCGGGCCTTCGGGAAAATTCCAAGATGTCACAGTCTATTAACCTGAAAGGCCGTAGGTGCGTGACTAGCGTCCGTGGCTTTTGACATGACGCCTCATCCTCACTTTCTCCATCCGTAAAAGCAAAGCAGCCTCCGTGGCCCGCTGCCACGCCGTGGACGACTCGGCCGTGCGGAGCCAGAGCCGTCTTCCTCGACGCCGGCGGCCGGTGCCTCACCCCGCGGGTGCTCCTTTCTCGTGGCTCCGAAGGGGGAGGAATCGGAGACCCGGAGGCCAGCGGGCTTGGGCCCTCGCAGCCTCCGCGGCTGCCTCTCTGCTGTCCTCACGAGGCGACGGGCCTCCCGGCCTCCTCTTCTCCTAAGGACACTGATCCCATCCGGAGGCCCCGCCGCGCCCCCACCCACACCCGGTGACCTCCCGGACGTTCCACCTGCTGATACCACCCGTCCGGGCCGGGTTTCAACTCCTAGACGGGGCGAGGGGCACACGCGATGTGGTCCTTGCAGATCCCCAGGCTGGTCGCCAGCAGCCCCGCAGAGGGACGGTGACACAATCCCGCCTGGTGGAGAGAGGGCCGCAAAGTCTGCGAGTAGGCCGCGTGGACGCGATCCCGGCCGAGAGCAGCGGGCTGGCTGCGCAGCACCGAGGGTTCTCCTAGCCCAGGCGTCCAGGCGCCACGCGGCTTCACTCCGAGCCCCGCTAGCGAGCCCGCCGGCCGGGCCTCCGCCGACCCGGACGTGGTCACCGGGACGCTGAGGTCTTCTCCACACGACAGGGAAGCGGAGCGGTGACACGGCCAGAACGGGAAAAACCCTTCCACAGCAGGATGGAGACCGCCTGCGGGGCGGGGACGCGGCCCGGGAGGCAGAGACCCCTTAGCGGGAAGATCCTATCCCAACCCTGGGGACTCAACGCCAGTCTGGATTCCCAGCGCAGATTGCCGAAGGAGGACGGGTTCCGAGCCACTATATTTTATAGGGCACGTCCGGGTAGGGCCATCGCCGTAAACTCTCACACACATACGCAAACACGCCTGCACACGCAGGGAACTTCTGGAAGCAAACAGCCAAGAATGATGACGTAAGTGAAGGGGAGAGGAGAGGAGCGGCGACAGGACCTGCTGCGTGTTTTGCGAGGCCCAAGGCAACGTGAAAATGAACGCAGGACCCTGGATTCGGTCTTACTCCAGATTTCCAGGAAGGCAACAGCAGAGCGAGAAAGCCAGAGCGGGACGCTCCCCCTGCTCGGACCCCGGGCAGCGCCCCGGGCCTCATGCCCACGAAGCCAGCTTAGGCAGCCAGGTGGGAGCAGCTTTTAAAATATCTGCATGATTTTCATTCTCGTGGGTTAGCTTTTTTAATCTAAAAATCTCTATTGTAAAAGGCTGTATAAATCAGAACCGGGGCAGAGGCAGTGGAGACGCAAAGGAGGTCCCATATTCACAATCATGGGACCCGGCAATGTACGGACGGGGGCAACGTGCACATACACCACGCAGCACACACATAATTGTGCAAACATTCACAGTTATGACTATCGAGGAGCACTTATTTTAAGGAAATTCCATTTGTGACTAGAAGTAGGCTAGCAGGACGCCTGGTGGCTCAGCAGTTGAGCCTCTGCCTTCGGCCCAGGGTGTGATCCCAGGGTCCCAGGATCAAGTCCCACATCGGGCTCCCCGCAGGGAGTCTGCTTCTCCCTCTGCCTGTGTCTCTGCCTCTCTCTCTGTGTCTCTCACGAATAAATAAATAAAATCTTTTTTAAAAAAGTATAGGTTTTCCCAGTACATTTATTTCTCATTTTGCATGAGAAAAATTTAAGTATCCAAAGTATCCTGAAATTCTTTCATCCTTTGATTACTAAACTAAGGCAGGTGTCACGCTACCCAGAGGGTTTCACAATCATTATTCTATTCCGAAGACAAACATATGCTAAAGCATACCAGTTGCAAAAAATAGAAAAACAAGTAACACAGATATTTTGCTTTTTTTTTTTTTTGATATTTTGCTTTTTAAACCCCTTATATACTGACATTTCTGAGGGGGAGGGGCGGACTCAGTTTCTCCTGAGTCAAACATTCAAAAGAAATGTATTATTTGAGTGACTTTGTGCAGAACTGTACCCAACCCGTGCATCAGAGCGGCGGGGCCAGGGCCAAGGTGCAGTGGGGCCGCCCCAACTCTGCATCCCCCGGTGGGACCGACTGCCAGCCCACTCCACACACCCAGGAGATGTCTGAGCCCAGCACGCTGGCCCTCCGCCCCGTGCTCAAGGCCAAGGCCCCTGCACCTTCTCTGACTTGGGTGATTCATTGGCTCGTCTGGTTTTTGCGGTGCTACGATCTGTTCTGGGGGCGAGCAGGCAGGACCCTCGGAGGAGCTGAGTCCCCAGGAGGACGGGGCACCTGAGAGGAGTGACTGTCTCGATGCCGCGTGTTCCAAAGGTGGAGAGCAGCTGGAGACGCGCGCCCTGGACCCCGAGGGTCTGGAAAGTCGCTCCAGGGTGGTGGTGATAGGCCGTCTACCAAGCTGAACTGGTTTAACTGAACTGGGGGAAAAAAAGGGGGGAGATCTCCATTTTTCCCCCAAAAGAATCTACAAGAAGAGCCCTGTCCCTGACACCGTCCTTGATGTGCTGCAGACTGGGGGGAACCAAGCCGGGGTGGCGAGAGGTGCTGGAGCTTCCCGTGTGGGTTAGGTGCCCGTGGAGCCACTTGGCAGGTGCAGCGGCCCTCCCCACCTGAACCCTCGGTGGATGCGCTCGGTGGGGAGCCACGTGTCACCTCCGCCCCAGCAGGTGGGAGCCCTGTGCTAGGCCCTGGTGCAGGCGAGCTTCTGCTGTTGGAGGAGGACGCCTCAGTTGGGGTGACTTTCCCCGAAGCGCCCGGTAGGATTCGGAGGGGCGGGTGGGACTTGGCGAGCTGGGCCTTGCAGCCCTGCGCTCCCCTGGGCGTCCCCTGGGTGCCCCGGGGGCACGGCCTGATGGCATGGGTGCGGCCCTCGCATGCCTCTACTGCGGGCTTCCCCGGACCGATGCAAGGCTGTGCCTGGGAATCCATGGGGCGGGGGGCAGACAGGCCGCAGGAGGGGTCCACGTTCCCAGGGGGTTGCCCTGCAGCCCCTCGGGGCCTTCCTGGGGTCGGCGTCTGCCGTGGGAGCAGTCGTGCGAGCAGGAGGCCGGCCTGGGGCCTGGACCGTCTGTGCGCAAAGCACGTCCACCCCATTTCCACGTCGTCCGTGTTTGTGGGGCTCCTTTCCAGCTCCCGACGTATCCAAAGCGGAGTCATCTCCAGTCCGGGTGTAGGGTTTGTGTCGCGTCGGAGCACGACCCCCTGGAGCGCAGAGCCCGCTGCGGACACCCGGCGCCCACTTAGGAAGCTCCGATGCAAGGGCCACAAGAATTCCCCGGGGCGTGACCTCGTCCTCGTCCTCGCAGAGCCAGATGTAGGGATAAGGTTTAGGAATGCGGTCCTTGGGGGGGGGGGGCGCCCCTCCAGCTGTTTGTCAGCTGCAGGCAGAGCTCGGAGTTAGAGACCTGAGAGGAGCGCAGTTAGGAACGGGGAGCACCGGAAGGCCATGTTCACCCAAGTACCGAACGGAACCGAGCCCGGGACATAGGAGGCTTAAGGCGCGTCTCGGGGAAATGCTCGCACATCCCGGGGGTGCTGGGACCCGGCGGCTGGCCACGCGAGTCCAGGCGTGGTCGCCCCAGGGGCTGTTGGTGCTGCATTTCAACGGGAGGGGGAGGCAAGTGGCCGCGGGGGGGGGGGGGGGGGGGGGACAGATGGGGAGAGGGAAGAGGGGCAAATGGGGGTGGGGAGGGGGAGGGGCTGGACGAGGGGCAGAGGGCCTGGGCGGAGAGGAAGAGAGGGGAGGAGGGGAGGGGAGGGACGGGATAGAGGGGAGGGAGGAGGGGTGCAAAGGGGGAGAGGGGGAGGGGAGGGGCAAATGGGGGAGGGGGAGGGGAGGAGAGGGGAGAGGGGCTGGACGAGGGGCAGAGGGCCTGGGTAGAGGGGAGTGGAAGGGCCAGAGGGAGGGGGGCAAAGGGGGAGGGAGGAGGGGAGATGGGGAGGGGAGGGGAGGGGCTGGACGAGGGGCAGAGGGCCTGGGTGGAGAGGAAGAGAGGGGAGGAGGGGAGGGGAGGGACGGGATAGAGGGGAGGGAGGAGGAGTGCAAAGGGGGAGAGGGGGAGGGGAGGGGCAAATGGGGGAGGGGGGAGGGGCAGGAGGAAGGGGGCAGAGGGCCTGAGCGGAGGGGAGGGGCGGGGTGGAGGGGCAAAGGGAGAGGGGGAAGAGGGGAGGAGGGGAGGGGCGGGATAGAGGGGAGGGAGGAGGGGTGCAAAGGGGGAGAGGGGGAGGGGAGGGGCAAATGGGGGAGGGGGGAGGGGCAGGAGGAAGGGGGCAGAGGGCCTGAGCAGAGGGGAGGGGCGGGGTGGAGGGGCAAAGGGAGAGGGGGAAGAGGGGAGGAGGGGAGGGGCGGAGAGGGGGAGGGGAGGGGCGGGGAGGCGGCCCGCCCCGAGGCCGGGTCGGTGGAGCCGCAGGACGCGCAGGGCCCCCAGGCAGCCGGGAGGCGCACGCCCACGGGGCGGGGTGTGCTGGTCTGTTCCGCATCTGGCCAAACCGCCTGTGTCAGAGCACGACTTGCCCGCGAGGCGCCTACGGGAGCCCCCTCCCCTCCCCTCCCCTCCCCTCCCCCTCCCCCTCCCCCCTGCCCCCTGCAGCCAGCGGGTCACCGCGCCTGGGGAGCTGGGCCGGAGACGCCGTCAGGCCCTAAAGGTCGCATCCTTCGGGCCTGGCTCCCACGGCGCCGACCGCCAGCCTCGCCCAGGGATGCACCTGCGGGCTGCGGGGGCTCCGCGGGGCCTGGACCTCCCGGAGCCTCCTCGGCGGGCGCGCCTGGGCCTGGGCCGCGCCTGGGCCTCCACGTGCCGGCTGCCGTGGGCTGGCGTTGCCCGCGTGGCCCGCCCCGGGGCCAACCTTCTGGAAGGTTCCGGTGAGCACCTGCGGGCGCGCCGGCCCACCTGGGCGCCTCCCGCAGAAATAGCCCCGCTCCTGGGGCGGCTGGCGGCCGAGCCCACGCGAGAGGGGAGGGGGAGGGCGAGCCCGAGCCCCCGAAGGCAAGGGCCAGGGGGTGCTGCCCGGAGGGAGGGAGCCAGCTCTCGTCCAGCCTCAGGTGAGCCAGGGGCTGCCGCAGCTGCCCTCCCCCTCCCCGTCCCCTCCCCGTCCCCTCCCCTCCTCCCCTGCTGTGGGGCCTCCGCCTGGTTGCTCCTGATGACCCTGCAGGGAGCACGGAGCGGGGTACACCGTCTGCTGCTTAAGGATCACCACCGGGGCCCCGGGGGCTCAGGGCGTGACCCCGGGTCCTGGACCGAGCCTGCCCCGCGCTCCCCGCGTGATGGGAGCCTGCTTCTCCCTCTGCCTCCACTGCTCCCCCTGCTTGTGCGCTCTCACTCTCTCTCCATCACATAAATACATAAAAATCTTTAAAAAAAAAAAGTTATCACCATTGTTCGTTCCCTTCATTCATGGTAAATGAAGTGAAAGCCATTTTATTTTCTATTTCACTCAAAAATTCCCATTCTTGGATGCACTTTCGCTGATGCGAGTAATAGCAATACTTTGTGCTATCGTTTGCCTCAGGGACTGATTTTTCATAGACGTCTTTTTAGGCATCCTGTGGACTATATAAATTCAACCTTTCCTAAGTTCCATACTTTTGCTAATTCACACGTGGGAAAAATCCGAATTTAGGTTCTAGTGTTTCCCCCAGAAGGACAGGATGTAGGAGAAGGCGGTGAAGGCCAGCTAGGCGTGCATCACACCCCTGTCTTCCCCTTCCCGCCACTGTAGCTTGGTGACCCTTCCCAGGCTCCCTTGCAGGGGCTGCAGCAGGATGCAGGATGCAGGATGCGGAATGTAGGATGCAGGATGCAGGATGCAGGATGTCATTCTCAGTGGGGGATGCACGCCCTGCTGGCAAGGGGGCCAAGGAACAGGCCCGCAGCCCTCGCCTCCCCTCTCCCTCCACTGGACATCGATCCTACGAAGCTCTCCAGGACCCTAAGTGAAGGGGGCACAGTCTGATGCTGCGGGGGCCTCATGCACCCCGCATGTACACCTGCCTGGAACCCGCCCCCCCCAATGGTTTTCCAGAGGGAGAAACGGACCTGAGGTGTGTTTGGGCCCTCGTACTTCTTGGGGCCCTATTGGTTACCGCAGCAGCTACCCCACCTCCTACAGGGAGGGGCTGCATCACATTAGGAAATGAAAAAGATGATTAAACCATTCCACGTGTTTTTAATAAGGTGACTTTTAAATAAGCCCCAAGCTTCCACAGAGCCTGGGAACATGATGTGCTTCTAGGCCCTCTGGTCCACGGAGGTGTGAAAACCAGTTGGAAAAATGTCAGCCTGCGTGAACCTGCTGCTGAGTCTCAGGAATAGGACGTGTATGAAACTCCCCAACACATCTTTGCATCCCGCCAGGAGCTGAGGGGCGGCCTCCCAGGCACATCCAGGCACAGGCGGTTCCTCCTCTGCAGACCCCACCTTGTGGGAGGCCGGCCCCCTGCTTGCTGCAGCGACAAGTGCCATCCAATCCCAGGAAGAAAGTTACCCCCGGAATCCGAAATAGGCCTCCCTCGATTCCAGTGATGGGTTTATTTGCCAACCCTGAAGCCATTGTTTCACAAAAGGAGAGAGAAAAGTTGCTTTAAGGCTGATTAGTTTGATGCGAATTTTCAAAACGTTCTTGAACAAAATGGGTTTACTGTTATCGCTGCCGCTGTTGCTGCTTTTGTGGTTTTTTTTTTTTTATTATTGTCATAAAAAGCCAATATCGTTCATTTGAGAAAACAGAATAAACAGTTACATCTTCCCTTCAAAATAATCCCGGCTAACTTCCCACGACCCTTTCTACACATCCATGTGCTTTTCTTTCACAAAAATGCAATCGTTACTTATATGCTGACTGTAACTAGCTTTTTATAAAAGTTAACTGAAATCTTCCCCATCACAGTGTATCCATATTACAATATAATTGGTAAAAGATGAAAAACTTCAAGTGTATGATCAGCCCTTAATATAAGTAATCTGGTAGACGTCCTTACTGCTTCCAATTTATTTTGCTTTTAAAACATATTGTAATAGACATCCTTAAATATTTCCTAGAAGTGGAATTCCTTAAAATTTGCCAATGTACACACACAACCTTCAGCCATCTAACACATGAGAACCGACTTCTGCGCCAGGCACTCTTCTGAAGTTTGGGATTCAGCGGTTGAAAAGAAAGAAGACAAAACGTCTCCCTCATGGTGCTTACACAGTCCTATGGGAGAGGGTTCATCTCCCTGCGCTCATAGGATTGCCGGGGCCTTTCGGTAGGGGGAGAAAACTAGCTATTTTGATGTTTTATGGCTGACACTGGTTATTTTTATAATTGCTTACCAGTTATTTGTATTTAATGATCACATTTTTTTTCTTTAATTCCCTATGCCAACCAGCACCTGTGCATGCGAGTGCAAGGCAATGATACTCACTGGAGAGAAGAGGTATTTACAAATTGTACGGCCAGTTATGGATACTTGTTATGGGAGTTTAGGCCTTTTAAAGTCAACCTTTTTGAAAATTCCCCAAATTGAATGATCTAAAATATAGAAAGATTGAACATGAGCCATGTAACTGGAAAACAAAACAAAACAAAAACAAAAACCACTCTATTTCCGGATGTTGTTTCTAAATTGTGTAAGTGCACTTAGAGCAGCTGACCTTTTGAAGTTAGAAATCTTTTAGGTAGGGATACCAACCCACCTCTTCCAAAAACCGCTTCCCCTTCAGAACAGGCCATCTTAACATCACAAGCGCATTTCTATTTTAGTTATATTCATCGTTTCTCTCTTTTGTGACTAGAAAGGCACCGGGAGGAAAAAAAAATCTCTAGGAAATAGTCTTCCCAGAGTAGCATCCACCAGACTTGAAAAATGCTATCTGGTTGTTTGCAATTTGGCCCATGTCACGCGAATGTTGGTGGTGCGGTTTCCTCCTCCCGTCGGGGATGGAGGTGCCCGGGGTGGTTCCGAGAGTGTTGGTCCGCTCAGGGTGGCGACGTCTCCTCCAGCTCTCCGTGCAGAGCTCCAGTTCCACCAGCGGCCCTGGGAGTCCCGCTGGGGATCTGCGGCAGGGCTGGCCCGGCAAGAGCTGTGACAGAGACATCCCCACCTTCTCGGACGTTTCCTCCAAACAAGCTGATGACTTGCAAGTGCCCAGCAATGCACCGCAGGGCACACTGGGTGCCTTTAAAAAACGCGACGTGCCCTTCCCGTGCCTCAATGCCATCTCTCGCTGTGTGTGGAGCTGACTGTGTGCCAGGAACCAGATAGGTATTAAAATTTCACGGAAGTTCTCTAATGTGGTGCTATTATCTTTCCCATTTTACACATAAGAGATGGAATCCTCTGAGCAGTCACAATTTATCAAAGATGGTCTGTTTATTATTTTATTTTAAATTTTTATTTATGATAGTCACACAGAGAGAGAGAGAGAGAGAGAGAGGCAGAGACATAGGCAGAGGGAGAAGCAGGCTCCATGCACCAGGAGCCCGATGTGGGATTCGATCCCAGGTCTCCAGGATCGCGCCCTGGGCCAAAGGCAGGCGCTAAACCGCTGCACCACCCAGGGATCCTGAAGATGGTCTGTTTAATAAATAACCATACCTAAGAATTCTGACCCTTAACTCTCTCTGCCTCTGACATTTTTTGTGGGCTGCACCTTTGTATAGCCCCAAAGAGAACCCAAATATCTTGAAATGTTCACTTCTCAGTAACATGCAGATACTTTGATTTTCGTGGAGCCCTGTATGTCTCCCTGTGGACCACAATACAGACGCCCAATGATCTTACTGGCTGCCCGGAGATACCCTCAGAGGGATCGCAGCGCCACACCCTCATAATGGAAAGAGCCCGTCGGGAAACCTATAGTGGCAATGTCGTTTAAAAGCTGATCTTAAAGATCTTTTACTGGTGTGAAGAGCTGCAACATGTTCCCACCCAACCAAGCTGAGGCCCTAACTCCCAGTACCTCAGAATGTGACTGTTTGCAGGCAGGGCCTTTAAAGAGGTAAGGAAGGTGAACCAAGGTCTCATAGGGGAGCCCCAACCCAGTGTGACTGGTGTCCTCACAAGAAGAGGAGCTTAAGACACACACACACACACACACACACACACACACAGACGAAAGACCATGTGACGACGAGGAGAAGACCGTCATCTATGAGACAAGAAGAAAGGCCGTCAGAAGAAATCAACCCCGCGAATACCTTGATCGTGGACATCTGGCCTCCAGAATCGTGAGAAAATGAATTTCTGTTGCCTAAGCCACCCAGTCTGTAGAACTCCGTCGTGGCAGCCCCAGCCAACTAATAGGAATGGAGCTGGATAATTACTAGTATCTGAAATTAAGAGCTTTCCTCATTATTCAAAGTTCCCTTTTAAAAACCAGAAATCTAGACCAGAAAAACAAATCATTATACAGGTTAAATCCAGTAAGAAGAATTTAAGTGATTTCACAAATGATTTTATCGTACTGGAATTTTATTGCCCCAAATGGAACTTGACGGAGAGGCTCAATGACTGGAGCCCTGACATCTTAAATTATTCAGTTTAACTTGGCAATGCTTACGGTGTTTGATCTGACGGCAAATCAGAGATGCTTTGGGGATTTCTTCACACAGCTATTTGAATACACTTACCAGGGAAAGAACAAAATTTGCAGCTTCTCACTCATTTTGCTGCGCGTGGACGAATGCAGTGGTCCTGAGAAATGACTGCTGTCAAAATAAGAGAAGAAAACTCTATGCATGACTAACGGAAAGAGAAATCACAGCACAGAGAGAGAAAACTAAAGAATGAAATAAACCTGTCCGAAGACATTAAAAAAGATTGTCTCTAACAAAAGTCCCTTTGACTTTCTATTCAATACATATTTTTAAAGTGGATGCATGGTAGTATGGGGGAAATCAGAATTTAGAAATTAACCCTGACTCTGACCTCAAATATTTCTTGATGTGATATGAGAAAAAGAAAAAAAAAAAAAAACAGACACAAATAGCCATACCTTCATGTAGCCTTCGATAAAATCTGTAATGGAAATTAAAAATGTAATGAAATCACAGAGGGCAGGGAAGGTCATTGGACAAGCTGGGGCATCGGACAAGACCCACTGGGAGAGACGCGTGTTTCTCTCGGGTCTGGAGGGTGGATAGCGTTTACACAGGTGGGGCTGCAGAGGGAGGAGCTTGCTCACCAGGCGGATTAGCACAAGGGAAAACAGATGTTGCGAAGTGCAAATCACGTTCAGTGAAAAAGTCGGAATCTGACCTGCTTACACGAGGGGAAGCATAGAGAGGACGGGGCCGTTGACCCTGCACTTGGAGTCAAAGGGCCTCGGTTTGACTCCGGAGGTCCCCGTTTGCTAGATTTATGTCCTCAATCTCCTTGACCCTCAAATTCCTCGTCTGTGAAATGGAAATAATGATTCAAACCTCCCGATTATGATTAAAAGTGAGCGCCCTGTGTGAAATCTCCCCCTGCAAAGTCTGAGGTGCAATAAAAATTCCGCCGCTGTTGGCTTAACCTAAGTCACGTGGGCTCGATCCTATAGAAGGTGGACAGCCCATAAGGCGTTTGAGCGTGACAGGGGACGGAAGCAGGCCCTGGGAAACCTGCACACACGCTAGTGCTGTGTGTATAGCAGGGCTCGCGGGCAGCTGTCAGCACAGCTTTGGGGTGGTGGGAGCCCGAGGCAGAGCGGCTGGGGCGGAATGTGAAGGAGGTGACGAGCAGGACTCCCCCGGGGCAGATGGCCCTGGGCCTGCTCCCGGGACACGCACGGCTGTTCAGGAGCTCTTGCTCCCGTTCTCTGGCTCTTTCCTCAAGGAGTAGCATGACCTCTAGTGAGCTAACTTCTGTGGATTCCCAGAATCTCTAAGACGTGGGGAAAATCCCGGAGCATCCATACAGCACTGAATACGTCACGCCTCTTGGGATCAGTCAATTTGGTGAAGCTCATCAGATAGCTGGGAAGCCAAGGGCATCCGGCAGACGGGAACCTGACCACGGCTCCGAGCAAAGAGCTCTCTACGTGGGTCAGCAGGTCACAAGGAACACGGGGAAGAGGAGGAGGAGCAGGTTCGGGGGGGGGGGGGGAACACGTGGACCATCAGTTCTAACAGCTGCGAGGGGCCCCCTGCAGACAGGGCGTTGTGGCTTGCTATGTCTTCAACAAATGACCCATTTTACGTTGCCTCTCGTACCATGTAGACATCAGATCTGAGAGCAATTATTTGTCTTTGATTCATAGATTCTTTTCATTGGAGATTCGACCAACAGAGGAATAATGTATTACCTGATCGAAAGACTGAACGACACCCTGCAGGAATGGCAGAAGGTGCACGGCACCAGGTCCTACCCCAACGTCAACGGGGGGAAGACTCCGGTCAGCTACTCCTACTACCCCCAGTTCTGGATGAGCCCTGCCCTGAGACCCACCTTTGAAACGGCACTCGAGCACCTCTTGCAAAGGTACAGCGGGATGAGCGTGGCCGCGCCGTCTAGCAGAGGGGGCGAAAAGCGTACACAGCGAGGACTACGGCTGAGCCCGAGCGGGGATGACTCGGGGGTCCTGGACCGGGATGCTAGATGGCTTCAGGGAAACGCGGGGCACTGCGGTTAAGCTGTTCACCATCCGCGTCAAGGCAACGTGTTGTTCTCCTTTCTGCGTTTCAGGTCCCGTCCCCTGGAGAACACAGCCCAGACCGTGTTGGTCGTTGGCGGCGTTCAGTGGCTCAATGCCAATCACCTACAGATCATTCACAAGGTTTTGAAGAGGTGAGTTTCCACCACAAAAACGGTCATTAGTTTTCGAAGTTGAAAAGACAAGTCACCCTTGAGGTGACTAAATTTTATCAAGAGATTGTTGAAAGAGCAACCACTGGAAGTCCCGTTGCAAATATTTCAAGATACTTTTGTATCTAGGGAGAGGTTGGCTCTTCAGTATCCAAATTTATATTTACTACTGGTTAAAACATGCCCACTGACACACAAAACCCTATCCAGAAAAGAAAAAAACCCTAAAATATACCAGATCTATACAAAATGAGAATTTAGTCTTATACACCAATCATCACATTCTAAAAGAATTCCATTGTATTTGTGTACGTAAGCACAAGCATCAAGAAACGTAATCAAAGTTTATGACCTCAGAATTCTGATTATTTCTCAGGGAAAATTTACTCAATATCCTTGTGATCATCAAAACTTTGGGAATTGGATTTCATCTCCCAGTGGATGGACTGCATTTCTTGACGCAGGTAGGCCCGTTCCCTCCAGGCTGTGTGAGCTCATGGTTCCTACCAGGCCCTTTGCTGGTGGCTGAAGAAGGACCTACCATGTAATATTCAGCTGCTTTCATAAAAATCACAGGGGATAATACACTGAAGGCCTAGGCCCTCAGGTCAGTCCTACTTATTCCAGGGAATCGGAGACCCTCTGCCACTAACTCGTTGTGAATGATGCTCTGGGCTCATAGAGAAGAAAGGGGAGGCCGTGTAGGAAAACAGGAACAGGGATCCCTGAGTGGCGCAGTGGTTTGGCGCCTGCCTTTGGCCCAGGGCGCGATCCTGGAGACCCAGGATCGAATCCCACGTCAGGCTCCTGGTGCATGGAGCCTGCTTCTCCCTCTGCCTGTGTCTCTGCCTCTCTCTCTCTCACTGTGTGCCTATCATAAATAAATTTTAAAAAAATTCAACCAAAAAAAAAATATCATTTATAAAAAAAAAAAAAAAAACAGGAACAGCCGAGGGGTGCTGGGAGCCACTGATCTCCAGGAATCCCCCTGCCCCACTAAGTTTCCTACATCTTTAGAGACTCACGCTGAAACCACAAATGAAACGGGCACTTTGGGAAGGAGCGGCTTTTTTGAAGATGATCTCTGACTGCTGTAAAAAAAAAGGGGAAAAAAAAAGGTCTTTGAAGTAGCATCATTTGGTTTTGGGTGTGTGGGGGGGGGTATTTATAAATGGGAGGAGTTAGGGGCCGCGACTGCTTCTTATAGAAAACAGTGAAGTAGTCCCAACACTGAAGGCAAATCTCGAAAAGATGAGAAAGGCGACAGGTGGACCTGAGAGAACCAGCGGCCTGATCCCAGGGAAGAGCGCTCCGGGCGGGCGGGGGCTCCTCCAGGGGCGGGGGAGTGAATGGGGGGAGCCGGGGAGACATGGGGGGAGCTACTGGGGGGCGGCCAGGGGGAAGCCGGGGGGAGGGGAGCTCATGCGGGGATGGGGGAGGGGGGAGGGGAAGCCGTGGGGGGAGCCGGGGAGGGGTTCCTCCAGGGGCGGGGGCATGGGGAGGGGGGGAGGGGGGGAGGGGGGACATGGGAGGGGGGGAGGGGGGGAGATGGGCGGGGAAGAGCTCACGGTGGGGAGCCAGAGGGGCGTGGGGGGAACCGGTGGGGGGGGAGCTGGGGGGCGGGGGGAGCAGGAGAGCTCACACGGGGGAGCAGGGGAGGGGGCGTGGAGGGAGCTGGGGGGGGCGGGGGGGGCAGCCAGGGACTAGAGCTCATGCGGGGTGGGGGGGACGTGGGGGGAGCCAGGGAGGGGTTCCTCCAGGGGCGGGGGGGGCACGGGGAGTCGGGGGATGGGCGGGGGGGTCCCATGCAGGGGGAGCGGGGGGAGGGGGCCGTGGGTGGGAAAGCGGGGGGGGGGGGGTCCTCCGGGGGCGGGGGCGGGGGTGGGGGCAGCTGGGAGCCGGGGCTCACGGGCCGGGCCTGGGGGGTGTGGATCCGCGGTGTCCACGCAGCGGGCACAGGAGCCTCCTGCAGTGTCCGGGGGCCCCCAGCTGGGCCCTCGGTGCCGGCCCCTCGGGAAAGGCCGGGCGCGTGCGCAGAAGCGGGGACAAGGCGGGCGGGGGGCGGGGGGCGGGGCCGGCTGCGCGGGCAGGTGCGAGGGGCAGGTGCGAGGGGCAGCTCCGCGGGGCGCCGACCCCACCGTGTCCTGTGCCGGCCGCTCCGGGCACCGTGGGCGCAGGACCCTGCCGGGCCTCGGGGTCCACCTCTGCCCCCCAAGGCCAAGGAACCCACGGACGACAGCGCGTGTGAGCAGGAGTGTGAGCTGGCCCGGGTGCTCGGCCCTCGAAGCCTTGCCTCTGCTTGTCTCCGAGACCTGCTGCCAGGGCAAGACACAGGCACGGGCACAGGCACAGGGCACTGGTACGGATGAGCACGGGCACAGATGAGCACACGCACATGCACAGGTGAGCACACGCACAGGGCACAGGCATGGATGAGCACACACACATGCACAGGTGAGCACACACACAGGGCACAGGCATGGATGAGCACACACACAGGCACAGCTGAGCACACACAGGCACAGGGCACAGGCATAGATGAGCACACACACAGGCACAGCTGAGCACACACACAGGCACACAAGAGTGCACACACCACCCCACCACTGGCCTCAGTCCTACTGGGCAACTTTCAGAGTCCCAAGCAGGCCGTGCTCTCAGACACGTCTGTCCCCTCCGTGGCGCCCACTGTCCTACCACCTCGCCACCTGAACAACTCCCTCCCGGTGTGAGGCTCCCACTGGCCGACCTGAGGGACACCCTAGCCTCCCAGGCCCCCCCCCTCGGCCTGCCATGAGCCTACAGCAGCGGCTCGTCTTCATGTGGCTCCGCAGATGCAGTCCTTGCAGCCTGGCTCCCCAGGGAGACTACGTCTGTGAGAGCAAGCACGGGGAGGGAGGGCTGCACTGCCCACTCTCGTACCCCACGTGCAAAACACAGTTCTCAGCACGTAGCCGACTCTCAAAAAAGTATCTCCTGCCACAACAAGGGAGCAGTAGGTCAGATGATCTGGCTCCCCCCAGATCACCCCGTCCAGCCGGAGACACACGTCCCCTGGGCCTGGGGAGCATGGCCCCGGGAGGACTCCCAGCCAACTCTAGGCAGCCGTTGCCTTTTGCTGCTGAACCCCGACTTGCCAGTGGGAGTGCCAGGATTCAGCGCCCCGCCCCAGTTTGGGCCATCTTGGAGGGACCTTGCGGCTCGAGAACGCCCGGGGATCCGGAAGGCCTCTCTCGGGAGGACATCGCTTCCTTACAGGTGTTGGCCGCCAGCACTCTCTCCTGTTAGGCCCTGCACGCGAATCCCCACCTCGGGAGTCTGTTTCTGGGGAACCAGCCTTTTTCTCTAGAAGCCTCTCTAGAAAGCACTTGCTGTGACGTCCCATATACCTTTCATACTTAGACATATGAAAGTTGAGCAAATCCTTGTACCTGGACAAGAAGAAGCCTACAAACAACATTGAGCATCATTGTTCCCACGAGGGCATAACGCAAGTCCACGTGTGTCCCTTTCCTCTAGACTTCTTCTTTAGGAATTTTTCTATTCACTACCTTTATTTTGGGGGGGGGGGAGCACTCTCCTTTAGATGTCAGCACCGTGAAGACAGCAAATTAGACCTGCCGGTACCGTGTCTTTTACCCAGCAGTCAGATCAACAAATGCAAGCGGTTTGCTTTTTCACCTGGAAAATGAAAAGCATTTTTTTCCTTTAGAAATGGCAGGAGCAGGTCCCTCCATCTGTCAGTCGGGGTTCTCCAAGAAACAGACGGCAGACAGAATTATCAGAAGAAGGGGATTTATTAGGGCGAAAGTCTGGGAAGGATAAAGGGCAGGGTACTGAGTAGGCAGGAAGAGCTTCGGCCGGCCTGGTACGTATCGCTGTCTTGCACCGCATGTTTTTGGAGGAGCTACTGTATGGGGGCCTCTGGGAGGCAGTGTGGGGGCTTGACCGTCCCATATGAAGGGAGCGGAGGAAGGATGCATGAGGGAGGAAGCATCTGGAACCAGAGGCCGGTCTGAGAAAGTCCCAGCCACGCTGATGAGGAATCCCAGAGCTGGAGTAGGCAGGGGAGGGGTCCCCCCTCTCAGCAGTGGACCTCATTAGACTTTCTGGCAAACGCGTGGTTGCTTTGGACGTGGTCAGGGAGGGAGGGAAGCCTGTGGTGCTGAGGAATGGCCCTGGGGCCTCCGTTCCCTCCTGGCTTCCCTGCAGCGCACTCCCCTTCGCGGTTGCCCCGCCTCCGCCCAGCAGCAAAGCTCACCGTGCTCCCAGGAAGCGCTTCCTGAGCCTCACTGTCCAGCGGCCGCCCTGCTCAGCTCGTCCCTCTTGCCCACTAGCCCGGGGCCGGCGTATCTACATCCCATAAGGACTTAGGAAATGTGTATGAATCTGTTCCCCCTACTAGAAGGCGATGTCTTGGGAGCAGGGGCCATGACTTACTTATCCCTGTATTGCTGTCCCTTAGCACAGAGCTGAGCACAAAACAGATTCTAATTAATATTCAAGTGCCAAAGGAATGAGAATCCAAAAGGATGGAGATAGCCTTTGTGATTTTCAAATTTTTGACTTTTAAAGTGAGAATTCTGAATATTTCACTGAATCTTTGTGGGAAGTAAGCCTACTAACTTTTCATGCAAGGAAAGGTTCCAAGCTGTATGTCATAGGTATTCTTGTATTGCCGTCGTATAGATACATAAACGTCTGTGTTTATATTTCGAGTAAAAAACCAATAACACGTCGTTATTTAAGAAATGCATGTAAAATTAATTATTTTTCTCATGTGGAGCCAATCTGTAAAAATGCTGATATTTACATGATTTCTATCATGTAAGGATACCCACAGGGAACCTGCTTCTCCCTCTGCCTTTGTCTCTGCCTCTCTCTCTCTGTGTCTCTCATGAGTAAATAAATAAAATCTTTAAAATAAAAAAAAAATCTCATTCTTCTTTGCAATACAGAGTGAAGTTCAGAACTTATGGAAAGAAAATGTGATAATTCTGGATGCTGCAAAAACATATGGCTATGAAGTGGTTGACACATTCACCATAACGATGGGGCGATACAAAGAGTTTCTGCAGGGGACATGTGGATGCCATTTTCATGAGGTATTTACACTGGTTCTTTATTTATTGTTGCTTTTGATTTTTAAAAAATTTCTCATTGTATCTTTAAGTGCATTGTCAGTGTTATTTTGTATTAAAAACTATGTCAGGAGGAGAGCAAATGATGTGTTCAGTGTCACTTGGCCAGAGCATGTGGCAGTCACCACTGGAGGCCCTACAAGATAAGAGGTCAAACAAGAATGAGTTTCTGTGTAGACACTTAAAAACTAGGATCGCCCGTCAAGGCTCTGAACCTTCCCATAGGAAATCGTGGCCAAAGAATATAGCCAAAGTGTTTGGTGGAGTTTGAAAATCAAGACAATGTCACGTGCTAAACGAATGAATGACCTTCCTCCATTGGTGTATCCAGTGCGTTAAAGAGGTGGGCCTGTGTCTTGAGTCGCACCCAACACCTCATGGTGAAAATGACTTTATTTGGCATCAGTAGTAGAATAGGCTAAGCTGATAAGGTGACCGCAGAATATCACCGTAGCCTTCCCCCAACCACCTTAAAGCGGACTATAGCTGCCGTCTCATACCAGCTCTAACGCCCCCCAAGCCCCAAGGGACATGCACCCACCCCTCACAGCGGGTCTCTGGAAGGCCCCTCTCACCGGGCTTGAAGCGAGGATGAAGCTGCTCCCCACGACTGCCATGCATTTGGACCACTTCTCCCAGTGACATGCTCTCTCTCCCTTCATCTCCCTTCCTCTGCTCTTTTAATGAGACAAGGGTTTGTAAACTGGATTTTGTCCACACTTTTTCAAGTTTCACCTACATCATCCAGACATCGATTGGGCAGATGAGGTTACTTGGCCCCCGTTGTTTGCTCTCGGTGTCAGGAGATTCTGCTGAGCCTGCGAGGGAAAGTGTCTCATTGATCAGTCTGTCAGATATGGGTTCACTCCTTCCTTCTCGAGTGCCCCCCTCCCCTTTGTAAACCAGAGGCAGTCACTGGGTTCTCTAGGGAGATGACAATTAAGGGTCCTTGGGTCCTGCTTTCCGGCCCTAAAATGACTGTCAGAATCCACTTGGGTCCTCAGGTTTCTGTGGCCACCCAAAAGTCACCGACGTCCTTCTAAATGCTCTTTGTTGTATTTTTTGCGTGTGATTGTGTATGACAAGTGCAACTGCACCTCAAGGAAGTGAGAGCCTACACCCGCAGTAGAGAGCCTGGCATTTTAAGTTTGATCTAGTAACTTGAAGCTCTGGCCGTGCTGTTGCAGAACAGCTTTTACCCTGTAGGAGACCGCGTGTCTATTTATTTCTTCCACAAAAAAAAATATAACACCCTTCGAGTTCCCATCCTATTTGCAAAAGAAAAAAAAAGAAAAAGAAAAAAGAAAAAAAAAATCAAGACTTAGAAACACAAAAGCAGGTAGCCTGGAAGAGGAAGAAATAATCTTGCTGCAGAGCCAGCCCAGTATCATAGTTGGCTGCAAAAACAAGTCGAAGGTTGCCAAAACCCACATAAAATGGGGACTTTGAAAGACAACACACAGATCGGTTTTTTGCCTCTTTTAGAAAAGGTTTATTTATTTACTTATTTTTATATAATGTGTCTTCAATTAGTATTTTAGAGGAGGGTATCTGTTTTTCCTTTTCATCTTTAGTTGCTCTGGGAGCCTAAAAAGGGAGAAGTCTTCCAAAGATTTCCAGCGTGGCTCCAATTAAAAACAGAAGATGCCCTTCCCACATGATTGCATTACATGTCTCTCCTGCCACAGCATTAACCAGTTGACACTAATAGTCATGGAATTTGAGAACTACAACAAAGACTCTTTGAACCATGAGAACTAGAATATTGGCTTATAAATATTACTAATAAAAAATACCTTTAATTTGCATAACCATGATTTAAGCCTGTCAGGTGAAATCATGGCCCCCTTTTGACTTTATAATTCTGTGCAATTATCATGTATAAATGGTTTTTTAAGCCCTATTTCTAATGCGTGTTGACTTGGCAAGCTGCACAGGTATCGTCCAGATTATCTCAGTTGACTCTGGAGCAGTTTTATCTGTTTTGAAGTTTTCCCTTTGGAGCTAAAATACTTCTGGGAGCGTTTGCCTTTCCAGTTACGCCGCAGAAGGATAAGATCATCTTTCTCAACTGGCTCTCTCCATCGCAGAGTCTCTCAACCTGCTCATCACTTAGGCATAATTGTTACTTAAGTCTTGAACAATCTGTACCCTCGTACCTCAGGAAGTTTCTGGTGCTGACACTGATGTTTTATAATCTTTCAAAACTATCACCCAACATCTCAAATCACTGTTAGCTTCCTAAAATCGATCAAGGAAATCTAAAGGCCCTTGCAAAGGACGATGTGATGATTAATGTAGCAAGCCGGGGAAAAGTAGATTATTAGTCTCATGCAAAACATATTAAAGGGCAGAAGTTTGTTAATAATAACCATTTTCTTCCTCGATGCTCATCTTTGAGCTGGCAAAGCAATTTGTTATACAGTAATAGCGAGAATTAAAATCAGCTGTGCTAGAACCATAAGCATTTCAGTTTGGGAGCCTTGTATCTTCTGGTGTTCAATGAAACCATTCCCACGATAGCTCCGCACATACCTGAGAAGGATTGCTATAATCATTACAGCAAGATCTCGATGTGTCCGCTTTGATTTGTGGTGGGAATTCTATCATAGACATAACAAACCGGCTTCAGTGGGCTCTTGTCGCCATAGGTAAGATGAAAGGTCTTGGGGCACCTCTTTCATCTGTCAAGGCACCGAGAAAGAGAATATGTTGCCACCACGAATCTGTAAACAATCTCCCAACTGGTGTGCATCAGTTTTGACTAAAATGTTCCTGCTGATTAGAAAAGCAGGTGTTTCTCTTCATGCAGAAATGGAATTTTGTTTTCCCAATGTTTATGCAGGACAACAAACGGGATCCAGGTAGCTTTTGCCCAAGAGTGGTTTTGGATGGTGCCTCTCGTTACATGGCAAACATCTACCAGGAACACGCTAAAACCTGAGAAGGATACAAAAATATTATCAGCCCAGACTTGGCTGCAGAAGGGGCAAATGAATAACTGTTATGTGATTATTAATTAGTCGACTCGGTTGTATGAACCTTATATGATTATCTCTGTTTTCTGGCAGGTGTACAGCTTTTGACTTAGTCCCCCGCCCAAAAAAAAAAAAAGTAAAAATCCCTCGAGGGGGATTACTACCCAGCTCTAATACCACCAGGTTTCCTTTGATTCCAGCACCACGGGAAGAAGAAAGGATTTTCAGTTCCTTGTCAGAGATGATTTCCCTTTATTATATGATATTCATCTTATATTCTTTATTATTTAATTATGCAAACAGAAGGTTACCTGACCTAGAGAAGTCTTACCTCTCTGTTATGGGCTTGAAAGTCTTCCCTTTCCCCTTCAAACTTTAAAAGTTTGCCATAAACACAATGAAGAAAAGAGCCTTTAAACTCACCTATCTAGAAAACTGAGGTGATGACTTTTAAAGAAAAAAGACCTGGTCTAAATATAGATAGCTCAGAGAGCAGATCCCAGGATTTATCAGCATGGCTATTTTTAATGAATTTGTAATGGCAATTTAATTCAACACATTTTTGAGTGTCTATGTGAGCACTGTACTAACTACTGTAAAATGAGCCAGGAGGACATTTTTCTAGGGTTCCCTTGAGTCTCTCAAGCTCAACATATCGCCAGCCTGCAATTCTGTGTATTGTAGAACATCAGTTAAAAGAAGGGCCTGGGAAATGTGGGCCAGGGCCAGGTCATGGTAAGAGGTTAGACTCCGCCCTATAGGTAGTGCACAGTCCACAAAGGGTTTTAGAGCAAAGTAAGATGGGGTCACATCTCTGTTGCAAATGGGTAAGTCTGATACCAATGAGGCAGGAAGATGGGGAGAGGACTGAGTCTGGAAGAGAAGTTAGGAGACTTTTTCAGAAGTCAGGTGAGAGATGATAGAGCTCGACCAAACCAGGACAGAGATTGCAAGCATAAGGGAGACAGAGACAAATACAAGCCCGATTTTAAGAATAAAATTTGGGGGGTGGGGTGGGAGTAGAAAGAATCAAAGACGACTCCTAACTTGGGTAATGGATTAGAGCTGAACCAGCAACTGAGCCAGAGAATGGCTGAGAAGGTACCAGCTCAGGGAAAAGATGATGATTCAGCGTTGAACATGTTGTGTCTGAGATGCCTGTAGGACATCCAGGTGGAGATATCTCACAGGCAGTTGGCCATGCAAGGCTGAAGCTTGAGGGGCAGGGTGGGGCTGGAGATAAGAAGTTGGAAGTCGTCAGAACACAGGCAGCGTTGCAACAATGAAAATTAGAGCGTCCAGAGAAAGCGAGTAGGGTAAGAGGAGCCGAGGAAGGAACTCCCGGAGACATTCACATGTAAGCAAAGTTTGCAGAATTAGGAGTATTTTTTTATTTATTTTATTTTATTTTTTTAGAATTAGGAGTATTTGAATTGAGAGAATAAACCGATAGAGGAAAACTCTAGTAGAGTGTGGTGCCAGGGGAAACCTGGCACAGTGGAACTTTGTAAGGAGAGATCAAAACAGCTGTACTGCTGTCGAAAGTAGTGGGCAAATTTAGTAAGATAAGGATTTTTATTTATTTTATTTTATTTTATTTTATTTTATTTTATTTTATTTTAGATAAGGATTTTTAAACCAAATAGTGAGAAGGTCCTTTCTGATCATATGAGTCATTTCAGTAAAATATGGGGGCACAAAGGAGACCACAATAGATCAGAGAAGTGTAAGAAATGAGAAAGGAGGCTGGTCACCCTTTCAACAAGTGAAAATAAGGGAAAAGAGGAAAGAAACTGGACTTAGAAGAGAAAGTGATCTGGGGCAGTTTATGAGAGGAACTACTTTTCCCCATTTCTGGGCAGAAAGGGAAAAATCAGTACCAAGGGATACATGAGGAATACAGGAGGGGTGGGGGCAGGCCCCGACGGTGTGGGGGAGGGCCGGGCCAGTTGGTGGGGTGCTGGGACCTGCACAGGCTGGCTCCAGGTTCCCTCTCCTCTAGCACTTCTTTGCTCCAGGCTTCTGCGATATTTTCGTCTTGGAAGCTTCACCTTCAACGGCCCAGATTCATCCTTCACATCCCCACCAGGGTGCTTCTACGGTTCCAATCCAGTCTAGTCACCTAAAACCTTTTAATGGCCCTAGAACTTAAGGAAGAGTCAGGGGAGCTTTCACGGCCTCCCATTCCTGACGCTCTCTGTGGGGACGGGGATTCCAGACGATGTTTTTCCGTGCAAAATAACGAATGCTCATTCCATTGTCTGCAAGAATTCTCGCTTTATCTGCCAGATGATCAGATTACAGATCAGTGCCTGCTGAGAATGAATTCATCAGCCCTGGGGGAGCCCAGCCTTTCCTGAGATGCTTTGGTACAGGATCCGCATCCTGTATTGAACGGCAGTAACACCCGGGACATCTCCTCTTAAGAAGGAGAACTAAGTAAAGGACGAACAAAGGGCGTCAGGCACTCCGGGGTGAGCAGTGAGAGGACCCCGAGAGGGGCCTGCACACCAGCCCCCGCAGCCGGGCCTCTAAGGGCAGCCTGCCCGACACAGACGGGGTGATCCACGACCGTGTCCTGGTTTTGGCAATGAAGCCTCATTCTGGGGGCCAGAGGGGTACTACCGAGCTTCGGGAGTCTAGTTAGATGGACCTGAACGGCCTTGGGAGGCGTTCCCTGCTTTCTGCTTTGATGTTCTAGGCTAGTGAAAACAGGATCTGTGGTTTGGGAAATCCTGTATACTCCTGCACTAGCAGGATTCTCAGATCACATTAGTATTTTAAATGATCCAAAAAGCCCTTAGAGCAAAGAAACTATTTAGCTTAGTTTGACCCAGTTCTTCCCAAGCATTTTTGACCACAGAACCACTTTTCTCCTTTAATTTATGTATTCTTAAAAATATTTTATTTATTCATGAGAGACACAGAGAGAGAAGTGGGGGGGGGGGGAGGGAGGGAGGGAGGGAGGAGCAGGCTCCATGCAGGGAGGCCGACGCGGGACTCGATCCCGGGGCTCTGGGATCACACCCCGGGCTGAAGGCAGGTGCTAAACCGCTGAGCCCCCGGGCTGCCCGCTTTCCTTCTTTTAATAACAACTGTCAACACCTCCCTAAACGCACATGGGCATCACTAGCAGAGAGGAGAAGTCAAGGCGCGGAGCAGATGAAATGCTGGCGGAATGACCGCGGGCGCGGGTCTTCTCTGGCACCTGACGCGCCCCCCGAAGACTTGAAGGCGCGAAGCCCTTGGCCACCGCCCCCTGCCCCAGAGAAAGCCCGAGCACGAGAGCTCGTCGCAGACAAGACCCCGAGTTCCTCTGAAGAAGGCCAGCGAGGCCCACAGGGAAGAGGCCCGGGGTCCTGAGGGAGGAGAAGGCCGGCTGGGGGGGTGCACCTGCCGCAGCCCCGCTCGGGCCCGGGCCTGAGGGAGGGGGCCCACGCGGCAGGGACTGTGCACGACTGTGGCACGACTGGAGGCCCCGTCGCACCCATGTGGCCAAGAGCCTACGTGCACATACACGACCTCTTCTACGGCATCTGGGGTGGCCCCAGACCTGCAGGCGCAGGCCAAAGGATGAGACGTGGCACCTGAAAGGCGGAGCCCTAAACGTCTCCCTGGACCTTCTGGAACACCAGCAGCCGGGGAGCACCACCTGGGACGCGCGGCCACACGGCTCCTCCGACAGAAACGAGCGGCCGGGGGGCTGTCCCTCCCGGGGCCCACTGTCCGTCCCGGGCCCTGCTTTCCCTCCTGGGGCCCCTCTGTCCCTCCCAGGGCCCGCTGTCCTGTCTGTCCTGGAGCCTGCTGTCCCTCCCAGGACGTGCTGTTCCTCCCAGGCCCCTCTGTCCCTCCCGGGGCCCGCTGTCCCTCCCGAGGCCCACTGTCCCTCCTGAGTCTGCTCTCCGTCCTGGGGCCCCTTTGTCCCTCCCAGGGCCCACTGTTCTGTCTATCCTGGGGCTCCGCTGTCCCTCCTGGGCCCCACTTTCCCTCCCAGGGCCCTGCTGTCCCTCCCGTGGCCCCTCTGTCCCTCCCAGGCCCCGCTGTCCCTCCCAGGGCCCCGCTGTCCATCCCGGGACCTGCTGTCCCTCCTGGAGTCCACTGTCCCTCCTGGGCCCCGCTGTCCCTCCCAGGCCCCCGCTGTCCCTCCCAGACCCCGCTGTCCCTCCCAGGGCCGCGCTGTCCATCCCGGGGCCCGAGGAGCGCGGCAGGTGCAGGGTGGGCCCCACAGCGTGTTTCCCCGCAGCCTGCGCTTCCCCACCTCCGAGCTGCAGAGTCAGCGAGGGGAGCTAACGCCCGTGGGTTGAGGTCACCTAGATTCTCAGACCCAGGACGCACGTGGAGTTAGAGCCACGCAGGGACTCAGCTCGTCATCCTCGGGGCGATGAAGGCCGTTCCAATGATATCAAGAGTCGGTGACACGAATATTCAGTCTCTGAGAAAACGGAATGTACGTATCTGTCTGTTTAACTTTATTCATGAGAGACCCAGACAGAGAGGCAGAGACCCAGGCAGAGGGAGAAGCAGGCTCCCCGTGGGGACCTGATGCAGGACTTGATCCCGGGACCCAGGGTCACAGCCTGGGCCCCCCGGGCACCCCCAGAAAACAACCTTTAAGACAGAGTTAGTGTCCGCAGAGCCGCCAAGGAAGCCAAGACAGAAGCTGCAGGTTCCCGGGACGGGGGACGGCTGGTGTGCAGCTCCTGGCCGCCGGCCCCAGAGCGGGAAGTGGAGGTCTGGGTGAGGGTGGGCGCTGCAAGGGCCCGGCGTTTGGGTAGACAGACACAGGGACGGAGACGTCGCAAGTCTGGAGACACCAGAAGCCAAAAGCGATTCCTCATTCCTAGAGAAACTTCAGTCTTGCCTTCTAATCCTCAGCATCTTTGACCCATTCCGAAGTTGGACTCCCTTCAATCAAAACATAGCTTATTTCATGTGGCCGTGATTAAATATGGGGGGGAGGAGGCGAACAAACGAAAAAAAAATCCTCATTATCTGTAAAACTTGCACGATTTCCTGCAGTGGAGCTACGAATTAGAAGCACTGGCTTCTAGCTGGTGTTTGTTGCTTTTATTCCATTTCTGTGACTTCTTAGGCCACTTTGTCAGCGGGTCGTAAACTTGGTGACTGGGTCTTGGACTCGGTGTCGCGTCTGCAGAATGACGATACCCAATAAAAACCACTTCCACAGTGCACCTTTATCTGAAAAGGCCACAGCAGCACATTTTGGTCAATGTCCTGTTTCCCAGCCTCGGAAAACCATTACCCTCCCTCCTCCTCAGGTCCCGTCCACGTCCGCGAAACGCGTTTGTAACCAGAACATCCCCCTTAATCCGGTCCAGAGAGGTTTTGGAACGCAGGCCCCGTGGAAAATTGTTTTCTATTTTGTCCCGTGGATCTGGAACCACATCAGAAGCTCCCTGGGTGTTATTCAGGTTAAGATCAGTTTTAGGAAAGGTATTTGCTTATAAGCTGCCGGACGCGTTTCCAATTCAGCGAGCTTTCCCTTCTGGTACTGACTTTTTGAGGATTCAAAGTCATTTCAGATGCGGCGGTTAGTGGACACGGTGACACACTGGTGCTGGCTACTCCTATTGATGTGGCACCAACTTTGAGTGTTAAAGTCACGGGCATGAATAATAGCAAGAGTCGCGCCGTCTGTTTCATTGTGGGATTAGGACCGCGTTTCATGTGCTGGGGCAGCCCGGCGACAGCCAGCCAGCCAAGGCGAACGGCAGCCACTTCTGTGCCCTTCCAGACACGCGGCCCAGCCCCCAAGTCCTTAATTACGCGGACATGTGGCAAGCTCTGCGGTTCGAGCGCAGAGTCCCTCAGCCTGTAAGAAGCCCGTGGAAAAGGGAAAGTTACTTCCTCACGCCGAAGCACGAATTTCAATTCCTGCTGCCACCGAGTCACAGAAAAACGTGACCAGCTGCACCTGCGTTTCTACGGTTAATGTATTCAAAATGTATCATGGTTCCGAAACCCTGCGATCTCGCCTCGGAAGTCTGTTTCTGCACGTAACTTAATCCAAAGGTGAGCACTGCCAGGGGGAAAAAAAATACGACTCTCATGATCACACCGACCCTTGTGATCGTGGAGGTAATCGCACTTCGTGAAGGCCCGTCGTCCTTCACTCTGGTTTCCTGATTTCAAGTATAAGTTGACGCAGTAAATGCAGAAAAGAAAGTGATCGGCAGCACATGCAGCACACGCGAAGTTAAAGACCGGGAGTTACTTTGGGTGACTTCGTGGTCTCAGAAGAGTTGTCGGTTAGCGTTCGCCTTTGGAGTAACGTAAACACTTCCCAAATCGCGTCCGTGTGTAGGATTCAGTCATACGTAACAGTCCCTTATTCCCCCCGGGACACACGTCTCCTTGTCGGTGCTTGAGTCACATGCACCCGAATTTATTTTTTTATTTTTATTTTTTTATTGCATAAATTTATTTTTTTATTGGTGTTCAATTTGCCAACATACAGAATAACACCCAGTGCTCATCCCGTCAAGTGCCCCCCTCACTGCCCATCACCCAGTCACCCCCACCCCCCGCCCTCCTCCCCTTCCACCACCCCTAGTTCGTTTCCCAGAGTTAGGAGTCTTCCATGTTCTGTCTCCCTTTCTGATATTTCCTACCCATTTCTTCTCCCTTCCCTTCTATTCCCTTTCACTATTATTTATATTCCCCAAATGAATGAGACCATATACTGTTTGCCCTTCTCCTGACTTACTTCACTCAGCATCATACCCTCCAGTTCCATCCACGTCGAAGCAAATGGTGGGTATTTGTCGTTTCTAACGGCTGAGGAATATTCCATGTATACATAGACCACAGCTTCTTTATCCATCATCTGTCGATGGACACCGAGGCACATGCACCCAAATTTAAACAAGCATTTGGCGGCATCCAACTGTTAGAATCTGTCCGTATTCAAGATGATCACCGTACAGAAATATCTAGAGTCTTGTGTTTGGTTCAAGGCCTAAATATATATATATGTTTTTTGTATTCATGATAGACAGAGGGAGAGGCAGAGACACAGGCAGAGGGAGAAGCAGGCTCCACATCAGGAGCCCGATGCAGGACTGGATCCCGGGCCTCCAGGACCACGCCCTGGCCCAAAGGCAGGTGCTAAACCACTGAGCCACCCGGGGATCCCCTCAAGGCCTAAGTCTTTCACTGATGTTCTCCACGAGCTCACTTTAGGTGTCTACTATTACTACCATGCTACGCCCCGGGGTGACGTGACAGTTGTATTGCTAACACCTCCCTTTCAAAGCCACGTTCCAGGTGACACTTCAGTGGGATTTCAATAATCCTGATGGTCCTCTGATTTCTGGGAAGGACTCAGATGGGCACATTTCCAGACAAGAGATCAAAGGAAAGAAGCAATTAGCTCTCTGTATTGTACAGGTACCAAACATTCTTTCCCGGCCTCACATTTCCAAGCCTAAAACGTGCAGCAGACAACCCCTTTTCCCTCCCTTTGGAGACCGTAAGAGTCGGTGGGATGAAGTAGTATTGTGAAACTTAGAGACGGCAAAGCCAGATACCGAGTCTCACAAATAAGTTCAAAGACAGAATTGCTGCGTGAGCCGATTATCAGGCCCACCACAAATCAGCACGAAGTAGCTCACATTCACTACTGGGGAACAGCACGCGGTGTCTGACCTCGGGCAAGTCTCGGACGATGTCTTTGAAGTCACCTTATCCTTGTTCTCACCTCAAGTATCTTAGACATGCGTCTTTATAGAGTCCCCCTGAGGGTAGGGACCACGTCTGAACTACTCCCTGTGCTTCCTCACAGGGGACTCTCACGATTGAAAGTTGGATGTTACGTAGAAAAACAAACCATTAAATCATCAATAACTCATCTTAATTTTACAAGACGCGGCATCATTTTGTTTCTCTACTGCAGCTTTTCTATTGTAAAGAGATTACATGAACTCCCATTAACTGCAAACACATACAAATAAGTATATACAATAAAAATTAAAGATTCCTGCCTTTAGGGACGCCTGGCTGGCTCAGTCCGTGGAATGGGCGACTCTTGATCTCAGAGTCATGGGTTCAAGCCCCACACTGGGTATAGAGATTACTTAAAACCTTAAAAAAAAAAATCCTGGGTCACCTGGGCAGCTCAGTTGGTGAAGCATCTGGCTCTTGATTTCTGCTCTCTGGGTCATTAGATGGCGCCCTGTGTAGGGCTCTGCGCTGGGTGTGGAGCCTGCCTAAGATTCTCTCTCTCCCTCATTCTCTGCCCCTCCTGACCCTCAAGTGCATGTGTGCTCACTTCTGCTCTCAAAAAAAAAAAAAAAAAAAAAGAGAGAGAGAGAGAGAAAGAAAAAAAATCTTACCTTTATATCATATACATCCTTTAATTCTTGGTCCCTTCACCACGGCAGATTCCTTAGCTCCATTTTAAACCTACACTCTTGATTGTAATTCCATGTAATTTAAACGCATAGGCTATCGACATCCGTGGTCCCTAGATTTATGCAACAGTGGGCTTTACTTCGATCGACCTTATTGCTCCATAGACATTTTTAGGGAAGAGTAGCAGTTTATGGAATGCCCTCTAATCTGTAGTATGAACGTCCCTATGTTTTCTCAGTAGTGAATTCTGCTTCTATTTGGCTTATGCAACCAATAAATTTGGTCTGTGGCAGGCCGCGGTAGACCCCATTATCGATGAGTGAGCGTCTGGTGTTAGGAATCCCCCCTCGTCACTGGTTTTTCTTCCCCCTTGCCAAATTAGTCTTGATTATTTTCTTACATTCTTTTTTAAGATGTATTTTATGATTTCTTTGTCACGTCTCCCCAAATCCTGCTGTGATTACAACTGGAATAGCATTTTAATTAACCTGGGAGGATCTAACGTGGTATGGCTTTCCATTTGTTACTGTTCTCCTCCTATTAAACTTTGTGTTTTCTTCACCTGCGTAACTGCGGAACTGAATGAAATTGTTTTAGTGTTGTAATGGGATCTTCTATCTAACGTATTTCTTATTATTGATGGAATATAGAAATGCTGCCTGATTTTTAAATACTGACTTTATCTCATTATTTTTCAGTAGATTCCTTTGGGTTTCAAGATAAGCAATCATATAGTTATAAATAATTCTCTGGTAATTTCCTATCACAAAATATTTCATAATACTAGAGCCTGCATTCCTGGAATAAATTGTATGTGCTCGTGGTACAGCGGATAATGCTGCTGGATTTTTTAAAGGCTTCTGGATTCCACTTAGGATAGCATTTGGGAGGGCTTTTTGCATCTCTATTTTGACAAATTAAAATTGAAGTAATTCTTTCTCTGTCGGTTTGTCACCTTTCAGTAGTCAGTATCGGGGTAATACTGGCTTAGGCAAGGAATTAGGAAACTTAGCGTCTTGGATTATTTCCTGCAAGATAGCTTTCAAAGGAATCCAAGTGAATTAAGTGTTGTTGGGCCAAGCTCTGGGACAGAGGTGTAGGAATCGATCTTCATATGTGAGAACTGGCATTATGGGAGGCACTGGGCCGGCCCTCAGAAGCTGGAGGAGACCCTGTCATTCTGTCTTCCTTTCTCAGAGCCCACCTTCGTGGTTTAAAAATAGAAATCCATTATCCACCTTTCCATGGGATCTGGCAAGACACTGACACGACTCTTGCGTGAGAAGCTATACACTTCAGCCAATAAAATGGAAATATACATTTTTGTATTATCTCTTTTATAAATCACATTTGAGGTTGCCGTAAGCATCTACACTGGCATTAGCCAACCTTTGCAATGCAACATCACATACAGCCCCGAAATCACACAAAATGCTGAAATAATTTGTAAAGAACTATATAACCTTTTGCAATGGGACATATTGTTTTATCTATTTTGCATTTAATTAGCATGCAGATCATCTGGCAATGGCAAAAACCAGACCTTAAGATAAAATTATATAAACAAAAGAAACCTTATTTTGGCTTCAGAACACTGGAATAATATTTTTTCAGGGTTGAATGTAATATTTATGCTTAAATGTTTCCTTAAACAAACTTCCTTGAAAACGTTCGCTAATCTCGCTATCGTTGAATACACACCTCCTCCAAGATGGGCGGAACCTTCGGGGAAAACACTGGTGCACCTCCCAGCCCATCACCTTTAAAGTCGTGGTGTAACGCTCTGGGTGGAAAGAGCCGCACGTAACAGCAACTTACAACCTTGGGACCTGGAATATTCATCAGTGGTTGACTGCAAACTGAGCTCTGCATCACCGTCCGTAGGGATTCCTTACCACAACCCACTGCTTTCGCTGGGCTTCTTAAAAATCACTTCATCTGAGGCCCAGGTCATAAAAAACTAAACCTCCCGTAGCTACAGGAAAACAATTCATTTCTTCTGGGTTAGCAGGGTATAATTGGTTTTAAAATGCATTGCTATTACAGTTTTTTCCCCCAAAATGGGAATAGCTTCAACATTTTTATGATTATAAAGGAATGCACGTTTGTTGTATTCAAATAAAAAAAGCCAAGGCCAGAAGTTACAAAGAATACGCTTTAAATCGCCTGTAATTCCTCTACCAAGATCACTACCATTAACATGCTGGTTCAGATCTTTACAGAACTTCTGTTCAAATAACTCTTCTAAAAGGGTTGATGCTCACTTGCACATAACTAAAAATACTTCTCTTTAAAATAAATAGCCTGAAAAAAAATAAATAAATAGCCTGTGTTCGTTTAAATATTCTGTATTTTTGGAGCTGTTTTTATTGTATTCTCTTATATGGAATTTAAAAAAAAATGTGGCTCTGAATCATTATATAGCACTTAAAGGAATTCTAAAAATCCATGTGAACTAGTGTTGCCTTCCTCAGTCATCAATAATACATAGTTTATTGTATGTCCATATTGAGCTGAAAATAATACCTTGCGATTGCATTAAACATTAATAATCAGTAAATTGAATTAATGATTCGTGACTTGGTTATGAAGACGTCCTAAACACCTTTGCCAGTATTTTTCCTCCTGCCTCCCTCCCAGCCCTCCTCACAATCTCTGCTTTGATCCCCCCCTGATTCCCTCTGATTGTTGCTATTAACAACCCGAGTGGCTTTAACCCCGTGACTAAGACCGACAATCATGCTACCTCGGAAACTAACCAAACGCTACACGTCAATGAACTGAATTTTAAATAAAATCAAAAATTTTTAAGAACCCACAATTATAGAGTAGCAACTTTTTGCACACGGTACAAACGGACTGTCCATGTGGCCTCCCTGTCTGTACGGACGTGCCGACGTCCGTTAGAGATCGGTGAGTGGAATCCCGAAGAAGTGAGTCACACGGGCCTCTGGGGAGGCGGCTGAGCGGGTGGAGGCGGGAGGCCGAGCTGGGAGGAAACCGCGGTCTTGTATCCTTTTATGCTTTATAAACGCTTTATAAGTCTGCCTGTTTAAAGAAGTTTAAGATAAAATATATTGACCTACGTACAGACGTCTACAGAGTCATCGGCCTGGTGGGCCGCGGGCCGTGTCCACAGCTCGCCTGGCTCGCCCCGTGCGCGGGAGGGTGACGACCTCTTAGCTTTTTTGTTTTTTGGTTTTGAGAACTAATTCCCTGACTCTGGGCTACGCAGATCATACTGTATGTCCTGGAGGCCACATCACGTCTGTCAGCTAGTTACACGACTCGGTGCGGGGCTCGAACGTCCCTGACTTTGACTCTCTTTTGCTCTTTATTTGCAGGTAGTGAAATCAGAGTTACCGAGAGAATATCACTTCATTAAAGTGAAACAGTCGAGAAATCACATCGTGGGAAAATATTTCAGCAACCAAAGCAAACTACAGCAACGACAACAAGACTCTGTAACAAATTTTCAGTCACCGTATCATGTCAGAGGTCCGATCAACCAGGTTTGCTCTGAAATCCTGCTCAGCAGGATCTGTGCGGGTGGAAGGACCGCGTAGACTCCCCGCAGGAGAACCCAGCGTTAGAGGCAAGCCCCCCCTCACCTGGACAGTGGTCTGAGAACCAAGTCCTGTACATCACGTGAATTTCGGATCGGCCGCACCTTCACGCACCCGGGCGCACACGTCCACGCCAGTGCACGCATGGCTAAAAAAAAAAAAAAAAAGAGTGATAATAACCCTTTTTTCCTACGGCTCTGTAAGGCCGAGATGTGCACTTGAAAATCATTTGTTTTCAGAAGGAAACCTGGAGCTAGAAAAAGGTTAATTGAAGTACAATCGTAAATTAAAATCACCGTGGGCCAGGTAGTGCATTGTGATAATGAGGAGAAATGTGATAATGAGGAGAAATACAGACGCTTGAATGATGCGGACAAGAAGGATAAAGCCCTTGAGGACTGCGTTGCCGTCTCTGTCGGTACATGAATATTGAGAAGGGGGAAAAGGCAGTTACATTCCACTTGCAGGTAGGGATTGTGCTTGTGTCTCGTACCAGGAGAGCAACTGATGCTGATGGTGACTTAGGCTTTGTGAATCTAATGCTTATGAGAAACATTTCTTCCCATCCCTCATAAATTTTACACACGAAAGGAAAGGAACAGGAATGATCCACAGGGAATTCGAAGCAATTCTATGAGAGACAGGAAGTGTACTATTTTACAGCTGAAACACCAATGCCTTTAACTTTGCACTCTTTGTACTTTCCATGAACATTCCCTCCTATCCTGTCTCTGAACGTGGATGGGAAACTTCAGTCTAAGTTAATTAAATACGTAATTTTAAAGTGTGTTACTCTATTATGTTTAACCGATGATATTACTTAAGAGAGCTTGTGTTTGCTGTCAGAGCCCTGTGTAATTTAAAGATTACATTTTATGTAAATATTTTCAAAGGATTAGCCTTTTGCAGGTGCCCATTTATTTTCATACAGTATTTGTATACGTCCACAAATATTATGTTACTAGTGACTCTACTTTGATTTATCTAATCCAAATTTAGGGTAGGCATAAAATTATTTTTTTATCAGAAATGTGACATACGTATACAACACACCCAATTCTAGTACTGAGAACTTTCCCTTCTATATGTTGATTTCAAGATAGTGAATTTCTTTATTTTACAAGTACTTTTGTGAGCTATCCCACAGTTACAACGGTTTTTAAAGGGATATTTTTCTTTTGGGGGGGGTGAAAGAAAACCTGAGAGGGTTATTCGATCCATGTTTGAAATGACAAAATGTACAAATACCTCAATTTCATTACCATATCAAAAAAGACTATTTTGATCAATCAGTTCTGTAGTATGAACATCCACCTCTTTAAATACTCTATTTTTATATATATTTTTATATGGAAGTAAACATGAGTTTATATTTAACTATCTTAAATTATATTTAAGCACAATTATCACTTGATATAAACAGTACGTATCTGCCTCTGACCGATGATAGGTTTTTTTTTTTAATGGTACAGAATTATCCTTTAAAATGAAATATTTTTCTAATATCTGCAGCTACACGCAAGCACCACTTCTGGGATTTCGATTATTTTCTTTTAATGATATAACACGTCGCCAATTCGCGCAGCCTCTCCGCCGTGTTCTAACGTGTCACATACTCTATAACAGAATTACAGGCAGTGGGTGTTTCTCGTAACTTACTGTCAACTTGACTATAATAACCGTCTGACTGAGGTTAGTCTGGCATTTACCTCTTCACCACTGAAATAATAGTAGATTTTAGAAACAAGTGTAATAATACTATTAATAAATGTCTTACTGGTAACAGTCTGTGTTCAGAGAGTGTCTTTTATTTTCCTTTTTCCTCGAGGTATGCAACCATACGGCGGTTACGCGGCAGGGACGTTATAGGGACTCAGCTCTCTGAAGGTGGTCCAGCGGGGTACCGTCCAGTCCCGATATCCTCTGAATATCGATCACGTGAACCCCCTGCTGTACAATGACCACAACTTTTGAACATAGTGCAGTGAAGAGCTATTTGTTTTCTTTTTAAAGATAAGGCACTGGAATGCTAGGCATCATTTTAGTTATTCCTTAAAAACGGGGGGAAATGGATGTGTGTGTGCACGTGTACTTGTACGTACTTGGCAAGTTCCTAAGTTGAGAGGGGCAAAACGTAAGAATAGTCATTTAAATGTATTTTTAGATGTAAAAGTTAGAGGAAGTGTATTATTTCTGGTAAGAACTGATTAGTATCCAATCTAAACTGAACTAAACTAAAGAAAACATTGACAATATTAAAAGTCAAGAATAACTGCATAAGCATTTCCAAGCACCCCGTCGACATTGTGTGTGTGTGTGTGTGTGTGTGTGTGCACTTGTGTGTGCGGGCGCGTGCACGGGTGTGCATTTAAAAGCACAGAGAGCGATTAGCCAGCCATCCGAGTAGGCGAACAGGATCCTGCGGGGACATACGAGGAAGGGGGGTGCTCGCCGCTGCCTGCCAGTGGGCTCACCCTCGGGTCTTCTCCTGTCAGATTCCCCTGGGCCTAGCAGCCAACTCTACAAAACCATAATTTCCACTTAGAAAGCATTGGAAGCAATCACTGGTTTTTTGAAATGGAAATAGTGCGGGGGATGTTTATGGGGAAAACACAATGCTGATGTGCATTTGAAGTTTCTTCTTTTGCTTCCATTTCACTGAAGGATTCCAAGAAGATATACGGAAACTGGTCAAAAAATATGTAACCCCCTAAGAATTACTTCAAAACTGTCCTGCTTTGACACGGTGGGGAGACCAGAAGGTCTCATGCAGCAATGAGGTTCCGAGCCTAGAGAGATTGTCGGGGTTGGGATCTCATGAAATCTTATAGGCCCCATAAGCTGAGCAAATACAGAAAGAACCATCAGTATCTGGAATTTTTCCCTGTAAATTTTCACCTTGCAGAAAGAAACAAATCAAAAGCGAAAAATGTCATCGTAATCAGTGGCTGGGGTTATTGCATTTAAAATGAGCGACCATAAATTGGAGTAGGCTCATATGGGCTGGTAACTTCAAAAACGGATATCCAAGGGCGAATGATGCTACAGCAGATTTTACCATTTTGACTAGATTGACGAGTCCTTTTTTTTTTTTTTTTTAATGTGTATTTAAAGTTCAAATGACTTTGATTGTTCTTGGAAACTAAGGCATTTTGATAGATCACTTTGACTTAAAGGGATGAACCAGAAGTTGTCAGAAGCCCCAAAGACCTCCTAAAGGCAGCAGGAGGGTACCGGTGCCTCCAACCTCGATCTTGTACTTGGCAAGGCTTCCAAGGTTTCCAGCTGTCAAAAAACCTTTTATCATGTTTTTATTGCGGCAGCAACTGCTATTATCAGCTTCCATATTTCTTTTATGATTTAGTCACTTGGTGTAGGGGGCTGTAGAACTCACTTTTTTCTAACTGATATAGACCATGCAGCCCTCCTATAATGGGGCTCCATTTGTTTTCTTTATGTTCGTTGAAATATAAAGAATTTGTTTTAGGGCTCTATTAGGTGTCAGATTGCTATGCTTTAACACATGCAACACACGATCAAAACACTAATTCTTAAACTTATCAAGAATATTTACAAAGTTTAAGTACATTTGCAATGTAAATGAAGATAATTACTTAACCCCCAAAATAAGAAGAACAAAATTAAACAGCTCCTTTCAGAGAACACACCATAAAAGGGGCTTTATGTTCCTATAAGGTCATCCTCTTCAGGTAGATCAGGTTTTGTTTTTTTGTTTGTTTGTTTGTTTGTTTGTTTGTTTTTTGGTAGATTAGGTTTTGAATTTGATCTATGCTGACTGGCTGGTTATAAGGAGACATGTATCTAACCAAGACATTTTTCTTAGGAAATTTAAGTAGTGTCATCTCGTTATTTTTATTACATGAAAAATTAATTCCTATAAAATTTATTAAAATGTTCTGATCTTTTTAAGAATCAGAGTAATTATAATTGATTATTCATACATCAGAATTCAGAAGTAACATGGTGTCATAAATATAAAACGTATTCAATGGACTCCCAACTCTTTAGTGAAAAATCTCCTTATTTTATGGTTGGCTGGTGAAATACATCAATTTGATGCAACTTTTAGTGGTAAGCTGAGCGATGTAATGATGATGGCATATGATCTATTTATATACTTTGTTCATTGTATTTCTATTTTTTCCCTATAATAAAATATATCCAAAATGCGCCGATTGGAATCTCTCAGTGCATGGCATGGAGGTCAACATTTTAATTTTCTTTACACTCTATGATTTGATTTTTTTTATTGGGTCTATAATCTATACGCTTTTAAGATTAAATCATGAATTTAAACTTTAGAAAAAATATTAAGAGCATTAAAGTAAAATGGGCATACGTCATCACATCTAATCAGTCGTATGCCCACTGAGATATAAGAGGTTGATTGGTCTCCAGTGGATCTTCCATTAATAGTTGGGTTCAGAATTCTTGACATCCCTCTGCAGTGAACACATTGAGCCGAGAGGATGGTACAAAATGCCAACGCTGAGGCAAACATGGTTTAGGTTAATCCGTTAGGCCCAGCGCAGTCAGAACGGGTGGAACGGGGGATCCCTGGGTGGCTCAGCGGTTTAGCGCCTGCCTTTGGCCCAGGGCGTGATCCTGGAGTCCCGGGATCGAGTCCCACATCGGGGTCCTGCATGGAGCCTGCTTCTCTCTCTGCCTGTGTCTCCACCTCTCACTCTCTCTAAATGAATAAATGAATAAAATCTTAAAAAAAAAAAAAAAAAGAACGGGTGGAACGGAGGGGCTACAGCACAGGCCTTCCTGGCCCACTGGGTTCTAGAATGGATAAAAGTTACGAGCACCTTCTCCAGTTGCCTTGGACAGAGCCTGCTCATCTCTTCAAACCTCCTCTTAATACACAAGTCCTCCTTCCTAAGGACAAAATAATAATTTTCAAACTTCAATGGATGAAAATTATAACCTAGATTAACCAAACAGCAGCTGAATGTGTCTCTACTGACGCTTTCTTCTTTATAATCAGGAAAAAGAGAAAATGACCCCGAACTTCCAACACTGTACACCCTCTGGAGAACTTGAGGTAGCAATTCCTTTTCAGCCCTGGACTCGTTCACCCACCATGATGTTTTCTGCTTGTCTTTGTCTTTGAGGTGGACCTTAGGCGGTGTTTCCTGTGTGCATCTAATACGTAATACAACATACATTCTTAAACTTACGTGTTTTACGTTTTCCTCTTTGCCTTAATTACATGTAACATGAAGCTTATGTTTTAACGGCCATGAGCTCTCCAGTTTTACAGTATCATAAAAAGAGTTTTATTAGACTTTTGTTAAAAATTGGTGCCTATGCCATTGGCAGGGCATGAAATTATTTGCAACTACCTCTTCTACTTATAAGATAAAACTTGGTCCGAATGGGGAATAGCACAGGGGGGAAATAAAACCATTCCTTGGTAGACTAAAATGCGTACAGTCATCAAACGGCACATGTTTGGGTTCATCGGTTTCTACCAGATGTGCACACCCCCTGGGGAAAACCTGGTCTCTGTACGTACTTGTCTCTGAAGAGTCCCCGTTTCAATGCTCATATGCAAAATCAATGGCATGTTTTTAAAAGGGTGTGGATGCAACCCTCAGCACAAGTTATTCTTGCCAAGAACAGGAATCATTTCAATCGGATGGAGTTCCAGGGCCAGGTTATCGGTAAACATCCCGAACTCTCTCTTGGCCACCTGTCCTATAAATAAATTGATTTTTTCCATGAATTATTTATGGACTCGAAGATGAGCCTGATAGGGACACTGCATCTCAGGTTCCTATTTCCCAGAAGAACGGGCAGTCTCAAGGGGGCGATTGGCCTGAGTGGGATTTTTCTCTTTCCCGGGGTCATCCTAAGTCTTTGAAGTACGGAGTTTCTGGAAGTCAAGTTCTCTTCTGGTGGAAGCCTCCCTGGGCATCGTCTTCAGTAAACTGTTATCAAATCCAGTGAAAATAAATGCCTTTCCCTCCCTGACTCGTCAGCTGCCTCCGCAGACCCGAACCGGCCTGGGCCGAGACCGAGCCTCCCTCCACTTGCGTCGGGGCACAGTGTATCGATAAGGGACTTGAAAACGGGAATTCTGGATTATTTTAAGCAATACTCACAATGACAAAACACAGGTCCTCACTTCAGTGTGTGAGGGCACGTTTGTGCACGCACACCCCTGCTGCATGCCGGAGAAGTGCCAGTGATCCTGTGTCCGTTGCGGTCCATTCTTTAATGCGTTCCTATTAGTTTTAAATTCGTAGCAGCACGTGAAACCTTGAGAACAGGTGCCCTGTGTCGGGGTGCCCTGAGCGGGGCTCCTGGGGGCTCGCGGGGAATGCGGCCGGAGGAGGCCGGCCTGGGAGGGGGGCAGGGGGCGCTGCGGGACCAGGCCGCCGACTGGGGGCCTGGGAGCTCGGGGCCACCTGAGACCTCGTGGTCCCCGGGATGCCCTCGGGGGACAGCCCCTGGGTCCTGCCCCCCCCACCCCCAGGGACCTCCCCTGGGTCCTGCCTCCCACCTGGGGGACCTCCCCTGGATCCTGCCCTCCGCCCCGCCCCAAGGGACCTCCCCTGGGAACTGCCCCCCTGCCTGGGGGACCACCCCTAGGTCTTGCCCCTTACCCCCCTCCCCGAGATCTCCCCTGGGTCCTGCCCTGGGTCCCTGGCGCCCTCCCCTCAAGGCTGTTCCGGGGATCCTGACCCCAGAGCCTTCCCCCTGGTGCAGGGGCAGAGGGTGAGGAGCAGAGGAGGAGGTGGGAAGGGGACGCCTGGGAGGAAGGCACTGGGAGAGGGGGCTCCTGGGGTGAAACTGGAACTGCCCACCCAAGGCTTCATGTTGACCCGACCTCACCCCTTGTCTGGATGTGCCCCCTCATCCAGCAGCTCTGCCCTGTCCTTGTGCCACCAGGTCGCACGGTAGTGCCACACAGCACCCCTGTGCAAGGTACCGCCTGCACTCACCCTGCACCCCCCTCACCCTCCAGAAGCCTGCGGCCCCCCTCACCCCCCAGGAGCCTGCACCCCCCTCACCCTCCAGAAGCCTGCGGCCCCCCTCACCCCCCAGGAGCCTGCACCCCCCCACCCCCCCAGGAGCCTGGGCCCCCCCTCACACCCCTCAGGAGCCTGTGCCCCCCCTCACTCCCCCAGGAGCCTGTACCCCCTCCACCCCTCCCAGGAGCCTGCACTCCCCTCACCCCCAGGAGCCTGCACCCTCCTCACCCCCCAGGTGCCTGTGCCCCCCTCACCCCCCAGGAGCCTGCGGCCCCCCTCACCCCCCAGGAGCCTGTGCCCCCCTCACCCCCCCAGGAGCCTGCGCCCCCCTCACCCCCAGGAGCCTGTGCCCCCCTCACCCCCCCAGGAGCCTGTGCCCCCCTCACCCCCAGGAGCCTGCGCCCTGGAGGCCAAGGGCCGAGCCTCCCTCACCTCCTGTCCCAGGGCGTCTAGCAGCGGCAGGAGCTCGCCACTTAGGGGTCTCCCCTCCTCAGCTCACATGTCACCTTCTGGGGAACTCCTGTCCTCGGCCCCCCGGCGCCTCCCCCATCCCCTGCCAGCCCTTAGCTCTCTTTGTGTCCCAGTTTGTGCCCCTGGACTATCAGCTCCGGGAGGAAGGGATCTTTTCATTCGGTTGGTTGTGTTTATCCTTATTTTTAACTGTTTTATTGAGATACCGTTTACCTGCCGTAAAGTCCACTCACTTCAAGTCTGCTGCTCAATGTGGGGTTTTTGCATATTTGCGCAGGTCGGCAGTCATCGCCGTCACCAGCTCCAGAACGTTCTGCGGCCCCCACAGAAATCAAGCAGCCGCTTTGGGCGCGGGGCCTGCCCAGGCCGCGCTCTGCGCATCCTGCCTGGCGGGGAGCGAGGCCGGCCCCTTCCACAGTCCTCATCTCCGCGTTCCTGGCGTGGAGTCCGCTGCCCGCCACAGAGAGACAGAGACAGCGGCGCCTTTTCACAACCTGGAAAACACAGACGCCCTAACAGTGTCGCAGGCTCGGGCGCCAGAGACCGCGCCGGCCGTGGAACTGGCCCTGGGCCCGGAGTGGGCATTAAGGCAGGGAGCGCACCCCCGGGCCCTGGGGCAAGGGCCCCTCGCCGGCTCCCCCCATGTGCCCTGGGGGCTGGGGTGGGGCCCGACGGCGGTGCCGGACATGGGGTGAGCTTGTCGGGAAGCGGGGGGCCAGGACGCGGAGCAGGGCCCGGGCAGGCCACACAGAGGTGACGGCCCCCGTGCCCCAGTCGTGGCTGCCCTAAGCACCTGCTCAGGCCCTCTGCCGGCCACCTCCCAACCAGAAGGGTTGTGGCGCCCCGTCCTGCCCAGCCTCATGCATCGGAGCCTCACAAGGGTCCTGCGGCTTCCAAAGGGAACAGTCGGCGCATCAGACAGCAGCCACCCAGAAACAGGCTGCAGCGGGAGGCGGGGTGCACCCCGTAACTGCCCCCGGAGGCTGTGCCCTGCCGAGGACGGGGGCCACCAGACGGCAGGGGTGCCGAGCCTGCAGCGGGCGGGAGGTGCACACAGGCCCTGGCCCCAGGCCCGCGCCCTGGGGCGCGACTCCTCAGAGGCACAGCCCGTCTACCAGCGTTCCTTTTCTACCGTAACTATTGTCAAAGGCAATATTAATGTAGCATCAAAATTTATCATTTTTCTGTCATAAATCTTCCTATAATTTTATCTATAATAAGTGCTTACAGATGCAAATCATGTTTAAATGGAAGGGCATAATGGCTAAAAGGAGTCCGGGCCATATTGTAGTAATTTTGCGAACAGCTGTTTCAAGTTAACATGTGTGTATTCCCAGTCTTGTGTATATGAGATACAAGTTAATGTCAACAGTACATTAACAATGCAACTGAATTTAATTACAGAACTGAAAATGCTATGGGTAGAGGGATCACATTTTCACGGAGAGCATAGGTGGGGAGACATCTGTTTCTGGAGCGGTTCGAATGCGTACTTGCATCCTTTACACTCTCTGCTTCCTTTTTTTTTTTTTTTTTTTTGCAACAGCGAATTCACTAAAAGGTTTCCCTGCATACTTTTTTTCCTAAAACAAGAGAGCAGACTCGCTCATCAGCAACTTAATGTTGCAAGTGGTATAATATACGCCTTTTAAATAGGAATCTGGGAAGTGTAAAGAGGTCTGCAAGCCACGAGAAAGATACCCTTTCTTTAGCACAAAGTGAGGTCTGGAACAGGGGGCAGAAAGAAAGCGTCCTTGCTTTGTGACCAGATGGCTCCCCACCGCGTCCACAATTCTTTATTTTACTAGATTCTCCTGTTAGAAATCCTTTCAATTAGTGAAATCACTTAACGTGAACCTCCAGGGTCTTGTGAGATGCTAATATCCTTGGAAAGTTGGGGTTATTAGACATTTGCAGTATGAGTGAGTTTAACCACATTTTTCTCCAAACAGCCAGCAGATTCAACGCACTGGGTGACTTAGAGGATGCGGTGCAACTTTGAAGGGGGCCCTGCTGCAAAGAACATCCCTCCTGGAGAAAGGGGGGATGAGAACAGAGGGCGCCGGTTGCCGGATGGTATTATGGCCTCGCCCCATGCCCTCCCCGCTCCCGCCCTGCCATGTTCACCTGTAAAGGCCGGACTCGAAAATCCCTCGCAGTCGGGCAGTGCACTGGCACAGGGGACCGTGCTGGAATTGCTACAGGAATCTGAATTGCCCACCCGGAGAGCGACTGATCGAGGTATTCCCATTCCCCGTCACCTTGCACTTTACTGACTCAGCTCAGTCAGGCCTGATGAACCCCCGAGCTGCTCCCTCTCCCTGCGTTGGCCGGTTCCCGGTCCCACCGCTGCCCGGAGCCGCAGAAGACGGTGCGTCACTGCACAGAAGTGTCGGGCAGCGTCCCCGGGGGCTCAGCGGTGGAGTGGCTGCCTTGGGCCCAGGCCGTGATCCCGGGGTCCCAGGATCGAGTCCCGCCTCGGGCTCTCCGCAGGGAGCCTGCTCCTCCCTCTGCCTGGGTCTCTGCCTCTCTCTCTGTGTCTCTCAGGAATAAATAAATAAAATCTTTAAAACATAAATAAATAAAAACAGGCTCCTTAGTGGGTTGCCAAGGAGGTAAAGCACCGTTCAAGTAAAAACAACCCATCATCTGCTGAACTGTTGATGGAAATAAAGTATCTGTCATGTGTCCTTTATTGTTGGGGGATTTGAAGGTAACCGCGTGGCCTCGAGGATCCCCAGGGTGAGCTTCGCGGTGCTGGCGGGCTGGGCGACCCGACGGCCGTCCCCCCCCCCCCCCCCGGGCCCCAGGCTGTGCGCAGGTGCATTTTTCAGAAAGGAAAGGAGTCGTGCCTGCAAGCAGCTAACTGGCCCTGTGCCCGGGCGCCTGCACCCACCATCGCGGGCAGCTTACAGGAGGCCTATGCTCAGCAGGCTTCTGAGACACGCATGGCCCCTGAAAAGTTAGGAAGCTGAAAAGTAATTTTGTGGTGAAATGTGACATTTTAGAGGATCTTTAAGTGTTGGCTAGATGCGCCATCGTCTCCGGCCTCCAGAGAGGTAAAGGTGCCTCAGTGGCCTGGAGGCAAACCGTGAACGCGTGGACACGTCTGTGCCTTTCATGCAAATAAACCACGTGAGTGTGTCCCACCTGGGGTTGCCCCCCCTGCAGTGTAGACGTCTCCCCAGGGAATGGGATCCAAACCCTTCCACCACCCATTCTTACGATTCCAGAAACAGCAGCTTTTTGTTCACTTGTTTCGCGTCTCGATCCAAAGCCCGGGGTCGTCCATCAGGTTACTAGCAGAAGAGAAGAAAAGAAAGGGGAGGTGACGGCCCACGAGAAAAATAAAGAAATGAGAGCAAGAGGAACTAAAAAGAGGAGGCTCAGAAACCTGAAGACACAGTGGCGAGTGTCCCTTGGTGTCACGAGGATCCCCCCGGGGCTTGGGCCGCGACTGAGCCCGGGGTTGGCGTGCACGTCCACCTCCTGGAGCATGGGCTGCACACAACACAGGGCCGGCGTCTCCTGTGGAGAACGAACATTCTCGATTGCCCAGCTGCATGTGTGTTTGCACGGCCAGAAGTTCCCACGTTGCCGGGGGAACACGGAGATGCTCTTCGTCGGAGACAGGACGCATGTCCTCACAGAAGGAAGACGCCCGATTCCCTGCTGACTACTCTGACTGGTGCTACTTTTGAAATTGCCCATTGAAAAGGACTGATCCTTTTTTTTTTTTTTTTTTTTTTAGCTCTGTCTTTAACATCGTGAATTTTCTTGTTTTCGGAATAAACCCAACCACAGGAACTCCCTCGCTAATTGTGTCTCTCGTGTTTCCCAGTAATAAACAGCTGTCTTTTTGTCTGAGTCAAGGGTCCCAGTGTAGAAACTTAACTCCTGAAGTCATCAATTTCAGGGAGGACTATGTTGGATTATCAGGACAAAGCCGGCCATTCCAGAACAAAAACAAAAACAACCAAAAATAAGAACAAGAACTCAACTTAGAAGCTGGTGCTGAGACCTCTCATGCCCTCTCCTCAACTAGAACGAAGAACATGCACCTGTATCATCGAAAGAGGACGCTGGAGTATCCTTCTCTGGGGACGGTGACCCGCCAAAGGGATAAGACGTAAATATACTCTTAGTAGAGATTCACCAGCAAAACGAGCCACTGACATCACCGTACAGTAAACCAAGTCAGTGAGTCCTACGCATCCAGGCAGAGCTTCTAACTGGCCTTTAAGTACTTCACGCTTACGCATGAGCAACACCCGAGGAAAACCAGACATCCGAGGCAACTTCTAGAAGGACAAATAGATACAAAGCAGAATAAAGCGGATTGGAAGAAGTGGGGGTAAAAAAACTGCAAAAAAACTATATCATAGGGCAGCCTGGGTGGCTCAGCAGTCTAGCACCGCCTTTGGCCCAGGGCATGACCCTGGAGAGCCGGGATCGAGTCCCACGTCAGGCTCCCTGCGTGGACCCTGCTTCTCCCTCTGCCTGTGTCTCTGCCTCTCCCTCTGTGTCTCTCATGAATAAATAAAATCTTTTAAAAAATTCTGTATCATTAATATACCACGTTGAGCAGAATAATCGCCCCCAAATATGTGCACATTTGCACCGGTTTCCCAAGGCTGTCATAACAAAGTACCACCCACAGTTCTGGAGGCCAGAAGTCTGAAAGGCTCGAGGGAAGAAGCCTTCCCTGCCTCCCCAGGCTTCCGGCTCCTGCCAACATTCCCTGCGGCCTGTCCGCCACCGGCTGTCTCCACCTTCGCATGGTCTTCTCCTCCCTCTCTGTATCTGTGACTTCGCCTCTTCTCGCACCCGGACCCTCGTCAGTGGGCTTCAGGCCCACTCAGATCCTCCAGGACGATCTCATTTCAGAGTTTCCCTTAAATGACGTTCGTAAAGAAATAGAATTCGAAAAACATCTACATGCGATCGCAGTCACAGGTTCTGGGTATTGGGATGTGGACACATCTCCTGGAGGGCCAGCGCCCGACCTGCCACAGTGTCCCAACCCCCAGAACCGGTGACTGTGACCCTTCACGGCAGAGGAGGTGATGCAGATGGGATTAAGCGGAGGATCTCGAGGTGGGAAGACCTCCCTGGGTCCTCCCCGTGGTCCCTGTGCAGTGATTAGGGCCCTCCTAAGAGGGACACGGGAGGGTCGCAGCCAGTGAAGGAGACGTGACAGTGGAAGCAGAGGTCAGAACGGTGGGAAGAAGACGAGCAGGCCGAGGAAGGCTCTGGAAGCTGGAGATGGCGATGCGGGGAGGGTGTGAGGGCGGGGCCACGGCGCAGAAGCAGACCCCACTGCTGCGGGCTGCAGGCGCGAGGCCTCCCCTCCAGACTGGATCAGGTCGCGGGGCCTGGTGTCAAAAATGATGTTAATGGGGCTTCTGGTTCCTGTGAGGAGATCCGGGGAGTGTGAAAGGAGTGTGGTCGGACTTGTGATGGGCACCGAGCAGCAGGACAGATGGGGGGCGGGAGGGGGGACGAGACCGAGGGCAAGGAAGGAGCCACGGGGGCTACACAGCCCAGCACGGATACCGCGGTGTGTCGGAGTGAAGGGAAGCCGATGGCTCATCCGACCACGGTATGGGGACACTCGCCCCAGGGACCAAGTGGATACCAAGGCGCCCACGTGCAGGGGAGAGGGAGGGGGAGCAGAGCCCACCCTGCACCCTGCACCCTGCACGTGCACAGGAGCAGTAGTGCCCACAATCTGTGGCCTCAGAAGTGACACTGTGAGTCTGACACTTAGCGCACGGGGACGGACGGGGCACGGAAAGAATTGAGCTGCAAGCCGCTACGCCTGGGGGGGAGGCGGCCCGCGCGCCAGTGGGAGACGCTGTTTTCCATCACGCCACTTGCACGATTATTTCATTACTTGACATACATGGTTTTTTCTTCTTTTCTTCTTCTTCTTTTTTTTTTTTTTAAGGCCTACGGTTTTGTGTGAGCGTCCTATCCAAGCTGTTTAGCAAAGTTGCGTCGATTGCCTGTTGTGCCCCCTTCGAATCAGGTTCACGGGGCCGGACGTTCCTCGGCGGCGAGAGGCCGGCCCGGGAGCGGCCACAGGGCTGAGGGCCCGCACAGCCCCAGGCCAGGAGGGTGGGCGGGGCCGCGCGGGGGCCGGGGCCGCGGGGGGGGGGACTTCTGCAGTTGGGGACGGGGGCGCACTCCCAGCTCCTGCCATGCGTTTCTTCAGCGCCGCGTCCAGGTGTGCCCTAAAGGAGGCAACTGCACCAAGATAAGCCTCCCTCGCAGGTGTCAAATGGCTCATGTTAGCCCGGGAGACCGCAGCCCACGTCCGCAGACGCCGTCGCCGGGCCTGGTCCCAAGGTGCACACGGATCTGTCACCAAACAGGCGCACACATTAAACAACTTGGGGTATTTCCTGGGCACCTTCACCAGCGTCTCTGTGGACCCGCATCCTGGTGCATGTCTCGACTCAGCCGGCCCACGGGGGGCCCCTGGCGATTATTCATTCTGCGATTGGCCTCATCCACCTTCGTGCCCTGCCCCGGGTTCCTCTGGGCCACCTGACCCCCGCCTGGGCCACGTGCCCGAGGTGACAATGCGTGAGGGCTCACGTGGAGGAGGACCTGGTTCAGGGGTACTGAGTTTTCTTTGGTGGACGTCCGTCGGCTCCCGTGGGCTCCTCGGCACAGTCAGGAGGGACTAAGGGTGACGCGGCCCCCTTGGGGCCCGACCTGCCTGTCCCCTCGGCACGCAGCCCAGAGCAGCGGTGGCCTCCGCGCGTCCTCGGCGGCTGGCCCGTCGCATCGGAGGTGGCCACCTCCACTCTACAGCGGCGGCCCTCGCATGTCCATGCGCATGTCCTTCCGCATGTCCGTGTCCCCTCTTTCCTCTGTGACGAAGCAGACCGCCCCACTGGTCACGGCCGCCCTGCAGCAGGGGGAGGGGGGCGGGGGGTGCAGAGGGCGGGTGGCCAGCCCCAGCGGGTGCTCCCAGGCAGGGCGGCCCACAGCCTCCCGCTGCGGCCCCCTGGCCCCCGGGTGGCCGCAGCCCGTCCTCAGCTCGGGGAGGGAGACGGCGCTCCCTGGCCTGACGGCCCTGACGGCCTGCGCTCCACGGCCCCTGGCCCGGCCTGGCTCGGCCGGAGAGCCCGGCGGGGAGGCCAGGGCAGCGGGGCTTCTGGGCACCCCGACCACCGGAGTGAACCACGGGGCCAGCAGCAGGTCCCCCCAAACCAGCTTTAGGAGGTGGCTCTGCGTGCGCCCCGGGGCCTCCAGACAGCGCACTGCTGCTGCCGCCGCCACCGGAGTCCTACCCCACCAGCCGGACACACACTCCGTCCTGGCACCTGGCCCAGCGTCTCAGTATCGTGGTTTTCAGCCCATTTTGGAAGCTGCTTGGCTCAGCCAGCTGGCGGCCCCCCGGCCTGGGTCTGGTACCTGGAGGCCTCGTCGGGCCGCGAACCCAGAGCCCCGGGCCACCCCGCCGGCGTCGGCGCTGCCTCCGGAATCAGAAGCAGGTGCGGGGCTGCGGCTGGACCACACCTCACCTGCTGGCCCTTCTGTCCACGTCTCGGAGGCCCCGGGAAGCGCCCGGGCTTGCAGCGTGGCCTCCGCCGGGGGGAGTGCCCGGGGCAGTGGAGCTGCTGGCCCCCGCCTGTGAGGGGCACCCGGCTGGGGCACAGGCCGCCCAGCAGGATCTCGGGGGGCAGCGGACCAGGCGCACCCCACACCGCAGGGTGCTGGGCGCGGGCCGGCTCCTCTCCAGCCGGAAAGTGGCAAATGGTAGGTTGGGTCGAGGCTGGCAGCTCCCCCCAAGGCCCTCCTGACCCCCTGTTGGGAGAGGCCTTGTCCATGCAGCCCGCGGCCACACAGCCTCCCGGGTCCCGCGCTCAGCCTCCGGGCCTCGGCCTCGCGGCGGGCAGCCAAGTCCCTCCTGCTCCCCGAGCTGAAGACATTCCCGGCCGGTCGGGGACTGACAGGCAAAGCCCATCCAACCGCCAGAGCCCAGAAGTACGTTCCGTGACACGTCTCCCCGTGGGACCTCAGGGGACAGCGGCCCTGGCAGACGAGGGCCTTCAGGGGGCTCCGGCCGCTGGCTGCCGTCCTGCCCCCTGAGGAATCCTGGGGGGCCCGGGTAAGCGACCAAGAGAAGGAACTGCAGCCGCGGAGGGCACATCCCAAGGGACCCGAGCAGGAGTCTGCAGGCGCTGCCCCTGGGAAAGGGGACACCGAAGCCAGCACACTGACCCCACCCAAGGCCTGAAGGCGGCCCCACGGCTTAAACCTCACGCAGGAGTAACTAGGAAATCCTGAGGGATTTCAGGCAGGAAAGTGAGGACATTGAGGCCAAGTTTAAATGTGGTAGACCTGGGGCGGCGGGGGGGGGGGGGGGGGGGGGGGACGGGCGGGCTCTGCGGGGCGCCGGCTGCCTTGGGCCCAGGCCGTGACCCAGGGTCCCAGGATCGAGTCCCTTGTCGGGCTCCCTGCATGGAGCCTGCTTCTCCCTCTGCCTCTCTCTCTGTCTCTGGGTCTCTCATGAATAAATAAATAAAATCTTTAAAAAAATGTAAACTCCGGATTTTTGAACTCATTTTCCTGATAACTTATTAAAATCAGTAGTAATTCACTGAGTTGCTTTGTTTCATAAAATTCAAAAAAGTGTTTTTGAGAAGTGAGACTGAGGGAAGCAGCAGTCTTGTGCCCCCCGCGCTCTGACCCTGCCCCGTGGCCCCCGCCCCATGGCCCCTGTGCCTCCAACCCTGTGCCCCCCACCCCATGCCCCCCCATACCCCCTGCCCTGTACACCCCCGTACCCCCTGTGCCCTGCCCCCGCCCTGTGTCCCCTGCCCCGTGCCCCCTGTGCCTCCGACCCTGTGTCCCCACCCCGTGCCCCCATACTCCTTGCCCCGTACCCCCCTGTGTCCCCCACACCCTGTCCCCCTCCCTGTGCCCCCTGCATCCTGCCCCTGGCTCCATGCCCTCTCCGGGTCCCCAGCCCCATGTCCCCTGCCCCGTACCCCCCGCCCCATGCCCTCCCATGCCCCCCGTACCCCCGACCCCGTGCATCCCAGCCCTGTGCCCCCCACGCCATGCCCCCCACCCTGTGCCTCCCACCCTGTGCCCCCCGTGCCCCCAGTCCCATACCCCCCACCCTGTGCCCCTGACCCCATGTGCCCCCCAGCCCTGTGCCCCCCTTCCTGTTCCCCCCATGCCCCCCATGCCCCCAGGCAGTGTCAAGGATGGGGTGGTCCGGTTGCCCCCTCTTTCCCAACAGCCGCCCGGACCGTCCACTTAACTGGAGGCTGGAGGGAGGCGGCAGCTCCTCTGCAGCCTTCCCCTCCAGGCCAAGCAAACAAGCCCCCCCCCCCCCCCCCCCCCCGCCCCGGGGAAGTCTAAACAGCAGGCAGCCGCCAGTTTCAGCTCCCGCCCTTGCTCCCGGGTCTGCCCCTGGTGGCCACCCTCCGGCCACCGAAGGACGCCAGGGCAGCGATGCTGCGCTCCGGCCTGCCGGACAGCCGGGAGGCACGACCCGCGCTCCGTTCCACACACCGGGGACCTCCAGGTGAAACTTCAAATAGGATGGATGGGGACCCGGTTACGTGAAAAGCCACCCCCGGTCTGCTGTCCCACCACGGAGTTAAGACAGTGGGTGCTTCCGGGGTCACTTTCCAGGACCTAAGTGCCTGCGATCTGCGGCAGAAATCCTCAGGCCCTCGGAAGCCAGAGCAGAGGCCAAGGCCCATCTGTGCCCGCAGACGTTGCTGCTGAGTTTCCCAGGGACTGAGAGGAAAGCGCCCGGGACCAGGCTCCGCTGGGTCCCACAGCCCACAGTCTGCCACCGTCCCGAGTGGGCAGCAGGAGGATCTACGGCCAGCCAACTCCTTATCCGTCGGCCCGCTGGTCACAGAGGACCCGGGGTACGACAGGTCCAGGCCCTCGAAGAGAGCGCTTCTGGGCTAATGAATGTGCTCGGGATCTGGCTCCCCCCACCCCACAAAGTCCTTTTCAGGAATATAGCTCAAAACCCCTTACCCCTGCTAGGAAAGCAGGTTCAAATACACACCCTCCTCCTGGAATCAAGAAGCTCTGGATGCAAAAAAAAAAAAAAAAAAAAAGCTCTAGATGCTTCGATAACCTGTGCGAACTTGGACTCCCGCGGGGCTTTTCTTAGCCACTTGGTGTTTGTGAACAACGGATGGTGTGACCTTTGCACTATTTTACAGATAGGGGCACCAGAAGCTCGGAAATGCTTGCAGAACACAGTAAACCATCAAGTCATGTTCCATTGGCCAGTCAGTATTTTGTCCCCCCTTCAAATTAGGAAACTAATAAAGCTTCTGCTTGCTGCTTAAAAAATTGACAATCTGCAATGTGCAGTTGTGTATATGCTTGGATTTTACCCACCGTTTACTTTATTTCTCTCCAAAGAGTCTACTCCTCCCTCGTGATAGTAGAGATGAGCCACTTTCTATTAGGAATATAAATTAGATCACGAAAGAAGTCTTCCCTTTCCTCTTCTAGAATAAAAATCCAACTTCTTTTCTCCTCGAAATAAAATTTCAAATGGCCTGGCAAGATCATAATGTATTTGAACGTTCAACCATTTTTAAACGGTTTCTGCAATTAAAATAATTGACTTTCATCGAAATCCAGAAGCAAAATGAGAACTGGAGATGCCAAAAAACTCTAGCCGCAGCCTGGAAACCGGGCCAGCACCCAGGTAGACATGGCCTAGTCGATGAATAAGGTTCATCTTCCTCGCGAGAGTGCAAATCCACTGTGCAGTCCCCCCGCCCCCCCCACACCCCGCCTCCCTCCCTCCAGCCCTACTGGAACTCTATCTAGTAGGAGATTCAGGTCTGACGGTTGGTCGTCATCTTAAAGGTGAGAAAACTGAGGCTCAGTCTTGACGTTTCTTAGACTGTCGCTGGCTGACCGGCAGGCACCCCAATGCCCAGCTCACCCGCCGCCCTGCGCACCGCTCCTCCCGTCCACAAAAACCAGATCGCCAAATGTCCATGCAGAGGGATACCTGCCTCGATGACACCCACTTCATGGAGCCCCACTGTGGGTTTTGTTTACCTTCAGAGAACAGGACAACTCAGTGAACCACAGAGAACCACGGGACACAAAAGAGAGATTTAGATCCCGAGGCCCAGGGATGTGGGATTTAATCAGGAAAAAAACAAAACAAAACAAAACAAAAAAAACCTTGTGAATCAGGTTATGCACCAGCATATTGTAGTGGGAAGAAAGAGGCTGGGACGCCTGGGTGGCTCAGCGGTGGGGTGTCTCCCTTTGGTCCAGGGTGTGAACCCAGGGTCCCAGGATCCAGCCCCACATCGGGCTCCCCACAGGGAACCTGCTTCTCCCTTCTCCCTCTGCCTGTATCTCTCATGAATAAATAAATAAAATCTAAAAAAAAAAAAAAAAAGGGAAAGAACAAGTCCTCTAAAATTAAGACTGATTTTTCACGGTAGTACTTACTAGCTGAGGGATCTTGAGCAAGTCTTTAACCTCTCCAAATTCATTTTTTGTTGTTGTTGTTTATTAAATGAGTATCAATGGGGGGCAGTTGAAATTTTGCGTGGAGAGACAGAGACTGAGAGAGAGACAGAGACTGAATGCCGGAGGTGCTTGTGAGGCTGTCAGCGCAGGAGTGTTCACAACGCCTTGGGGGGATTAAAAAGGCCCTCAACTGTCCCTTCATTGGATGAAAAGTGCATTTCTTCAATTCCATCAACTCCTAGAAAAAAGTATCCTTTGCTTTGGAGGTAGGGACAGAATAACCCCTAGGTGTTAATGTCCCCCCCCCCCCCCAAGGATGTCATTTCTCTTGTTTCATCCTTTAGCCCCTTTGGGTATGTGCCCGGGGCGTTCCTCCTCGGGGTAATCCACTCGACAAATTGTATTCAAAACCAAGATTTCATGCACTCGGCCCAATGTTGGGGATACAGCAGCCAGTGCTCCGAGGTCCCCCCAGGAGAGGCTCGCAGAATAAAGTGAGCTTGGAGGAAGGCTCTGATTTCGAGAGAGGCCACTAGCCATTAGCCAAAATATTTCTGGATCAGTAACTACACCCTATCATCAACTTGACTCTCTAAAAATTACAATGTGGCTTTAGGACCTGGTACATAGCGTTCACTCAACAAATATTTGTTGGATAAAGGAACGAATGGGATGGGACGGGAACTCCAGTGAGCTTTTATTGCTCTGGGCTGATACAGGAGAGACGCAGCATAATGCAATCTTTTATTTGAGGCTGAGGCCAGTGAAGCCAACCTTTTATGAGTAAGTCTGGATCCCGCGTCCGCTGAGCTGGCGCGGGTACAGTGCGAATGTCCCCCCATGTCAGGCGACCTCCGGGGCGCAGGTGACGCCTCTCGGAAGCATTCCAGGTCGCCGGGTCGGTGAGGTGAGGCCAGGCCGTGCTCGCCCTCGGGCCTCTGCCAGGGGTCCTCTACCCTGGGAAGCACTGGGTGACTCAGTTTCCCAAACTGCCAGGCGCCAAGAGTTGTCTGGCTTCCCAAGTCTGTGGCTCCAAAGGGCGCGCGGCTGGATCCTATGCTCTCCTGCACCGAGAGTTCCCATCACTTCCTTTGGGCCTTGTCTGGGCTCCTGAACCTGGGGTGGGGGGGCGGGGGAGGCACCCTGTCCTTGCAGAGCCCCAGGGCTGGGCCCTCGGCGGGCGAGCGAGCAGGGGTTAGGCTGTGCCTTGGGTGTGTGGGTGTCCGAGGCCCGGGGTAGGGGCGCGGCCTCCCCTTGCGGGGCGCTCCGCCGAGCCCTGGGGCGCCCCGGCCCTGCCCTCCGCCTGCCGAGGCCGCCTGGAGCCGCAGGCGCCCAGCAGTGCGAGGACGGTACATCCAGGCCAGGCCGGCACCTCCGCGTCCCTGGGAACAGCGGGCCCCCAAGATCGCGGCCCCCGGGGCCCGGGTTAGCGCCCCCGTTAGCGCTCTGGGTTAGCGCCCCCGTTTAGCGCCCCCGGGTTAGCGCCCCCAGTTAGCGTCCCCCAGTTAGCGCCCCCGGTTAGCGCCCCCGTTAGCGCCCCCGGTTAGCGCCCCCAGGTTAGCGCCCCCGGTTAGCGCCCCCCGGGTTAGCGCCCCCCGTTAGCGCCCCCGGTTAGCGCCTCCCCGTTAGCGTCCCCCGGGTTAGCGCCCCCAGTTAGCGCCCCCCGTTAGCGCCCCCGGTTAGCGCCCCCGGTTAGCGCCCCCCGGGTTAGCGCCCCCCGTTAGCGCCCCCAGTTAGCGCCTCCCCGTTAGCGTCTCCCGGGTTAGCGCCCCCCGGGTTAGCGCCCCCGGTTATCGCCCCCGGGTTAGAGCCCCCCAGTTAGAGCCCCCGGTTAGCGCCCCCGGGTTAGAGCCCCCCAGTTAGAGCCCCCGGTTAGCGCCCCCCAGTTAGAGTCCCCCGGTTAGCGCCTCCGGGCTAGAGCCCCCGGTTAGCGCCCCCGGTTATCGCCCCCGGGTTAGAGCCCCCCAGTTATCGCCCCCCAGTTAGAGTCCCCCGGTTAGCGCCCCCGGGTTAGAGCCCCCAGTTAGCGCCCCCCGTTAGCGCCCCCGGTTAGCGCCTTCCCGTTAGCGTCCCCCCGGGTTAGCGCCCCCAGTTAGCGCCCCCAGTTAGCGCCCCCGGTTAGCGCCCCCCGTTAGCGCCCCCGGTTAGCGCCTCCCCGTTAGCGTCTCCCGGGTTAGCGCCCCCCGGGTTAGAGCCCCCGGTTAGCGCCCCCGGTTAGCGCCCCCGTTAGCGTCCCCCGGTTAGCGCCCCCGGTTAGCGCCCCCAGGTTAGCGCCCCCCGGGTTAGCGCCCCCCGTTAGCGCCCCCGGTTAGCGCCCCCGTTAGCGTCCCCCCGTTAGCGCCCCCAGGTTAGCGCCCCCGGTTAGCGCCCCCCGGGTTAGCGCCCCCCCGTTAGCGCCCCCGGTTAGCGCCTCCCCGTTAGCGTCCCCCGGGTTAGCGCCCCCAGTTAGCGCCCCCAGTTAGCGCCCCCGGTTAGTGCCCCCCGTTAGCGCCCCCGGTTAGCGCCCCCCGTTAGCGCCCCCCGTTAGCGCCCCCAGTTAGCGCCTCCCCGTTAGCGTCTCCCGGGTTAGCGCCCCCGTTTAGCGCCCCCAGTTAGCGCCTCCCCGTTAGCGTCTCCCGGGTTAGCGCCCCCGTTTAGCGCCCCCAGTTAGCGCCCCCCGTTAGCGCCCCCCAGTTAGAGCCCCCGGTTAGCGCCCCCGGTTATCGCCCCCGGGTTAGAGCCCCCCAGTTAGAGCCCCGGTTATCGCCCCGGGTTAGAGCCCCCCAGTTAGAGCCCCCAGTTAGCGCCCCCGGGTTAGAGCCCCCCAGTTAGAGCCCCCGGTTATCGCCCCCGGGTTAGAGCCCCCCAGTTAGAGCCCCCGGTTATCGCCCCCGGGTTAGAGTCCCCGGTTAGCGCCCCGCCGCGCGGGACCCGGGGTCAGCTGTGCGCCGCCCGCCGCGCCCCGAAGCCGAAGCCGCCTGGTAAGGGCGGGAAGGAGCCGGGCAGGGACCTCTCCGGCCGCTCCGCCGGGGCGCCAGGGCGCAGGGACCCCGGGGCGGCCCCACACACCTCCCCGGGCGCCCCCGCCGCCCTCCCGCCGGTCGGGGCGCCCCCGGGGCCCAGCGCGCAGGGTGCGGACGCGCCGTCCGGGGCAGCGGCCCGGCCCCCCGCGGAGGCCGCGCAGCCAATGGGAGCCCGAGGCCGGGCAGGCCGGGGTGCGGGGCCAATGGGGCTCGGGGCGCGGCCGCGGCGGGGGGGCGGGGCGGGGGCCATGGAGGCGCCGCTCGCGCCGGCACTTCCTCCCCGACCCCGGCCGCCCGCCGCCCGACGGCCCCGCTCGCCGCCCCCCGCGGGGAGGCCGCCGCTCGCCGGGCCTCGGCCGCCTGCAGGGAGAGCGCGCGACCGCCTCGGGCTCGGGGGGCGCGGAGCGGAGCGCGGGGGCTGCGGGCCGGGGCCATGGGCGGAGCGGCGCTCCCGGGGCCCGCCCGCCTGTGCGCGCTGTGGGCAGCCCTGCTCGCGCTGCTGCCCGGCGGAGCCCGGGGCGACTGGATGTGAGCGCGGGCGGGGGCGGGGGGGGGGGGGCCGGGGTCGGGGCCGGGGCGGGCGCGGCGGGTCGGGCCGGGTCGGGTCGGGCCGGGGTCGGGGCTGACGCGGCCCGTCCGCAGGTGGCTGGGCGTCGCGCCGTTCGGGGCCGCCGAGAAGCTGGGCTGCGCCGCCCCGCCGCTGAGCGGCCGCCAGCAGGAGCTGTGCCGGCGGAGGCCCCACCTGCTGCCGAGCATCGGCGAGGGCGCGCGCCTGGGCATCCAGGAGTGCCGGAGCCAGTTCCGACACGAGCGCTGGAACTGCCTGCTGGCCGCCGCCGCCCCGGGCGCGGGCCCCGTCTTCGGCTACGAGCTGAGCAGCGGTGAGTCGGGGCGCGGGGCGCGGGGCGCGGGCGGGGGGGGCGCCCCGGGACGGAGGAGCTGCAGGTGCGCCGCCCGCGGGGCTCCCGGGACGGGGCGCGGCGCCCGGCGGGGGGCGCAGGACGCACCTGGCCGCGCCCCCCGCCGCCCCCCTGCGGGCCTCCCGGGCCGGCGCCGCGCGGGGAGCCGCCCAGTCCCGCCCGCACGCGCCCCGCGGCCCCGCAGCCGCAGAACCGGGCGCCGCAGGGGTCCCCGCTGCTGCCGTCCGCGCGCCCCCCCGCGCCCCCGCCCCCGCACCCGCCCCCGCACCCGCACCCCGCGTCTGCCCCGGGGCGCCGACCCCGCAGGAGGGAGACGGAGGAAGGAGGAGGAAGGCCCAGGAGAAGGAAAAAGGAGAGGAACAAGGAGGGGAAAGGACCGGGAAACGAGGAGGCGGAGAAAAAAGATGCAGAAAAGTTGCAGTTGCCGGAATGCGAGGCCGCCAGCCCTGGAAAGGTCCATCGGCCCAGCCCGGAGCCTGCGACCCCCTCGCTCCTCACATCCCAAGGGACCAAAAGGTCACCTGCTGAGTCTCTTCCAGTCCCTCTTACTAATGTCCTGATGGGACTTTAATTTGCAGACATTGTAGCTCAAGCCTCACTGCAGGTGCTGACTCCACACTCGGTCATCTCCCATGACGACTCTTTTTTTTATTTCTTTCTGGTGACGTTTCGATTCTTTCATTGTCTTTAAGCCTGTAAGAGGATTAGCTGCTATCCTATAAAATACCTAAGTGTTTTGTATTAATATGTGTGATTGTTATTTATAACGCATCCTTAAAAAACAAAAAAGAAAAGAGAAAAGACCAGTCTTTGATATGAAAGTAAACTGTGACATCTACTGACCGCTTTGGCCTTTACTTAACTCTAATTTGCGTTGAGATAACGTATTACTCATACAAACAAACAAACAAAAAAATCACAGCAGATTTTTCGGCGTGTGTTTCGTGAAAACACATTTGAAATTTAAAGATGAATGTAATCTGGACTCTTGGGGCATCGTGTTACCATTTGCCGTATTCATGCAAAGGATTTTAAATTCAATACGGATTTGAACTTCTATTTAAATTCAACACGGATTTGAACTTCTATTGTCTATTAAGCACTAACGGGGTGCTGGCATCCATTCCAAATGTTTTAAATGAGCGGATGATTCTAAGGACAATTTATGATATGCAAATATATAAAAATCCCCCCCCCAGAGTGGAATACTGAAAATTAATGTCGCCTTTTTAAAAGACTAAAACAATTTGAAATTGTCCTTTATAAATACATGCTCATTAAAGCGTCTATCGAAAGCAATCGAAAAATCACTTCCCTGCTAAGAGGATAAGTAGGAAGATTTGTTATGGACAAAACCAGACAGAGATACGGCTCTTTCATTCAGCAATTTATGTTTTGTTCTAGGCACCAAGGAAACAGCATTTATTTATGCTGTGATGGCTGCAGGCCTGGTGCATTCTGTGACCAGGTCATGCAGTGCCGGCAACATGACGGAGTGCTCCTGTGACACCACCCTACAGAACGGTGGCTCAGCGAGCGAAGGCTGGCACTGGGGGGGCTGCTCTGATGATGTCCAGTATGGCATGTGGTTCAGCAGAAAGTTCCTAGATTTTCCCATCAGAAACACCACAGGAAAAGAAAGCAAAGTACTGTTAGCAATGAACCTGCACAACAACGAAGCTGGAAGGCAGGTATGTATGAGAAAGTGGGATGATATCTCACGCCTTTAGGTAAATAACACTGGGATGACACTTCTGAGTGAATCGGTCCAAGTGACTTAAAAAACATACATTTGCAGTCTAAGAAATATGTGTGTCATGCATATGTGTGATATATACGTGTCTATTGTATGTGTGTAACGTTTGCATTGATTTAGTTTAAGTCCTCCTCCATCTGATAGGAGCCGAATCTCATTATAGGCTCTATTGGTGATTTTGTATTTTGTATACCCAGAGCACTGAATTATAAAATAATAGATGTACACATACGTTTTTGGGTCATTTTGTTCCGTCCCCTGAGCTGGTTAGTGAGAGAGCCAGAATAAGATCTATAGCATCTGCCTTTCCAAGGGGACTGAATAAGATTCCATCCCAAATTTGAATTTTGATCTTTTAAAATCTATTTTTTAGTGGGCAGCGGCTCCTAAACATGTTACCAATTTGTCCTTACATTCTCTAGCAAACATTCTTGAATACGTCCGGGAATACACATCTTTTAACTAACATTTTGGTAAAACAAAGGTTTTTTTTTTTTTTTTTAAAGAGGATTCATTGTTTTATTATAAAATGGAATAGATACATTGTTACAAAACGATCAATCCAGGTAAGTGTAAAGAAGCTATAGATATATAAAATGTATGGATAATTTAAGTACATATTGATTGAGATTGAGGGGTAGACAAATTTAAAGAACCACCATCTAATGAACCTCTTTTATGAATTCTGGTTTTTCATACTAAATTTTCTTAAAATGAAATAAATTTGTAGCTTAATTTAACTTTTATACGTTTATTTTAATGAATATTGACACAATAAAGTTTGAGTTCTGCAACATAGCTGAATTACTTGGCAATTCGTAATGATTTTCCTGAAACGGTCAAAACATTTTTATAGATAGACATTTTCTATGCCATAATAATCTTTCCAGGACAGGAATATCAGCACGTATCCTATATTATTGTAAATATCCAATAATCTGTAAAAGTCCCAAAGCGGTCATTGCAATCTGCCTCAGTCTCCTGAAATAAATGAAAACAAGTATCTGAGTCAGGAATATTTAAAGTTGTATGTTGCATTTGTTTTACATTTTTGGAAAGCGAATAAATGGAACCCACTTTGAATAGGTGCAAGTTTCAGCCAGCGTTCTTTACTTAAGCACTCTGGTTTAGAATAAAACCAGAAAACTCCATGAATGTTATTATCACCGGAACACTTCAATTCAAATTTAAATTTTCAGTTCAATTTGAATATTGCTTTTAAATAGCAAAATAGGAACTAGGGAGGTCAGTAAATAGCTGGGTGGGCTTTTCATATTTTTGTTTAGAAATTTTAAAGTGTAACTGAGCACGTTAAAGCAACTCTTGTTTAACACCACAGGTATGCACATGTCCCTTCTCCTTAAAGTTTTGCAGGAAAAAAAAATTCAAAGAATGGGTTTCTGCCTCAATTTAAATATTCTCCGATAAAGGATTTTTAAAATTATTTCTGACACACGACTATGAAAGAGGTTAAATACAGTTTTACATTTTTTAACATGTTCTTTAAAACTCTAGAGTTAAAATGAGAAAGACATTAAAATAAGTCAAATTAGTCAAATTAGTATATTTAAAAAACAAACAATTAAATGAATATTTAATATCAATTTGGATCTTAAATCTTCTTTAGTCATTCTTCAAATAATTTGGTAGAGATTTTTACAAATTTAACTAGAAAACAGAACTTGGAAGTTCATGTCATAATTAATTTTCTTAAAGAATGCTTATCCCCAAACTTGTGAGAAGCTTGGAAGCGCTCATCTTTTTATTGGTATCATTAGGCAGCTATTTAGTTTGATTCTGTCTTGTGTGTTGTTTCAAATTAAGTAGCAATATTTGCCTCTGTAACTATTTGATCTTAAACTATTATTTATATTCTGAGTTTATTAAAAACATGCAACTCTTTAGCCTCAATTTTAATCCACTGTGTTTGTTGGCAAAAACAATCTTCTCACATTACTGGGGTTTCTGCTATTATTCTAATAATGCAGAAAATAATTCAGCCTATACGTATACATACAGTTTGTTCAAAAGTCAGTGTTCTCTCTACCGAATCTTTTTGTTCCTCATTGGTCTAGATACAATCTTAAAATATCACAAAATGTTACCTGGACCGGTGTTTTGGTTGGTCTTTTTTCAGAAAGTATTACAACTGAAAGCATTTTTGTGTTTTTCTTTCCACTGGTGGCCAAAAACAACCCCCACCCCCATCACCACCATCATCACCACAGCAACAACAAAACCAACCAAGTTTGCAGGCTATTATCTAACACGGGTGAACCATCAACTCCTTTTTTAAGATTGGCGATTAGGATTTTAATCGAATAGGCATATTCTTCTGGGTAAGGTTCAAGGTCTGCATTCAATTGAGTTGATTTTCCTGGTCTCAAAATCCCAAAATCAAAATGTAGGAAAGCGTTCAGAGAAATGTGGGTACTGGCGCTTAGTAGTGCTGTGAGCAGGATAGATGACTTTCTAACCGCTGACCTTAAGTACTCTGATTCCCACTTGGTTTCTGACACCATTCCTAAAGTTATGACTCCAAGAATAATGTTGCTGAATGCTGATTGGCTGACAGAATGATGTGATGTCTTCCAGGGGCAGAACTTCTGGGAATAATGTGACTTGGAATATTTATGGGTATTTCTTTTGGTGTGCTTAAAATATTTCCATTCTTCCCATGTCCACCTCATAAACTTTTAAGTTTCCCTACCCCATAATTTGTTTTATGATGAGTAACTCAAAAAAGTGGGAAGGGCCCAACCCCAAATGTTCATTGACCTGTTTCAAGAATATTTATAAGTACTTGAACAACACATAAGTGTTTTGCCTTTCAGCAGGTTCAAATATATTTTTGGACTGAATGAGACAAAATGGGTCAGAGGAGTAGGAATTCCACATCCAACCATCCAACCTTATGTCACAGCTTTCCTAAAAACTCAACCAGATCATTTGATAGTTGACAAAATGAACTGCTCGTAACAGAATGTTCCACAACAGTTTTTTGGGTCACTTCTGTAAACTTTGGATAAAGCAATAGGCTGGGAAACGATCATTGCCCGCCGTGTTACCTCAGAGCCAAAATGGTGGCACCAGTCACGCCGTAGCCCAGGTCTTAAGTAGTTCCTATAGTCACGTTAAGAGTTACGGATATGTCTTTCCTAGTTCAGTTCATTAGAAGTTTATCAAACCAAAACTTAACACAAAGAGCCCAGTAAATTAAATGCTACCCTCCTAATTGCTCTCCCATAGTTTAAAAATATTCCTCCAAAATGTGCACATCTGTTTGCAATAGTTCACAAAACATTCCTCTGTTAATATCGTTATAAACCCTAACAACTCAACTGGAGTAGAGAAAAGAATTTTCTCATAACCACATGCTACTCAGACGGTGGCTCCCCTCTTTCTTCTCCTGTTAGCAGGAAAAGGCTATCACCGCAGCTCAGAATGGCTCTTTGACGTTAATTAAGAATCCCGGCCACGCGGCTCCAGGACATACCTTTTCGTGGAGTGTTTGTGCAATTTCCTTAAATATACTCCGTTTTTCCACTTTGATTTTTCTCTCTTCTACCGAAATTCTCCTGCTGGATATAAAGACTTTATATCGTATGTCACCAACTTTCCTGATCCGAGTGTCTTAACCACGCTGTTTGTTTTTTGGTAAAACTGGGAAAATATGTAAGTACATGTTCATCAATGACCTACTGCGGGCGAGGTATTTCTTCCCATAAAACTAAATCAAGTAAGATAATTGATGCGAAGGTGCTCTGAGAAACACTTAAATTCTGCACTTAAACCGTGTGTGTGTGTGTGTGTGTGTGTGTGTGAGAGAGAGAGAGAGAGAGATAGAGAGAGAGAGAGAGATCCACCCTTGAACTCTCCATTTCATCACATTCTCCTAGTGGTAATTACATTGCTTTATTTTAATCTCTATTTGTCCAAGTTTCTCCCTTAGAGTTTTTGGGGCTATAATCATTTAAATTGCATGTCAAGTTATTGGCATGCTTCTCCTTGTAGTTTATTTGTCTTTCTGTCCCAGGCTATATATATGATAACATACATGGTAAAAACATATATAAAATAAAATATATGCGATAAAATATTTATATGATAAAATATATATGGTAAAAATGCTATTTTTATACTTATTGTTAAGCACAAGAAGATAATGGGATCGAAAGGTAACAGAATACTACGGAAAAATATCATCCCTGGAAAATGTAATCTACTCCAGGTATTTAAAAGATCTTAGTGTTCCTATGGCAGGAAAATCTTCCCCATATTCTTTCTGATCCACATTCCACAGGTTGATTTCATCAGATTTGAAAATCGGGGTCTCTTTTTATCCATCCAACCTGTGACGTCACGTGTCCCTGGGGACCAACCCTGCTGCGGGCTGAGCAGCGAGAGGAGAACCCCAGCAGGACCGAGGTCCCCCTACCATTGACTCCCACGGCCGTGGCTCCTTGGTTCAAGGTGGTCTCTAGTTCTTCCCTCCGATCCAGGTCACCCACGGAGAAGGAGTTAAATCCGTTCGAGTGAGCTGGCCTAACTCTAACAAGTATTTGGTGAGCGTCTACGCTGTCTCCCGCCAGTTGGCAACACCATTCGTGATGTCTGTGCTGGGAGAAGTCGGCCCCGCAGTGAGATCCCGAGCGAGAGGCAGCTTTAAATCGCTAAGCGATGACTGCGAGGAATGCTGATCAGGTTTAAATACACAGACAGACATGCTTAGAGTTTTGGCTTTCGGACAATTTGTTGTGTTCTTACCTAGTGCTCACCGAGCTCTTTTTCTCCTATCTGCTGAGCCCTTAAAATCTGAACAAACGTAGGAAGGTGGCGTTCATTTGAACATTTATTTGCCTGGAGACATTTTAAAGAATTGAAGTATTTGTGAATATCAAATGCCGAAAATTTAAGCAAATAAGCCCTTGTGCCATACTTTATTTTTTTGTGCCACACTCTTTGAATCGCTTTCATATCCTCGGAAGGTATCTTTTGCCTGCCTGGAAGGGTCTGTATTTCCCTTATATACAATACAGACCTAGCTACTTGCTTCTCGGTTTTGTGAATTCAAAAAGAGCATATGTGCTCTGTTCTATAAAGGACGGGGTTTAAATAGTATCCCGTTTATTATGCTAAACACTAATAAGAAGTATCGAATATTGCACAAATCAATACCATATGCTCTCGCTCAAGGTTGCAGATATTATAAATCGTCCAGAATCCTCCGTCTCACTAGATGGTTCAGAAACTTTCATTTGTTAGGGAACATAACATTCCACAAACATGTCAGCGTCGGGTTTAGTTTAAAATAGCAAAGCGTAGACCCCTGTCATTTTATAGTTTTGATAAGAACCGTAAGTGGAACTTAAGCCGCGAGGTTTTCCCCTTCTTTGGTGAGATTACACACGTAATTTCCAAGTTACCGAGTGGACAGATCAATTTTTCACTTTACCCAGCATGTTGACAGAACAGTCAGCGCGGTAGCTAGTCCTGGCGATTTATTAATCTGCCCTGCCATCCTCTGGGGATTGAAGGAAGCTGTGCTCACCAGCCTGGTGCGTAACAGATGAGAACCTTGAAATTCTTGAAACCTCTCTATTGCTTTTGCCCTGTTAGCCCCCTTTTAAAATTTTCTCTCCGCTCTTCCTCTACCTTCTTCAGGGAGAGGGGACATTTATTCAGACTCGGATGTGGGCCAGGCAGGGGGCTCCTACAGATCTATGTAATTTCATTTAATTCCTGAGTCTGAATAAACCAAACTCAGCGCTTGGAAATGAAAAATTACATACATCTATTATCCCTCTTCTAGGTTAGGATGGTGCTACTGATCCATCAAGAGTAGGACATATGTTTCGAATTAATTTTCCAGAAGAGGGGAAGAATGTGCTGGGAGCAACCACACTCTCCGGCCCCTTCTCCTTTTGACCAACTTAAGTTGATTAGTCAAGGTTTCTCACGTGGCCTGTGACCAGAGGATAACATGGTCCCCCCCCCCCCCCCCGCCCCAGGCCCATGGTAGACTGTGATGAACCTGAGAGCGCTCAGTTCCACAGATGTCATGCTCCGATGCCCACCACGGTCATCTGAGCAGCCTTACGGAGGGGCCACGGCCTGGACCCCGCCTTGGCCTATTCAATCAGACTCTTGGGGGTTGGAGCATCAGTTATTGGTAAAGCTCCCCACCCAGATGCTTCTATATCGCACTTGTGCGTCCGGGGCGACTGTCCTGCCATTGCTCCCCAAACCTTCACGTGCATATGAGTCACCCCGGAGTCTCCTTTTAACGCAGAGTCTGGGGTGGGGCCTGGGAATCTGCCTTCCTCCCAAGTGAGGTTGGTGCTGCTGGTCGGTGAGTCACACCCTGAGTGCAGGTGATGGCCTCGGGAGCACAGAGGTCGCACGAACATCCTCTCACAGCCAAAATTAAGTGAAAAGGAATAAACGCGGCCTCCCTGGGCTGCCTCTGATACTCCCTGATGACAGGAGCAGCCTGGCCCACCCTAGGCCCGGGGCTGCGTGCCGCGGGGGTCAGCGCAGGGCGGGAGCACCCTGAGCACCTGCGGAGGCCGCAGGGGTGAGGGTGAGGGTGAGGGTGAGGGGCGAGGCCCCGCCAGTGCCCCGCGAGTGACCCCTGTCCGTTCCTGCCGCTTGCAGGCTGTCGCCAAGCTCATGTCGGTGGACTGCCGCTGTCACGGGGTCTCGGGCTCCTGCGCCGTGAAGACCTGCTGGAAAACCATGTCCTCGTTCGAGAAGATCGGCCGGCTGCTGAAGGACAAGTACGAAAACAGTATCCAGATCTCAGACAAAATACAGCGGAAGGTGCGCAGGAGAGACAAAGACCAGAGGCGGGTCCCCATTCGCAAGGACGACCTGCTGTACGTCAACAAGTCCCCCAACTACTGCGTGGAGGACAAGAAGCTGGGCATCCCGGGCACGCGGGGCCGCGAGTGCAACCGCACCTCCGAGGGCGCCGGCGGCTGCAACCTGCTGTGCTGCGGCCGCGGCTACAACACGCACGTGGTCAGGCACGTGGAGAGGTGCGAGTGCAAGTTCATCTGGTGCTGCTACGTTCGCTGCCGGCGCTGTGAGAGCATGACCGACGTGCACACCTGCAAGTAGCCGCAGCCCGCAGCCCGCAGCCCGCAGCCCGCAGCCCGCGGGGAGGGAGGGACGCGCGGCCGCCTGGGGGGCTGGGAGAGCCCTGGCCCCGCCCCCGCTGGCTGCCTGGGCCCCGCCCTCGGCCACGCCCCCAGCCCCTGCTGGCCGCTCGGGCCCCGCCCTCGGCCACGCCCCCAGCCCCCGCTGGCTGCCCGGGCCCCGCCCTCGGCCACGCCCCCAGCCCCTGCTGGCTGCCCGGGCCCCGCCCTCGGCCACGCCCCCAGCCCCTGCTGGCTGCCCGGGCCACGCCCTCGCCCCGCCCCCTGCCCCTGCTGGCTGCTCGGGCCCCGCCCTCGGCCCCGCCCCCAGCCCCTGCTGGCTGCCCGGGCCACGCCCTCGACCACGCCCCCTGCCCCTGCTGGCTGCCCAGGCTCCGCCCTCGGCCCCGCCCCCAGCCCCTGCTGGCTGCCCGGGCCACGCCCTCGCCCCGCCCCCTGCCCCCGCTGGCTGCCCGGGCCCCGCCCTCGGCCCCGCCCCCAGCCCCTGCTGGCTGCCCGGGCCCCGCCCTCGACCACGCCCCCTGCCCCTGCTGGCTGCCCGGGCCCCGCCCTCGGCCATGCCCCCTGCCCCTGCTGGCTGCTCGAGCCACGCCCTCGGCTATGCCCCCTGCCCCTGCTGGCTGCCCGGGCCACGCCCTCGGGCATGCCCCCTGCCCCTGCTGGCTGCCCGGGCCCCGCCCTCGGCCACGCCCCCTGCCCCTGCTGGCTGCCCGGGCCCCGCCCTCGGCTATGCCCCCTGCCCCTGCTGGCTGCCTGGGCCCCGCCCTCGGCCCCGCCCCCCGCCCCTGCTGGCTGCCCGGGCCCCGCCCTCGGCCACGCCCCCTGCCCCTGCTGGCTGCCCGGGCCCCGCCCTCGGCCCCGCCCCCTGCCCCTGCTGGCTGCCCGGGCTCCGCCCTCGGCCACGCCCCCGGCCCCTGCTGGCTGCCCGGGCCCCGCCGTTGACCACGCCCCCAGCCCCTGCTGGCTGCCCGGGCCCCGCCCCCGACCTCCACTGGCTGCCCCTGGGCCCTGCTCTCGGCCCCGCCACGCCCCCGCTGACTGCCTGGGCCCCGCCCCCAGCCCCCACTGGCTGCCCTGGCCCCGCCCCTGGGCTCCTCCCACGGCCCCCACCGGCTGCCCAGCGGGCCCCCACACCCGCTGGCTGCCCAGACCCCACCCCTGGCCCCGCCTTCCGCTGGCTGCCTGGGCCCCGCCCTCGGCCACGCCTCCGCCCCACTGGTGCCCAGGCCCCGCCCCCGGCCCCGCCCCGCTGCCCAGGCCCAGGCTGAGCATGCGCAGTCTTGGGCGTCCCCCCCCCCCCCCCCCCCCCCGCTGAGGACCTGTGGGTTCCTCCCTTGCTGGTTTGGAGGGATCGATCGACCTTCGGGAAGCTGATCCTGCTCCTGAACAAGCCAAGCCAGGAAGGAGCCTCCGCGCAGGACACCTGGTCCAGACTCAGGATGAGGCCCTGGGCTGTGGACCTGGGCTTGAACCCTAGGGCTGGGTGGCTGCAGGCATCTTAAAGACACCTCCCGGAGCAGCAAGGAGCAGCAAACACGAGCTCATGTAGTCTCTCGGTATCTTAGATGCAGAAACCGTAGTGCTCGCGCGTACGGAGGATGAAAGGTTAACAGAAGTGGTGGATGCTTACTTTCTCTTTCATGCATTTCAGAAGAAAGGCGATTAAAAAGAATTTCCCTAAGTGATGCAGGATCCCTATAAAGTGTTTCCTAGAGATGTTCAGAGACAAAAGGGAAGACTCCAGACATAAAAAGTGAAATGTATGATTTGGATATTAAGTGCCTTTTCACTAGGAGCAGTTATCTAGAAAAATCTCAGTAAGACAAATACAGCAATCTTATCTTTGGTTTCATTGTTAAGATGTAAATTCAAGTTAGTTCATGTGCCGCGTAGTTGGCTTCATTCTTCAGAGGTAGGCCAGTTTCTACTAGGAAAACCCCAGCTCGGAAATAATGGGGAGGAGAGGGATCTTGAAAGCAGGTGAGAAAATTAAAAGTAACAACACAAAAGGCTCTCATGCATTGTAAGGTGAAGCACCCTTTAAATGTGTAAAGACAGTATTTTGTATAGTATTTTGCTAAAAAGAAGTTATATATTTTGTAAATACAGTATTTAAGTTATATGATATATATTAAAACTGAAGACATTTATTGCCAAAGCCCAAGAACTAAGGCAATAAAATTATCTCAGAAATAAGATTAGCTTCTGTTTCTTTTCATACTATTAACTCTGACTTTTTTTAAACATTGAAAAAGAAGCTGAGTAGTTACTTATATGAATGTGTTTTTCTTGTCAAAATGACAGTTTTACATGTTAGAGATTAAAATATGCTGCAGACTGTCGAGGAATTGTGTTATTTCAGCAGATCAGTTAAGCTCTGCTTTTAATTAGTTATGTTTAACTTGTAAGGTTATTATAATAAATTATGCAGTAAAAGTGTTAACTGGGTAAAAGAATCTAAATCAAAATAACGATCAGTTTGTGGATCTGATATCCCGGATATTTATTATATTGTATGTAATGCTGCATTTCCATGTGAATGTTGAACGGGCTTTCTGAGTGTGGTATTCATGCATGTATATTCATCATATTTTACAAGGTTCCTGGTAAAAATTACCAGGCTATATTTAAGGTTGTGTTTTAATGTAAACACTTATGGTTTTTTTTTTATGAATTGTTAAATATTTCAGCATTTTTTTTTTATTTCAGCATTATATAGGAAAAAAATTTCTAAATTCAGAAAGGACAAAGGAAGAATATTCCTTTTCTTATAATGAGCTAAAGAAATGTTTCCTTGTCCAAAGGTCTCATTCTATTGCTTTTCCATTTTTATTTACCGGGGCAGAGCAATTGTTTGTGAAAAAAAAGAGCAAACCCATGGAAAATGTCTCAGGCCTGCCTAATCTTAAATTCAAGGCAAAACATTTCATTGTGACTCTTAAAGTTTAACCAGAAAGATATTATTTATAAACGAGACACTCAGAAGTGACAACTGAATAAATACAGTGCTTATTTAAGAGAGTAGTTTGCCAATCTTTAGCATCCGTTGATCAGAATGACCTGAGAGACACTTGTTTTCATGTCTTTGTGTGTGTGTGTGCAGTAAATCTACTCTGTCTGCATTGAAAATAAGCACTTTTTTTTTTTTGTAAAGCTAAGGAAGAGTTCCCATTGGCAACCAATTGTGTCTACTAACTAGAAGTGGCTTCGTGATTACCTTGCCAAGGCGTGGGGAGAACCCGGCGGCCTGCCGGCTCCGTGCGGGTGGCCCAGGCCGCGCTGCTGTCCGGGCTGCCAGACCGTGTGTCCGGCTTCTCCTTGTGCCCCCGGCCCCCCACCAGCACCAGCGCCCGAGCCATCCTTGAGCTGGCCCTGCACCTGCCCTGCCCGTCGCCGCACAGGCCCCCGGGGCCACCAGCGAGAGCCCCGGCCTGCGCTGCCTGGGGCCCCGACCGCAGCCCGGCTCAGCGGCGTTGGAGGGACCGAGCCTTGGGGAACCGTGGGGGGCCCGAGCTGTGGCTGGCTGCAGGGGGGCTCCGCCGAGAGCTCACACTGGGTCCCCCGCCTCGGCCGCCAGCTGCACCTGCAGTGTCCCGCCCCCGCCCCTGGCCGGCCGGCTCCCCCGTTCCCTGAGCCCTCGGGCCTCGCCTGCCCCATGCCCCGTCCTGAGGACACGGCCACGTCCCTTCCCGGGTGCTCCCGGAGGAGACATGGAAAGCTGCCTGGGTTTTGTGGTTTTGCGGCCTCACCCCGCGCCCAGCAAAGGCCTTTCTGGGTCTCCCTGGCCCGGCTGGTGACTGTGTCGGTCACTAGGGCCCTGGAGGCCAGGCTCAGGGGCCAGAACGTGAGCCCCGGGAAGAAGGAAGCACTGGGCAAGGCTAACTAAACCCCACTAAGCCGGAGAGGAGGGAAGGGTGATCCATGGGGGAAACGGGGGGCAGCGTCGAAGGGCGCCTGGGTGCTGGGGCACACAGACGTGGCACGTCCCCCCTCTGGCAATGTGCTTGACACCGGCCCCTGGGTCGCGCTTCCAGCCAGATGAGTTATGTATGACGGCGTGTACACCGCGGCTTCATCTGCTTAAATGCCCCTTGTGACATGAAAGGGGTCGAAGGGGAGGGCAGGTGCTCCGCTGTACTAACTCTCCACCTGGGAGTCCAGCCGCATACGGCCGGGCTAAGAGGCGGGGATGCTGGGCTGAGCGCGGGCCGCCCCAGCCCCGGGAGAAACACCGAATGGCCTGTCACCTCCGGAGAGAGAAGTTTCCTAATTAACACATGTCGCTGATGGGCGTGTTTTACAAAACGTTAGAAACACTTTAACGTCTGGCTGGGGATCCCTGGGTGGCTCCGCGCCTGCCTTCGGCCCAGGGCGTGATCCTGGAGACCCGGGATCGAGTCCCACGTCGGGCTCCCGGTGCATGGAGCCTGCTTCTCCCTCTGCCTGCGTCTCTGCCTCTCTCTCTCTCTCATGAGTAAATACATTCTTTTTTTTAAAAAAATTATTTATTTATTTATGATAGTCACACACAGAGAGAGTAAATACATTCTTAAAAAAAAAACAACACTTTAATCTGTCTGAATATAAACATTTGCATTATTTCCTTATTCACAATCTGGATGATGGTTGTTTTCTGTTTTGAAAGACACCAGTTATATTTATAACAACAATAGAATTCAATGATTTAAGTTAGATGCTATGACCCTGTGTGTTTTTGCAGCTTCGTAGCCGTGTGACATTCACAGTAGGTATCTTAGAAACACACTCTAACGTTGTGAAACTAGCACTGGTATGTTCGGTTTTTACTTAGTTTAAAATCTGGAACCAGGAAAGCTTTCCATCACAATATTTGTTTATAGGCAATTTGAGGAGCTGCTGGTACTTGTTGCATCACATCCCGAAGGCCACCGGAGACTGCAGAGTCCCAGCCGCCATTCGGAGTCAGTTAGTGGTACAAGCACGAGGATCCACTTAGCTGCCTCCAAGAAGAAAACTCCAAATCCTATCCCCGGGAGCCCCGAATCCTCCTCAAGAGGCGTCCTTCTTAAGGGAAGTTGGCGAGGGGGCCTTGTTTCAGTCTTTGTTTTTTTAATTTCAGTTTCACTACAGACCAGATGTGATAAAGTCATAACATTTCTTGGAGTCAGGGTATGAGGTGAGCTCAGGAGGACAAATGCAAGTGGCCCAGCATCAAAGGGGACACGGCGGTCCACCGGGGACTCATTTCCTTTGCAACAGAAAATAACAGCAAACACTTCGCTGGCACTCAGTGTTTGCCAGGCACTCCCCCAAGTGACTTCTATGTAAGAATCGTAAGAATCGGAGTCTAGAACTCACCAGGAACTAGGAGGGAGAGAGCTGCCTCTTGACTTCTAAGCTCCAAGGGATTTAAGATTCCCCGTGGCTCACAGTTGGTTTATGCGGGAGCCCAACCATCATTCCAAAAGGAAATGACGAGGGGTGAAGATCAAACTAATTTAGTGCGACATTAAATAAATGCCTACATCCTTTTTATTGTCGTGCTTACAGCCAGTTGTTACATAAGGTGTCATTTTTAATACACCGATGAAATTTACTGCGGGTAACGATTTACATTCAAATCCAAAGCAAAACCACTAGAGGTGGTTTGCATGATTAAGGACAAAAAAAGAAAAAAACCTCTCGGAACAAAATTGAGATCGAAAGACAGCCTCTGCCCTTGACTGTAAAGGGAAAGTAATAATAAATGTGGACCAAGGCAACACAGGCTGCAGTTCCATATGTGACTTCCTTTTTTTATAAAAAAAAAAAATTTATTTATTTATGAGAGAGAGAGAGAGAGAGAGAGAGAGAGGCAGAGACACAGGAGGAGGGAGAAGCAGGCTCCATGCCGGGAGCCCGATGTGGGACTCGATCCCGGGACTCTAGGATCACGCCCTGGGCCAAAGGCAGGTGCTAAACCGCTGAGCCACCCAGGGATCCCCCATATGTGACTTCCTAATTCGCAGAGTAAGTGAAAGCATCTGATGGACGTGTGAGAATGGAAAAACAGGAGAAGTGGGGGGTGGAAGGCTTTGGGGCCCCCTCGGTCCCACTGCCGTTCAGCCTCCATAGGGGCCAAGGAGCCTCCCCTTCGCACGCTGGTAAATCAAACCGTCCTAAACATGTCCTTAACCACTTGGTCCTGTTTAGCTAAGAAGAAGAGTGGCCTCTTGTCGCCCCTAATTTTCCTTTGATAAAAGAAGAATGTCATCAGACGTACCTGCCCACCTGCTTTGCCTGCTGACCTAAGCCCCCCTGGCTGTGGCCCCCCCTGCCTTCTGTCTTATTGGCTTCCTTCTGGCAGTGCTGCCCAGGTCCCCTGTCACCTTCTCCCAACTGTACCCACTCTGCCCCTGGTCCCTATAACTCTGTCTATAGGACACTGACTGTGCTTAAAAAACAAACAAAAAAAAAACACCTCCCACTCTTCACTAACTAAGGAAAGGTGTGAATGTACAAAGTGATGTCAGTAATTACCTATTTGTTTCCAGTACATAATCCATAGTTTTCTTTTTAAAAAAAGGTTTATTTTTTGGTGAGTTGTGTGGTTTCTATATCCCCCCAACTTTGAGGTATAACTGACATATAACCTCGTGTGCGTGTAAGCGTCTGTCCATTGAGGTTCATCTCAAGCTCCCGGAAGACACCGCCCGCGCGCTCCTAGTGGGTTTGTACAAGGGTTTGTACAAGGCAAGCCAGCAAAATGGAAAACCTGAAAAAGTGCATATGATGAGGCCTCTTCAGCGTGCCCCCTACTTACGGGTACGGGCTAGATACCTTCACAAGCCGGAAGATACGTCTCACTGGCTCAGAATGAGAAGTTCTCTGCTGTGGGCGTCAACCCTTTTCCCTTCCCCAGATGCCCACTTCATCATTTCTTGAGAAACCAAGCTTTGTTGCTGGAGAACTGCAATGTCCGACGTTCAACTGTCACAACTGTAATTGTGTCCTTGCCGGACACACCGGATGCTCTAGAATTACAGGGAGCCTCCCCCACACAGACGATTTCCATGACCGAATGTGAACGTGCCCTTGTCAGGTGTTCGCAGCTCCGCAAGAACTGGCTTCCAGCCTCACTCCTAGGTCACAAGTTTCCAATTTCTGTAGAAGTACGAGCTCCCTGACTGATGTGAAGCCTCCGGGCCTCTCCACACCCACTCCCGGGGGAAGGGGCCCAGTGCTGGCTCACCAGGCCTGAGGAAATTCTCGCCAGCTGACCCTCCCACGACTGCTACGCAGGCCCCACCGCCACCACCACCCCCACCGAGAACGCAGCTCTCGGGCACCACCGCCTCCTCCTCCGGACGCGCTTCTAACTCTGTCAGCACCATTTGCTTCTAAATCTCTCCTCTGCTCAGAGCGTGGACTTACAAGACGTGTCCCTCACAGGCCCTCTCTGTTCTGGCCAAATAGAGCACAGGGCACTTCGCTAATCAGGCTCTCGGTACTCGTGGGTACGCAGGAGCTAAACGTTTTTGGAAGCTGGAACTTAAAACAATCGACAAGATTTCTTTCTTTTTTTTTTTTTAAAGATTTTATTTATTTATTCATGATAGTCACTCAGAGAGAGAGAGAGGCAGAGACACAGGCAGAGGGAGAAGCAGGCTCCATGCACCGGGAGCCTGATGTGGGATTCGACCCCGGGTCTCCAGGATCGCGCCCTGGGCCAAAGGCAGGCGCCAAACTGCTGTGCCACCCAGGGATCCCAATCGACAAGACTTCTATGTTAGGATGAGCATCTGCACGTGGTGGAATAAGCTGAGAACTTCACGTGGCGTTTTAGGACAGGAGAACGTCCCCGGCGCAGACTGGCTCCTGAGCACAGGCTGCTTTCCAGAGGTGGGCGCTTACGCTCCTCAGCTCTGAGGGGCGTCCCCACAGGAAACAGAGCAACTCCGCTCACATTCTGCTACGGACACGGAGCCAAAGACTTGGGGGAGTCACCGGCTCCGGTACTGAGCTCGTCCACCGGGCATGCCGGATCCGAGGGGCAGCGACGCAGCGCACAGGCAGGACAGCACACGGCGGCCCGGGGCGTTGCTGGAAACATGTTTGAAAGCCAAATGTACAAAGTTCAAATAGCGGATTTACTGTTAGAGGGAAAGTGTGGATCTCAGAAAGGCAAAAACGTTTCAAGACACTCGAGACATCCTTCTCTTCCCTGGCCACACTGCTGGTGGGTAAGAGCCTCCACGGCCCCTCCGTGCGGGAGGGCACCTGCCGGGCCCCAGCCTCTCCTCCGACCCGAGGGCTGTCCCGCCTGGCCCTGCAGCAGGAGTGGGGTGGACGGGAGCAGCCGGTTAGGAGCAGGGTCCCAGGTCTTATGTTCCGTGCTCTCCCAGACGGGGGCTTCTCCCCTGTGTGCCCCTGTGTGCTCCCCCATGAGGCTCATCAACTAGCGGCCTCCGCGAGAGGGAATCGGAACACACTCCCGGCCGCTGGCCGAAGTCGCACGCTTTTGCACACCTTCCCCTCCAGCTGGCACAGCAGGCGCAGCTCTTTCATGGGGTCGTTTGCATTGCCAGCTGCCTGGAGCCCACAGAAGCCCCGACCCTGCGTGTGAGAAGTGGTCGGGTGTGGGTGCGGGTTCAGTGAGCACAGGGGGGCAGGGTCAGAGGCTTAGGGCGGGGAGAAGCTCGGGTGAGGAGCCGCATCCTCGTCCTCGTCGTGGCCTTCCCGCCCCAGTCATCCCGTGGCTCCTTTTGGGTGGGCGACCCAGTCTGTTCAGGTTGCTAGAATAAGCAAGTCCCCATACTCGGGGGCTCATAAATAACAAGAAATTCAGTTCTCATGATCCTAGAGGTTGGAGTCCAAGATGAAGGTGGTTGCGGGTTGAGCGTCTGGCTTCTTGGTTCACGTGTTTTCCTGCTGTCGCCTCACATGGCACAAGGGGCAGGGGGCCTCTGGGGTGTCTCTGATGAAGGCTCTACCCTCCGCCCCCGATCACCTCCCAAGGGCCCCTCCATGCTGGGCGCTGGCAGGACACAAACATTCAGGCCGTAGCGTTTGGAAGATGGGATCGGGAAGCTTACGGAGGCTGCTTCGCTTTTTGGCTGCAACATCCCTAGCGTCCGAGGGGCGAGGGCAGCAGCAGTCCCAGCAGCGCACCGGGCGAGCGTGTGCCAGGCACCCGGCGGGGGGAGGACGCGCTTCCGCCAGTTCCTCGTGGACTCGACGGCCAGAGGGACACGCAGGCAGGCAGGTCTGTTCTCTCACCAACCCCGCCACCGTCTCCGCACACAACACGCTCCTCTTCGTGCTTTGAGGCCTCTTTTCTCTGGCGATCGAGTAAAAGACGGGCTACCGACCCGGAGCGTCAGGAGCTTGCAGGTTCATCCGTTTCCCCAGCACAGGGCCACCTCTCCCCACGTGGTCTAGCTTCCCTCCATGCTCAGTGCGCCCCAGGGAGGAGTACTTCATGCAGAGCTCAAGCGAGCTGTTTTCTGCTTTTTGCAGTAATCCCTACGCCCAGTGTGGGGCTCGAGCTCACAACCCCAAGGTCACGAGCCACTTGCTCTACTGACTGGGCCAGTCAGGCGCCCTGAACAGCGGTGAGTGAGGGCAGCCAGTTGTACCTCGAGCCAGCTGCTGGGAGGGTGGCCTCCCCCGTGGGGAGTGTGTCTATAAAGTGCCCGGACACGAGGCAGGAGGAACCTGTCTTGCGTCTCTAACCGACGGCCAGCCAGTCGTTCTCCCTTCCCAGAGGAGACATCCTATGTTAAAAGCATTTCCTCCATGGAGGTGCCCTCCAGCCGTCGGCGCGCTCACTGGATTGCAGGAAGGCTCTGGCCGAAGAAGCCCCAGGTTGCTGGATGGGGCCTCCCCGGCCGCAAGCCGCCTAGCGCCGACTGCCACTCCGGGCCAGGCCTGCCGTTGGGGCTCTAGCTGGCTCCGACGGGACGGGAAGCCCAAGAAAGGGGGTGGGGGAGAGGGGACACAAGCCGCGGGGTGGGCCTAGGGACACCAGGCGGGGTGGCTTTGAGGGGGCTGGGGATTAGCTGTTGGCATGTGACGGTCAAAAACCAAGTGTGTGAGAGAAAAATCAGCCCGCGTGAGGCAGCCAAAGCATTCCGAGGGGCGCGTTAGGAAAGGTGAAAGTCGGCGTCTTATTCCGCTACTGTTATCTACAGTACGACTGCGGCCCACGGCCTCACTCAGGAGGTTAGGGGCAAATCTTTTCCCTGAGCAACGTGAGCATTTTTTTTTCCTTTTTTAAATTTTTAGAATATTTTTCCTTTTATACTCATTTTAAAAAGTATTCTAAATGCATTTCTACTCTTAGTTTTATTTTTTTTTTTAAAGATTTTATTTATATATTCATGAGAGACACAGAGCGAGGCAGAGACCCAGGCAGAGGGAGAAGCAGGCTCCATGCAGGGAGCCCGACGTGGGACTCGATCCCGGGTCTCCACGATCAGGCCCTGGGCCCAAGGCGCTCAACTGCTGAGCCACCCAGGGATCCCACTACTCTTAATTTTCTAACTGAACATACTTCTCATTCCTTCAATTAAAAATGGGGGCATGTCAACTGAATTGAAATTACCATATCATGGGGGGGGGTTTTCAAATTATAAACTATAAATACTGTTAAAGTATCAAGGGCAATACAGGCTAAATGCTTTGAGCTTCACCTGGAATAAAATAGTAAAATATTAGCTGATCCACTTCAAGACAAATACAAAAGGTAGAACAATGATAAATTTTACTTTAATCAAATTAAAGTCAGGAATATAAAGACTCTGGCTCAATTTTTCTTTAATTTCCCAAATATCACTTATTTTCCTACTGTCATAGCTTAATTGTAATAGGCATACTATAAGACATTTGTTCCAGAAAAAAAAATAGTGATTACAAATAAAAAAATGCATCCAAAAATCCTTATACACCATTTAATATACCAAAATGTCAATGCCAAATTTCTGATTTTAATGAGGAAAAGTCTTATCATTAAAGGAACATTGCTTCATTTATACTGTGGACTTTTAAAAGATATCTGAAAATGAAAAGTAGTATAATTATTGCTTCCAAAGTTGGCACAATCTATACAAGACAGAACTGAAACAAGAGCAAAGTGCACCGAAGCTGCCACGGGATCCGTCCTTATCCCTTCTGACATTTTGTACAGCTTCACAAAGCTGTCGTTTTGTAGTTTTTACCTTGAAAGGGATGTCTTGCCATCTGGATACTTAAATTCTATACATGTTAAGATATATCCTGAGGATATTAGTGTGTTTAAACACAGGAATGTCTTAAATTTTCCATATTAACCAGTACAATAAATGCTTGACAGACGTTACTGTGAAGTTCCGTAGGTATATTACTTTGCCAGACAATACAAAACAATTCGCAATGCAAAACCGAGAGTACTTTAATCATTAAAAAAAAAAAATACAAAAAAAGCAACATTTATTTCACCATCCCTGGAATTGGAAAATAGCTATTAATTTGCAGAATCTAGGGAAGTATTTTAAATGTCAAAATACACGCGCGGAATGTGGGTTAGCATATAAGCACCAGGAGTCTGAAAAGTTCACAAAAATTCTTTTGAATGTGTAAGGTGCGTTTATCCTTGAATTACATTCAGTTTGAGAGAAGAACCAGTACCCCAAAGTTCATTAATATTTAAGAAATAGCTGAACAGCTTCCAAGTCGGTTTACAGCAAAATAAAAATACTGCCTTTAGGTTTTTTTATACAAGTTTTCTAAAATTTAGATTCAAAATTTAAGTGCTGCCTTTTATGGTGAGTAGTTTGATCATTAATTTATGTTCCAGTTTAAGATACTTCATACACCGTAGGTATTTAATGCCCCAACAATAAAACAAAACAAAAACAAAATAAACTAGAGTCATTTAGTGAACATCTCAAATGAACAAAATTTTATGCAGAACTGGGTATGAAGTCATCCGGAGTCAAACAAAATCACTTTTTTAAATGTTATCAGTCCACTCAGTAATGAAGACTTTCCTACATACGTCGTCGTATCTTCAGGCAAAAACTGTTACGAAATTAGATGAAGTAACTACAGAATTGTGTTTCTTGGTTTACCATCAAAATGATGGTGATATTAAAGCATGGCTCTTTCCAAACCGCTTGGCCAATGCTGATAACAGGCAGGCAAGGAGACATCTGCCAGCGTTGCCCCACGGCCCCCGCCGCGACTGTCCCCCAGCAGCCGGTCCGGGCGGGGAAGCCAGGCGGCCGCTTCCCGGGGGGTCCTGGGGGCCGCGCGCTACGCAGGTCTGTAAAATCCAGTTACTCACGCTGCCCACTCAAAACCCGGACCGCGCCAGCCCTGAACACCAGCTACCTCTACAGAGTTCCTTTTTTACTGGGTACGTTAAAAAAACAAAAAACAAAAAACAAAAACAAAGAACATGTTGTGCTTTTCACACATCTGATACAGGTTTTCATATCATTTACTCTTAGGTTTTTGGGAAGAGAAGAGAAACACTAAGAAAATAGGTATGCCAGAGAGTCAGACTGCAAAATAACGCCGCACACACGCAACTAGCCAAGCATCTTTTTAATTTAAAAGATACTATCATTAAAAGGCAACATACATATATATATATATATGTCTATACACGAACGTATATATATATATACATATAGAAAAGAAAGTCTCCTCCTCAAAATCCTTATTACTCGACGATAGGTTTTCACAGCAACCAGTCTATGTATCAGTATGTTTTTCACCCTCTGTTCAGGGGCCACCGGGAACGCCTCCAGAATAAAGGCCGTCGTTCCTGCAGGCGTCTAACACTCTACTATTATTAGGGAAATGTGCTTAGAAATGGTTCAGTGATTTGCTCATTACGATGACTATTTACAAAGGCATCTATTTACGTCAGCAATAAATAATCCTGATATCAAAAGGGATAATGCTCATGCACACATCGAGATGGCTGCATGCTCCGGGAGTATTTACACGTGGCTTCTCCGTCTCAGCTCTGCCAGGAATAGTGAAAGTGCGTTTCCCTCAGCGTCCCCGGCGTTAGTCTTGCTTCTGGGGGATGCATCCTTCCATTTCGACCACCTCGGGCCATCCTTCGTATTTGTTTGTGTCCTTGTTGTTCTTTATGTGCTGTTGGAATACAGTAATACATACGGTTTAAAATTTTTTTTTAATTTTTATTTATTTATGATAGTCACAGAGAGAGAGAGAGAGGCAGAGACATAGGCAGAGGGAGAAGCAGGCTCCATGCACCGGGAGCCCGACTTGGGATTCGATCCCAGGTCTCCAGGATTGCGCCCTGGGCCAAAGGAAGGCGCCAAACCGCTGTGCCACCCAGGGATCCCAATACACACGGTTTAAAGGAAGAAAACGCTTTATGAACAGTTTGCCTCCCGTCACCGGCTTTGGCGAACTCGCTTCTGCGACACCCGTGGCCGCGAGAAGGCCACACACGTCACGGTGCCAGACAGGCAACGAGAACCCTCGGACCGGGCAGGCCTCCGAGGAACAGCCCAAAGAACAACACAGTGGTCAGGCCTACATTCGACCGCATTCTGGAATATTTCTAAACTTAGCAGATTATAGAGTCGAAAGCTTGATTGGACTCGTTAGTGACGAACGCTTCCTAAATGGCCCGCGACAGCAGCAATCATATGCCAGGAACTGTGTCACAGAAGGGTAAAATTTCCCATGCAGAACAGAATCAGACTATTTTTCAGTTTTGATTTTAAAACAGGGCTGTGGGCATTTCAAATACCTGATTACCAGGAGCTTCCGAAAAATACGTGAACACACTTAATGGCTGCTTTGTCAAAGGGCCAAATAACCAGGAGAGGATATTCCTGGTTATTATATACACGCCACACGGTTTCACGCAATTTCCTTTTGTCCGTTAATTCTGAAAGTCTAAGAGAAGACACTAACCTGTTCAAAGGGGCTCTTTGTCTTGATGCCTTTCCCACCACAGAAGACCCAGTTGTCTCTAAAACCAAGGTTAGTAATAGACGTACTCCCCAACTCAGCAATGAGCCGTCGTGCCTCATCGTTGAGTCTTGAAGAGGAAGAAAAAAAAATCATCAATACGGAGCACTGTACATTATCTAAGTAATACTGACGCACCAGTATGTTAACATGCACCATGAGATAAAATGAGAAAATACCAGCTTAAGTAAGTAAGTGAACATTAAAAAATACGGAATTTCTTTTCAGAGCACCATTCCTATTTGAGTTCTCTACTGACAAAAGACGTGAAATCGAGCGATTCCTTTTACGTTTATTCTATCAGGAAACACCTTTTGGATGTCTTTGCCTTACAATGATTCACTTTCATCTACATCCACCAAAAGATAAGGGATGCCGCAGCTAGTAGGTGCCTACCTCGGCGAATACAAGGTCTTAAAGCCACCACTGTCTTCATGACATTAAAAATCACTTTGAATTTCCACTAATCCCTTGGTAAGTTACATTTGAATAAAGGTAGACGCTGGCAGAAATACAGGTGTTTCTAATACTATGTTTTATTTACATGAGCCTTGAGAATAGGTATATAAATTATACTTCAGTAATAACTGTCGAGTGGTTACTTAATAAAAATGAACCGTAACCAGACAGCGGCGAGGTACCTGCCAACGAGGAAGGGCAGTGGCTAAAGTCATGTGGTGAGGAAAGAGCTAAAATGGCATGAAGACATTTTGTGGGGACGCCTGGGGGGCTCGGCGGTTGAGCACCTGCCGTTGGCTCAGGTCATGACCCCGGGGTCCTGGGATCGAGTCCTGCATCGGGCTCCCCACATGGAGCCTGCTTCTCCCTCTGCCTGTGTCTCTGCCTCTCTCTCTGTGTCTCTCATGAATCAATCAATAAAATTAAAAAAAAAAAAAGAAATCTGCGTCGGTTATTATCCTAATGCAAGTATTCTCAATCTCCCCTCTGTCACTCACAAAAGAGAAGTTCAGCAGATACATGCTAGATGTGGGGGGAGGGGGGGGAAGGCAGTAAATTCTATGTATCTCCCAAAAGATGGCAGTTACAGGTCACTTAGGTTTATTCTGCTAAAATCTGAGGCAAGGTAAGTTTTATATTTGCAAACAGCTGGGGGACCGTTAAATGCAAACAGCACGAGGGTCGGCGAGGCAGGCGCTCCTTATCTGGCGGCCTCCTCTGAGACAGCTCACGCTAACGTCAGTCTGCTCCCTTCCTCGTGAATGAAAGAAATGCTACACCTAAGAGTTCTCATTTAAGCAACTTAAAGATGAACAAAATAATTTATATTTTTTTAAAAAAAACCTACTTCATAAAGCAAGAAAGAACAGCCTACGGTAGACTTCCACAATTCATGCGAATCACATCCACAGGCAGTGGAGCTGCTTTTGAAAAATCTTTTAATTTTAATTCCAGTACAGATACCATACAGTGTTCTGGTAGTTTCGGGTGTAGATATGGTGATTAACACTCTCCACGCCCCCCGCGCCTCCTCCATCCTCATCGTCCAGCTCCCCATGGAGCTGCCCCTCTGGTGACCAGGGGTTTGTTCTCTATAGTGAAGACTCTGTTTCTTGGGGTCTCTGTCTCTCCCCTTCCTGCGTGTTTCTTAAATTCCACCTGAGTGAGATCATACAGCGTTTGTCGCCTCGACTGACCCAGCACTGTACTCTAGCTCCACCGACGTCGTTGCAAATGGCAAGACTTCATTCTTTTTCCTGGCTGAGCACTATTGCAGCGCGTGCGTGTGCACACACAGATACACCGCCTCTTCTTTATCCGTCCATCGCCGGATGGACACGTGGGCGGCCTCCGTAGCTTGGCTCCTGCAAACAGTGCCGCAGTTATAACCACCGGGGTGCGCGTGCCCCTTTGAATTAGCGTTTCTGTCTTTTTGAGGGTAAGCACCCGGTCGCGGAGCTGCTGTAACCCCAGCCGGGCGCTGCTGTCCTCCTGGACCAAACTCCCTAGGATCGCTGAGAAAACCAGCTCCAACCCTAGAACACTTAGCCCTGACTCAGACTCAAGTCCATATAAAGTGATGCACTTATGACCTGGTGAAATAAAAAGAGACGAAATGGTTGTGCAAAAGGCCCCCTGAAGTCCTGGCCTCTGAAGATTTTGAGACCCCCGAGAGTCCCGTGTACCCGCTTCCCGTGCTCTCCCCGCAGTCGGGGGCAGGGTTTCCCCGCGCCGTGCTCACACGCAGTAGCCGCCGCTCTTCACCTGTCGGCTCACTCGGTAAGCAACCTGGGGGTGAGAGGGACACCCCCTGAACGCGCTGCCGGACCCGACTTCTTGTTTCCAAACGGTGTTTGCATGTCGAGGATCTGGAAGGTGGTCAAATCCCACTCTTCAGTTGATCCAAATGTTCTGTTTCCTGGCTACGTTCTTACAATATTTCATTTGCATCATCAACACTACCAGGTGAGTCATGCTGCTATCAGGGGAGTAAAGCCAAAGCGCCATCCAGGTGGGCGGCAGGGTCACCGGGCAGCCGGCGGAGGCTCTGGGGCTCCGAGGGGAGGGGAGCAGGGCTGCAGGCTGCGAGCGTCCCGGAAATCCTAGCGAACCGTCAGACCTGGGGTGGTCTGGGGCACCCCGCCACCTGGCCCTCGGTGCATCTCACTACAGTTTTATAACAAGTTTCTCAAAACTTTCTACAGTTGTTGGCTCTGCTTATGTAGAATTTGGAGGATTTCATTATTCCTTTTCGACATCGTTAAGTAAAAAACGATTTGCTTCAAAAAGAGGTTTAAAATCATGCAACGCGGCCAGTACTTTCAATATTTTCATCATTCGATACACATTCGATATCAAAATATCCTCTTTTCTTTAAAAGCCAGTGTAACTAATGTATAAATTCTAAAGACACAAGCTTTTATTCTACATAGAGCACGTTAAGTTTGTTACATATACTTTAATCTCTATTAATGGTCTTAACTAGCTGAGATGCTGGGGCGCCTGGGTGGCTTAGTTAGTTAAATGTCCGACTCTTGATTTCAGCTCAGGTCGGCCCTCGGGCTCCACACTGGGCCGTGCAGCCTGCTTAAGACTCTCTCACTCCCTCAGCCCATCACCCCCGCCTTGTGTGCACTCGCTCACTCTCAAATAAATAAATAAATAATTAAATAAATAAATGAAAATGCTATTTACAAACTAGCTGAGATGATACAAATTTCTATGGAATAAATTCTTTTAGTTAAGAATTTTCTTTAAAACGAATCAAAAATTATCCGGGGACAAACAAGAGAGCAGACAGGGACCAAGTCTTCCTAGAAGAGATTCTACAACTGCACGGAGGCCATCTGCAGCAGCGATGGGGGGCGTGGAGCGGGAGAGGGGGTGGGGGGCGAGTCAGAGATCTGCCTCCACCTTTGCGGCAGAAGGTGCAGCACCTGAGAGCCCCACCGCCACGCCACCACGCCGGGCCGATGCTCCCTTTCTTGAAAGCCAACATGGAGAATTAATAGTCTGATTAACAGGGGAGGACCGCTGGGGAGTAGAGGCAGAGGTGTCGACAGCTGTGGAAGAGAACTGCCTTATTAATTACTCCGGGACACTGAAGAATAAGCAACGCGAGGCACATTGACCATGTAGCCCAGACCTTAACGAGAGCACATTACAGGAAGTTCAGGTTAGAAACTGAGAATAGGACTCTTAAAAACACAAACCAAAAACCCTAATAAGTCTCACTATACAACTGCTAACGACCCCAGGAAAGAGGAGGATAGGTCCTGACCCGGGGCTGCTGGAGGAGTGCTGTGTCGGGCTCCAGCTGAGAAAAGTGTCCAAAGATCTACAGCAAATCAGACTACTCACGAGGAAACTCTGACTACTACCACCGGCGGGGCTCAGGATAACACGAGACTCCCTAAAACTAGCACAGGCCACACAGGGAACTTCCGCTGCGAAGCGGAAACGGCGAGGGGACCCGCTGTTTCACAGGGGCGGTCTGAGATCCAAGCTCGCCTGCCTTTCCAGGGAGGCAAACACTCTGACGGACCTACAGAGGGAGGAGTAGTTCAGGGACGTCCACACAACTGCTTGCAAGTAAACCGAAGCCTCCGGGCCACACATCACACAGTGAAACTCTAAGGACCTCTCCCAAAATCTTCAAGGTGGCGTCTGCTGCTTAGAAACACGGAAAATGAAGAAGATGCTAAGTCATTAAACGGAATAGTCCACGCTCCGAAAACGGCAAGGAAATTTTTAGAAACGTTGGGTCGATAAAGCTACTTCCCCCAGTTCTCAGCGAGTTCTAGAACGGATTACACCACGGAGATCCTGTGAACAACAAGAGCAACAAAGGGTGGGAGGAGGAAGAGAGGAGGAGAGGGAGGGAGTAGTGAGAAGGAGGGAGGAATGAATCACGCCACGTTACGGTCGTGTCAGCTACTTCAGCATCTGAAGAGGTCTGCGGGCAGGACATCGGGGCACTGCAATTAGCAGAGCCCATGGATTTCTTTTTCTTTTTTTTTTTTAATAAGTTAATTTTTTATTGGTGTTCAATTTACCAACATACAGAATAACACCCAGTAGAGCCCACGGATTTCAAGTGAGCATCTGAGAGTCTCAGAAAACAGCCTCCACGAATAAAATAGTGCCACCGCAGCTGGACGGCACTGCCTAGCAGGGAACGTTGGCAGCTGTTTAAAAAGCAGTTTCCGTAGTTGATTCACAGAGGACTCCCTTGGAAGAGGCTCCTGGTGAGGGTGGCACGCTGCCCCGGGGGAACATTTTTATCAATGACTTCGATTTGGACACAAGAGAGACTTTGGAGAGACTACAAAGCCTGGACCACGGAAATCTTGTAGGACGAATGTCAGAATCATGACCTAATGGGCCCAAATCAGCAAAATTAAATTTAACGAGGATAACAAGGATAAATGACTATAAAGTCCTTCATTTAGATTAGACAAAATCAAGTCCTGAAAGAGGAGGAAGACCTGACTTGGCAGTGGTTAAAAACAAAAGGGAGGGGGGGAAGAGAAAAAAAAAAAAGAAGTCTGAGATCAAACGCAACGATCTGAGAATCTAACTCAACCAAAAATTCAAGAGCCAAAAACGTGACGTCACCGTTTAAAGAAAACTAATACAATAGCAGTCTGTACACATGTTTAGAGAAGCGTGTCTCCGAGCTGCCTAAGAGCTCGCGTCCGCACTGCACCGTGATGTGGCCAGGCCGCCTCGGGAGCCCTGCGGGCCACTGGGCACTCACGTTAGGAGCCGACGGTCAGGCAGGGAAGCAGGGGCCAAGAGGTGCGGCCGGGAGGGTGCGCGCACCCACAAGCTGACCGCCGCCGAGGGTGACGGAGCCCTGCGCACTGGCAGGGAGGGGGAAAGAAGGAGAAATGCTACTTCTTAGTTCCAAACACGTCGAGCATCACCTGCCCCGGGGAGCGGATCCACGGTTCCCGCTAAGACGATGAGGTCTGGCAGGTGGCGGGGGGGGGGGGGGGGGGGGACCAGCGGAGAACAGGGGGTTCACCTGAGGATGGCTCTGGCCCTGTGCCGTGTCACCCGGAGAAACGGCGAGCCACTGGCACCCTGCGAGGTGGCACATATGCGACACTCCGTGCACTTCTGCCCCCAGCAGGCGTCCGGGATGCCTCACCTGGGGCCACCTGCCCTCCCACCTGCCCCCAGCCCGAGGCGACCCGCCCACCGTGCCGTGACCAGAGGCAGGACACCGGAGCAAGGCAGCTGGCTCGCTCGGCGATCATCCTCCCGCCTTAGGGGAACGACAACCAACTGACTTAGCGGGCTCTGGCTGGAAGGGAGGCACCGTTGGACGCCTGCCCTCTCCAATACGTAGGTTCTCTTCAATACAGTTTGTGGTTTTGTTTCTAGAACAGGTTTCCAGGGTCACCTGGGCGGCGCAGCTGGGTAAGTGTCAGACTCCTGACTTCAGCTCAGGTCCTGAGATCCTGAGATCCTCGTCCGGCTCCACGCTCCGCGGGGAGTCTCTTCTCTCCTCCTCCCTCTCCCTCTGGCCCTCCCCCTGCATGCTTGCTAGCTCGCTCTCAAATAACTATATTTCAAAAATAATACATTAAAATGGGCTTCCTTGTTAAAATCAAGAAGTCCTGGAATAAACAAAGGTAAAGAGGTTTCCCAAGGACCAAACTTCAGGGCCGTGCGCTGTGAATCCCCGGAAGAGGTGAAACGCAAGGTGCCGTCTCCAAACTTCTTCACCCAGCACAGGCCCGGAGGACTGGCATCCCACCAGACCACACGGAGGCCAATCCCAGACACGCGCAGAGGGTCAGAGGACAGCCAAGGGGCTCACTGCAGGCAGCAGTGACCGGGACCAGTCCGAGTAACTCCGGGGAGCCCATACCAGCTCCCTGTCGCGGAGAAAGCAGGCGCATCCGTTTCATATTCTAAACTCTCCTGAGTATAAGTGGGAGAACAAACCACTCCTTAGGAGGTGAGCAGCCTTATGTAAAGAAAAGCCCCAATGCATCAGTCGCAGCAGAGCTTCTGTTCCCCTATAAGCCTACGTCTCCCGCAGCTGAGGGGTCCTTTCAAACGTTCCATGACCAGATACCTGCCAAGGTGTACGCTTATATTTTGTCACATTTGATAGATGCCGATGGCCGTTTATAATGACCGTTTGTCCATTTTTGTATAAAGGATATGACACAATTTATCTCACCAGTGTTTAGATGAAGGAAGCATTCGAAATACAAATCTGTGTGCCCCAAACTGAAAAATGCAGACAACTGAATTCGTTTAAATGCACAGAAATCGAAACACATACTGACCCAGTGTAAAGACGTCGAAGTTTAGGGTTTCTATTTTGCCTTACAGGTTGGACATCTTCTGAAGCTACTTTTGGTATATGTGATGGGCACTAACAGCAGTTAAAGAATAAACATCTTGCCTTAGTTCTTAGATTTGCTCACAATCTATTATTAGAAGAAGGGAAACAGGGGTGAAGCCAAGAAGATATAATAATGAAACAACATGATGCAAAAAAGAGGTCCTGTGTGTCTATTCAGAAAAGCAGGGTGCTTTAAAATTTTAAAACCTCAAATTATACATGTAATATCCTATTCTATCAGCAAAAGCAAATAGCGAGTTACTTGTTTTTTTGAAAATGAAAGCCTAATTACCCTGTTTAGTTCTATCCAGCTAAACGGCAATGGATCCATTTGCCAGTCTTATTTAACCCCCAATCTGTGGATTCAACACATCCTTAGCTGAACCAGGTAAAATGCATGTCAAAGAAAATACTTCACTTTAAAACATTTACAAAATAGCACTGTTTTCTTAGTGCAAATCTGCAATAAGGTAGTTACACATTAAATATGTGTGGAAAAAACAATCAATAAATAGAAAGACATGCCATATTCCTAGGTGGAACTTCAAGCCTTTTCAATTAAAATCTGTAGAGAATGCGTTCATTCTTGATAAAAGTATCAAACTTTTCATCTGGATAAAATATCATAGAAAGGATTTGAGAAACACTACAAAGGGGGTCTTAGCCACCCCAGAATGATAGTAAACTTAATTTTTATAAAATACTTATTAAAATTTTTACTAGTATCTTGTTGGGGCAGGAATAAATAGATGAATGGAACAAAACTTTTAAAAACAAAGTCAAATATACTTAAGAATTGGCATTATAAATCACTGAAGAAAAAAATGAATGTATTTTTTAAAATACATGAAAACAGTAAAATCACTGGAAGAGGAAAATCAACTAAGTATTCAATTTGGAGATGAGAAAATACTTCTCAGGTACAGAAGTAGAAAAAAACTAAAATGAAATACGACTAAATAAGAATTAGTCTAAACTTGTAAAAGTCAAAAAGCACCAGAAATTAACAAAAATAAATGCAAAATAAGGTATTTTTACATGAGAAATGATTAATATCCTTAACAAACCAAGGGCCCTTCCTTACACATTGTCTGTCCTCTGCTGAGTCAACCTAGGAGTCAACCTAAGTGGTCAAAAGACACTTTACAAGAGAAAGAGCCAAGAACACTTGTGAAAAGAAATGCAATCTCACCAGTAACCAAACAAAGGCACATTAATAAAATCCCTTTCCAAAATCTTTAGAATTAGTAAACTTCTTAACAACAGTCAGCGTCCTGGAACTTCTGAGAGTCATGTTAAATTGGTACACTTAAAAAATCCTTTTTAAAAAAAACATACATATCCTTTAATTAAAATAAAATTGTCCTAAGGAAACAGAGACGATTGTTCAAAAACTTTTAAGACAGTACATTTTTGCTAAGTATGAAAATTTGGAAATAGCCTGAGGGTCCAGCAGTAGGTATTAAGTAAATTTTAAATTATGACACATGTTTGAGAACTATACGAGGCAGACATGAACAATTTTGTTATGAAAACTATTTATTGTTATGGGAAAATATTCACCACATAAATAAGTAAAAGAAACGCTATAAATACTAGCACTCCAAATGTTTAAGATGAAGAAAATATGTGTATTAAGAAAACCGGAGATGGAAACCAAATTATCAATGGTTATCACTGAGTAGATGAACTATAACTGGTCGTCGTCTTTGTGCTTTTCTCTATTTTCCAAATTTTACAACATAGACAATTTGAAGAAAGAAAGTTTTAAATGACCGTGTATTAAATATTATGAACAACATATCACTTACTCTTTCACAGTTAACTCCACTTCTAGGAACTTACCTACCCTAAGGACATAAGCAAAAGTGCTAAAACATCCATGGAAAAGGCTGTTTATCGAAATGTTATTTCTAATACAAAACATGCGGCAATAATAGGGAACTTTTAAATAATGGGGGGGGCATATGGTCAACTGTTGGTGGGCCATGAAAAATGCTACTAAAGAATAGCAATGTCAGAGAAAACAAGGTTGTTAAAAACAGAAGAGTATAACAAACTTCAGGTACGTGGCTCTAATTTTATGACAAGAGATGTATGATAACTAGAAGGAAGCAAATAAAAAATTTTATAGTGTGTATCTGGAATGTGATTACTTGGCTCTATTTTATAAATTTTTTCATTTAAAGTGAATTGCTTTTATAATTAATCATAGTTCCAAGAATAATATAAACTTTTAAGTTTACGTACTTGGTCGCTCCATCATCATATGTTCCCATTAAGACTATTGTTCCATCTTGTATGGACTTGAGAAACTCAATAAATGGGGCCACATCTGGAAAACAAGAAAGGATTGATGGGTTTGGGGGATAACTAAATAGCTGTCATGGTAATTTTTTACAAGTTCACATTAATGAAAATAGAAAGTATTTGCAAATCAGTAATGATTTACTGATCAGTAATCAGTAAAAGGAGACAAATCTTATAAATAGGTCAAAAATGAAGTTTGTCCCTTACTAGGATCCCATCATCAACTTAGAACTTCCCAATCCTTTCATCCTATGTGTCTTTTGTCCTGATACTGCAGGGGCTAAGGGAAAAAACCATAGCAAAGCTGTATTAAAAGTAGGACTTAACGATTTGAAGAATGAAACTTGACAGGGATGGGGAAGGGGGCAGAAGAAAGGCTCACGGAGTCTCTGAGCGGATGTAAAATTGTTCGTGTGGGTACTTATCTAAGAGGAGGAGACAGAGCCTTTAATTCATAAAAGGTTCTGTAAATTCTTAAAAAGTTAAATATATACACGCACACAAACACACACGTATACACTCTGATTTAAGGGATCCGGTGGGCACGTCTAATCACTGTAACCTGGGGGAAGGAACGGAGGTTCTTCTCTAATTACGGCAAACCCGGCTCTGTGCGCTTCACCTGGTGAACCAAGACGCACAGGAGCTTACAAGAGACCACTGCGGGGACCACGGGCTGGCAATGCCAGAGGCACGCACGTGCCACCCATTATTTGACGTCTCGGACTCTCTGACGTCAGGTCTGCCTGTCGTCCCCACATCTAACCACTGCAGAGCTGGATCACTTCAAATTTACTCAGGTTCTTTCCACAGCAACAATTCCAAAGCTGTCCCCAACTGAATTCTATTTTAGGCGAATAGCACTTCCAAATCTGAGAAAACGTAACAGAGCAGCTAATGAGTCTCCTCCTTCCCAACGCAAAGACGGACTCAACTGCAACGCTCTTCACTGGAGGAGACTTTTGGCCTAATTAATCAACCGGTGATGAGGCAACAGAGCTTCTGGTCACGTGGCTGACTTCCGCAAGGGTCCTGCGAGAGTGAGAGTGTTTCCACGCAACAGGTGCTGGGAGGGCCGCCGACGCCGCTACAGTCTCAGGGCGACGGCAGCATTTAAGTCTACGCTGTCTGACCGCCACGAGAAGTCCTCCAAGCCTCATGTGAAAAATGAGTAAAATGCTGCATCTCATTACAAGCTGAAGAAATATTAGAAAAGCTGAATGGTCTGAAAACTTGGGCAGCCCGGGTGGCCCAGCGGTTTAGTGCCACCTTCCGCCCAGGGCCTGATCCTGGAGACCCCGGATCGAGTCCCACGTCGGGCTCACTGCATGGAGCCTGCTTCTGCCTCTCTCATTCTCTCTCTGCCTCTCTCTCTCTGCCTTTCTCTCTGTCTCTCTCTCTCTCTCTGTATCTCTCATGAATAACTTAATAAAATTTTTTTTTTTTTAAAAAAAGAGGAATATAAAAAGAAAAATGAATGGTCTGAAAACTTGACAAAAATTTCAAGAACAGCAGCTATTGGCTTCCAGGAACTATATAAAGGGGATGGAAATGGGGAGGTACAGGGGACAGCCTCATGCTGATAAATATCCCCAACTGGCAACTGAGAAAAGAATCCAAAGATAAATCAGTGTTGGCCTTGCATCAGATTTGAGGAAGGAATTTTTTCCAGACACACTCTTGTTTAAGATGCTAGGTCCTTGTTTCTGTCTGTGGGCGATGGACTCACACCTGTTCCTCGAGGAACATCCACACGAGGAAGAGACCTGCGAATTGCTCTAAGTGCCCCAAACTATAAAGAAAACTCCTTCTCTAAAATATTCATGTATTTTAATATTAATCCTAGTTATATTTTAATTTGAGACGAACAAATCATATGCAAAAGATTATTTAAGTCAAAAATGCTTAAATGGCTTACATCCTTCTCCAAATGACTTATTCTTTTTTTTTTTTTTTTTTTACAAAATTTCAGTTGATGACTTAAAGGATCCAAGGCTTTCAATCAGTTGTCCTGCAGAAAACAGGACTTGGATTTTTAAGATCTCAATTTTGATATTATTGCTCTTAATTACACACAAAATTTCTACAATAAAGCAAAGCACATGCAATATGACCAATGACTTAAATATAGCTTGATGTTTAGTGGAAAAGAGAAAATGAACTAACACAAATAGACTATCGATCTCTCATTAATGGGTCACATTATATTGAAGAGGCTTAAAAAGTAAGTTGGCGCTGGCAAGAGAACAGTTATGAGTTATTCACACTTACCTCCTCCCCACATGTCAAAATACTTGGTGTCCAATACTTCTCCTGTTTTTCCTGAAAGGGATGGAATTCATGTCAGAATATGCAATTGAAATATACAGCGTGTATGACAAGTGATCTTATCCAATGATGGATGTAGATCTATTAGCAGATAATTATTTTAAGACTTAAAATCTGAATTGTATAAATCTAAAATATATTTCTAAGAGTAATTTTTAGAAAAATTAAAATTTTTGACTTTCTCATGAATCTTTGAAGCCAGGAGCACACAAACCCAAGCTTACAACTGAGTGTAGACCACTCAAATTCAGTTAGATAGGTTTCATCCTTTCATGTTACCACCGTTCCTAATTTAAGAATTACCAAAAAATACGTAAACCTTTTATAGAAAGATGAATTGATCTTTTTTTTGAATTGATCTTTTAAAATGTTTTCACTTACTTCTCTTTTAAAATGTATTTTTTTTTTTTGCTATCAATTAGAAAAATACGTAAAGAACCTTTTACCTAAGAAAACAAAGAAACCAAAAATGCAGAAGCTTATTTTTTGTTGTGAATGAAATAAAACACACTTTCCTACACTGTGAACTGGGTAAGGTGGCTGTGGTTCCTCATCGCACTATACAGCCTTACAGGGTTATTGTACCAGGAGGAAAAGACAAGCATGCATGCAGTTAGGCCTTATTTCACGGGTTCATATATTCAGATTTGATTCTGCAAGAATACTTGAGACCTTCAGGATTTGATGAGACCTTCAGGATCTGATGAACTTATTTTCACTAATGAACTTGGGTAACAAATGCGGACAATACTGAAAAGTTACAATTAATTCTTATCCTTTAATCCTCTCCCTACTCCTTTCATAGTCTATCACCCTTTGTCATTTACACACCCTCATGTCATTCTTTCTTTCTATTGTTAGACTCAAACATCTTCAGAATTCATCAATTTAATGTTAGGCTGGTTTTATCCTCACAACCTCATGGGAAACTCTCCACACACTACACACGTGGGATGCTTTCAAGAAAGCATGCTATAATATGTAGACACCAAGTCTCCACCTCCAGTTAGTTTTTAGGAGGATGTGAAGAAGTTGGACAGAGGGCTTTAGTGTCAAGCATAGCACTTTCTGTCCTGATCCCTTGATATCAGAGTGCATTTTACTTTGGGCCACATGAGTATCCACTGACCACATCTGTAAGCTAAAATAATTATTCTTACCATTTACCAAGGCAACATTGATCCCTCTTCCAACATTATTCTTAACTCCACTCATTAAACTGAAAGGGAAAAGTCAAGACAAATTTAGAATTAGATTTTGTGCATATACATGTATCAGACCAATAAAACTATGCCAAAAAAAAAAGTTGAGAATATTATATATACACAAGATTGTTTAAGAACTGCAGTGGAGATGAAAAGATTTGTACTACATCACAGAAGACGGTCTAATATTAAATAATTTTAAAGCAATGTCCTTAAGTAAGATTTCACAAATCAATATATTAAAAAACATCAGGGCCCAAACGTCAGACTATTTTTAGCTACTCCTCTGTGTCAGGTTATAAAATACCATTTTAGAAAATCCGTAAAACATGTAGACATTATGCACATATACTGTCTGCACTGTTCTCAAAGGATCAAACAACTGATCATCTCTTTTACTTTCTGCGATATCCATCTGACATGAAACAGCAGTGAGACTCTTATAATCTGAAAGCAAGAAAAGTCTCACCTACTTCACCTGTGAACATTCTCTCAGTGATTATCAATGTAAAATTCCTCTATACTCAGAAAAAGGAATCTTGTATTCATTTAATTGCTGCATCTAAACACCATCACTTGTACTGTTACACCTGAGGTAATCACCATCCAGTGGCAGCTTACAGACCACTATGATTCTGTGAAATAGAAGGTATGAGGGGAATATCTGCTTCTTTCGGTTCAGTTTGTTGAACCAGAATTGTAGGTACCTGCAATTCTAAAAATGCAAGGTCAGTAAAGTTCTTTTATAAAGAGTCAGATGAATGAATAACATCAAGAGCAACCACCAAAGAAAGCTATACACGAAATACACTCAAAAAACAATATGAATAAATCAAAATAGAATTTTTTTTTTCCTTAAAGATTTATTTGAAAGAGAGAGAATGAGTCAGGGGGAAAAGGGGAAGGGCAGAGGGAGAGGGAGAAACAGACTCCATACCAAATGGGGAGCATGATGAGGGACTCAAAACAAGAACCCCGAGATCATGGCCTGAGCCCAAATCAGATGTTTTAATGGACTGAGCCACCTAGGTATCCCCAAAAATAAATTGTTAAAAATATTCATGAACTCACAGATGCCAGTAAAAGAAAATGGGGGGAAAAAACAAAAACAGAACAAAAAATAATAAAACGGCAGGCCTTAAGCCCTACCATATCAATAATTACAACAAATGTAAATAGTGTAAACATATCAAATAAAGACAGAAATGGACACAGTGGATTAAAATATGACCCAACTATGTGGTGTCTACAAGACATTCTTTCTTTTATTGAGGTATATTAACATATAGGTATACTAAAGTATATCTTTAATTACAAAATCTGTATATATTTAAGTGTATATTTGATATACATTGTGAAATAATCACAAACTAATTAACACATCCATCACCTTAGTTACTAATATTGTGTGTTTTTATAGTAAGAGCATTAAGAGCTACCCTCTTAGCAAGTTTCAAGTATATAATAAAGTACTGTAATACAGTCAAATCATCACATATTAGATCTCAAGACTATAATCATCTTGTGTAACTAATATTTAGCACCCAGTCACCTGTATCTTCTCCATCTACTCCTCCCCTAAGCCCCTGGTACCCACTGTTCTACTCTCTGTTTCTATGAATTTGAATATATAAGATTCCACATAAGTGACATCATGTAGTATTTGTTTTTCTACAGGTGGCTTATTTCACTTGGCCTAACACCTTCCAGGTTCACCCATGTTGTCCAGATGGCAGTTTCCTTTTAGTTGGCTCAATCATATCCCACTACACATATATATACACATATACCACGTTTTGTTTATCCATTCACCCACTGATGGACATTTAAATTGTTTCCATCTTATCTACTGTGAATAATGCTACAATATACATGGGAGTAGATAGTTCTTTAAGATCCTGGTTTTAATTCCTTTGGATATACACCCAGAAGTGGGATTACTGGATATGATAGTTTTATTTCTCATTTTTTGAATAACCTCCACACTGTTTTTCATAACGGCTGTATCAATTTATAGGCCCACCAACAGTGTAAAAGGACTCCCTTGTCTCCACATCTTCAACACTTGTTCTCTTTCATCTCTCTGAACACTGTCATTCTACCAGGTGTGATGTGAGGGGATTATCTTATGGTGGCTTTGATTTGCATTTCTCCAGTGGTTAATGACATTGAGAACCTCTTCATATACCTGTTGGTCATTTGTATTTCTCTTTTGAGAAATGTCTGTTTAGGCTTTCTACTCATTTTTTAGTCAGGTTATTTTATTTTATATTTTTTTGCTAGAGTTGTAGGAGGTTCCTTATCTATTCTGGATATTAATCTATCACATACATGGTTTGCAAATTTTTTTCCCCATTCAGTAGGTTGACTTTCCATTCTCTTGATTGTTTCCTTTCCTGTGCAAAAGCTTTCTAGTTTGATGTAATTCCATTTGTCTACTTTTACTTTTGTTGTCTTGGTTTTGGTGTCTTATCCAAAAAACCCATTGCCCAGATCAATGTCACAAAGCTTTTTTCCCTAGATTTTCTTCTAGTAGTTTTATAGTTTCAGGTCAGGAAACTCACTTTAAATATAATGACATACGTAGGTGAAAAGTAAAAGAGTAGAAAGAGATAAATCCTGTAAACAATCAGAAGAACACAGGATTACTACTCAATAATAAAGAAACAATCCAATTTAAAAATGGGCAGGATTTGAATAGACATTTCTCTGAAGAAGATACACAAATAGCCAATAAGCAAATGAAAAGATGTTAAATATCATTAACCATCAGTGAAATGCAAATTAAAACCACAATGAGATACCACTCAACACCCACTAGGATGGCTGTCACCAATAAGTGAAATAACAAGTGTTACGTGGAAAAACTGGAACCCTCATACACTGCTGTTGAAATATAAATTGATGCAGCCACTTCAGAAAATAATCCGGCAGCTCCTCAGGTAGCTATACACAGAATTACTATATGAACCCAAATCCACTCCTAAGTATGTATACAAGAAAAACAAAAACATGTCCATACAAAACCTATACACAAGTGTTTATAGGAACATTATTCATAATAGCCAAAAAGTGGAAACAAACCAAATGTCCATCAACTGACGAGTAAATAAACAAAATGGGATCTATCTCAATGGAGGATTACTCTGTCAGGAAAAGGAATGAAGTACTGATACATGCTACACGGATGAACTTTGAAAACACTATACTAAGTGAAGAAGCTGATGACAAAGAACCCCTACATACTACATAACACCTTATATATGATATGTCCAAAATAGGCAAACGTCTAGAGAAAGTAAAATAGTGGTTACTTTGGGCTGGTTGGGGGGGAGGGGCGGGGGAGAAGGGAGTGGAATGGGATGGGAATGGGGTAGTAGGGCAACAGCTAAAGGACACAATTTCCTTTTGAGATCTAAAAATGTTCCACAACTGACTGTAGAGATGGTTGCACATATCTGTGGACATACTAAAAACCACTGACTGTATATGTTAAATGAGTGAATTATATGGCATGTGAATTAGATCTCAATAAAGCTGTTTAAACAAAAGGAAGTAGGAGGAGCTATATTAACACCGATTAAATAGACTTCAGAGCAAAGAAAGTTACAAGAGGGAGATTACACAATAATGATCAAAGGGTCACTTCAGCAAGATGGAGTAAACCTAAATGTGTGCAGATCAAGTAACTGAAGTACAAACCATGTGAATCAAAACCAGATAGAACTGACAGGAGAAACAGACAAATGTACGATCACAGCTGGTTATGTCAACAGCCCCCTCTCAACAACTGATAGACAGAAAATTACCAAATGTACAAAAGAACTCAACAACCATAATAGACAACAAGGTCTAACTGACATTTAAAAAACATTCCACCCAACAACAGCAGAATACACATCCTTTTCAAGTGTCCATGGAGCAAACACTAAGGGCAGACCATGTCATGAGGTATGATAATAAACCTCAACCTTTTTAAAAGAATTGAAATCACACCAAGTATATTATTCTCCAACCACAACGAAATCAGTAACAGAAGGATAATAGGAAAATCTCCAAACACTTGGAAACTAAACAATATACTTCTCAATAATCCATGGGTCAAAGAGGAGATCAGAAGGGAAATTTAAAAACACACTGAAATGAACAAAAATACAACTGATTAAAATGTGTGAGGCACAGCTAAAAGAGTACTGAGAGAGGAATTTATAGCATTAAGTACTTAAGTTAAAAAATAAACTTAAAAAAATGCCATAAACCTAAAGTAAGCAGAAGAAAAGAAAAACAGAAATCAATTAAACAAAAAGCTGGCTCTTTAAAAAGGTCAGTAAAATCAACAAACCTTTAGTAAGACTGACAGAGAAGAAAAGAGAAGACACAAATCACCAATATCAAGAGGGAAATGGGTTATCACTATAGACCTACAGACATCAAAAGGATAAAGGAATATTATGAACAATTTACACATGTAAATTTGATAACTGATTAATTAGACCAATTCCTCAAGAAGTACAAACTAACACGACTCATCCATTATGGAACAGATCACTTAGGTAGTCCTGTAACTATTAAAGATACTGAATTCATAGTTTATAAACTTACCTCACCAGAAAATCTCCAAGCCTAGACAGTTTCACTGGAGATGCCTACCAAATGTTTAAAAAAAGAATTAACAGTACTTCTACACAAACTCTTTCAGAAGACAAAATACCTCCAACTTTATTTTATAAAGTCAATATTATAAAAATACCAAAACCAGAATTAAGGCTTCACGAGAAAACTACAAACCAATAGGCCTCATCAGTGTATAATCAAAAATCATCCTGAACAAAACATTAGTAAATAGAATTCAGCATTATATTAAAAAGAAAGTCATAAACCATGACCGAGTCAGGTTTAGCCTACAGACACATGGTTGTTTTAATATTTGAACAGTTACTGTAATCCACTGTATTAACAGGTTTAAGAAAAATCACATGATCATCTCAATACAGAACATCCGTTTGACAAAATTCAACGCGCACGATGAAAAGTCTCAGGAAACTAGTAATAGAGAACTTCCTCAACTTGATGAAGAACATCTACAAAAATCTACACCTAACATCCTACTGGATGGTGAAGGAAAACACTTTCCCCATAAGATCAGGCACAAGTCAAGGGCGTCCATTCTCATCATTACTATTCAACACAGTATTGGACATCCTAGCCAACTCGGTAAGGCAAGAGAAGGAAATAAAGGAACAAAAATTGGAAAGGAAAAAACAAAGCTGTCTTTATCTGCAGAGGACATGTTTGTACAGATAATCTCAAGGAATTTACAAAAACAAAACAAAAAAACTCCTAGGAGTAATAAATTAATTTAGCAGAGTTATAAGATACAAGACCAACACACAAAAATCAATTGTGTGGCTATGTACTAACAGTATAAAAACTGAAACTAAAAATACAATGTCACCTACAATTGCTCAAAAAAACAGGGGATACTTAGGTATAAATCTAATAAAGCACGTAGAGGACCTATAAGCTGAAACCCACAAAGGTTAAGGAAAAATCATGAAGAATATATAAAGAGAGAGAAGAAAAGAGCCATATTCATCAACTGAACAGTAAAGATGGCCAATTCTCTCTAAATTAATATACAGATTTCACACAATTCCTAATAAAATCCCAGGAATATTTTTCTGGAGATGGAGGCAAGGTTATCTAAAATGTATGGAAAGGCAAAAAAAAAACTAGAGTAGCTAATTCTGAAAAAAAAAAAAGGGGGGGGGGAGGACTCATTCTACCCCCATTTGAAGACTTACTCCATAACTAGTATAATCAAGAACATGTGGTATTAGTGGACAGATCAATGGAATGAATAGAGAACCCAAAGCCAAGTGGAACCAAAAAATGCACCAGTTGGAAGTATAGCCAACTTATTTTTTTAACAAAAGAGCAAAAGCAATTTGATGGAGGGAGGACAGTCATTCCAACAAGTGGTGTTGAAGCAACTGGATACTCACAGGCCAAAACTAAACCTCAACCTATGTCTCATACTTTATTCAAAAATTAACGTGGGATGAATCATGGATTTAAATATGAAACATAAAACTATAGAGATTTTAGAAGATCATGCAGAGGAAAATCTTTGAAATCTACAAACAAACAAAAGAACCAGACCCACACTAAAAGACGTTCAACATCGCAAGCAATAAAATGTTGTATCACCGCACATCTGAACAGCTAAAACAAAAAAACGATACCATCGCCAAGCTCTGACACATACACGGAGAAACTGGATCTCTCATATGTTGCTGGTAGAAATGTAAGACGGCACGGTCACGCTGGAAAATGTTTGGCAGGTTTCTTACAAAATTAAACACATGCTTACCACACAACCCAGGATGCCCGAGGATTTTACTGCGGAGAAATACAGACGTAGGTCCATACAAAAACCTGTACACGGCTGCTCACAGCAGTTTTATTGGTTAGCAGCTAAAAACTGGAAACAACCAAACTGTCTGGTTGAGGACAACAGATGATGGATAAAGTGTGGTATAGCCATAACACAGACTGTTTACTCAGCCAAAAAAATAAAAGAAAAAAAAAGAAAAAGAAAGCAGCAATGATTAGGCATCAGTATTTCAAGAGCATTATGCTGAGATGCTGGGTGAAAAAAGCCAATCTCATATGGGTCATATGTTGCATGATTCTGTGTATCTAACATTCTCAAAACATCAAAATGATAGAAATGATGGAAACGGGTGGGTGGCTGCCCGGGGTCAGGGATGGCAGGGGTGACCAGTGACGGGGTAGTGTGAAAGATCTTTGCGGTGACACAATGATTTTGCATCCCAACTGCTGGACGGGCTACATGTCTCCACACATGTGATAAAATGACACAGAACCACACACACACACATTGTTCCAACGCCAATTTCCTGGCTTTGGTGTCGTTCTCTGAAAGAGAGAGTCAAGGGGAAACCAGGTACAGAGCGCACAGGGCTCCTCTGTACGGTCTTTTCAACTGCCTGTGATTTCTATAATTATTTCCAAATAAAGAGTCAAAAAAAAAAAAACACCTGTTTTCGAAGGTCCACTAAAAGAGGAAAAGGATAAAAATCTGACTTTGAAGCTCAGTAGCGTTTGACCATCTACCCACCCATATGGGTTGCATTATCTGCCTTCAACATCTCGCTTATCCTTCTCTAAAATTTACACGTGATAAAGCACAGGCTTTTTTCAAGTGTGTTCAAGAGTAGTTCTGGAAGGTGACCTGTTAGGAAACCAACTCAAGTGCTACTACTCCAAAGAGGGGAGCTTCAGAGCGCATCGCTCTGCTCCTACGTTAGCGAGCTCCGTCATTAATGCCTCAAGCAACAGCTACGGGAGCCCGTTCCCTAAGACCACGGCTCTAATCCTTAAGGCCTCACGGAGGCTCCTCAGGGACCGAAAGGCAACCCGGAGGCCCCGTGGCACAGGCTTCCCACAAGAGGGCAGCAGCTAATCGGTGTTTAAAACCTGGATTTCCAGCAAGGAAACCTGTAACCAGCAAACGACAAACTACTCCACATTTTTAAACGTATCATGAACCAGTCTCATGAACACAAGTGAAATGTTTGATCTTTCGTGAATATGAAGGTTCCCTCACGACCCTGCCACACCTCCAGACAAAAACCTAAATGTCACATACTCTAGACAGATTATGTAATACGTCTTTGATCGAAGTTTTGTTTCAAATACCTGCGCCGCTCGCCACACGTATTAACTACCAACATCTTCAAACGACTCGTGTGGAGCAGGGTTTCACAAACGATAGCCCGTGGGACAAATCTAGCCAACTGCCTGTTTTTTCTGGTTTTATTATTTATAAGCTTACAGTGGTCTTTATATTTTTAAATGGTTACATTTTTTCAAAGATTTTTATTTATTTATTCATGAGAGACACACACACACAGAGAGAGAAACCGAGACAGAGGCAGAGACAGAGGCAGAGGGAGAAGCAGGCTCCATGCAGGGAGCCCAACGGGGGACTCGATCCCGGGTCTCCAGGATCACGCCCTGGGCTGAAGACCACGCTAAACCACTGAGCCCCTGGGGCTGCCCAAATGGTTACATTTTAAATGGTTCTACAAGTACTTGTACACTCTCCTTTACCTCTTGACCCTCAGAGTCAAAGATACTGTAATAAATGAATAAATCCCTCAAAATAGTTTGCCATATGTTCCTATACCAAACATTAAGATTATAATAAAAGGTGAAGTATCACCCTAATAGCAAGTGCATATAAACGGAAAGCAAGCGCACACGTGCCTACAAGAAAAGGCATGTGTTGAACATAGGTAAATTCCAGTGGGTGCTCTAATGCAAAATAAAAAGAAGCCACAGTTCCCACACTGTGTGACACTTGATGTGTATACCCAGGATTTTTTTTCTTTTTTTTCTTTTTTCCCAGGATTTTCTATCCCAAACTAATGAGAGGTTTGAAATCCACATTAGTCTGGCACGATATACCTCGAGGCATCTGATCTGTCCTTAAAACCATAACCACCACCCTAATCTTAACCATCATCTTTTGTCCGTATTGGGGTTTCTCAAACTCCATCTACGACGACATTATGGGCCCGCTAACTCCCGTGGAAGGGCTGCCCTCCGCGGGGGGACGCACAGGAGCATCCTAGCTCTTCTAAGTTGTGCCACGACAGCTGGGACACTACATGCCGGTGGCCCTCGGTCAGCGTGCCCGGGGAGCAAGGTCCCACCCGCTGACAAGCACTGATGTGGGCCGGCAGTTGCCAAAACGAGGGTGCATGTACTCAGAGCATGTGCGGGAAAATACTGAAATTTCTACTCACATATTTCTAGTATCCACTCCTACATTTAGTGAAGGCACATGAAACAACCCGTTGGGACCGTGGAGAGGGGCAGCGTCGAGGCGCCTTGGCAGCAACTGGCGGCGGCCTTCCAACGCTTCTATCCTGCTCCTCTCATCATTTTAAACATCCGATGATTTTTTTCGACATAAATGAAATCACAACATGCCTGAATCTGAAACCCTTCGGTGACTTCCTCACTCAGAAAACGATCTCGCCCCTCTGCGCTCAGGGCCCGTCAGCTCGTCCTGGCCCGGCCCTTAGCCCCATCTCATGTCACCACCCCCGGCGCCTTTCATCACACCTGCTGCCTGCACAGCTCCTGCGTCTGATTTTCCGGGGCAGAGCACATGAAAGGCAACCGACTAAAGGTGCGGCTTGCGACCTCCAGACACCAATCGCACGTCCACGTGATAGCCCAGGGTAGGAGGAGGCTGCAACCTCAAAAATTGTCCTTGGGGGGATCCCTGGGTGGCTCAGCAGTTTAGCACCTGCCTTCGGCCCAGGGCGTGGTCCTGGGGTCCCACAATCGAGTCCCATGTTGGGCTCCCTGCATGGAGCCTGCTTCTCCCTCTGCCTGGGTCTCTGCCTCTCTCTCTCTCTGTGTCTCCCATGAATAAATAAATAAAATCTTAAAAAAAAACTGTCCTTGGCAGAGCATCTCGGGATAGAAAACCACTCGGCTTCGTGGCAAACGGTTCCGCAGCACAGCAGGGGGAGGCTCCTGCTCGATCACTGCACAGGTCACCAAGCAGTGCGGAGACACCGAGAACGAGCTGTCTGCAGGGTAAAGCATCATTACCTAGGGCGCTGCTGTCGATGGGACTTCGTGCAACGGCAGGCACACCCGCGGTGCTCGGCTGGGCGGGCACAGCCACGGGCAGCTACTGGGCACGGGAAACGCGCTGGTGTGACCGAAGAACGGAACTATCAGTTTCAATTAACTTACATGAATTAACGTCTCTCCTATTATTTAAGAATCAGAATTAAATCGCCGCACGGGTCCACGGCTACCAGGTGGGATATCACACACCAGGAGGATTCGCGAAGCTGGATAAGTGCTGTGCTCTTCGGTCACTCTAATGTGAAATTTCAGAATTGTAAGGCTCTTTAAATGCGTGGGAGAAAATAACTGAGTAATGAAAACTGAGATCACTCTTTTTTAATAAAACATGCCCAATACATTTTCAAAAGATCCATTAAAACTCAGGGTCAATTTGCTATAATTTAATAGCACACCATATACTTCCAAACTGACAAATACTTACACATTGTCTTCCAGGCAGATTTTGGGTCCCACCACATTGGCTGCTCCACTTGCCATTTTAAAAGCAAAATGCTTCTCAGGGCAAGCTTTTGAGATTCCACATTTATATCTGGGAGGTTTTGTAGCTTTGGGGAGAAATTTTTAAAAAATATTAGTAGACTCTATAATCAGTTTCGTACCGTAAACCAGAAAGAGCATTATGTAAAAACACCAATATATATATATATCTCAAAACACTTGCCTTTTTCCCCGAGGGTTTCATAGAACCTCAAAATAAACCAAACACAGAACCTCCTAGGAAACAAGCTAATAATTGACATAAATGGATCAAGTAGTTGATTTTGATGAGGCTATATATATACATATATATTCTATTTTATTTTTCAGTTTTTTAGTAAACAATGTTACATTAGATCCAGGTGTGTAACGCAGTGATTCAACGACTCTCCGTGTTGTTACGCTATGCTCACCACAAGTGTCACCATGCAACACTATTAAAACACAACCAATTATTTTTTTTTAACACAACCGATTATATTCTTTATGTGATAGCTTTTATTCCTATTACTTGTTAATTTTTACTTATTTATTTATTTATTTATTTATTTATTTATTTATTTATGATAGTCACAGAGAGAGAGAGAGAGGCAGAGACACAGGTGGAGGGAGAAGCAGGCTCCATGCACCGGGAGCCCGATGTGGGATTCGATCCCGGGTCTCCAGGATCGCGCCCTGGGCCAAAGGCAGGCGCCAAACCGCTGCGCCACCCAGGGATCCCCTACTTGTTAATTTTTAAACTGGGAGCTTACTTCTCCTACCCCCCCTTCACCTATTTGGCCCATCCCTCAACCATCTACCTTCTAATTATTTTTAAGTTTATTTTCAAAATTCAGGATGGAGGAGGGGCGCCAGGGTGGCAGCGACAGACTCTTGGTTTCAGTTCAAGTCCTGATCTCAGGGCCGTGAGATCGAGCCCTGCGTAGGGCTCTGCGCTCAGCCCGGAGCCCACTTAAGATTCTCTTTCCTTCTCCCTCTCGCCCTCCTGCTCATGCTCGCTCTCACTCTCTCTCTTTCTCTAAAATAAGTACATACATCTTTTTAAAAAAAAATTCAGGATGGCAGAGGTTTTAAATTGCTATTTTACATTTCTAGTCCATATGCACACAGCACATGGTTAACTCTAGAATGAGTAAAAAGCCTAACACATCACTGAATATCTGCTCACAGTCTAGTTTTCACAAGGAATTCTTCTTTTACACATGTTCTGTACTTACACTACTGAAGCCAAAACAAAATATCCATTATGAATACTGTTATATACCAAGAATATTGACCTGTCCAGTCAAAGAGCATCCTTTTACCTTAAAAAGTCCTAAATCAATTTTGCGCATGTTGAAAACTCTCCATTGTTTGAATATAAGTGCTCATATGCCTAAGATAAAATAGAATAAACCATCTGCAAAATATTGAGATGAAATACTTACAACGGGCAGCTGTGTCCAATGCTGACCTTGCTAGGAAAAACAAGAAAAGGTTATCTTTGTTAGAAGGAATAAAGCTACTGACAAGTATCTACTTTTTTAAATGTATTTGAAACTTAAACATTAAAAATATTTGGAACTAATAGGCCTATAAATACTATACAATAAAAAAACCCAGAATATGGCTCTAGAGAAAAAGTGCAAACTTTAGGCTACAAAACTCACTATAAACAATTACATAATTATGGGAGGTAGCATTTTATTACCGGTAGAACATTTTATTCTTTACGTTTTATATTTATTTCTAGTTTTTATTTTTTTATTATTATTATCTAGTTTTTTTTATTTCATTAATAAATCTCAATCAGAAAGATACTCTACAAATTTAATTTCTTTTTATACTTATTTTTCAATGTTTCCAGCCTTCTTGAGACATAGTTGATATATAACATTGTGTAAGTTTAGGTGTATAACATGTTGACTTGATACAACTATTAAATTGCAAAATGATAACCAGAATAGTATTAGCTACCACTGCCACCCCACCACATAGTTACCATTTCTTTTTTGTGGTGAGAACATTTAAGATCTACTCTCTAATCAACATTCAAGTATACGATACAGTATTATCAGCTACAATCGCCATGTTACATTAGATCCCCAAGACTTGTTAATCTTATAACTGGGGATCTAGACCCTATGAGCAAAGTCTTCCCCGTACCTACCTCCTCAACCCCTGGTATCTATTTTACTGTTTCTCTGAGTTTGTCCTTTTTAGATTTCACATACAACCGATTTCATGCACTATTTCAAATTTTAAATCACTTTAAATATATATTCGGTGACTATTATGATGTTTCAAAGTTGATGCTGCTATACGGCGCTGTGTACACATGCATATAAAGTCCTGGAGATTATAAATAAACGTATCTTGGTGGTTAGGCTAGGAGATTGGGGGGGATACAAGAGGGATGACAGTGGTGAGGAGTTTAATTTCTCTAAAACAGAAATGTATTGAGTGTAATAAAAAATCATAAGGTCAATTACAAAGACTTTTATAATTTATCAGTTCAAGGAAGCCAGAATCTTATGATCGAATCTTAACTTCAATGCAGATCTCAACCTGGCCATCTACACGGACAGCTTAATAAAAGCACTAACATCTGACCCCAGCCTAGGGGATTACAGTTCAGATCACTGACAGTGTTGTGGGTAGCCATTTCCTGATTTGGCTAATAAGTTTGCCAGCTGTTGGACTATAAATAGTCACCGGGTTTTTAGTTCTGTTCTATTTTAGATAATTGAGAATTTCCTGTAAGTCCAGAACTCAAACTGGAGAACCGAAAGTTAAAGTTGAAAAATAGTATGCAAATGTTTAAAAAGAGGAAAATGACCAAGTAAGTGAAGTCTCATGAACTCTATAAAATACTCGAATATTATGCAATATTGTCATAAAGGCAATGGAGTAACATGAAGAAAGTCTACTGCATGAAATATAAGCAAAAAAAAAAACAAGCTTTATCTATAAGTACGAAAAATATTCATGGATAACAACAAAAACTTGACGGAAACAAAAGAATGACCACTTAGTAAATCAGAGTGCTGGGACTACTGGGCTCATTCTTTTAATTTCCTTAATCATGTTATAAAAGGGAAACATCAATTCTAGAGATCATCTGGTCCAATGCTCTCACTTTTGTAAATGAGAAAATGAAAGCCCGAGGAGTGATTAGCAGCATACACACCAGACCTTCTCAACATCACTTTGCCCTGAACAAACACAGACCATCAGACGCAGCTGTTATGTACAGAAAAACATTGTTCAAATCAGGAATTTGGTAACAAGGTATGGAGAAGACAATGGGATCAGAACGGAGGTGATATAATACAGCTCATTCACACATGCTGGGTACACTATCAAGTAATCTTACATGCATTACTGATTTAATCATCACCCCTGTTTCAAAGAGCAACTGGGAACTGAGAGGTTTACTGATTTGATTTGTTCCAAGTCACAATTAATCACTGGCAGAGCTAGTTTTCAAGGTCATATCTAGCGCCCAAACTCATATTGCCTTGCAAAATGGGAAATGTCTGTGGTCTTCTGATCACATGCATAAAAACTGCTCAAGAGCACGAAGCCAGAATAGGGAGCTTTTAGAATAACCCCTCTGAGGGTTCAAGACTCAAAACAGGGAGTCCACAAGGCAAGGATGCTGCTAAAGCAATCCAGGTCAAAAAACAAAAGGAGGTAGCAGCTGGAGGAAAGGGTGTGGGTCTGAAACCAGTTCAGAACATCTAAGGAAGCAACACTGATGGGACCGGGAATGGACTAGACGCAGGGTCAATGGAAAGGGAGGAGTCAGGTTTACCTCTTGGAATCAAGTTTACCTTTGGCTTTAGAAGCCTTCACTTATTCATTCCCATGAACCAATGAACAAAAACACCGTGCCTGTACTCAGATGCCCATAATCTAGTGAGGAGATAGGGGCTGGGGATGGGTGAGGAGTTCTACGCTGGACCTGTGAATTTTAGATACTTGGAGAAGATCCAAGCAGGAAGATCTAAAAGCCAGCTCTAAGTGAGATCTGGGATGAAGACATAAACAGGACAGTTCACAAAAGATGAGGCCACCAGAGAGAGGATTTAGTCAGGGGGCCGATGAGGGACTCTTAGACACATCAATAATCAGCTAATGGTCAGAGAGGAGTGTGGCTGAGCAAAGGGAGGTAGAGGCAAAGCCAGGTAGGAGCCTATAGCATGGTCAAACTAGTTTGCTTGTAAAACTTAAGAGGCTTAAAAAAAAATGGTAAATGCTATTCAATTCAAAAAATGTTACTGGGATAGGATTTGGGAAAACCAGTTTCTGAATCATCAGGCTTTTAAATACATAACATCACCTCCATTTACTTTGTATAAGAATAAGGAGAGAAGACACTAAAGCTTTAAAAACAAACAAACAAGGGAGACTGGGTGGCTCAGTCAGTTCAGTATCCAACTCTTTGATTTCAGCTCAAGGTATGCATGACCCCAGGTCGTGAGATGGAGCCCCACGGAGGACTCCACACTTAGCTGAGAGTCCACTTGAGATTCTCTCTGTCCCTCTGCGCCTCCCCCGCCTGAATGCTCTCTCTCAATAAATAAACAATCTTTAAGCATCATCATCATCAACAACAAACAAGAAAACTCTTGGAAAGACTTTCTTTCCAGACGAGATGAATACTCATTTTTATTTAATGTTTATTAAAACCAAAAGCCCTCTACTAAGCCCTCAATTCTGAGAGGATTTACACCTGGAAGCCAAATAGGTAAATTTTCACAAATAAAACAGGATTTTCCCACACATACAGTATGGGCACAGCATATCAGCAAAAATCCCTCCTTCCCTGCAACTTGTCTTCCTCCAACTAACTTCTTTAATTCTTAATTTATTTCTATATACATACAACTTTTCACTTTAAGGAGCAATAATAAACATTTTTGATTCGGTTGGTATTTTTTTAAGTTTTTAAATTTTTTATTCTAAGAAAATTAACTGCCAGGCATCATTTTATTTTTACTGTGGAAAAATTATCATGAATTACTCAAGATTTAATTGCATCAAGATAAAATGTGCTTTGGTATGATTTAGATATAACCTATCTTTGCTGAATCTTTTATATTTACTGAGTTCAATTTTCAAATCACCAGTTGTTTTTATGGCTTAGATAATCACTGAACAATTTTTAAAAAATCATTTAGAGTGACTGAAAAACAAAGGTCTCTAGTATCTATGAAAAAAGTAACATCAGATAGAATTAGAACATTCACCTTCCTCAAGGAAAAGGTTAATGCCTTGATCATTATTATCTATTCTTATATTGAGTTGAGAAAATGAATTCACTTGGAATTTCTTTTTTTCACTTGGAATTTTTTTTTTCAGACTTGGGTTTCATCGATGAACGCCGTTCAACAAACCAAGTAACAGAAATAAGAGCTATTTCATACTCTAGTTTTTAATAATGTCAAGTAATGTAAGTATATTCTCTTTCAATGGTATAAAGCCGAAAGGCTAAAAATAAATCCACTCAACAGAACAGTAAGTACTTACTGCAGCCAAATATGCAAAAATAATTCAGATTGTGTTTAGTACGTTCACCAGTTGCTGAGTATCCACACTGAAAACTAATACTGTGTTAAAATGCAATCATAACTAAAACTCACAGATTATATCCACATTGATATCCTGGTTGTGATGGTTTTGTAAGATGTAGATGGTTTTTTGCAAGATGTTACCCCTACGAGGAAACGCCGGTGTAAAGGGTACACGGGACCTTTCCATACTACTTCTCACAGATGCATGTGCATCTACAATCATCTCAAAAAGTTGTGCTGAGAAACTTGTTTTTAAAAAAATCACAATGTATTTTAGCAATTTCATCTAACTGTGGGCAAAATCTTTCATTTTTCTATTCTAGAAATAAGTTCATTTTGTTTTCTACAACAGTAGTATATAATCAGTCTAAAATCTAAATGTATAGAATCTAAAAGTAAGCTAATATATCAACAAGTAGGAAAAAGGGAAAAATTCATCACCAGCAGAACTATATAGTTCACCTAATGTACTAATTATAGAAGTAATTCTAATGTAGAGTTCAACTTATCACGCTTTTGGTAAATTGAGTTAGAGGCAAATAAATGAATGAATGAATGAATGAATGAATGAATAAATTGAGTTAGAGGCTAAGCAGCGGCAAAGACAACTATATCCATCTTTGCTCAATTATTCGGAAATGAGAATTAAAATATAGCAAACAAATTAAATCTTCACCAATGCAACAAACTGGAGTCCACTAAGGTCTGCGGATACGGAGCACGACTTCAGTGAGGACAACAACGTAGGCCATGAGCCCTACGAGCGTGTACATCAGTAACTAAAAGCAACAGAGCTTTGCGGATTCCCAACACTGGGATCAATCAACACGAAAATTAAGAGACCATAACCCTAACGTGGCTGGGCGTTTGCTCCTGGCTGACTACCGGTGGCTCTTCAACTCACGCGGCTTCGGGTGAACCCCAGTAGCCCTAGTCCGCAGCCTCCTACATTCGCTCTCGCCCGGTCGGCGCGCACCAGAGCCCCGCGAGGCACCGAGGTGTGGCCGCCCAGGGCTCGTTCCCTCGTAAGGGGAACGAATACAAGGGGAAGGTACACGCGCTCCTGGAGAGCGAGGGGCATCGGCAGGGGCCGGGGCCGGGGCCGGGGCCGGGGCCGGGGCCGGGGCCGGGGGCCAGCACAGCCGGGCGGGCGGCGAGTCTAAGACGCTGTGCGGACGGGCCGGCGAGCGAGGGCCGAGCGGGCAGGGGCAGGGAACAGGTGGCCGGTGGCTGGCAGAGGCCGGCGCGGCCTGGAGGTGCCCCGACGCAGGGCCGGGCCCCACTGTGCGTGGTCAGGGCCACCAAAGCCCACGAGCGTTAAGAGCGCCGCTCAGCCACCGGGGAGGACAACCCGGCCCGGAACATCCCTGAGCCGTTCCCACGCGGCCCCAACCAGGGCGAGCGCGGGCTGCGGCTCCACCCAGGCCCTTCTCTCTGCAGACACCGGCCTCTCCCAAAGTCGTCATTCTACGTGTACCAAGGGCCCCATCGTCTCCTTCTACCAAGGACCCTGCTTTTCCTGTTGGCTCAGTCTCGTCCCAGGGGCTCGTAATTCCCCAAATCTTTGCTCAGAGGCTACAGACAAGTGAGTCTCTATATTCTTCAAAAGAGAAAAAAATACTCCACTTGCTTCCGACTCAAGCTACTATCCCGTAATCGCCCCTCACCATCAACCTTTCGGGGCTGACCTGCCCATACACGTTGCTCCCCCAGGACAGTGAGCGCGTCCTCAACGCCTGCACCGTTCTCCTGTTCCATTATCCCACTGGCAACCGGCTGTACTCTCAAAGGACACCACGCTGGCCCCGGCGTAGTACCAGAAGTAGGTAGAAGTCAAACGTCCCTTACTTTGTAAGGTCTACACTAGGCTGGATCCCGGACACTTTTTTTTTTTTCTTTACGGGGAAGGGCAGAGGGAGAGAAAGAAATATAAGCAGACTCTGGGCCCAGTACAGAACCCAACAGGGGGCTCGATCTCACAACCCTGAGATCATGACCTGAGCCAAAATCAAGAGTCAAACACTGACCACCCAGGATACTTGGTTTTATTTATTTTATTTTATTTTATTTTATTTTATTTTATTTTATTTTATTTTATTTTATTTTATTTTTTTATCTTATCTTATTTTATTTTATTTTATTTTATTTTATTTTATTTTATTTTATTTATTTTTTTTGATACTTGGTTTTAAAATGGATGCTGAAGAGACACCTGGGGGGGGCTCAGGGGTTGAGCATCTGCCTTTGGCTCAGGGCGTGGCCCCAGGGTCCTGGGATCGAGTCCCCCATCGGGCTCCCCACGGGGAACCTGCTCTCCCTCTGCCTGGGTCTCTGCCTCTCTCATGAATAAATAAAATCTTAAAAAAAAAAAATTAAGAAAAGAAAAACGGATGCTGAAAACCAGATGGTTCAGGAGGAAAGTGGCCAGGACGTTGAGTGGAATGGTTGAAAGGGGGGAATTCCATAACTGGAGAAGATGAAAACTTATAAAAAGGATGGCCTGAAAGAATCTGACTGCAGTTTGTTTGAGAAATCACTGGCATGAAAGAGAACTCGACCAGATAGAAGATCAGTGGGTTGATACTACTCGGGAGTATAAAAGAATTCAGTGCAATATAAAGGCTAGTTATTAAGGCAGTTCCTGCAAGAAGAATCACCTGAAAACGTCTAGACAGAAATTGATGATTACACATCAGAATTGTCTAAACCTCGATACTCAGTATGTGGGGAGTAGAAACGTGTGCATCACCTGGGAGTTTGTTAGAAACGCGGACTCTCAGGCTCCCTCCCAGACCCTGGATCCCAATCTGCACGCCCAGATTCCAGGGGGATTCCTTTGAGGACCGCCGGTGTAAGCCAGTCTTGAAACTACATGTGAGAAGAAGTGAATGAGGTCTTGGGATCCCTTCCAAATACTAATTCGTGGAAAGCAAAACTCACTGCTCCGGAGATCTCAAGGTTGTTCCATCCGATTTCTGTCCCATGGGTCAAAATACTGTGTCTAGGTTTCATGTTCTCACTTTTCATGCGTCACTTTTTAATACCTTAATGCTTCATTCAGCCAAAGCTTATTCAAACATTTCAGAAGTTAACTTATTAACTCAAGAATTTTGTTAAAAGGCCGAGTTAAGGAAGTTACAATGGTATGTTTATAATACGGCATTAAATAAATCGGTAAGGAGAAAAATGGTGAAGGAGGAAATAACGGTAAGAAAGGAAGATGGATTTTTGTGGCTGGTATTTAAAATACATTATTATGACTCCACTTGCTAACCGGGGCTAGATTTGGTTCCGAGTTTTCTAGCTGCCAACTCAAATAGTGTGTGATAGCTTCCAGAATGTTCCTTCAGGATGCCACGATGAATGTCCCAGGCATCAATGAAATGGACCCCATTAAATCTATTCAGAAGGTTGAACAGAAGAGTCATGCTTTATACTGTATTGATTTTAAGCCTTCCTACTGTACATTTTAGGATATTCTAATGGATCGCACTTATTGACATAATTACATTTTCCTTTCTAGGCAGACTAAACAGCAGAGTGACTCGGGGCTGATAACTGGTAAAAATGTATTGACAAACCAATCAAAGGAAGATTTAAGAAAGGGGAAAAAAAACGGAACTTACCAAATAGATTTCCTAAACTTGCATCCATTTTTATTTCAAATACTTGAGAAATAACATAAAATGTCAGTAGAAATACTGCCACAGCTACCACCAACTTTGCAGCACCTAGATGAAGGGCAGAAGTAATCTGGCATGAGCTTGAGACACAGAACTTTTATGAATGCATTTTCATGAAAAATTGAAGTTTATTTAAAAAAAAAATCTCTCAAAACTAATATATTTTATCTATTGGATCTTAATTATACTTGAATTGCAATAAAAACTGTATCAACAATCCATCAAAATAAGGGATTTTCCTGATCGAAGACGTATCAGACTGGTTAGCAACCCAAACACGGGACTGCTTGACGCGTCCGCCTCATTTTCTCATGGAAAAGAACAAAATGAAAACAACAACAACAACAAACCTGCAATCAAGGGCTGGCGGGCTACACAAAAGTACCATGGCTAGTGGGACACCATCACCGAGGATGCTGGGGAGCCCATTCCTAATCCTTTCCCGGTATAAAGGGTAATACCACCCGGGACTACCAACACGCTGGACCTCATGGAGACACTAAGGCAACCACCATGACGCTCACTAAGGAGGTGTGAGCGTCCCCAGTGAGATTTTAACAGGTTCTACTGTCCTTCCACCGACCAACCTCTCAGAGCACGCAAGCGCTCCCGGCGTGGCGAACAGCAGAGCATTCACCCTCATACTTGATGCCACTTCAAGACGGGCCCCCTGGAGTCTAGAGGACTTAATTAGGCACCAGCACGTACGCCCCACAATGCAGTCACATAATAGGCTCCATCAAGACACACTTGTAGCCTTTCACACCTTTCCGTCTCCAACCATTCCTGAGCGCCTTCCAAAGCCAGCGCTGCCAACTACTAGCTAACTAATGGCTTAACAGGAATCAATGACTTGTCTTTTTTTTTTTTTTTTCTCCGTAGCTAGGCAAATCTAGGAAAGGGAAAAAAGTGCAAGACACAAAAAAGAAACGGAAAATGGTAAGGAAAAGACATCCTCCTCTTTCCTCTAGGATCTCAGAGCATCTCATTACGTTATTGAGGAACGATACCAGTATTGGCCCGTACCGTCTCCATTCCCCGCTCTTACCAAAAGCTGAATGTACATTGATCTAAAACAGGTAGATGGGATCAGCAGGCAACACTCTAACCTTAGGGAAGCAGAAGCCCAGAGGTCAGGCAACTGCCCAAGATTACAAATAACTGAGCAGGAGAAGGCCCAGAAACCAGGGATCCTGACAGGGCCCCGTGCTTCCTACGGTACCCCGTTCTAACACCAATCACCACGTTCTGCTCAAACGCTACCAAACCTCCACCAGTAGGTAAGGAGGAGTGAAAAAGAACTACGTTCATTCTAATTTCCTAAACCTAAAGACCCAGGACCACATCCTTCACGGAGAAGGACTAGAATGAACTGCTGATGCTTGGGAAGGGCCAGTGCTGCTTGGGAAGGGCCGGGGATGCTGAAAAGTGCTTTACAAACACAGAAATGAGAGAGCAGTCAGGAAGCCTCGCGACTAACCTAATTGATCTCCCCACATCCTGTTTCTGACATCTCTCCCCTCCAAAACTTACTTATTTTCAAAAGCAACTACAAGTTACCTACGTGTTTAGTGCGTAAGAGAGCAAAATTCCAACAGGCTTTGACCTTTGCCCCCAAGGATCTAGCAGAGTGCCTGGACACGGTCACGCTCTCAACAAGTGTTGGCTAAACAGATGAATGGTTAAGAGGTGACACATTCCTTCTTGATCACTTAAGACCGAGGACTTGAAGACATCTTGATGACTCATCTTCTAGTAATCATGGGCACTCACAACCAGAGCTAACCTTTCCCTGCCCCTTACAGCAGATACACAAAACCTTTACAGCTTCAGGTTGGAATACTAAAATGAGTAAAATATCAAGGTTACAATGCAGGAACGTTCCAGACTAGATGCAATACCGAGTTAGACCTGAGGCCACACTAAACAAGCTATGCACATTACACCCCCACGTCCACATAGACACCTGTGTACACAGTACACACACACCGTTCCCCGAGTGCCTGCTATAGAGCTAAATATTTTACAAGCATAATCACATTTGCACAGCTTTTCAAGGCGTTATTTTTTTTCCAAGGTGTTATTTTCATTTTACAGACCAGAAATCAAAGCTGAAAATTTTTAGATCACTTGCTTAACATCGCTCGCCACTAGTCAGTGGCAGAAATAAGTCTTCAACCGAAAGCTTCTCTGACACTGGACCAAGGAGGAACTTGGGGGAAATAAAAGCTCTAGGGCAGAGGACACTTAGAGATGAGAGACGTGAACTACTAACGGACTAAATAGATGGCCGCAGAGAGACGCAGGCAGGTGCAGACTAGTGCAGCCTCCATCACGGTAGAGTTCTAGGGTTTCCTTTATGGATGGGTCTCCCCCAGAGCCGGTCACCACCCAACTCTGGACAGGACACGGGGGGGGGGGGTCTCCCCCAGAGCCGGTCACCACCCGACTCTGGACTCTGACCGTACCACACTGCAGCCCCCGTTCTTAACTTTCCGTGAGATTCTCTCTTCCTTCTAGCCATGGGGCTGCACTAATCTGAATGCGACCCTATTTTTCACAACCAAAAAGCATACACTTTAGACACTGTTGCCTTGCTGTAAGAATAAAGGCTGTAAGAGTATTTCAAAGCAATGAGACTTTCTTAAATTGGAAGGGATTAATCACATGGAAGGCAATAAATTAACAGCTAATCTTCCTTCTTCGCTCATCAAAGCCAATCCCTTTAAGACCTACACTAGGAACAGTGCCAAAAACACAGTTAAGTACTCAATGAATAATTACTTATCAATTAACCTTGGAATTAATCGTCCGAATCAGAGAAATGAGCTAAATGAAAATTTAATTTCAAGTCGAATGAATGGAGAATTATGTGAGGAAGAAACTTGATTATTTCAATCACTATGTTCAATTAATGTATTTTTAGAATCACGTGGAAACATGTGATCACCAATAGGCAACCCTGCCATATTCAAAGAGCATTTGGAGAAAAAAAAAAAAAAAGACATCATAATATGTTTTTTACACCACAAACAAGCTCTAAGTTTCTGGGAATATTTTCCTTCAATAATTAAACAGCTGCTCCAAAAAGGATAATTTCATCAGTTCACAACCAAAGGGTCCAGATTTTTCACATTTCCACAAGGGCAGCTGTGGACAACCCTGGTGTCTCTGCTGCATGAGCAAGATGCTTCATCGCCTGTACCCGATTCTACAGAAGGATGATGACTGAGGCACAGACTTGTCTGTTCGCCCACCTTGACTCTAGGCGCTTCTAAGAGATGCCCCGTAGGAAGACACGTTGTGCGCTGGTGAGAAGATGATAATTACAAGAACGACTACCTCGATTTTGAGGAATTACAAGGTATCTTCTATAATCTTCCGGGAAAACATGCTGATATTTTGGGATAAAGGCAGCAAGAGGTCATCCATCTCTCCCGTTACTTACGCACCTTTTTTTAATGTTTAAAGATAGTTACCTTAATGCTATGAACATCGCTGTGCTTTGCAATTTCCTCCATATGCTGCCAAAGGAACAGATGTTCTTACACGTAACCTCACCTACGCAGGCTGAACTCGAACAAACCAATAATCCCTTAAGCAAACCCACATTTTACTGAATCCGTCACATACGCTAGTTTCCATTTAAGTACACAGACAGGAAAGAGAGAAGCTCTTAAACTTTACAGCCTATTTTTCTCAAAAAGCTAGAATTTAGCCAAAACAGAAGTCTCCCTAGGCGATCAAAACGGTTCTTTACACGGGCATTTGATGTGTATTAGATAAATAAGCTTAATGTAGAAGAGCAAAACATTACAGTAACTTTAAAAACTCTAGTAATAAATAATCCCAACAAAAGTTTGTTCAATCTGTGATTTGCCAACTATACAAATGAGCAGACAAAGCAGTGATTTAGCTTGTTATATACATCAGCTCTGTTCTTAATATAGAAAGAGATTATTTGCCCTCCCCTTTAGCCACTTAAATAACCGAGTTACACAAGAAGTAAAATTATTTCTACTGAATTAAATATCTTACCTGCTACCCTCATGTTTCGTGTTTCAGTCTCTGTCACTTTTCATTAAATAACCTCCTAAAATCGAAAAAAAAGGCAAACATTAGGTCTAGAACGAGCATTCCTGCCTAGACTGAGCTTGACTTGGAGTATATATGATAGACTAACGCAACAAATGTCATGACATTTCTAAGAATTCTACTAATATGGACACTGAATGAAGAAATTCTTATCACTGGGACATAAGGCTCTTGAGAGGAGGGTCTGTGTTCGATCCTGTTGTGTCTCTAGCTCCCTAACTTCGGTGAGCAGAGGCACGAAATTCTGCCATCAAGGGTGTGAATGGAAGATCCCGCCCCTCGTTATTCTCGGTGACTCTGCATTTATTGGCACCTTCGGGTACTGAGTTCAGATTTCTGGTGTGCCGGGGAGGTCCAAAGAGGGGAGGCTGCATGTCCAGTCATGAATCAGATTATTTGCAGAAACGGGGCTAGGATGCAGGTGCTGGGTGCTACTCGAGGGCTCACGCCAGGCTGCGATGCTACTTCGTTTTTAGTAGGATCTAATCCAGGCGTCACTATGACAAGCCCTTAGAGCAAAGACTTATTTTAATACCAGCATCCTCTTCCTCTTCAGGTTTTTTTTAAATATTTTATTTATTTATTCATGAGAGACACAGAGAGAGAGAGAGAGAGAGGCAGGGACACAGGCAGAGGGAGAAGCAGGCTCCATGCAGGGAGCCCGACGTGGGACTCGATCCCAGGACCCTGGGGTCATGCCCTGGGCTGAAGGCGGTGCTAAACTGCTGAGCCATCTGGCTGCCCCATGTTTTCAATTTAAGTTTGTAAAAGAATATATTCAAAAGTATGGAATTGCAATTTTAAATATTCCAGTAATTATCATTACAGGCAGTATATATTATCAAATATACATCAAACAAAGAAACTGATCTCGAGGCACTGGGGTAGCTCAGTCGGTTAAGCATCTGCCTCTGGTTCAGGTCATGAACCTGATGTGGGATGGAGCCCTGCATCGGGCTCGCTGCTCGGGGGGGGGGGGGGGGGGGGGGGGTCTGCTTCTCCCTCTGCCTCCCTTGGTTATGCTCTCTCTCATAAATAAAATCAGAAAGGAAAAGAAAAAAAAGAAAAGAAAAGAAAAGAAAAGAAAAGAAAAGAAAAGAAAAGAAAAGAAAAGAAAAGAAAAGAAAAAGAAAAAGAAAAAGAAAAAGAAAAAGAAAAAGAAAAGAAAGAAAAAAAGAAATCTTAAAGGAAGAAAGAAGAAAGAAAAAAAGAAAAGAAAGAAAAAAAAGAAAAAGAAAGAAAGAAGACTATTCCCTGATATTATTCTAAGAACAAGAACAAATAGATGCAGGAAAAAAAATTTCATGGATGTGGGTTTCCCCCCAGGAAATAACTCTAGATAGGTGAAATATTAAAACGAAAGTGAAAAAGCAAGTAAATGAGCTGCAGAGGAAATTCATGCACAAGGTTAACGAGACAGCTGTCCCGGTCCACTCTATCTGTGGTGCAGGGGGGGAATTCGAAAGAAAATTTAGATTAACGAATCACATGGATAAGTGATGCATTAGTTTCCCGGTCCTGACGTTCCAGTGTTGACGTCTGATCTGGCAATTCCCAGAATGCTGTAAATAAACCCAGCCGCACACCCCGAAGGACAGACAGGGAGCGAGACCTGCGGTTTCTCATTCAGCCCACTCAGCGGTCACGCAGGGGCCGGGGGACGGTGAGCATCCGAGCACCGGGGCTGAGGCGGCCCCTTCCTTCTGCCCAACTCTCCCCGAAGGAAACATCAACATCTAGGCTAATAGTGATCTGAGCAGGTGGACGTGAGACGGGTCCCCGCGGGCCTGCACGAGGACAGCCAGTGGCCGCGAGCCCGGAGAGGCCTGTGCCGGCTGCGTCGGGTCCGCACCGCTCCAGGCGGCTCCACGAGGTGTTGCCGAGGAGCCCGAGCACCGCCGATTCCCATCGCCCGCCCGCGGCCTGGCCCCGGAGCATCCGCTCACCGCCCCGGAGCCTGGCCTGAACCCCCAGCCGCGGCCCCCCTGCCCCAGGCCTCTGACCGGAGGAGCCGCCCCTGGTGCGGCCGCGGCCCGGGCCTCTCGGCCTCCCCCCGCGGGCCGGCTCGTGGGGACGGACGCCCCGCGCATCTCAAGCTCATCCCCTCGCAGCCGCGGTCTCCGGAGCCCCCGGGCCAGGACGTGAGGCTTTCGGACTTAGAGCCGCGACCAGGGAAATGAGCTGAAGCTGAAAACAGGAGGCCTCGGACACCTGAGAGTCATGGGGTGACTTGTTCCCGAGTCGTTTACAGACGTGAGGCGCTGGCAACCATCGGCAGGGGCACCGGGGGGCTCAGTGTCTGAGCAGCTGCCTTGGGCCCAGGTCGTGACCCCGGGGTCCCGGGATCGAGTCCTGCGTCGGGCTCCCTGCAGGCAGCCTGCTTCTCCCTCTGCCTGGGTCTCTGCCTCTTTCTCCGTGTCTCATGGATAAATAAAAATCTTTAAAATAAATAAAAATAAAAACAATTTGCAAAATATACCTACACTTATGTGAAGAAAACAGAGCAAACGTCAGCAAATTTTTTCTGTAAAAGGGCCAGATGGTAAGTATCCTTGGTTTCGTGGCCCATACACAGAGTCCCCATAGCAACCACTCTGCTCTGCAGTCGTAGCTGGAAACTTGCCGTAGACAGGACGTAAACAGACGGGCCCAGTTGTGTTGTGATAAAACTTTAAGAACACTGAAACTTGAATTTCATAAAGTTTTCATGTAACCAAATATTACCTTTGATTTTTTTTTTTTTTTCTCAATCACTTAAAAACACAAAAACCTGTCTTGGCTCCTGGGCCACCCTGACCCATGGGTCATAAGAGAGAAATCAAAAATAAAATTTAAACTACGGACGCCCGGTGGCTCAGTGGTTGAGCGTCTGTGTTCAGCTCAGGGCGTGACCCCGGGGTCCTGGGATCCAGTCCTGCGACGGGCTCCTGCGGGACCGGAGCCTCCCTCTGCCTGTGTCTCTGCCTCTCTCTCTGTGTCTCTCATGAATAAATAAATAAAAATCTAAATAAAAAATCTTAACTAAAAAAAAAGACTTAAAGTAGACCATTCTCCAATACTCCAACACTTCTTGCAGGGTTACTTGCAGGACACACGTTCTGCAAGGCTGCTATTGTCCTCGGGGAAGTACGACTACAGATGTAGGACAGTCGAGCAGCCCTGAATTCCGCGTGCGGTACGTGTCCGTCACACGTTTCCATACTCAGCTGCTCTCCGTGGGATGAGGCATAGACTCCACGATGAACACAATGGATCCTCTTCAAAAGGAAGGAAAAACCTTCCCTTCCCATAGATAAGGTGGTCCATGTACGGCAAAGACAGATCTAATCTAGACTTTGGAATGTTTTCCAAAGCAATCCCAGCAGGTAGACAGACGTGAATAAATATTAATATTATTACAATCCACTTCATTAATTGTAAATTATGTTGGTGAAGAGAGACACGCTTCTGTTTTCCTTACATGGGTATTTAAAAGTGATTCTTTTTGTGATAGCTTAAGGGAGGGTTATCTGATGTTTGACCATTTTTATTTATTTATTTTTAAAGATTTTATTTATTTATTCATAAGAGATACAGAGAAAGAGAGAAAGAGGCAGAGACACAGGCAGAGGGAGAAGCAGGCTCCATGCAGGGGGCCCGACCGGGACTCGATCCCGGAACCCCGGGGTCACGCCCTGGGCCGAAGGCAGACGCTCAACCCCTGAGCCATCCAGGCGTCCCATAATATTACAAATTGAAGCTTTCAAAGATCTTTACTTAAAAAAAGAACCAAAAAACCATACAGTAGCTGCCAACTGCTATCAGGTACCCCGTCTTACCCAGATGCTATTGCAAGCTCACCCCTGCCGGGCTGGATACATTTTTGCAATAACAAAATGAAGAGAGGTGAGAGAGGGCTGCATTCATTTGAAAGAATCAGAACATTTAAAAACAAATTATGATACCTGAGCGGCTCAGTGTGTCATAAATATTATGAATCTAATAGAATTTGGCATTATTAACATTAAATGCTTAATAGAAAAAAAAATCCAATTGCTAACTTCGGAGAGCATCGGAGTACTCACGGGCCACTCTGATGCTCAATCGTAGGACATGCATCTGTTTAAAAGAATCTAACACTTGAACAAACATACGTTACACATCTTTAAAAACTGGGTATAACCTGGTAATAATTAAATGAAAAAAAAACCTGTTTTTTCTTTTATAGAAAAAAAGATCACACTCAAGCAGAGGGAGAGGGAGAATTTGAAGCAGGCTCCAAGCTCAGCGCAGAGACCGACGCGGGGCTCAATCCCACGACCCTGAGATCATGACCTGAGCCAAGGTTACGATACAAATGCTCGGCCACCTGAGCCACCCAGGTGCCCCTAAAGGGGAAAACTGTAAGTGACCACCTAACAGAAGAGTATCCCGGGTCTCTAAGGGACCGGACTAACCTTCCTTAGACTAGAAGAAAAAAGGAGCAAAGAAACGAGGTCTTGCTTCCTTTGGGGAGCGGGATCTGCACGGAGTGTGCATCGCCAAGGCCCACAAGTGCTTCAGGTGGTCGCGGGAAGGACACGGGCGGGCGGGACCACCCGACCCGCAAGGCGGCTTCCAAGGTGAGACTGGGCAGCAACGGCCGACACTGAAATCCCGGCCCCAGAGCCAGGACGACGGTCGGAGGATAGAGTCTTAATTTGCAGGGACCCGGGGCCCCGCCTGCCACCCTGTGCACTCTGCGCGCCCCAAAGGCACGTCCTACCCAAACTAACCTGGACAGAGGCCCGCGCCCTGTCGGTGGCCAAGGAACAAAGAGAATGGGAAGCACCGGATGGAGGAGCCAGAGGCTGCTTCTGACTCCCCGCGGGACCCGAACCTGCCGCTTGCCCCTAAGCACCTGCACCCTGCTCCCATTTGGCTCTCCAGGCAGGGGCCGGGACAGCAGCGACAGCCCGGGAAACTCCTCCATGGCCTCCACCTGCCAGGATGTGACAAAGTCTGGGACACCGAGCTGCCAATCACGCGCCTGCCCCTCTTGCACCGGCTCTGCCCCCACAGATGCCATGCAGGGAGCCGCGACCCCCACCCGCGGCCAGGAGCCAGGATACTTCGCATTTCCGGGGGACAGCCCCATGCCCAAGGTGACCAGCTCGGGAGCTCCAGTCCCTGCTTCTTCGGGACCCTGAGGTATCAGGCTTGGGAAGGATTTCAGTTGGTCGACAAGCTCTCCAGCCACGTTTCCTGCAAATACTTCAGGTGATTAGAAACGAAATGGACACGTGCTCTGCTTCCTCTCCCAAGCCCTGTTAGGGCTAGCCCACGTCTTCCTGAGAAGGAGATTTCATTTTTTCCTTTTTTAAGATTTTATTTATTCATTCATGAGAGACCCAGAGAGAGAGGCAGAGACACAGGCTGAGGGAGAAGCGGCTCCATGCAGGAAGCCTGACGTGGGACTCGATCCCGGGACCTGGGGTCATGACTTCACGATCCAAAGGTAGATGCTCAATCCCCGAGCCACCCGGGCGTCCCAAATGTTTCATTTTCTAAGATGACACCACCCAAAGCAGGTGGGGTTGCTCTTCGCTGAATCCTCATTAGGCCAAAAGATGTGCTCCAACCCCCGGGCACCGTTTCACTTGGTCCCTGCTATGCCACCGAGGCCCGGCCCGAGCTGGAGCCGGGGTCCGGGGCGGCTCAGCCACAGTGCTGTCACCGGTCTCCTGCAGCTGCTCCAGCAGCAGGGAGAGGAGCGGGCTGGTGCACACGCACAGCGGCAGCGCCCGGCATCCATGAGGGGAGAGGCTAACGGGAAACACGGGACCCGACGACGAAGCCGTCCGCGAGGTCACCGTGACGTTACGTCAATAGCTCGGTGAACTATAATTGCAAAATGGAAATCACTCAAGTACAAAGAAGCTAGAAATAAGACTTCTGAACTCTCAACACGTACACGCCCGGAGACTGAGGATGCAGGTGACGCGGGGCCCCACGGGAGGCCGGTACGCCCTGCCAGCCTGCATTTTACAAGTCATCGGTGGAAACCTCGTCACCAGTCGACGCCGGCGAGGACACCCGGCACCGAATGCCATGGTAGACAAATAGTTTACGTGGCGAGAGGTCTGAAGAAATGCTACACTGTGGTTCTTGTACCTCGTGGCTTCTAGGATTCCTAGACCACTGACCCTAAGAGGGGCTGCGGCTCCTCGGGCACCCGAGACAACTTCCCTGATTCCTCGGTGCACACTACTCTCGTTTTCACAGGTCTCAAACCGAGACGAGGTCTACAACCACGTTCTTCCCCCAGAGCAGAATACGAAATAGCGGCCTAGGCCTACGCTACCAACAGCCCCAAGAGCCCGGATGCCCTGAGACAGCAGATCCGGTCCTTTGAAGCCCCTGCTGGAGGGAACCCACAGCAGGGCCACGGCAATTACTGGTGGGCTTTTTAAAATGCAAATTCCTGAGCCCAGAATCCCTCAGGAGGATTAAAACCCCGCATGTTTAATGGGCTCCCCATGTGGTTCTCACCCTCCTTCAGATCTGAGAACTTCAGGACTCCCGCACAGCAGAGATCCAGGCGCACGGAGAAGTCTGGAGAGGCGAGGGGGAGGCCTGGCCGATCTAGGCCAGAAAAGCCCAAAGGTAAAACTCATAAAACAAGAATTTCATTCTTTCCTTAACAATGAATGGAAATCAGCCTGACTCGGGGCCAGGTCTGCAGCGGGGGCGAGGAGGGAAAGGCGGCCAGTCGATCCGTCTGGAGACGTGGGACCGAGGAACAGCGTAGAGCGAGCTCCTGTTTGCAAAGGTTACAAGAGTATTCGCCTCAAAATCACCCCCACGCTCTCTTGCAGTTTTTCCTCACCTACCAAAGCAGAATTTCGCGTAAAAAGCTATAATCCGGCGGAAGACATTAAATGATCAGGTTTCTGTAACTGAGAGCACCAGCAGGCCAAACACAGAGGACAAAGTGACATCGAGCTCTGCGAGCCCCGCCGGCCGGACTTCTACAGCCGTGCGCGCAACAGCTGTGCTGGGAGCCACTCACTCCCCCGTGGTCCCTCCGGGAAACCAAAGAAGGACACGCAGAGCAGAAGTAGGGATCGCTGAGAACCACGGCAAAAATAAAATTAAGTACGCTGTAAATGTAAGAAATTCAGCAGGGCACGCAAGTGTCCCGTTCACAAACTGCAACAACAGAAAAGGATTAGAGAAAGGCTCACACTTAGAATCAAACTATCTTCCTGTCCTACAGCTAAGTTACGTGGGGCCAGAGGAGCACCTACAAGTTCTTGCTCCGGATGAAGGTTTAAGGATTCCCCTACAGGGCTCGTCGGCTGGGCCTGAAGCTAAGCAGTGTGCAGAATTTAACTGAGCCAGAGCGGACGTCATTCTGTTGGTCGCACCTCCCACGTGAGGAGATGCAGGAGCAGAGCCGTCCGCGCGCCCCGGAAGGCACAACGCTCCCACCCCAAAGGCCGAGCGAGGCTTAGCAGCTGTTTGCAAAGCACAGGTAGCAAGAAGCTGCTCGCGTCAACTGTTCTGAGCCCGTGGAGAAACCCGTCTTCGCCGACCACAGGACACATCTGGCGATCCCTTCGCTGCAGGTGGTGAATGGCAGCGATGACAGTCCTGATGCCGTACTGGGCCTGGAGTTGGCTAGAACCTAGGATGAAGTTCGCCTCGGGACCCGACCGCGGCAGTGATGTCCACGGAGCTGCTTCTCCCCAGCACACAACCACCACCAGGGTGTCATCGGGGGGGGGAGGCCTAGACAAGACGCGGAATGCATCCGTCCCTGGACCATCACTTAGTCACAAAGTGACCCCAGTGCTCTTACGCGCTGTCACGGGTGAACTTCTAAAACACCGTACTCAGTGGAAGCGGCCAGATGTAAGCGATCACCTCTTGTAGGACCCATTTGTATGGAACACCCAGAACGGGGAGACCAACAGGGCCACAAAGAACAGCGGTTGCCAGGGGCTCAAGGAACGGGGAGAGGGGAGTGACTGTTTAACGGACAAGAGCTCTCCTTCTGGAAATGATGAAAACGTCTCAGGACTACACAGCAGTGACGGCTGCACACCACCGAGAATGTGCTACACGCTACTGAGCTGCACACTTAAAACTGGTAAATGTTGACGTGAAATGAATTTCCTAAAGAAGGAAATTTAAAAAAAAAATCAGAGTAAAACTGTAAAAATCATAAACAGTAGAGTAAAACTGTAAATAAGCAGTAGATGAAAAAAGCGATTGGATTAGAAATCAGGGAGATGGGGGATCCCTGAGTGGCGCAGCGGTTTGGCACCTGCCTTTGGCCCAGGGCGCGATCCTGGAGACCCGGGATCGAATCCCACGTCGGGCTCCCGGTGCATGGAGCCTGCTTCTCCCTCTGCCTATGTCTCTGCCTCTCTCTCTCTGTGTGACTATCATAAATAAATAAAAATTAAAAAAAAAAAAAGAAATCAGGGACATGTAAGTCATCTTAGAATCGCTTCAATCAAATGGAAGAGGCCACGGAAAAGAGACTGAAAGAACACCAGTGGGGTAAGTGGTGGAAACTGAATTTCCTCCTCTGAGAGAAGGTCAGCTGACTGTATTTTAGGAGCTGAATAAAAATCACAAAAACCTCCTAAAGCTTAAATATCTTGAGGATCTTGCTCAATCTCCCCAAATTAAGGGGGGGAAAAAAAGGCACTGCACGGGGTTTAAGAATTCAGTCAATGCCATTCATGAAGCACCTAATGAAGAATTACTGCTTAAACCCGGGCTTTGTGATCCCAAGGAGGGAACCCTCCTGGACTAAGTACAAAACAAATGTTTGCTACTGTGCGAAGCTCTGAGCCGAATGGATTTCTGTGCGACCTTGGGCCAAAATTTGTTGGTTCTTGGGTCTTGCATCTTTCAGCTTTAAGAAATGGGTATAGGGATCCCTGGGTGGCTCAGCAGTTTGGCGCCTGCCTTTGGCCCAGGGCGCGATCCTGGAGACCCGGGATCGAATCCCACATCGGGCTCCCGGTGCAGGGAGCCTGCTTCTCCCTCTGCCTGTGTCTCTGCCTCTCTCTCTCTCTCTCTCATGAATAAATAAATAAAAAAATCTTTAAAAAAAAAAAAAAAAAGAAATGGGTATAAAAATGAAAAAAAAAAAAAAAAGAGAAAGACTCACTGCCTCAAAGAAAACAGCTTTGTGCAGGCCCAGGCTGCCTTATTCTTAGCATCCGTGATACCTATAATAATCGGCACATACTGGGCACCTGAATATTTTTAAATGAATATAGACTTTTTTGAACAGGGACACCGTATACGATTAAAATATGTGTGTGGGGGAGGAAAAACCAAAAGGTAAAACTCTGATGATCCAAGACTGACAATACTACTTTTTGCCATTGAATAATCTCTTAGCCCTTAGCCCCTTCTCGGCAATCACCTTCGTTTTTAATGTATCTTCATTAATTATGAAATATTAGCTACTAATGCTTAAGGTAGCCATCCAAAGTTGGCGATTGTAACAAAGTATCCTCTCAGCCCATTCTGAAAGTGGCTTTTGCACAGTCTCATTGCGATTCCCTTTTGAAACCCAAGTCCCCCTACCATGGGGCTTCTGAAGGAATGTGGCCTGTGTCTTTTTTTTAAAAAGCCTCACTGGTGTTTGATTCTAAGAGATCCCCAGGTTGAGAGTCACTCCATCGAACTCTTTTTACTTTTCACTGTCAAGAAATGCTCAGTCTTCCGGGAGCTGGGAAGACATTACATGGAAATTTGTCAAACAAAGCTTGTAACACCTGCATAAGATTGGGGAGGGGTGTGGGGGGGTAACCTCAGTAAACTGCTAGAGGACTCAAGAGGCTGGCAGCCTTTACAAAGAGGTACAATTAATGATGTGACCCAGACCCAACGGACTCGGATTCTGCCCATTTCTTGTTGAAGGGCCTAAACTGGCAACTTTATTTTCTAACTTAAACGGAGCTCCCTTTGCACCCCGTACAATGCACAACATGAATATTAGTGATGTTTCCCGGACCCTGTAGCATCTAACAGTATATCACGGGCGCCCCAAGGCCGGGAAGGGCCCAAGAGGGTCCCGCATCGACCGTCACCATGTCACCATCGACCTTCACTTAACCTCTAGAGGAGCCCCCCATTTTCACCTGCAAAAATAAGAAAGATAAAAGGACCAACTCTTTGGCTTGTTGGGAAACCAACAGGTATGAAAGCATTGGGCGCAGCGCCCAGGGAGCAACCTGGTACTACAGTGTCCTACCTGTATCCACAGATTCCTGGGAAAGGGAGAGAAAAAGGTTCTGTGGGTCAGACAGCAGCTCTGTAGGACACGGAGCTCGGTGGAGGGGGGGGGACGGTGACACACAGGGGGCAGGTCGCTACCTGGAGCCCTCGGCTGGACACGTGCGCTATTTAGGTGTAAGGTCCCTAACCCTGGCCCCTCGGGAATCCTGCGGGCAGCAGCCAGGAAGGGTCGTGGGTGGCACCGGGTGTCCAGGAGCTCTGGCTCGTGCTGGAGAGGAGAAGCGCCTCCAGGTCGGGAGACCTCAAACTTTGCAAGGGAGCCAAGCCCCCCTTCCCCCCTCCCCGGGGGCGGGGGCAGGGGCAGCAGCAGGTCCACCCTCGCCCCAGCAGTGGCCGCGCTCCCTCTCCCTCGCGGGCCGGCCCTGGCCCCCCCAACCCCCCAGGCCCCAGGCGGGGGCGCCCACCGAGGGCCAGGTGCAGGCCCGGGCGGGGGGGTGTGCAGCGGGGGTGCAGGGGGGAGGGGTGCAGGGGGAGCAGGGGGGAGGGTGCAGCGGGGGTGCGGGGGGAGGGGTGCAGGGGGAGCAGGGGGGAGGGTGCAGCGGGGGAGCAGGGAGGAGAGCAGGGGGAGCAGGGGGAGCAGGGAGGGGAGCAGGGGGAGCAGGGGGAGCAGGGAGGAGAGCAGGGGGAGCAGGGGGAGCAGGGAGGAGAGCAGGGGGAGCAGGGGGAGCAGGGAGGAGAGCAGGGGGAGCAGGGGGAGCAGGGAGGAGCAGGGGGAGCAGGGGGAGCAGGGGGGAGGGTGCAGCGGGGGTGCGGGGGGAGGGGTGCAGGGGGAGCAGGGGGGAGGGTGCAGCGGGGGAGCAGGGAGGAGAGCAGGGGGAGCAGGGGGGAGCAGGGAGGAGAGCAGGGGGAGCAGGGGGAGCAGGGAGGAGAGCAGGGGGAGCAGGGGGAGCAGGGAGGAGAGCAGGGGGAGCAGGGGGAGCAGGGAGGAGCAGGGGGAGCAGGGGGAGCAGGGGGGAGGGGTGCAGCGGGGGGTGCAAGGGGAGGGGTGCAGGGGGAGCAGGGGGGGAGGGTGCAGGGGGGAGCAGGGAGGAGAGCAGGGGGAGCAGGGGGAGCAAGGGGGAGGGTGCAGCGGGGGGGGCAGGGAGAGGGTGCAGGGGGGGAGAGCAGGCGGGAGCAGGGGGGTGCAGCGGGGGAGCATCGGCCTCCGCCCCCCGCCCCCCCCGCGGGATGCGCCACGACGCCCCGGGCGAGCGCCCCGCCCCGCCCCCGCCGCCTCACCCGCCTCAGCCGCCGCGACTCGCCCTCCGGCGGGGCCTTCCGGCCTCTGAGCGCCGAGTCCTGCCGGAGGCCGCCCGCACCGCCGCCGCTCGGCCGCCGCTTCCTCCCGGGCTCCTCCGCGCCCCCGCCCCGCCCCGCCCCGCCCCTCCCGGAGGAAGCCGCCCCGCCCCCCCCGCCCCGCCCCCGCCGCCTCCGCGCCCCGCGCCCCGCGCCCCGCGCCGGGGAGCCGCGCCCGCCCCCTGGCGGTGGAGGACCGCGCGGGCCCGCGGGAAGGGAGGGCGGGGGGGGGGGGGCGGGGCTGCGCGGGCGGGGTGGGGGGGGGCCTGCACGTGCCGCCCCGGGGCCCCCTGTCCTTGCTGCCCTGCCCTTGCCTCCCTGCAGGCCTCCTGCCCTTACTGCCCCCGGGGGGCGGTGCCCTGCCCTTGCCTCCCTGCAGGCCTCCTGCCCTTACTGCCCCTGGGGGGCGGTGCCCTGCCCTTGCCTCCCTGAAGGCCTCCTGCCCTTGCTGCCCCGGGAGGGGGGGGGTGCCCTGCCCTTGCCTCCCTGCAGGCCTCCTGCCCTTACTGCCCCCGGGGGGCGGTGCCCTGCCCTTGCCTCCCTGAAGGCCTCCTGCCCTTATTGCCCCGGGGGGGGGGGGGGGGTGCCCTGCCCTTGCCTCCCTGCAGGCCTCCTGCCCTTACTGCCCCCGGGGGGCGGTGCCCTGCCCTTGCCTCCCTGAAGGCCTCCTGCCCTTGCTGCCCCGGGAGGGGGGGGGGGTGCCCTGCCCTTGCCTCCCTGCAGGCCTCCTGCCCTTATTGCCCCGGGGGGGGGGGGATGCCCTGCCCTTTGCCGCCCCAGGGGTCCCTGCACGGGGGTCCCTGCACGTGCCACCTGGGGGGCCGCAGGGCCCAGGGAGGGGGACTGCGAGGCCAGGTCCTCCATCCTCCCGCATCACCGCATCCCGACCTTGAAGGCAGGAGTCTGCAGAGAAGCGGTGAGGGGCGAGGGTGCGACGGGGCAGGTGCCAGGGGACCCGGGCCCAGGGGAAGGCGGCGTAGTGTGTGGGGCCTGCAAAGACGGAGCCCCCCAGCCACCCGGGTCAGGCCCCAGGGTCGGGCCCCAAGGTCGGGGCTGGATGGGCCCCAGGCTCCGGCCCTTGGGTGGCGCCCGCACATCCCCTCCTGCTGAGGCCCAGGCCCAGGCCTTGCAGTGCGGGGGAGTGGGGTGACTGTGAAGCGCCCCTTGGCCATCAGGACAGCACATGGCCGGGGAGACTACACTGCGTTGGGCTTAACAGGGCTTCACGATGGTTAGTGTCCCACGAAGCCTTAGCTTTTCTCCAAAAGTATAAAACACGGAACCTAAACAATAGCGGGGAACCTGCAGGGGGAGGCGACCAGGCCCTCTGGAGCCCCCTGGAGCCCAGGACCTTGCAGGCCCCTTGGGCGTGCGCTGGGTGTGTTCTCCCTTAAGGCTCACGACTCAGGCAAAATAGACATTATTTGATGTCACTCTTAACAAGTCAAAAAAAAAAAAAATCAAAACTCCAAAACCCAGTTTGAATGACTTGCTCGCAAGTAGGAGGCAGTGAGCTGTGCAGCTAGAGTTCCAGCCTGGGTCCGTCCAGCTCCAAACAATGAGGCGCTTTGTTTCTTTTTAAAGATGTATTTATTTGAGAGAAAGAGAGAGAGCAGGGTAGGGGGAGCGGGAGAGAGAGGGAATCCTCAAGCTGAGGGCCAGCTGAGTGGGGAACCCCTTGGGGTACAGGCCCAGGACCCTGAGATCAGGACCTGAGCGGCAATCGGGAGTCCAGTGCTTAACTGGCTGAGCCCCCCAAGCTCCCCGAGATGTTTTATTTCGTACAGTGCCTAAACCCACAACATGTACTGTACACATGTTTCCCCCCAGACACCCCCCGTCCCACCGAAAGAATTTCTGAAACCTCTTGAAAAGGATGTCAGGCCTTATTTATGCAGCAGCTTTCCCATCCTTAGCTGAATTGGCCCGTGTAGACGTGACCCGAGCCGTATTCTTACAGCAACCATACTTGGAACAATTTGTGGTTTGAAATTGCATTTAATAGGCTACGTGCCCGTGGCCACGGTATACAGATTAGAGCCCCTCAGTAGGTCATGAAAATAATACTAGTGGATCACAACCAATATTCTGTTGTCAAATTGAATGGAATAGGACAAAAAGCTTCAGCATTCACAGCACAAGGTGACGCTAAGTGTCGGTTCGTGAAACGTTTGTTCGTTTGTATCAAGTGTGGGTGAGTGTCTGGGTGACAGTGTCCTGTGTTGCAATGTAAACTATATTTCTTCACATGAGCTGCAATGGTTAAAAGTTGGTTTTTTTTTTTTTTTTTTGGAACACCTGTTCAGCAACCCGGTGTTTCACCTACCTTTTTACTTGGCAAGAGGTAGGAGAGTCAGGAAGTAATCAAGATTAGTGATTAAGTTTAATGAGACTACAGAGAACAGAGTTCTTTGCAGCTCTGGGAGGTTTAATCCAAACAGGTGTTGTTGCTATGTGACATGATAATACGCATTAATAATTTGTATTTTTACAGCCAATATTTATTACATATTTACCGTGTGCCAGGCTCCTTGCTGAGTAGCGTAGCTATGTTAGCTCGTTTAATCCTCAGGACAATCCTAGAAGTATAGAGGAGAAAATGTGAGAGGGAAAGGGAAAACTGCCCGAGGTCCCCTTGCTAGTACGTGATAGAGCCGAGATTCGAACCCACAGGCTCAGCCTCAGAGCCCAGCCCACCTCATGTGTACTTGGGAAGAAAAGTTCATTTCCTCTTCGATGATGGCAGAGATTTATGTAGAGCCCTAACATACTACACTATTTCCCATATAGAGATTACATAATATTGTTAAATATAAAACTTGATGAGGGCAGCCCGGGTGGCTCAGCGGTTAAGTGTCTGCCTTCAGTCCGGGGCATGCCCCTAGGTCCCAGGATCGAGTCCTGCGTCAGGGCTCCCTGCATGGAGCCTGCTTTTCCCTCTGCCTGTGTCTCTGCTCTCTCTCTCTCTCTGTCTCTCATGAATAAATAAAATCTTAAAAAAAAAAAAAAAAGAAATGCAGGCCCAGGCTGCCTTATTCTTAGCATCCGTGATACCTATAATAATCGGCACATACTGGGCACCTGAATATTTTTAAATGAATATAGACTTTTTTGAACAGGGACACCGTATACGATTAAAATAGGGTGTGTGGGGGAGGAAAAACCAAAAGGTAAAACTCTGATGATCCAAGACTGACAATACTACTTTTTGCCATTGAATAATCTCTTAGCCCTTAGCCCCTTCTCGGCAATCACCTTCGTTTTTAATGTATCTTCATTAATTCATGAAATATTAGCTACTAATGCTTAAGGTAGCCATCCAAAGTTGGCGATTGTAACAAAGTATCCTCTCAGCCCTATTCTGAAAGTGGCTTTTGCACAGTCTCATTGCGATTCCCTTTTGAAACCCAAGTCCCCCTACCATGGGGCTTCTGAAGGAATGTGGCCTGTGTCTTTTTTTTAAAAAGCCTCACTGGTGTTTGATTCTAAGAGATCCCCAGGTTGAGAGTCACTCCATCGAACTCTTTTTACTTTTCACCGTCAAGAAATGCTCAGTCTTCCGGGAGCTGGGAAGACATTACATGGAAATTTGTCAAACAAAGCTTGTAACACCTGCATAAGATTGGGGAGGGGTGTGGGGGGGTAACCTCAGTAAACTGCTAGAGGACTCAAGAGGCTGGCAGCCTTTACAAAGAGGTACAATTAATGATGTGACCCAGACCCAACGGACTCGGATTCTGCCCATTTCTTGTTGAAGGGCCTAAACTGGCAACTTTATTTTCTAACTTAAACGGAGCTCCCTTTGCACCCCGTACAATGCACAACATGAATATTAGTGATGTTTCCCGGACCCTGTAGCATCTAACAGTATATCACGGGCGCCCCAAGGCCGGGAAGGGCCCAAGAGGGTCCCGCATCGACCGTCACCATGTCACCATCGACCTTCACTTAACCTCTAGAGGAGCCCCCCATTTTCACCTGCAAAAATAAGAAAGATAAAAGGACCAACTCTTTGGCTTGTTGGGAAACCAACAGGTATGAAAGCATTGGGCGCAGCGCCCAGGGAGCAACCTGGTACTACAGTGTCCTACCTGTATCCACAGATTCCTGGGAAAGGGAGAGAAAAAGGTTCTGTGGGTCAGACAGCAGCTCTGTAGGACACGGAGCTCGGCGGAGGGGGGGGGACGGTGACACACAGGGGGCAGGTCGCTACCTGGAGCCCTCGGCTGGACACGTGCGCTATTTAGGTGTAAGGTCCCTAACCCTGGCCCCTCGGGAATCCTGCGGGCAGCAGCCAGGAAGGAGCAGCGCGGTCGTGGGTGGCACCGGGTGTCCAGGAGCTCTGGCTCGTGCTGGAGAGGAGAAGCGCCTCCAGGTCGGGAGACCTCAAACTTTGCAAGGGAGCCAAGCCCCCCTTCCCCCCTCCCCGGGGGCGGGGGCAGGGGCAGCAGCAGGTCCACCCTCGCCCCAGCAGTGGCCGCGCTCCCTCTCCCTCGCGGGCCGGCCCTGGCCCCCCCAACCCCCCAGGCCCCAGGCGGGGGCGCCCACCGAGGGCCAGGTGCAGGCCCGGGCGGGGGGGTGTGCAGCGGGGGTGCAGGGGGAGGGGTGCAGGGGGAGCAGGGGGGAGGGTGCAGCGGGGGTGCGGGGGGAGGGGTGCAGGGGGAGCAGGGGGGAGGGTTGCAGCGGGGGAGCAGGGAGGAGAGCAGGGGGAGCAGGGGGAGCAGGGAGGGGAGCAGGGGGAGCAGGGGGAGCAGGGAGGAGAGCAGGGGGAGCAGGGGGAGCAGGGAGGAGAGCAGGGGGAGCAGGGGGAGCAGGGAGGAGAGCAGGGGGAGCAGGGGGAGCAGGGAGGAGCAGGGGGAGCAGGGGGAGCAGGGGGGAGGGTGCAGCGGGGGTGCGGGGGGAGGGGTGCAGGGGGAGCAGGGGGGAGGGTGCAGCGGGGGAGCAGGGAGGAGAGCAGGGGGAGCAGGGGGGAGCAGGGAGGAGAGCAGGGGGAGCAGGGGGAGCAGGGAGGAGAGCAGGGGGAGCAGGGGGAGCAGGGAGGAGAGCAGGGGGAGCAGGGGGAGCAGGGAGGAGCAGGGGGAGCAGGGGGAGCAGGGGGGAGGGTGCAGCGGGGGTGCAAGGGGAGGGGTGCAGGGGGAGCAGGGGGGAGGGTGCAGGGGGGAGCAGGGAGGAGAGCAGGGGGAGCAGGGGGAGCAGGGGGGAGGGTGCAGCGGGGGGGCAGGGAGAGGGTGCAGGGGGGAGAGCAGGCGGGAGCAGGGGGGTGCAGCGGGGGAGCATCGGCCTCCGCCCCCCGCCCCCCCCGCGGGATGCGCCACGACGCCCCGGGCGAGCGCCCCGCCCCGCCCCCGCCGCCTCACCCGCCTCAGCCGCCGCGACTCGCCCTCCGGCGGGGCCTTCCGGCCTCTGAGCGCCGAGTCCTGCCGGAGGCCGCCCGCACCGCCGCCGCTCGGCCGCCGCTTCCTCCCGGGCTCCTCCGCGCCCCCGCCCCGCCCCGCCCCGCCCCTCCCGGAGGAAGCCGCCCCGCCCCCCCCGCCCCGCCCCCGCCGCCTCCGCGCCCCGCGCCCCGCGCCCCGCGCCGGGGAGCCGCGCCCGCCCCCTGGCGGTGGAGGACCGCGCGGCCCGCGGGAAGGGAGGGCGGGGGGGGGGCCTGCACGTGCCGCCCCGGGGCCCCCTGTCCTTGCTGCCCTGCCCTTGCCTCCCTGCAGGCCTCCTGCCCTTACTGCCCCCGGGGGGCGGTGCCCTGCCCTTGCCTCCCTGCAGGCCTCCTGCCCTTACTGCCCCTGGGGGGCGGTGCCCTGCCCTTGCCTCCCTGAAGGCCTCCTGCCCTTGCTGCCCCGGGAGGGGGGGGGTGCCCTGCCCTTGCCTCCCTGCAGGCCTCCTGCCCTTACTGCCCCTGGGGGGCGGTTGCCCTGCCCTTGCCTCCCTGAAGGCCTCCTGCCCTTACTGCCCCGGGGGGGGGGGGGGGTGCCCTGCCCTTGCCTCCCTGCAGGCCTCCTGCCCTTACTGCCCCCGGGGGGCGGTGCCCTGCCCTTGCCTCCCTGAAGGCCTCCTGCCCTTGCTGCCCCGGGAGGGGGGGGGGGTGCCCTGCCCTTGCCTCCCTGCAGGCCTCCTGCCCTTATTGCCCCGGGGGGGGGGGGATGCCCTGCCCTTTGCCGCCCCAGGGGTCCCTGCACGGGGGTCCCTGCACGTGCCACCTGGGGGGCCGCAGGGCCCAGGGAGGGGGACTGCGAGGCCAGGTCCTCCATCCTCCCGCATCACCGCATCCCGACCTTGAAGGCAGGAGTCTGCAGAGAAGCGGTGAGGGCGAGGGTGCGACGGGCAGGTGCCAGGGGACCCGGGCCCAGGGGAAGGCGGCGTAGTGTGTGGGGCCTGCAAAGACGGAGCCCCCCAGCCACCCGGGTCAGGCCCCAGGGTCGGGCCCCAAGGTCGGGGCTGGATGGGCCCCAGGCTCCGGCCCTTGGGTGGCGCCCGCACATCCCCTCCTGCTGAGGCCCAGGCCCAGGCCTTGCAGTGCGGGGGAGTGGGGTGACTGTGAAGCGCCCCTTGGCCATCAGGACAGCACATGGCCGGGGAGACTACACTGCGTTGGGCTTAACAGGGCTTCACGATGGTTAGTGTCCCACGAAGCCTTAGCTTTTCTCCAAAAGTATAAAACACGGAACCTAAACAATAGCGGGGAACCTGCAGGGGGAGGCGACCAGGCCCTCTGGAGCCCCCCTGGAGCCCAGGACCTTGCAGGCCCCTTGGGCGTGCGCTGGGTGTGTTCTCCCTTAAGGCTCACGACTCAGGCAAAATAGACATTATTTGATGTCACTCTTAACAAGTCAAAAAAAAAAAAAAAATCAAAACTCCAAAACCCAGTTTGAATGACTTGCTCGCAAGTAGGAGGCAGTGAGCTGTGCAGCTAGAGTTCCAGCCTGGGTCCGTCCAGCTCCAAACAATGAGGCGCTTTGTTTCTTTTTTAAAGATGTATTTATTTGAGAGAAAGAGAGAGAGCAGGGTAGGGGGAGCGGGAGAGAGAGGGAATCCTCAAGCTGAGGGCCAGCTGAGTGGGGAACCCCTTGGGGTACAGGCCCAGGACCCTGAGATCAGGACCTGAGCGGCAATCGGGAGTCCAGTGCTTAACTGGCTGAGCCCCCCAAGCTCCCCGAGATGTTTTATTTCGTACAGTGCCTAAACCCACAACATGTACTGTACACATGTTTCCCCCCAGACACCCCCCGTCCCACCGAAAGAATTTCTGAAACCTCTTGAAAAGGATGTCAGGCCTTATTTATGCAGCAGCTTTCCCATCCTTAGCTGAATTGGCCCGTGTAGACGTGACCCGAGCCGTATTCTTACAGCAACCATACTTGGAACAATTTGTGGTTTGAAATTGCATTTAATAGGCTACGTGCCCGTGGCCACGGTATACAGATTAGAGCCCCTCAGTAGGTCATGAAAATAATACTAGTGGATCACAACCAATATTCTGTTGTCAAATTGAATGGAATAGGACAAAAGCTTCAGCATTCACAGCACAAGGTGACGCTAAGTGTCGGTTCGTGAAACGTTTGTTCGTTTGTATCAAGTGTGGGTGAGTGTCTGGGTGACAGTGTCCTGTGTTGCAATGTAAACTATATTTCTTCACATGAGCTGCAATGGTTAAAAGTTGGTTTTTTTTTTTTTTTTTTGGAACACCTGTTCAGCAACCCGGTGTTTCACCTACCTTTTTACTTGGCAAGAGGTAGGAGAGTCAGGAAGTAATCAAGATTAGTGATTAAGTTTAATGAGACTACAGAGAACAGAGTTCTTTGCAGCTCTGGGAGGTTTAATCCAAACAGGTGTTGTTGCTATGTGACATGATAATACGCATTAATAATTTGTATTTTTACAGCCAATATTTATTACATATTTACCGTGTGCCAGGCTCCTTGCTGAGTAGCGTAGCTATGTTAGCTCGTTTAATCCTCAGGACAATCCTAGAAGTATAGAGGAGAAAATGTGAGAGGGAAAGGGAAAACTGCCCGAGGTCCCCTTGCTAGTACGTGATAGAGCCGAGATTCGAACCCACAGGCTCAGCCTCAGAGCCCAGCCCACCTCATGTGTACTTGGGAAGAAAAGTTCATTTCCTCTTCGATGATGGCAGAGATTTATGTAGAGCCCTAACATACTACACTATTTCCCATATAGAGATTACATAATATTGTTAAATATAAAACTTGATGAGGGCAGCCCGGGTGGCTCAGCGGTTAAGTGTCTGCCTTCAGTCCGGGGCATGCCCCTAGGTCCCAGGATCGAGTCCTGCGTCAGGGCTCCCTGCATGGAGCCTGCTTTTCCCTCTGCCTGTGTCTCTGCCTCTCTCTCTCTCTCTGTCTCTCATGAATAAATAAAATCTTAAAAAAAAAAAAAAAGAAAAAGAAACTTGATGAAAAGCCTCAGAACTTTAACCGGATCCATTCTCACATTGGACCCATTTTGATTCCCTTGGGCATCAGTCTCGTCTACCTGCACTAGTGCACTGCCTGCGGGTCCAATTCCTCCCATCCCTGCAAACCACGCGTCTCTTACCGTCGAGGGGTACAGTCTGCGTGCCTGGCTCTCAAACCTAGGCTGGCCCTGGGACTTTTTTTTGATACACAGAATATGCTGGAAGCGATGCTATGTGACTGCTGAGCCTTGGAACTTCCATTTCCACTGCCTTGGGAGCCAGTCACCATATAGGGACGGTCGGACGAGGCTCCTGGAGAAGGAGAAACCGCAGAGAGAGACCAAGACCTCGGGGGGCACGACCCACCCCAGACACCCTGCCCGAGGTCCTAGGTGTGGGAGTGAAGTCATCGGGGCCACGGAGCGCACCCCGTGAGTGACCCCACACGGTGCCACCTGGGAGCCTCCTGGCTGAGACCAGCCAGCGCCACAGAATCCTGGGAAATAGCTGTTTGCTGTTGTTTGGAGTTGCCGAATCATGTAGTATTTTTTTTCACGTAGCGATAGAAAACTGAAACGTGGAAAGAAAAGTTTGTTAAAACAACAACAACAACAACAACAACAAAGCTGACCAGCTCTGGGAGTAGGATTACTTTGAAATATTAAGGCATGTTTATACTGGATCATAACGTCGACCCCGTAGAGAGGCGGCCAGAAACTTGCGTAGCTTTTTGAAAATATCGGGGGGTGGGGGGGTGGGAAACAGAGGTAGAATAATAAAAACAAGAATAAAAGTGTCAAATCTGATGCCTGTCTGGGTAACATCCCACCCACCCGGGTGCGAGTTGGAGCCCCCAGAATGCTCCCAGAAATGTGCCGCAGGCCTCCGGGCCGCGTGGGCCTGGTGGTGTAGGCCCCGCATCGCTAGTGTCACCTCGCAGCCCGCCGGCCCTCTCCTGCGCGGCCGGACGGTCCCAGCTGACCCCGGCTGAGCCCTAGGTGTCTGTCTACGCGGACTCCACGCTTCCCGACGGGCTTCTCACAGCCTGTGTAGGCCGGGGTTGCCGGCTGGCCCTTTGCTAGATGCCTCGCCCTAAGTGCCCCCCCCTTTCCTCTCCCGCGTGTTCCTGCCAAGGACAGGCCCTGGCCCAGGGCCACGTCCCCAGGCCTGTCCCCGCTCTCACTGCCTTTCGTGTTGCAGCCCTGACATTTCTCTGGCTTTACCGACGTTCTCACAAGGAAATGAAGGGATCCCCGAAGGGGGCCCGGCCGTGATGCGCCTGGACACCCGAACTCAAATTCAAGGACGCAATAAAGGCTTTCTTCTGAGGACCTTGGAGACTCCCAGATGATCATTTTTGTATCTTAAATAGTGACTGCCCAAGGGTATCGTGCGCAGGGGTACGTCCGTGAAAAAGAAGCGTAAGAGTCGTGGGGGAAGGAAAAGCATCCTCCTTCCCGTCAGTGAGGGGTTCTCAGCTCGGGGGTCACCGTGCTCTTTTTTGGGGGGAACTAAAACATAACCCTCTTTGTTCGTCAATAGTTGTGTTTTTTTTTTCTATTTTCTAGGAACCTGTGAGGGCAAAATAGTTAAGTTTTAGAAGGCTGGAATACCCACAGATCCCATAGCACATCTGATGTACATTTACGATTTTAACACACATTTTTGCCATTTTAATCATTTTTAAGAGCACAGCCCAGTCGTATCAAGTACATTCACATTATTGTGCGACCCACACTACCATCCATCTCCAGGACTCTTTTCATCTTGAAAATCTGAAGCTCTGTAGTTATTGAACAATAATTCCCCATTCCATGGTCCCTCCAGTCCGTGACAGGTACCGTCCTACTTTCTCTTCCTGTGAGTTGACTTTAGATGCCTCTTATGAGCAAATCAGTGTACTTTAAAAGCCGGCATTCTCCTAGATTTCATGACACTATATTTGATACATAAGCACCCAGTCTATACAAAATAAGTGGGTTTTTACATTATAAAACGTATGTAAGATACAGTGAAATCATATCACATGTTTCTGCTTAAAGGACTCTGGTTTTCCATCTATTACTACTTTTTTATGGCAACGTACAAGAAAACTCTAGATACCATAAAAATTTGGGTTTTTAAATATCTTCCTGGTTTTACTCCCTAGGAGATTCTGGTTTGGATTAGATCTTTTTAGTAGGTCTTCCAGTGTGGCGAAATTTGGCGTTTTCGTCTTGGTGATAAATCATATTAAATGATACAGTGACTATGGTAACCCACATCTAAAATACGTATTGGAACCATGACTACAAAGTGACTTCCCTCTTCCTGAAATCATGCACAAGTGTGTATTATAAACAATTATTAAGATCACTGGTGGTTTCTTCAGAAGAATCATTTATTACTCTGTCTTATAAAATATTACCTCCTAGGAAAATTTCTGATTCAGCGCCAGAATCTAAAAACTACTTTTTGAAGTCTCCTATGGCAGTGTTACCTGTTTGCAAGGCCAAGGAAAGGTGAAAAAAAAAAAAATGATGGATCAGCCTAAACACACACACACGCACATCACGTCCCTTGCAGACGCATAACACACACGTAGTCCATTAGGTATTTGTAAGGCCAAGCAAAGGTGAAAAAAAATGATGGATCAGCCCAAATACTTTCTTTTCTAACTGCCACACACTGAATGGGAAAATGTGACTACACCCCTGACATTCATAGAATTCTAAATAAACAAATGAATAAGCCTCACATGAAGTCATCCAAAAACACTTCTTTCCACATCCCAAAAAAAAAAAAAAAAGAGTCCACCAGAAAGTCCTCCGAGAAGAAGCAACCGAGCATCTATGTGGAGCAAAGTCTGTGTTTCCCTAAAATACAGTCGCTTCCGTCTGCAATCTCAACTTTGATTAATAACCGTAAGGGAGAATGGATGAATGAACGGCAATATTTTGAAGACTGTTTGAAACTGAAATGAATATTTAGGCGTTCATTTTGGGTGTTTTGACTATTTTGCTTAGAATTTGAAAAATGTTGCAATAAAAATTAATTTCTAAAATATAAAAGATATTTAAAAAAAAAAAAAAGGAAGAACCGAAGGTGGGAACCCTCTAGGCTAAGCGCCAAAGGGTTCACTGCGACGGGTGTTTCTTTTAAACGTTAAGATCTCTGGTTACATCCAACTGGAATGTGGTGTTTGCTTTGAAAAGCAAGGCCTTGGGAACACGAGTGACAAAACTCCGTCCACCTTTGAGGATCCCGTTAACGTCTGTCCTCTGCTGGATTTCACGGTCACTAAGGGTAATCCAGCAACACTCCAAGATTGCAGCCGACCTGAGAAATCCAGGAATCGCAAAGCAGACAAACTAAAACGAAACGAAACCCATCCCATGCACTGTTGGCATCTTTGTAAGAATTCCAAGGAGCCAGATTGACAACCGTGGAATCCCAGACGAAGCCGTAGCCCGTCGGGCCTTGCGGACCCTAGGGTTTCTCCAAGGCTGTCCCTGCCGACGGCCGTTCCTTGATGTACCCGCCACCTAAGCAGGGAACCAAAATTAACCTTCCCACCCAGATTTGCTTCCCCAGCCGTCTTTCCCATTTCAGGCAGATTTCTACTGCCCTTTCCCCACCCTCACCCCAGCCCTTCCTAAAGCCACCACATCTGAGCTCTTCAGAGTTTGTATCCTGATTACATTTGAAAGGTTATTTGTGTGTTCCTAGCTGTTCTTTTTTTCTTTTCTTTTCTTCTTTTTTTTTTTTTTCACTTTTATTTTGAAATGTTTCTTGCAGAACTGTGGCCTCCCTGAGGTTTGGTACATATTTTTAAGTGTAATTTATTTACCCCGAGAAGTTCTGTTCAAATAGAGCATCTGGTATTTTGTAGAGTTCTATCCAATAGTCAAATTTTCCATCTCTATTCATGAAGCAAAAGCCAGGGAAATTGCTCACTTCACTTTAAAAAAAAAAAAAACCAAAAAACCCAAGAGTGGGAAATTGAACCTTCAGTTTCTGGAGGTTCCAAAATAATGTCACCTCCCGCCGACTCCGCGTGTCCTCTGTCCCCGCAGGACGGCCCTCCCGATGCTGTCCTTGCTTAAGTCCTGGGCGGGGCCGGTGGGCTGATGAGGAGTCAGGGAGGAAGCTAGGCCCTGGCTCCCCGGGTCACCGGCTGCGGAGGGGTCGCCGACAGGGCTGCGAGGCCGTCGAGGCCACCCTGCGCCCTGGGGTCGGAACGAGAACAATTCCCTCGCAGACTTCTGGGTATGGCCTGGGTTTTCTTCAGTGGTGGAGTCTCTAGAGATGGGGCTGAGACCCTCCCACGGTCGGTGGTCCCAGAGAATTCTGAATCCCCACCACCCTGGTCCCCCGGCCTGCAAGGCCCCCATGAGCTCCCCGGCTCCTCCCACAGGCCCACCCGGGCCTCCTTGTGCTGGGTGGCCACCAGCCCAGAGCAACGGCCTTCCTCCTGCCTGCGGACCCTCCAAGGGGCTCAGGCTGGTCCCCAGAAGGTCCCCTCTCCTGGAAACCCAGAGGCCCATGCTTGCTCCCTCCCTGTGGCCTCAGCTAAGCTAGCCATTCTCTCGGAGCCTCTCCTGCGTGGTGCGTGGCTTGGCCCACCATGGGGCTTGGGGTGCGGTTACACGTGTAGGGGTCCCCCCCAGCACCCTAGTGCATCTCCCCAGGCAGCGACCCAGGGTTCCCGGCATCAGGATGGCCCCAGGCTCAAAAACAGATTTCCCCAAACATTTTGCATGAAAAATTTAACTCCCTGTATAGGATGCCTGCGAGTCCCTTGACTATACGTAGATAAACTCCACCTTGAGGACAGTGCACGGCCCCCGGCAGCCGGGACCTGTTGTCCATCTCCGTGATTTTGTCATTTCAAGAATGTTACATAGGACGCCCGGGGGGCTCAGCGGTGGAGCACCCGCCTTCGGCCCGGGGCGTGACCCCGGGGTCCCGGGATTGAGTCCCGCATTGGGTCCCCGCAGGGAGCCTGCTTCTCCCTCTGCCTGGGTCTCTGCCTCTCTCTCTGGGTCTCTCATGGATAAATACATAAAACCTTAAAAAGAAAAAAAGCATGTTATATAAATAAAGTTATATGATATGTAACCTTTGGGGATTGGCTTTTTTCCACATAGCACAATTCCCTTGCGATTCACCGATCTGTTATCCTCAAGGACAAAGGGTGCAGGCGGGGCACAGAAGGAGGTGGACGTGGTTATAAAAAGACAACACGAAGGACCATCGAGGTGACAGAATAGTCCTGTGCTTGGGCTGTGATGACTGACACGTGAGATGCAGGAACCAACGCAGGTGGTCAAGTGATGTAAACTGACTCCACACGTGCACATGAGCGCAACTAAAACTGGAGACCTTGGACACGGCCCTGTAGGTTCGTAAGGTGTCACCGCGTGGAGACAGTGGGTAAAAGGTACACGGGATGTCCCCGTTGCCTCTCACTGCTGCAAGTGAATCTACAGTGACCCCAAAATAAATGTCCCAGAATACATGGGAGGCATTTTTGACGGTTGGAGGAGGACAGCGTTGCGGGTTCCCGGAATCATGCCCGTCAGTCTCTGAAGGGGCGGGAAGAATTTTGCACCTGCCGGTTTAAAGAACTCAGAGCACACGTCGTGCAGGGAGCCCGGGGCACCTGCCTCTGTAGCTTCCCCTTTGCGTACAGATGGGATAGAAGACGACTCCCTACGAGGGGCCCGAGACCCAGATGGACAGACTAGGTTCCTGGCGCGGCCGTAGGGCCGCTGCGCACCTGGGGCTCCGGCCCAGAGGCCCTTCCACTCACTGGTCTAGAGCCAGAACTCTGGGTGCAAGGTGAGGACCGGGGCGCGCCCCTTCGGAGGCTCAGGGGAGAGCGCCCCCCCCTTTCCTCTTCCAGCTTCTGGGACACGTAGGCTTTCCCTGGATGCCTCACTTCAGTCAATGCCTCTGTCCCCACCTGTCCGTTTCCTCTTCTCTCTGTGTCTTCTCCTCTCCTGTATCTTACACGGACGCTCGTCATTGAGTTTGATCCCACGGGGTAAACCAAGTGTCATCTCATCTCAAGGCCCTTAATTGCGTCTACGACTTTTCCAAAGGCCACGTTCCTAAGTTCCAAAGGTTAGAGCAGGGGGGTATCTTCTTTTGGAGGGAGGGTGCCATTCAACCTACTACCATGAGCAATAACCAACGTATTCATTCATCCTTTTGGGAACGTTCCCTTGAGCTCCTAGTAGAAACGTCATAGCACGCTGGGGAAACTGAGCCACGCCCCGCGGCGTCTATGAAGGCCTTGGAATCGCATCGTGGGGAAAACACCCGCCAAAGCTTAGAGACCATAGATACAAGGAATGCCTTGTGAACCTTAAAAACAAAATCGCCAGTTGTTTAACCATCAAAAAAATGAGTTTATTCACGAACAGCAGGGAACTGACTCCCCGGGCAAGCAGGCCCTGGCGCTAACAGGCGCCTCCACGGAGGGAATGAGGGGAACACCCTGTAGTGGAGGAGGGCGGGGGCTGGGAGGGCCGTCGCAGACAGAGGTGCATCCGGGTGAACTAGGAGCTTGAAGTGGGGGGCTCCTCGTTGGCTGAGGTGCGGCAGCGTCCCGTCGGCTTAGCTGCTGCGGGGACAGCGGGAGGCCTCCCTTCCTCCCGCTGACACAGTGAAGTGGTGCCCACGCCCGGGTCCGCCGGCCTGCTGGGCTCACGATGTCAAGGAGTCGTAGGCAGGAAGTCATAGGCCTCCCTCCGCCGGCCCCCGACGTCAGCCTGGAAGAGGTTCCCCTTCGTGAAGTTTTGCAAACATCAGTACAAATGAAGGCACGGGTCATGCATGGGAGATTCCAGAAGGCTGGCCCGTCATACACCGGCTTTTAGTGGCTGTGTCCGGGGCCTTCCGAAGGAGGGAGAGCGGGAGAGGGCACTGCGGGGTGCGGGTCCCCGAGTCAGGCTCCCGGCGGCCGCCCCCCAACAGGGCCTGTTGCTGTCACGATGCTCTGGAGACTCGGGACCAAGAAAAGGACCCAGGAGCTGGCTCCGGCCGCACCGGGGCCTGACCCATGCCCGCATCCAGGGGCTGAGCCGCCGAGCCCACAGGGTGCTCGCAGTCCGAAAGCCAGGAGGTTGAAAACCCAGCAAGAGTGTGACGGCAGAAAAAAAGGGGGGGGGGTCTCCCGGTGTGAAGGCCGCGGGCAGGGGGAGCCTCCCCTCCTGAGGCCCTCTGTTGGGCTCCAGCGCCGACCCGGTGGAGGAAGTCCGCCCACCGAGCAAGGGCAGTCCACTGATGGAGATGTGAGCTCCATCCTAAAATACCCTCAGAAACACCCGGAATAGCGTCGGACCGCATATGTGGGCCCTTGGCCAAGCTGCACACACAAGTAACCGTCACGGGGCTCCACACGTAGGAGGACCCGGCTGGGGTTCGAGGCCCTGTGCCTAGTGTCTTACCTTCTTAAGGATTCTACCTGCATCAGTGTGTTGTGAGCGGAGGCTGGTGGGACGATGAAACATGCTTTGGGGGCGCGGAGCCAATGCTCACCTGCAGCCCTAATGGGAGGAGCTGGCTGGACCCTTAGGTAGTTGGGGCCGGGCCCCCAGCAGGAGAACACGGAGTCGGGGCGCCTGGCGTCCTGTTCTGCAGCTCCGACCGGACGGCACTGCCATTCTGCTTTGCAGCCTTGGCAGCAATGACTTCTGCAAAATGTCCTAAAATGAGGCAATTAACCAAAAACAATCATCCGTATCATGGGCGAGGGGCAGTTAAGACGTAAGTTGTCAGGGGGAAAAAAAAAAGGGAAAGGCCATCAGCACGTGGACGTTAACCTAAGAGAGACACGGGGGACCGAAGCCCGGATCGGCAGGACCCGGAACACCCCGTCGGCTTGAGACAGTCCCGCCGAAGCGCTCATAGAAACTCTTAAACCCACAAACTCCAGGAGCTGCCCTCTCGGGGCCCCCTCCTCGCTCAGTGACCTTGGCTGTGCTGCCCACCACTCTTCAGCAGGTCTACGCCCTCGGCTTGGAAGCAGCGTGACCTGGCACCGGGCACTAGAGGCAGAGGGGTCCCCAACGGCAGCCCCTCCTGCACCCCCTCCCTGCAGCTCCCAGGCCGTCACCTTCCCTAGGCCCTTCCTGCCAGCCTCCTCCCTGCCCCAGCCTCGTGGCCAGCGCCTGCCCTCCACCCCTTGGTGCAGGCCAGGCGGCAGCTCCTGGGGGGCTGGAGGTGCACCCCAGCTGGCAGGGCCAAGCCGCCGCAGGGAGCCATCCCAGGGGAGTGGGCTTCTTACCCCCTAGGCCAGGCAGCCCCGAGGCTACAATCCTGGGTTCACCGTGGGCAGATCTGGGTGGCGGCTCCCTACTCCGGGCCGCGGCCTGGTGACCCTGTGCCCAGGGAGTGAGTACTGGGTACACGCGCAGGGCAGCTGGACAGGGAAACGCTTAGTTCCTTTAACACTATTGTTCTGGGGGTTGGTTTTGAATATGGTTCTGTGTTCCGATCCGCACTGGGCCCGCAGTGAAGTGGGGAGTCAGGAAGCGCCCCAAGGGAGAGGCAGCCTGTGCTCCCGAGTGGACGCCACAGGCACGGAAAGACGCGGCACGGTGATGACCTGGTGGCGGACGCGGGGGGAAGCTCTACTGCCAGAAAGTGCCGGTCAGAGGGGGGCTGGTGTCCGACAAACGTGACCGGTCCCCAGGGCTATTGGTGGGGTGCCTGAGACCAGATATGCGGGGTCACCGCGCTGGGAGGACTCGCCTTAGGGGACCAGGAGCCCGCTGGTCCTAGGCCATCAGCCGCAGGGGAGGACTCCCCCCCAGGGGATCCGGTGCACCCTGGTCCTGGGCCATCACCGCGTGGGAGGACTCATCCCAGGGGATCTGGTGCGCCCTGGTCCTGGGCCATCAGCTGCAGGGGAGGACTCACCCCAGGGGACCCAGTGCTCAGCCGGCCTGGCCGTCAGCTGCGGGGCCACCCGGACCTCGCCCAGGCTTCCGCCCGCTGCTGGGCCACTCCTCGAACCAGGCGCCCAGAGGCCGACTCTCCTTGGCCGGGGCGTGTGCAGGTGTCTCAAGGACCAGGGCAACGCTCGAGGGGCCGATGTGAAGTCAGTGCGTGTCCGGGGAGCCCGGGCGCCTGTAGAGTAGCGACACGTTGCTCTGGCCTGAGTCAGCTCTAGGCTCCCTGGGTCTCTAACCAGAAAGTCACAACTTGGGCATCCTCTGTTCACATTTACAAAAGGCACCACCTAGGGGGCTCCGCGGGCTCAGTCGGTGGAGCCTGTGAGTCTCGATCTTGGGGTTGTGAGTTCCAGCCTTGTGTTGGGTGTAAAGATTACTTTAAAAGAAATAAAAGAGAAAAAATAAGTGGGAAATATCAGAAAGGGAGACAGAACATGAGAGACTCCTAACTCTGGGAAACGAACTAGGGGTGGTGGAAGGGGAGGAGGGCGGGTGTTGGAGGGGAATGGGTGACGGGCACTGAGGGGGGCACTTGACGGGCTGAGCACTGGGTGTTATGCTATATGTTGGCAAATCGAACACCAATAAAAAATAAATTTATTAGAAAAATAAATAAGTAAAAGGAATAAAATCTAAAAAAAGAAAAATTAATAAAACAACCACTGCAGCCCCGCGGCAGCTGTAGTGCAAGGGCTACGGGTGACCTTTCCATCTCCTGCAACCACAAGAGGTCTCGCTAATCAGCACAGCAGAATTTAGACATGGAGTGTTCACTCGCTGGTGAAATGAGTGCTTTTGGGATGGACATATTAGAAAAAAATATTAAAATAACACCGACAACACCCCCTCCCCATTGCACGAACGAGGGCGGAGAATCCAGCGAGCTTTAATCCTGAAGGTCGGTCCCCAGAGGCTCCGCATCTAGAATGTCCCTACTTCAGACGAGGGGCCGCTGTCCAATGAACCTCCTCTGCCAGTTATGTCCAAACCTCTGCAGGGTACAGAGACCCGGGATTTCAAAGAGTTTATGGAAGAGTTTGATACGAATGGCTTTATTCTGCTTTGTGTCCACTGCTAACAACCATGCTGCTTGATAAATGTCTACGTGGCAGCTCTTGGTCCAAGGCTCACTTTGGGGACAACCTGTGAGAAAACGGGTACATGGTACCCCCTGCATTGGCAACGATCAGTAATCACAAGTAACCCAGACGTGGAGATGAGCAAATGGGCTTGGGAAAGCCTTAGGCCCTTCCCCGACCCCCATCCCGGCTACACCCCGACGCGCCAGGGGCAGATGTTACTCACGCGGGTGCGTTTTGAGTCCAAAGCTAATGGAAATTTGTAAGATGAGTTTCCCAAAGGAGAGGCTGGAAATTCTACCTTTGAAATTTGAAAGAGAAACCTAGGGAAAGCAATGGGGTCATCGTAGCTCCGGATCTTTGCAGCGAGGTCAAAGGACACATATCTAGAAAGAAGAAAAAGGGGACATGCCAAAATGGATCTTCCTTTCCTGGAGATGTTGACATGTCTTTGCAAAACGAAAAATACAAAAGGAGCCCAGAAATGTGCAATGTAAAATTACTTTAAAAAGTGTCTCTTCTCGGGATCCCTGGGTGGCGCAGCGGTTTGGCGCCTGCCTTTGGCCCAGGGCGCGATCCTGGAGACCCGGGATCGAATCCCACATCAGGCTCCCGGTGCATGGAGCCTGCTTCTCCCTCCGCCTGTGTCTCTGCCTCTCTCTCTCTCTCTGTGACTATCATAAATAAATAAAAAATTAAAAAAAAATTAAAAAAAAAAAAGTGTCTCTTCTCTCTTAGTTTCTTTCCTTTTCAACTCCTTGGCCCACGTGTGCAGATAATTATCTGGTAAACACCAAGGAATTCTCTTCCCAGGGTAAAAGCGTTGAAGGAAGAACCCAGGTGCCCAGTGAATAAAGGGGCACCTACGGTGTAGCCGCATCGGGCGTTTCCCGAGACCTCCTGGGCTCCTGAACAGTTTCGACTTCTCTGGAAGGACGTCATCGTTGAGAACACGTTTCCTCTTCGATAGACTCACCGTTCAGGAGGTAGGTGGGCGTCCTGAAGCACGTCCGGGGACATCACGTTGCAATCACCCGAGCCAGCCTTCCAGATGCCAGAAAGCCGTCAAGCAAACCACCCATCGGCCGGATCCCTTTCTTGCACCATTATTTCCTCTCTGAATACAAAAATAGCCTCCTTCAGGGAAAACGGAGTTAGTGGGCTGCAAGAAAGACGGTTGCTTTTGGAACCCGCTCAAGCACTTCTGCACAACACGTAATGCGATTGAGTCCGGAATTTCACCGTATAGGATCAGCATTTTGTGAGACCCTTTAGAACGGCCGTACTGCAGAGGCTAAGCCGTGGGCGATTTATGTGCATTTGACCTGACCCGTTTCACTGCTTAATTTAGATGGACTTTAAGACCTTTAAAAGTCATCCCCTGACACCTCTGTGCGTTCTGTGTGGTTCCCTTTCACTGCAAGGTTGCAGTGACCTTAAACAGTCACATGAATCACGGTTCATGTGCTTTTAGCCCGTCCTGTCAGCGGAAAGGGAAGAGGGTAAACAGGAAGAAAGGACATCATGGAGCAAAAAATGGCATATTTTAGAGTAAGTAAAATCAAGCTACACGTGGACTTGACTGGAAAAAGTTTTCAGGACAAACATCCAAGCGTGCAAGCCAACAAGGCCCTGAGACACCCGATCTCTGGTATATTCGTGTGGTTCCCTCTGCAGGTACGTGGGTGACTTGGGGGGGGGGATCTCTGTCTCTCCCAGGCCTTGCTTTCTAGTTTCCTTTTGGAGTTTATGCTTTTTTTTTAAATTTTTTTTAATTTATTTATGATAGTCACAGAGAGAGAGAGAGAGAGGCAGAGACACAGGCAGAGGGAGAAGCAGGCTCCATGCACCGGGAGCCCAACGTGGGATTTGATCCCGGGTCTCCAGGATCGCGCCCTGGGCCAAAGGCAGGCGCCAAACCACTGCGCCCCCCAGGGATCCCCGGAGTTTATGCTTTTATCCGTCACTGGTCCTGGTCTCCGACCGTCCCAAGAGCTCTCCCAAGAGCCCCATCTGGTTGAGAGAGTCAATACCCCCTGACGTTAGGCTGCCCTGTTTTTGGCTTTTCTCCTTTAGTTTTTTGACCCCTTTCCAGCGATGTCTCCCTCCCCCTTTTCCTACATGCTAAGTAATTCAGAGCCTAAAGAGGGCAGGAGCGCCTCCTGAGGAGAACTGCCCCAGCTGAACATCAACGTGACCTCACGGTTCTGTGCTCTGACTTTTTCACCACTGGCCAAGGGTAGTATGTTGGCCTGATCTCCGTGGCCTGATCTCCGTGGCCTGATCTCTGATGGTGGTGCCATCTTTTCAAAGGCTATTTGTCTCATGTCGTGCTCTCTGCCCATCAGAAAAGTACTTTTTTTTTCCCTTCCCAAATGCCCGTCTGCTAACGCCCTCACCACTGAGTTCCGGTTTCAGATTTCAGATGTGTAACTTCATCCCGGCAGGTGCGGGAAGAGGTCATCGGACAACGCACCTACACCCAGTAAGGATCCCACCGGCCTTCCCACTTGCTGACTGATGGCTCCCCTCCCAAAAGTGGTTGGTTATGCGAGTCGGAGATGATTTTCCATTTCCTTCACCTTCTTTGTCTTTTCCAATCAGATCCCTCACGGTCCTGAAGCATAAAGTGACCGATACAGCAGAAGGAAGTTCATTTCGTTTCTCCAGTAATGCCTGGCAAAACTTATTCTCTGATCACACGTTTATTGAACATACTGTGTGCCAAGCACAGTTGTAGGAATTGGGGATTTGGAGAGGACTATGTAAAGTCCATGCCCTCCACGGGTTTACAGTAAGGTTAGGGAGGATTTGGGGTACGAGGGAACTTGAGATGGCGAGGTTCCAGGGCAGGAAACTTTGATCAGCTTTGCCAGCTCACGACCAGAGGCCAATACCCAGAGGAGATCTGATAGAGAATGAAGGAGGAAGGACAACTCAGGGAAAGAGAAGACTTCTGAACACCCAAATAATGTGAACTTCTCCTTGACTGGAGTGTATCCTAAGGAAAGCGTCAGTACGAATCTCTATCAGCCCGTGGATTCCAAGCCCACCTTGGCTGGCCGCAGAATGTTTAAAAAAGGTGACGGAGGGATCCCTGGGTGGCGCAGCGGTTTGGCGCCTGCCTTTGGCCCAGGGCGCGATCCTGGAGACCCGGGATCGAATCCCACATCGGGCTCCCGGTGCATGGAGCCCGCTTCTCCCTCTGCCTGTGTCTCTGCCTCTTTCTCTCTCTCTCTCTCTCTCTGTGACTATCATAAATAAATAAAAAAAAAATTCTTTAAAAAAAAAAAAACAGGTGACGGATTACGTGGACTCTGCGTATCTTTCTAACCAGCATGAATCAAAATCAAGAGGAATTACGCAATATCATAAAATAATAGTTTTCAGAAACGGAAATGAAAGTTGTCATCTCACGGCACGTGTGTCCCTATAAGACAGGATGAACTTAAGTTCAAAGCATAGAACCGATCAGAAGGCCTACCCTGATCCTGCGCTAGGCCAACCTACCTCCGCCACTTGAAGTCATGATTTCTATAGCTTTGTCTTCTATTTCACATAGAAAATAGTCCTCCATTTTTAAGAAGAGGAAGAGTAGGAAAGGTCAATAACATCTACATTTTCCTTTTAATTCTTTAATGTCTTTCCATTCGTTATTAGAATAGTTCGGTAGATAAGTTTAACTCCTGATCCTGTAATTCATGGGAAGTCAGTGAACAGATCAGATGTGTGACTTCACCTTGGTTGGTTGTGGGAGAGAGGTCATGGGGCAATGCACCTACACCCAGTAAGGATCCCATCTGTCTTCCCAGAAGCTGACTGATGGCTCCCCTCCCCAAAGTGGTCCCACTTTGGCAGTTCACAGCCTTGGTCAATAATATTCAGCAAATAGACGCATTTGGCCCAATGGCCCTCTCATAAACTCTTAATCAAACATAATTGATATTACTAAGATAGTGAACAAAGCAGGGATATATTTACGTTCCTGGTAAGGTTTCTTACGTTTGGACAATTTTTGCTGTCAATTATTCATGTGAAGTTTAATCATTTAAAAGTTCAACAGAAAAGGAATGTGGGTAAACTTTTATCCTCGGTCTAAAAAGCTAATTGATTATCATAGGGTTGTGTTCTTTTTTTTTTTTCCAGTGTGCTAGATTCATCATTATATTTATATAACGTTAGGTCTATTCCTGAAAGCATTTACTTAGGGAAATACTTGGCATTTACTTAGAGAAATAAAATAAATCTTACTTTTGTTCCTTTGCCCCGATTTTATATTTATTCACCCCACAGCCTGCAACAATCCAAAGGAACGGAGAGGGTGTGCGATGACCAGTAGCTATTTTTGAGAGCTTGTTTGACTAACCTGGTGCACGAATCCTCTCTAAAGAGTGTGGGACCAACACCATTCTCGGAGAAGTGTGCTTCCCCGCGTGGACGTGTATATACGTGAAATATGCTAAAGAAAGGAAAAGCACCAAAGGCAACCCTTAATCTGGAAGAGAAAAAGCAGAACGAGGAAGGGATTATACATTCAAGGGGCACATGGTCTTGGATCCCGCAGAAGGAATAACCATGTGTTTTTCAGTTTTGACTGGATACTAAGAGAAGAATTATAGATTACGTTTATATATATGGACTTCAGGTCTTTCTTTTTTAAAAAAACGCCAGCAGTGGGGAAACTGTAACGACAGCCTCCATCTTACTTTACTCTGAGATGGTCTGCCCCCATGACCTGAATGCATTTCCACTCTTTCAAGGTTGAAATAAAAAACAAAGACTGCACAAAACAATAAAACAAAGTTTAAAAAGTTTCTTTTCTTCCTTTTCATTCACCCTTTAATGAAATTGAAATCCCTCCTGAGAAATACCGCCACTAACTTGTTAGTGAGGTCAATTTTTCAGATTTGTTTTAGCCCCATCTTCATAAAACGAGCAAATCTATACTGCGACTGGTGGAGAGAAGCTCCACGGTGGTGGTGGTGGTGGTGGTGGGTTTGAATTAGAGATCCCTGAAAATATTAAGAACTAACCTTTGTAAATTATTGTACACTGAGGCACGTCTGCTAATAGCGCTATCTGTATCTCGGTAGCTGTGTATGCATTTCCCCTTCTCCCAAGGTCATGGAAGCTGGTCCATTGAAAAGAAAACTGAGGATTATCTTGATATGTACCCGGAAATGTCGACTGGTTATCCTGGCACACTTAGAGCCTACGTCCTCACCACCTGTCGCAGTTGTATGTGTCGGTGTGTGTTGCCTTCCTACTCCTAATATTCATTTTTTTTGACAGGTATTTGATATATAATCTCTTACATCTCTTATATACAATATCTGTTAGGAAAGCCATTGGAAGTGGCCTTTATACCAATAAAGCGTATTGGCTTCCAGTGACCACCTAACCAAATCACTATAAACTTGATGGTGTAAAGTAACAGTTTAATATGACAAATTTATTTTCTCGTAGTTCCTGAAGCTAAAATCCTGGAAGTCCTAAATCAAGGTGTTGGCTGGACGACAGTTCACCTGGAGGTTTGAGGACAGACTCAGTCCTTGCCCCCTCCAGCTCCTGCTGGCTGATGTCGTTCCTTGGTTTTATTGGCTTGTGGCCACATCACGCCCATCTCTCCTTCCATCTTCACATTTCCGTGTGTCCTTTATAGGGACACTGGTCATTGGATTTAGGGCCCTGCATAATCTCGGTGGATCTCTCCATCTCAGGATCCTTAATTACAGGGGCCCCTGGGGGCTTAAGGGTTGAGTGTCTGCCTTCGGCCCAAGGCTTGACCCTGGGTCACAGGACTGAGTCCCGCATCGGGCTCCCTGCATGGAGCCTGCTTCTCCCTCTGCTGTGTCTCTGCCTCTCTCATTCTCTCTCTCTCTCTCTGTGTGTCTCATGAATAAATAAATAAAATCTTTAAAAAAATCCTTAATTACATTTGCAAAAACTCTTTTCCCAAATAAGATAATGTTCACAGACTCTGGGGATTAGAATATAGGCATATCATTCAACCTGTTACGCTTTAATATTCATTCAAGTTTTTGTTTCCTAGATAAATCTTGATGCTTATCAAGTATATAAATGTGTAAATCTTTTATTTTATTTTATTTATTTATTTTATTTTATTTATTTATTTTATTTTATTTATTTATTTTATTTTATTTTTTTATATTTTTGTAAATCTGTCTTTTAAAGGCCAATCTTTCTTTCTTTCTTTTTTTTTTTTTTTAATTGTCTTTAGTCTCTCTTCCTATTGTTGCTCTTAGTGCCTCCAGTTAAGAGCAAACAGTGAGGGATGCCCAGCCCAGGTGGCTCAGTGGTTGAGCGTTTGCCTTTGGCTCAGGGCGTGACCCTGGGTCCTGGGATCGAGTTCCTCATTGGGCTCCCCGCAGGGAGCCTGTTTATCTCTCTGCTGGTATCTTTCTCTCTGTTCTCTCATGAATAAATAAATAAAATCCTAAAAAAAAAAAAAAAAAGAAGAGCACACAGTGATCACCTCAACTAGTTTGTAGCCTGTTAGGCCCATGATCCCGGGTTTTCATTTTGTCAGGAACCATTTTTGACAAGCTTGCTGCCACCTTAGAGTTCAAATACAATAAACAGTAACTAATTCTTCTTAAAAAGAGTCACCTGTAGTCATTAAATATTTAACACTTTTAGCTAGTTCATCTATGAGCCCATTGCCATCCTGAACACACACACACAAGTTTGCTGCCCTTTATCTTTCTTTTATAGTTGCCTCAGTTTGATATTTTTCATAGATATCAATTTTACTGGTTGTTTATTTTTATTTTTTTAAATTCTTTTAAGGTTTTATTTATTTATCCATGAGAGACACAGAGAGAGGCAGAGACCCAGGCAGAGGGAGAAGCAGGCTCCATGCAGGGAGCCCAATGTGGGCCTTGATCCCAGGACCCCGGGGCCATGGCCTGGGCCAAAGGGAGACTCCCAGGTGCCCCTTCCCAATTGTTTAAAACAGAACTTACTGAAATACAGGATACTTCCTCAACAATGAAAGAATTGAATGCATATTTAGTGCTTCTGACCACGTAAATGTTGTTAGAAGCTCAGCCAAGTTTTTTCTTTTGTTTTTTTTTCTACTTAATAATCATCTTGGATTTTTTTTTTTCCCATTTGCTTTCAAACTTCCTGGGGAGTTCGAACCTCTCATCAGTATTGTACAACACACAGCATAACGGATCAGCTTCATTTATTTACGGCATCTTCGTTCCTTCCACCCCTCCATCCGTCTGCCCCAGGCTGCTGCACTGAGGTTGTGGGACTTCGCCGCCACCCTAAAGGCCCGAACGAGGTGGTTAAAAATGGCCTTTCTCCTGCTTCTGCCCTTTCTTCTTTTTAGTCTATATTTGTTTTTATCTCTGCCCTTCTACCTTCTAGTAGGGGCTTTCCTCGGGGGCTCGAGCCCCTTGGCTGTCAGCTGGTACGTAAGAGTGGGCCGCTCTCAAGCTTGGAAGTCTCAGGTACAGTTGGGTATCTCAGATTTAGAACCTTGTTCTAGGTTGACTCGTGGACTTTAGCAGTAACCCCGAAATATTTGTTTTCCATGATCTTTGTGTAATTCACTTCTGCTTTATCTAAACTCCTGCCCAAAGTTTACACAACCCAGTGTCATCAGGCACTTTCTTACATCCCCTCCCCTCCCCTGTTCACTCTGCTCCTTGCAGCTGGGCCTTCTTGTTGTTCCTCCACCTGCCAGGCTGGCTCCTGCCTCGTGGACTTTGCACTTGCTGCCCTCCTTCCCTGGACTTCTCTTCTCCAGACCTTTGCACAACTGCTCCACCTCACCATTCTGTCCTCGATCCGCTCGCAGTATGGAGGCTCTGCCTGATCTCCCCGGTCAACACCGTGGCCCCTTACTCTCCCCCCGTTTCTTCACAGTATTAGCAATAGGCTTATATTCTTTATCTGTTCACTTGTTTATTATTTATCTCTGGCATGAGGATTGAAGCTTCGCTTTGTCTTGTTCAAGCACCCTTCCCTAGGACATAGAGTCGTGCCTACCACCCGGTAAATGTTTGTTCAAAGGGCACACGACTCACATAATATCTTCCCTGGAGAACAAGTATTTCAACAAAGAAAGTACAGTTGAGGATGACAACAAAAGTGCTTTTCAAACACTTTATTCTGGATTTCCAGGTTAAATATCCTTTAAAGTGCACTTCTCCCACGAGAAGCCAACTTCATCAACACGTACAGTATGTGTAGAAACTAATTTCATCGACATGTATATAGTATGTGTAGAAAAAAAAATTTATGATAGAAATATTGTCCAGTTAATAACTCAGTTCAATAAAAAAATATGTGAGCAACTTGTATATACCATGCATTGTATTTGCATGGTATATACATGCAAGTATATAGTTGCCAAGATTATAAAACAGTTTTATATTATACTATATTATCAGTTTACCAAGATTATAAAACACCAGCTCATGCATGAAACAAGTAACTATCTCATAACAAATAAGTCAGAACCTAAGTAGTCTTGAAAATAGGTGATAAATAAATTTAAATAAATTAAGTATTTAAGTAATCAAAAAATATGTTGCTAGATTATTACTAGCAGTGATAGCACACTAGTCAGGGTAATCCAGCAACAGAGAATCAGTAGTAAGTATGTGTGTGTATAAGAAGATGGGGGGGGGGGGGCGGAGAAACTTTTAGGGAATTGGGAGTTGGCTTACAAAATTATGGAGGCTGTGGCAAGATTAAAACCTACAAGGTGTGTGAGCCGCTGGAGACCCAGGAAGAATGAACGTCGCAAGCCAAGGGTGAATAGAGCTGACTGGCAGGATTTCCTCTTCTTCGGGGGAGGCCAATCTTTCCCCTTTAAGTCTTCAGCTGATTGGATGAGATCCACCCACGTCACGGAGGATGCTCTGCTTTCCTCAAAGTTGACTGTTTTAAACATTAACCTAATCTAAAAATATTTCCATGGAATCTGGAATAACATTTGAGCAACTATCTAGTACTATGGCCTGGCCAAGCGGACATTACAAGTAACCATCACAGATAATAATAATAATAACAAGAGTTTTGACCTGAATAATTTTATTCTCATGTTACTGCTAGTTGCATTCTTGATACTGGATAAAAGTGGTTTATGAGGGGCACCTGGGGGGCTCAGTGGGTTAAGCATCTGCCTTCAGCTCAGGTCATGATGCCGGGCTCCTGGGATGAGCCCTGCACCAGGCGCCCTGCTCCCTTCCTCCCCCCTTCCTCTCCTTTCCTTCCTCCGACCCTCCTCCTTGCCCCGCCTTGAGCTCCCTTGCACACGCACTCTCTTGAATAAATAAAATCTTTTTTAAAAAGTGATTTATGGGGCAGCCCGGATGGCTCAGCGGTTTAGTGCCCTCTTGGCCCAGGGCGTGATCCTGGAGACCCGGGATTGAATCCCACAGCGGGCTCCCTGCATGGAGCCTGCTTCTCTCTCTGCCTGCCCCTCTCCCTCCCTCCCTTTCTCTGTATCTCAGAATAAATAAAATCTTAAAAAAAAAAAGTGATTTATGAAAACTTTGATTTTCATTTATGCTGTGGAAGAGTCTCCATTAACTATACCAAATAACTAGAGGTTAAAAAAATAAAAACACCTTAGCATCCATTTAAGGAGGTCGTCTAATCACTTTTTATACAAGTCAAAATAAACAATTAAAAAACTATGCAGTTGGGCAGCCCTGGGGGGGCTCAGCGGTTTAGCGCTACCTTCAGCCCAGGGCATGACCCTGGAGATGGGGGATTGAGTCCCACGTCGGGCTCCCTGCATGGAGCCTGCTTCTCCCTCTGCCTGGGTCTCTGCCTCTCTCTCTCTCTCTCTCTCTGTGTCTCTCATGAAAAATAAATAAAATCTTAAAAAAAAATGCTATGCAGTTAAAATATGAGGCAAGAAACTTCTTATAGGAAAGAGTTTTTGTGTCTTGCTTTTTGCCAGATAATTTTTTTTTTGCTATTAAATCCAATCGATTAGGAGCTGGTTATTATCATCATTTATGAAGAAGCAGTAAGAACATTTCTTGCAAAGCTGTGGGCAGATCTATATTTTCCCCCAACCTACACTGTTTATTTTTGTCCCATGGGAGCTGTTAACAATCACCCTGCATTTATAAAAGTACAGAATTTTATCTCTATCAAATTTTACCACCTCCTGTGGAAGTGATAGATAAGAACACAACCAGCAACAGAACTGAGCACACGCAAAACAGACGCATTGCATATTATTGTGCCCACGCCACAGCGGATGTGAAGGCGTTAAATAATAATCCTGCGGCAAAGCAGGACTTAGTCGTTTTAGAAATACAGCATCATAGCTGTGCATTCCATTTTGAATCCAGAACCAAATCAGCAAGTGACTTTTCCTACCAAGAGGAGCCTATTACAACTTACCTTAACTCAGCAACAGGGTGGAGAACATTCTACCCAGAGAAAGAAACACAGATGTCGGAGAGACAGTACTTAGAAAAGAGACAGGGCCTCAGGGCTGAGCTAAGAGAAATACTAGACATGCAAGTGCCACTTTCTCTCTGTGTGTGAACTTGGGCAAGTCATTAACTTCCTTGACCCTCAAGCTCCTCCTTAGTAAAATGGGAATAATACTACTTGCCTCATAGTGTTGTCAGGGTTCAATGAGATAAAATATCTATAATGGGGAACTTGTGTCTGTGGTCATGCAGCATCTCATCTTTTGAGGCCCTGCTTCGCCACTACTATCTGTGACTCTAGAGGGCTGTTGAGGGGATCCCCGGGTGGCTCAGCAGTTTGGCGCCTGCCTTTGGCCCGGGGCGCGATCCTGGAGACCCGGGATCAGGTCCCATGTCGGGCTCCCTGCATGGAGCCTGCTTCTCCCTCTGCCTCGGTCTCTGCCTCTCTCTGTGTCTCTATGTCTATCATGAATAAATTAAAAAAAAATAAAATTTTTAGAAGGCTGTTGGTCACAGGGCCCCACACCGCAGCATCAAGTACAGGCAGAGGCTCAAGGCAAGGTAATCAGAATCTCTATGCAGACCTCTGAATCCTAAGTGGAGACAAATTGAGATGCGTGCATTCTCTGAGAGGTGTTGCCACGGAGATCTGGGGAGCCATTCTGTTACCAGCTCTTTCTAAAACTTGATTGTTCAATTTTTCCTTTGATTCTGTAAAGAGAACGACACTCTTGCTTAAGTTGGCCATGTCATTGTCTATTGCTTGTAACCCAAGAATCCATAATAATATAGAATATAAATTACTTAGCACGTTTGTCTAGTAAATGCTTAAAAGTAGTTTTTATTACTACTGGAAAATTTGGAGAGTTCAGGGTGGGAAAAAGTCAGCTAAGTAGTTCTAATCACAGAATGCCGTCAACAAGGCGTTTGGTGTTTTTGTTTTGTTTTGTTTTGCTTTTTCCCCCTTTTTTCTAGTGCGGGTGCTACGGTCTTCTCTCAGAAGAGTAGGATGTAGAAAGAATGTTCTATTGGCCGGGTGGGGAGTGTTGGGAGATTGGATGACTAGATTCCAGTCCTGGGTCTACAACCAACTCATTTTATGGCTTTGTTTCATTCTGTTCTGTTTTTTAAAGGTTTTATTTTTAAGTAATCTCTACACCTAACATGAGGCTCAAACTTACCACCCTGAGATCAAGAGTCACACGCTTCACAGACTGAGCCAGGCACCTCTCGTTTCCTAACTCTGGAAAGTCATACAGCTTCTCTAGCTCTTTATTCATAGTGTTGAGTGCGCTGGATTGAAAGATCTAAGGTGATTCTACATTGGGTTGTTGGCACATTTAACTTTAGTATTAAGCACATTCTTTTGCAGAACCTGATAAGCTGATGTAAAAATTCACATGGAATTGCAAGAGACTCTAAGTAGCCAAAACAACCCTGAAGAAGAGCAAAGCTCTTCTTACATTCCCTGATTTCAAACCTGACTACAAAGCGTAGGATTGAAGCAGTGGAATTCTGGCATAAAGACAGACATATAGGCCAACACAACAGAACAGAAAGTACAGAGCTAAACCCCTACATGTATCATCCAATGATTCCGACAAGGGTGCCAAGACCATTCAGTGGGAGAAAGAATAGTCTTTTCAAAAAATGGTGCTGGGAAATGTTAATTTAAATGTCATATTAAAACTTAACTCGGGATCCCTGGGTGGCGCAGCGGTTTAGCGCCTGCCTTTGGCCCAGGGCACCATCCTGGAGATCCGGGATCGAATCCCATGTCGGGCTCCCGGTGCATGGAGCCTGCTTCTCCCTCTGCCTGTGTCTCTCTCTGCCTCTCTCTCTCTCTGTGTGACTATGATAAATAAATAAAAAAAAAATTAAAAAAAAATAAAAAATAAAAAAAAATAAAACTTAACTCAAGGGGCACCTGGGTGGCTGTCAGTTAAGTGTCTGACTCTTGATTTCAGCTCAAGTCATGATTTCAGGGTTGAGATCAAGCCCTGAGTCAGGCTCCATGCTGGGCATGGAACCTGCTTAAAATTCTCTCTCCCTCTCCTTCTGCCCTCCTCCATCTCTCTCTCTCTCTCCTCATCTCTAAAATAATTTAAAAATTAACTCAAAAATGTATTAAAAAAAACTAAACATAAGACCTAATACTTAAAACTATTAGAAGAAATTATAAGGCAAAGTTTCATGGCATTGGATTTAGCAACGACTTCTGTGATATGGCATTGAAGGCAAAGGCAACACAAGAAAAAATAGACAGATTGGACTTCACACAAATTTAAAAATTTTGTGCATCAAAAGACATTGCCAACGAGTAAAAAAGGCAACCTATAGAATGGAAGAAAAGGTTCGCAAATTACATATGTGATAAGGAATTAATATCCAGAATATATTCAGAACTCCTAAAAATCAACAACAAAAAGCAAACAGTACAATCCAAAATCGGCAAAGAACTTGAACAGACATTTTTAATTTTTTTTTATTCATGAGAGACACAGAGAGAGAGGCACAGACACAGGCAGAGAGAGGCAGAGAGAGAGAAGCAGGCTCCATGCAGGGAGCCTGACATGGGACTCGATCCTGGGTCTCCAGGATCACACCCTGGGCTGAAGGCAGGTGCCAAACCGCTGAGCCACCCAGGCCGCCCAGAACAGACATTTTTTATAAAAAGTATCAAATGGCCAATAACCATGTGAAAGATGCTCAACATCACTAGTCATTAAGAAAATGCAAACCAAAACTACAATGCGATACCACCTCCCATGCATTGGGATGGCTGCTACTATCCAAAAACCAAAAACCAAATCAAAAACAGAAAATTAAAAAAAATAAAAAAAATAAACAGAAAATAAAAAGTATTGACGAGGATGTGGAGAAATTGAAACCCTCACGCACTGTTTGGTGGGAACGTAAAATGGCACAGCCACTGTGGAAAACAGTGTAGCAGTTCTCAAAAAATTAGAAATAGACTTACCATGTGGTCTAGCGATCCATTTCTACATATGCACCCAAGAGAAGTGAAGCAAGATCTCAAAGAGGTACTTGTACATCCATGCTCCTAGCAGCATTCACAAAAACTAAAATGTGGAAGCAACCTACGTTTCATCGACAGATTGGATAGATGGGCAGAATGTGGTAAGTGTGCGCGCAAGGACATATTACTCAGTCTTAGAAAGGAATGAGATTCTAACTCATGCTACAACACAGATTCGCCTTGGAGACACGACGCTAGGTGGAATAAGCCAATTGCAAAAAAAAAAAAACACTCGCAGGTGCTTGAGGTGGTCAAACTCACAATGTAGAACGGTGGCTGCCAAGGGGGGTGGGAAGGAGCAATGGGGAGTTAGTGTTTAACGGGTGTGATTTAGTCTTGAAAGATGATAAGAGTTCTGGAGATAAGCAGAGGTGATGGTTGCACAACCACGTGCACATGCTTCATACCACTCAACCACACCCTTAAACATGGTTGAGATGGTAAATATTATGTTATGTGTGTTTTATCACAATAAAAAAAAATGCAAGAAAAGGGAGACTAGAGAAGTGCAGTTCTCGCAGTGACTGGAGAGCAGAAACTTGGAACGAGCTCTAGAACGTCCACGTGGGAATGCCAGTCCTCAGCCTGGACTATGTTAGTGGCAATAGGACAATGGCCTCGCTACCCATAGGAATCTGTATTTTTTCACTACATGGATATATTACAATCTTGCTCAGATCTTCCCCCTACCCGGCTTTGATGAGCTATAAAAATCGTAAGATATTTGATAAAAATCATGATACTTAAAGTGTACAGCATGGGGTGCCTGGGTGATGCCAGGAGTGAAGCGTCTGACTCTGGGTTTCGGTTCAGTTGGTGATCTCAGAGTCGTGAGATCGAGCCCTGCATCAGTCTCCACGTTCAACATGGAGTCTGCTTGAGATTTCTCTCTCTCTCTCTCTCTCTCAAATAAAGAAATAAATATTTGTAAAAGTGTACAAAGTGATGACTTGATATATACACGTATTATGAAAGGATTTTTCCATCAAAGTTAGTAACACTTCCATCTCGTCACATATTTATTTCTTTTTTTCAGTGAGAACATTTAAGTTCTACTCTCTTAGTGAATTTCTTTTTTTTTTTTTCTCTTAGTGAATTTCGATCGTACGATACAGTGCTATCAGCTGGGTCGCCGCAGTGTACATCAGTTCTCACACACTGTTCATCCCATAACAAGAAGTGCATATTCTTTTACCAACCTCGCCCTAGTTCCCCCACTCCAGTCCCCTGGCAACCATTTTTCTGCTCTTTTTTCCTAGGAGTTTGATTATTATTTTCTCCTTTTTAAAGATTTCACATCTGAGTGAAACGAGTAAGCGCATTTCTTTTTCTCTCTCTGGCTCACTTAGCACAATGCCCCCCAGGTTTATCCACTTTGTTGCAAATAATAGTGTTTCTTTCTTTTTTTAAGGCTGAGTAATCCTCCATGGTCGATACACATGAGTATTTTCTTTATTCACTCCTTCTGTCGATAGACACTTGGGGTGTTTCCATACCCTGGCTGTCGTGAATGCTGCTATAAACACGAGAATACAGATATTTCTTGAGATAAAGGCTTTGCGTCCTTTGGATTTTTACCGTAAGTTATTAGTTCTAATTTTAATTTCTTGAGGAATCTCCAAACTGTTTCTCCTAGTGGCCAAACCAGTTAACATTTCTACCGCAGGATTCCTGTTTTTCTACATCCTTGCCAACGTTAGTTACCTCTTGTCTTTTGGGTAATAGCCATCCTAACAGTTGTGAGGGGATTCCTTATTGTGGATTTGATTCCCATTACCCAAATAATTAGTGATGTTGAATACGTTTCATGCACCTGTTTGCCATTTATATATGTTTGAATTTTTTTTTAATTTTTATTTATTTATGATAGTCACAGAGAGAGAGAGAGAGAGAGAGAGGCAGAGACACAGGCAGAGGGAGAAGCAGGCTCCATGCAGGGAGCCTGATGTGGGACTTGATCCCAGGACTCCAGGATCGCGCCCTGGGCCAAAGGCAGGTGCCAAACCGTTGCACCACCCAGGGATTCCCCATTTATATATGTTTGTTGGAAAAATGTCTGTCCAAGTCCTTTGCCCATTTTTAATTGGGTAATTTGGGCTTTTTTGCTATTGAGTTGTATGAATTCCGTGCATCTTTTTGATATTAACTACTTTTATATTCGATACGCAGATATCTTCTCTCCTTCCATAGGTTGCCTTTTCATTTTGTTAACAATTTTCTTTGATGTACGGCAGCTTTTTAGTTCGGTGTATATTTTTATTTTACTTGTTATTTTTACTTTGGTTGCCTTTGGTTTTGGTTTCAAACCCAAAGGGTTGAAGACAAGTTTGAAATTACCTCTGCTCGATCAAGGGCTGGAGAGAGTCTGGACCAGAGAGATTCAGGAAGATGTGAGGATGTTTCATGGAGACAGAACCTTGGCAAGACACACTCACCTCATTTTCATTAACTCATGGTGTCTTCATGCTGTTGATTCAGTTTTAAGAACAATGGGACAGAGTGAAATTTAACTCTTGGGCCTTCACCTGATAAGTGGCAATTGATGTTTGGTCTCTTGTTCCAAATTCCCGGTTGAAATAAAGGTCTAAACTGAAGGAAAATTTGTCCATAATTTAAAAAAAAATGGTTTTACAGTTTATTCATTCAATGGTTCCTAAATTACCCTGCTTTTTCAGGTCACCCTGCCCTTCACCCAGATCCTTGGTGTGGGCCCCTGCCGTCTTGTGTGCTTTGGGGAAGAAAGCGCCCTTCCTCCTCCCCCATGTTTCCACATCTTTCTGATCTCTTATTATTCATAGTTTCTGTGCTGCCTAAATCCGTAGGTAGTCCCTGCTTCTGCTCTGGAGTCCTGCAGTTGTCACCTTTGCCCCACATCGTGCCACATGAGTGCACTGTTCTTCCTCCTGCACCCACTAGGGCCCCCCACTAAGGCACCCCCGGCCCCGGGCTGTTTTATAAACCAGCTATCCACCTAGGGCTTAAGGCCAATAGGGCCATACCAACGGTCATTTACCCCATTTAGTAAATAGATTTCAGCATCATCGGGGATCCCTGGGTGGCGCAGTGGTTTGGCGCTTGCCTTTGGCCCAGGGCGCGATCCTGGAGACCCGGGATCGAATCCCACATCAGGCTCCCGGTGCATGGAGCCTGCTTCTCCCTCTGCCTATGTCTCTGCCTCTCTCTCTCTCTCTCTGTGACTATCATAAATAAATAAAAATTAAAAAAAAAAATTTCAGCACCATCTGTCATCTACACATTTCCTAGGTGCTGGGCATTAAGCACTGAACGATAAAGATAGAAATCTCTGTCTTCATGTTGCTTATATTTTGTTTGCAACCAAGACAATAAGTAATTTTTAAAACTCCATTAAGGCTGCAATTCACTTTCTTTGTTAGACCAGCAGTTCCACGACTATTTAAGAATCTAGGGGGAGGGAGGCTTGGGTGGCTCAGCTGTGGGATGTCTGCCTTTGGCTCAGGGTGTGACCCCGGGGTCTCAGGATCGAGTCCCACGTCGGGCTCCCTGCATGGAGCCTGCTTCTCCCTCTGCCTGTGTCTCTGCCTCTCTCTCTCTGGGTTTCTCATGAATAAATAAATAAAATTAAAAAAAAAAAAAAAGAATCCAGGGGGAAAACTGGGCTTGGTTGCTTACTCTTCCCCACAGCCCGTGTCTCTGAAGAACAGGAGAACCCAGGAGAGAGAAAGGCCTCGGCGGAGACGCCTGATGGCACCGGCGCTGCAGCGCTGGCCTGGCTCCTCCTTGGAGGGGGCGGCTTCCCTCACAGGCCCGGGGGGGCCAGGGGCGAGGCGTGGCCCTGGGGGTCTTTGGTCCGGTCCCACTGCAGGTGGGGGTCGCCGGCAGGGGCCTTCCTCCCCGGGTGCAGGGCCTCCAGCACTCCTGCTGAGGACGGTGGTGGCTCTTCTTTCCTGCAATGCCCTCAGTTCCCAGCTCAGGACAGCCCTGTTAGGGAGCGTCCTTCCTCCTAATGATCTTAGTAATTTAGAGATGCAGTTTTCCCTCCGTGTTGTAACTAACCCAGATAATTTCGAATTTGGTGTATTTTGTTATGAAACAGGGTAGAAAAAGGAGGTTCTCCAACCAGACGCAGGCTGGTGGTGGGGCAGGGGGCTCCGTGGTCTCTGGCAGAGACAGATCCCAAGCCCATTTTAATTTGAGGTCCACAGACGCCCTCGCCAGAAGGATAGTCTGGCTTGTGCTTTTTCCCCCAGCCCGTTCTCACTTTCCATTTAAATCTTTTTTCTGAAGTTTCTTTCCCAGTTCCAGGATTCCTAATCCTTTTCCTCCCCCGACTTCCAAGGGAAAATTGGGGAGAAAAAAAAAACCTTAATCATGCAGATAATTTTATGTCTTCACCATCCCAACTATTCCAATTGCAGCTGAGCTCCCAGGTCCACCTTCCTATGAATAAGTAGGCCTGCCCGGGGCCTGGACGCCGCTCGGGCCAGCTCCCTTAGAGCAGTTTTTGTTCACTGCAGCCAACACCAGAGGGGAGGGTTTGGCGTCGGGACAGATGGGCTTCGGGTGGAGGGATATACAATTTCAAAAGATTTGGGGGCGACGGGCTTTTGCCTAGAGCAGTGGGGATGGAGAATCGGAGATGATGGGAGATTTTCAGCCAACGGTGGACGAGATTTTCTTTTGCAGCCGGAGGGGGGATACGTGGGAATGAAAAGGACAGTAGACGCGTTTCTGGCTTTCGAGATGCTAAACAGTGTCCGCCCGGTGGTCCCCGAGGGTCGGGCCAGAGCGGGACGCCCCAGGACCGCAGCTGCTTTGCTGGGAGAATAAGGCAATGGGGGGGCGGCTGGGGGGTCTCCTTTTCCCCAACTCTATCGTGAAGGCGCAGGCCTGGGTTAGTTGTGAGATCCTCCTCGCTTCCCACCTAGTGTGAAAGGTCGCAGGAACAGAAGGCTCTACAGTGAGGGGCTGCGCCCGTAACACGCGGGGCACACGGGGTGAGCAGGTGGGGGGTCGGTGGGTCCCAGGGCCAGTGTTGGGCCCGAGCCTCCCGCCGGCCTGCGTGGCAGTGTCCAGCCAGCGGCCGATGGCCGATGTCGCTCGGCCTCGGCGCACTGGGCCGGACCCGGCGCGGTTGCCCAGGCCTGTGTGCACCGCTCGGCGCCAACGGGCACGGGCAGCAGCGTGCAGGGGACCCCGGCAGGCCCGGCCACGGCTGCGGCTGCACCACGGCAGCTTGGCCGCCACCTCCACGCTGAGCGCCGCCCCGGGCCCCAACCGCACTGCATCTGACGTTACCAGGGATCTCCTAAAAACCCCAAACTACGGACATGTGGTTGGGCCCAGCCTCGCCAAACACGGCCAGTGACCTCGCGTGAGCCAAGGCCTGGGTGTTCGGGACCCTAATGCTCCCGGGCGACTGCGGCGTGGAAAACAGGTGGGGACCCGGCCGCAAATTAACAGGGGGGAGGTTTAGCTTCCGAACAGTCGCCCCGTGCCCGCCGGGGGCCCCCCACGCGGCCTGCTTTGTCCCCTCCTGTAGGCGACCAGGACATGCCCACGTCCGGGCCCCCTGTGCGAGGGAGACGTTTGGTGCCCAGTCGCTCTCCAGGCCTCGGGACCTTGTAGCCTTCTAATCTCTGTGTTCTGTCCCCGAGCCGGAATAAGTCACCTGAGAAAGTGACACGGGCGTTTCTTTACTTATGCTCCAGAGATCTCACGAGGAGTATATAGGTCTTACCTTATTACAAAACTAATTTCTGAAAAAGGAGCAAAGATCCCTGCCGAGACTCTCCTTCCGTCCCTCACTCTCCCTTTGCTGTCCCTCCTCTTGTTCTATGAAATGGGACTGATTTGGGGGTAATGCTGTGCAACAGCAACCACCAACATCTAATTTAATGATCTCCGCGGCGTCTTTTACACACCGACGTCCGTAAAGGCAATAAAGAGAAAATTTAAAGGATTTTATTAATCCCTTAGGTAACTGCAGAAACACTTTTAAAAAAAAAATTCTGGGCAGCCCCGGTGGCGCAGTGGTTTAGCGCCGCCTTCAGCCCAGGGTGTGATCCTGGAGACCCGGGATCGAGTCCCACGTCGGGCTCCCTGCATGGAGCCTGCTTCTCCCTCTGCCTGTGTCTCTGCCTCTCTTCGCTCTCTGAATGAATGAATAAATAAAATCTTTAAAAAAAAAATAAATAGAAAATAAATTTAAAAAATTCTTAATGCCCTGCTGGGCTTTCTGATTAAAGATGCAAGCTCAAGTCGTGTGAAGGAGGACGAGCACGTACCTCTAGTGGGTCATGTGGTCACTACTAAACACAGATTACGAAGGTCAACGATTTTATTGACTTTTCCCCAGGGTAGGCCTACCTCTGAAACTATGTGTAATGCAATAATTTTTTTTAAGATTTTATTTATTTATTTATTTGTTTGTTTGTTTATTTATTTATTCATTCATTCATGAAAATACACAGAAGAGGAGAGGGAGAGAGAGAGGCAGAGACATAGGCAGAGGGAGAAGCAGGATCCATGCAGGGAGCCCGACGTGGGACTCGATCCTGGGTCTCCAGGATCGTGCCCTGGGCTGAAGGTGGCCCTAAACCACTGAGCCCCGCCCCCCCCGGGCTGCCCACAATAATCTTACCTTAATGTGAAATAGTAAGATTCTGTTTTCATCTGAGGTTTTCTTTGTGATTTTCCAAAATCATTAAACCACCATAAACGTGAGATCACACATGCTTAGCCCACCTTGAGCAAAATTGTTTTTCGGAGAGTGAGGTCAGGGTAGAGGGTTGGTGGGCTATTTGGAAGAGGAGTGGGAGGAATTTTAGGCAAGTCTTCCACCACAGCCCAGGCTGCACCCCAAAGCTTCCCCGCGGGGTGCCTTGGCACTGAATCTTGATGCTGTAATACTGGTCCCGCCGCCTGCGGGGCTGCTACCCGCACCAGATGTGTTGCCTCTGGCTGACGAGTCTCCGAAGCTTGCTCACCTCTGTATGCCGTGAAAATATGATCATTTTTCCTGTGCGTCAAAATGAGAAAAAGGGGCGAAGCACTGTTAGGTGGCACTATCTTTTCAGAGTTTTATATTAGTATCATTAGAGTTTTTTGGGGGGTGGGATGGGGGGAGGTATATGACCTTGGATTATTCTAATAGAGAACCAAAAAAAAAAAAAACCCAAAGAATTCCCAACCATTTCCAAAGGTCATCCAATTTTAAGACATCCTTTTTAATTATGGAGGAATACAAAATTAGAGTTTGTTGTCCAAATTATATGATAGAGGGATGATGACTCTGCAGTACATTATAGTATCAAAAAACCTGGGCTTTCTCAGCTTGGAAGGGCTATTATTATGGATGATTCATTTAGGTCAGAGAAATCCCATTTCAGGGCATCCTTGAAAATATAATTAATATAACTGTACTCACGGATTTAGGAGCGCTTGGTACGCTTTCAGCTGCAAATAACGTCTTCTACACCAAAAAAGAAATTATGTCCTTCTTTCTCTTTTTCTAGGTTTATGTGTTGCTAGGTTTCACTTGAACTTTCCTTCAACCTTGAAAATAAATTGGGAAGAAGAAATATGTTTAGGGTGGAGACTGAAATAAGTAATGTAGAATTCCAAGTCAGGGTGAAAGTAAAATAATTCATCGGTTTGGGGACAGGATGTGGTATAAAGAGGAAGACGATGGGAAGGCTGTCCGGAAGCCAGAATTTGGGTTCAAATGCTAAAATTTTAGGACTTGAAACAACCTTAGACATTTTAAATGAGAAAACTGAGGGCCATAAAAGATCGTAGATTATAGTTCAAGGGTAGAGTGAAATTGCGTGTTTCAGCGGGAGACCTTCACCAGACAGACGGCCCCGCCCTTCGGCCTGGGTGAGTCTCTCCGGTATTAATCCTGCTAAAATCCTGGGATTTTAAAGAGGCATCTGGAAACGCCAGCGTTCCAGTTTGGCACCAAGAGGCTGCCTCCTTCCAAATATTTCCTCTTGAATCAAGTAACTGCTGCCCCACCTACCTCCTCTTCGTCTTCTCTCCCGCCTGCCCGTCTCTCTCAAAACTGTTTCTCCCTTTGTATTTTTTCCCATACAGATCGCTTTGTTCTTGAAAAGACCGAAACATCTTCTGAAGCAAGATTTGGGTCTTCATCGTTGTGTTTTAGGACACGACATAATACTTTGAACCTCCTGGTTGGTTATTAAATATTTGTTAAGTAGACAAACAAAAAAATGTCTAATAGCAAAGACCTGAAATCAATCCAAAAGTAAAAAACAAAGTGAAAACCACCCAAATAGGGAAACGAGCAACGCAATGGGCTCGCACTTCCCTGTCGCTGAGGCGGGGAGTAGGAGCGCGGCTGCCGGGACACCTGCAGGCCGGGCCCCTCCAGCCTCCCTGGAGGGTCAGCGGTTGCTCCGATGGGCTTTCCAGAGCATCCCGACCTTTGCCACTTGGCTCGCGACAACCGCGGGCGCACAGGAAGCCTTGCTTTAGCTCCTTCTCTGCATGCGGGCTCCTCCCGGGCACCGTGGCTGCTTCTCACCATGAAAGGGGTTTAAAGATGACAGAGTGACCGGGGACATTCATCTCCCTCCCGAGAGCACCTGGAAATGATGCTAAAGAAAAGGGAAAAAACTGCAGCGGACAAAAGAGACCGGAGACAGGACCTCCGGCGGGGGGGAAGGTCAGCCAGTGTCTAACTAGGGGCAAGCGCGTGCGGTGGTAGCGGGATTAAGGGGCCGAGTTTAGGAGCAACTGGGGGGGGGGGCGCTCAGGAAGCGCCCAGAGGGGCGGGCCTGTGGGAGCCGGGGTGGGGGTTGGGGTGGGGGGTACCCCACGGCTCCCTCCCAGCCTCGGCCTGCACCGGCTCCCTGGCAGCAGCTCCTCGGGGCAGCTCCGGGGCCACCAGGCCACAGATGCCAGGCCTGACCCGCACCCTGGGACACTCCAGACCAGCCAAGGGCCGTGGCGCGGCCAAATGGACTATTTTATTTTTTCCTGGCGCTCTAGAGTTTTCCAAAAGCCTCCCCGGGCCCGTCCTGCCATCTGAGGCCCAAGGGGCGCCGTGCTCCTCCAAGGCCCGGGCCGATGTGGCACCTGCCGGGCCCACCCCAGGAAAGCTCCCGGCCAGCGGGGCTCAGCTCCGGGGGCCCCAAGGCCGTGCCAGGGCTCCGAGTCCTCATGTTCCCAGGCCGAGCCACCCTGAGCGCTGGCGGACGAGCTGGGTGCCCGCTCGGGGCCAGCACCGGCCACAGGACCTTCTGCGCCAATGACGTGGGCTCCAGCTCGGCTGTTCGCTGTGGTAGCTTCTGGCCACTCATGGAAACAGGGCCGCTGCAACCGAGGAACACAGTTGTCACCTTCTCTATCCTTCCTTAAACTCGAATTTAAACAGTTACCAGGGGCTGGTGGCACAGAGCTCTGGACTTACCCCGACGTTCGGGTCCAAGTTGAACTGGTTTCTGAGACGCAGGTGGAAGGCACTTCGCTAGATCTTCGTATTTAGTGTGGCTGCATTCATGCTCCCTCGGGTGACAGCACGTCCCTCTGTGCTCAGGTGCATTTACGCGGGCACAGCGACGCAACCCCGGGCTCCCTGGCCCGTGACCACACATGCTCCTACCAAGGTACGTGCTCCCAGGGACGGAGCTCCAGCCTGCACCGGGCTTCACACCAGAGCTGCTGAACCGGGCAGGGCGGCACTTCTCTGTGTGCCACGTGGCCGCTGGCAGGGCAGTCACGTTAGAGGGCACACGCCATGACCCCGGGGTCCCGGGATCGAGTCCCGCGTGGGGCCCCCGCATGGAGCCTGCTTCTCCCTCGGCCTGGGTCTCTGCCTCTCTCTCTCATGAATAAATAATAAAATCAAATCCAATAAATAAATAAATAAATAAATAAATAAATAAATAAATAGCACACACCTAGGAAACTTGAGCAGCCCAGCCCGACCCGCGCTCCACCGCTGGGCTACAGCCTTTGCAGAAGCTGCCGCTTGGAGCACCCTCCAGGCCAGAAGCGGCTCAGAGACCAGCGAGGATGAGGACGAGGACGTGAGGGAGGAGGGTCTCTTCCACTCCCTCGGGTGTTAACTCCCCACGTTGCAAATCGGTGGAGCGCCTCGGCCTTATGCTCCCCTCGCTCTTCTGGGCCTTTGATAATCGTAAATAATTACGGCTCGATTTCCTTTTGAACTAAAGTAGCTTCACTTATAAATATCTGCTGGTTGAGTGCCTTCCTGCTTTCTCCTCTGACCTTTTCTTTCTTCCAGTTGCTTTTTTTTTTCCCCTTGAAGTCACCTTAAATTTCCAGCCCTCCCTCCTCTCCTCCGTTGTAGCCGGTGACCTTGCTTCTGATTTCACGGGGATTATAGAAGCTCCTAGGAAAGCGCTCACACCCGTGCCCCAGCCCTGGCTGCCCCCCCGTGATGTGCCTCTGCCCCCCAGGCCCAGGCCCCCGCAGACACCTGCAGGCCCGGCTCCGCTTGGCGGCTGCGGGCTGTTGCTTCAGAACCGATTTTGTCATTCCCATGACCCTTCCCTCCTCCGTCAGGCTTTTCCCATCCCTGTTTTATGCTTCGCTTCCTTACCAGGCTCCCGCAAACGCGACAGCTCTTACTGGAACCTTCCTGACTGCAGATCCCCAGCCACCAATCCCCATCTCCTCTTCCTTCTCCCGCGAATTCCACAGCGGACTGCTCCGCGCTCAGTGACTCTACTCTTAGCCTCCGTTCTCAGGGACCCGAGAAGGATATTTTGGCTTCTCGTCAAAGATGTGTGGTTTTTATCATTTGCATTTTTTTTTTTTCAAAAACAAGGTAGTCCACAATGGACAGGAATCATTTAATGACTCTCCTTGTTTCTTGGCCAACTTACAACAGAAAGTAATGTTTTTCTAATCAGAAATGTATGTTAAAGACAAAAGTACCGTAAGAGGAAGAAATGAAGACGTGAGCACTGTACACGGGAAGGCGAGGCGACGTGGGGCCACAACACGGTCAATACATTCTGTGCCCTCTGTGCCCTTCGCATCGATACAACAAAACATCCTCCTTACACCGCACGCCACGCTCCCCCTCTTCCTTTCTGTTCCTTCTTGCATCGGAGCCTTTAGGGAGGAATTTTAGGCGAATACTCTGGATTGAGGTTATTTTTTGCCGTAATAATTGAAATGTAATGAGTTTTTCATTCCTTCCGCTGTGTCCATCCTCCCCCTCAACCCTTAGTGAAGTAAGCTGATACGCATTTTTCCATGACGTTCTTCGTGCTCCTCTAATCATATACAAACATGTGCACCCCTGAGCCGAATGGGGTTTGTGTCTACACGGGGATCACTTTAGTTTTAAACATTGGCATCCTGTCCTATCTACCTCTCCCCATCGTGATATTCTCACTTCGGTGGAGGCATAACAGGAACTGACATGCTTCTAGGTGATGGTTGAGTGATATTCAATGGCACAGGTATGACATCTTGAATCATTACCCTGATGGTGTCCCTTCTCTTTGTGTCCGCGTTTGTGAAACCACCACGAGCGCTACAATGAGTATCCCACGAAGACGGTACATTTCTCACTGTCTGTGTTTAATTTCAGTTTTTGTTTTATATATTTGAAGGTTATACTTCGGGAGTATAATGCGTGACGCCATCAGACATTTTCAGGTGACTGTTCCCTTGTATTTTTATATAATTCTCTGCCGGCATCTATTACGGCGTCCGAAAGTCCCCGTCATCCTGATTCGTGTTCCTTTGTAGATGGTCTTTCTCTCTAATAGCCTTTAAGATTTTCTCTTTATCTTTGATGGATGTGCAGTTACATTAGAAAATGTCTGAAATGGATTCAGTGTTATTGGTGTTTCTTTGATACTCAGAAGCTGCTTTTAATCTGACGCCTACTCTCCCTCCGTGCAGGACAATTCTTAGCCACTTCTTCACCTATCGCTTCTCTACTACGTCCTCCTCTTCTCCCATAAAGCTTATCAGACAAATTTTGGAGCGTCTTAATATCTGATCCATCTCTCTTCTATTTTTTTAATTTCTTTGTCTCTGTGTTCTATGTTGAGTGAACCCCTCAATGCAATCTTCTAATATATTCACGTTTCCATTCTAGAGTTTTTCCCAGCTCTCAAGGTTTTCATTTCCATAATTTGATTGTTTTCTTTTTTGAAAGGTTTTAAATTCCAGTGAGTTAACCTACGGCTTAATATTAGTTTCAGGTATACAACACGGCGATTCAACACTTCCCCACAACAGCCGGTGCTCATCATGACAAGCGGCCTCTTGAGTCTCCATCACCTCTTTAACACATCTCCTCATGCAGCTCCCCTCTAGAAACCATCACTTGGTTCTCTGTGGTTAAGTGTTGGCTTCTTAGTCGGCCTCCGTCCCTCTTTTTTTCCCTTTGCTCATTTGTTTTGTTTCTTAAATTCCGCATATGAGTGAGACCATATGGTATTTGTCTTTCTCTGACTGACTTACTTCCCTTAGCATGATACTCTGTGGCTCCATCCACATGCTGAAAATGTCAAGATTTCATTCTTTTTTATGGCTGAGTAATATTCCATCGTGTGTGTGTGTGTGTGTGTGTGTGTGTGTGTGTGTGTATTTCCACAATTTGGTTATTGTAGATGCTGCTGCTATAAACAGTGGGGTGCATTTTTCCCTTCAAATTAGTACTTTTGTATCCTTTGGGTGAATACCCAGTAGTGCAATTCCTGGATTGTAGAGTAGCTCTATTTTTAACTTCTTGAGTGGCTTCATTACTCTTTTCCACGGTGGCTGCACCAGCTTGCATTCCCACCCACAGTGTTGAGGGCTCCCCTTTTCTCCACATCCTCACCGACACCTGTTGTTTCTTGTCTTGTTGGTTTTAGCCATTTTGACAGATAGGAGGTGGGATCTCATTGTGGTTCTGATTTGTATTTCCCTGATGATCCATGATGGTGAGCATCTTTTCAGGTATCTGTTGGTTCATTTCCAAGATTTTAATGTATTTCTATAGGTCTTCAGTTCTCATTTCATCGATGCCTGATTTTGTTATAAGAATTGTTTATATTACATGGATTTCTGACATAAAAATAAGTATTTTACAACAGCAATGATAAATATGATAACCAAAGGGCAAATGTTTACTTCTATATATGGACGCAACATTGTATGAGAGGATGCCTCCTGTTTACCTGGAGCCCACCTGCTAGTGTACCAACCCATTCCACACAGAGCTTTGATCTCAGAAATCTGGATCTTCTGAGTACTATGGCACTTTCCATTCCAGGCTTTTCTACTAGAGTCATTGCTCAGTTCACCTGACAAATCTAAAATTTTCATTAGGTAAAAATTGGAATTCATCACATCAGTCCATCAAGCCTTTTCCAATTCAATTCACAAAACTATGATATATCTTAGACTGCTTTATGCTCACATACTATAAATACTTGCTGATGTCAAAGTTATTTAGATTTAATTCTTTAATATTCAGTTCTGTCTTCTTACAAAATCCCTACATTTTCAACCATTATGATTTAGTAACGGCAAATGGCTGTTTTACTCTGTCCACGTGAGTATCTCTTGCTTTTTTGTATTCAGATTAGAATTACATTCCAAGTAATAGGATTATGCTGCCTCCCATAAAGCGTTACAGACCTTGGATTTAACCATGACGGTGTTCAGGGAATAAGGACACAATTAAATGACACGAATAGTACAGTAAAGTTGCTTTCTCGAGGTTGAGAGGCTGCCGCTTGAGAGACTCATGTTAACTCAGGGCTTCCTGTATGTTATCTCCCCACTCAGATGAAAAGACATTCAGGGCATTATTCTCTCTTTGGCGTTGGTGCCAAGAGTCTGCATTTTTCTTTCTCATGAGAGTGATGGGAAACCTAATACAATTTGGGGAATTGAGTCATTTTGCCTCAAAACCTGCTCAACTCACTAAAGTCTTTGAAAGACATGACTTGGATTCTGAAGAGCAAACTAACTAGAATGGGATATTTCAGTGTTTGATCATTGCTCAGGTTACAGGACACCCGAAAAACTCAATTTCCTACTGTATGCAATAGTTTTTGAAAGCTGCTGCTTCCTGATAACTTCCTACAATCATTCTGTGATTCAAAAGTTATATACACAAAGAAGACAAACACAGATGACAGAACTTTATTTCCAACTTTTAGATCTCATGAAGAGAGACACTTTGAAAGCCTGAAACACAAATGCACGTTTTAGTAAATGACACTAAATGAAAGGGAAGATATCATTATTCGCTATAAAATACTCCATGATCCTCTTATAGATTACTCAACCTTATCTTTGGTTCATTGAGAGTTTACTCAAAACCATACCAGCGAAGCCCAAAAAAGCCCTGAAGTCATATAAGAGCTTGGCTAATAATTTAATCACATGATTAGGTGCCTGAGGGGTCTGAGTTTTTGGAAATTTTGTATTGAGTGAGAACTCAGAAGGGTTCCATAACATGACAACCTGCTGATTCAGCGTCCTGTTCTCTACGATCTATTCCTTCATTCACCAACTTTGCTGTCAACCGCCACAAACGCATTAATGAATACCAGCAAGTGTACATGAAGAACAAAATTAACACATTTATGATTTTTTTTCTAGAAAAGTAATGGATCTACAAAATGATATTGTAACGTGAAGGAATAGATTTCCTCTTCCTTGGTGGAAAAATGTCTATTATTGAAAACCAGGTTTCCCAAAGTATGGTATATTGTGCTACCGAGAGAAAGCACCAAGATTTTGGGGCTAAATGAATAGTTACTTAATTATTTATTCACTTAGTTTCTATATGGATAATTATTCAAGTGGTCATTAAATACAGGGAATTTTGTGAGGGGGAGATGTGAATGGCAGAGGTCGGAGAGACTCCGCTGTGGGTGTTTTTAAATAACAAAAGATGATCTCCTGTGGAGGAAGGAGAGAACAAAGGAGGATTTTAGCAGGAAATTTTAAAAGAATAGGTCACAGAAAAGGCCGAGGGGTGCATCTGGAGTGTTGGTAGGGGTGGGCTGGGTATAAGGAGGCTTCTTTTCCATAAAACTCATTCTGGAAACTGTTAGGTTTTCTTTTTTAATGATGGGCAGGGAAAATTAAAGGCAGCAGAGCCAGGCAGCAGGTTCGAGAGTGCTTGAATGGGGTGAGGAACCACCCTGGGGGGGGGGCGCCTAGCAGTGGGGGGGGAACCACCCTGGGCGGGGAGGGGGCCAGGGAATGGTGGGAGGTCAGCCCTTCCTTGCAGTGACCACAGGGGCCCCGCGACAGGTGGCCTTGGCCCGGCCGCCCTGCTCTGGTCCCCAGGGCTGCGTGGATCAGGGAGAGAAGGAGCCGTTCTTTAGACTCGGAGATGCTGACTTTCGGCAGGTCATCCTGAGGGGCCATGGTGTGGGGAAGGGGGCGCGAGGGACCCCGGAGGCTGCGGGGGGCACCGAGCACACTCGTAGTGGTGCCTGGGTCAGACCCCAGGACGCAGGGGGCCCCCTCCCTGGTAGCTGCTCTGTGTCAATGGTGAGGGGGCTAATGGTGCTCGCCGCCCGCTGGATCCCCGACTGTCTCACCTTGTGTTGCTTGCACTGCTGCGCAGGGGTGGGGGGTGCAGATGGTGCGGGTGCAGACGGTGTGGGTGCAGACAGTGCAGGTGCAGGTGCAGACGGTGCAGGTGCAGGTGCAGACGGTGCCAGATGGTGTGGGTGCAGGTGCAGGTGCAGACGGTGTGGATGCAGGTGCAGGAGCAGATGGTGCGGGTGTGGGTGAAGACGGTGCGGGTGCAGATGGTGTGGGTGCAGGTGCAGGTGCAGATGGTGCAGACGGTGTGGGTGCAGGTGCGAGTGCAGGTGCAAGTGCAGGTGCAAATGGTGCAGGTACGAGGGCAGGGTGCAGGTGCCAGTGCTGGTGCAGGCGGTGCAGGTGTGGGTGGGGGTGCGGGTGCAGGGACAGGAGCCGAAGAGGGCGGAGGCCAGGGCTGGCAGCCCTCCACGGACGGACGCACAGAGCTCAGGTTGCTGACCGCCCGAGAAGGTTCTGCGAGCGTCCTGTGTGCACCAGCACCTGCACTAACCCGCACCTTGCGCTCGCCTCACGTTCACTTCCTGTGTTGGCAGCGCTCTGAAGTCTTTCTTTACCTTCCCGGGCCTGGTCCTCAGTTTCCCCCCGAAGCTCTGGTAACAGGACAGGTTGAAATCGTCTTCACGTTGCCGCTGCCATCACGGTCGGGGCCGCCTGTCCCTGCGTCTGTCCCTGGATGGTGGTCCTGCCTCACCTCCCCTGGCAAGCACACCAGGCGGATCGGACTATGGTCCATCCTCATTTATTATGACCTTATCTTAACTTGACTGCATCTGCAAAGACCCTACTTCCAAATAAGGTGGCGTCCCATAGATAGCGGGGTTCGGACCTCTCCGTGTCTTCTGTGGGAACACACTTGAACCTGTCAGAGTCATCTTGCCGCTGACATCCCCGTGCATGTGAAGAGCTCGGCGTCCTCTCCTGCGGTGAAGTGGACTCATGTACTGTATGCGACGCTCGAATGTGATACCCCTCATTTCCTTCGGAGGGAATGTGATAGAAGGTATCAGAATGAGGGCTGTGTCCCCAGATCCCAGACTAGACATCTGTCCTGAAGTCACCGTTGGGTGTGTAGCAGAGAAACCTTCCCCGGGTACTTCGTATTGCATGGAGAGTAATTAGGTTTCTTCCCAAGACTCCTGTAGCGGGAAGCCCTTTATTCATCCAGCCAACATGAAAGGAGTGCGCTCTGTCTCAGGCACTGCACTAGATGCTAGGGACACAGAGGGGAGTAAAACGCCCTTTTTTCCTTGCTCTAGTTGGAGGAAAAGTCTAACAAACAGATTGCAATGTGAGAGGCGCTAGAATGGAAGGGTATGCAAAGGACCACGAGCTCTTAGGACCCACATTTATTAGTAGGGGAAGGGATGTCTTGAAAGGTAGTTTTTAAGATGGGACGACATGATTTTAGTGGCAGACAAGACAGAGAGAACAGCAAGTGCTGGGCACGTGCATATCAAATGTGAGCGACGTGCCTGGGATCCGAGGACAACTGGAGGAAACCACCCACGTCAAGTTGGAAACATACCGTCAAACCAGAAAAGCTCCTAGAATTCTTGTCTATGGAATTTCAAATTGACTTCCCAGGTCATGGAAACCTTTTAAAACACCCGAAACTGAGGGAAGTCACGATCCTATCTGTGTCTCAGGAAGAAAGCCACGGCAGCGTGAGGCCTAGAGCAGGGCCTGGGGACACGGAGGCCCCTTGGAGGCTCCAGGCCTGAGCGGGCGGGATGAAGGTCTGGATTCGAACCGGTGTGGGGAGCAGCGTATGGCTTCTACGCAAGCCGGGTGGTAGGGATCGAAGGACTTGGTAGCGGCCTGGAAATGGAGGGCAAGAGGAGGGGATGAAGGATCTGCGGCAACCCGGGTTAATGCCCTTAGTCACCCCGAGAGAGAGAGAGAAAGGACAGAGAAGGGCACGCGTTTCTATTAGGGCAAGAAAATGAGCTCATTTGAAGAGAATAGGTGGGAGAATGAGAATAAGAGTTCAGGGCGATCAAATCTAAACTCCAGCTCAGACGAAAGCCAGCGAAGAAAGGACTTAGAAACGTGTGTCAGTTAGACGCGGGTTATGGTGTAACCGCTATCAAAGTAATCCTGGTTATTCATTACTTGGCGAAGATGCATATCCTGCCCCCCTTCCCTCCACCGTCTCTGTCTGTGTGCATGTGTGTGTGCGCGTGTGTGTGTCTCACCCGCAGGAAAAGTCAAACTGAACGTCCTTTGTGTACTCTTGCAAAGTCACTCCCATGCCCGCTGGGCGGTCAGTACCCCCCCCCCCCCCCCGCCCATGGTCCTGGCCCGGCCGTGGCAGCAGGTGTGCTTGGGCTGCAAGCCGAAGGCTCGCTCGGGGCGGTCAACTATCAGCCGCTCCCTTCAAGGAAGTGGTTCTCAGCAACTTCCACAAGTGCTACTTCAAATGCTCCCTCAGTGATGTGAGATGCATCATCCAGCTTCCGTTCTGGGTTTAAGCAGAATGGGAGGCCCTCACGTGACCATATTCCCGGCACCTCAGCCCAGCAGGCTCTGTCACCCGCAGACAGTAAGTGCCTTAAGGGGAGAGGCTGTGCCGCCGCCTTACTAGCTGTTGCTAACAGGATGTTAGATGTTCTTACTCTTCTGTTTCTACTCCAGCTGAAAGTCCAAAGACTCAAAAAAAAATAAAGCTAAGTACTTTTTTAAAAAATATTTTTGTCTATTTATTCATGAGAGACACAGAGAGAGACACAGGCAGAGGGAGAAGCAGGGCTCCATGCAGGGAGCCCGACGTGGGACTTGATCCTGGGGCCCTAGGGTCACGCCCTGGGCCAAAGGCAGCCCTAAACCACTCAGCCGCCCAGGCTGCCCTAAGTACTTTCACATAAGGTTCTTGTTGGGTCCTCAGGACACAGAGAAAGGCGCTATCTGGACTTGGGACAGGGCTGTGAAGAACTGAGTCACTCCACCTTGGAAAGTAGGGATTTTTAAATTAAATGTGGTAAATCAGATGTACACATCTTTCCTTGCTCCCCCCCTCCCCAGAAATCCCGCTAACATAGAAATAAAATATTTTTAAAATGGATGTAAACCACAGAGGCCAGAAGAATATGAGCTGAAAGTCACAGAAGACACAGGATAACCAAACGTTCTGGGGAGATGGAAAGAAGTCGGATACCTGGGAACTATGAGGGGAGGACATGGAACAGCGTGGCGGCGCTGGTGAGAATGAGGGGGCTGAGAGGAACCGGGAAATTCCCCACGAGAACCCCACAAGTGTATCCCTGTAGTTCAGGGCACATACTGGGGCTGAACAAAGGAAGATTGGAGCTCTGTGTAAGGAGCAACCACACTCTCAAGCCCTTTTTCCTAGTGGACCAGGTAGGCAGCCACCCTGCCTCCAACCCTAGCAAAGCCACCATTTGGGGCTGTAAGCTTCCAGCAGAGGTGGAAGCTAGGGATTGTGCGACCTGTCTGATTTACATCATTAAACTGAGGACTTTTTGTCTCTCTGTTGGAAAGTGTGGAGCCAAATTAGTAATATAACAGGTGCACAAAATAGTAAGTAAGTAAAAATTGAATCTATTAACTTCGGGAAAATGAAAACAGTGTAAGAAAGAAAATGGTAATAAACATTACGACGTGAATGGCAGTTACCTACTTATAGTAATATAAACTCTGGATATAAATCGAAGGAAAAAAAATTTAGGCTTTTATTTTAATTCGAATCTGTTACCATACTGTGTGATGTTGGTTTTGGGTTACGACACAGTGATTCAGCACTCCCATACAACACCCAGTGCTCATCATGACAAGCTCGAGCCTTAATCCTCATCACCTGTTTCACCCATTCCCCCCCCCACCCCCCCACCCCGCCATCACCTCCCCTTTGGTAACCGCCAGTTTGTTCTCTGTAATTAAGAGTCTGTTTCTTGATTTCTCTCTCTTTTTCCCTTTGCTTGTGTGTTTTGTTCCTTAAATTCCACATGTGAGTGCATTCATATAGTTTTTGTCTTTTTCTGACCGACTTATTTCGCTTAGCATAATACTCTCCATCCACGTTGTTGCGAATGGCAAGATTTCATTCTTTTTTTATGACTGAATAATATTCCATTGGATCAATGTAGCACGTTTATCCATTGATCAGCCGACGGACACTTGGGCTGCTTCCGTGATGTGGCAGTGGTAAATAATGGTGCTATGAGCGTAGGGTGTGCATGTGTCCCTTTTGATCAGTGTAGACCCTGAATATCAATCAAACAAAATTATTTTATTTTATTTTATTTTATTTTATTTTATTATTTTATTTTATTTTATTTTATTTTATTTTATTTATATTATATTTTTATTTTTATTTTTTTTAACAAAATTATTATAAAAACTAAATTAAGAGATGAACAAAGAGGGGAAATATTTGAGAGTGGAGGATGAAGTGGAATAGAATAGCTAAATTCTCATCTTCTACGGTTGGAAGTCATTAGATTATGTCTAACGGTGGAGAATCCTGAAGCGGAAATATAAGCATGATTTAGGTGCTCTCAGTGAACTAAATGTAATTGCCTGTGATGATTTTGAAAGCATGCGATGTATTGCTTTGATAGCTTTCAGTAATAATTACAAAAAACAAAGTAGGAAGAGTTTGTTTTGTAACTTCTGACCAAAGAAGAGAAAGAAGGATTGAAGAAGGAAGGAAAGAGAGTGAAGACGGGATTGAGCAACAAAGTGCGAGTCTCAGAATTAACTCTGGAACCTTCCGAGGACCTGGGGTTTGAAATGTAATTTTACTTTCTGAGGACCAAAGCCATTGTGCAGACACACGGCTTGGACACCGAACACTGACACTACCTGCCACGCACCCGGGTTACCGTTCACAGTGTAGACTCCAGGTTGCCGGTACCGCACTGCTCCTTGTCGTCGCCGGCAGGCCTCATTGTTCCCGGGGTCTCTTGCCTAAGCAAATAGATGAATTGTTACAGGAACGTCCCAGGTAAGAACCACCTGCTCTTCAATAGAAAGCAATAAGAGCCTCCTGGAATTGCTTGCCTCAGTTCTCGCTCTTCCCAGCCCTCCGAGATTGCTAAGTCATGATCCCTGCCCACGAAGAACCAGCCCAACGCCCAAACGGAAAGAACCACCGAAGCCAAACGTCCACCTCCCCACCACTTCCATCCCTGCCTTCCCGCCCCGAGGTACCGGCCCGCTCTGTGGGGCTCCGTCCTCCTGGCCACGGCGCGAGGAGGCTCGGCTTACCCTGTGGACGGCCGCGGCGGTGATACCCGGGCTGCCGGCACTCCCTGTCTGCTGTACCTCTTTGTTTTGTGATGTTTGGGTTTTCCGCTGCCGCCGTATAATCTTTTCTCCAGAAAGCCTCACTGGAGCCACGCAGGGCTCTCTCTGCGTTTTCTGTGGCCTGAGGCAACTCGGTGTGGAGCAGGGACAACAGTGCGGGACAGTAAATCGTCCTCAATCGGGCTGACTGAGCAGAAGCGGGGGGCTGGAAGCAGAGCCATCACCGACAAAGGCTCTCCCCTTGACCAGGCTCAGCCAGGCCCCCAGCCCTCTGCAGCCGGCGTCCCCGCCTGTCAGGCTGGTGAGAATCCCTCCACCCTGGACACCTGATCCAGTTCCTCGGCCCCCCACGTGTCATGTCTGAGTGCTCCACCTGCCTGTGGCAAGAATCCTATTAATGGGTCAGGAATCCTCCTCCCTTTGATGCCTCCTCTCAGCCGTTTTCCATCCACTGATCCCCTTCCTGATGGTCGGCTGTAAGTCCCCAGATGTCTCTGCTCTATTTGGAGTTTAGCTTAATCTCTCTAATTGCAGTCGCCTTGACTGAAGTCGTCTCTGCAGTTTTAACAAGGGCCAGAATAGTGTCTTCTGTGACACGGCAAAGAGCCCACGAGGAGCCATCACCCGACTCCCGTGGAGAAGCCCGGACGTCCCGCACGTTGCGGGATAAGGGATGAGGGATGGATGCATCTCATCTGAAGTAGGGTGAACGCCGCTAATACCTGGAGGGCACAGGGCGAGGCCCCCACTGAGCGTGATCCTTACGCCCGTCCCGGGGCTCGGCAGGAGTCAGCAGCGTGCGGCTGGGTGGCAACAAAGGCCGTTCCCGGGCATTTCCATCGGTTGAGAAAGTTAGTTACACGACAGAAACTCTACTGCATGAACTCTAAGTCCAGCTAGTGGAAGGCAAGGGGGAAAGTCATCAGAAAAAACCTTTTCTTGTCTTAAGAGAAAAATACGGAAACACAGATCATTGCTTTTAAGTGGGTTTGAGAGATGACCTGGCGTAATTCCTCGTCTTCCATTAGCTGAGGCCCAGGGAGCAAGCTGAGTGGCGGACGGTGGTGTCCGGGCTAGAGCAACAGCCGGCCTCAAATCCCGTTAGCCTTCTACCACACTCACTACCTCCCTATTAGTTTTCTAGACCGTTTCTTGTGAATTATTCTCTCAAGAATGAATAAGACTGAGTTGCTTAAAGATGAGGCCTAATCCTTACAGTTGTTTAAATGAGCTCCGATGCCTGGCACCGTGCGGAGCTCGTAAATCATCTCCGCGAAGGTTCAGGAAATTGATTTTCCGTCCTGCCAGCCACCGGCCCGGACTCTGATAGATCCAGGGTGGGGGGTGAGGCCCACGGCAGGGGGTATTAGTGAATTATGGTTGCCTGTTTCTGACCATGTCACTCATCCCTTTAAAAAGAAAGAGAAATGGAATGAGATTAACGATGAGATGACTCTGTACAATGTTCTTGTCATTCAGGACACACGAAATCAAAGGGAAAGAGAAACTAAAGCGCACAGGGTACAGGTTGCTGTTCCAGAATTCTCCGAGTTCTCTGCCCGACGTATGCAGCTTCCGAGGGAACCACCTTTTTGTAAAAGGGCGAGCAGCGTTGCAGGAGAGGAGAGGACGGGCGCCCCCGGCCGTGATCTGGGCCCCGCCGTCAGCCAGGCCTCAGCGGCCAAGGAGAACGGCCGATCAGCTCCCCGCTCTTGGAAACCCGAACTAGGGAAGAAGCCATCTGCCAACGGCTTGTGAGTGCAAGTAGCAGCGAGGGCACACTGGGAAACACGGGCAAGGGGTGCGGGTGGGGGTAGGGCCAAACCACACGCAAGCTGCAGCGGGAGGAGCGGAACGACAGCCAGGCAGAGGACGCAGGGTCAGCAGAGAGGAGGATGGACAGGAGCCCAGAGAGCAGCGACGTGGCACCGCGGCCACGGCCCTGCACCCGGTGTGGAAAGCAGGTGCAGCTTGTTTAGCAGGTTGCCTTCGTTTTAATGGATCTTCAGGGAACTTTCCATTTCGCCCAACACACCTTCACAACAATTCCTCGCTTTACTTGGACTAGCTCAAGTCATATTATTATTATTTTTTTGCAACAACAACAACAAAAAAAATCTAGGTGAGACAACAAGGGCTCACTCCGTTAGGCCTTTCAAGGCACTGTCTTTTTTAACCCTCTTAACACACTTGCAAGTTGGGTACAAATACCCCCAACTTAGAATATGAAGACAAAGCTAAATTAGGAAATTTGTTGATTTGTTGAGATTCACCTAACTACTGCGAGTCCCAGGGCTGAAAATCAAGCCCAAGACTGTCTGGCCAAAGATCCCTTTTTTTTTTTTTTTTTTTTTTACCACTTTTCTTTTTAAAAATAAGACAGAAAACAAAATAAGTCTTAAAAACCTTGGGATCCTTGGGTGGCACAGCAGCTTGGCGCCTGCCTTTGGCCCAGGGCACGATCCTGGAGTCCTGGGATCGAATCCCACGTCGGGCTCCCGGCATGGAGCCTGCTTCTCCCTCTGCCTGTGTCTCTGCCTCTCTCTCTCTCTCTCTGTGTGTGACTATCATAAATAAATAATAAAAAAAATTTAAAAACCTCTTTGCCCAAAGTTGGTAAATACCATTACGTTCCACATATGCGAAGATAGTGCATTTAGGTAGTTTTGTTTTCTTAGTTCCTTATTTTTTCATGTGGGTAGTTTTAATAGATGGGGATCTAAGTCAAAGAAAAAAAAGAAAGAAGGAAAGAAAAGAGAAAAGAAAAGACAAAAAAGAGTGTCTTTAACTTTGGCCCAAAGCGACTTTTAAAAGTAAAATACTTGAATAAGAAAAATGAGTTTAACTGACCTGTGTGTTTTTTGAAGTGTGTGTTTGGCTTTTCAATGTAAATGCATGATTTCTAAGATACACGTGATAGGTAAGGAATAGTTTGCCAGCCATGATTCATAGGGCAACTTCAGAAGAGATCATAATTGATCATATTCTACCGCTTGAATAAGGAGGAAGCCCGTGGATTTTAGCAGGATGTTTCAGCCTCACGCTGAGGCATCACATGAATTGATTTGTAAGACAGCGTGGATTTAGCAACCAATCCTGAATGGCCCCTCACCCCAGTATTTTCTAGGTGTTTAGGACCCTAAAAAAGTTCCTTGAACCTTTGACTTTGGGTTTCTTGTCTATAAAAACAGTCATGAGTGTAGAGCAGAGCCCATCCCGAGAGTCTCTGTGAGGGCGAAATTAGCGAGCTCTGTTCCTGAGACCACAAAATCGACCCTTGGGAAGCACTTATTCCTTAATTTCCCCCTTTTTAAAATATTTCATTTACTTATTTGACAGAGAGACAGAGAGAACCAGAGAGCACAAGTGAGGGGAACAGCAGAGGGAGGGGAGGAGCAGGCCCCACTCTGAGCAGGGAGCCCGGGGCCCCAGGACCAGACCCAGGCTGGAGGCAGACGCCCAATGGCCGAGCCACCCAGGCACCTCTTTAATTTTTTTTCCTTTAACAATCTAGAAACTTTGGGGGCACCTGGGTGGCTCGGGTGGTTAGACGTCTGCCTTCGGCTCAGGTCATAATCTCCAGGCCCTGGGGTGAGTCTGCATCTCCCCCTGCTTGTGGCCTTTCTCTCTCTCTCTCTCTCTCTCTCTCAAATAAATAAATCTTTTTAAATAAAAGATCTAGAAACTTTGGACTAGGAAATGTAGACAGACTCCAGCTTCTCAGCACGACACGCCCTATCGCCTGCAGGAGTGAACCAGAGGCCGAGGCGGTGCGGGGCTTCATCTGGGGCCAGGTCCCGCGCCCGCAGCCTCGCCTGGAGGCCGCTGCCTCTCCGTACCGCGGAGTCCAACCAGTACCGGGAGGCCAGCGTCCGGTGGTCTTTAGGCAACGTCCAGTCTGCCAGTGTTCCCTTTTGCTAAATCTCCTAAAATGACAAGAAAGGAGCAAGGGAGGATCAGGGACCAAGAAGAAAGGAGGAGATGAGAGGAGCGGAAGAGAAGCCGAGGGACCAGGGACGCGGGCTCCTGCTGGGGGGACAGCAGGGGAGCAGCGGCTGCCGGAGGGCTGGTCCCGGTAGGCAGCCACTCGCTGGCCTCGCAGGGGAGCGTCCGGGACACTGGACCCCAATACCCTGGGGCAGCGGGGGTGCTGAGGATGGGCCCCTGCCATTCACGGGGCCGGCAACGGGACACACCTGTCCCCACCTGCCCCAGGAGACAGCTGGCCCTTCTCTGCACAAACTGTGACCGACGGGCGACTCATTCCGGCAGGCTGAGCACCGGGTGCAGGGGTGACAGCGGGGATCAGCGGACGGACCCGAAGGCCCCTGGCCACCCAGGGCTCCGGGGCGCGGGCACGACCCCAGGCAGGACAGGACTGCCCCTTCCCCGCTGCTGCCGTGGGGTCACCGCGGAAACACCTGCTCACGGCCCATGGCCTCCGGGAGGGCCGCCACCTGACGCTGTTGCGCTTGGACACCGGGTCTCACTGGTGAGATTTCTGCAGTGGTTTTTTTTTTTATACTGAAGGGCATATATATATACACGTGTATATATATATATATAAAATCTGCCTACATTTCTTTATTCATTGCCTGTTTTCTGGTTATGTTCTTTATTTATTGCCTTTTTTCATATATATATAACCAGAAAACCATATATATATGAGAAAACAGGCAATAAATAAATATATATATACATAACCAGAAAACCATATATATATGAAAACCATGTACACATGAGAAAACAGGCAATAAATAAATATATATATAACCAGAAAACCATATATATATAAAACAGGCAATAAATAAAGAAAGAAATGTAGGCAGATATATATATATATATATGAGAAAACAGGCAATAAATATATATATATATATATACATAACCAGAAAACCATATATATATATATAAAACAGGCAATAAATAAATAAAGAACATAACCAGAAAACAGGCAATGAATAAATAAAGAAATGTAGGCAGATTCTGTAGAATGTAGAAGACAACTTGGGAAAAAACCCTACAACTTGCAGCCTCGCAGATGTAACACGTGGTATTTATGACATCGCAGAAGGAGAACAAAAAGGCGTAAGAGAAGGACGAGAAAACTGAGTCATAAGGGATTGAAACCAAGATAATAGAATAAGAAATTTCAATTAAAGTTTAAGGGTGAAGAGCACTTCATAGCAAAATACCCAGGAATTAGGCGGAAAATAAAGGACGGGACAAGTCTGCAATACAGGATGCAAAGAAAGCATGCAGTATCCGATCGACGGACGTCAGGAGGGAAGGGAAAGGGAGAGGAACACGCTACCAACAGGAACACGCGGGGAAGTCGCCCAGCACTTGGTAAGGTTCGCGCGTTTTCAGTTGGAGCCGCCCGTGGAACGCCCCACGTGATAAACTTGCAAAGAATCCTAGTAAAGGAAGTAATCGTCAGATTTCAGCCCAGGTGGGCAATGCATGCGTGTCGAGAGCTTCCAGAGAGGAAAAAACAATAGGTCGTACCCAAAAGATGAGGGAAGGGAAGGACGGCGGGCAATCCCTTCGGGCTCCGAGACCAACGAGGTGCCGCGTAGACGTTGTCCGCCAGACCCACCGTCAGCCAAGCGTGAGGGTGAAATGAAGTCACTTCCATGCAGTTAAAGGTCCCGTGAAATGCACTGCGGCCCGCTCCTAAACTACTACAGACATACGTGCTCTTTCGACGGAGAACAGCATTTTTAAAATGGGAACAAAGCAAGCAAGAGAGGCCCGACAGAGGCACGGGCAGGTGGCCGGCCCGACGGCGTGGACCGCAAGCAAGAGAGGCCCGACAGAGGCACGGGCAGGTGGCCGGCCCCACGGCGCGGACCGCCCGAGCAGGGGAGGGGGACGGGGGCTGCGGGCGAGGGCGGCGGGCCTGGCCGAGGGAGAAGGGCTCCGGGGACATGCCTGCCCTCCCCCCGGCGGGTGTTGGCCACTGCTCGAGCATCCGTCGAGGGTACGTAGCAGCGCGTGAGGGGGAATGAAGTGATGGGACGAAAAGGGACAACTGTTAGCTTCAAGAAATAAGCACCTATTTTCCCGGCCGGGGGCATCCTCAGGGACCGTCCCTGGGCCTAGGGTCGCTCGGCCGCGCTGCGCGGGTGGCGCCGTTATCCGCTCGGCTCGATGCTTCCTGTGACCTAGAGCCCGGCTCGCCTCGGCCAAGCGGTCGCCGCCCGGATGCTGAAGGGCCCCCTGTGCTCGCCGCCGCGGGGAACGAGCAGCAGCTTCTCCGGAGAAGGCGCCTGGAATCTCCCCCCTCCCGAGGCGGGAAAATGGGCAATTTCCATCGGAAATAGTTAACATGAGAAAATGCATTAAGGCTTCAGGACTCAGGAGGAGGGCGATGGGAGAAGCCGCCCCGGCATCGGTGAAGGAGGCTCATCAGGTGTGACCTGCCGTCAGGTTGTCCTCAATCCCCGAAGTCTAGCAAACTCCAGCCTGTTCGTCAGGATGAGCCGCGGCGAGGAGGGGGGAGGCCGGGGACAGTCGAAAGCTTTCATCTTTCACAAGGACAGAAGTTCTTCCTAAGGTACAGCTCGTGGGTGCGACGTTGGTGCCTGCGGTGAGGCCCGGGCTGAACGCCTAAAGCCGCTAGTCCTCTGGGGCTCGGCGGGTCGGAGGGCGGGGGCTGGCTCACCTCCCCCCACCCCACACCTCGCTGATGGAAAAGGATTTTTTCAGGAGCACATAAAACCACAAGAACAAATGTACGTGGGAGGAGATGACGGAGCAGAATGTGGGGTGTCGGGGGGCGGTCGGGGGTCAGCGGGGAAGACCCAGCAGCGCTGGGGCCAAGGGCCGGGTCAGCAGGGGGCAGCTGAGGGCCCGAGGAGCCACGGGAGCCCCCAGCTGCTGCAGAGGTGGGCGAGAGGAGGGGCGGGGGCTGAGGGCCCGTCAGAGGCAGCCAGTGTCCACACCTGCTCCTCCCGCATAGGCCGCGGGCCGCGTAGAGCCGCTGACCCCCCAGCAGGGAGCAGGCCGGGGACCCCGGGGAGCCCAGGGCCCGAGGACCCCACGTCCTGCGGGTGGAGACCCCCGTCCCCATCCTCCTGGGTCCCTGATACCCGCAGGAAGTCTCACCGGGCCCACCTCACCTGGGAAACCCTTCCCTAACCCGCGAGCCCACGAGTAAAGGTCCCGGCGCGGGTCCAGGGTCAAGCAGCCCCGCTCAGGGCGCAGTTCCTGAGCAGCTTCTTGCCCCCCCGACCTGGCCACGTGGGTTCCCAGGGGTCAGGGACGGACGGGGTCGGGGTGGCGACCTGGGGTGGGTCGCCGCCGGGACTCTGCGGTGAGAGGCAGAGATGGTGCTCGCAGGGGTGCCGGGGGGTCACGGAGGAGGGGGTGTGGCCCCAGCGCCTTGTCCAGGCAGGGAGGCAGGCGGCCCCAGAGGACAGGCCCGGTGCTCGGGAGTGCCCTGGGGTCGGGGATCCTGGAACCCGAGGCTCCGAAGGACACGGAGCCGCACACGGGACCCAGCGAGCCCGAGGGGGCTTCCGGGCCGCGGGGGGCTGGCGGGGGGGGGGATGGCGCACTGGGTGGACTAGGCCTGGGGGTCGGAGGCCCGGGGTGGGCAGGAGACGGGAGGCAGGCGGGGGCTGGGGGCCGCCTAGGTCCCTGCATCCTGCCACCCGGGAGGGGCCCCTTTCAAATCCTGCTTCTTTCACTAAACTGGCCCCGCTTGCCTCAAGGCCAACTTTATTTTCCTTATAAACTTCTCGGAGTCGGCGCCGGGCGGCTCGCGGTGGAGCATCTGCCCTCGGCTCAGGTCGTGACCCCAGGCCCTGGGGTCGAGCCCAGGACAGAAATGCATTCAGTCGGAGTTCTGGAAGCTGGAGGGCGGCACCAGGGTGTCGGCGGGCCGTTGGGGGGCGGCGGAGGCGAGAACCCTTCCCAGCCTGCCAGCAGTTGGCGGTCCTGCTGCCCCGGGCTCGCGGCTCCCGTCTGTCCATCTTCACGGGGCCTCCTTCCCTGTGTCTCTGTGCGTCTTTTTCTGCCTCTTCTAAAGACACTTTCATTACATTTAGGGCCCATCCTAATCCAGGATGATCCCATTGCGGTCTTCACCTTCATCGGATCTGCAAAGGTCCTATTTCCAAATAAAGTCACATTCTGAGTTTTCAGGTCAACAAAGAATTGTTCTAGGATGTTGCTTAACCCACCGCGTACAGGCCAAGACTTTGTAGATGGGATTAAATTAAGGGCCATGGGACTGGGAGGTTATGCTGCCCTACCTAGGTGGGCCCTGAAGGCCATCACAGGCGTCCCTACAAAAAAGAGGCAGAGAGAGGGATGCACAGAACATTACCTATTTCTTTGGACGGTCCGCTGCCTCCCGCAGCTTGTGTCCCAACATCTGATACATGACAGGTACAGAGACGATTTTTCTTAAAGAGTTTTTAGCCTATAAAAATGTGTATCTATGCAGATAAGTCCAATAAAATAACAGTCAGTGACTGAGTTCCCGCTTCGCACTGGCTGGGGGAAAGCAGGCGGCTGCTGTCCTAGTGGGACAGAACAGGCCTTCGCAGCCGCTCCTTCACCGGGAACGGCCGTTGGGATGAATTTTGCAATGTCTTTCACGCTGAGCCTGAACGTGCGATGCTTTCCCCAATGTCCCAAGTCAGCGTGGCCGTAACCTGAGCACGAAGAGACCTGGATACGAAGCTCCTTTGTGCTCCTGCTGCGCCCGGATTCCCGCTCAGGGTGGTGTCCCCTCCTCCCTCTCAGTGGCGCCGGGGGCAGCGGACACCAGGACGGAGTCCCGCCCACGTGGCCTGGTGGACGCGGAGACAGTTCCCGGGAGGGAGCCTTCACACCCCGACAGCTTCGGTGGCTGGTTAGTTTTTTTTTTTTTTTTTAATTTAATTTTTTTTTCGGTGGCTGGTTAGTGACCGTATTCCGTTCCGACTCCATGGGCTGTTTCCGAGTCTGCACTTAGGCTTGAAAGTCGGTGATGGGAGAGGGAGAAACGCCGCAGGACGACATCCGGGAGCGGTAGGTTGCTTCACGTGTTTCTATGGAAATGCTCGCTGCCAGTTTGCTCAGGCTCCTCCAACAGCGAAGCACCAGCTAAGGAGCTGACACAGCAGAGACCTGTGGCCTCCGCTCTGGAGGCCGCACGACCACGACCACGGTCCCTTCTGAGGGCCTTGCCGCCTTGGGGCTGCTGCCGGCCCGGTCGCGCTCTGCTAGTAGGCGCCAGTCTCTCTGTGTCCTCGCATGGTCTCTCCTCTGTCGTTCCTCTGGTTCAATGTCCAAATGTCCTTCTCTAACAACACGGGTCACATTAACACCCCCCAGTGACCTCCTCTTAACCTGACTACCTCTATAATGAATATTGCTCTCCCTGAATAAAGCTCTATTCTGATGCACCGGGGGGCGGGGGGCGAGGACCCCAACACTTTTTTCCTTGGGGGAAAGAATTCAACGCATAACGCTCTGATCTGCAAACTCCCGTGGCAGCAGTTTGCAGCGTGGGCTGCAGGACGACGCTCGTCCGTGGAAGCGGAGCTCGAGCGAGCAGCGGGTAGACTAAGCAAGAGCGTCACGGGCAGCATGAGCTCAGCCACCCCAGCCGCGTCTCTGGCAAGTGGAGAAAGGACTGAGCCTGCCCTCGGGGCGTCTCGGCTTCATTCACGCCCTTAGACGGCAGCACCAAGAATGTGCCAATTTACAGAAACAAGGGACAGACTATTGCTGTGATCTTGTCAAAGTTTCAAGATCAAGTCAATCATTTAGTTAAGGAATTAAACAGTATGAAGGGGGTTAAATGAAATCCCATGTAATTCAGATATTCCCTTAGAGAACATCATAAAAAAAAAAGAAAAGAAAGAAAGAAAGAAAGAAAGAAAGAAAGAAAGAAAGAAAGAAAGAAGAAAGAAAGAAAGAAAGAAAGAAAGAAAGAAAGAAAGAAAGAAAGAAAGAAGGAAAGAAAAGAACTGTACCTTCTTGTCCATGATGGGAGCTGTCATGAAGTTGTCCTGACGGGTTGAAACCCCACAAGGACGATCTCACGGCTCCACTTACCTTTACGACATAGGCCCCATCAAAGATGCAATTTGCTTTTAATTTGTGGGATTTTCTGATCATTTGTCTGCCTCATGAGAATGTCAGGAACATGCCTCTCCGTGTTCCCTATGGGCAAGCACAGCCTTATGTTTTTAGGTTCTTAGGCATGACCTCAAGTGTTGGGTCATAGTATGGCCCCGGTAAATATTGCCCATGAATGAAAGAATGGGACAGCATTTGAACAGATTCAGGTGTTATTTGGTCAAATGATTCAATATGTGTTCATCCAACCATCCATCGCCAGTAACATTTACTGTTCCGCAGGTACAGCTTTGTGAGGTGCTAGAGAGGTTTCAGTGCTGACAAAGGAGTGACATTTTCTCTCCAAGAGTTTAGGATTTGCAAATAGAACCGGAATACCCCAAAATCGGGAGGTACAGGTCCAATATGCGATGAGTAAACATAAACTCACTGACAGACAAGGGGAGACTGTCAGGTTCTGGGAGCAGAGGAGGCTCCTGAAGGTGGAGGTGGAGGCGGGTCTCAAGGACCGAGAAGGATGTTGGAGGATGAAGATGAGAGAAAAGGGGGCACCGAGACGGAAGGAACCACAGTGATGCTTCTATAATAGCAAGTAGCTATATGGGCAAGAAAAGAAAACAAAAATAGGGAGCTGTTGACAATAACAATTAGACTGGGGCCTTCACTTGCTGAACCGAAGACTTTAGGGAGCTTCTGTGATGCGGGGGGGAGCAAGGATTTTTCCTTGTGACGACGTGGGTAGAGTGTTTCCTGGGGAAGACCTCAGGGCAGCGGTGGCTGTAAATGGGAAGGTCATCTAGGAAGATGCACTCGCTAGTCCGGGCCAGTGGGGCCAGAACGGGGGAGATCCGGTTTTGTGGGGTCTGGAGCCGACACAATTGGACAGTGTAAGAAAAGTAATACAGAACCGAGCGGCAGGTATTTATTTAAAGGAGCAAAGTCATGCAAAGTAGGGACCTTAAACAGCTCATAAATACCAGAAACAAGAAAAATTGTGAAAAATATCAGGTCTTTCAAAATTAACAACCTGACACACGTTTATGACTTTTTCTTTTTTAAAAAGTAGTTCCCATGCCCAGCGTGGAGGCCAAAGAGGGGCTTAAACCCATAACCCTGAGATCAAGACCTGAGCAGAGAACAAGAGGCGGCCACTTAACGGACTGAGCCACTCAGGTGCCCTAACGTTTTATTTTCTTTAAAATTTCATCTACATACTCATTTATAGTCTCTTCCTGTGACAACAGTACTGTAATGCCATTTTCTGTAGAGAGAATGGGAAGATACATCCCCACCCCCCATCCCCTGTGGTGTATTTAACCACAGTTTTTTTTTTAAAAAAAATATTGATAATTTAGAAAATTCTCTTCTAACTTCACAATTTGCTGTTGGTGATGTCACATTAAGACGGGTTCCAGGGGATCCCTGGGTGGCCCAGCGGTTTGGCGCCTGCCTTTGGCCCAGGGCGGGGTGATCCTGGGGTCCTGGGATCGAGTCCCACGTCGGGCTCCCTGCATGGAGCCTGCTTCTCCCTCTGCCTGTGTCTCTGCCTCTCTCTCTCTCTCTCTCTGTGACTATCATAAATGATAAATCAAAAAAATAAAAAAAAAATAAGACGGGTTCCAATGTGATAGGATATATGAGACTTTGCCCAGAACGTCACGTGTGCTGTCGTGTTACTCACCAGAAATGGAATAATTCCACGTTACACATTAGTAATTGGTATAATCGCCTTATGACCGCGTACGTCGCACGAGGGAATATGTCCCTGACAAAGCAGAGGGGTTCTGAGTGGGCGCTGGTGAGAACCCAGGCCCCCGCTCCTAACCGGACCTGTGTAATGCTGGGGAGTCCCCCACATGAGCCCTCGGCCCCGGGCCTTGCAGATCTTGCGCTCGCTCCCTAGTTCTGAAGGGGGGGGACACCTGCAAATAGGGTCCTATGAAGACATGACCTCTGCCCTGTGTTGCAGGGCTGGCTGAGTCAGCCTAGGAGGTAATTGGGGGTGTTTCTAGAAACTTCCTACACCTGAGAGTCTAGGGATCAATCGGCTGCAGGAGGAAGTGCCTCGGACCCGCTGAACAGACCACACTAAACCCGCCCCAAAAATCTCCAACTCGGTTTCTTCTTCTCTGTTACCAGATTCCTGTGATCCCTCCAACGCCACCGCCCAAGGAGGAGCGGGTGTCGCCGGGGGACGCGTGCTGGAAGGGCCGGGGAGGTGGTGGGAGCCGGTCGTCTCAAGCACCTGCAGGCGGCATATCTAATGCCCACTGAGCCGATCCGGGGGCCCTGCGCCTTCGGGATGTGCTCGCCTGGGCACTAGCCGTCCCGCAGGGTAGGTGGCCCGGGGCCCCGCGGCCCAGAGCGTGGGCTGTCATGGGAGCAGGGCGCCGACGGTCGTCACTGCCACCTGGCTAGCAGGCGCTTCCCCTGCGGCCTCTGCCCGGGAGGACGAAGCGTGGTCCTGGGGAGGCCCGGGTGCCACGGTAGCGAGGGCGGCCTCTGCCACCAGCCCCGGCAGCTGAGGCAGGAGCCTGGCCCAACGGCCCGGCGGACCTGAAAATCTCCCACCTACGACATCAATGTGGACGCGGACTTTCCCCGGGTGACACGTCTCACCTTTGGATGAGATCCCAGCTCAGGTCAACTCCTGGCGGGAAGCCCCGTGAGGCATCTGGGACCCAGGGGCCCGGCTCGGCCGAGCCTGGATTCCTGAACCAAGGAGCCCGTCGCTCCAGGCCGCTCACCCGGGAAGGGCTTTACCACGAGGCCGCGGAACCGAGCACAGGCCGCTTCCAGGGCCGCGGGCCTCGGACCCACGAAGGGCCCGGCGGGCTCGACGTGCCTGCCTTAGGGCAAACCTGCCTTTGAACGTGAGCCTGAGCCAGATCCGTGGCCTTGGAACACACGTTACGTCTCACATGGTCACGCGGTGGACGTCCCCACTATCCGCGGCACCGTCCCCGGCAGGCGGCGTGGGCTTGGTGCCGAGACTGCTCGGGCGGTACCGGGGGAGAGAAACAAAAACTAACCGTCGGCCAAAGGTAGGAGGTAGGGGAGCGCTGAGGGGAGAAAATACTTCTTTGAACCGTTTTGGAAACCTAGGACTTCTACAGGAAATGATAAGCACACACTAAGGGGGACCAGGGGAGACCCCCAGGTTAGAGAGCACGCAAGATCGCACAGGTCTCTCGGTGCGGGAGCCGAGACCGAGAAAGGCGAGGGTCACCCCGTGGTAGGGATTCGTGACACGGTTATGGGGTTCCGGCCCAGCTTTTTGGCAAAGGGAAGTTAGGAAAAGTCAGGAAGTTAGGACAAGGTGATGAAATAGAACAACAGGAAGCCGAGGGGTCGCAGTGAGAGGGGGACACGGGTTCAGGAGACGCCCCGAGGACGCGGGTGGCTGGGTCAGAGCGGGGATCCCGGAGCTGGAGAGCCTGGCAGTGCAATACTTCCACGGGAGGCCGGTGAGCCGCATTCAGCCGCGGAAACGTGTGGTTTAAATGGAAAGTAAAAGAAAATCTCTGGGTTAAAAAAAAAAAAAAAAAGAAAGTAAAAGAAAACTCACTGAAATTTAACACAAAAATTGTGACACCAGGTTTTCAAAATTTTCATCGATGATTTTTTTTTTAAGATTTTATTTATTCATGAGAGAGAGAGAGAGAGAGGCAGAGACGCAGGCAGAGGGAGAAGCAGGCTCCCCGCAAGGAGCCCGATGCAGGACTCGATCCCAGGACCCGGGGTCACACGCTAGGGTGAAGGCAGGTGCTCCACCGCTGAGCCCCCCATGTGACCCCAAAAACGTTTCTAAACTGTGTCGTGGGTTATGAACCTCCCAGGACCCGAAGTGACCCAGATGGCTGCTTGGACAAGGCAGCACCACGGAATAGGGGAGAGGCACCAGCTCTCACCTTGGCAACAGCGTGTGTGTGGGGGGGTGAGCAGAGGACGCGCCCCCCAGGAGACCTGCTCTCCGCTGGACGGGGGTGGCTGTCCCGGCGTCCCCAGGGTCCTCACCCTGCCTGGGTCCCTGGGAGGGGCTGTGGCACCTGTCGCTGCCGCCCGGGCGGTGCTGAGATGGGACATACGGTGGCCACGTGGGCCTGCGTGGGCCTCCTGGGGCTCCGGGGGGACTGCGGGGAGTGGGGCGCCCCCTGAGGAGCCCGGAGGAGCCTGTGGCCGAGGCGGGCCTCTGGTGACCGCTGCACACAGGTCCCCGCCCCACGGGCCTTTGGGCTGCAGCAGCCTCACCACAGCCTCCCGGCCTGCACACCAAGGGGGTTCTGCGCTCCGACGGGGCGCTGGGCTGCTCCTGGGGGCACAGACGTGTCCACACCCGCGTCCACACGGACCTCCTGGTGGAGCTTAGCGACGTCGGACCCCACTGGCCCAGCTGCGAGCCCCCGAACTCCTACTGTGCACGTTTCTGTGTACGCCGGGCCCGCGGGATCCCTCAAGGGGCCCTGGAGGTGCAGGTGCCGGGGGGGAAGAGGGGAGCAGGTGGAGCGTGGGCCTCGTGCTCTGGGTGCCGGCTCCCAGGAGGGTGGGGGGACCCTGGAGGTGAAGGTGCCGCGGCAGGAGGTGGAGCGCACATCTGGTGTGCTGGGTGCCGGCTCCCGGGGGGGGGCGGGGGCGGGGGCCCTGGAGGTGCAGGTGCAGGGGGCTGGAGGGGGCAGGTGGAGCGCACACCTCGTGCACTGGGTGCCGGCTCCCAGGGGTGCAGGGGGGCATGGAGGTAGAGGTGCGGGGGGTGCAGGTGGAGCGGGCGCCTTGTGCACTGGGTGCCGGCTCCCGGGGGGCGGGGGGGGGTGTGCCTGGAGGTGCAGGTGCCCCACATGTGCCCAGCGTTCCCCTGGGTCCTTCCTCCGTGTCCCCTATTGCCTGCAGGTGCGCATTTGCCCGCGTGCAGAGGCAGCCGCTGTAGGGTGCCTGCCTTGCTGAGGGCTGCCCGCTGCCCCACCGCGCACCCAAGGCCCCCCACCCCCTGCCGGGTGGGTGCCTCCAGCCGCAGCCTCACACGCGGTCACCACCACCTTCCAGATGCCGCTTCGCCAGCTCGGCCAGTTGAGTCAGATCCAATGTTTATGAGGAATTCCTGGCATGTACCCCATGGGGTGTGTGGACAGGTGCATGCACCGGTGCGTGGGCAGGGGCATGTCCGTGTCCCCCATCCCCCGGGTCTGCTCCGTGGGCTCCCTCACTGGTCCTTAGGAAGGCAGAAGTCCTATTCGGCCACAGTTTGAGCTCTGGGTCCTGGCTGCCCAGTGTTTCTCCCCTCCGCCCTCCCAACTCCAGTGTTCCAGACTGTTCCCTGGCGGTGCTCACAGGGGGATAGCCCAGGCGCAGTGTCCTCGAGGAGCAACACCTCGGTGCCCCGGTGCGGGACGCCTGGCTACAGGATGACGCCGGTTGCAGTGATGTTAAAAGGAGCAGGATACCGAAAGCGTCGGGTGTCGCAGAAGAGAGGGGAGGCGGAGACTGGAGACCCCCCACTGGCTCCGCGGGGAGCCCAAGGCAGGTTCTGGAGCCTCCTGTGTCCTGCGGTGGCCCCGAGGGTGCAGGCCCAGGCCCAGCAATCAGGGATGGGACCATGTGTCCCCCCCCACACCCCGCGCCTCGGTGACTCCCTGGAGGTGTGCAACGGCGGCCTGGGCTCCTTCCCACTCTGCGGACAGGATTACTGGGAACCTTCTAGTGTGTGACCTCTGGAGGCGCAGGAGTGGGTGTGCCCGGTGTGCCCCGCGAGCACGGCCGGCCGGTACCGCACACGCTGTTTGCAGCACAAGGCCGGCGGGGCCACCAGCCTTCCGCAGAAGATCCCGCCGAGTGGGATTTCTGCAGCTCCCCCCGACGTGCAGCCGCCGTCGGCTCGGAGGAAATCCTCTTTGGGCCGCTCCCTCTGCGGAGAGCTCAGTCCTGAGGGCAGTGATGACACCCACGGCCTCAGGGCCTCGATGGAGGAGCGTGGACCTGCGGGAGAGGTTTCCCGAGTGGCTGTCCAGCCGCAGAATGGCCCCGTGGACTTCCGTGCCCGTGTCTTCATCCGGGCTCCCCGAAGAGGCCGAGAGGGGACGGTCCCCGCCGTCGGACCCCGGGTGCAGGGAAGGTGCTGCTTGCTTGCCTGGGCCCTCGGGGACGTCCTTAGCACCTCGGTGCTTGGCTCCCCGGCCTTGGAAAGGGCGACGGCCCCGTGCCGTCGGGATGGAAGGACAAGTGTGCAGAGGCACCCGGCTGCCGTGTGCAGTGCCCGCGGTGGGCCAGCCTGGGCGCGTGCCTCGCCCGTGCACACGCATGGGACGCTTGGCTGCAGACGCTAAAACCCGAGGCTTTAGAAGCTACCGACCTGCTCAGGGTCACCTGGTCGCAGGACATCCCACGGTCGAGCTGAGGTTCGTAGGGTTGCCCATGTGAGCCCGGCATTTGGCGCTGGTAGGGGTCACCCCCCCACCCCCGTCCGCCCCAGGTGGAGGCTGGTCCCTGCGGGATCCCCGACGGCATGGAGCAGAGGCCGAGCAGCCTTCCGGGCTGCAAGGAAAGACCCCGGGGGAGAAGTCAGCGGCGGCTCACGGGGCCACCTCGCCGAGAGCTTGGCCGCAGACTGACACGGGGCCTCGTGCCAGGGGGTGGGGGTGCATGTGGTTCCCCCAGGGAACGGGGAGGAACGAAGGCTCAGATCTCTCTAGAACTGGACCGAGAAGGGCCCAGGACGGAGCATGTTCCCTTGTCACCCGGGAAAGCAAAGCTGGTGGCTCGGCCAAGGGGGGCCCGGGGCTCCTGTTGGGGGACGTGAGTTGGGGGGGGCAAGAGCCCGAGGGACTCGGCCGTGGGGGGCGCTGGGGCCGTAGGCTCGGTGGCCACATGGCCACCTTCAAAGGCCAGATGAGGCCGTGCTGCTGTTTCCCTGGCAAGATGCCGCCAGCCTGGGCAGGGCCTCCCCTCAGCTCCAGGGTGGATCCATTTCCTCACGTCGGGGCGCGCCGGGCATGCGGATCACCCGTGGGGCGGGCGCCCCGGCGTCACTCCCGGCCTCCCGGGCCTGGAGCCAGTCTCCAGACAGAGTCCCTTCAAACTGAAGTGAACCGAGTCCTCAGATTGAGGCTAACACTGTTCTCCCGGGCAACCTCCTGACGCTGGCGCCGGCGACCCGGTCTAGGCTTCCCGGCTCCTTGTCCGTGGATTCGCCGCATCGGCCCAGGAGCGCAGTGCGAGCCACGGCCCGGTCCGCACGGAGGCAAGGAGTGACTTTGCCCTGGCTTCTCGCCCTTTCTCCTTGCGGATCCCGCGGCCAGATTGATCATCGCTGCCCTGCCCTTTGGTGGGTTACTCTTCCCTTGGTCGGTTTCTGAACAATACAAATTTGGGTTCTGGAAACAAATACTTCCGCATATTTATTTATTCATGAGAGACACAGAGCGAGAGGCAGAGACACCGGCAGAGGGAGAAGCAGGCTCCCCACAAGGAGCCCGATGCGGGACTGGGTCCAACATCCTGGGATCACGCCCTGGGCCGAAGGCAGATGCTCAACCACTGAGCCACCCGGGTGTCTCTCCCTTTTTCCGTTCTATTAGGAAAAATCCGAATCAATGTCTAAAGTCTATTTCTTTTTCTCCCCCTACCTTTTTCTTTGCTTGGGAGATGCTTACTCAAATTAGTTCTAGTAGCGTCTACGTTTTGACAGCCCAGAAAACTCCGCTAAGAGAGTTATGCTCAGGGGATCCCTGGGTGGCTCAGTGGTTTAGCACCTGCCTTCTGTCCAGGGTGTGATCCTGGAGTCCCGGGATCGAGTCCCGTGTCAGGCTCCCGGCATGGCGCCTGCTTCTCCCTCTGCCTGTGTCTCTGCCTCCCCCTCTCTCTCTTTCTCTATCATGAATGAATAAATAAAATCTTAAAAAAAAAAGAGAGAGAGAGTTATGCTCAGGTTGCTGCAGCATTGCAAGTAGTTGCTTCGAGCGTCCATTTGGTTTTTTGTTGTTGTTATTTGTTGTTTTTTTTTTTTGTCCTACTTCATGTCAAGGAGATGCTTTCTCTAGGAACAGACATTTTCTCTCTCTCCATCTCCGTGGGTGAGTCATCAGCTGCTGCTTTATTCTGTAGGTTATTACTTCAGCATGATCTGTATGAGTCAGGCCCGCTGGTACTTTAGTTATAAAGAACCTGAAAAACATCGGACTCTCAAAGGAACACGGCCTCACTGCGTTTTGCCGTCTCCCATACGTGCATCTCAGGTTGGCAATGGCTTTGTTTACTGTGGTCACTCAAGGACCACAACGAAAAAGAAATTCTCTTTGAGGTCTGGCACTGTCGCATCACCCAGGGGCTATCACATCACACATCTGTCCGCAGCCCATTGGCCAAATTTAGCCACGTAGCCTCAAAAACAAAGGAGTGAAGAATCATAGACCTACAAAGTGCCCAGAAGGGGAAGAACAGGAAGCAGCTGTTCAGCAGCTCCAATGGCTACTACTTGAAATCACAGAAAAAGATACAATGAAATGGAATATTTATCTATATCCATCTACCCACCCATCTATCAATCTATCATCTATCAATCTATTGAATCTATCACGTGTCGGGGACCCAAAGTACACCTGCTTGTTCAGTAGATACAAATACTTCTGTATTTGATTTCCCGCATATGTTTGCTTGCATCCAGAAGGCCATTGGTGATTCTAGATTTTTTTTATCTGTAGAAAGAAGAAACATTGACTATAATCATCAGCTGCCTCTCTAACACCTTCTAAGAAAAACTCTGTGCTGTGTTTCAGTTAAGAGGTGATGAGATTTCTTAATCATGATCCAAACTGTCTTGAACAAGTTTCAACACAAACTATAAATAGCCACTCAGGACCATCTGCTGCACATATTTTGGTGTCGGGGATATTTGAGGGAGAAAAGTTAAAGTTGCCACCGTGAGGCTCTTCAGAACCGTCGCCTGGCCCTTGAAGCCCGTGCTAGGATCGCTTTCGCTCCTGCCAGGATCTCCATAAACCGACCAGCATCATCGACACGTAAACGAGATTCAACATAAGCTTTATTTTTGAGAAGGAAATGAACACAGCCCTACTAATTGGGCCTAAATGTCAGCACCGACTTTCACTGGCTGTTACGAACTCCAATCTCCATGCGTCCATACGGCGGTATAGACATAGAAGCAAAAATCTACTTTACAAACACATCATCTTTCTCAACGTGGCCCAACCGCCGCCCCCACCAGCGTTATTGACGTGTATGTTGACAAATAACAATGGTAATAGAGTCAAGGTGCATGGTGTGATCATTTGACACACATATACCTCGTGAAAGAGTTTCCATAATCAATTTAATTAATATACCCATTTCTTCACGCACTTTTTTTTTGTTGTTCTTTTTTGGTTTTGAGGCTGAGAATGCTTTAGAGCCACTCTCTAGCAAATTTCAATTATACACTATAGTCTTACCAAGTCTGGTCACGGCGCTCACAACTACTCAGCTGACAACGGAAAGTTGAGCCCTTTTACCGACTTCTCCCCCTTCCCCTAACCTCCAACCCCCCTGCCCCAGGCAACAACCACTTTACCGCTTTCCCTAACCTACCTTCCGTCCTTCCTTCCTTCTTAGAGTCCATATAGAGGAGACTCCCCGCAGTATTTGTCTTTTCCTGTCTGGCTTATTTCATTCAGTCTCATGCCCTCAGGGCCATTTGTTGTCAAATGGCCAGGATTTCCTTCTCTCTCTCTCATATATATATATATATACACACACACACACACACACATATATAAGTCATATATACGTATATATAAATCATATATATTTATATTTATAAATATATATTATATCTATATCATATATATTATATATATATTTTAGAGATCCTATATATTTATATATATAAATACGTATTTCCTTCTTTGTTAAAATTGAATATATATGTATTTAATACTCTCGTGTTCGTTGAAGCGTGTTATATTATGCATAAATGCGGCAATGAACATGGGAGGACGGATTTCTCTTTGAGATAGTGATTTCTTTCCCTTTAGATATATACCCACGAGTAGGATTGCTGGATCATATGGTGCTTCTATTTTTAATTTCTTGAGGAACTTCCATAGCGGTATTGAGTTACAGGAGTTCCTTATATATTTTGGATATTAAACCTTCATTGGATATATGGTTTACCTTATATTAGGTTGAGTAGGTTGCCTTTTCATTTTGTTGACGGATTCCTTTGCTGGGAAAGACCCTTTTTATTTTTATTATTAATTTCTTTAAAAGATTGTATTTATTTATTCACGAGAGACACAGAAAGAGGCAGAGACACAGGCGGAGGGAGAAGCAGGCTCCATGCAGGGAGCCTGACGTGGGACTCGATCCTGGGACCCTGGGGTCACGCCCTGAGCTGAAGGCCGATGCTCAACCGCTGAGCCCCAGGTGTCCCACGGGAAGACACCTTTTAGTTTGATGTCATCCCCCTTGTTTATTTTGCTTTTGTTGTCATTGCTTGTTGCATCAAATCCACAAATTTATCACCAAGCAAGGTGTTTTATATACACATGCTGGTTGTGTAGACGATAGAAATGAATTTTCCCATCTATGTTATGTTATAATTTGGTGGTTAGATTCCCAGATTTGATCATAAAAACTCTCTTCCTCTTCTCCTTTCAAGTCTGAGTTTCTCTTCTCTGGTAGCTTTGACTGCATTACGAGATTCTGAGGCATCACATAAAACGAAGTCATGGGGTGGGGGGCAGTGAGAGACAGCCGTGACTAGCAGTGGCCTCGCGCTGGAAGATGGGATTGCAGTGGCATGCACCCAAGGGTAGCGGGTGTGAGGATCCTACAGCCTTTCATGTAAGAGTCCCCACATTTGGCTCACGTACACTGAAGATTACCTCAACAGTGTCATGGAACTTGGCAGATAACATGCATTCTCATGATACTCCTCTCACTCTTTCCCCTCCTTGTCTAGATTCAGATTCTGTTATCACATCTCAGCCTGTCCTAGGCATAACAGCGGGAGACATCCCATGTGCTGGGAAGAGCAATGCGGAATACTCTGATTTACAGAAGGGAGCTTCTCTTTACTTTTCAAATTTCAATTTGATTTAGTTTTGGATCGACTTGATTTAGTATTGGATCAATACAATAAGATGGTTTGATTTTCCATAGGAGGAGAGGGCTTTTAGAGTACACATTTCCCTTTCATTCTTGTTACCCTGCCCACAAGCTCCCTTCTCCAGAATCAAGTAATTATCAGACATTTTTGTGTATTTTTTACAGAGATACGTCATACATATACAAGTAAACGCATATCTACCCATCATGCATCTATCTCACTTTCTTGTATTATACACATTTTCTTTGCACGCCCTTTTCACGTAACCTTATATTTTGGAGATCATTACAAGTTACTACATAATGAGTTTTTTTAATCCCTTTTTTATAGCTGCCCCTTTTGGGGATGTATGTGATTTTTTTCACCACTGCTCTATTATTTGGGTACTTAGATTGTTTTCGGTATTTTGCCTTTACTAAAAATAATTAGGTAGTAACTTTTCATACACACTATTTGGAGCACACCTGGAAGATGGGTAAGTTCCAAGATATATCCAGTAGCCACGCGAAGGGATCACAGACTCCCACCACTAGCATTATACACATAGACACAGGCTTCCCCGGCGATTCCAGAAACAGAGAAGCAGTACGGCCGAGCAGTCGCCCAAGGTTGGCTTTTTCCCCAGGACGAGCCGGATAGTGATGCTCTGAGTGTGCACTGGCTGAAGTGTCAGCGGATAGGGGCCTACCCGGGCCAGCAGGCTAGAGGGAGTGCGCCAGCACTCCGCGGGGGAGCCCCGAACCCACAGCAGGAGGCCCTCTCTAGGGTGGGGGGCGCTGACAGTGGCCGTCCAGCCCTGGTTGAGCGTCTATCTCAGGGCATGACCCCGGGTCCCGGGATCGAGTCTCGCATCGGGCTCCCTGTGGGAAGCCTGCTTCTCTCTCTGCCTGGGTCTCTGCCTTTCTCTCTCTCTCTCTCTGGGTCTCTCATGAATAAATAATTAAAATCTTTAGAAAGGAAGTGTCTATCTTTTTACGGTTAGGTATGAACAGTGATTATAGTTTTGGTGGCTGGTCTGTTTGAAGATTCCTTTGAATGGATTGAGGAAACTGCTTTCTGCAGCTTTCTGAGAGTTTTTAAAAAGTCACTAATTGGTATTGAATTTGGCCAAATGCTGTTTTCCCCCCTCTACTGAAATGATCACACGATTTTTTTTCCTTTTCTATTTGTTAACATATATTACTGGTATTCCTAGAATCGTGTATTACTGAAATAAATCCTAGTTATCAAGATGTATTATAAATTGATGAAATTGATTTATGAATATGTTTTTAAAAATATTTTTGTGTCTATGTTTATAAGTGATATTGGTTTCTAATTTCCTTTTTCTTTTTTCTAGTGATGTTCTCTTATAGTTTAATATCAGGATTATGTTCCTTCAGCCTGAAGGATTTCATTTAACTTACCTTGTAACGCTGGTCTGTTGGTGACAGATTCTCTCAGCTTTTGTTTATCTGTATATATATCTTCATTTTTGCCTTCATTTTGGAAGAATATTCTCTTTGACCATACTTCCTTTTTGGTCTTAGAACCCTTAAAAGATGTTGTTCTATTACCGTCTAGCCTGCATAGTGTCTGGGATGAAGCCTGTGATTCTTCTTATGATTGTCTCACAAATACAATGTGTGTTTTTTCCTCTGTCTGCTTTTAAAATTTTCTGTTTATCTTTGGGACTCAGCAATTTGACTGTGATATGCCTGCGTGTGGTTTCCTTGGCTTGGCAGTACACAAGGTTTAGGATTTCTGGTTGGATTTTTTAAAAAATTGAATTTGGAAAGATGTTTGCCTTTATTTAATTAACTATTTTTTCCTGCTCTTTTCTCTCCTTTCCACCTCAGATTCCAATTAGACATGTGTTTGATGTTAGACTGCTTTATACTTTCCCAGTTGACATTTAGGCTCTGTTTACATTTTGTCTTTTTTTTTCTCTCCCTGTATTTCAGTTTGCATGGTTTCTCCAGACTTTAAGCTCATTAACCTTTATATGTAAAGGGCATTTCGATGCTCATGGTACTTCCAACAGAATTCAGGAATCAAGACCTTTTACTTAATTTTTGCAATCTTATATATGGGCCTCCTTTTTCTAATGGTGAAAATCCCTGTCAATAAAAGTATTTACTTTGTCCCATGATGCACACACTAGTCTCTAAATTACAAAACAAATGCTACCATGACACGATGTTTCTTTAACATGGTTTAGTCTTATTTCGTAGACCTTTTTCATTCTTAGGGTATGTATCACTAAGGAAGTACAGTTAAATTGCTGTGCTTTAAAGTCATTGGTGTAGTGATGCCACCAACAGATTCACAAGTTCATTTGTTTCACTTTAAATATTTAGGGATTAATAAAAGAAGTATGCTTTAAAATATTTACATGGCTTCAAAATCAAATCTATAAAATATTGCATATATTAGTTTCTACACACTACATATACTACAAAATATTGTAAATCTAGTTTTCTTATCTCTTTCATCCCATTTCCTTTCTTTCTTTATAATTTAAAGTATAATGTATTTATATATATATATATGTATATATATATATATATATAAAAATAAATCCATGGTCTAAAAATGTATAAATGTACTTATATATAAAATAATATATATATAAAAGTATAATGTATTTATATATATAAAATCTTTCATTTATATATAAATGTATTTATATATAAAAATATATATAAAATTTATATATATATAAAAATTTATATATAAAATATATATATAAAAAAGTATAATGTGTATATATATATATATATATATATATAAAATCTTTCCATGGTCTAAAAATGTGAAGAATCCTTATATTTCCCCCCTTTAAGCTAATAGCCTACTATGAACTCTTTTCACCTTATTTTAGTATTGTAACTCAATTTATCCTAGATATAGCTCCACACAATATAGAAATTCTTATTTTTAACTTATTATTATTATTATTGTTTTTACTGATACACATACTCCATTGTGTGGATGTGCCATAGTTTTGCAACCAGTCCCGTCATCAAACACCTAGGTTATTTCCACTCTTTAGCTGTTATAATAAAATGGTAACAAGTCACTTATGCATACTTATTTTCATATTTTTCCAGTGTATCTTTGGAGTAGTTTCCTGAATAGTAGTTTCCTTTTGGGTCAAAAGGTAAATGAACATGTGCTTTTATTAGATATCATCAAATTTCCCTTGTTAGGGGACGTGACATTTTAAAGTTCCACCATCTCTGATTTAGGGGACCTGTTTCCTGGTAGCTTCACCAAAAGAGTAGATTTTTCAATCCTTTGGATTTTTGCCATCTGATGGTGAGAAGTAATATCTCAATGTAGTTTTAATTTGCATTTCTCTTAAGTATTACATTTTTATATTTAAAAATAACCATTTTCTCAAGGGTCATTTTTCTTTCACATTTTTAGAAAATGGGAAAATCTCTATTTGTGAAGTCTGCTTCTCATGTATACACAAATATAATTTAAAAAGAAAGAAAAGTTTCCCCTCTTGCCAAAATCTTGGGGTTTTCACTTACACTGCAAAGAACAAATTGTAAACCACTTTGCACAGTGTCCCAGCCCCAAAATGAGGGTTTGATTTACCATGTAATTTATTTCTGGTTCATATTTCTGTTCTGAACAAGCTTTTGGGTTTGAGGTTATAAACAAAATAATCTGACTGTTTATTTGTGGTTGAACAAATGGCATAAATATATGTTAGGAAAAAAATCCTTTTTGAAGGAGAAAAAGTAGGGCAATAGTTTCCAACAATTATCAACATCTATTTGCCTGATGAATATTTGATTCAATAATATCGTAGAAACTCTTGGTTCCTGTCTTAATAGAAGGTGTATTTTTTCCTAGTCAAAGGACTTTGGGTCCTTGATAAGAAAGACACCAAAGTACGACTGGTATTGCTCTTTGTAGTCATTCTCACGAGTTTAACTTGGAATGGATTTTCAAACCTTGTTTCCTGTTGCTTTGTATTTTGTTCTTCCCTCACTTGTTTATCCTTTTATTCCCTGTCTTCCTTGAATTTCTTACTCAAAGACTTTTATTTTCCTTTCCGACTTCTTTTATAACCTATTGTTTGTACTCTTTCCTGCTTTCATGCCTTCCTTCTGCTTGTCCATGATTTTTCTTTGGTTCGCACACCTAACTGCCTCATTTTGATCTGTTCTGGCTCTGGGTACCATCGTGGCACAAGAAATACATTTCACCTGAGGCATGATCTACACCTGCCTACATAGAAGGCACGATGCTGAAAGAGAGGTCTCCTCACCTGTTGTGTCGGCATTCTTGACTGATTCACTTTGCTTGTATGACCTGCTAGAACCACTTGCACAAAGGTGTCAAGAAATCTCATCCCCTAGAGGATGTGTGTCTGCTTTCTGGACACATCAGAACTCTCTGCACCTTTTCCTGTATTTCTTTGATTGAACGTCTATGGTGCACCTATTAAATGCCAACCCCTGAAGCAGGCAGCAAGGGTACATATAAAAGTAAGGCAGAGCTCTTGCTCTGAAAGTGCTCAGTTGGGTAGTGACTGAGCCTACAAATACACACAACTCATGAAAATCTCTCTTCCTACCCTCGCGTGGCCTATTCTGACTGATTTTTTCACCTTCTTTGCGACACTGTCCGGAATCCGTCCTGACTCATCCTTTTTCCATTCCCAAAGTTGTGTGGTGCACGTCCTGGAGGCTCCCTATTGTATCCCACTTCACCACAGTGCATTGTAGTTGGGTCCTTCTCTAGACCAGAAGCTCCGTGAGGGTAGGGGCAGATTTCCATCATTAACTGTAGGTTTCCAGCACCCAATACGGTGGTCAGCAGCACAGGAGAAGCCCGAAGAACATTCTCTGAGTGAATGGCTATTTATACACATGTGGGTATACCTCCCTGCATGTAATTAGAATTTGATGGAAGAAAGTATACGTCCCGGTGAAAATAAAGACGTCAGAGTAATCTCTGTAAAGTATGTTCCGATGGTTATCTTGCAGAAATTTTGCCATTTCTAATCGCAAGTACTTTTGAAATGTGTTTTTAAACAACTATCCATCAAAAATGTGTTTGACTTCCTTTAGTGGTATTGAGGGGACCCATGAAATACTAATGAATTACTCACTCTGACGTTGAAAGACAAGCACAGAGGTTAGGTAAGTCTCAGATGTTGCTCAGTAATTCCCTTTAGCTCAGTCCGAGGCGTACCTCACCCATGACTTTAAAGCCGAAGTAAATTGCTAATCTGTCCCTCCAGACACACTCAAAACTACAAAACGTAAAGCCTGAGGTGGAAGGAAATTATCTTCCTGTAACATTCTCCTGTTTTCAAATGTCCAACCATCACAGAAAACAAGTTTTAGTTTCTGGACGTGTTCCTTGAACCGTTTTCCCTTGGCTGTACTTTCTCTTTTTAAAACTGTTTTTATTTTATTGGCTTTTTCTATATTGACAAAACATTGGGAACAAAAGCAACAATCTAATGGCTAAAGATTTTCTTAGGTTGTGGTTATTAAACCAAAGAAGAACTAATGTTAGCTCTCATTTATAATGCTTTTGTAAAATAGCTGACCATTTCAGAGCTACATGCTGGTATCTCTAATTTATTAGCCTTTTTTTCATCCATTTAAAATCACTTTTCTTCCCTCTGTGTCATGAAGATTTTCCGTACAAACTGGGTTTTGGCTAAAGCTACTAAATTAGGCTAATAAAAAAGCATACAAGTGATTAAGAGATCAGCCTGGAACTAGGTGGAAATGACTAATTCTGCTATAAAGATAGTATCATTATGGGCACATGAAACCAAAGAAATCCAGAATATGAAGAAATGCTATGCCTAGAAATCCAATGACCATATGCTAGAGTTTCACTTATGCTCTTATCCATTCAACTTATATTCTTTTACATCTATTCACATAAATAATAAATATTTCCCTTTACTAGGAATTACCTAAACCCCTTTCAAACAAAATTTGGAATGAAAACCTTAATTAAAGGAATTTCCAAATGCAAGAATTAAGAAGTTTTTTTTATTTGCACATTCTAATTTTTATATTTATTTATTTATTTATAAAATATTTTATTTATTTATTAGAAAGAGAGAGAGAGAGCGTGTGCACAGAGGGAGAGGGAGAAGCAGACTCCCTGCCCAGCAGAGATCCCAGTTGGGACTCCATCCCAGGACCCTGAGATCCTGACCTGAGCCAAAGGCAAACAACTGACTGAGCCACCCAGGCACCCCACACCTATTCTGATTTTTAAAGAATCCCCTATAATCTCAAAGTGTCAAAATATTTTTTAAAAAATTATTATTTAGAGGCTACCCCTCTGAAATTTTATGGTAATAAATTAACTTTAGTGAGAAATTATGTTGATTTAAAAAAATTATTTATTTACTCATGAGAGACACAGAAAGGGACAGAGACACAAGCAGAGGGAGAAGCAGGCTCCCCATGGGGAGCCCAATGCAGGACTCGATCCCAGGACCCTGGGATCATGTCCTGAGGCAAAGGCAGATGCTCACTCCCTGAGCCACCCAAGCATCCCAAATTATGTTGATTTTAAGCATAATTAAATGTAACACAAAAGGCTACTAAATTAAAAATCAGCATTTTATTTGTTTAGACATTGTGATTAGTCCCTTTAGACTTCCTTCTTATAACCATGTTATAAAAAGTTCAGAAGCACATTTTATAGAGGGTAACATAACATGAGACAGACTTAACTAAACTGAATCAACTTCTTTGAAGATTTCAGTAAAACTTTGTTTGGTATACGAATGCCAAACAGCTCATCTGCTTCTCAGGCTGAAACTAACCTCCAATTTGTTAACTCTAAGACTTATTAGGACCAATATCTGGAAGTAGTTTCAGTTGCACACCCGATTCAGCCCCAGATTCAAGACTCCTTTCATTTTGGTACCCAAAGCCCCCCAACTCCCCAACCCAACAGTCTGGTATTCAATTGCCAAATGCCATCTTTCTATCACTAACACAACCTATGACCAAACAAAGCTGAGCTTATTATTTATTGTGGTGAGAGAAAGAACACCACTTTGATAGAGTTTTGGCTGTGTTTCAAAACACACAATTAATCGAAAATTGAAGTTTGGTTTAAAGTGCGCCTTTCAATATGGAAGCCTAATAAGGATGGATAAGGATCACGATACAACACTATTCTCATTGTCTGTGGACTATTTTGTACCTTTTGTAAATTGCAGGTAACTGATGGATATGCAAACTCTGGCTTGTGTTTGCTGAGATTTAATTGACTTCCTTCCCCACTTGGAAAAACCGTTACCTACGCTAAACTGGATTGGACGTTGTTAGCGTGCACAAATGGTCAACCCGTAACCAAACTTGCAATGCTTCCAGGTTCCCTCACTATCTAGCTACAGCCCTCCAGTTTATGTTCCCAACTCTTCTCCCTCCCTCCTGACCTGGCATCACTGGGAACAAATGCCTGACCGCACGGGTCCCCACGGAGACTCTAGGTTGCCCTGCGGCCGACTCTTTCCCTCAGGATCTGAAGAAGCACTGTGAGCTAAAGCCTGATGACACCATATCAACCTTGAAGGACTCATCACCACAGCAGATCATGATTTCTCCCTGGACAAGTCTCTGTCTGAGCCACTGAGGAAGTCCAGTGAAATGCTGGGGTCATGCTTATCCGTATGTGACAAGCAGCCAAGACTGGACCTTATCACCAAGAGCACTGACATCGTAACCTCCACGATCAGTGATGCATAATCAAAAGATTTCTATCTGCCAACTCTTGGAATCCAGTGGACCGAATATTCTCAGAATTTAACTCCTCTTTCTTCACTTTAACCTTTTATGTCAATATTTCTTTTTTTAATATTTATTTATTTATTTATTTATTTATTTAGTCAATATTTCCATTTTTCATTTAAGGCATCCCTCTTTTAAGACGACTGATCTCCACAATTCTAAAAGAACTGACATGTGCCATACAACCTTTCAATGAATGATCCAATTAACTTTGCAAGTACAGCTCTAGCAAGAGTCCTCCCAACAGTATTTCCTCATTTCTGGTTCACCTTACTCAGGAGCTTTATGGTCACCTCTCAGTTGTACAGCAATTAACGATATTTGTTTGCCTTGAACAAAGAAAGGAGGGGGAACTGGCAACTGTTTAATTTCACCTGACTGAGCCTTGAGCTTCTAGCAAACAGTGATGGTTGAGAAGTCTCTGCAATTTTTTGTTTTCTAAAATCCTTCATCATTTTTGTTCTAGAAAAACAATTTACCAAAAAGATTCACCCTCCATAAGTGACTTACATAAGATTTGCTCTCCACTCTTTCTCATGACTCTAATAAGCCTCAAACATGACTCCCTTGGTTGCCTGTGACAAGGCCAAACAGACCTTTCCCTCTTCCCTAAGCCTGCTGATAAAGTCAGACACGTGCTTCCCCTTTAGCTGGTACTCAGCTTCCTGTTCTTTGTCTCATAAGTGATTAGCTAAGATTAGAACTGTTTGTCCTCCTGAAACTAGCCAGACAAACATTTCCTGTTCAGCTAATGATCAACTGTTGCCCTTATTGCAAACCAGTCTTCACTGTAATTCTCCTCACCTGTAACATGTCCCTTCTAGGACGCTCTCATCTCATCTGGGGGGGCTTTCCCTGTTGCAAGAGCCCGAATGAAATAATCTCATTGTTCATTTCTTCTCACGCCGCACCGAGGGGGTTCCCTGCGTGGCATGAGGGAACGGATGCCAGTGCCAGTCACATTCTCTTGTCCTTTTCACTTTCCAGACAAGTAAAAGAAATAAAGGCAAAATGCTATCCACTTACATCGGCCTCAGATAAGACTCTGAGAGATACTGATACAGTCTGTTTGCATAATTTCTGCTTTTGAGATAAGGGTAGCAGGAAGTTACATGTTTTTAAAGAAATTCACATTGTTAAATTTGTAAATATAATTTTTACAATGTTATAATGAATCTACCCATTGACAAAATAGACTGTTGTGTTATTTTTAAATACGGTTGATGCAGTGCATGTCTGCCCATTTTATTTTTTTTTATTTTTTTAAGGATTTTATGTATTTATTCATGAGAGACCCAGAGAGAGGCAGAGACACAGGCAGAGGGAGAAGCAGGCTCCATGAAGGGAGCCCGATGTGGGACTTGACCCCAGGTACTCTGGGGTCACGCCCTGAGCCAAAGACAGAAGTTCAATTGCTGAGCCACCCCGGCGTCCCTTGTCTGCCCATTTTAAAAAACATCTCATTACTCTGGGTAGGGGTGTTGAGGGGACTCAACAGTAAGAGCCAATCTGGGCTACACATCTAAATTCACTTAATCCTTTTAATGAACTGCGTAAGTTATCATCCTTATTTTAGAGCCGCAGAATCAAGGCTCCTAGGAGTTAATATCCAGCTCAAGATCACACATCTGGTAACTGATAGAGTTTGAGGCTCCATCTAGAGCCTCTATCTAGAGTATCCGATACACCTTCAGAGCTAATTCTTCAGAAATCAGTAAACCATCTCTGAATCGAGAACTCACTCAAGACAAATACATATCTCCGCCTTCTACATGGTACATAGTAGACCCATTAAGTATCCCAAAAGATGTCCATTCATTTGCCTTATTGTTCTAAAAATGGCAGATTTTTTCTAGAAGTCTTAGGGAATCCCTGGGTGGCCCAGCAGTTTAGCACCTGCCTTTGGCCCAGGCTGTGACCCCGGGATCCTGAGATCGAGTCCCACATCGGGCTCCCTGCATGGAGCCGGCTTCTCCCTCTGCCTGTGTCTCTGCCTCTCTGTCTCTGTGCATCTCTCATGAATGAATAAATAAAAATCTTAAAAAAAAAAGTGTTAGAAGTCAAACTTATTGCGTACAACCTGTTAAAAAAAAAAAAACCTTCACCGTTTTGAATATCCTTTGCACAAACTAGCATTCAGATCATTAATTAAATTTAAATGAGCAGTAGAATCAAACCAAAAATCTTCGATTGAAAACAAAAATACGGTTTTGATTATTGGATTTATTTGATCAGAAAACATTTTCCAGAACAACTCTGTGCAAAACAAATAGAAGATCGTTGTGTCCAAAGAACTTGGCTTTGAGGCACCGCAAAAATCCCTGGGGTCAGCTGTGAGAGATCATCCGGTGTAATTATCTTCAAGAGGCGTTTCATGCTGTCTGCGAGAACAGCCTTCCGGGCTTGGCTGTGGAGGCCTCTCTGAGCGCCTCTCCTCGGTCCGCGCCTCTCGGCCCCATCCTGCGGGCTGCACCAGAGTCCTTCACGCTCCCTTGATCCATCACTCTGATACTTCAATTAAAAAACAAATGCACAGGGAAAAAAGTCTGTCCTGTGTTCTGGTGGCAGTTAAATACCGACAAACAACTGCTTAATGGCAGGTCAGCAGTTTGGAAAATTAGAAACTTTTCCAACATAAGCAAAATGAAGGATTCCACTCTATTTGGTTGAGGCCATAATTTTCCAACCCACTTCCACTGTTTGCTTCATGCAGGACATCTCAGAGTCAGAAAAACTATAATTTAATGCTTCCTGATGATGTCGGCTGAAACGCCGAGTTCAGCGTGACCATTAGCTTGTGTATCTGACTCGAGGTAAGGCATTTACCTTCCATCAACCACTATTTCTAATTTTCTTGTGGACGTTTATACCTTCTGAAAAAATTAGCTTTTAAGGTCCTACAAGTGCAGCCCTAGCAGCTTGGCAACGCGCAACCCAGTGGACTAATCACCGTAAAGGGTTCACGGCAAAGACAGGAAACCAGGGCTGGAAAACCAGCGTCGGAGCTTACACAGGTGCAAGAAAAAACCAAAAACACAATTTCCAAGGGGGGTTCTGTGGGTTTTTTTTTTTAACACTGAAAGAAAAGCATTTGTCGAGGTATGCAAAATGTGCAAAATAATTTTAAAAATAGTCTTTCTCTCAGAAATGAAAAATCCTACGATTTTAGGAAATGCTGAACCAAAGGAGGGGTGGAGGATGTGGCTGCGGGATTCTAGGTGTTTCTGGCGCCATCTCGTGACGGCCACGAGCAAGGCCGCCGGGCTCCCCGCCTGCACACGCAGCCGAGCCTCTGCGCAAAGGGGAGCGGGGCCCAGGCCAGGAGGCGGCACCTGCGGGCCGGGGGTCACCTGCGCCCCGACGGGCACTGGGCCTCCTGGGAGCAGGGACGAGCCGGGCTCCCTGAAGACTGCAGTCGGGCTGAGATCACTATTATTTTGAACAAGAATCATCTTTCCTTTTCAGACACTATCTCTGACCAAAGGTTGGTGACCGTAAAGACAAACTTCATCTCAGTAGAGAACTTCGCACGCCTTTCTGGGTCGTAAGACTCTGGCCCTGCTCCTTGTCTGTGGACCATTTCGTACGTTTTTGTAAACTGCAGGTAACTGACGGATACGCAAACTCTGGCTTGTGTTTGCTGAGATTTAACTGACTTCCGTGTCCATTGTGGAAAAACTAGTTCTGTTGCCTCTCGGTCAACCGGATGCTAGTTAGTCTGCACCAAAGCCAACCCCAGTGACCTCAGCCTAATTAGATTTGGGCTGTTTATTCACGCAGGTGTGACAGGGATGGGGCTGTACCACGCAGACCTTAAATGTGCTTTGCTAGAAGTTACCATTAGGGACTCTAGATTTGACTATTAATTAGGTCAGCTCCCTTCTCACTTTTAAAAAAATAGTCTTTATTTTACAGAATATTTTCTATTTAAGGAAGTAACACACAACCACCACGTCCTGTGCACCCAGCTTCCCCGATCGCTCCTATTCTACGTCAGTGTGCTGTGTCTGCTACCGTTCATTAACTAAGATTTCCTCAGTTTTTACCTAACATCCTACTTCTCCCCAAGGATCCCCGTGAGAACACCTGTTACATTAAGCCATCATTTCTCCTTGGGCTCCTCTTGGCTGTAACGGTTGCTCAGATTTCGCCTGTGTTGACGACCTTGACAGTTGTTGAGAAGTACTGGCCAGGTGTTTTTGCAGGACAGGTGTCTATTGGAATCTGCCTGAGGATTTTCTCGTGATTAGACTGGGGTTATGTGTTTGGGGGAGGAAAACCACAAAGGTAAAGTACCATTTTCACCACATCGTATCAAGGTGCATATCGAGGGTACAATGCAATTTATTTCTATTGATGTTGACCTTGATCACCTGGCTAAGTCTGTATTTGTGAACTTTCTGCACTGTAAAGGTTTTTTTTTTTCTTTCTATTTTTTAAAGATTTTATTTATTCATGAGAGACACAGAGACACAGGCAGAGGGAGAAGCAGGCTCCCTGCAGGGACCCGATGTGGGACTCGATCCCAGGATCCTGGGATCATGACCTGAGCCGAAGGCAGAAGCTCGACTGCTGAGCCACCCGGGGGCCTCTGAACTGTAAAGTTTTATATTTTTTTATCCCCTTTTCATATTATACTCTTTAGGAGCAAGTCACTATGTGCAGTTCACAGTTAAAGAGTGAAGAGTTATGCTCCTTCCTTGAGGGTCAAGTATCTACATAAATCATTTGGAATTATTCTATATGGGAAATTTTCCTCTTCATCCCCATTTATTAATTTATTCAATCACTTATGCATATCACTTTGGACTCAGTGTACTTATTTTATATTTTGGGTTACAATTCAATGTTTTTTTTTTTTTAAAAAAAAACATTTATTTTCTTCCTCAAATCTTTCCCATTTTGGTTACTGGGAGCTCTTTCAGTTGACTCCTTTGCCCCTTTCACATCCCTCCATCAGTGTGGTTTTTGTTGTTGTATATTTTCTTACTTTCTGGAACCACAAGATCTTCAAAGAAGGAGGCACTTCATCACTGTGAGGTGTGAGTGCAAGTCTAGGTTTCCCTCTGGGCCTTTGTCAGCATGAATGGTGATGGAGTTAAAGTTTTTTCTTTGGTGTATGACTGAAATCAAATGGTTATTGTCTAAAAATTTGTCTTTCTAGGATATTCCTTTCTGGTCTTTTGGCTGGAAAGAATATGCTTCTGGTTGTTATTTATTTATTTATTTATTTATTTATTTATTTATTTATTTATCTGAACCTATTGGCATTTTCAGGTAATTAGCTTCTTTACCTGTAAGTCCAGGGATATATGAGGCACTCCCTCCCCACCAAAAAAAACCCCAAAAAAACAAAAAAAACAAACAAACAACCCGACCCAGGAAACAGAAATACCCCCAAGGAACTCATCACCATTTTGTTCTTTGTGTCCCAAGGTTCCCTCTGGTCTGCCTTCTCTCAACCTTTCAGGATTTTCTTATGTTTTACAACTAGTGAATAGGAGTTTCCATTGTTTTTAGCATGAGGAATATGTGTACACTTCATCATCTAAGAAGTGGAAGTCCCACACTTGCTTCTTAAAAGTCCTTTGCAGAAGCAATGATCAAATTCAGTATTATTTCGATAAGTTACTTTGTTGTAAGTGGCACTGACTGGTTTTTCCAGGAGTCACTAAATATTTCTCATCTTCCTTTGTAAAACATATGAAAACCTCTATGTTGTATTTCATACGTAAACCTTAAAGATGGACAACAGGAAATTAGCCTGCCATGGAAGACTTACCTGCTTAGATTATAGTTTGGAGGTTTATTTCATTTTGTTTCATTTTTCTGAAGGTCTAGTGTTGGGACATCAGTATAGTGCTGGGTCTAAGTCAACAACATCAATCACTGCACAGATCAAATTGGTTCTGTCCCCATCAGAGAGTAAGACTTGTCCTCCATAAGACAATAATGCCCAAGGAGTCACTTTTCCGTGAAATGAAACACAAAGTTTGTTTTCTTGCCCCGACAGAGAGACACACAGCCCACAAGGAGCTGTTCACAATTGTTCTGGAAGCAGTACCCAACATCTGGTAGAACCTGAAACTTGCCAAGGACAGTTACAAGTGCCAAGCAACCTAGAATCAATTATCACCTTCCCAACTAAGTAAAGATGACTTGAATGTCCCAAAGTCAATCATTCCTGTGGGCTCTCTGGAACAGTTAACCAAAACCTCAATTTCATAAAATATAAATACCCCTTTCATAATCATAGTAGTCATACTCAATCATATGACCATTTTGACCCTATTGAAAACAGCGCACTTTTTCATTATGCAGCGACTTTCAGGTTCTGTTTTATCTATTGAACCAAAACATGTTAAATGTTTTATACAAATTCTTGAGAATGTTGATCAGGGGCATAATATTTCATCTGTATTGTTCAGAATTCAAATATATAGGCACTGAGGTCAGAAATTAATTGGTATAGCACAACGTGTGGTGGTAAACATATTCTAATGACAAGGATTTCTGTACAAGAAAGGAAAGAGTAAATAAACAGAAATGATCAGAATATTATCACTACTTTTGGTAAGATGATATTTATTGGTAAACACGTTTTTTTTTTTTAAGTGTGGAGCAGGCTGCTAAGTTTGTACAATAAAGGCAAAAAGAATAAAAGGAAGAAACTAAGATAATTACCTAAAATATATCAGTGGTTCTCTGTAGCCCTTGATTCAACAGCATCAGCATTATTAGGGACTAATTAGAAATGCAAATTATCACTGCCCCCTCCACTGCCCCAGATCTGCAGATTCAGAATCTCTGCGGGTGGGACCCAGCAACTGTATTTTAAAAAGCCCTACAGGTGATTTTACATATATATACATTCATTGATATCAATATTTCATGTCAGGCAAGGAAGAATTTTAAATATTTTCTCAATGTGTTCATATAATTTGCTCCTTTTCATTATCCAGTATCATCCAAGACTGTTCATTACTTTTCTTATAAATATATCATTTTCTTAATGAATTAATTGTTTTTGGTACAATCTGAATTTTTGGTTCAATTCATTTTTCAATGACAGATTAGTTATTTTTTATTTCACCATTATATAATCAATCATACGGCCTTTCCTTTATATTTTATTAATTTATTTTTTCTCATTTATTTAATTTAAATAAATAACTTAAATTTAAAGATGTGTAAGGAAGTTACTCCTCATATATAAGAAAATTGAGCATCTGTCATTTATAATCAGATTTACTAAAACATTCTAGAATGCATTTGCAAATCGTGCTTAAAATGGGCTACTCTCAACTCAACCTCTGCTTAGTTGGACCTAGAAAATACACAGCCTCCCAGCATCTTGAGCAGGAAGGTGAGTAAGGGTAGAGAGGAGGTTGCAGTAAAAACAGATGGTTCTATTAAACTTAAATTGAAGGTAAAATTTTAACTTTTGCAAATTTTACGTACAGCCACGGAGCACATTCCTAGACCCAGCTGCCTTCAGGTCCATTATAGTCTTCCTGGGAGCCTTTGTGGGGGGAAGTGAATCAGATGAGGGGCCTCCATAGCTGAGGAAGGTAGCTCCTGGAGGAACCACTAAGAGATATTCTCTCTGGCAGCAGGAATGTTGCTCAACAATCTATTTTATATCCTAAAACTCTTATAAGATATTCAACTTAACAACAATCTAATTAAATTTAGGCATGTTCTGGGACGCCTGGGTGGCTCAGTGGTTGAGCATCTGCCTTCAGCTCAGGTCCTGATCCCGGGGTCCTGGGATTGAGTCCCGCATCGGGATCCCCGCAGGGAGCCTGCTTCTCCCTTTGCCTGTGTCTCTGCCTCTCTCTGTGTCTCTCACGAATAAATAAATAAAATCTTCAAAAATAAAAAAATTAGGCATATTCTATTGATCCAGAAAATTCAGCTTGTTGAGCGGTTGAATGACACCAAATAAGTATACAGTTTTAATCCAGGAAGACATTGATTCTACTTTTGACACTACTTTTTAATTTGTATTTATTTTATTTATTTATTTTATTTTATTTTATTTTATTTTATTTTATTTATTTTATTTTATTTTATTTTATTTTATTTTATTTTATTTTATTTTATTTATTTATTTTTTTTTTAATGAGGGAAAGAAAATCTAAAATACAGGCCCCTCTCTGTCGTCTCCACACTGGGAGCAGTTCTGCTACAGCCCCTCATCCCCTGAAAATGTGCACCTGTGCAAAGCTCGTCTCCACCCCCTTCTGGGTCAGGATCCCCTCCCAGCTGCCCAGCCAGGTCACCGTCTGCAGTGGTGCTAAAACCACCGGAGACACTGACGGATCAGAGCCTCAGCAGCTTGGCAGCCCCACGCCCCCGACCTCACTCCTAGCCGCAGCTTCCGAACCAGCGCCACTTCTAGGGACATTGACCCAGCAGCCACGTTCACTGGGGCTGGGGCTGCCACTATGGGGTGGCTGGCTCTGGGGCTGGAACTGGGACTGTGTTTGGGAGCCTCATCCTTGGTTATGCCAGGAATCCCTCTCTGAAGCAAAAGCTGTTCTCCTACGCCGTTCTGGACTTTGCCCTCTCAGAGGCTCTTGCCTGATGGTGGCCTTTCTCATCCTCTTCGCCATGTGACGGAGCCCTCTCCACCTCCCATAGGTCTTTCTCCCCTATCTTGTCTGCCCTGTATGTTCCTCTTCCTATACCTTCCCATGCAGCCTGAGGAAACTGGTTGGCTCAGGGTTTGACAGAAGGAAGACAAATAAATACTGTATTAATAAGAAAAAAAATAAAATATAATATCAAAGTATTGTCAAACAAAAACATTTCATAAATCAGAAAAAAATGTCAAGATAGAAAATATGGAATAAAGACTATCATTTCACTAATGTAACTACTGTATTTTCCCCTACAGATGGCTTGCAGAATCATCAACTCTTAAAATTCAGTGGAGACCACGGAATTTTGAACAGTTTAGATCCTGCAGTGGTACAGAAACCTAAAAAGTGGAGGACAGGAAGGTGGGGAGGTTTACTAAATGCTTTCCTAGGGGAAGCTACGCGACCAAGTGCAGCTGAGCAAAAAGCCACATTATCCAGGGCCAGATGCCTGGGTCATCTGTTAGGTCCCTGTCTTGCCACTGAATCAGAGACCAAAGGGGATTTGGAGAGAAACATGGAGGCCTTAGCTGTTCTTTGCCTGGAAGGAAGGAAGGAGAAAGGAGATGTGAGCACCTTCTTTGGAGGCCTATACCCAGCCCACCACATGGTTTTCACCTTCAGAAAAAGAAATCTCTGACAGGAAGTTGCATTATTTGTCCCCATGCTCCTCACTAAGGGAGGTGTTAGGACATCCTTCTGGAAAAGAGGAAGAATGGAGGCAACTGATATCTTAATGCACAAAATCTAACTAGAGTTGGAAACGGGAGGAAGTATGTGTTTTGGTTTGTTTGTTTTAACCAATCCATCCATCAACCAATTTTTTAACACACGTTTATTGAGCAACTACTATGTGCCACGCACTAGTGCCAAGTTCTGGGGCTAAAAGAGACCTGCTCCTTAAGAAACCTCAAGCCCAAGAAAGAGAGTCTAGTATAAACAGGTAAGTGCTACACTAGTCCCAGTGATGAGGCAGTTGTGTGTACAAGGTCCCAGGGGTACAAACGAGTGGTCAAGTCAATCGGTGTGGGGTTGGGGGACAAAGGGACTGTAGTCACTTAAAATATGCTTCCCGTTCTCTGATATTCTTCCCTTTGGGAGGTGGGGTCGATACCTGTCCCCTTGCATCCGGGCCGGTGTGTGCCTGCTTTGACACACAGAGTACGGTGGGAACGAAGGCTTGTCTTGAAAACCCCGGAGGCTTCCTCCTGGTTCTTTTGCAATGTTTCTGGATGCTCCCTTGTTACACTTCCTCTCAGAACCCAACAGCCATTTAGTGAGAAGACGAAGGCCCTTGGGGAGGCCATATGCAGGCCTTGGGTTTCCTTCTAAACCCTGCCGTGGGCTCCTCCTGTCCCACCCCAAGCCGTCGGATGATCCAGCCCAAGCCCCTTGTATCTATCTCTCTGAACAGAGCCGCAGTCTTCATCGGACACAAGCCACCTGTGCCTTGTGCGCCCTGGCGGAGTATTCCGCCATACGTGACAAGGATGGCCCAGGGGATATTATGGTAAGTGCCACAAGCCAGTGACCAAAGGACGCGCACTGCAGGATTCCACCTACATGAGACATCTAAGCCAGTCAGATTCACAGGATCGAAGGGTGGAATGGTGGTCACCAAGGGCCGCCAGGAGGAGGATCTGGGCGGTCAGTAATCAAGGGTTCAGTTAAGTAGGGTGAACAAGCCCTAGAGGTTGTCATACAACATCAGAACGCATGATTCACAGAACTGTACTGTACACCTAACAATTTTGTGAAGAAGGTAGATCTCATTTTAAATGCTCTTACCGCAGCAAAATAAAATTTATTTTAAAAAGTAAAGTAAAACATGAGGTACCTGCCTGGCTCAGTCGGTTAAGCATCTGGCTCTTGATTTCGGCTCAGGTCATGATCTCAGAGTCATGAGATGGAGCCCCACGTCGGGCTCTGTGCTGGGCGTGGAGCCTGCTTAAGATGCTCTCTCCCTCTCCCTCTCTGCTCCCCCACTCGCTCTTTCTCTGTAAATAAATAAATAAATAAATAAATAAATAAATAAATAAATCTAAAAAAAGAGAAATTTCTGACTTACAGAATCCAGAAGCATAATAAAATTGTGGTTGTTTTTATGCCACTAAGTTATTGGTGGTTTGTTAGGCAGCAACAGACAATCACAACAGGAGACTTCCAGGGAAGGCTTTATAAAATATATAACACTTGAACGAAACCTAATCCACCCTAACAGTACAGACTTTGATCTTAAAGTGGGGTAAAAAAAAAAAAAATAGTTCCCAATTCTACAAGGAACTAGCTACGTCATTTAGGTGACCCTAATGGGGTTGTTGTTTGTATTATGACATAATGACGGACAGTGTTTCTTACACTGTTGGCACAAGGTAAGCCATCGATGTTTAAGAAATACGAGTAGAAATAATAAGAGCAAAAGCAATCAGTCGCACTGGTGTGGTGTCTACCATTCTAGTTGGGGAACCCTCCTGACATGGGTCACCCAGGACAATTCTCATATATTCCCATTGTCCTGGTATCCTTTCTATTTTCGCATTGGGGTGGAGGTTATTTATTTACCTTTATCCTTTCTGTTTTGCTTTTGGGGGGGGTATTTATCCTTTCTATTTTCGTATTTAGGGGGGATAACTATTTATCTTTAAAATGAAGCATCGACATTAATAGTTGCATTAAAACAAACTGGGGTAGATGGGATAGACCTTTGCTTTGTACTTCCAGGTTCTGCTGTGCAGTGAGCAGAATTCTCAGTTCAGCTTGGCCTTAAATCAGAAGAATACTTTTCCCATCTCTTTCCAGAAAAATCTAACTATCACCTTTTTTTTTTCCCCAAGGACAACATGGATGACCCTGTAACAAAATAAAAGTGCATTGGGGGTAAGGAACAAGGAGCAGGTAACTCCTTGCAGGGCAGAGTGGTAGGAAAAAAATATTCAAAGCTTCTTCTGCCTCCTGTGGCCACGTAGCAAGGGAGCTGTGGGGGCACAGCCTCTGCTTTAGTGTTTGGGGCCTACCAGCTGCTCATCCGCAGCATTACTGGGAAGCACTGGAAACCCTAAATCGGATGTGGCTGAAGTAATTGGAGGAAATGGAGCCTGGACAGTCGTTGTGTAGAATGTATAAAAGTGGTCTGAATGGTTTGCTACAGTGGTTTAGCCTTTTATTATGCAGGGTATAATGGTATTTGTTTGTGATATTTTATAATATATATTATACAGTAAAGGCAATGTTGTATTTTGGGGTTAGGCTCTTGTATTTTGCAATAAACCCTTTCGACAGCAATGCACTCAAAAAAATTTGATGATGTTTATTATCTAACCATTGGAAATCGTAGTGATAGCACAGAAAAATAAAAATAGGCTTCAGATACATCCCCATCTACCTCAAAAGTGGGAGTGGGTAGTTATTTTAGGAAGACTATGAAGAACTTTTCATCAAGGATCACATGAGTCTTTTAATTCATTTCACTCATTTCTGATTTACATTATTTTTAAACATGTATGAAAAGTAAAACAACTGCAATTAATATGTTGACTCTTGTCAGGACTTTTCAAACACTTAAATAAAGGCTGTTTTACATCAGTGACATCAGATGCTTCAAGTGGGAAGTCAAGTAAATTAATTCCAATGGAAAAAAAAAATTAATTCCAATGGTATGATTTTTTTTTTTTTTTAGAGTTTTATTTAAGTAACTGCATCCCACAAGGGACTCGAACTTACAACCCCGAGATGAAGAGTTGCATGCTTTTCTGACTGAGCCAGCCAGGCACCCTGCAGTGGTTTAACTTTTTAATTCAACTTATGAAACCAATGAAATGCCTCTAAAATTTCCTTTATTTGAAAGGGACATCACTGATGCCATCATGACTGGCACTAGAAAGTAAGTAAAAAATTCTGCACTGAAGAACAAATTACATTTTTTTGACATGATAAAACTAGAATATTTGTGGAGAATAAAGTCATAGTAAACACAACGCTGCATTACACTAGGAAGTTCGCGGAGCAGAAATACTTGAAACTAACTGCCATGCACGCTCAACTCATAGTTGCGTCTGAAGCATTTACACTGTATCAGCCACAACCGATAGCTGCTGAAATACACTCATTTTTATATTCGCATAATTCAGTAACTGACGTATGAACTTCTTGTGACAAGGTTAATGCCGAATAAGAAAAGTATGTTAGGGTGGCAGGACACGTTTTCTCCTTAGCTGCCCATCATCAGCTAGATTTTTGAAATGCTGACCTTTGACGACTGACCTTGTAAATCCCCTGTAGCATGTTATAATGCTCTCAAACTTTTCTAAAATGAGTCCTCTAAATTTTTCTTGCATTCTGTCCAAAATCTACTGGAAATGCTTAATCCAATTATTTGATGAATGGAGAGCTGCAAATTCCATTTCCTTGGCCCCACGCCTCCAAGCTCTCAGCTCTGTCTTTCCAGCTAAGCTAGACTGCCAGCCTGGGGTTTGGATTCCCCTCCCCGGAAGCCCTGCGGGTAGTAAGCAGGACAATTGTGGGACAATTGTTGGGACAATTGTTGGGACAATTGTTGACTTACCTCATCTGTTTCCTCCTCTCTGGGAGCCCTCTCCTGCCTGCCTATTGTCCAGGATCTTACATCCTTTGTTTCATGTATTTTGTCCATCTGAAAATTGCTTAAGACGAGAGGGTAAATCCAGCCATCACTAGTTTATCAAGGATAGAAACGGAAGTCCCTGAAAATGGTTTGTGAATAGAATCATCACTTATTGGAAAAGAAAAAAAAAATCAATACTTCTATCCACCGATATAATAACATTGAGTAATTAGTAGGTGAATAAACCTGGTGGAGAGTATATGCTTTGTTATTTTTATGCTTCCCTATATTCACAAAAGTATCCCGGTTTGGATGCTAAACTATCTGGTAACTAATTCTAGCGTATTAATAATATTTGCTAGTATTCAGCACTAAAATCATTCACGAAATTTTCTATTACATATTTTAATTTAAATAAAATTAGGAAGTGTATCAACACCTTAATTTCTTTCATGTGCATTAATTAATGAGCTCATTGGTTGAACTTTGAAACAGCACTATGTAATTATCCCCGATTTGGGGATCCCTGCGTGGCTCAGCGGTTTAGTGCCTGCCTTTGGCCCAGGGCGCGATCCTGGAGTCCCGGGATCGAGTCCCGCGTTGGGCTCCCAGCATGGAGCCTGCTTCGCCCTCTGCCCTGTGTCTCTGCCTCTCTCTCTCTCTCTCTCTCTCTCTCGTAAATAAATCAATCTTAAAAAAAAATATCCCCAATTAAACAAAGCTTTCAGAGTGTAAGAGGATTCCGTCAAACTCTACACTACGGCAGCATTCAGGATTCCATGTTATTTTTTTAAACCCGATGTGCAAAAAGTTCAGTTAAATATATACTAGTCACTTTATTTCACCAATATATATCCTTGCTAGATTCCTCTTGTTTTACTATTATTCTCTTATTCTGGCCTCTTATTCTCATACTTTACATATGTTTGATATATACCCTGGAACATGTTTGAATTCTGATAAATATGTAGTATTTTAAGTGTATATTTGTTTTTAATTTACGTTAATGGCATAATTTACTCAGTTAAACCTTGAAAGACTCTTAACTACGGGAACAAACTAAGGGTTGCTGATGGGTGGGGGGATGAGGTAACTAGGTGACAGGCGTTAAGGAGGCCATGGGGTGTGATGAGCACTGGGTGTTACATGCCACTGATGAATCATGAGCCTCTACCCTTGAAACTAATAATACATTATATGTTAACTAACTGGAATTAAAATACTGAAAGAAAAAAAATGCATTTTTTCTTTCTGACTAGGAATACCCAATGTGTGCATTTTGTACCTCAGAACCAGACCAAATGGAGTCTAGGCTGGTCACATAGACATCTTTTTTCTTTGTAACCAATGACAGAGCCTTCTGGGGATTTCAACAAGAATAGGCATAGATCACCAACGTACCAAACAATGATATTGATAAGTTGGTCCACATTTTCCTCAGACTCATGATCACAAAGAGACACTATTAATCTGTACGATGCAGGCCTTGCCTGGGGGTCAGTGCTGTGTGGGTAATTTAGGAAAACAGCCAACAGAACCTTGGGGAAACTTACTTAAGATAGTAGATGTCCTTCCGAAGGCTTCCACCAACCACAGCGTTGTTCACCCACACCCAGCCCTCCCCAACCTCGTGCCATCAAGTGAAGCAGAAACTACAAGATGCTTAGACGAAGACGGTAATAGGTGGCAGCAGCTGTCAGAGATCTGTACCACTAGTGTGGTAAGAGAGCAACTTGTGTCTGAGCCTCAACTCTTGCCCCCGTACAATCATTATGTTTGCTGTCTACACCCACCTCTGCTTTTGCTCAGTTTCCACTTTCTTCAAATATAAAAAATACATCAGTGTGTTTTCCCAAGATACAGTTCTTTTTTCTTTTTAATCTGATGCTTATGTATTTATTTGGAAAGAATGTTTACACAAAAGTCATGCCTAGCTCAACCCTGGAGACACAGGGACACCATATTCTGTTTAACCTTGGAAAGCATTTTATAGTTAATGTTTGTTCTACGTCCTTTTATTACCCCATATCATGTAAGAGTAAAATAGGAATTAGAGAAGTGAAATGATACACAACTAGCAAGGAATGGTCTAGATTTCTGAGCACGAGATCTTCTGCCTTCACATGGTGACTGGGGGAGGACATACTTAGCGGAGGAAGCAACATGAAAAAATATGGAACTACAGAGGCGTTTCCAGGAATTCCAGATATTTCTTCATGATGGGAGCTTAGGATGTATGTAGAACTATGGAATAGGGAACCCAAAAGAAAGGCTTAGTGGGGGAAAGGTAGAAACTGAAGGCCTCATGATTGATTCTTAGGTAAAAAGTGGTCATTGAGAGTTCTCAAAAATAAGTAACATACTCAGGTTTGAATTTCCAGAAAAATTTTCTAAATTCTCTAGGACCCTTATGGAGGATAGCGTCAAGGATTAAAGCTGAATAAAATAATTGTTTGATGATGAAAGTGATGGTGAACATAAACTAAGCCATTAGTAGTAAAGATAAAGAACTTGGGGAACTTTGAGAGATGCTGGAGTGAACATGCATGAGACTTGATCCTGATTGACCCTGGTGAGAGTGGAGTGAGGAAATGGGAGAAATCAAGTGTGTCTCCACGGTTTCCTGCTGGGGTAGCTTAGGTGGTTGGATGATGTGATAGTGACTTCCTGGACTGGAAATACAGCGAAGGGGCATGTGTGGAAGAAAACAAATGAGTTCAAGACGTCTTGTATGTGTTATAGATGTCTGTGGGGCAGAAGGTAGAAATGCTCAGGAGGCATTTGGATGGACATCCTGAAATCAGTGAAGTCTGTCCTAGAGCTAGATACGGATGTGTGCCTAGACCCTACCTTAGACCGACCAAATCGGTTTCCGGAAACAGGTCCGTGTGTCTCCCACTGAATCAATCTTATATAGAATAACATGAGGGAGATATATTAGGGACTATCTAAGAGAGAAGAGTATACGGTAATATTTTCTTACAATGGGGAAGAGAAGACTCGTGATTTAAGGCTATACATGGGCTAATCAACTTCTTAGGTTCCTCGGGTTAAAAATCTATTGTGATTTAGTATTTAACTTTGTACGTGTTTATTTCATTTCATATTCTACTAAAGAGGCGTATTCAAGCGATTAAAACACATTTTTTGAAATTCTTTGCTAGAGACAATGTGATCTCCCAAAACAAAACAACTTCTTTAATCCTGAAACGAGATTCAAATCTCTAATATGAGCAACCTAGTGGAGTTGAAAGAGTTGAAAAAAGATGGGGTTGGTGTCAAGAGATTTGGCTCTGCTACTTCTTGTTTGGTAAAATCACTTGATTGAAGTGCAATTCAATAAATTGACTGAGTGACTGCCATGTACAGAGCACTTAGCTAGCGGTGGAGGGAATCCTCAGATATATACAGCACTTCCTCTTCTCTTAAGAAGCTTACACTCCATTAGCATACTCCTACACGGTAAGCTCTCCAGGAGCTTGTCTCTGCATGCCCTAGAGACGGAAATAACTTGAGCACAAACACAAGACAAAGTAGAGTGGGACCGGTGTAAAAAAAAAAAAAGGGAGATCGAGTGTTGTTATAAAATTTAAAGAAAAGGGAACATTTATTGAGTATGTACTACGTGCTATCTTTCTTTCTAAGTAATATGCTAGAATTTTGGAACATTCCATCTAAAATAGCACCGTCTGATAGTCTGATCATTAAACTTAGTTAAATAGGGCCATCTGTTAGGAGACCTAAAAGCAAGGCTAAATATCTTGTTCTGTTTTGACACCTAGTGGAACCGGAGGACTTTGGTCGAACTGCAAGTTCTCCTCCGCGCTCTGCGTCAGTGAATAAGGCCCCCCACTCAAACCACTGTTCTTATCAGGAGGACCAGGTACCCTTTTTGCTTTTCTCTGTAGGGATTTCAGTTCTCTGCCAACCCGTGGAAGTACTGACACAAGCCCATCACATCCTTCCACCAGAACCAAGGGGGAACCTCACAGTCTTGATACTACAAAGGCTGCCACCCACAGCCTCTGCTTGTTCACCCTCTTCCTGAAAGCAATCCTGGCCCAGTGTGGTGTATGATTCTCCGCTCCCCAGGCTAGGAGTATCCTTGATAAATAAACTGCTGTTGAACCCATCTGTCTAGTATTGGGTTCATGTATCTAGCGATCTCATAACCAAAGGGTGGGAGTCCCTTCCTCACCAACAGGGTGATTAGGTGGTAATTAAAAACAAGTCATGAGTAATTAAAAATAATAGATAATCTAACATAAATGTGACAATGTAGCAATTGCTTAAAAATTTGTAGAATTTCCTTAATTAAAAACCAAGAGCAAACACAAAAAACACAGGGTGAACTCTTTAGATATACAAGAAATTCCATAACCTTAGTTTGTGCCCACCTCTCTGATATTATTTTCCACAGCAAGAGTCTACCTCCATCCACTGTAAACCATTTTTGCTTTTTAATGCTCTACGTGGTGATAAATATCTATACTTTTACTTTTTTGTGTGTCTTCTGGCTGGTAAAATGTTTCATTATCTGTTCAACTCCTAAAAAAAAGCCGACTCCGTATCTTCTCTACAATGAGGTTTTCCTACACACCCCACCGAAATGCTGTGGTTGTGCCTTCCTCTTTATCGTCACATCACTGAAAGTCCATATTATTCCATAATGCAACGATTTATTTATATACTTGTCTCTCTTATTAGCTGTCACCAGCTTGAGGATAGAGTCGGTCACTTTTTTATTAACGCTTATGCTTCCGAGAACCTACCACGGTGGCTCGCATCAGATGATGTCAGCGTTCCAAAATTCTAGTTCAACAGATGCTGTTGAACGAATGAATCATCGTGTAATTGTGTCTGGCCAACACGGGGTTTATAGCCACGAAGCTCACGATGCAAAGAAATAGTTCCATTTCTCCCTCTCTTTCTTCCCGCAGCCCTTCTAATGATTGGAGTAATGGGAGGCTTACGTGTCTGGGTAAAGAAAGCTCAGATTTTCCACCGCCTCCTGGCCTCTGATGGCCACCAGTGAATTGCAATGGACCCTGTGGTCGTTGGGCCTTGGCCTTTATACCCGAGATGCTGAGACAACGCAGATGCAGTGTAGCCCCACATATGTCCAGTGCGTTACTCTGCATTTTCCTCATCCTCTAATTAGACTCCTCTGCTTTCTGCATCTTTTTAGGAGCCAAGAAATCTTTGACTGCCCTCCCCGCCCGCCTCTACGTCACGCAGACTGAGCCCTGCACTGGGCGCCGTACTCATCATCACTAGAGACGGCTATTCCGACACCATGCTCCTGCTCTCCCTGCGTTAAACCCAGGAGACAAACACCCTTCCTCTCTGTTTTGGGACTGTCTAGCTCTACCTGGGGTCTGAGGATTCCCCCTACCATTCTGATCACTCATTTTAAAATTCCAATCAATTCCATCTTTTCAGGTAAGCTTTCCCCAGAAGGAAGACAACATTGTTTCCGCCTGAACGTGAAGGGATCTTTTCTTCTGAACTTCTAGTTTATTATCCTGCCATCTAGCTGACATTTATCACATACAGCTGTGAAATAGCATATGTATGTATATATATTTTTCCCAACTATATCATATATTATACATGTGTTTTAGCTTTTCAACTATACCCTAAATTTCCCCCTCCTCGTTTTGGATTTTTTTAAATAAGTGAAAACTGCCCAACAAATGCCATTATTCTTTAAAAAATTACGTATACTGGGATCCCTGGGTGGCGCAGCGGTTTGGCGCCTACCTTTGGCCCAGGGCGCGATCCTGGAGACCCGGGATCGAATCCCACGTCGGGCTCCCGGTGCATGGAGCCTGCTTCTCCCTCTGCCTGTGTCTCTGCCTCTCTCTCTCTCTCTCTGTGTAACTATCATAAATAAATAAAAATTAGAAAAAAAATTAAAAATTACGTATACTCTGATGATAGTATATCATTTCCATGATCTCCAACAGAAGATCTGTAAATTTAATCTAGTAGCTATTTAATGAATGGTTTCCAGGTCAACAAAAAAAACAGCAAACATTACACTAAAACATATTTTTATCACAAGCTAAATTCCACTAGAGCGACGAAAATTTCCAAATACCAAAAACTGTTTTTCAACTCCAGCTATGGCCCACTTATTTCAAACAATACTTAATATAATAGCATTCTAGTATGACAATAGAATTGAGACAATCCCTCAGAGTTCATGTTAATTAGGTTTGCAGATGGCTTTAAATCTTTTCAATTTTTTTCTTATTTAAATTTAAATACAATGGGGAAACGGATTAGATATTGCATGCCAGTTAACTCAGCTACATTGTAAAACAAGTGTAATATCAAATTACACATGACATCTATCCGTGGGCTTATTCAACTGTAGGAAAGTGGTCTTACGTTTTGTCAAACAAGATCAAACTAAAAGATTTAATCCAAACAATTCAATATTTGATGAGCGATAAAAAGTGACATGTGTTTGTCTAAAGAAAGACCTAAATGCCTGGACAAACAGATGTGCCTCTAGAAACATAAAGCTTTTGTTTTCCTTTTGTTCAGATTGTGCCAAGGAGGAATATTGTCTCCATTACTGTGAACATTTTATTATCGTGTCTCAACAGGAGTGCTCTGGTTGAGAAAGCCCTTTTCATTCTAAGTTCTTGTCCCCCATGGGCTCTAAGTTTCTTATTCTTACTTTCAATGCAGAACTGATTTTTTCCCCCTCTTGAAATGTTTGATGAAATTTCTATGTGGCCAATTTTGAGTTATTGGAGCATAAAAATGATGATTTTTTTTTTCACCAGATAGGCGATTTTTCAGGTGCTCTGGGGACGGTTAACTTAAGAATTTATTTTGAAAAGTCAAACATTCTTCAGAATATCATTATTCAAGAGAAACAAATTCCTCAGAAGTAAGACCAACGAAATAAACAAGTGGTATAGATGGAAAGTCCGAAGACGTATAGAATCTGAAACCTGAAAACTGGGTTTGTTATAGATCGTTGCATCAGTGAGTTCTCTTCTTCAGTGTGCGGAAGAGGTTTAGCAACAGGGGGCTCTGAGGCTGGGCAGTTTCTTCCAGTATGTGCTTTTCTACATCCCAAGTCCTGTCTTTGTGCAAACTCCCATGTCAGAAAAGACAGTAAAATAGGGTACAAGGATTTAAGAATGTTCCTCAAGAGTCAGTGCTCCTTCCTCTACTCCCTTTCTGTATGTCTCAGAAAGTGCCAAGTACATGGAGATTGGTCACTGCCCCATGTCACAGCGGGATCTCAGTTTGTTGCCCTGCTTTTCCTTCACTAATTCTGTTTTTGCCTGAGATTTCAACAGCGGGGATCATCCAAAAGAGTAACTCGTTTTTTGTTTTTTAACCACCTTATGGAGGTATGATTGACAGGCTGTACATACACAAAATTGTTTCTGCCTCTTCAAAAGAAGCACGGATCCATCACTTTGTCCCCAAAGTTAAGGCCCGGTGTCACGGAAGGAGAAGCAATCTAGCATATTGTAGAAAGCCCTGAAGACATGGGTTGGAATCCTGGCTCTGCTAGACGCAGCTCTACGATCTTAAGCAAATTGGTTTAGTCTCTCAAAAAGCTAGTCTCCTCGCCAGCAAAACGAGGATTTTGATACTTTGAAGGCTATTTTGAAGATTGAAGATGATGTATGTAAAATTCAGGGAGTGGCAGATGTTTCACAAATACTTCTGTTAACTGTGACCTTGAGCTTCAAAGAGAACCTTGATGAAAGGGCTCGGGCTTTCTTGAGAGGAAAGTTTGCCCTGATGCCCCCTCGCATGGTTTGAAAAGTCTTTGCCTCACAAAGAATTTATTGACTCTTTTGAGACAACGTGTGGTACAATGAAAGGAGCACCCAATTTGGAGTCAGGAGACTTAAATCTTGACCCTCCTTTCTTGCTAATTCCTCTCTGTCACCCTGAGCAGGCCCCTTAAATTTTACGGGCTACAGTTTCCTCGTCTATCACGGAATGAGGCAATAGCACAGAGGATCCAAAAGTCCCTTCTAAAATTTTCTGACCCTGAGATTCAGAGCTCACGCCAGACTAGGGCAGCGGTGAAAGCGGAGCAGAGGAACACATGGGAGCAGCTCCCTGAGGCATGTAGGTCCAGGACAATCTTTTTTTTTTTTTTTTTAATTAATTTATTTATTTATGATAGTCACAGAGAGAGAGAGAGAGGCAGAGACACAGGCAGAGGGAGAAGCAGGCTCCATGCACCAGGAGCCTGACGTGGGATTCGATCCCGGGTCTCCAGGATCGCGCCCTGGGCCAAAGGCAGGCGCCAAACCGCTGCGCCACCCAGGGATCCCGGTCCAGGACAATCTGAGAGCGAGATAAAGAGAGACTAAAACTAAGTTCAGTAAGAGAAACAAAGTCGTTGCTCTTTTAAAGTACTTTGGAAATTTGGGTTCTCTCAGGATATTTTATAGAGCTCATTGGCATTAAAACCCTTGGTGCATGTAAATCACACGTTTCTAATGGCACCGGGAGCCCCGGATCTTTGAACCAGAGAGCATTAGGTTGAAAGAAGGGAGAAAAGATGTTATGATGGTTAAGAGGGATTCAATTGGCTGGTGTCAAGGTGGTTAATGACACTATTTTTTTTTCCTTTTGTACGTATGACCTCTACATTAGAGGCATCTATTTTCCCGGAGGGAGATTATTTTCATTATGATTCTGAGACATGTGCAAAGAGCTTCCAGCCGAGACAGACTTCCCAGAGCCCCCGTTGGGAGGCTGAGCATTAGGATACACGCTGTGGTTTCACCCTTGTCAGCGCAAGGAAGTACCAAGAGACCCGTCTGCCGCCGCCCTTGCTACCAACGGGAGGAGCTGCTGCTACCTCAGTGAAAACGGATCCAGCTTTCATCTTAAATACTGATGGACATCGGACCATGATGCACCCAACCTCAGCAATCTGGCTATGAATGCTACTACCTCTTTGATTTTCTGTTTTATAAAAGAAATTCTATTTTATAGAATTGGATACCCATGCTATTGCTGGTATAACAGCTATTGTAAACACTTGGTCAATTTTTGTTGTTGAGATACATTTTCTATTGATGATCACTGGGCAACACAGAAAATATAAACAAGAAAATAAAAGCCACCTATAATAGAATCTTCCTGAAATCGCATGATGATAGTATTTCATGTACATCCTTTCAGCCTTTTCATGTGCATGTGTATGGTCTCCCAAATTGGCATAATATGCCTATTATTTGACATTGAAAAAATAATTAAGATGATATCATGAAAGTCTCCCATGACATTAAATGTTCTTTGGGGAATATGGTTGTCGGGATGAGGTAAGGGTGGAGGGGGACAAAGAGAAGAAATGGAAGTGGTGAGAGCTGAATTGGGAAGTCTCGTTGGGCTGGTTTATAAAGCAGCCAGGGTCTTGTAGGCCATGCTACTGCGGGGGAGGAGGCAGAGGGTTACGGTGCAGCGTGAGCAGAAGTCACTGAACCCACCTCTCTAAACAGGGGTGAGCGAGACAGTTGAGCAGGATAACCCAGGATCCTTGCGATTCATTTATCCATTGTGGAGGGAGCACAGCGGAGAAGAACAGGCATGGACTTTGGACTCAGCCATTTGGGATTTGATTCAACGTCCTGAACTTAACCCATGATGCCACCAAGACAAGTTATGTCACACCTCGGTCTCCTCATCTGTAGAACAAGGACAACCATATACAGAACTTCTACTCACGATTAAATGAGATAACACACGGAAAGCTTGTGTCTTTCTGCTGGCACGTATAAGGTGCTCATTAAACTTTTCCATTCTTATTTTCAAAATTAGGTTATAGAGGGAAAGATCATCTGTTTTCCCAGAAAAGACACTCACTCGTGTTAATGGGTCTGTCAGGGACACTATTTCTCAGAAGTGAGAGCAACTTTGTGTGTATTTACTATTTCCCTTATACAGAGTTGTTCACACAGTTGGGGGGGGAGGCGGGGGTTGAGACTTTTTTCATCAGTTTTGGCCACAAATCAAATATAAAGTGACAAGTGTGGGAACTTAGGGGGTGAAATGTGGATTTAGTGAAGCCAATGTCCCTTGAAGATCTTTCCCCAAGATGACGGCCCCCCGTGGCATGCATCCTCCCCAGTGCTTCCTGCCCATTTTTCTTTGTTCTTCCTCTTCCTCACCCAGCTCCCACTGGTGCCTGCCTTCTGACCATGAAGCTCCATTGCTAATACACCCCCCTCTAGCCTCATCCTCCTCACCTATGATGAGATCCATCCCCTAACTCCTGGAAAGGCACAGATTGCTGGGCTTCACCTACAGCTCTGCCCCGGCAAGCTGTGTGATCTGGTGAAATGAGGAGGATAACAGTAGGGCCTATTCTATAAATGTGTGTACACATTTACACACAAGTTACTTATCGCTACCCTATGTTATGTAATTTGGGGCTGCTACACACATTCACTAAATTAAGATATTACAGAGCACTTATAAAAATAACTGATAGAGGGGATCCCTGGGTGGCTCAGCGGTTTAGCACCTGCCTTCGGCCCAGGGCGTGATCCTGGAGTCCCGGGATCCAGTCCCACATCAGGCTCCCGGCGCATGGAGCCTGCTTCTCCCTCTGCCTATGTCTCTGCCTCTCTCTCTGTGTCTATCATGAATAAATAAATCTTTAAAAAAAAATAACTGACAGAGAGTAAGCCCTTACATCTTAGCTATGATTTTCTTATTTTGTATAAAAATAAAAATAATAACTGTGAATCAATCCGGTACTGAATGAGATGGTCTGTCTCGAAGCACTTAGTCTTGAGCATGGCCCCGCGTAGCCCTGGCCCTCAATGGCGATAGTCGTTAATCTCTGCGTCCTGGCTACAGTGAAATCCTTCCAGCTTCTCGGGTGAGTGATGCTCTGTCACGTCCCGATGCTCAGTTACATCTCTGCACACTCTGCTCTTTTTGTCTAGAACTGTTCCGCTGAGGGACCCCCGCTCATGCTTGAGGTCTTCCCTTGCACGTTGGGTCTCTGCAAGCCAGCTCTGTCAACGGCACAGACGGGCTAGAGGCCCTTGCTGTGTGTCCCCATGGCACCCTAGCACCCTGACCGTCTCCATTCGTGGTGCAGTAACGCACCACTCCCCGCACCCTCTGCCTCCACCCTTTACCTTATCCACGCCTTCGCCGTCCATGGTCTCAGTTACCCGCGGTCGACTAGTCTGGAAGCAGATGACCCTCCCTCTGACTTCTTTCTCGTCTGAAGACCAGCACCAGCCTGACACCCTCACTGCCCCTCACCATACAGACATCTCAGCATCTCACATCATCACGGGGAGCAGCGAGTGGAGCACAGTCGCACGTTGAGATATTCTGAGAGACCACATTCGCATAATTAGTAGAGTGTATTGTTCTAATTGTTCCACTTAATTATCACTATTATCGTTAATCTCTTAGTGTGTCTTACCTTCGTATTATGAAATAATCATTTAATTCATAAACTAAGCCTTATCGTGGGTGTGAGTGTGTAGGCAAAAACATCATCGATACAGGGTCAGGCACCATCTGAGGCTTCAGGCATCCGCTGCGGGTCTTGGACCGTATTCCCCACGGATCAGCGGAGGGGTTTGCAGAACTGTGTAATCGCTGACTTTATCGTCTTTCCCCCCGACTTGGCGGCTGGCCTGGGCGAGAAGATGCCTAGCTCCCGAAATACCACATGCATCGAATAAATAATAATAATAAAATTGTTTTAAAAAAACATAGGGTAGTCATAAAGGTGAGAGGGAAACCAGGAGAGTAATTCCGTGCAACTCAGCAGGCCATTCGGGTCTCAGGAAGGGACGGCGCGCGGGGCCGGGGCGGGGGAGGCCAGGCAGGCCCGGGCCTGAGAGATGTTGGCGCGCTGGGCCGTGGGGAGCCGAGCGGCCACCTGAGGGCCTGTGACTTTGGGACGCGGGGCGCAGGGGGCAGGTTGCAAAGGGAGCACGGCCGGGCGGGAGCCGAGGAATCGCAGCAGCCAGTGTAGACGCCTCTGGCCAAAAGCGTGGCTGTGAAGCAAGAGGAGCAGGAGAAGAGCCCCGCAGCGTGCGCGTGTGCCCGTGGCTGCTGGGCACGCGTGTGCTTCCCAAGGGCGCGCATGGGTCAGGTGCAAGGTGGAATGTGTTTCCAAGGTGAGGGGAGGCCGAGGCCCCCGGCAGGCCTGTGAGCCCGGGGCGGGCTGGACAAGGAGCCGCTCGGGGCGGAGGTTCCTGGGACTCTGGCCTGTGCCCACGGGCAGCGGTGGTCCCCGGCTGCTGCTTACGTGGACGGTTCCCCAGGACCGTCCCTATGCCCCCGGCCCCGGCTGGGATGGCTCCGGGCAGCCCCAGGCCCCGTCCCGGTCGCGTACAACAACTGCGGGTTTTCAAGACAACGAGGCACGGGCTCTGTTGCTCCTCGTGAAGCCCCGCGGGCCCAGCTGTGGCCGGGCCGGAGAGCAAGGCAGCAGGTGGCGCGTCATGCACCGACGGCGTTAGCACATTCTAGGTGTGCCACACACGGGTCTACACCCGCTGCAGCAGACTCGGGCGGGGGCGCTCGGTGGCTGCGTTGGTTGAGCAGGAGGGGGCTCGGGTCGTGACCTCAGGATCGTGGGATTGCGCGGGGCCGGCCACCAGCCGGCCTGGAGCCTGCCTCAGTCTCCCTCGGCCCCTGCCCACCGGCCCTCTCTCCCTCTCTCTTTAAAAACAAAAATGTAGGAGATAATGATGTTGAAGTCTCGGCTTCTCATTTGGAAACTGTTGGTATCTGTTCATTTAAAAGGACAGTGGCAGGACTCAGCAGGGCATGGTGAGCTTCTATTATAAAGAATACTGAGGACGAGGAAATGCGTCAGCCACTGCTTGCAGTTTGTCACTGTCTAAACTCCTGGATGACTTCGTGAAAAAAAATTTTTTTACGTTTTCTTAGGACACTGGAAAAGAAGGAAACTTTGGAGCAATGTTTTTTTTTCTGTTTGTTTTTGTTCTTTTTACATTAAACTGTTTTTGCTTTGAAAAATGTGATCACACGCAGAAAAGGGAAAGGCTTTTTTATCTTGTGCTTTCGCTGCAGATCTTTTTTTCGATGGAGCTCTTCGAAATATTCTGGCCATAGTCTTAAAAAATTTCTCAAAATCGAAAGAAAATACTTTTACTGAGTATTCTTTGAAACTCCACTCTGATTTGGGATGGACGTGCACATGTAAAATGTTCAAAAGGTACAAAATGAAATCGAGTAAAAAGTAAGTCTCCCGATTCCCACTCGCCGAGCTCCCGCCCTAGAGGCAACTGCTATTAGGAGGTATTCCCTGCATTCACGGTTACACATGTGGACATGTTCCCCTCCACCAGTAGCAGGTTATATACACGCTCATCTGTTTTGTTTTGTTTTCTCCTGAATGGTCCTTGGACTAAGAAAGTATAAGAAAAATCCTATCAGGCATCCTCAGCAGCAGAGCCTTGGCCTCTAAGTGACCAGTGAGATCTCCACCTCCCCTCCCTCCCCTTCCAGGCACCGCTTTGCATGGAGGCTTCTGGTTTTGCCTGAGGGAGGACAAGGAAGGAATATTTTTGAGGGGCGGGGTGTCTGTGGTTGGTGCAGAGCTAAAGATGAGAGACATTTTATGACCTTAGCCTGGGTTAGATGCCCAAGGTCAGAAAAGTGGAGGATTTATGGGAAGGAGGAGATGGTCAAATGTTAATTTCTGGGAAGAAGGGCCATTTCGAGCCCTGGGGACCAAATGTGGCACACAATTGGAGAGGAGGCCATTTCCCCCCCATTTCCCCTTGGAAACTAGCAATAATCCGACATTCCTCAAATCTGCAGGCAGGGAATGTGGAAAATTATAAGCCAGAGTAGCAAAGGAAGGAAAAAGCAGACACCATGTAGTTATAGACTGGTTTGTGGGCATGTGTGTGGCATCCTTTTGGGGAACTCCCAAAAATAACTTGGGGACACTCGGAGATGTGCTAATTCCTAGTCATCAAACCAGCTGGAACTCTTACCATCATATTTTGGGCGCAAGAATAGACTGCAACTTGATCTTACCCCCTCAATCTGGTGAGGCTAGAAGACTTGGATTATCCGTAAAACTGGAAATTACCAAATATACAATACGGGCAATGCCTTGTAACAGGATGGTGGGATGGAAATCTTGATGGCAAAACAACAGATACGTCTTCCAAGCTGAAGTGCTGAGCCAGGATCGAAAAGGAAGAGACTGAGAAGCAGCGGGTCACTCTTATCAGGAATAGAGAGAGGTGGAGAAAGAGCCTGAAATATAACTTCTTCTTTTCTAACTAAGTTTGTACTTTAGTTCCAGCAGAGTTAGCCTGGAGAGCTGCATTAGTTTCAGGTGTCAGCACCTGAAAGAGCGAGTCAGCAGTTCCCTACAGCACCCGGTGCTCATCACAAGTGCCCTCCTTTATCCCCATCACCTATTGCACTCATCCCCCAGCCATGTTCCCTCTGGTGACCAGCAGTATGTTTTCTATAGGTAAGAATCTACTTTTTTGTCTCTCTCTCTCTCTCTCTCTCTCTCTCTCCTTTGCTCATTTGTTTTGTTTCTTAAATTCCACATATGAGTCACATCATACGGTATTTGTCTTTCTCTGGCTGGCTCATGGCTCCGCTCATGTTGTTGCAAATGGCCAGATTTCATTCTTTTTCGTAAGCTGAATTATATATATACATACCACATCCTCTTTATTCATTAAGCTGTCAATAGACACTTGGGCTGCTTGCATATCTTGGCTCTTGTAGGTGATGCTGCAGTAAACATAGAGGTGCACATTCCCTTTGAATCAGTGTTTTGGTATTTTGGGGGTAGATACCCAGTAGTGCAATTACTGGATCATAGAGTAGTTCCATGTTTAACCTTTTGAGGACCCTCCACGCTGTTTTCCACGGTGGCTGCCTCAGTTTGCATCCCCGCCAGCAGTGTAAGAGGGCCCCCCTCCCTCCGCATCCTCGCCAACACCTATTGTTTCTTACGTTGTTGACTTGAGCCATTCTGACAGGTGTGAGGTGACATCTCCTTGTGCTTTTGATTAGCATTCCCCTGAGGATGTATAAGGTTGAGCACCTTTTCATGTGTCTGTTGGCCCCTGAACTATAACTCGTTAGGAGGATTTCTCAGGACAGTTCTCCCGAGAGTCGTGCCATCTACAAGGGCAGGTTCTGAGGGACGCCTGCCGGTCACCATAGCCAGGCCTTTGGTCAGACCAGCAGGAGAGTCTGGTACGTGTTCCCCAAGACTGGAGGATACAGTGGACTGGCATCTCATTCTCCCAGGGAGTCTCTTGGGCGATAGATGGGCTGGGTTCCAGAACAGGCAAGCGGAAGAAGTGCTGTATTGGGAGCCACCGGCACTCCCAGAGTTCCCCGGGGTGAGCAACAGGTGCATGTTCTTCGCGGGTGTGCTGTGGCCGTGGGTGAGAAGGCTTGGGCCGGGCGGCGAGCCGGGCGGGGTCTTATGGAGAGAAGTCGGAGGGGGCCTGCCAGATGGCTAGGGGCTAAGGAAAGCATAGGGGACCGGACGGCACAGGAAACCCGGGTCCAGAGAATCTCAGGCGGCTGTTTCCAAGCAATTGGGGGGTTTCAAAATAACCCACAAGTGTGTTTCTCCACAGGCTCCGCTCTGAGCAGCAGCCAAGCCTCGGCAGGGCTACTCCTGCACACCCAGCCAGGGGGCTGTCGCTCCCCGTCCCCGGCAGCACCCTCTTGGCCCCTGAACGAGCAGGGCAGGGAAGAGGAGCAGGAGAACCCAGGGGGGAAAGCTGACCGTGGGGGGGGGCTGCCACCTGCAGTCATGTCCGGAACCTTGATCCCCACACGGTGGGACACTTTACCTGGAGCATTTAGACTATCAGACTGGGGAGCAGCTGACGGGAGCCGTGGTGGCCGCGCGTCCCACTCGTCCAGGCGCAGGGGCTGGCCCACCCCACGGACACCGCGGGGAAACGTGGCCCAGGTGGCGGACTCTGCCTCTTCGCCCTGGCCCCGAGGCTCCTCAACGTTCACGTCCCTTCAGTTAACTTCTTCCCGGCAAGGCCCCCCTTCCCGCCCGGCTCGGGCTCCACTTCTTTCCTTCTTGCGTCCTCTCGGATCCTGTGTCACCTCGGCCGGCCGAGAGCCGGGAGTCCTCTTCCCGGGATGGCTCTTCACTCCCCGCGCGACAGTGGCCACCACCGGCGCTTGCACCCCCTTTCTGCGGGGGGACCGGCCCTGAGGGCGTTGGCCTCCAGCCCGGGAGCCGGCTGCTGGCCCACGGGACGCGGCCGAGCTGCCTGTGCTGGGGAGCCCCGCGCCCTCCCGCCACCTGAACCCGGCCGCAGTGCGGTGGCTTTGGGGCTCCAGCTCACCAACCCCCGCAGGGATGCACACCGGGCCCTGCCCCTCCAGGGGCAGCTGAGCTCCCACTCCTGTCTCCACTGCAACGCCTGCAGGCCCGAGGTGGCCGCCTGGGAACACGGAGGCCAGTGACACCGCCCTCCGTTAAACGGGAGGGCCAGCGTGGCGCGGGGCGTGTTGGCAAAACGCTAGTGGGACGGAGGCATTTGCCAGGTACTAGCTACTACGGTGTCTACTCCTCACTCATTTGATCCCAAATTTATCCGTCTCTTGGATGCCCAGGCTGTTAGTTACTTCTTCCTCTTCTCCTTCTTTTCTTTCTTTCTTTCTTTCTTTCTTTCTTTCTTTCTTTCTTTCTTTCTTTCTTCCTGCTTCTTTTCTCTTTTTTTTTTAAAGATTTTTTTTATTTATTCATGAGAGACACATAGAGAGAGAGAGAGAGAGAGAGGCAGAGACACAGGCAGAGGGAGAAGCAGGCTCCATGCAGGGAGCCCGATGTGGGACTCGATTCCGGGACCCCGGGATCATGCCTCGGGCCAAAGGCAGGTGCTAAACCGCGGAGCCACCCAGGGATTCCCTCCTTCTTTCTTTCTTTTCTTTCCTTCCTGGTTCTTTATTTACACATGTTTTTCTTTCTAGGTCCAGGATTTCTTCTCAAGAACCTATACAGGAAGTTTAAATGGCTTCCCAATAATAATCCAGAAAACTGTGTCCCTGTCGCACATGGGATTGAAGTCCCTTCCCACTGCCTTAAGGCTAAAGCTGTAAGATGGGAAAGAATTCAATAGGATTATAGAATATTGGATCAATAGGATTCCTTAAAACTTCTGCTTCTCTTGACTGGTATTTGCCATTTTGTCCTTCTTTCTTATTAGTTCACTTCTGAGCACATGGAGAGGTTTTAAAAATATTACTTGTCATGACAGCCGCTTTGGACCGTCATTTCTAAATCTTTATTGACATTGGAATCCTCAGTATATTCTCTTCTCGAAGGCATGTGCCACTAGAAATTTTTTTGGCTCCCAAGAAGACGACAGAAGAAGACATTAGGATTACGTGTAGGGTTTCTCTACATCCTTGGTAGAATCAGGATTCCAATTTGGATATTATTGATATTTTTTGCTCCCTAGTAACTGGTGGAGGAAGGAAAAGCAGCATTTGGAAGAAGAATTAAGGTCCTCTAGGGAGGAACTTCACTGTGGGTGTGGTGGATAGAGAGAAGAAGGTAGACCACGTCCCTCAAGAAGGTCGACCGTCGTGCAAGGGGTACGATCATCAACCTCTGAAGGCTAACTGGTTCTCTAACCATGTTGTCAATCATTTGACTTCACAGTGTTAAAGTAGAATTTCTTATAAGGCAAAAATTGATCTATTAGGATTTGTAAACCCTTTGAGAGAGTAATAGCTTTACTTTTCAAATGAAACCCCCCTCTCAAGGCAGGGGGGTTAGGTTGTTGGCTTGATGAACGGAAGCAAATATTTTATCACTTTGATTAGCAGATATCAGAGAAATTGTAGGCAGATGGAGAAATCTTTACAATGTTTCTTTGCACTAGTCCAGGGCACTGGGTTTTTCTTAGCCCATCGTTTAAGTTTAAATTCTACTTTGGAGGGGGGAAAAAAAAAGCATAAATTTAACGAATACAAACTAATGATGATAAATGTCAAAAAAGCTTCCATACTTGATATTTTGCTCAAGTAGTTTTGGGTCATTTGACTTGCAGCTTTTGTTTCTCATCTGCCACACTTTGCAGCAAGAAAACTCATTAATATTCAAAGTCCCTTCAATTGCTTCCTCCTACTTTCCAAAATATGTTCCATTCAAAATCTCTCTAGTCAAGCAGACATGAGGAAGAAAGAGAGTTTCTACGGTGTTTTTAAAAGCTGATTTGTGGCAAAATCATTTAATTTTTTTTTGTTGTTCAAGCCCCAAAAAGGAGTATCTAGAGAAAATTTCCTGAGCACATGAAAGTCTCCCACGTGGAACTAGTGAGGTGAAGAACAGCTCCTCAAAGAGTCCCACCCTCTCCTGTCACAGGAGGGTCACAAGATGTTCCACCCGGACTCAGGTAAACTGAGGCTCAAGCCTTCCCCTACAAAGATACCCTTGAGGTCACCAGGGCGTCGTCACAGAGTCTTTCCCCTGAACCCTTCTTGGTAAAAAAGCTACTTAGAAACTTGTTTCAGCATGACAGGACACATAGGCTAAATACATTTTCATGAAACTGGGCCTTAGGTCCTTCTTCTAGAGTCTTTTATGTTGTTTATAACTATGGTAACTGGTAATAAACTATTATCCATTCCTTCCTCCTGACTCCAGTGTCATGACCAGCTTACTACTTTGAATTCTCCTATTTGCTACTCCTGTTTTCTCACTGGCTATCACTGGGATTTTTAAAAGCTACGCTTTGAAAAAATCACAACCAAGACTAAGTTCAAGTAATTTTAAGTTTATAATATGTATTCCTACACATGCTACGCCAGCTCAAATGTCAATATTCAAATGAAAAACGAAGAGTTAAAAGTACTTTAAATACAAGCAAAACCAAGTTCCAAGGTTCATAGTTTTCAACAGTTTGCAGAAACAACCACTCTTTCCTTCCTTTGTAAATTGTCTCTTCCAAACCTTGATATTGTAAGACAATTAACATGCAGACCAGTTTACATTTGAGGACACTGCTCCTATCCTTTGGTCAAAGGATCCGCTAATGAAGGGAGAATGTATATTCCTTAAGTGGTAGAGCTGTTCATGTAGGACGA